>NW_027362771.1:252309311-253794311 GCF_046119375.1 Phyllobates terribilis
ATTCCGAGAACAATGGAAAAGATCCAAAGCATTTTTAATCTTCAGCAGAGTTCCGAGAACAATGAAAGAGTTCTACAGACTTATGTAAAAAAACAATGTCATACCGAGAACAATAGGATAGTTCCACAGCATTTTTAAACTTTACTAGAATTCCGAGATCAATGGGAGTGTTCTACAGACTGATTTAAAAAAACAATAACATTCCGAGAACAATGGCAGAGTTCCAAAGCATTTTTAAACTTCAGCAGAATTCCGAGAACAGTGGAAGAGTTCCAAATCATTTTTAAACTTCAGCAGAATTCCGAGAACAATGGAAGAGTTCCAAAGCATTTTAAAACTTCAGCAGAATTCCGAGAACAATGGATGAGTTCCAAAGCATTTTTAAACTTCAGCAGAATTCCGAGAACAATGAAAGAGTTCTACAGACTTATTTAAAAAAATAATGACATACCAAGAACAATGGGAGAGTTCCAAAGCATATTTAAATTTCAGCAGAATTCCGAGAACAATGAAAGAGTTCTACAGACTTATGTAAAAAAACAATGACATACCGAGAACAATAGGATAGTTCCAAAGCATTTTTAAACTTTAGTAGAATTCCGAGATCAATGGGAGTGTTCTACAGACAGATTTAAAAAAACAATAACATTCCGAGAACAATGGCAGAGTTCCAAAGCATTTTTAAGCTTCAGCAGAATTCCGAGAACAGTGGAAGAGTTCCAAATCATTTTTAAACTTCAGCAGAATTCCGAGAACAATGGAACAGTTCCAAAGCTTTTTTAAACTTCAGCAGAATTCCGAGAACAATGGAAGAGTTCCAAAACATTTTTAAAATTCAGCAGAATTCAGAGAACAAATGGAGAGTTTTACAAACTGATTTAAAAAACAATAACATTCCGAGAACAATGGCAGAGTTCCAAACATTTTTAAGCTTCAGCAGAATTCCGAGAACAGTGGAAGAGTTCCAAATCATTTTTAAACTTCAGCAGAATTCCGAGAACAATGGAAGAGTTCCATAGAATTTTTAAACTTCAGCAGAATTCCGAGAACAATGAAAGAGTTCTACAGACTTATTTGAAAAAACAATGACATACCAAGAACAATGGGAGAGTTAGAAAGCATTTTTAAACTTCAGCAGAATTCTGAAAACAATGGAAGAGTTCCAAAGCATTTTTAAACATCAGCAGAATTTCGAGAACAATGGAAGTGTTCCAAAGCATAATTAAACTTCAGCAGAATTCCGAGAACAATGTAAGAGTTCCAAAGCATTTTTAAACTTCAGCAGAATTCCGAGAACAATGGGAGAGTTCTACAGACTGATTTAAAAAAAACAATAACAATCCGAGAACAATGGGAGAGTTCCAAAGCATTTTTAAATTTCAGCAGAATTCCGAGAACAATGGAAGAGTTCCAAAGCATTTTTAAACTTCAACAGAATTCCGAGAAAAATGGAACAGTTCCAAAGCATTTTTAAACTTCAGCAGAATTCCGAGAACAATGGAAGAGTTCCAAAGCATTTTTAAACTTCAGCAGATTTACGAGAACAATGGAAGAGTTCCAAAGCATTTTTAATCTTCAGCAGAATTCCAAGAACAATGAAAGAGTTCTACAGACTTATGTAAAAAAACAATGACATACCGAGAACAATAGGATAGTTCCAAAGCATTTTTAAACCTTAGTAGAATTCCGAGATCAATGGAAGTGTTCTACAGACAGATTTAAAAAACAATAACATTCCGAGAACAATGGCAGAGTTCCAAAGCATTTTTAAGCTTCAGCAGAATTCCGAGAAAAGTGGAAGAGTTCCAAATCATTTTTAAACTTCAGCAGAATTCTGAGAACAATGGAACAGTTCCAAAGCATTTTTAAACTTCAGCAGAATTCCGAGAACAATGGAAGAGTTCCAAAACATTTTTAAAATTCAGCAGAATTCAGAGAACAAATGGAGTCTTCTACAAACTGATTTAAAAAACAAAAACATTCCGAGAACAATGGGAGAGTTCCAAACATTTTTAAACTTCAGCAGAACTCCGAGAATAATAGAAGAGTTCCAAAGCATTTTTAAACTTCAGCAGAATTCCGAAAACAATGAAAGAGTTCCAAAGCATTTTTAAATTTCAGTAGAGTTTCGAGAACAAATGAACAGTTCCTAACCATTTTTAAACTTCAGCAGAATTCCGATTACAATGGAAGAGTTCCAAATCATTTTTAAACTTCAGCAGAATTCCGAGAACAATGAAAGAGTTCTACAGACTTATTTAAAAAAACAATGACATACCGAGAACAATGGGAGAGTTCCATAGCATTTTTAAACTTCAGCAGAATTCTGAAAACAATGGAAGAGTTCCAAAGCATTTTTAAACTTCAGCAGAATTTCGAGAACAATGGAAGTGTTCCAAATCATTTTTAAACTTCAGTAGAATTCCGAGAACAATGGAAGAGTTTCTAAGCATTTTTAAACTTCAGCAGAATTCCGAGAACAATGGGAGAGTTCTACAGACTGATTTATAAAAAACAATAACAATCCTAGAACAATGGGAGAGTTCGAAAGCACTTTTAAATTTCAGCAGAATTCCGAGAACAATGGAAGAGTTCCAAAGCATATTTAAACTTCAGCAGAAGTCCAAGAACAATGGAAGAGTTCCAAAGCATTTTTAAATTTCAGCAGAATTTGGAGAACAATGGAAGATTTCCAAACAATTTTTAAACTTCAGCAGAATTCCGGGAACAATGGAAAAGATCCAAAGCATTTTTAATCTTCAGCAGAGTTCCGAGAACAATGAAAGAGTTCTACAGACTTATGTAAAAAAACAATGTCATACCGAGAACAATAGGATAGTTCCACAGCATTTTTAAACTTTACTAGAATTCCGAGATCAATGGGAGTGTTCTACAGACTGATTTAAAAAAACAATAACATTCCGAGAACAATGGCAGAGTTCCAAAGCATTTTTAAACTTCAGCAGAATTCCGAGAACAGTGGAAGAGTTCCAAATCATTTTTAAACTTCAGCAGAATTCCGAGAACAATGGAAGAGTTCCAAAGCATTTTAAAACTTCAGCAGAATTCCGAGAACAATGGAAGAGTTCCAAAGCATTTTTAAACTTCAGCAGAATTCCGAGAACAATGAAAGAGTTCTACAGACTTATTTAAAAAAATAATGACATACCAAGAACAATGGGAGAGTTCCAAAGCATATTTAAACTTCAGCAGAATTCTGAAAACAATGGAAGAGTTCCAAAGCATTTTTAAACATCAGCAGAATTTCGAGAACAATGGAAGTGTTCCAAAGCATTTTTAAACTGCAGCAGAATTCCGACAACAATGGAACAGTTCCAAAGCATTTTTAAACTTCAGCAGAATTTCGAGAACAATGGAAGTGTTCCAAATCATTTTTAAACTTCAGTAGAATTCCGAGAACAATGGAAGAGTTTCTAAGCATTTTTAAACTTCAGCAGAATTCCGAGAACAATGGGAGAGTTCTACAGACTGATTTATAAAAAACAATAACAATCCTAGAACAATGGGAGAGTTCGAAAGCACTTTTAAATTTCAGCAGAATTCCGAGAACAATGGAAGAGTTCCAAAGCATTTTTAAACTTCAGCAGAAGTCCAAGAACAATGGAAGAGTTCCAAAGCATTTTTAAATTTCAGCAGAATTTCGAGAACAATGGAAGAGTTCCAAACAATTTTTAAACTTCAGCAGAATTCCGAGAACAATGGAAAAGATCCAAAGCATTTTTAATCTTCAGCAGAGTTCCGAGAACAATGAAAGAGTTCTACAGACTTATGTAAAAAAACAATGTCATACCGAGAACAATAGGATAGTTCCACAGCATTTTTAAACTTTACTAGAATTCCGAGATCAATGGGAGTGTTCTACAGACTGATTTAAAAAAACAATAACATTCCGAGAACAATGGCAGAGTTCCAAAGCATTTTTAAACTTCAGCAGAATTCCGAGAACAGTGGAAGAGTTCCAAATCATTTTTAAACTTCAGCAGAATTCCGAGAACAATGGAAGAGTTCCAAAGCATTTTAAAACTTCAGCAGAATTCCGAGAACAATGGATGAGTTCCAAAGCATTTTTAAACTTCAGCAGAATTCCGAGAACAATGAAAGAGTTCTACAGACTTATTTAAAAAAATAATGACATACCAAGAACAATGGGAGAGTTCCAAAGCATATTTAAATTTCAGCAGAATTCCGAGAACAATGAAAGAGTTCTACAGACTTATGTAAAAAAACAATGACATACCGAGAACAATAGGATAGTTCCAAAGCATTTTTAAACTTTAGTAGAATTCCGAGATCAATGGGAGTGTTCTACAGACAGATTTAAAAAAACAATAACATTCCGAGAACAATGGCAGAGTTCCAAAGCATTTTTAAGCTTCAGCAGAATTCCGAGAACAGTGGAAGAGTTCCAAATCATTTTTAAACTTCAGCAGAATTCCGAGAACAATGGAACAGTTCCAAAGCTTTTTTAAACTTCAGCAGAATTCCGAGAACAATGGAAGAGTTCCAAAACATTTTTAAAATTCAGCAGAATTCAGAGAACAAATGGAGAGTTTTACAAACTGATTTAAAAAACAATAACATTCCGAGAACAATGGCAGAGTTCCAAACATTTTTAAGCTTCAGCAGAATTCCGAGAACAGTGGAAGAGTTCCAAATCATTTTTAAACTTCAGCAGAATTCCGAGAACAATGGAAGAGTTCCATAGAATTTTTAAACTTCAGCAGAATTCCGAGAACAATGAAAGAGTTCTACAGACTTATTTGAAAAAACAATGACATACCAAGAACAATGGGAGAGTTAGAAAGCATTTTTAAACTTCAGCAGAATTCTGAAAACAATGGAAGAGTTCCAAAGCATTTTTAAACATCAGCAGAATTTCGAGAACAATGGAAGTGTTCCAAAGCATAATTAAACTTCATCAGAATTCCGAGAACAATGTAAGAGTTCCAAAGCATTTTTAAACTTCAGCAGAATTCCGAGAACAATGGGAGAGTTCTACAGACTGATTTAAAAAAAACAATAACAATCCGAGAACAATGGGAGAGTTCCAAAGCATTTTTAAATTTCAGCAGAATTCCGAGAACAATGGAAGAGTTCCAAAGCATTTTTAAACTTCAACAGAATTCCGAGAAAAATGGAACAGTTCCAAAGCATTTTTAAACTTCAGCAGAATTCCGAGAACAATGGAAGAGTTCCAAAGCATTTTTAAACTTCAGCAGATTTACGAGAACAATGGAAGAGTTCCAAAGCATTTTTAATCTTCAGCAGAATTCCAAGAACAATGAAAGAGTTCTACAGACTTATGTAAAAAAACAATGACATACCGAGAACAATAGGATAGTTCCAAAGCATTTTTAAACCTTAGTAGAATTCCGAGATCAATGGAAGTGTTCTACAGACAGATTTAAAAAACAATAACATTCCGAGAACAATGGCAGAGTTCCAAAGCATTTTTAAGCTTCAGCAGAATTCCGAGAAAAGTGGAAGAGTTCCAAATCATTTTTAAACTTCAGCAGAATTCTGAGAACAATGGAACAGTTCCAAAGCATTTTTAAACTTCAGCAGAATTCCGAGAACAATGGAAGAGTTCCAAAACATTTTTAAAATTCAGCAGAATTCAGAGAACAAATGGAGTCTTCTACAAACTGATTTAAAAAACAAAAACATTCCGAGAACAATGGGAGAGTTCCAAACATTTTTAAACTTCAGCAGAACTCCGAGAATAATAGAAGAGTTCCAAAGCATTTTTAAACTTCAGCAGAATTCCGAAAACAATGAAAGAGTTCCAAAGCATTTTTAAATTTCAGTAGAGTTTCGAGAACAAATGAACAGTTCCTAACCATTTTTAAACTTCAGCAGAATTCCGATTACAATGGAAGAGTTCCAAATCATTTTTAAACTTCAGCAGAATTCCGAGAACAATGAAAGAGTTCTACAGACTTATTTAAAAAAACAATGACATACCGAGAACAATGGGAGAGTTCCATAGCATTTTTAAACTTCAGCAGAATTCTGAAAACAATGGAAGAGTTCCAAAGCATTTTTAAACTTCAGCAGAATTTCGAGAACAATGGAAGTGTTCCAAATCATTTTTAAACTTCAGTAGAATTCCGAGAACAATGGAAGAGTTTCTAAGCATTTTTAAACTTCAGCAGAATTCCGAGAACAATGGGAGAGTTCTACAGACTGATTTATAAAAAACAATAACAATCCTAGAACAATGGGAGAGTTCGAAAGCACTTTTAAATTTCAGCAGAATTCCGAGAACAATGGAAGAGTTCCAAAGCATATTTAAACTTCAGCAGAAGTCCAAGAACAATGGAAGAGTTCCAAAGCATTTTTAAATTTCAGCAGAATTTGGAGAACAATGGAAGATTTCCAAACAATTTTTAAACTTCAGCAGAATTCCGGGAACAATGGAAAAGATCCAAAGCATTTTTAATCTTCAGCAGAGTTCCGAGAACAATGAAAGAGTTCTACAGACTTATGTAAAAAAACAATGTCATACCGAGAACAATAGGATAGTTCCACAGCATTTTTAAACTTTACTAGAATTCCGAGATCAATGGGAGTGTTCTACAGACTGATTTAAAAAAACAATAACATTCCGAGAACAATGGCAGAGTTCCAAAGCATTTTTAAACTTCAGCAGAATTCCGAGAACAGTGGAAGAGTTCCAAATCATTTTTAAACTTCAGCAGAATTCCGAGAACAATGGAAGAGTTCCAAAGCATTTTAAAACTTCAGCAGAATTCCGAGAACAATGGAAGAGTTCCAAAGCATTTTTAAACTTCAGCAGAATTCCGAGAACAATGAAAGAGTTCTACAGACTTATTTAAAAAAATAATGACATACCAAGAACAATGGGAGAGTTCCAAAGCATATTTAAACTTCAGCAGAATTCTGAAAACAATGGAAGAGTTCCAAAGCATTTTTAAACATCAGCAGAATTTCGAGAACAATGGAAGTGTTCCAAAGCATTTTTAAACTGCAGCAGAATTCCGACAACAATGGAACAGTTCCAAAGCATTTTTAAACTTCAGCAGAATTTCGAGAACAATGGAAGTGTTCCAAATCATTTTTAAACTTCAGTAGAATTCCGAGAACAATGGAAGAGTTTCTAAGCATTTTTAAACTTCAGCAGAATTCCGAGAACAATGGGAGAGTTCTACAGACTGATTTATAAAAAACAATAACAATCCTAGAACAATGGGAGAGTTCGAAAGCACTTTTAAATTTCAGCAGAATTCCGAGAACAATGGAAGAGTTCCAAAGCATTTTTAAACTTCAGCAGAAGTCCAAGAACAATGGAAGAGTTCCAAAGCATTTTTAAATTTCAGCAGAATTTCGAGAACAATGGAAGAGTTCCAAACAATTTTTAAACTTCAGCAGAATTCCGAGAACAATGGAAAAGATCCAAAGCATTTTTAATCTTCAGCAGAGTTCCGAGAACAATGAAAGAGTTCTACAGACTTATGTAAAAAAACAATGTCATACCGAGAACAATAGGATAGTTCCACAGCATTTTTAAACTTTACTAGAATTCCGAGATCAATGGGAGTGTTCTACAGACTGATTTAAAAAAACAATAACATTCCGAGAACAATGGCAGAGTTCCAAAGCATTTTTAAACTTCAGCAGAATTCCGAGAACAGTGGAAGAGTTCCAAATCATTTTTAAACTTCAGCAGAATTCCGAGAACAATGGAAGAGTTCCAAAGCATTTTAAAACTTCAGCAGAATTCCGAGAACAATGGATGAGTTCCAAAGCATTTTTAAACTTCAGCAGAATTCCGAGAACAATGAAAGAGTTCTACAGACTTATTTAAAAAAATAATGACATACCAAGAACAATGGGAGAGTTCCAAAGCATATTTAAATTTCAGCAGAATTCCGAGAACAATGAAATAGTTCTACAGACTTATGTAAAAAAACAATGACATACCGAGAACAATAGGATAGTTCCAAAGCATTTTTAAACTTTAGTAGAATTCCGAGATCAATGGGAGTGTTCTACAGACAGATTTAAAAAAACAATAACATTCCGAGAACAATGGCAGAGTTCCAAAGCATTTTTAAGCTTCAGCAGAATTCCGAGAACAGTGGAAGAGTTCCAAATCATTTTTAAACTTCAGCAGAATTCCGAGAACAATG
Source organism: Phyllobates terribilis (assembly GCF_046119375.1). Lineage (NCBI taxonomy): Eukaryota > Metazoa > Chordata > Amphibia > Anura > Dendrobatidae > Phyllobates > Phyllobates terribilis. The sequence continues at coordinate 252,317,486 of NW_027362771.1, forward strand.
GAACAGTTCCAAAGCTTTTTTAAACTTCAGCAGAATTCCGAGAACAATGGAAGAGTTCCAAAACATTTTTAAAATTCAGCAGAATTCAGAGAACAAATGGAGAGTTTTACAAACTGATTTAAAAAACAATAACATTCCGAGAACAATGGCAGAGTTCCAAACATTTTTAAGCTTCAGCAGAATTCCGAGAACAGTGGAAGAGTTCCAAATCATTTTTAAACTTCAGCAGAATTCCGAGAACAATGGAAGAGTTCCATAGAATTTTTAAACTTCAGCAGAATTCCGAGAACAATGAAAGAGTTCTACAGACTTATTTGAAAAAACAATGACATACCAAGAACAATGGGAGAGTTAGAAAGCATTTTTAAACTTCAGCAGAATTCTGAAAACAATGGAAGAGTTCCAAAGCATTTTTAAACATCAGCAGAATTTCGAGAACAATGGAAGTGTTCCAAAGCATAATTAAACTTCATCAGAATTCCGAGAACAATGTAAGAGTTCCAAAGCATTTTTAAACTTCAGCAGAATTCCGAGAACAATGGGAGAGTTCTACAGACTGATTTAAAAAAAACAATAACAATCCGAGAACAATGGGAGAGTTCCAAAGCATTTTTAAATTTCAGCAGAATTCCGAGAACAATGGAAGAGTTCCAAAGCATTTTTAAACTTCAACAGAATTCCGAGAAAAATGGAACAGTTCCAAAGCATTTTTAAACTTCAGCAGAATTCCGAGAACAATGGAAGAGTTCCAAAGCATTTTTAAACTTCAGCAGATTTACGAGAACAATGGAAGAGTTCCAAAGCATTTTTAATCTTCAGCAGAATTCCAAGAACAATGAAAGAGTTCTACAGACTTATGTAAAAAAACAATGACATACCGAGAACAATAGGATAGTTCCAAAGCATTTTTAAACCTTAGTAGAATTCCGAGATCAATGGAAGTGTTCTACAGACAGATTTAAAAAACAATAACATTCCGAGAACAATGGCAGAGTTCCAAAGCATTTTTAAGCTTCAGCAGAATTCCGAGAAAAGTGGAAGAGTTCCAAATCATTTTTAAACTTCAGCAGAATTCTGAGAACAATGGAACAGTTCCAAAGCATTTTTAAACTTCAGCAGAATTCCGAGAACAATGGAAGAGTTCCAAAACATTTTTAAAATTCAGCAGAATTCAGAGAACAAATGGAGTCTTCTACAAACTGATTTAAAAAACAAAAACATTCCGAGAACAATGGGAGAGTTCCAAACATTTTTAAACTTCAGCAGAACTCCGAGAATAATAGAAGAGTTCCAAAGCATTTTTAAACTTCAGCAGAATTCCGAAAACAATGAAAGAGTTCCAAAGCATTTTTAAATTTCAGTAGAGTTTCGAGAACAAATGAACAGTTCCTAACCATTTTTAAACTTCAGCAGAATTCCGATTACAATGGAAGAGTTCCAAATCATTTTTAAACTTCAGCAGAATTCCGAGAACAATGAAAGAGTTCTACAGACTTATTTAAAAAAACAATGACATACCGAGAACAATGGGAGAGTTCCATAGCATTTTTAAACTTCAGCAGAATTCTGAAAACAATGGAAGAGTTCCAAAGCATTTTTAAACTTCAGCAGAATTTCGAGAACAATGGAAGTGTTCCAAATCATTTTTAAACTTCAGTAGAATTCCGAGAACAATGGAAGAGTTTCTAAGCATTTTTAAACTTCAGCAGAATTCCGAGAACAATGGGAGAGTTCTACAGACTGATTTATAAAAAACAATAACAATCCTAGAACAATGGGAGAGTTCGAAAGCACTTTTAAATTTCAGCAGAATTCCGAGAACAATGGAAGAGTTCCAAAGCATATTTAAACTTCAGCAGAAGTCCAAGAACAATGGAAGAGTTCCAAAGCATTTTTAAATTTCAGCAGAATTTGGAGAACAATGGAAGATTTCCAAACAATTTTTAAACTTCAGCAGAATTCCGGGAACAATGGAAAAGATCCAAAGCATTTTTAATCTTCAGCAGAGTTCCGAGAACAATGAAAGAGTTCTACAGACTTATGTAAAAAAACAATGTCATACCGAGAACAATAGGATAGTTCCACAGCATTTTTAAACTTTACTAGAATTCCGAGATCAATGGGAGTGTTCTACAGACTGATTTAAAAAAACAATAACATTCCGAGAACAATGGCAGAGTTCCAAAGCATTTTTAAACTTCAGCAGAATTCCGAGAACAGTGGAAGAGTTCCAAATCATTTTTAAACTTCAGCAGAATTCCGAGAACAATGGAAGAGTTCCAAAGCATTTTAAAACTTCAGCAGAATTCCGAGAACAATGGAAGAGTTCCAAAGCATTTTTAAACTTCAGCAGAATTCCGAGAACAATGAAAGAGTTCTACAGACTTATTTAAAAAAATAATGACATACCAAGAACAATGGGAGAGTTCCAAAGCATATTTAAACTTCAGCAGAATTCTGAAAACAATGGAAGAGTTCCAAAGCATTTTTAAACATCAGCAGAATTTCGAGAACAATGGAAGTGTTCCAAAGCATTTTTAAACTGCAGCAGAATTCCGACAACAATGGAACAGTTCCAAAGCATTTTTAAACTTCAGCAGAATTTCGAGAACAATGGAAGTGTTCCAAATCATTTTTAAACTTCAGTAGAATTCCGAGAACAATGGAAGAGTTTCTAAGCATTTTTAAACTTCAGCAGAATTCCGAGAACAATGGGAGAGTTCTACAGACTGATTTATAAAAAACAATAACAATCCTAGAACAATGGGAGAGTTCGAAAGCACTTTTAAATTTCAGCAGAATTCCGAGAACAATGGAAGAGTTCCAAAGCATTTTTAAACTTCAGCAGAAGTCCAAGAACAATGGAAGAGTTCCAAAGCATTTTTAAATTTCAGCAGAATTTCGAGAACAATGGAAGAGTTCCAAACAATTTTTAAACTTCAGCAGAATTCCGAGAACAATGGAAAAGATCCAAAGCATTTTTAATCTTCAGCAGAGTTCCGAGAACAATGAAAGAGTTCTACAGACTTATGTAAAAAAACAATGTCATACCGAGAACAATAGGATAGTTCCACAGCATTTTTAAACTTTACTAGAATTCCGAGATCAATGGGAGTGTTCTACAGACTGATTTAAAAAAACAATAACATTCCGAGAACAATGGCAGAGTTCCAAAGCATTTTTAAACTTCAGCAGAATTCCGAGAACAGTGGAAGAGTTCCAAATCATTTTTAAACTTCAGCAGAATTCCGAGAACAATGGAAGAATTCCAAAGCATTTTAAAACTTCAGCAGAATTCCGAGAACAATGGATGAGTTCCAAATCATTTTTAAACTTCAGCAGAATTCCGAGAACAATGAAAGAGTTCTACAGACTTATTTAAAAAAATAATGACATACCAAGAACAATGGGAGAGTTCCAAAGCATATTTAAACTTCAGCAGAATTCTGAAAACAATGGAAGAGTTCCAAAGCATTTTTAAACATCAGCAGAATTTCGAGAACAATGGAAGTGTTCCAAAGCATTTTTAAACTGCAGCAGAAATCCGAGAACAATGGCAGCGTTCTACAGACTGATTTAATAAAAACAATAACAATCCGATAACAATGGGAGAGTTCCAAAGCACTTTTAAATTTCAGCAGAATTCCGAGAACAATGGAAGGTTTCCAAAGCATTTTTAAACTTCATCAGAATTCCGAGAACAATGGAACAGTTCCAAAGCATTTTTAAACTTCAGCAGAATTTCGAGAACAATGGAAGTGTTCCAAAGCATTTTTAAACTTCAGCATAATTCCGAGAACATTGGAAGAGTTCCAAAGCATTTTTAATCTTCAGCAGAATTCCGAGAACAATGAAACAGTTCTACAGACTTATTTAAAAAAACAATGACATACCGAGAGCAATAGACTAGTTCCAAAGCATTTTTAAACTTTAGTAGAATTCCGAGATCAATGGGAGTGTTGTACAGACTGATTTAAAAAAACAGTAACATTCCGAGAGCAATGGCAGAGTTGCAAAGCATTTTTAAACTTCAGCAGAATTCAGAGAACAATCGGAGAGTTCTACAGACTGATTTAAAAAAAAACAATAACTTTCTGAGAAGAATAGGAGAGTTCCAAAGCATTTTTAAACTTTAGTAGAATTCCGAGAAAAATGGGAGCCTTCTACAGACTGTTTTAAAAAAACAATAACATTCCGAGAAGAATGGCAGAGTTCCAAAGATTTTTTAAACTTCAGCAGAATTCCCAGAAGAATGAAAAAGTTCTACAGACTTATGTAAAAAAACATTGACATACCGAGAGCAATAGGATAGTTCCAAAGCATTTTTAAACTTTAGTAGAATTCTGAGATCAATGGGAGTGTTCTACAGACAGATTTAAAAAAACAATAACATTCCGAGAACAATGGCAGAGTTTCAAAGCATTTTTAAGCTTCAGCAGAATTCCGAGAACAGTGGAAGAGTTCCAAATCATTTTTAAACTTCAGCAGAATTCCGAGAACAATGGAAGAGATCCAAAGCATTTTTAAACTTCTGCAGAATTCCGAGAACAATGAAAGAGTTCTACAGACTTATTTAAAAAAACAATGACATACCGAGAACAATGGGAGAGTTCCAAAGCATTTTTAAACTTCAGCAGAATTCTGAAAACAATGGAAGAGTTCCAAAACATTTTTAAACATCAGCAGAATTCCGAGAACGATGTAAGAGTTCCAAAGCATTTTTAAACTTCAGCAGAATTCCGAGAACAATGGGAGAGTTCTACAGACTGATTTAAAAAGAACAATAACAATCCGAGAACAATGGGAGAGTTCCAAAGCACTTTTAAATTTCAGCAGAATTCCGAGAACAATGGAAGAGTTCCAAAGCATTTTTAAACTTCAGCAGAATTCCGAGAACAATGGAACAGTTCCAAAGCATTTTTAAACTTCAGCAGAATTCCGAGAACAATGGAAGAGTTCCAAAGCATTTTTAAACCTCAGCAGAATTCCGAGAACAATGGAAGAGTTCCAAAGCATTTTTAATCTTCAGCAGAATTCCCAGAACAATGAAAGAGTTCTACAGACTTATTTAAAAAAACAATGACATACCGAGAACAATAGGATAGTTCCAAAGTATTTTTAAACTTTAGTAGAATTCCGAGATCAGTGGGAGTGTTCTACAGACTGATTTAAAAAAACAATAACATTCTGAGAACAATGGCAGAGTTCCAAAGCATTTTTAAACTTCAGCAGAATTCCGAGAACAATAGAAGATTTCCAAATCATTTTTCAACATCAGCAGAATTCCGAGAACAATGGAAGAGTTCCAAAGCATTTTTAAACTTCAGCAGAATTCTGAGAACAATGGCAGAGTTCCAAAGCATTTTTAAACTTCAGCAGAATTCGGAGAACAATGGAAGAGTTCCAAAGCATTTTTAATCTTGAGCAGAATTCCAAGAACAATGGGAGAGTTCCAAAGCATTTTTAAACTTCAGCAGAATTCCGAGGGCAATGGAAGAGTTCTAAAGCATTTTTAAACTTCAACAGAATTCCGAGAACAATAGAATAGTTCCAAAGCATTTTTAAACTTCAGCAGAATTCCGAAAACAATGGGAGAGTTCTACAGACTGATTTAAAAAAAACAATAACAATCCGAGAACAATGGAAGAGTTCCAAAGCATTTTTAAACTTCAACAGAATTCCGATAACAATGGAACAGTTCCAAAGCATTTTTAAACTTCAGCAGAATTCCGAGAACAATGGAAGAGTTCCAAAGCATTTTTAATCTTCAACAGAATTCCGAGAACAATGAAAGAGTTCTACAGACTTATGTAAAAAAACAATGACATACCGAGAACAATAGGATAGTTCCAAAGCATTTTTAAACTTTAGTAGAATTCAGAGATCAATGGGAGTGTTCTACAGACAGATTTAAAAAAACAATAACGTTCCGAGAACAATGGAAGAGTTCCAAAGCATTTTTAATCCTCAGCAGAATTCCGAGAACAATGAGAGAGTTCTACAGACTTATTTAAAAAACAATGACATACCGAGAGCAATAGGATAGTTCCAAAGCATTTTTAAACTTTAGTAGAATTCCGAGATCAGTGGGAGTGTTCTATAGACTGATTTAAAAAAACAATAACATTCCGAGAACAATGGAAGTGTTACAAAGCATTTTTAAACTTCAGCAGAATTCCGAGAACAATGGAAGAGTTCAAAAGGGTTTTTAAACTTCAGCAGAATTCCGAGAACAATTGGCGAGTTCTACAGACTGATTTTAAAAATCAATAACATTCTGAGAACAATGGGAGAGTTCCAAAGCATTTTTAAACTTTAGTAGAATTCCGAGAACAATGGGAGAGTTCTACAGACTGATTTAAAAAAACAATAACATTCCGACAACAATGGCAGAGTTCCAAAGCATTTTTAAAATTCAGCAGAATTGAGAGAACAAATGGAGAGTTCTACAAACTGATTTCAAAAACAATAACATTCCGAGAACAAAGGCAGATTACCAAAGCATTTTTAAACTTCAGCAGAACTCCGAGAATAATAGAAGAGTTCCAAATCATTTTTAAACTTCAGCAGAATTCCGAAAACAATGAAAGAGTTCCAAAGCATTTTTAAACTTCAGTAGAGTTTCTAGAACAAATGAACAGTTCCAAACCATTTTTAAACTTCAGCAGAATTCCGAGAACAATGGAAGAGTTCCAAAGCATTTTTAAACTTCAGCAGATTTCCGAGAACAATGAAAGAGTTCTACAGACTTATTTAAAAAAAACAATTACATACCGAGAACAATGGGAGAGTTCCAAAGCATTTTTAAACTTCAGCAGAATTCTGAAAACAATGGAAGAGTTCCAAAGCATTTTTAAACTTCAGCAGAATTTCGAGAACAATGGAAGTGTTCCAAAGCATTTTTAAACTTCAGCAGAATTCCGAGAACAATGGAAGAGTTCCAAATCATTTTTCAACATCAGCAGAATTCCGAGAACAATGGAAGATTTCCAAAGCATTTTTAAACTTCAGCAGAATTCTGAGAACAATGACAGAGTTCCAAAGCATTTTTAAACTTCAGCAGAATTCGGAGAACAATGGAAGAGTTCCAAAGCTTTTTTAATCTTGAGCAGAATTCCAAGAACAATGGGAGAGTTCCAAAGCATTTTTAAACTTCAGCAGAATTCCGAGAGCAATGGAAGAGTTCTAAAGCATTTTTAAATTTCTACAGATTTCCGAGAACAATAGAATAGTTCCAAAGCATTTTTAAACTTCAGCAGAATTCCGAAAACAATGGGAGAGTTCTACAGACTGATTTAAAAAAAACAATAACAATCCAAGAACAATGGGAGAGTTCCAAAGCACTTTTAAATTTCAGCAGAATTACGAGAACAATGGAAGAGTTCCAAAGCATTTTTAAACTTCAACAGAATTCCGAGAACAATGGAACAGTTCCAAAGCATTTTTAAACTTCAGCAGAATTACGAGAACAATGGAAGAGTTCCAAAGCATTTTTAAAATTCAGCAGAATTGAGAGAACAAATGGAGAGTTCTACAAACTGATTTCAAAAACAATAACATTCCGAGAACAAAGGCAGATTACCAAAGCATTTTTAAACTTCAGCAGAACTCCGAGAATAATAGAAGAGTTCCAAATCATTTTTAAACTTCAGCAGAATTCCGAAAACAATGAAAGAGTTCCAAAGCATTTTTAAACTTCAGTAGAGTTTCTAGAACAAATGAACAGTTCCAAACCATTTTTAAACTTCAGCAGAATTCCGAGAACAATGGAAGAGTTCCAAAGCATTTTTAAACTTCAGCAGATTTCCGAGAACAATGAAAGAGTTCTACAGACTTATTTAAAAAAAACAATTACATACCGAGAACAATGGGAGAGTTCCAAAGCATTTTTAAACTTCAGCAGAATTCTGAAAACAATGGAAGAGTTCCAAAGCATTTTTAAACTTCAGCAGAATTTCGAGAACAATGGAAGTGTTCCAAAGCATTTTTAAACTTCAGCAGAATTCCGAGAACAATGGAAGAGTTCCAAATCATTTTTCAACATCAGCAGAATTCCGAGAACAATGGAAGATTTCCAAAGCATTTTTAAACTTCAGCAGAATTCTGAGAACAATGACAGAGTTCCAAAGCATTTTTAAACTTCAGCAGAATTCGGAGAACAATGGAAGAGTTCCAAAGCTTTTTTAATCTTGAGCAGAATTCCAAGAACAATGGGAGAGTTCCAAAGCATTTTTAAACTTCAGCAGAATTCCGAGAGCAATGGAAGAGTTCTAAAGCATTTTTAAATTTCTACAGATTTCCGAGAACAATAGAATAGTTCCAAAGCATTTTTAAACTTCAGCAGAATTCCGAGAACAATGGGAGAGTTCTACAGACTGATTTAAAAAAAACAATAACAATCCAAGAACAATGGGAGAGTTCCAAAGCACTTTTAAATTTCAGCAGAATTACGAGAACAATGGAAGAGTTCCAAAGCATTTTTAAACTTCAACAGAATTCCGAGAACAATGGAACAGTTCCAAAGCATTTTTAAACTTCAGCAGAATTACGAGAACAATGGAAGAGTTCCAAAGAATTTTTAAACTTCAGCAGAATTCCGAGAACAATGGAAGAGTTCCAAAGCATTTTTAATCTTCAGCAGAATTCCGAGAACAATGAAAGAGTTCTACAGACTTATGTAAAAAAACAATGACATATCAAGAACAATAGGATAGTTCCAAAGCATTTTTAAACTTTAGTAGAATTCCGAGATCAATGGGAGTGTTCTACAGACAGATTTAAAAAAACAATAACATTCCGAGAACAATGGCAGAGTTCCAAAGCATTTTTAAGCTTCAGCAGAATTCCGAGAAGAGTGGAAGAGTTCCAAATCATTTTTAAGCTTCAGCAGAATTCCGAGAACAATGGAAGAGTTCCAAAGCATTTTTAAACTTTAGCAGAATTCCGAGAACAATTGAAGAGTTCCAAAGCATTTTTAAACTTCAGCAGAATTCCGAGAACAATGAAAGAGTTCTAAAGACTTATTTAAAAAAACAATGACATACCAAGAACAATGGGAGAGTTCCAAAGCATTTTTAAACTTCAGCAGAATTCTGAAAACAATGGAAGAGCTCCATAGCATTTTTAAACATCAGCAGAATTTCGAGAACAATGGGAGAGTTCTACAGACTGATTTAAAAAAACCAATAACAATCCGAGAACAATGGGATAGTTCCAAAGCACTTTTAAATTTCAGCAGAATTCCGAGAACAATGGAAGAGTTCCAAAGCATTTTTAAACTTCAGCAGAATTCCGAGAACAATGGAACAGTTCCAAAGCATTTTTAAACTTCAGCAGAATTCCGAGAACAATGGAAGAGTCCCAAAGCATTTTTAAACTTCAGCAGAATTCCATGAACAATGGAAGAGTTCCAAAGCATTTTTAATGTTCAGCAGAATTCCGAGAACAATGAAAGAGTTCTACAGACGTATTTAAAAAAACAATGACATACCGAGAACAATAGGATAGTTCCAAAGCATTTTTAAACTTTAGTAGAATTCCGAGATCAATGGGAGTGTTCTACAGACTGATTTAAAAAAACATTAACATTCCGAGAACAATGGGAGAGTTCCAAAGCATTTTTATAATTTAGTAGAATTCCGAGAACAATGGGAGAGTTCTACAGACTGTTTTAAAAAAACAATAACATTCCGAGAAGAATGGCAGAGTTCCAAAGCATTTTTAAACTTCAGCAGAATTCCGAGAATAATGGAAGAGTTCTAAAGCATTTTTAAACTTCAGCAGAATTCCCAGAACAATGGAAAAGTCCCAAAACATTTTTAAACTTCAGCAGAATTCCGAGAACAATGGAAGAGTTCCAAAGCATTTTTAAACTTCAGCAGAATTCCGAGACCAATGGAAAAGTTCCAAAGCATTTTTAAACATCAGCAGAATTCCGAGAACAATGGAAGAGTTCCAAATAATTTTTAAACTTCAGCAGAATTAAAATAGAGCAATGGCAGAGTTCCAAAGCATTTTTAAACTTCAGCAGAACTCCGAGAATAATAGAAGAGTTCCAAAGCATTATTAAACTTCAGCAGAATTCCGAAAACAATGAAAGAGTTCCAAAGCATTTTTAAACTTCAGTAGAGTTTCGAGAACAAATGAACAGTTCCAAACCATTTTTAAACTTCAGCAGAATTCCGATTACAGTGGAAGAGTTCTAAAGCATTTTTAAACTTCAGCAGAATTCCGAGAACAATGAAATAGTTCTACAGACTTGTTTAAAAAAAAAATGACATACCGAGAACAATGGGAGAGTTCCAAAGCATTTTTAAACTTCAGCAGAATTCCGAGACCGATGGAACAGTTCCAAAGCATTTTTAAACATCAGCAGAATTCCGAGAACAATGGAAGAGTTCCAAATAATTTTTAAGCTTCAGCAGAATTAAAATAGAGCAATGGCAGAGTTCCAAAGCATTTTTAAACTTCAGCAGAACTCCGAGAATAATAGAAGAGTTCCAAAGCATTTTTAAACTTCAGTAGAGTTTCGAGAACAAATGAACAGTTCCAAACCATTTTTAAACTTCAGCAGAATTCCGATTACAATGGAAGAGTTCCAAAGCATTTTTAAACTTCAGCAGAATTCCGAGAACAATGAAATAGTTCTACAGACTTGTTTAAAAAAAAAATGACATACCGAGAACAATGGGAGAGTTCCAAAGCATTTTTAAACTTCAGGAGAATTCTGAAAACAATGGAAGAGTTCTACAGACTGATTTAAAAAGAACAATAACAATCCGAGAACAATGGGAGAGTTCCAAAGCACTTTTAAATTTCAGCAGAATTCCGAGAACAATGGAAGAGTTCCAAAGCATTTTTAAACTTCAGCAGAATTCCGAGAACAATGGAACAGTTCCAAAGCATTTTTAAACTTCAGCAGAATTCCGAGAACAATGGAAGAGTTCCAAAGCATTTTTAAACCTCAGCAGAATTCCGAGAACAATGGAAGAGTTCCAAAGCATTTTTAATCTTCAGCAGAATTCCCAGAACAATGAAAGAGTTCTACAGACTTATTTAAAAAAACAATGACATACCGAGAACAATAGGATAGTTCCAAAGTATTTTTAAACTTTAGTAGAATTCCGAGATCAGTGGGAGTGTTCTACAGACTGATTTAAAAAAACAATAACATTCTGAGAACAATGGCAGAGTTCCAAAGCATTTTTAAACTTCAGCAGAATTCCGAGAACAATAGAAGATTTCCAAATCATTTTTCAACATCAGCAGAATTCCGAGAACAATGGAAGAGTTCCAAAGCATTTTTAAACTTCAGCAGAATTCTGAGAACAATGGCAGAGTTCCAAAGCATTTTTAAACTTCAGCAGAATTCGGAGAACAATGGAAGAGTTCCAAAGCATTTTTAATCTTGAGCAGAATTCCAAGAACAATGGGAGAGTTCCAAAGCATTTTTAAACTTCAGCAGAATTCCGAGGGCAATGGAAGAGTTCTAAAGCATTTTTAAACTTCAACAGAATTCCGAGAACAATAGAATAGTTCCAAAGCATTTTTAAACTTCAGCAGAATTCCGAAAACAATGGGAGAGTTCTACAGACTGATTTAAAAAAAACAATAACAATCCGAGAACAATGGAAGAGTTCCAAAGCATTTTTAAACTTCAACAGAATTCCGATAACAATGGAACAGTTCCAAAGCATTTTTAAACTTCAGCAGAATTCCGAGAACAATGGAAGAGTTCCAAAGCATTTTTAATCTTCAACAGAATTCCGAGAACAATGAAAGAGTTCTACAGACTTATGTAAAAAAACAATGACATACCGAGAACAATAGGATAGTTCCAAAGCATTTTTAAACTTTAGTAGAATTCAGAGATCAATGGGAGTGTTCTACAGACAGATTTAAAAAAACAATAACGTTCCGAGAACAATGGAAGAGTTCCAAAGCATTTTTAATCCTCAGCAGAATTCCGAGAACAATGAGAGAGTTCTACAGACTTATTTAAAAAACAATGACATACCGAGAGCAATAGGATAGTTCCAAAGCATTTTTAAACTTTAGTAGAATTCCGAGATCAGTGGGAGTGTTCTATAGACTGATTTAAAAAAACAATAACATTCCGAGAACAATGGAAGTGTTACAAAGCATTTTTAAACTTCAGCAGAATTCCGAGAACAATGGAAGAGTTCAAAAGGGTTTTTAAACTTCAGCAGAATTCCGAGAACAATTGGCGAGTTCTACAGACTGATTTTAAAAATCAATAACATTCTGAGAACAATGGGAGAGTTCCAAAGCATTTTTAAACTTTAGTAGAATTCCGAGAACAATGGGAGAGTTCTACAGACTGATTTAAAAAAACAATAACATTCCGACAACAATGGCAGAGTTCCAAAGCATTTTTAAAATTCAGCAGAATTGAGAGAACAAATGGAGAGTTCTACAAACTGATTTCAAAAACAATAACATTCCGAGAACAAAGGCAGATTACCAAAGCATTTTTAAACTTCAGCAGAACTCCGAGAATAATAGAAGAGTTCCAAATCATTTTTAAACTTCAGCAGAATTCCGAAAACAATGAAAGAGTTCCAAAGCATTTTTAAACTTCAGTAGAGTTTCTAGAACAAATGAACAGTTCCAAACCATTTTTAAACTTCAGCAGAATTCCGAGAACAATGGAAGAGTTCCAAAGCATTTTTAAACTTCAGCAGATTTCCGAGAACAATGAAAGAGTTCTACAGACTTATTTAAAAAAAACAATTACATACCGAGAACAATGGGAGAGTTCCAAAGCATTTTTAAACTTCAGCAGAATTCTGAAAACAATGGAAGAGTTCCAAAGCATTTTTAAACTTCAGCAGAATTTCGAGAACAATGGAAGTGTTCCAAAGCATTTTTAAACTTCAGCAGAATTCCGAGAACAATGGAAGAGTTCCAAATCATTTTTCAACATCAGCAGAATTCCGAGAACAATGGAAGATTTCCAAAGCATTTTTAAACTTCAGCAGAATTCTGAGAACAATGACAGAGTTCCAAAGCATTTTTAAACTTCAGCAGAATTCGGAGAACAATGGAAGAGTTCCAAAGCTTTTTTAATCTTGAGCAGAATTCCAAGAACAATGGGAGAGTTCCAAAGCATTTTTAAACTTCAGCAGAATTCCGAGAGCAATGGAAGAGTTCTAAAGCATTTTTAAATTTCTACAGATTTCCGAGAACAATAGAATAGTTCCAAAGCATTTTTAAACTTCAGCAGAATTCCGAAAACAATGGGAGAGTTCTACAGACTGATTTAAAAAAAACAATAACAATCCAAGAACAATGGGAGAGTTCCAAAGCACTTTTAAATTTCAGCAGAATTACGAGAACAATGGAAGAGTTCCAAAGCATTTTTAAACTTCAACAGAATTCCGAGAACAATGGAACAGTTCCAAAGCATTTTTAAACTTCAGCAGAATTACGAGAACAATGGAAGAGTTCCAAAGCATTTTTAAAATTCAGCAGAATTGAGAGAACAAATGGAGAGTTCTACAAACTGATTTCAAAAACAATAACATTCCGAGAACAAAGGCAGATTACCAAAGCATTTTTAAACTTCAGCAGAACTCCGAGAATAATAGAAGAGTTCCAAATCATTTTTAAACTTCAGCAGAATTCCGAAAACAATGAAAGAGTTCCAAAGCATTTTTAAACTTCAGTAGAGTTTCTAGAACAAATGAACAGTTCCAAACCATTTTTAAACTTCAGCAGAATTCCGAGAACAATGGAAGAGTTCCAAAGCATTTTTAAACTTCAGCAGATTTCCGAGAACAATGAAAGAGTTCTACAGACTTATTTAAAAAAAACAATTACATACCGAGAACAATGGGAGAGTTCCAAAGCATTTTTAAACTTCAGCAGAATTCTGAAAACAATGGAAGAGTTCCAAAGCATTTTTAAACTTCAGCAGAATTTCGAGAACAATGGAAGTGTTCCAAAGCATTTTTAAACTTCAGCAGAATTCCGAGAACAATGGAAGAGTTCCAAATCATTTTTCAACATCAGCAGAATTCCGAGAACAATGGAAGATTTCCAAAGCATTTTTAAACTTCAGCAGAATTCTGAGAACAATGACAGAGTTCCAAAGCATTTTTAAACTTCAGCAGAATTCGGAGAACAATGGAAGAGTTCCAAAGCTTTTTTAATCTTGAGCAGAATTCCAAGAACAATGGGAGAGTTCCAAAGCATTTTTAAACTTCAGCAGAATTCCGAGAGCAATGGAAGAGTTCTAAAGCATTTTTAAATTTCTACAGATTTCCGAGAACAATAGAATAGTTCCAAAGCATTTTTAAACTTCAGCAGAATTCCGAGAACAATGGGAGAGTTCTACAGACTGATTTAAAAAAAACAATAACAATCCAAGAACAATGGGAGAGTTCCAAAGCACTTTTAAATTTCAGCAGAATTACGAGAACAATGGAAGAGTTCCAAAGCATTTTTAAACTTCAACAGAATTCCGAGAACAATGGAACAGTTCCAAAGCATTTTTAAACTTCAGCAGAATTACGAGAACAATGGAAGAGTTCCAAAGAATTTTTAAACTTCAGCAGAATTCCGAGAACAATGGAAGAGTTCCAAAGCATTTTTAATCTTCAGCAGAATTCCGAGAACAATGAAAGAGTTCTACAGACTTATGTAAAAAAACAATGACATATCAAGAACAATAGGATAGTTCCAAAGCATTTTTAAACTTTAGTAGAATTCCGAGATCAATGGGAGTGTTCTACAGACAGATTTAAAAAAACAATAACATTCCGAGAACAATGGCAGAGTTCCAAAGCATTTTTAAGCTTCAGCAGAATTCCGAGAAGAGTGGAAGAGTTCCAAATCATTTTTAAGCTTCAGCAGAATTCCGAGAACAATGGAAGAGTTCCAAAGCATTTTTAAACTTTAGCAGAATTCCGAGAACAATTGAAGAGTTCCAAAGCATTTTTAAACTTCAGCAGAATTCCGAGAACAATGAAAGAGTTCTAAAGACTTATTTAAAAAAACAATGACATACCAAGAACAATGGGAGAGTTCCAAAGCATTTTTAAACTTCAGCAGAATTCTGAAAACAATGGAAGAGCTCCATAGCATTTTTAAACATCAGCAGAATTTCGAGAACAATGGGAGAGTTCTACAGACTGATTTAAAAAAACCAATAACAATCCGAGAACAATGGGATAGTTCCAAAGCACTTTTAAATTTCAGCAGAATTCCGAGAACAATGGAAGAGTTCCAAAGCATTTTTAAACTTCAGCAGAATTCCGAGAACAATGGAACAGTTCCAAAGCATTTTTAAACTTCAGCAGAATTCCGAGAACAATGGAAGAGTCCCAAAGCATTTTTAAACTTCAGCAGAATTCCATGAACAATGGAAGAGTTCCAAAGCATTTTTAATGTTCAGCAGAATTCCGAGAACAATGAAAGAGTTCTACAGACGTATTTAAAAAAACAATGACATACCGAGAACAATAGGATAGTTCCAAAGCATTTTTAAACTTTAGTAGAATTCCGAGATCAATGGGAGTGTTCTACAGACTGATTTAAAAAAACATTAACATTCCGAGAACAATGGGAGAGTTCCAAAGCATTTTTATAATTTAGTAGAATTCCGAGAACAATGGGAGAGTTCTACAGACTGTTTTAAAAAAACAATAACATTCCGAGAAGAATGGCAGAGTTCCAAAGCATTTTTAAACTTCAGCAGAATTCCGAGAATAATGGAAGAGTTCTAAAGCATTTTTAAACTTCAGCAGAATTCCCAGAACAATGGAAAAGTCCCAAAACATTTTTAAACTTCAGCAGAATTCCGAGAACAATGGAAGAGTTCCAAAGCATTTTTAAACTTCAGCAGAATTCCGAGACCAATGGAAAAGTTCCAAAGCATTTTTAAACATCAGCAGAATTCCGAGAACAATGGAAGAGTTCCAAATAATTTTTAAACTTCAGCAGAATTAAAATAGAGCAATGGCAGAGTTCCAAAGCATTTTTAAACTTCAGCAGAACTCCGAGAATAATAGAAGAGTTCCAAAGCATTATTAAACTTCAGCAGAATTCCGAAAACAATGAAAGAGTTCCAAAGCATTTTTAAACTTCAGTAGAGTTTCGAGAACAAATGAAC
The DNA here is from genome assembly GCF_046119375.1 of Phyllobates terribilis. NCBI lineage: Eukaryota > Metazoa > Chordata > Amphibia > Anura > Dendrobatidae > Phyllobates > Phyllobates terribilis. The sequence continues at coordinate 252,333,621 of NW_027362771.1, forward strand.
AGTTCCAAACCATTTTTAAACTTCAGCAGAATTCCGATTACAGTGGAAGAGTTCTAAAGCATTTTTAAACTTCAGCAGAATTCCGAGAACAATGAAATAGTTCTACAGACTTGTTTAAAAAAAAAATGACATACCGAGAACAATGGGAGAGTTCCAAAGCATTTTTAAACTTCAGCAGAATTCCGAGACCGATGGAACAGTTCCAAAGCATTTTTAAACATCAGCAGAATTCCGAGAACAATGGAAGAGTTCCAAATAATTTTTAAGCTTCAGCAGAATTAAAATAGAGCAATGGCAGAGTTCCAAAGCATTTTTAAACTTCAGCAGAACTCCGAGAATAATAGAAGAGTTCCAAAGCATTTTTAAACTTCAGTAGAGTTTCGAGAACAAATGAACAGTTCCAAACCATTTTTAAACTTCAGCAGAATTCCGATTACAATGGAAGAGTTCCAAAGCATTTTTAAACTTCAGCAGAATTCCGAGAACAATGAAATAGTTCTACAGACTTGTTTAAAAAAAAAATGACATACCGAGAACAATGGGAGAGTTCCAAAGCATTTTTAAACTTCAGGAGAATTCTGAAAACAATGGAAGAGTTCCAAAGCATTTTTAAACTTCAGCAGAATTTCGAGAACAATGGAAGTGTTCCAAAGCATTTTTAAACTTCAGCAGAATTCCGAGAACAATGGAAGAGTTCCAAAGCATTTTTAAACTTCAGCAGAATTCCGAGAACAATGGGAGAGGTCTACAAACTGATTTAAAAAAAACAATAACAATCCGAGAACAATGGGAGAGTTCCAAAGCACTTTGAAATTTCAGCAGAATTCCGAGAACAATGGAAGAGTTCCAAAGCATTTTTAAACTTCAGCAGAATTCCGAGAACAATGGAACAGTTCCAAAGCATTTTTAAACTTCAGCAGAATTCCGAGAACAATGGAAGAGTTCCAAAGCATTTTTAAACTTCATCAGAATTCCGAGAACAATGGAAGAGTTCCAAAGCATTTTTAATCCTCAGCAGAATTCCGAGAACAATGAAAGAGTTCTACAGACTTATTTAAAAAACAATGACATACCGAGAACAATAGGATAGTTCCAAAGCATTTTTAAACTTTAGTAGAAGTCTGAGATCAGTGGGAGTGTTCTACAGACTGATTTAAAAAAACAATAACATTCCGAGAACAATGGAAGTGTTCCAAAGCATTTTTAAACTTCAGCAGATATCCGAGAACAATGGCAGAGTTCCAAAGCATTTTTAAACTTCAGCAGAATTCCGAGAACAATCGGAGAGTTCTACAGCCTGATTTAAAAAAACAATACCATTCTGAGAAGAATGGGAGAGTTCCAAAGCATTTTTAAACTTTAGTAGAATTCCGAAAACAATGGGAGAGTTCTACAGACTGTTTTAAAAAAACAATAACATTCCGAGAAGAATGGCAGAGTTCCAAAGCATTTTTAAACTTCATCAGAATTCTTAGAACAATGGAAGAGTTCCAAAGCATTTTTAAACTTCAGCAGAATTCCGAGAATAATGGAAGAGTTTCAAAGCATTTTTAAACTTCAGCAGAATTCCCAGAACAATGGAAAAGTCCCAAAGCATTTTTAAACTTCAGCAGAATTCCGAGAACAATGGAAGAGTTCCAAAGCATTTTTAAACTTCAGCAGAATTCCGAGAACAATGGATCAGTTGCAAAGTATTTTTAAACGTCAGCAGAATTCCGAGAACAATGGAAGAGTTCCAAATAATTTTTAAACTTCAGCAGAATTCCGAGGGCAATGGAAGCGTTCCAAAACTTTTTTAAAATTCAGCAGAATTGAGAGAACAAATGGAGAGTTCTACAAACTGATTTCAAAAACAATAAAATTCCGAGAACAATGGCAGAGTTCCAAAGCATTTCTAAACTGCAGCAGAACTGCGAGAATAATAGAAGAGATCCAAAGCATTTTTAAACTTCAGCAGAATTCCGAAAACAATGAAAGAGTTCCAAAGCATTTTTAAACTTCAGTAGAGTTTCGAGAACAAATGAACAGTTGCAAACCATTTTTAAACTTCAGCAGAATTCCGATTACAATGGAAGAGTTCCAAATCATTATTAAACTTCAGCAGAATTCCGAGAACAACGGAAGAGTTCCAAAGCATTTTTAAACTTCAGCAGAATTCCAAGAACAATGAAATAGTTCTACAGACTTATTTAAAAAAAAATGACATACCGAGAACAATGGGAGAGTTCCAAAGCATTTTTAAACTTCAGGAGAATTCTGAAAACAATGAAAGAGTTCCAAAGCATTTTTAAACTTCAGCAGAATTTCGAGAACAATGGAAGTGTTCCAAAGCATTTTTAAACTTCAGCAGAATTCCGAGAACAATGGGAGAGTTCAAAAGCACTTTTAAATTTCAGCAGAATTCCGAGAACAATGGAAGAGTTCTACAGACTTATTTAAAAAACAATGACATACCGAGAACAATAGGATAGTTCCAAAGCATTTTTAAACTTTAGTAGATATCCGAGATCAATGGGAGTGTTCTACAGACTGATTTAAAAAAACAATAACATTCCGAGAACAATGGAAGTGTTCCAAAGCATTTTTAAACTTCAGCAGAATTCCGAGAACAATGGAAGAGTTCAAAAGGGTTTTTAAACTTCAGCAGAATTCCGAGAACAATGGGAGAGTACTACAGACTGATTTTAAAGAACAATAACATTCCGATAAGAATGGCAGAGTTCCAAAGCATTTTTAAACTTCAGCAGAATTCCGAGAACAATGGAAGAGTTCCAAAGCATTTTTAAACTTCAGCAGAATTCCGAGAACAATGAAAGAGTTCTACAGACTTATTTAAAAAAACAATGACATACCGTGAACAATAGGATAGTTCCAAAGCATTTTTAAACTTTAGTAGAATTCCGAGATCAATGGGAGTGTTCTACAGACTGATTTAAAAAAAACAGTAACATTCCGATAAGAATGGCAGAGTTCCAAAGCATTTTTAAACTTCAGCAGAATTCCGAGAACAATCGGAGAGTTCTACAGACTGATTTAAAAAAACAATACCATTCTGAGAAGAATGGGAGAGTTCCAAAGCATTTTTAAACTTTAGTAGAATTCCGAGAACAATGGGAGAGTTCTACAGACTGTTTTAAAAAAACAATAACATTCCGAGAAGAATGGCAGAGTTCCAAAGCATTTTTAAACTTCAGCAGAATTCTTAGAACAATGGAAGAGTTCCAAAGCATTTTTAAACTTCAGCAGAATTCCGAGAATAATGGAAGAGTTCCAAAGCAATTTTAAACTTCAGCAGAATTCCCAGAACAATGGAAAAGTCCCAAAGCATTTTTAAACTTCAGCAGAACTCCGAGAACAATGGAAGAGTTCCAAAGCATTTTTAAACTTCAGCAGAATTCCGAGAACAATGGAACAGTTCCAAAGCATTTTTAAACGTCAGCAGAATTCCGAGAACAATGGAAGAGTTCCAATTGATTTTTAAACTTAAGCTGAATTCCGAGAGCAATGGAAGAGTTCCCAAACTTTTTTAAAATTCAGCAGAATTGAGAGAACAAATGGAGAGTTCTACAAACTGATTTAAAAAACAATAACATTCCGAGAACAGTGGCAGAGTTCCAAAGCATTTTTAAACTGCAGCAGAACTCCGAGAATAATAGAAGAGTTCCAAAGCATTTTTAAACTTCAGCAGAATTCCGAGAACAATGGAAGAGTTCCAAAGCATTTTTAAACTTCAGCAGAATTCCGAGAACAATCTGAGAGTTCTACAAACTGATATAAAAAAAACAATAACAATCCGAGAACAATGGGAGAGTTCAAAAGCACTTTTAAATTTCAGCAGAATTCCGAGAACAATGGAAGAGTTCCAAAGCATTTTTAAACTTCAGCAGAATTCCGAGAACAATGGAACAGTTCCAAAGCATTTTTAAACTTCAGCAGAATTCCGAGAACAATGGAAGAGTTCCAAAGCATTTTTAACCTTCAGCAGAATTCTGAGAACAATGGAAGAGTTCCAAAGCATTTTTAATCTTCAGCAGAATTCCGAGAACAATGAAAGAGTTCTATAGACTTATTTAAAAAACAATTACATACCGAGAACAATAGGATAGTTCCAAAGCATTTTTAAACTTTAGTAGAATTTCGAGATCAGTGGGAGTGTTCTACAGACTGATTTAAAAAAACAATAACATTCCGAGAACAATGGAAGAGTTCCAAAGCATTTTTAAACTTCAGCAGAATTCCGAGAACAATGGAAGTGTTCCAAAGCTTTTTTCAACTTCAGCAGAAATCCGAGAACAATGGAAGAGTTCCAAAGCATTTTTAAACTTCAGCAAAATTCCGAGAACAATGGGAGAGTTCTACATACTATTTTTAAACTTCAGCAGAATTTCATAAACAATGGAAGAGTTCTATAGTGTTTTTAACTTCAGCAGAATTCAGAGAACAATGGGAGAGTTCTCCATACTTATTTAAAAAAAGATAACATTCCGAGAACAATGGGAGAGTTCCAAAGCATTTTTATTAGTGTTGAGCGAGCACTAAAATGCTCGGGTGCTCGAAGCTCGGGCCAAGCTCGCCGTGATACTCGTGTGCTCGACCCGAGCAACGAGCCCAATGTTAGTCTATGGGAGACTCGAGCATTTTTGCAGTGGCACCCCCGGCAGTCTTTTAAAAGCCTAACAAGTGCCCAAAACTTGATGTAGCACTTGATGGTTTTTGCAACTGCACTTGGGGACACTTTCAAAGTTTGCCCAATTTTTCGGACTGACTGACCTTCATTTCTTAAAGTAATGATGGCCACTCGTTTTTCTTTACTTAGCTGCTTTTTTCTTGCCATAATACAAATTCTAACAGTCTATTCAGTAGAACTATCAGCTGTGTATCCACCTGACTTCTGCACAACACAACTGATGGTCCCAACCCCATTTATAAGGCAAAAAATCCCACTTATTAAACCTGACAGGGCACACCTGTGAAGTGAAAACCATTTCCGGTAACTACCTCTTGAAGCTCATCAAGAGAATGCCAAGAGCGTGCAAAGCAGTTATCAAAGCAAAAGGTGGCTACTTTGAAGAACCTGGAATATAAGACATATTTTCAGTTGTTTCACACTTTTTTGTTAAGTATATAATTCCACATGTGTTAATTCATAGTTTTGATGCCTTCAGTGTGAATGTACAATTTTCATAGTCATGAAAATACAGAAAAATCTTTAAATGAGAAGGTGTGTCCAAACTTTTGGTCTGTACTGTATATCCAGCAGCAGAAACCAGCCGGCAGGGGATTTCAGGTCCTCTGGCCATAGAAGCCCGGAGGCTCAGTCACAAGCAAGGGACCAGCACCACCGTCGTGGAGCGGAGGCTAACAGAAGGCCCCAAGTCACCAGCCATACGGCTGAGCACTACACGGTACACTCAGGGACGTGGGCTACTTCTACCCGCTTACAGCAAGGTAGCCAGGAAGAGTGCAGACAGACGGGGTGGCCTACAACTCCACCTGGCCAGGGGAACTCCTGCTTGCTCACAGACTGACCAGGCCTCTTATGCTAGCCAGTATTCCCGGGAGGGTCTACCTTATAATCATCAGCAAAGACCCTGAACTGCACTGCAAAGACTCTGAGTCATTCCTGCTGCGCTCATGCACCATCACCCTCATCATCCACACTCACTGCCCTGAGGCTATACTCCTCCCGAGGGGAGTTATCCCATTTTATGCTGCGCACACAACACCAGCCTCAGCGGTCTGCCTCGCAGCGGTGGTACTCCCTGACCGCAATCCACGGGTGGCGCAGTCGGACAATTAACCTCAAAACCTAAGAAAGATTGCCACTGGTTTGACCAGCCTGAGCCATGGGACCGGGTCACTGCCACGGAGACTACAGACCCCAGAGACCCGGCACCGGGTATCCCACACACGTGTACACATGGCCCAGGGGGCGCGTCACATGCAGTACAGCATATTACAAACATAAGTCCCATTATTGGGGAGTGGGTGTCCCATAGTATTTGCTTATGTCTTGCAAGCAAAAGCTGCCAAAAATTAGGACGGAGCAACTTGCAATGCCCCTTACAAGAGCCATGCAGTACAGCATATTACAAACATAAGTCCCATTATTGAGGAGTGGGTCTCCCATAGTATTTGCTTATGCTTTCCCAGCAAAAGCTGCCAAAAATTAGGACGGAGCAACTTGCAATGCCCCTTACAAGAGCCATGCAGTACAGCATATTACAAACATAAGTCCCATTATTGGGGAGTGGGTCTCCCATAGTATTTGATTATGCTTTTCCAGCAAAAGCTGCCAAAAATTAGGACGGAGGAACTTGCAATGCCACTTACAAGAGCCATGCAGTACAGCATATTACAAACATAAGTCCCATTATTGGGGAGTGGGTCCCCCATAGTATTTGCTTATGCTTTCCCAGCAAAAGCTGCCAAAAATTAGGACGGAGCAACTTGCAATGCCCCTTACAAGAGCCATGCAGTACAGCATATTACAAACATAAGTCCCATTATTGGGGAGTGGGTGTCCCATGGTATTTGCTTATGCTTTCCCAGCAAAAGCTGCCAAAAATTAGGACGGAGGAACTTGCAATGCTGGCACCCTGGTGGTATAGTGGTGGTGGAGGCTGAGGATAAGGGGAAGAAGATTAAACAGCCGAAACGAGGAAGCGTATACCCATGTGTGGGTGTGAAGCGGTGCATGTGAATACACCTCCCGAAATAACACAGTGGATTTGACTTTATGTTACTCTGCTGTCATTTGGTGGTGATGAGAATTCTGGCCCAATCCAGCCCTTGTTCATTTTGATAAGGGTCAGCTTGTCAGCATTGTCAGTTGACAGGCGAGTGCGCTTATCAGTTATAGTTCCCCCAGCGGCACTAAAAACACGCTCCGATAACACGCTAGCAGCAGGGCAGGCCAGGACCTCCAAGGCATACAGAGCGAGTTCATTCCAAGTGTCCAGCTTGGATACCCAATAATTAAAAGGCACAGAGGAATCACGGAGGATGCTGGTACGATCGGCAAGGTACTCCCTCACCATCTTTTGAAACTTTCCACTCCTTGTGAGAGTACCCCGCGCCTCAGGGCCTGTAAGCTGGGCGGGTGTCAGAAAACTGTCCCAGAATGTTGACAGTGTTCCCCTGCCTCTGCTGGATTGGAGTTGCATCTCTCTCGCCTGTACGCCTTGGTTGGGCAACGAACTGTGACCTCTGCCGCTAGCATGTTCAGATGGGAAGTTTTTTAAGAGTTCTGCAGCAAGGGCCTTCTGGTATTGCTCCAATTTTGTAGACCTCTCCACCTCAGGAAAAAGAGAGTGAAAGTTCTCCTTGTAGCGGGGGTCTACAAGTGTCACCAACCAGTAATGACTGTCACCCAACATTTTGACAACGCGAGGGTCACGGTTAAGGCAGCATAACATAAAGTCAGCCATGCGTGCCAGACTGGTAACGAGCAAGATTTCCGTGTCCTCACCAAGATGACGACTGACCATGCTCTCCTCCTCCTCTTCCTCCTTCCCCCTGTCCTCAGGCCACCCACGCTGAACCGACGGTATGACACTTGTACAGGTACTACCGTCTACAATGCATGATAGCTGCTCCTGTTCTTCCTCCTCCTCCTCCTCTCCCTCATTGTCCCCCAATGCACGTTGGGATGAGATGAGGCTGGGCTGTGTGTAATCGCCCGCTACGGCTTCTTGATCCATCTCATCATACTCTGGCTGCAATGCCTCCTCTTTAATTCTCTGCAGAGAGCGTTGCAAAAGACAGACAAGTGGGATGCTGACACTAATGATGGCGTCATCGCCACTCACCATGTTGGTGGCCTCCTCAAAGTTTGTCAGGATGGTACATATGTCAGACATCCAGGTCCACTCCTGAGGTCTCATGTGTGGAGTCTGACCTGAATATCGACGGCCTTGTTGCAGCTGGTACTCCACAACTGCTCTCTTCTGCTCACAAATCCTTTGCAACATGTGGAGGGTAGAGTTCCAACGTGTGGGGACATCACACACCAGTCGGTGTGCTGGAAGCTGCAAACGCTGATGCAACACAGCAAGGGCGGCGGAAGCTGTAGCCAACTTGCGAAAATGAGCTGACAGGCGGCATACTTTCACGAGCAGATCTGGCAACTCGAGGTACAAGCACATGAGCCAGGCATGGTACGTGTGTGATCTCACCTCGCCTCAGAGCCGCCACCAGGTTACAGCCATTGTCACACACGACCATGCCGGGATGTAGGTACAGCGGTCTCAGCCACAGATCTGCCTGCTCTTTCACAGCTGTCCACAACTCACAAGCAGTGTGAGGTTTATCACCTAAGCTTATGAGTTTTAGCACAGCCTGTTGCGGCTTGGCGGAGGCAGTACTGCAATGCTTCCAGCTTGTAACTGATGTGGTGATATCTGAGATGGAGGCTGAACATGAGGAGGAGGAGGAGGAGGAGGATGCGCAGGAGCTGTACACTGTGGGGGCAACTCTAACTGACATAGGGCCCGCAATCCTCGGTGTGGGGAGGATGTGTTCCGTCCCAAGGTCTGACTGGGTCCCGGCTTCCACTATGTTTACCCAGTGTGCCGTCAGAGAGATGTACCGTCCCTGGCCACAAGCACTTGTCCACGTGTCCGTTGTCAGGTGGACTCTCCCAGTAACTGCGTTGTTGAGGGCACGGCAGATGCTTTGGGACACGTGCTTGTGTAGTGCGGGGATGGCACACCGGGCAAAATAGTGTCGGCTGGGGACCGAGTACCGAGGGACGGCCACCGCCATAAGATTGCGGAAGGATTCCGTCTCCACCAGCCTAAAAGGCAGCATTTCCAATGCAAGCAGTCGTGAAATGTGCGAATTTAGGACTGTGGCCTATGGGGCGTTAGCTGCGAATTTCCGCTTTCGTTCAAAGGTCTGGGATATGGACAATTGAACGCTGCGGTGGGACGTGGACGTGGACGTTGATGCTGTTTCTTGAGAAACTGCCATAACAAGTGAAGACTGAGAGGAGGGGACATCTTTACATGCAGTATGGACAGGGGATTGCCTTGCACACACAACAGGTGGTTGTATTGCACGCACAACAGTGGAAGAAGCAGTGGTGACACCCGCTGACACTGGTCGTGGACCCTGGGTTTCGCCCCACAAAGTCGGGTGCTTTGCTGCCATGTGCCTGATCATGCTGGTGGTGGTCAGGCTGGTAGTTTTGTCACCCCTGCTGATGCTGGCATGGCAGGTGGAACATATGGCCTTTTTGGGGCTATCAGCAGAGTCTTTAAAAAATTCCAGACTCTGGAAGACATACCGCTTGTACTGGCAACGTCCCTCGTGTTACGGGGAACGGTTGCCTGCCTTCTGTCTGCGGCCACCACACTGCTTCTTCCTGCCTGTTGGGGTACTCTGCCTCCCTCCCCCTGTGTGCTGCTGGCCTCACTCTGCATGTCCTCCTTCCACGTTGGGTCAGTTACTAGATCATCCACCACCTCCTCCTCTTCCACTTGCGCACCACGATCCTCCTCCTCACTTCCTGGCAATTGTGTCTCGTCATCGTCCACCTCTTGTGACAGATTGCCAATGTCGACTTCCTGTGGCCGTGACTGTTCAAATATTTGGGCATCGCAACATGGGATCTCCTCTTCCACCACTTCAAGCGTATCAGGCAAGGGGCCCAAATATGGAAATGGACCAGTGAACAGCTCTTCAGAGTGTCCAAGTGTGGGATCATTTGCTGTCTGACGACATTCGGCATGGTGGGAGGAAGGAGCATCAGGGTGAGGAGGAGTATGCGGTCGAGACTCACGGCTACTAAGAGTTGACCGTGTGGAAGACAGACCGGAGGTGGTGATGCCCAGGTAACTGGAAGTATTATCTGCTATCCAATTAATAACCTGTTCACACTGATCAGTTCTCAATACTGGTGTTGTTCTGTGCTTCCCTAGCAATTCGGTCAAGAAGTGGGAGCGAGAAGATGTGGCTGTTGGTTGTGGCACATTTTCACCTTGGCCACGGCCCCGTCCTCTGCACGAACCATGACCAGAACGTCCACTTCCACGTCCCTTGCCACGCGCCTTGCCCATTGTAAATTAAGTAAAATAGCTTACAATTGCACTATCAATGGAAAAAGGGTAACAAAGAGTAGATTAGAACCGTGGAAGAGGAAAACCACAGTTATTGTTTACTGGAGTATACCACGCTTTTTTAAATAGAGATATTTGCAGCTGAACAGTGAGCGACACACTCAAATTGCTTTTTTTTTAGATACCAAAGGCCCAAAACTGGATAGTACAGCGATTTGACCCGTGGAACTGCGAAACCACACTGGGATGTCGGGCCTACACAAGACTATTTTCAACAGATATATTTTTGTGTCACAACAGTCAGGAGACACTACTGTTTTTCTTTACGGAAAAAACTACCAAAACCTGAATAATAGAGATTTTTTACTGTGGAACAGCAAAACCACAGTTATAATTTACTGGTGTATATCAGGCTTTTTAAAATATATATATATTTGCAGCTGAACAGTGAGCGACACACTCAAACTGTTTTTTTTAGATACAAATGGCCCAAAAGTGGATAATACAGAGGTTTGTACCGTGGAACTGCAAAACCACACTTGTTTTTCTCGGGCCTACACCAGACTATTTTCAACAGATATATTTGTGTCTGAAAAATCAGGGAGACACTATTTTTTTTTTTTTTTTACAGCAAAAATGCAAAAAGCAGCATAATAGAGATTTTTTACCGTGGAACAGCAAAAGCACACTTCTGTCTCTCTGGCCTACACCAGACTATTTTCAACAGATATATATGTGTCTGAAATATCAGGGAGACACTATTTTTTTTTTTTTTTACAGCAAAAAATGCAAAAAGCAGGATAATAGAGATGTTTTACCGTGGAACATCAAAACCACAGTAATAATTTACTGGTGTATACCAGTATTTTTAAAATATATATATATTTGCGGCTGAACAGTGAGCGACACACTCAAACTGTTTTTTTTAGATACAAATGGCCCAAAAGTGGATAATACAGAGGTTTGTACCGTGGAACTGCAAAACCACACTTGTATTTCTCGGGCCTACACCAGACTATTTTCAACAGATATATTTGTGTCTGAAAAATCAGGGAGACACAATTTTTTTTTTTTACAGCAAAAAATGCAAAAAGCAGGATAATAGAGATTTTTTACCGTGGAACAGCAAAAGCACACTTCTCTCTCTCTGGCCTACACCAGACTATTTTCAACAGATATATTTGCGTCTGAAAAATCAGGGAGACACTATTATTATTTTTATACAGCAAAAAATGCCAAAAACAGGATAATAGAGATGTTTTACCGTGGAACATCAAAACCACAGTAATAATTTACTGGTGTATACCAGGCTTTTTAAAATATATATATATTTGCAGCTGAACAGTGAGCGACACACTCAAACTGTTTTTTTTAGATACAAATGGCCCAAAAGTGGATAATACAGAGGTTTGTACCGTAGAACTGCAAAACCACACTTGTATTTCTCGGGCCTACACCAGACTATTTTCAACAGATATATTTGTGTCTGAAAAATCAGGGAGACACTATTTTTTTTTTTTTTTTACAGCAACAAATGCAAAAAGCAGGATAATAGAGATTTTTTACCGTGGAACAGCAAAAGCACACTTCTGTCTCTCTGGCCTACACCAGACTATTTCCAACAGATATATATGTGTCTGAAATATCAGGGAGACACTATTTTTTTTTTTTTTTTTACAGCAAAAAATGCAAAAAGCAGGATAATACAGATTTTTTACCATGGAACAGCAAAAGCACACTTCTGTCTCTCTGGCCTACACCAGACTATTTTCAACAGATATATTTGTGTCTGAAAAATCAGGGAGACACTATTTTTTTTTTTTTACAGCAAAAAATGCAAAAAGCAGGATAATAGAGATTTTTTACCGTGGAACAGCAAAATCACACTTCTGTCTCTCTGGCCTACACCAGACTATTTTCAACAGATATATTTGTGTCTGAAAAATCAGGGAGACACTATTATTTTTATACAGCAAAAAATGCTAAAAACAGGATAATAGAGATGTTTTACCGTGGAACATCAAAACCACAGTAATAATTTACTGGTGTATACCAGGCTTTTTAAAATATACATATATTTGCGGATGAACAGTGAGCGACACACTCAAACTGTTTTTTTTTAGATACAAAAGGCCCAAAAGTGGAAAATACAGAGGTTTGTACCGTGGAACTGCAAAACCACACTTGTATTTCTCGGGCCTACACCAGACTATTTTCAACAGATATATTTGTGTCTGAAAAATCAGGGAGACACTATTATTATTTTTATACAGCAAAAAATGCCAAAAACAGGATAATAGAGATGCTTTACCGTGGAACATCAAAACCACAGTAATAATTTACTGGTGTATACCAGGCTTTTTAAAATATATATATATTTGCAGCTGAACAGTGAGCGACACACTCAAACTGTTTTTTTTAGATACAAATGGCCCAAAAGTGGATAATACAGAGGTTTGTACCGTGGAACTGCAAAACCACACTTGTTTTTCTCGGGCCTACACCAGACTATTTTCAACAGATATATTTGTGTCTGAAAAATCAGGGAGACACTATTTTTTTTTTTTTTTACAGCAAAAATGCAAAAAGCAGCATAATAGAGATTTTTTACCGTGGAACAGCAAAAGCACACTTCTGTCTCTCTGGCCTACACCAGACTATTTTCAACAGATATATATGTGTCTGAAAAATCAGGGAGACACAATTTTTTATTTTTACAGCAAAAAATGCAAAAAGCAGGATAATAGAGATTTTTTACCGTGGAACAGCAAAAGCACACTTCTCTCTCTCTGGCCTACACCAGACTATTTTCAACAGATATATTTGCGTCTGAAAAATCAGGGAGACACTATTATTATTTTTATACAGCAAAAAATGCCAAAAACAGGATAATAGAGATGTTTTACCGTGGAACATCAAAACCACAGTAATAATTTACTGGTGTATACCAGGCTTTTTAAAATATATATATATTTGCAGCTGAACAGTGAGCGACACACTCAAACTGTTTTTTTTAGATACAAATGGCCCAAAAGTGGATAATACAGAGGTTTGTACCGTAGAACTGCAAAACCACACTTGTATTTCTCGGGCCTACACCAGACTATTTTCAACAGATATATTTGTGTCTGAAAAATCAGGGAGACACTATTTTTTTTTTTTTTTTACAGCAAAAAATGCAAAAAGCAGGATAATAGAGATTTTTTACCATGGAACAGCAAAAGCACACTTCTGTCTCTCTGGCCTACACCAGACTATTTCCAACAGATATATATGTGTCTGAAATATCAGGGAGACACTATTTTTTTTTTTTTTTTTACAGCAAAAAATGCAAAAAGCAGGATAATACAGATTTTTTACCATGGAACAGCAAAAGCACACTTCTGTCTCTCTGGCCTACACCAGACTATTTTCAACAGATATATTTGTGTCTGAAAAATCAGGGAGACACTATTTTTTTTTTTTTACAGCAAAAAATGCAAAAAGCAGGATAATAGAGATTTTTTACCGTGGAACAGCAAAATCACACTTCTGTCTCTCTGGCCTACACCAGACTATTTTCAACAGATATATTTGTGTCTGAAAAATCAGGGAGACACTATTATTTTTATACAGCAAAAAATGCTAAAAACAGGATAATAGAGATGTTTTACCGTGGAACATCAAAACCACAGTAATAATTTACTGGTGTATACCAGGCTTTTTAAAATATACATATATTTGCGGATGAACAGTGAGCGACACACTCAAACTGTTTTTTTTTAGATACAAAAGGCCCAAAAGTGGAAAATACAGAGGTTTGTACCGTGGAACTGCAAAACCACACTTGTATTTCTCGGGCCTACACCAGACTATTTTCAACAGATATATTTGTGTCTGAAAAATCAGGGAGACACTATTATTATTTTTATACAGCAAAAAATGCCAAAAACAGGATAATAGAGATGTTTTACCGTGGAACATCAAAACCACAGTAATAATTTACTGGTGTATACCAGGCTTTTTAAAATATATATATATTTGCAGCTGAACAGTGAACGACACAATCAAACTGTTTTTTTTAGATACAAATGGCCCAAAAGTGGATAATACAGAGGTTTGTACCGTGGAACTGCAAAACCACACTTGTTTTTCTCGGGCCTACACCAGACTATTTTCAACAGATATATTTGTGTCTGAAAAATCAGGGAGACACTATTTTTTTTTTTTTTTACAGCAAAAATGCAAAAAGCAGCATAATAGAGATTTTTTACCGTGGAACAGCAAAAGCACACTTCTGTCTCTCTGGCCTACACCAGACTATTTTCAACAGATATATATGTGTCTGAAATATCAGGGAGACACTATTTTTTTTTTTTTTACAGCAAAAAATGCAAAAAGCAGGATAATAGAGATGTTTTACCGTGGAACATCAAAACCACAGTAATAATTTACTGGTGTATACCAGTATTTTTAAAATATATATATATTTGCGGCTGAACAGTGAGCGACACACTCAAACTGTTTTTTTTAGATACAAATGGCCCAAAAGTGGATAATACAGAGGTTTGTACCGTGGAACTGCAAAACCACACTTGTATTTCTCGGGCCTACACCAGACTATTTTCAACAGATATATTTGTGTCTGAAAAATCAGGGAGACACAATTTTTTTTTTTTACAGCAAAAAATGCAAAAAGCAGGATAATAGAGATTTTTTACCGTGGAACAGCAAAAGCACACTTCTCTCTCTCTGGCCTACACCAGACTATTTTCAACAGATATATTTGCGTCTGAAAAATCAGGGAGACACTATTATTATTTTTATACAGCAAAAAATGCCAAAAACAGGATAATAGAGATGTTTTACCGTGGAACATCAAAACCACAGTAATAATTTACTGGTGTATACCAGGCTTTTTAAAATATATATATATTTGCAGCTGAACAGTGAGCGACACACTCAAACTGTTTTTTTTAGATACAAATGGCCCAAAAGTGGATAATACAGAGGTTTGTACCGTAGAACTGCAAAACCACACTTGTATTTCTCGGGCCTACACCAGACTATTTTCAACAGATATATTTGTGTCTGAAAAATCAGGGAGACACTATTTTTTTTTTTTTTTTACAGCAAAAAATGCAAAAAGCAGGATAATAGAGATTTTTTACCATGGAACAGCAAAAGCACACTTCTGTCTCTCTGGCCTACACCAGACTATTTCCAACAGATATATATGTGTCTGAAATATCAGGGAGACACTATTTTTTTTTTTTTACAGCAAAAAATGCAAAAAGCAGGATAATAGAGATTTTTTACCGTGGAACAGCAAAATCACACTTCTGTCTCTCTGGCCTACACCAGACTATTTTCAACAGATATATTTGTGTCTGAAAAATCAGGGAGACACTATTATTTTTATACAGCAAAAAATGCTAAAAACAGGATAATAGAGATGTTTTACCGTGGAACATCAAAACCACAGTAATAATTTACTGGTGTATACCAGGCTTTTTAAAATATACATATATTTGCGGATGAACAGTGAGCGACACACTCAAACTGTTTTTTTTAGATACAAAAGGCCCAAAAGTGGAAAATACAGAGGTTTGTACCGTGGAACTGCAAAACCACACTTGTATTTCTCGGGCCTACACCAGACTATTTTCAACAGATATATTTGTGTCTGAAAAATCAGGGAGACACTATTATTATTTTCATACAGCAAAAAATGCCAAAAACAGGATAATAGAGATGTTTTACCGTGGAACATCAAAACCACAGTAATAATTTACTGGTGTATACCAGGCTTTTTAAAATATATATATATTTGCGGCTGAACAGTGAGCGACACACTCAAACTGTTTTTTTTAGATACAAATGGCCCAAAAGTGGATAATACAGAGGTTTGTACCGTGGAACTGCAAAACCACACTTGTATTTCTCGGGCCTACACCAGACTATTTTCAACAGATATATTTGTGTCTGAAAAATCAGGGAGACACTATTATTATTTTTATACAGCAAAAAATGCCCAAAACAGGATAATAGAGATGTTTTACCGTGGAACATCAAAACCACAGTAATAATTTACAGGTGCATACCAGGCTTTTTAAAATATATATATATTTGCGGCTGAAAAGTGAGCGACACACTCAAACTGTTTTTTTTAGATACAAATGGCCCAAAAGTGGATAATACAGAGGTTTGTACCGTGGAACTGCAAAACCACACTCGTATTTCTCGGGCCTACACCAGACTATTTTCAACAGATATATTTGTGTCTGAAAAATCAGGGAGACACTATTATTTTTTTTTACAGCAAAAAATGCAAAAAGCAGGATAATAGAGATTTTTTACCGTGGAACATCAAAACCACAGTAATAATTTACTGGTGTATACCAGGCTTTTTAAAATATATATATATTTGTGGCTGAACAGTGAGCGACACACTCAAACTGTTTTTTTTAGATACAAATGGCCCATAGAACTGCACACTTCTATTTCTCTGGCCTACACCAGACTAATTTCAACAGATATATTTGTGTCTGAAAAATCAGAGGCACACTTTTTTTTTTTGCGGGGGGGGTACCAAAATGTTAATAAGATGGGTATTTGTACATTGTGAAGGAGGAAAAAATAAAGAGGATTTAGATTAAAAAAAAAGGATTTTTCCTGGCCCCCGGGACCTGGAGCTAAGTCCAGCAATTTCAGCAACAGGAGCAGCACACAGGACTGTAATGCAGCGTTTGCTGGTATAACCACTGCGTCTCCTATACAGCCTGCCTGCCTGCCTGCCTGATATACCTGGGATGGATATTAGTCCTGAGAAGGACTGTTTGTTTGATCTGGCAGCCTTTACAGACCCTACACTAACTATTTTGCAGGATATATCTCTCCCTAAATCAGCAGCGCTGTCCCTACACTGTCTGATCCGGAGCGACTGTGTCCAAGATGGCGGCGCCCGCTTTTAAATACTCGAGGTGACGCTGTGCGGCCAGCCAATCACTGTAATGCCCACAACCAACATGGCTGCAGCATGACAGTGACTGGCTGGCAATCCCTGCATGTTCATTGGCTCTGTAAAGAGCGCCAAACAGGCAGGGCGGAGACCCGAGCTTCTGCCCGATTAACCCGGAAATGCTCGGTGCTCGCCGAACATCCCGAGTAGCGTGATGCTCGGGCGAGTACCGAGCAGTGTCGAGCATGTTCGCTCAACACTAATTATTAGTTTTTTTTTAAATAAGTCTGTAGACCTCTACCATTGTTCTTGGAATTCTGCTGAAGTCTAAAAACAGTATGTAGAACTCACCCATTGTTCTCTGAATGTTATTTTTTTTTTTAATAAGTTCGTAAATTGCTCCCATTGTTCTGGGAATTCTGCAGTAGTTTAAAAATACTTTGAAACTCTTCCAATTTTCTCGGAATTCTGCTGAAGCTTAAAAATAGTATGTAGGACTCTCCCATTGTTCTCTGAATTTTGCTAAAGTTGAAAAATGCTTTGGAAGTCTTCCATTTTTCTCGGAAATCGAGCGAGTACCGAGCAGTGTCGAGCATGTTCGCTCAACACTAATTTTTATACTTCAGCAGATTTCCGAGAACAATGGAAGAGTTCCATAGCATTTTTAAACTTCAGCAAAATTTCGAAAACAATGCAAGAGTTCCAAAGCATTTTTAATATTCAGCAGAAGTCCGAGAACAATGGGAGAGTTCTACATACTTATTTTAAAAAACAATAACATTCTGAGAAGAATGGGAAAGTTCCAAAGCATTTTTAAACTTCAATAGAATTCCAAGAACAATGGGAGAGTTTTACAGACTGATTTAAAAAAACAATAACATTCCGAGAACAATGGGAGAGTTCCAAAGCATTTTTATACTTCAGCAGAATTCCGAGAACAATGGAAGAGTTCCATAGCTTTTTTAAACTTCATCAGAATTTCGAGAAAAATGGAAGAGTTCCAAAGCATTTTTAAACTTCAGCAGAAGTCCGAGTACAATGGAAGAGTTCTAAAGCATTTTCAAACTTCAGCAGAATTTTGAGAACAATGTGAGAGTTCTACAGACTGATTTAGAAAAACAATAACATTTTGAGAACAATGGGAGAGTTCCAAAGCATTTTTAACCTTCAGCAGAATTCCGAGAACAGTGGAAGAGTTCCAAGGCATTTTTAAACTTCAGCAGAATTCCGAGAACAATGGAAAATTTCCAAAGCATTTTTAAATTTCAGCAGAATTCCAAGAACAATGGAAGAGTTCCAAAGCATTTTTAAACTTCAGCAGAATTCCGAGAACAATGGAAAAGTTCCAAAGCATTTTTAAACTTCAGCAGAATTCCGAGAACAATGGAAGAGTTCCAAAGCATTTTTAAACTTCAGTAGAGTTTCGAGAACAGTTGAACAGTTCCAAAGCATTTTTAAACTTCAGCAGAATTCCGAGAACAATGGAAGAGTTCCAAAGCATTTTTAAACTTCAGCAGAATTCAGAGAACAATGGAAGAGTTCCAAAGCATTTTTAAACTTCAGCAGAATTCCGAGAAAAATGGGAGAGTTCTACAGACTGATTTAAAAAAAACAATAACATTCCGAGAACAATGGGAGAGTTCCAAAGCATTTTTAAACTTCAGCAGAATTCCGAGAACAATGGAAGAGTTCCAAAGCATTTTTAAACTTCAGCAGAATTCCGAGAACAATGGAAGAGTTCCAAAGCATTTTTAAGCTTCAGCAGAATTCCGAGAACAATGCAAGAGTTCCAAAGCATTTTTATACTTCAGCAGATTTCTGAGAACAATGGAAGAGTTCCATAGCATTTTTAAACTTCAGCAAAATTTCGAGAACAATGGAAGAGTTCCAAAGCATTTTTAATATTCAGCAGAAGTCCGAGAACAATGGGAGCGTTCTGCATACTTATTTAACAAAAACAATAACATTCCGAGAAGAATGGGAGCGCTCCAAAGCATTTTTAAACTTCAATAGAATTCCAAGAACAATGGGAGAGTTTTACAGACTGATTTAAAAAAACAATAGTATTCCAAGAACAATGGGAGAGTTCCAAAGCATTTTTATACTTCAGCAGAATTCCGAGAACAATGGAAGAGTTCCATAGCTTTTTTAAACTTCAGCAAAATTTTGAGAAAAATGGAAGAGTTCCAAAGCATTTTTAAACTTCAGCAGAAGTCCGAGAACAATGGAAGAGTTCTAAAGCATTTTCAAATTTCAGCAGAATTTTGAGAACAATGTGAAAGTTCTACAGACTGATTTAAAAAAACAATAACATTTCGAGAACAATGGGAGAGTTCCAAAGCATTTTTAAACCTTCAGCAGAATTCCAAGAACAATGGAAGAATTCCAAAGCATTTTTAATCTTCAGCAGAATTTCGAGAACAATGGAAGAGTTCCAAAGCATTTTTAAATTTCAGCAGAATTGCAAGAACAATGGAAGAGTTCCAAAGCATTTCTAAACTTCAGCAGAATTCCGAGAACAATGGAAATGTTCCAAAGCATTTTTAAACTTCAGCAGAATTCCGAAAAAAATGAAAGAGTTCCAAAGCATTTTTAAACTTCAGTAGAGTTTCGAGAACAATTGAACAGTTCCAAAGCATTTTTAAACTTCAGCAGAATTCCGAGAACAATGGAAGAGTTCTAAAGCATTTTTAAACTTCAGCAAATTTCCAAGAACAATGGGAGAGTTCTACATACTATTTTTAAACTTCAGCAGAATTCCAAAAACAATGGAAGAGTTCCATAGCGTTTTTAAACTTCAGCAGAATTCAGAGAACAATGGGAGAGTTCTACATACTTATTTAAAAAAAAAATAACATTCTGTGAAGAATGGGAAAGTTCCAAAGCATTTTTAAACATCAATAGAATTCCAAGAACAATGGGAGAGTTTCACAGACTGATTTAAAAAAACAATAACATTCCGAGAACAATGGGAGAGTTCCAAAGCATTTTTATACTTCAGCAGATTTCTGAGAACAATGGAAGAGTTCCATAGCATTTTTAAACTTCAGCAAAATTTCGAGAACAATGGAAGAGTTCCAAAGCATTTTTAATATTCAGCAGAAGTCCGAGAACAATGGGAGCGTTCTGCATACTTATTTAACAAAAACAATAACATTCCGAGAAGAATGGGAGCGTTCCAAAGCATTTTTAAACTTCAATAGAATTCCAAGAACAATGGGAGAGTTTTACAGACTGATTTAAAAAAACAATAGTATTCCAAGAACAATGGGAGAGTTCCAAAGCATTTTTATACTTCAGCAGAATTCCGAGAACAATGGAAGAGTTCCATAGCTTTTTTAAACTTCAGCAAAATTTGGAGAAAAATGGAAGAGTTCCAAAGCATTTTTAAACTTCAGCAGAAGTCCGAGAACAATGGAAGAGTTCTAAAGCATTTTCAAATTTCAGCAGAATTTTGAGAACAATGTGAAAGTTCTACAGACTGATTTAAAAAAACAATAACATTTCGAGAACAATGGGAGAGTTCCAAAGCATTTTTAACCTTCAGCAGAATTCCAAGAACAATGGAAGAATTCCAAAGCATTTTTAATCTTCAGCAGAATTTCGAAAACAGTGGAAGAGTTCCAAGGCATTTTTAAACTTCAGCAGAATTCCGAGAACAATGGAAAATTTCCAAAGCATTTTTAAACTTCAGCAGAATTCCGAGAACAATGGAAGAGTTCCAAAGCATTTTTAAATTTCAGCAGAATTGCAAGAACAATGGAAGAGTTCCAAAGCATTTCTAAACTTCAGCAGAATTCCGAGAACAATGGAAAAGTTCCAAAGCATTTTTAAACTTCAGCAGAATTCCGAGAACAATGGAAGAGATCCAAAGCATTTTTAAACTTCAGCAGAATTCCGAAAAAAATGAAAGAGTTCCAAAGCATTTTTAAACTTCAGTAGAGTTTCGAGAACAATTGAACAGTTCCAAAGCATTTTTAAACTTCAGCAGAATTCCGAGAACAATGGAAGAGTTCTAAAGCATTTTTAAACTTCAGCAGAATTCCGAGAACAATGGGAAAGTTCTACAGACTTATGCAAAAAAAACAACGTCATTCCAAGAACAATGGAAGAGTTCCAAAGCATTTTTAAACTTCAGCAGAATTCCGAGAACAATGGAAGAGTTACAAAGCATTTTTAAACTTCAGCAGAAATCCGAGAACAATGGAAGAGTTCCAAAGCATTTTTAAACATCAGCAAAATTCCAAGAACAATGGGAGAGTTCTACATACTATTTTTAAACTTCAGCAGAATTCCATAAACAATGGAAGAGTTCCATAGCATTTTTAAACTTCAGCAGTATTCAGAGAACAATGGGAGAGTTCTACATACTTATATAAAAAAAGATAACATTCTGCGACGAATGGGAAAGTTCCATTGCATTTTTAAACATCAATAGAATTCCAAGAACAATGGGAGAGTTTTAAAGACTGATTTAAAAAAACAATAACATTCCGAGAACAGTGGGAGAGTTCCAAAGCATTTTTATACTTCAGCAGAATTCCGAGAACTATAGAAGAGTTCCATAGCTTTTTTAAACTTTAGCAGAATTTCAAGAAAAATGGAAGAGTTCCAAATCATTTTTAAACTTCAGCAGAAGTCTGAGAACAATGGAAGAGTTCCAAAGCATTTTTAAACTTCAGCAGAATTCCGAGAACAATGGAAGAGTTCCAAAGCATTTTTAAATTTCAGCAGAATTGCAAGAACAATGGAAGAGTTCCAAAGCATTTCTAAACTTCAGCAGAATTCCGAGAACAATGGAAAAGTTCCAAAGCATTTTTAAACTTCAGCAGAATTCCGAGAACAATGGAAGAGATCCAAAGCATTTTTAAACTTCAGCAGAATTCCGAAAAAAATGAAAGAGTTCCAAAGCATTTTTAAACTTCAGTAGAGTTTCGAGAACAATTGAACAGTTCCAAAGCATTTTTAAACTTCAGCAGAATTCCGAGAACAATGGAAGAGTTCTAAAGCATTTTTAAACTTCAGCAAATTTCCAAGAACAATGGGAGAGTTCTACATACTATTTTTAAACTTCAGCAGAATTCCAAAAACAATGGAAGAGTTCCATAGCGTTTTTAAACTTCAACAGAATTCAGAGAACAATGGGAGAGTTCTACATACTTATTTTAAAAAAAAATAACATTCTGTGAAGAATGGGAAAGTTCCAAAGCATTTTTAAACATCAATAGAATTCCAAGAACAATGGGAGAGTTTCACAGACTGATTTAAAAAAACAATAACATTCCGAGAACAATGGGAGAGTTCCAAAGCATTTTTATACTTCAGCAGATTTCTGAGAACAATGGAAGAGTTCCATAGCATTTTTAAACTTCAGCAAAATTTCGAGAACAATGGAAGAGTTCCAAAGCATTTTTAATATTCAGCAGAAGTCCGAGAACAATGGGAGCGTTCTGCATACTTATTTAACAAAAACAATAACATTCCGAGAAGAATGGGAGCGTTCCAAAGCATTTTTAAACTTCAATAGAATTCCAAGAACAATGGGAGAGTTTTACAGACTGATTTAAAAAAACAATAGTTTTCCAAGAACAATGGGAGAGTTCCAAAGCATTTTTATACTTCAGCAGAATTCCGAGAACAATGGAAGAGTTCCATAGCTTTTTTAAACTTCAGCAAAATTTTGAGAAAAATGGAAGAGTTCCAAAGCATTTTTAAACTTCAGCAGAAGTCCGAGAACAATGGAAGAGTTCTAAAGCATTTTCAAATTTCAGCAGAATTTTGAGAACAATGTGAAAGTTCTACAGACTGATTTAAAAAAACAATAACATTTCGAGAACAATGGGAGAGTTCCAAAGCATTTTTAACCTTCAGCAGAATTCCAAGAACAATGGAAGAGTTCCAAAGCATTTTTAATCTTCAGCAGAATTTCGAGAACAGTGGAAGAGTTCCAAGGCATTTTTAAACTTCAGCAGAATTCCGAGAACAATGGAAAATTTCCAAAGCATTTTTAAACTTCAGCAGAATTCCGAGAACAATGGAAGAGTTCCAAAGCATTTTTAAATTTCAGCAGAATGGCAAGAACAATGGAAGAGTTCCAAAGCATTTCTAAATTTCAGCAGAATTCCGAGAACAATGGAAAAGTTCCAAAGCATTTTTAAACTTCAGCAGAATTCCGAGAACAATGGAAGAGATCCAAAGCATTTTTAAACTTCAGCAGAATTCCGAAAAAAATGAAAGAGTTCCAAAGCATTTTTAAACTTCAGTAGAGTTTCGAGAACAATTGAACAGTTCCAAAGCATTTTTAAACTTCAGCAGAATTCCGAGAACAATGGAAGAGTTCTAAAGCATTTTTAAACTTCAGCAGAATTCCGAGAACAATGGGAAAGTTCTACAGACTTATGCAAAAAAAACAACGTCATTCCAAGAACAATGGAAGAGTTCCAAAACATTTTTAAACTTCAGCAGAATTCCGAGAACAATGGAAGAGTTACAAAGCATTTTTAAACTTCAGCAGAAATCCGAGAACAATGGAAGAGTTCCAAAGCATTTTTAAACATCAGCAAAATTCCAAGAACAATGGGAGAGTTCTACATACTATTTTTAAACTTCAGCAGAATTCCATAAACAATGGAAGAGTTCCATAGCATTTTTAAACTTCAGCAGTATTCAGAGAACAATGGGAGAGTTCTACATACTTACATAAAAAAAGATAACATTCTGCGACGAATGGGAAAGTTCCATTGCATTTTTAAACATCAATAGAATTCCAAGAACAATGGGAGAGTTTTAAAGACTGATTTAAAAAAACAATAACATTCCGAGAACAGTGGGAGAGTTCCAAAGCATTTTTATACTTCAGCAGAATTCCGAGAACTATAGAAGAGTTCCATAGCTTTTTTAAACTTCAGCAGAATTTCAAGAAAAATGGAAGAGTTCCAAATCATTTTTAAACTTCAGCAGAAGTCTGAGAACAATGGAAGAGTTCCAAAGCATTTTTAAACTTCAGCAGAATTCCGAGAACAATGGAAGAGTTCCAAAGCATTTTTAAATTTCAGCAGAATTGCAAGAACAATGGAAGAGTTCCAAAGCATTTCTAAACTTCAGCAGAATTCCGAGAACAATGGAAAAGTTCCAAAGCATTTTTAAACTTCAGCAGAATTCCGAGAACAATGGAAGAGATCCAAAGCATTTTTAAACTTCAGCAGAATTCCGAAAAAAATGAAAGAGTTCCAAAGCATTTTTAAACTTCAGTAGAGTTTCGAGAACAATTGAACAGTTCCAAAGCATTTTTAAACTTCAGCAGAATTCCGAGAACAATGGAAGAGTTCTAAAGCATTTTTAAACTTCAGCAAATTTCCAAGAACAATGGGAGAGTTCTACATACTATTTTTAAACTTCAGCAGAATTCCAAAAACAATGGAAGAGTTCCATAGCGTTTTTAAACTTCAGCAGAATTCAGAGAACAATGGGAGAGTTCTACATACTTATTTAAAAAAAAAATAACATTCTATGAAGAATGTGAAAGTTCCAAAGCATTTTTAAACATCAATAGAATTCCAAGAACAATGGGAGAGTTTCACAGACTGATTTAAAAAAACAATAACATTCCGAGAACAATGGGAGAGTTCCAAAGCATTTTTATACTTCAGCAGATTTCTGAGAACAATGGAAGAGTTCCATAGCATTTTTAAACTTCAGCAAAATTTCGAGAACAATGGAAGAGTTCCAAAGCATTTTTAATATTCAGCAGAAGTCCGAGAACAATGGGAGCGTTCTGCATACTTATTTAACAAAAACAATAACATTCCGAGAAGAATGGGAGCGTTCCAAAGCATTTTTAAACTTCAATAGAATTCCAAGAACAATGGGAGAGTTTTACAGACTGATTTAAAAAAACAATAGTATTCCAAGAACAATGGGAGAGTTCCAAAGCATTTTTATACTTCAGCAGAATTCCAAGAACAATGGAAGAGTTCCATAGCTTTTTAAACTTCAGCAAAATTTTGAGAAAAATGGAAGAGTTCCAAAGCATTTTTAAACTTCAGCAGAAGTCCGAGAACAATGGAAGAGTTCTAAAGCATTTTCAAATTTCAGCAGAATTTTGAGAACAATGTGAAAGTTCTACAGACTGATTTAAAAAAACAATAACATTTCGAGAACAATGGGAGAGTTCCAAAGCATTTTTAACCTTCAGCAGAATTCCAAGAACAATGGAAGAATTCCAAAGCATTTTTAATCTTCAGCAGAATTTCGAAAACAGTGGAAGAGTTCCAAGGCATTTTTAAACTTCAGCAGAATTCCGAGAACAATGGAAAATTTCCAAAGCATTTTTAAACTTCAGCAGAATTCCGAGAACAATGGAAGAGTTCCAAAGCTTTTTTAAATTTCAGCAGAATTGCAAGAACAATGGAAGAGTTCCAAAGCATTTCTAAACTTCAGCAGAATTCCGAGAACAATGGAAAAGTTCCAAAGCATTTTTAAACTTCAGCAGAATTCCGAGAACAATGGAAGAGATCCAAAGCATTTTTAAACTTCAGCAGAATTCCGAAAAAAATGAAAGAGTTCCAAAGCATTTTTAAACTTCAGTAGAGTTTCGAGAACAATTGAACAGTTCCAAAGCATTTTTAAACTTCAGCAGAATTCCGAGAACAATGGAAGAGTTCTAAAGCATTTTTAAACTTCAGCAGAATTCCGAGAACAATGGGAGAGTTCTACAGACTTATGCAAAAAAACAACGTCATTCCAAGAACAATGGAAGAGTTCCAAAGCATTTTTAAACTTCAGCAGAATTCCAAAAACAATGGAAGAGTTACAAAGCATTTTTAAACTTCAGCAGAAATCCGAGAACAATGGAAGAGTTCCAAAGCATTTTTAAACGTCAGCAAAATTCCAAGAACAATGGGAGAGTTCTACATACTATTTTTAAACTTCAGCAGAATTCCATAAACAATGGAAGAGTTCCATAGCATTTTTAAACTTCAGCAGTATTCAGAGAACAATGGGAGAGTTCTACATACTTATATAAAAAAAGATAACATTCTGCGAAGAATGGGAAAGTTCCATTGCATTTTTAAACATCAATAGAATTCCAAGAACAATGGGAGAGTTTTAAAGACTGATTTAAAAAAACAATAACATTCCGAGAACAGTGGGAGAGTTCCAAAGCATTTTTATACTTCAGCAGAATTCAGAGAACTATAGAAGAGTTCCATAGCTTTTTTAAACTTCAGCAGAATTTCAAGAAAAATGGAAGAGTTCCAAATCATTTTTAAACTTCAGCAGAAGTCTGAGAACAATGGAAGAGTTCCAAAGCATTTTTAAACTTCAGCAGAATTCCGAGAACAATGGAAGAGTTCCAAAGCATTTTTAAATTTCAGCAGAAATGCAAGAACAATGGAAGAGTTCCAAAGCATTTCTAAACTTCAGCAGAATTCCGAGAACAATGGAAAAGTTCCAAAGCATTTTTAAACTTCAGCAGAATTCCGAGAACAATGGAAGAGATCCAAAGCATTTTTAAACTTCAGCAGAATTCCGAAAAAAATGAAAGAGTTCCAAAGCATTTTTAAACTTCAGTAGAGTTTCGAGAACAATTGAACAGTTCCAAAGCATTTTTAAACTTCAGCAGAATTCCGAGAACAATGGAAGAGTTCTAAAGAATTTTTAAACTTCAGCAAATTTCCAAGAACAATGGGAGAGTTCTACATACTATTTTTAAACTTCAGCAGAATTCCAAAAACAATGGAAGAGTTCCATAGCGTTTTTAAACTTCAGCAGAATTCAGAGAACAATGGGAGAGTTCTACATACTTATTTAAAAAAAAAATAACATTCTGTGAAGAATGGGAAAGTTCCAAAGCATTTTTAAACATCAATAGAATTCCAAGAACAATGGGAGAGTTTCACAGACTGATTTAAAAAAACAATAACATTCCGAGAACAATGGGAGAGTTCCAAAGCATTTTTATACTTCAGCAGATTTCTGAGAACAATGGAAGAGTTCCATAGCATTTTTAAACTTCAGCAAAATTTCGAGAACAATGGAAGAGTTCCAAAGCATTTTTAATATTCAGCAGAAGTCCGAGAACAATGGGAGCGTTCTACATACTTATTTAACAAAAACAATAACATTCCGAGAAGAATGGGAGCGTTCCAAAGCATTTTTAAACTTCAATAGAATTCCAAGAACAATGGGAGAGTTTTACAGACTGATTTAAAAAAACAATAGTATTCCAAGAACAATGGGAGAGTTCCAAAGCATTTTTATTCTTCAGCAGAATTCCGAGAACAATGGAAGAGTTCCATAGCTTTTTTAAACTTCAGCAAAATTTTGAGAAAAATGGAAGAGTTCCAAAGCATTTTTAAACTTCAGCAGAAGTCCGAGAACAATGGAAGAGTTCTAAAGCATTTTCAAATTTCAGCAGAATTTTGAGAACAATGTGAAAGTTCTACAGACTGATTTAAAAAAACAATAACATTTCGAGAACAATGGGAGAGTTCCAAAGCATTTTTAACCTTCAGCAGAATTCCAAGAACAATGGAAGAGTTCCAAAGCATTTTTAATCTTCAGCAGAATTTCGAGAACAGTGGAAGAGTTCCAAGGCATTTTTAAACTTCAGCAGAATTCTGAGAACAATGGAAAATTTCCAAATCATTTTTAAACTTCAGCAGAATTCCGAGAACAATGGAAGAGTTCCAAAGTATTTTTAAATTTCAGCAGAATTGCAAGAACAATGGAAGAGTTCCAAAGCATTTCTAAACTTCAGCAGAATTCCGAGAACAATGGAAAAGTTCCAAAGCATTTTTAAACTTCAGCAGAATTCCGAGAACAATGGAAGAGATCCAAAGCATTTTTAAACTTCAGCAGAATTCCGAAAAAAATGAAAGAGTTCCAAAGCATTTTTAAACTTCAGTAGAGTTTCGAGAACAATTGAACAGTTCCAAAGCATTTTTAAACTTCAGCAGAATTCCGAGAACAATGGAAGAGTTCTAAAGCATTTTTAAACTTCAGCAGAATTCCGAGAACAATGGGAGAGTTCTACAGACTTATGCAAAAAAACAACGTCATTCCAAGAACAATGGAAGAGTTCCAAAGCATTTTTAAACTTCAGCAGAATTCCAAAAACAATGGAAGAGTTACAAAGCATTTTTAAACTTCAGCAGAAATCCGAGAACAATGGAAGAGTTCCAAAGCATTTTTAAACGTCAGCAAAATTCCAAGAACAATGGGAGAGTTCTACATACTATTTTTAAACTTCAGCAGAATTCCATAAACAATGGAAGAGTTCCATAGCATTTTTAAACTTCAGCAGTATTCAGAGAACAATGGGAGAGTTCTACATACTTATATAAAAAAAGATAACATTCTGCGAAGAATGGGAAAGTTCCATTGCATTTTTAAACATCAATAGAATTCCAAGAACAATGGGAGAGTTTTAAAGACTGATTTAAAAAAACAATAACATTCCGAGAACAGTGGGAGAGTTCCAAAGCATTTTTATACTTCAGCAGAATTCAGAGAACTATAGAAGAGTTCCATAGCTTTTTTAAACTTCAGCAGAATTTCAAGAAAAATGGAAGAGTTCCAAATCATTTTTAAACTTCAGCAGAAGTCTGAGAACAATGGAAGAGTTCCAAAGCATTTTTAAACTTCAGCAGAATTCCGAGAACAATGGAAGAGTTCCAAAGCATTTTTAAATTTCAGCAGAAATGCAAGAACAATGGAAGAGTTCCAAAGCATTTCTAAACTTCAGCAGAATTCCGAGAACAATGGAAAAGTTCCAAAGCATTTTTAAACTTCAGCAGAATTCCGAGAACAATGGAAGAGATCCAAAGCATTTTTAAACTTCAGCAGAATTCCGAAAAAAATGAAAGAGTTCCAAAGCATTTTTAAACTTCAGTAGAGTTTCGAGAACAATTGAACAGTTCCAAAGCATTTTTAAACTTCAGCAGAATTCCGAGAACAATGGAAGAGTTCTAAAGAATTTTTAAACTTCAGCAAATTTCCAAGAACAATGGGAGAGTTCTACATACTATTTTTAAACTTCAGCAGAATTCCAAAAACAATGGAAGAGTTCCATAGCGTTTTTAAACTTCAGCAGAATTCAGAGAACAATGGGAGAGTTCTACATACTTATTTAAAAAAAAAATAACATTCTGTGAAGAATGGGAAAGTTCCAAAGCATTTTTAAACATCAATAGAATTCCAAGAACAATGGGAGAGTTTCACAGACTGATTTAAAAAAACAATAACATTCCGAGAACAATGGGAGAGTTCCAAAGCATTTTTATACTTCAGCAGATTTCTGAGAACAATGGAAGAGTTCCATAGCATTTTTAAACTTCAGCAAAATTTCGAGAACAATGGAAGAGTTCCAAAGCATTTTTAATATTCAGCAGAAGTCCGAGAACAATGGGAGCGTTCTACATACTTATTTAACAAAAACAATAACATTCCGAGAAGAATGGGAGCGTTCCAAAGCATTTTTAAACTTCAATAGAATTCCAAGAACAATGGGAGAGTTTTACAGACTGATTTAAAAAAACAATAGTATTCCAAGAACAATGGGAGAGTTCCAAAGCATTTTTATTCTTCAGCAGAATTCCGAGAACAATGGAAGAGTTCCATAGCTTTTTTAAACTTCAGCAAAATTTTGAGAAAAATGGAAGAGTTCCAAAGCATTTTTAAACTTCAGCAGAAGTCCGAGAACAATGGAAGAGTTCTAAAGCATTTTCAAATTTCAGCAGAATTTTGAGAACAATGTGAAAGTTCTACAGACTGATTTAAAAAAACAATAACATTTCGAGAACAATGGGAGAGTTCCAAAGCATTTTTAACCTTCACCAGAATTCCAAGAACAATGGAAGAGTTCCAAAGCATTTTTAATCTTCAGCAGAATTTCGAGAACAGTGGAAGAGTTCCAAGGCATTTTTAAACTTCAGCAGAATTCTGAGAACAATGGAAAATTTCCAAAGCATTTTTAAACTTCAGCAGAATTCCGAGAACAATGGAAGAGTTCCAAAGCATTTTTAAATTTCAGCAGAATTGCAAGAACAATGGAAGAGTTCCAAAGCATTTCTAAACTTCAGCAGAATTCCGAGAACAATGGAAAAGTTCCAAAGCATTTTTAAACTTCAGCAGAATACCGAGAACAATGGAAGAGATCCAAAGCATTTTTAAACTTCAGCAGAATTCCGAAAAAAATGAAAGAGTTCCAAAGCATTTTTAAACTTCAGTAGAGCTTCGAGAACAATTGAACAGTTCCAAAGCATTTTTAAACTTCAGCAGAATTCCGAGAACAATGGAAGAGTTCTAAAGCATTTTTAAACTTCAGCAGAATTCCGAGAACAATGGGAAAGTTCTACAGACTTATGCAAAAAAAACAACGTCATTCCAAGAACAATGGAAGAGTTCCAAAGCATTTTTAAACTTCAGCAGAATTCCGAGAACAATGGAAGAGTTACAAAGCATTTTTAAACTTCAGCAGAAATCCGAGAACAATGGAAGAGTTCCAAAGCATTTTTAAACATCAGCAAAATTCCAAGAACAATGGGAGAGTTCTACATACTATTTTTAAACTTCAGCAGAATTCCATAAACAATGGAAGAGTTCCATAGCATTTTTAAACTTCAGCAGTATTCAGAGAACAATGGGAGAGTTCTACATACTTATATAAAAAAAGATAACATTCTGCGACGAATGGGAAAGTTCCATTGCATTTTTAAACATCAATAGAATTCCAAGAACAATGGGAGAGTTTTAAAGACTGATTTAAAAAAACAATAACATTCCGAGAACAGTGGGAGAGTTCCAAAGCATTTTTATACTTCAGCAGAATTCCGAGAACTATAGAAGAGTTCCATAGCTTTTTTAAACTTCAGCAGAATTTCAAGAAAAATGGAAGAGTTCCAAATCATTTTTAAACTTCAGCAGAAGTCTGAGAACAATGGAAGAGTTCCAAAGCATTTTTAAACTTCAGCAGAATTCCGAGAACAATGGAAGAGTTCCAAAGCATTTTTAAATTTCAGCAGAAATGCAAGAACAATGGAAGAGTTCCAAAGCATTTCTAAACTTCAGCAGAATTCCGAGAACAATGGAAAAGTTCCAAAGCATTTTTAAACTTCAGCAGAATTCCGAGAACAATGGAAGAGATCCAAAGCATTTTTAAACTTCAGCAGAATTCCGAAAAAAATGAAATAGTTCCAAAGCATTTTTAAACTTCAGTAGAGTTTCGAGAACAATTGAACAGTTCCAAAGCATTTTTAAACTTCAGCAGAATTCCGAGAACAATGGAAGAGTTCTAAAGCATTTTTAAACTTCAGCAGAATTCCGAGAACAATGGGAGAGTTCTACAGACTTATGCAAAAAAACAACGTCATTCCAAGAACAATGGAAGAGTTCCAAAGCATTTTTAAACTTCAGCAGAATTCCGAGAACAATGGAAGAGTTACAAAGCATTTTTAAACTTCAGCAGAAATCCGAGAACAATGGAAGAGTTCCAAAGCATTTTTAAACGTCAGCAAAATTCCAAGAACAATGGGAGAGTTCTACATACTATTTTTAAACTTCAGCAGAATTCCATAAACAATGGAAGAGTTCCATAGCATTTTTAAACTTCAGCAGTATTCAGAGAACAATGGGAGAGTTCTACATACTTATATAAAAAAGATAACATTCTGCGAAGAATGGGAAAGTTCCATTGCATTTTTAAACATCAATAGAATTCCAAGAACAATGGGAGAGTTTTAAAGACTGATTTAAAAAAACAATAACATTCCGAGAACAGTGGGAGAGTTCCAAAGCATTTTTATACTTCAGCAGAATTCCGAGAACGATAGAAGAGTTCCATAGCTTTTTTAAACTTCAGCAGAATTTCAAGAAAAATGGAAGAGTTCCAAAGCATTTTTAAACTTCAGCAGAAGTCTGAGAACAATGGAAGAGTTCCAAAGCATTTTTAAACTTCATCAGAATTCCGAGAACAATGAAAGAGTTCTACAGACTTATTTAAAAACAATAACATACCGAGAAAAATGGGAGAGTTCCAAAGCATTTTTAAACTTCAGCAGAATTCCAAAAACAATGGAAGAATTCCAAAGCATTTTTAAACATCAATAGAATTCCAAGAACAATGGGAGAGTTTTACAGGCTGATTTAAAAAAACAATAACATTCCGAGAACAATGGGAGAGTTCAAAAGCATTTATATACTTCATCAGATTTCCGAGAACAATGGAAGAGTTCCATAGCATTTTTAAACTTCAGCAAAATTTCGAGAATAATGCAAGAGTTCCAAAGCATATTTAATATTCAGCAGAAGTCCGAGAACAATGGGAGAGTTCTACATACTTATTTTAAAAAACAATAACATTCTGAGAAGAATGGGAAAGTTCCAAAGCATTTTTAAACTTCAATAGAATTCCAAGAACAATGGGAGAGTTTTACAGACTGATTTAAAAAAACAATAACATTCCGAGAACAATGGAAGAGTTCCATAGCTTTTTTAAACTTCAGCAGAATTTCGAGAAAAATGGAAGAGTTCCAAAGCATTTTTAAACTTCAGCAGAAGTCCGAGAACAATGGAAGAGTTCTAAAGCATTTTCAAACTTCAGCAGAATTTTGAGAACAATGTGAGAGTTCTACACACTGATTTAAAAAACAATAACATTTCGAGAACAATGGGAGAGTTCCAAAGCATTTTTAACTTTCAGCAGAATTCCGAGAACAGTGGAAGAGTTCCAAGGCATTTTTAAACTTCAGCAGAATTCCGAGAACAATGTAAAATTTCCAAAGCATTTTTAAACTTCAGCAGAATTCCAAGAACAATGAAAGAGTTCTACAGACTTACTTAAAAAACAATGACATACTGAGAACAATAGGAGAGTTCCAAAGCATTTTTAAACTTTAATAGAATTCCAAGAACAATGGGAGAGTTCTACAGACTGATTTAAAAAAACAATAACATTCCGAGAACAATGGCAGAGTTCCAAAGCATTTTTAAACTTCAGCAGAATTCCGAGTACAATGGAAGAGTTCCAAAGCATTTTTGAACTTCAGCAGGATTCCGAGAACAATGTGAGAGTTCTACAGACTTATGTAAAAAAACAATGACATTCCAAGAGCAATGGAAGAGTTCCAAAGCATTTTTAAGCTTCAGCAGAATTCTGAGAACAATGGAAGAGTTCCAAAGCATTTTTAAACTTCAGCAGAATTCTGAGAACAATGGAAGAGTTCCAAAGCATTTTTAAACTTCAGCAAAATTCCGAGAACAATGGGAGAGTTCTACATACTATTTTTAAACTTCAGCAGAATTTCAAAAACAATGGAAGAGTTCCATAGCGTTTTTAAACTTCAGCAGAATTCAGAGAACAATGGGAGAGTTCTACATACTTATTTAAAAAAAATAACATTCTGCGAAGAATGGGAAATGTCCAAAGCATTTTTAAACTTCAAAAGAATTCCAAGAACAATGGGAGAGTTTTACAGACTGATTTTAAAAAAAACAATAACATTCCGAGAACAATGGAAGAGTTCCATAGCATTTTTAAACTTCAGCAGAATTTCGAGAACAATGGAAGAGTTCCAAAGCATTTTTAATCTTCAGCAGAAGTCCGAGAACAATGGGAGAGTTCTACATACTTATTTAAAAAAAACAATAACATTCCAAGAAGAATGGGAAAATTCCAAAGCATTTTTAAACTTCAGTAGAATTCCGAGAAAAATGGAAGAGTTCCATAGTATTTTAAACTTCAGCAGAATTTTGAGAAAAATGGAATAGTTCCAAAGCATTTTTAAACTTCAGCAGAAGTCCGAGAACAAGGGAAGAGTTCTAAAGCATTTTCAAACTTCAGCAGAATTTTGAGAACAATGGGAGATTTCTACAGACTGATTTAAAAAAACAATAACATTTCGAGAACAATGGGAGAGTTCCAAAGCATTTTTAACCTTCAGCAGAATTCCGAGAACAATGGAAGAGTTCCAAAGCATTTTTAATCTTCAGCAGAATTTCGAGAACAGTGGAAGAGTTCCAAGGCATTTTTAAACTTCAGCAGAACTCCGAGAACAATGTAAAAGTTCCAAAGCATTTTTAAATTTCAGCAGAATTCCAAGAACAATGGAAGAGTTCCTAAGCATTTTAAAACTTCAGCAGAGTTCCGAGAACAATGCAAAAATTCCAAAGCATTTTTAAACTTCAGCAGAATTCCAAGAACAATGGAAGACTTCCAAAGCATTTTTAAACTTCAGCAGAATTCTGAGAACAATGGAAGAGTTCCAAAGCATTTTTAAACTTCAGCAGAATTCCGAGATCAATGGAAGAGTTCCAAAACATTTTTAAACTTAAGTAGAAGTCCGAGAACAATGGGAGAGCTCTACATACTTATTTAAAAAAAACAATAACATTCCGAGAAGAATGGGAAAGTTCCTAAGCATTTTTAAACTTCAATAGAATTCCAAGAAAAATGGAAGAGTTTCACAGACTGATTTAAAAAATCAATAACATTCCGAGAACAATGGGAGAGTTCCAAAGCATTTTTATACTTCATCAGAATTCCTAGAACAATGGAAGAGTTCCATTTCATTTTTAAACTTCAGCAGAATTTCGAAAACAATGGAAGACTTCCAAAGCATTTTTAAACTTCATCAGAAGTCCGAGAACAAGGGAAGAGTTCTAAAGCATTTTTAAACTTCAGCAGAATTCCGAGAATAATGGAAGAGTTCCAAAGCATTTTTAAACTTCAGCAGAATTCCGAGAACAATGGAAGAGTTCCAAAGCATTTCTAAACTTCAGCAGAATTCCAAGAACAATGTAAGAGTTCTACAAACTTTCTTAAAAAACAATGACATACTGAGAACAATAGGAGAGTTCCAAAGCATTTTTAAACTTTAGTAGAATTCCGAGAACAATGGGAGAGTTCTACAGACTGAATTAAAAAAACAATAACATTCCGAGAACAATGGCAGAGTTCTAAAGCATTTTTAAATTTCAGCAGAATTCCGAGAACAATGGAAGAGTTCCAAAGCATTTTTGAACTTCAGCAGAATTCCGAGAACATTGTGAGAGTTCTACAGACTTATGTAAAAAAACAATGACATTCCAAGAACAATGGAAGAGTTCCAAAGCATTTTTAAGCTTCAGCAGAATTCTGAGAACAATGGAAGAGTTCCAAAGCATTTTTAAACTTCAGCAGAAATCCGAGAACAATGGAAGAGTTCCAAAGCATTTTTAAACTTCAGCAGAATTCCAAGAACAATGGAAGAGTTCCAAAGCATTTTTAAATTTCAGCAGAATTCCAAGAACAATGGAAGAGTTCCAAAGCATTTTTAAACTTCAGCAGAATTCCGAGAACAGTGGAAGAGTTCAAA
Organism: Phyllobates terribilis; assembly: GCF_046119375.1. Taxonomy (NCBI): domain Eukaryota; kingdom Metazoa; phylum Chordata; class Amphibia; order Anura; family Dendrobatidae; genus Phyllobates; species Phyllobates terribilis. The sequence goes on from NW_027362771.1 coordinate 252,368,978, forward strand.
AGCATTTTTAAACTTCAGAAGAATTCTGAGAACAATGGGAGAGTACTACATACTTATTTAAAAAAAACAATAACATTCCAAGAAGAATGGGAAAGTTCCAAAGCATTTTTAAACTTCAGTAGAGTTCCAAGAACAATGGAAGAGTTTTACAGACTGACTTAAAAAAACAATAACATTTTGAGAACAATGGAAGTGTTCCAAAGCATTTTTAACCTTCAGCAGAATTCCGAGAACAATGGAAGAGTTCCAAAGCATTTTTAATCTTCTGCAGAATTTCGAGAACGGTGGAAGAGTTCCAAGGCATTTGGAACAATGGGAGAGTTTTACAGACTGATTTAAAAAAACAATAACATTCCGAGAACAATGGGAGAGTTCCAAAGCATTTTTATATTTCAGCAGAATTCCGAGAACAATGGCAGAGTTCCATAGCATTTTTAAACTTCAGCAGAATTTTGAGAACAATGGAAGAGTTCCAAAGCATTTTTAATCTTCAGCAGAAGTCCGAGAACAATGGGAGAGTACTACATACTTATTTAAAAAAAACAATAACATTCCAAGAAGAATGGAAAAGTTCCAAAGCATTTTTAAACTTCAGTAGAGTTCCAAGAACAATGGAAGAGTTTTACAGACTGACTTAAAAAAACAATAACATTTTGAGAACAATGGGAGAGTTCCAAAGCATTTTTAACCTTCAGCAGAATTCCGAGAACAATGGAAGAGTTCCAAAGCATTTTTAATCTTCTGCAGAATTTCGAGAACGGTGGAAGAGTTCCAAGGCATTTTTAAACTTCAGCAGAATTCCGAGAACAATGGAAAAGTTCCAAAGCATTTTTAAACTTCAGCAGAATTCCAAGAACAATTGAAGAGTTCCAAAGCATTTTTAAATTTCAGCAGAATTCCAAGAACAATGGAAGAGTTCCAAAGCATTTTTAAACTTCAGCAGAATTCCGAGAACAATGGAAGTGTTCAAAACCATTTTTAAACTTCAGAAGAATTCTGAGAACAATGGGAGAGTTCCAAACCATTTTTAAACTTCAGCAGAATTCCGAGAACAATGGAAGAGTTCCAAAGCATTTTTAAACTTTAGTAGAAATCCGAGAACAATGGGAGAGTTCTACAGACTGATTTAAAAAAACAGTAACATTCCGAGAACAATGGCAGAGTTCCAAAGCATTTTTAAAGTTCAGCAGAATTCCGAGAACAATGGGAAAGTTCTACAGACTGATTTTAAAAAAACGATAACATTACGAACACAATGGAAGAGTTTCAAAGCATTTTTAGACTTCAGCAGAATTCCGAGAACAATGGAAGAGTTCCAAAGCATTTTTAAACTTCAGCAGAATTCCAAGAACAATGGAACAGTTCCAAAGCATTTTTAAAGTTCAGCAGAATTCCGAGAACAATGGGAGAATTCTATGTACTGAATTAAAAAAACAATAACATTCCGAGAACAATGGCAGAGTTCCAAAGCATTTTTAACCTTCAGCAGAATTCCGAGAACAATGGAAGAGTTCCAAAGCATTTTTCAACTTCAGCAGAATTAAGAGAACAATGTGAGAGTTCTACAGACTTATGTAAAAAAACAATGACATTCCAAGAACAATGGAAGAGTTCCAAAGCATTTTTAAGCTTCAGCAGAATTCTGAGAACAATGGAAGAGTTCCAAAGCATTTTTAAACTTCAGCAAAATTCCGAGAACAATGGGAGAGTTCTACATACTATTTTTAAACTTCAGCAGAATTCCAAAAACAATGGAAGAGTTCCATAGCGTTTTTAAACTTCAGCAGAATTCAGAGAACAATGGGAGAGTTCTACATACTTATTTAAAAAAAATAACATTCTGCGAAGAATGGGAAAGTTCCAAAGCATTTTTAAACTTCAATAGAATTCCAACAACAATGGGAGAGTTTTACAGACTGATTTAAAAAAACAATAACATTCCGAGAACAATGGGAGAGTTCCAAAGCATTTTTAATCTTCAGCAGAAGTCCGAGAACAATGGGAGAGTTCTACATAATTATTTAAAAAAAACAATAACATTCCAAGAAGAATGGGAAAGTTCCAAAGCATTTTTAAACTTCAATAGAGTTCCAAGAACAATGGAAGAGTTTACAGACTGATTTAAAAAAACAATAACATTTTGAGAACAATGGGAGAGTTCCAAAGCATTTTTAACCTTCAGCAGAATTCCGAGAATAATGGAAGAGTTCCAAAGCATTTTTAGACTTCAGCAGAATTCCGAGAACAATGGAACAGTTCCAAAGCATTTTTAAAGTTCAGCAGAATTCCGAGAACAATGGGAAAGTTCTACAGACTGATTTTAAAAAATTAATAACATTCCGAACACAATGGAAGAGTTTCAAAGCATTTTTAGACTTCAGCAGAATTCCGAGAACAATGGAAGAGTTCCAAAGCATTTTTAGACTTCAGCACAATTCTGAGAACAATGGAAGAGTTCCAAAGCATTTTTAAACTTCAGCACTATTCCGAGAACAATGGAAGAGTTCCAAAGCATTTTTAAACTTCAGCAGAATTCCGAGAACAATGGAAGAGTTCCAAAGCATTTTTAAACTTTAGTAGAAATCCGAGAACAATGGGAGAGTTCTACAGACTGATTTAAAAAAACAATAACATTCCGAGAACAATGGCAGAGTTCCAAAGAATTTTTAAACTTCAGCAGAATTCGGAGAACAATGGAAGAGTTTCAAAGCATTTTTAATCTTGAGCAGAATTCCAAGAACAATGGGATAGTTCCAAAGCATTTTTAAACTTCATCAGAATTCCGAGAACAATGGAAGAGTTCCAAAGCATTTTTAAACTTCAGCAGAATTCCGAGAACAATGGAAGAGTTTTACAGACTGATTTAAAAAACAATAACATTCCGATAACAATGGGAGAGTTCCAAAACATTTTTATATTTCAGGAGAATTCCGAGAACAATGGAAGAGTTCCATAGCATTTTTAAACTTCAGCAGAATTTCGAGAACAATGGAAGAGTTCCAAAGCATTTTTAATCTTCAGCAGAAATTCGAGAACAATGGGAGAGTTCAACATACTTATTGAAAAAAAAACAATAACATTCCGGGAAGAATGGGAAAGTTCCTAAGCATTTTTAAACTTCAATAGAATTCAAAGAAAAATGGAAGAGTTTTACAGGCTGATTTAAAAAAACAATAACATACCGAGAACAATGGGAGAGTTCCAAAGCATTTTTATACTTCATCAGAATTCCTAGAACAATGGAAGAGTTCCATTTCATTTTTAAACTTCAGCAGAATTTCGAAAACAATGGAAGAGTTCCAAAGCATTTTTAAACTTCATCAGAAGTCCGAGAACAAGGGAAGAGTTCTAAAGCATTTTTAAATTTCAGCAGAATTCCGAGAATAATGGAAGAGTTCCAATGCATTTTTAAACTTCAGCAGAATTCCGAGAACAATGGAAGAGTTCCAAAGCATTTCTAAACTTCAGCAGAATTCCACGAACAATCTAAGAGTTCTACAGACTTTCTTAAAAAACAATGACATACCGAGAACAATAGGAGAGTTCCAAAGCATTTTTAAACTTTAGTAGAATTCCGAGAACAATGGGAGAGTTCTACAGACTGAATTAAAAAAACAATAACATTCCGAGAACAATGGCAGAGTTCCAAAGCATTTTTAAACTTCAGCAGAATTCCGAGAACAATGGAAGAGTTCCAAAGCATTTTTGAACTTCAGCAGAATTCCGAGAACATTGTGAGAGTTCTACAGACTTATGTAAAAAAACAATGACATTCCATCAACAATGGAAGAGTTCCAAAGCATTTTTAAACTTCAGCAGAAATACGAGAACAATGGAAGAGTTCCAAAGCATTTTTAAACTTCATCAAAATTCCGAGAACAATGGGAGAGTTCTACATACTATTTTTAAACTGCAGCAGAATTCCAAAAACAATGGAAGAGTTCCATAGCGTTTTTAAACTTCAGCAGAATTCAGAGAACAATGGGAGAGTTCTACATACTTATTTAAAAAAAATAACATTCTGCGAAGAATGGGAAAGTTCCAAAGCATTTTTAAACTTCAATAGAGTTCAAAGAACAATGGGAGAGTTTTACAGACTGATTTAAAAAACAATAACATTCCGAGAACAATGGGAGAGTTCAAAAGCATTTTTATATTTCAGCAGAATTCCGAGAACAATGGAAGAGTTCCATAGCATTTTTAAACTTCAGCAGAATTTTGAGAACAATGGAAGAGTTCCAAAGCATTTTTAATCTTCAGCAGAAGTCCGAGAACAATGGGAGAGTACTACATACTTATTTAAAAAAAACAATAACATTCCAAGAAGAATGGGAAAGTTCCAAAGCATTTTTAAACTTCAGCAGAATTCCGACAACAATGGAAGACTTCCAAAGCATTTTTAAACTTCAGCAGAATTCCGAGAACAATGGAAGAGTTCCAAAGCATTTTTAAACTTCAGCAGAATTCCAAGAACAATCTAAGAGTTCTACAGACTTTCTTAAAAAACAATGACATACCGAGAACAATAGGAGAGTTCCAAAGCATTTTTAAACTTTAGTAGAATTCCGAGAACAATGGGAGAGTTCTACAGACTGAAATAAAAAAACAATAACATTCCGAGAACAATGGCAGAGTTCCAAAGCATTTTTAAACTTCAGCAGAATTCCGAGAACAATGGAAGAGTTCCAAAGCATTTTTGAACTTCAGCAGAATTCCGAGAAAAATGTGAGAGTTCTACAGACTTATGTAAAATACAATGACATTCCAAGAACAATGGAAGAGTTCCAAAGCATTTTTAATCTTCAGCAGAAGTCCGAGAACAATGGGAGAGTTCTACATACTTATTTAAAAAAAACAATAACATTCCAAGAAGAATGGGAAAGTTCCAAAGCATTTTTAAACTTCAATAGAGTTCCAAGAACAATGGAAGAGTTTTACAGACTGATTTAAAAAAACAATAACATTTCGAGAACAATGGGAGAGTTCCAAAGCCTTTTTAACCTTCAGCAGAATTCTGAGAACAATGGAAGAGTTCCAAAGCATTTTTAATCTTCAGCAGAATTTCGAGAACAGTGGAAGAGTTCCAAGGCATTTTTAAACTTCAGCAGAATTCCGAGAACAATGGAAAAGTTCCAAAGCATTTTTAACCTTCAGCAGAATTCTGAGAACAATGGAAGAGTTCCAAAGCATTTTTAATCTTCAGCAGAATTTCGAGAACAGTGGAAGAGGTCCAAGGCATTTTTAAACTTCAGCAGAATTCCGAGAACAATGGAAAAGTTCCAAAGCATTTTTAAATTTCAGCAGAATTCCAAGAACAATGGAAGAGTTCCTAAGCATTTATAAACTTCAGCAGAATTCCGAGAACAATGGAAAAGTTCCAAAGCATTTTTAAACTTCAGCAGAATTCCAAGAACAATGGAAGAGTTCCAAAGCATTTTTAAATTTCAGCAGAATTCCAAGAACAATGGAAGAGTTCCAAAGCAATTTTAAACTTCAGCAGAATTCCGAGAACAATGGAAGAGTTCAAAAGCATTTTTAAACTTCAGCAGAATTCTGAGAACAATGGGAGAATTCCAAACCATTTTTAAACTTCAGCAGAATTCCGAGAACAATGGAAGAGTTACAAAGCATTTTTAAACTTCAGCAGAATTCTGAGAACAATGGAAGAGTTACAAAGCATTTTTAAACTTCAGCAGAATTCCGACAACAATGGAAGACTTCCAAAGCATTTTTAAACTTCAGCAGAATTCCGAGAACAATGGAAGAGTTCCAAAGCATTTTTAAACTTCAGCAGAATTCCAAGAACAATCTAAGAGTTCTACAGACTTTCTTAAAAAACAATGACATACCGAGAACAATAGGAGAGTTCCAAAGCATTTTTAAACTTCAGCAGAATTCCGAGAACAATGGAAGAGTTCCAAAGCATTTTTGAACTTCAGCAGAATTCTGAGAAAAATGTGAGAGTTCTACAGACATATGTAAAAAAACAATGACATTCCAAGAACAATGGAAGAGTTCCAAAGCATTTTTAAGCTTCAGCAGAATTCTGAGAACAATGGAAGAGTTCCAAAGCATTTTTAAACTTCAGCAGAAATCCGAGAACAATGGAAGAATTCCAAAGCATTTTTAAACTTCAGAAAAATTCCGAGAACAATGGGAGAGTTCTACATACTATTTTTAAACTTCAGCAGAATTCCAAAAACAATGGAAGAGTTCCATAGCGTTTTTAAACTTCAGCAGAATTCAGAGAACAATGGGAGAGTTCTACATACTTATTTAAAAAAAATAACATTCTGCGAAGAATGGGAAAGTTCCAAAGCATTTTTAAACTTCAATAGAATTCCAAGAACAATTGGAGAGTTTTACAGACTGATTTAAAAAAACAATAACATTCCGAGAACAATGGGAGAGTTCCAAAGCATTTTTATATTTCAGCAGAATTCCGAGAACAATGGAAGTGTTCCATAGCATTTTTAAACTTCAGCAGAATTTCGAGAACAATGGAAGAGTTCCAAAGCATTTTTAATCTTCAGCAGAATTCCGAGAACAATGGAAGAGTTCCAAAGCATTTTTAATCTTCAGCAGAATTCCGAGAACAATGGGAGAGTTCTACATACTTATTTAAAAAAAACAATAACATTCCAAGAAGAATGGGAAAGTTCCAAAGCATTTTTAAACTTCAATAGAATTCCAAGAACAATGGAAGAGTTTTACAGACTGATTTAAAAAAACAATTAGATTCCGAGAACAATGGGAGAGTTCCAAAGCATTTTTATACTTCAGTAGAATTCCGAGAACAATGGAAGAGTTCCATAGTATTTTAAACTTCAGCAGAATTTTGAGAAAAATGGAAGAGTTCCAAAGCATTTTTAAACTTCAGCAGAAGTCCGAGAACAAGGGAAGAGTTCTAAAGCATTTTCTAACTTCAGCCGAATTTTGAGAACAATGGGAGAGTTCTACAGACTGATTTAAAAATACAATAACATTTCGAGAACAATGGGAGAGTTCCTAAGCATTTTTAACCTTCAGCAGAATTCCGAGAACAACGGAAGAGTTCCAAAGCATTTTTAATCTTCAGCAGAATTTCGAGAACAGTGGAAGAGTTCCAAGGCATTTTTAAACTTCAGCAGAATTCCGAGAACAATGGAAAAGTTCCGAAGCATTTTAAATTTCAGCAGAATTCCAAGAACAATGGAAGAGTTCCTAAGCATTTTTAAACATCAGCAGAATTCCGAGAACAATGGAAAAGTTCCAAAGCATTTTTAAACTTCAGCAGAATTCCAAGAACAATGGAAGAGTTCCAAAGCATTTTTAAATTTCAGCAGAATTCCAAGAACAATGGAAGAGTTCCAAAGCATTTTTAAACTTCAGCAGAATTCCGAGAACAATGGAAGAGTTCAAAAGCATTTTTAAACTTCAGCAGAATTCTGAGAACAATGGGAGAGTTCCAAACCATTTTTAAGCTTCAGCAGAATTCCGAGAACAATGGAAGAGTTCCAAAGCATTTTTAAACTTAAGCAGAATTCCGAGAACAATGGAACAGTTCCAAAGCATTTTTAAAGTTCAGCTGAATTCTGAGAACAATGGGAAAGTTCTACAGACTGATTTTAAAAAAACAATAACATTCCGAACACAATGAAAGAGTTTCAAACATTTTTAGACTTCAGCAGAATTCCGAGAACAATGGAAGAGTTCCAAAGCATTTTTAAACTTCAGCACAATTCCGAGAAGAATGGAAGTGTTCCAAAGCATTTTCAAACTTCAGCACAATTCCGAGAAAAATGGAAGAGTTCCAAAGCATTTTTAAACTTCAGCAGGTTTCCGAGAACAATGGAAGAGTTCCAAAGCATTTTTAAACTTTAGTAGAAATCCGAGAACAATGGGAGAGTTCTACAGACTAATTTAAAAAAACAATAACATTCTGAGAACAATGGCAGAGTTCCAAAGCATTTTTAAACTTCAGCAGAATTCGGAGAACAATGGAAAAGGTCTAAAGCATTTTTAAACTTCAGCAGAATTCCGAAAACAATGGAAAAGTTCCAAAGCATTTTTAAACTTCAGCAGAATTCCGAGAACAATGGAAGAGTTCCAAAGCATTTTTAAATTTCAGCAGAATTCCAAGAACAATGGAAGAGTTCCAAAGCATTTTTAAACTTCAGCAGAAGTCCGAGAACAATGGAATAGTTCAAAAGCATTTTTAAACTTCAGCAGAATTCTGAGAACAATGGAAGAGTTCCAAAGCATTTTTAAACTTCAGCAGAATTCCGAGAACAATGGAAGAGTTCCAAAGCATTTTTAAACTTTAGCAGAATCCTGAGAACAATGGGAGAGTTCTATAGACTTATTTAAAAAACAATGACATACCGGGAACAATGGCGGAGTTCCAAAGCATTTTTAAACTTCAGTAGAATACCGAGAACAATGGAAGAGTACCAAAGCATTTTTAAAGTTCAGCAGAATTCCGAGAACAATGGAAGAGTTCCAAAGCATTTTTAAACTTCAGCACAATTCCGAGAACTATGGAAGAGTTCCAAAGCATTTTTAAACTTCAGCACAATTCCGAGAACTATGGAAGAGTTCCAAAGCATTTATAAACTTCAGCAGAAATCCGAGAACAAGGGAAGAGTTCCAAAGCATTTTTAAACTTTAGTAGAAATCCGAGAACAATGGGAGAGTTCTACAGACTGATTTAAAAAAACAATAACATTCCGAGAACAATGGCAGAGTTCCAAAGCATTTTTAAACTTTAGCAGAATTCGTAGAACAATGGAAGAGTTTCAAAGCATTTTTAAACTTGAGCAGAATTCCAAGAACAATGGGAGAGTTCCAAAGCATTTTTAAACTTCAGCAGAATTCCGAGAACAATGGAAGAGTTCAAAAGCATTTTTAAACTTCAGCAGAATTCTGAGAAGAATGGGAGAGTTCCAAACCATTTTTAAACTTCAGCAGAATTCCGAGAACAATGGAAGAGTTCCAAAGCATTTTTAAACTTAAGCAGAATTCCGAGAACAATGGAACAGTTCTAAAGCATTTTTAAACTTCAGCAGAATTCCGAGAACAATGGAAGAGTTCCAAAGCATTTTTAAACTTCAGCAGAAATACGAGAACAATGGAAGAGTTCCAAAGCATTTTTAAACTTCAGAAAAATTCCGAGAACAATGGGAGAGTTCTACATACTATTTTTAAACTTCAGCAGAATTCCAAAAACAATGGAAGAGTTCCATAGCGTTTTTAAACTTCAGCAGAATTCAGAGAACAATGGGAGAGTTCTACATACTTATTTAAAAAAAATAACATTCTGCGAAGAATGGGAAAGTTCCAAAGCATTTTTAAACTTCAATTGAATTCCAAGAACAATTGGAGAGTTTTACAGACTGATTTAAAAAAACAATAACATTCCGAGAACAATGGGAGAGTTCCAAAGCATTTTTATATTTCAGCAGAATTCCGAGAACAATGGAAGTGTTCCATAGCATTTTTAAACTTCAGCAGAATTTCGAGAACAATGGAAGAGTTCCAAAGCATTTTTAATCTTCAGCAGGAGTCCGAGAACAATGGGAGAGTTCTACATACTTATTTAAAAAAAACAATAACATTCCAAGAAGAATGGGAAAGTTCCAAAGCATTTTTAAACTTCAATAGAATTCCAAGAACAATGGAAGAGTTTTACAGACTGATTTAAAAAAACAATTAGATTCCGAGAACAATGGGAGAGTTCCAAAGCATTTTTATACTTCAGTAGAATTCCGAGAACAATGGAAGAGTTCCATAGTATTTTAAACTTCAGCAGAATTTTGAGAAAAATGGAAGAGTTCCAAAGCATTTTTAAACTTCAGCAGAAGTCCGAGAACAAGGGAAGAGTTCTAAAGCATTTTCTAACTTCAGCCGAATTTTGAGAACAATGGGAGAGTTCTACAGACTGATTTAAAAATACAATAACATTTCGAGAACAATGGGAGAGTTCCTAAGCATTTGTAACCTTCAGCAGAATTCCGAGAACAATGGAAGAGTTCCAAAGCATTTTTAATCTTCAGCAGAATTTCGAGAACAGTGGAAGAGTTCCAAGGCATTTTTAAACTTCAGCAGAATTCCGAGAACAATGGAAAAGTTCCGAAGCATTTTAAATTTCAGCAGAATTCCAAGAACAATGGAAGAGTTCCTAAGCATTTTTAAACATCAGCAGAATTCCGAGAACAATGGAAAAGTTCCAAAGCATTTTTAAACTTCAGCAGAATTCCAAGAACAATGGAAGAGTTCCAAAGCATTTTTAAATTTCAGCAGAATTCCAAGAACAATGGAAGAGTTCCAAAGCATTTTTAAACTTCAGCAGAATTCCGAGAACAATGGAAGAGTTCAAAAGCATTTTTAAACTTCAGCAGAATTCTGAGAACAATGGGAGAGTTCCAAACCATTTTTAAGCTTCAGCAGAATTCCGAGAACAATGGAAGAGTTCCAAAGCATTTTTAAACTTAAGCAGAATTCCGAGAACAATGGAACAGTTCCAAAGCATTTTTAAAGTTCAGCTGAATTCTGAGAACAATGGGAAAGTTCTACAGACTGATTTTAAAAAAACAATAACATTCCGAACACAATGAAAGAGTTTCAAACATTTTTAGACTTCAGCAGAATTCCGAGAACAATGGAAGAGTTCCAAAGCATTTTTAAACTTCAGCACAATTCCGAGAAGAATGGAAGTGTTCCAAAGCATTTTCAAACTTCAGCACAATTCCGAGAAAAATGGAAGAGTTCCAAAGCATTTTTAAACTTCAGCAGGTTTCCGAGAACAATGGAAGAGTTCCAAAGCATTTTTAAACTTTAGTAGAAATCCGAGAACAATGGGAGAGTTCTACAGACTAATTTAAAAAAACAATAACATTCTGAGTACAATGGCAGAGTTCCAAAGCATTTTTAAACTTCAGCAGAATTCGGAGAACAATGGAAAAGGTCTAAAGCATTTTTAAACTTCAGCAGAATTCCGAAAACAATGGAAAAGTTCCAAAGCATTTTTAAACTTCAGCAGAATTCCGAGAACAATGGAAGAGTTCCAAAGCATTTTTAAATTTCAGCAGAATTCCAAGAACAATGGAAGAGTTCCAAAGCATTTTTAAACTTCAGCAGAAGTCCGAGAACAATGGAAGAGTTCAAAAGCATTTTTAAACTTCAGCAGAATTCTGAGAACAATGGAAGAGTTCCAAAGCATTTTTAAACTTCAGCAGAATTCCGAGAACAATGGAAGAGTTCCAAAGCATTTTTAAACTTTAGCAGAATCCTGAGAACAATGGGAGAGTTCTATAGACTTATTTAAAAAACAATGACATACCGGGAACAATGGAGGAGTTCCAAAGCATTTTTAAACTTCAGTAGAATACCGAGAACAATGGAAGAGTACCAAAGCATTTTTAAAGTTCAGCAGAATTCCGAGAACAATGGAAGAGTTCCAAAGCATTTTTAAACTTCAGCACAATTCCGAGAACTATGGAAGAGTTCCAAAGCATTTTTAAACTTCAGCACAATTCCGAGAACTATGGAAGAGTTCCAAAGCATTTATAAACTTCAGCAGAAATCCGAGAACAAGGGAAGAGTTCCAAAGCATTTTTAAACTTTAGTAGAAATCCGAGAACAATGGGAGAGTTCTACAGACTGATTTAAAAAAACAATAACATTCCGAGAACAATGGCAGAGTTCCAAAGCATTTTTAAACTTTAGCAGAATTCGTAGAACAATGGAAGAGTTTCAAAGCATTTTTAAACTTGAGCAGAATTCCAAGAACAATGGGAGAGTTCCAAAGCATTTTTAAACTTCAGCAGAATTCCGAGAACAATGGAAGAGTTCAAAAGCATTTTTAAACTTCAGCAGAATTCTGAGAGGAATGGGAGAGTTCCAAACCATTTTTAAACTTCAGCAGAATTCCGAGAACAATGGAAGAGTTCCAAAGCATTTTTAAACTTAAGCAGAATTCCGAGAACAATGGAACAGTTCTAAAGCATTTTTAAAGTTCAGCTGAATTCTGAGAACAATGGGAAACTTCTACAGACTGATTTAAAAAAAACAATAACATTCCGAACACAATGGAAGAGTTTCAAAGCATTTTTAGACGTCAGCAGAATTCCGAGAACAATGGAAGAGTTCCAAAGCATTTTTAAACTTCAGCACAATTCCGAGAACAATGGAAGAGTTCAAAAGCATTTTTAAACTTCAGCAGAATTCTGAGAGGAATGGGAGAGTTCCAAACCATTTTTAAACTTCAGCAGAATTCCGAGAACAATGGAAGAGTTCCAAAGCATTTTTAAACTTAAGCAGAATTCCGAGAACAATGGAACAGTTCTAAAGCATTTTTAAAGTTCAGCTGAATTCTGAGAACAATGGGAAACTTCTACAGACTGATTTAAAAAAAACAATAACATTCCGAACACAATGGAAGAGTTTCAAAGCATTTTTAGACGTCAGCAGAATTCCGAGAACAATGGAAGAGTTCCAAAGCATTTTTAAACTTCAGCACAATTCCGAGAACAATGGAAGAGTTCCAAAGCATTTTCAAACTTCATCTCAATTCCGAGAACAATGGAAGAGTTCCAAAGCATTTTTAAACTTCAGCAGAATTCCGAGAACAATGGAAGAGTTCCAAAGCATTTTTAAACTTTAGTAGAAATCCGAGAACAATGGGAGAGTTCTACAGACTAATTTAAAAAAACAATAACATTCTGAGAACAATGGCAGAGTTCCAAAGCATTTTTAAACTTCAGCAGAATTCGGAGAACAATGGAAGAGTTCTAAAGCATTTTTAAACTTCAGCAGAATTCCGAGAACAATGGAAAAGTTCCAAAGCATTTTTAAACTTCAGCAGAATTCTGAGAACATGGGAAGAGTTCCAAAGCATTTTTAAATTTCAGCAGAATTCCAAGAACAATGGAAGAGTTCCAAAGCATTTTTAAACTTCAGCAGAAGTCCGAGAACAATGGAAGAGTTCAAAAGCATTTTTAAAATTCAGCAGAATTCTGAGAACAATGGAAGAGTTCCAAAGCATTTTTAAATTTCAGCAGAATTCCGAGAACAATGGAAGAGTTCCAAAGCATTTTTTAACTTTAGCAGAATCCTGAGAACATTGGGAGAGTTCTATTGACTTATTGAAAAAACAATAACATACCGGGAACAATGGCGGAGTTCCAAAGCATTTTTAAACTTCAGCAGAATACCGAGAACAATGGAAGAGTACCAAAGCATTTTTAAAGTTCAGCAGAATTCCGAGAACAATGGAAGAGTTCCAAAGCATTTTTAAACTTCAGCACAATTCCGAGAACTATAGAAGAGTTCCAAAGCATTTTTAAACTTCAGCACAATTCCGAGAACTATGGAAGAGTTCCAAAGCATTTTTAAACTTCAGCAGAATTCTGAGAACAATGGAAGAGTTCCAAAGCATTTTTAAACTTTAGTAGAAATCCGAGAACAATGGGAGAGTTCTACAGACTGATTTAAAAAAACAATAACATTCCGAGAACAATGGCAGAGTTCCAAAGCATTTTTAAACTTTAGCAGAATTCGTAGAACAATGGAAGAGTTTCAAAGCATTTATAAACTTGAGCAGAATTCCAAGAACAATGGGAGAGTTCCAAAGCATTTTTAAACTTCAGCAGAATTCCGAGAACAATGGAAAAGTTTCAAAGCATTTTTAATCTTGAGCAGAATTCCAAGAACAATGGGAGAGTTCCAAAGCATTTTTAAACTTCAGCAGAATTCCGAGAACAATGGAAGAGATCCAAAGCATTTTTAAACTTCAGCAGAATTCCGAGAACAATGGAAGAGTTTTACAGACTGATTTAAAAAAAGAATAACATTCCAAGAACAGTGGGAGAGTTCCAAAGCATTTTTAAACTTCAGCAGAATTCCGAGAACAATGGAAGAGTTTCAAAGCATTTTTAATCTTGAGCAGAATTCCAAGAACAATGGGAGAGTTCCAAAGCATTTTTAAACTTCAGCAGAATTCCGAGAACAATGGAAGAGTTCCAAAGCATTTTTAAACTTCAGCAGAATTCTGAGAACAATGGAAGAGTTTTACAGACTGATTTAAAAAAAGAATAGCATTCCGATAACAATGGGAGAGTTCCAAAGCATTTTTGTATTTCAGGAGAATTCCGAGAACAATGGAAGTGTTCCATAGCATTTTTAAACTTCAGCAGAATTTCGAGAACAATGGAAGAGTTCCAAACATTTTTAATCTTCAGCAGAATTCCGAGAACAATGAGAGAGTACTACAAACTTATTTAGAAAAAACAATAACATTCCGAGAAGAATGGGAAAGTTCCTAAGCATTTTTAAACTTCAATAGAATTCCAAGAAAAATGGAAGAGTTTTACAGACTGATTTAAAAAAACAATAACATTCCGATAACAATGGGAGAGTTCCAAAGCATTTTTATACTTCATCAGAATTCCTAGAACAATGGAAGAGTTCCATTTCATTTTTAAACTTCAGCAGAATTTCGAAAACAATGGAAGAGTTCCAAAGCATTTTTAAACTTCATCAGAAGTCCGAGAACAAGGGAAGAGTTCTAAAGCATTTTTAAACTTCAGCAGAATTCCGAGAATAATGGAAGAATTCCAAAGCATTTTTAAACTTCAGCAGAATTCCGAGAACAAAGGAACAGTTCCAAAGAATTTTTAAAGTTCAGTTGAATTCCGAGAACAATGGGAAAGTTCTACAGACTGATTTTAAAAAAAAAATAACATTCCGAACACAATGGAAGAGTTTCAAAGCATTTTTAGACTTCAGCAGAATTCCGAGAACATTGGAAGAATTCCAAAGCATTTTTAAACTTCAGCACAACTCCGAGAACAATGGAAGAGTTCCAAAGCATTTTTAAACTTCAGCACAATTCCGAGAACAATGGAAGAGTTCCAAAGCATTTTTAAACTTCAGCAGAATTCCGAGAACAATGGAAGAGTTCCAAAGCATTTTTAAACTTTAGTAGAAATCCGATAACAATGGGAGAGTTCTACAGACTGATTTAAAAAAACAATAACATTCCGAGAACAATGGCAGAGTTCCAAAGCATTTTTAAACTTCAGCAGAATACCGAGAACAATGGAAGAGTTCCAAAGCATTTTTAAACTTTAGTAGAATTCCGAGAACAATGGGAGAGTTCTACAGACTGAATTAAAAAAACAATAACATTCCGAGAACAATGGAAGAGTTCCAAAGCATTTTTAAACTTCAGCAAAATTCCGAGAACAATGGGAGAGTTGTACATACTATTTTTAAACTTCAGCAGAATTTTGAGAACAATGGAAGAGTTCCAAAGCATTTTTAATAATCAGCAGAATTCAGAGAACAATGGGAGAGTTCTACATACTTATTAAAAAAAAAATAACATTTTTGCAAAGAATGGGAAAGTTCCAAAGCATTTTTAAACTTCAAAAGAATTCCAAGAACAATGGGAGAGTTTTACAGACTGATTTAAAAAAACAAAAACATTCCGAGAACAATGGGAGAGTTCCAAAGCATTTTTATATTTCAGCAGAATTCCGAGCACAATGGAAGAGTTCCATAGCATTTTTAGACTTCAGCAGAATTTCGAGAACAATGGAAGAGCTCCAAAGCATTTTTAATCTTCAATAGAATTCCAAGAACAATGGAAGAGTTTTACAGACTGATTTAAAAAAACAATTAGATTCCGAAAACAATGCGAGAGTTCCAAAGCATTTTTATACTTCAGTAGAATTCCGAGAACAATGGAAGAGTTCCATAGTATTTTAAACTTCAGCAGAATTTTGAGAAAAATGGAAGAGTTCCAAAGTATTTTTAAACTTCAGCAGAATTCCGAGAACAATGGAAGAGTTCCAAAGCATTTTTAAATTTCATCAGAATTCCAAGAACAATGGAAGAGTTCCAAAGTATTTTAAAACTTCAGCAGAATTCCGAGAACAATGGAAGAGTTCAAAAGCATTTTTAAACTTCAGCAGAATTCTGCGAACAATGGAAGAGTTCCAAAGCATTTTTAAACTTCAGCAAAATTCCGAGAACAATGGAAAAGTTCCAAAGCATTTTTAAACTTTAGCAGAATCCTGAGAACAATGGGAGAGTTCTACAGACTTTTTTAAAAAAACAATGACATACCGGGAACAATGGCAGAGTTCCAAAGCATTTTTAAACTTCAGCAGAATTCCGAGAACAATGAGAGAGTTCCAAAGCAGTTTTAAACTTCAGCAGAATTCAGAGAACAATGGAAGAGTTCCAAAGAATTTTTAAACTTCAGCAGAATTCTGAGAAAAATGGAACAGCTCCAAAGCATTTTTAAACTTCAGCAGAATTCCGAGAACAATGTCAGAGTTCCAAAGCATTTTTAAACTTCAGCAGAATTCCGAGAACACTGGAAGAGTTCCAAAGCATTTCTAAACTTCAGCAGATTTCCGAGAACAATGAAAGAGTTCTACAAACTTATTTAAAAAAACAATGACATGCCAAGAATAATAGGATATTTCCAATGCATTTTTAAACTTTAGTAGAATTCTGAGAACAATGGGACAATTCTACCGACTGATTTAAAAAAACAATAACATTCTGAGAACAATGTCAGAGTTCCAAAGCATTTTTAAACTTCAGCAGAATTTCGAGAAGAATGGAAGAGTTCCAAAGCATTTTTAAACTTCAGCCGAATTCCAAGAACAATGGAAGAGTTCCAAAGCATTTTTAATCTTCAGCAGAATTCCAAGAACATTATGAGAGTTCCAAAGCATTTTAAAACTTCAAAAGAATTCCGAGAACAATGGAAGAGTTCTAAAGCATTTTTAAACTTCAGCAGAATTCCGAGAACAATGGAAAAGTTCCAAAGCATTTTTAAACTTCAGCAGAATTCCGAGAACATGGGAAGAGTTCCAAAGCATTTTTAAATTTCAGCAGAATTCCAAGAACAATGGAAGAGTTCCAAAGCATTTTTAAACTTCAGCAGAAGTCCGAGAACAATGGAAGAGTTCAAAAGCATTTTTAAAATTCAGCAGAATTCTGAGAACAATGGAAGAGTTCCAAAGCATTTTTAAATTTCAGCAGAATTCCGAGAACAATGGAAGAGTTCCAAAGCATTTTTAAACTTTAGCAGAATCCTGAGAACATTGGGAGAGTTCTATTGACTTATTGAAAAAACAATAACATACCGGGAACAATGGCGGAGTTCCAAAGCATTTTTAAACTTCAGCAGAATACCGAGAACAATGGAAGAGTACCAAAGCATTTTTAAAGTTCAGCAGAATTCCGAGAACAATGGAAGAGTTCCAAAGCATTTTTAAACTTCAGCACAATTCCGAGAACTATAGAAGAGTTCCAAAGCATTTTTAAACTTCAGCACAATTCCGAGAACTATGGAAGAGTTCCAAAGCATTTTTAAACTTCAGCAGAATTCTGAGAACAATGGAAGAGTTCCAAAGCATTTTTAAACTTTAGTAGAAATCCGAGAACAATGGGAGAGTTCTACAGACTGATTTAAAAAAACAATAACATTCCGAGAACAATGGCAGAGTTCCAAAGCATTTTTAAACTTTAGCAGAATTCGTAGAACAATGGAAGAGTTTCAAAGCATTTATAAACTTGAGCAGAATTCCAAGAACAATGGGAGAGTTCCAAAGCATTTTTAAACTTCAGCAGAATTCCGAGAACAATGGAAAAGTTTCAAAGCATTTTTAATCTTGAGCAGAATTCCAAGAACAATGGGAGAGTTCCAAAGCATTTTTAAACTTCAGCAGAATTCCGAGAACAATGGAAGAGATCCAAAGCATTTTTAAACTTCAGCAGAATTCCGAGAACAATGGAAGAGTTTTACAGACTGATTTAAAAAAAGAATAACATTCCAAGAACAGTGGGAGAGTTCCAAAGCATTTTTAAACTTCAGCAGAATTCCGAGAACAATGGAAGAGTTTCAAAGCATTTTTAATCTTGAGCAGAATTCCAAGAACAATGGGAGAGTTCCAAAGCATTTTTAAACTTCAGCAGAATTCCGAGAACAATGGAAGAGTTCCAAAGCATTTTTAAACTTCAGCAGAATTCCGAGAACAATGGAAGAGTTTTACAGACTGATTTAAAAAAAGAATAGCATTCCGATAACAATGGGAGAGTTCCAAAGCATTTTTGTATTTCAGGAGAATTCCGAGAACAATGGAAGTGTTCCATAGCATTTTTAAACTTCAGCAGAATTTCGAGAACAATGGAAGAGTTCCAAACATTTTTAATCTTCAGCAGAATTCCGAGAACAATGAGAGAGTACTACAAACTTATTTAGAAAAAACAATAACATTCCGAGAAGAATGGGAAAGTTCCTAAGCATTTTTAAACTTCAATAGAATTCCAAGAAAAATGGAAGAGTTTTACAGACTGATTTAAAAAAACAATAACATTCCGATAACAATGGGAGAGTTCCAAAGCATTTTTATACTTCATCAGAATTCCTAGAACAATGGAAGAGTTCCATTTCATTTTTAAACTTCAGCAGAATTTCGAAAACAATGGAAGAGTTCCAAAGCATTTTTAAACTTCATCAGAAGTCCGAGAACAAGGGAAGAGTTCTAAAGCATTTTTAAACTTCAGCAGAATTCCGAGAATAATGGAAGAATTCCAAAGCATTTTTAAACTTCAGCAGAATTCCGAGAACAAAGGAACAGTTCCAAAGAATTTTTAAAGTTCAGTTGAATTCCGAGAACAATGGGAAAGTTCTACAGACTGATTTTAAAAAAAAAATAACATTCCGAACACAATGGAAGAGTTTCAAAGCATTTTTAGACTTCAGCAGAATTCCGAGAACATTGGAAGAATTCCAAAGCATTTTTAAACTTCAGCACAACTCCGAGAACAATGGAAGAGTTCCAAAGCATTTTTAAACTTCAGCACAATTCCGAGAACAATGGAAGAGTTCCAAAGCATTTTTAAACTTCAGCAGAATTCCGAGAACAATGGAAGAGTTCCAAAGCATTTTTAAACTTTAGTAGAAATCCGATAACAATGGGAGAGTTCTACAGACTGATTTAAAAAAACAATAACATTCCGAGAACAATGGCAGAGTTCCAAAGCATTTTTAAACTTCAGCAGAATACCGAGAACAATGGAAGAGTTCCAAAGCATTTTTAAACTTTAGTAGAATTCCGAGAACAATGGGAGAGTTCTACAGACTGAATTAAAAAAACAATAACATTCCGAGAACAATGGAAGAGTTCCAAAGCATTTTTAAACTTCAGCAAAATTCCGAGAACAATGGGAGAGTTGTACATACTATTTTTAAACTTCAGCAGAATTTTGAGAACAATGGAAGAGTTCCAAAGCATTTTTAATAATCAGCAGAATTCAGAGAACAATGGGAGAGTTCTACATACTTATTAAAAAAAAAATAACATTTTTGCAAAGAATGGGAAAGTTCCAAAGCATTTTTAAACTTCAAAAGAATTCCAAGAACAATGGGAGAGTTTTACAGACTGATTTAAAAAAACAAAAACATTCCGAGAACAATGGGAGAGTTCCAAAGCATTTTTATATTTCAGCAGATTTCCGAGCACAATGGAAGAGTTCCATAGCATTTTTAGACTTCAGCAGAATTTCGAGAACAATGGAAGAGCTCCAAAGCATTTTTAATCTTCAATAGAATTCCAAGAACAATGGAAGAGTTTTACAGACTGATTTAAAAAAACAATTAGATTCCGAAAACAATGCGAGAGTTCCAAAGCATTTTTATACTTCAGTAGAATTCCGAGAACAATGGAAGAGTTCCATAGTATTTTAAACTTCAGCAGAATTTTGAGAAAAATGGAAGAGTTCCAAAGTATTTTTAAACTTCAGCAGAATTCCGAGAACAATGGAAGAGTTCCAAAGCATTTTTAAATTTCATCAGAATTCCAAGAACAATGGGAGAGTTCCAAAGTATTTTTAAACTTCAGCAGAATTCCGAGAACAATGGAAGAGTTCAAAAGCATTTTTAAACTTCAGCAGAATTCTGCGAACAATGGAAGAGTTCCAAAGCATTTTTAAACTTCAGCAAAATTCCGAGAACAATGGAAAAGTTCCAAAGCATTTTTAAACTTTAGCAGAATCCTGAGAACAATGGGAGAGTTCTACAGACTTTTTTAAAAAAACAATGACATACCGGGAACAATGGCAGAGTTCCAAAGCATTTTTAAACTTCAGCAGAATTCCGAGAACAATGAGAGAGTTCCAAAGCAGTTTTAAACTTCAGCAGAATTCAGAGAACAATGGAAGAGTTCCAAAGAATTTTTAAACTTCAGCAGAATTCTGAGAAAAATGGAACAGCTCCAAAGCATTTTTAAACTTCAGCAGAATTCCGAGAACAATGTCAGAGTTCCAAAGCATTTTTAAACTTCAGCAGAATTCCGAGAACACTGGAAGAGTTCCAAAGCATTTCTAAACTTCAGCAGATTTCCGAGAACAATGAAAGAGTTCTACAAACTTATTTAAAAAAACAATGACATGCCAAGAATAATAGGATATTTCCAATGCATTTTTAAACTTTAGTAGAATTCTGAGAACAATGGGACAATTCTACCGACTGATTTAAAAAAACAATAACATTCTGAGAACAATGTCAGAGTTCCAAAGCATTTTTAAACTTCAGCAGAATTTCGAGAAGAATGGAAGAGTTCCAAAGCATTTTTAAACTTCAGCCGAATTCCAAGAACAATGGAAGAGTTCCAAAGCATTTTTAATCTTCAGCAGAATTCCAAGAACATTATGAGAGTTCCAAAGCATTTTAAAACTTCAAAAGAATTCCGAGAACAATGGAAGAGTTCTAAAGCATTTTTAAACTTCAGCAGATTTCCGAGAACAATGGGAGAGTTCTACAGACATATTTAAAAAAACAATAACATTCCGAGAGCAATGGAAGAGTTCAAAAGCATTCCTAAACTTCAGCAGAATTCCGAGAACAATGGAAGAGTTCCAAAGCATTTTTAAACTTCAGCAGAATCCCGAGAACCATGGGAAATTTCTACAGACTGATTTTAAAAAACAATAACATTCCGAACACAATGGAAGAGTTTCAAAGCATTTTTAGACTTTAGCAGAATTCCGAGAACAATGGAAGAGTTCCAAAGCATTTTTAAACTTCAGCAGAATTCTGAGAACAATGGAAGAGTTCCAAAGCATTTTTAAACTTTAGAAGAATCTTGAGAACAATGGAAAAGTTCCAGAACATTTTAAACTTCAGCAGAATTCCGAGAACAATGGAAGAGTTTCAAAGCATTTTTAAACTTCAGCAGAATTCTGAGAAAAATGGAAGAGTTCCAAAGCATTTTTAAACTTCAGCAGTTTTCTGAGAACAATGGAAGAGTTCCAAAGCATTTTTAAACATCAGCAGAATTCCGAGAACAATGGAAGAGTTCCAAAGCATTTTTAAACTTCAGCAGAATTCCGAGAACAATGGAAGAGTTCCAAAGCATTTTTAAACTTCAGCAGAAGTACGAGAACAAGGGAAGAGTTCTAAAGCATTTTCATACTTCAGTAGAATTTTGAGAACAATGGGAGAGTTCTACAGACTGATTTAAAAAAACAATTACATTTCGAGAACAATGGGAGAGTTCCAAAGCATTTTTAATCTTCAGCAAAATTTCGAGAACAGTGGAAGAGTTCCAAGGTATTTTTAAACTTCAGCAGAATTCCGAGAACAATGGAAAAGTTCCAAAGCATTTTTAAACTTCAGCAGAATTCCGAGAACAATGGAAGAGTTCCAAAGCATTTTTAAATTTCAGCAGAATTCCGAGAACAATGGAAGAGTTCCAAAGCATTTTTAATCTTCAGCAGAATTTCGAGAACAGTGGAAGAGTTCCAAGGCATTTTTAAACTTCAGCAGAATTCCGAGAACAATGGAAAAGTTCCAAAGCATTTTTAAACTTCAGCAGAATTCCGAGAACAATGGAAGAGTTCCAATGCATTTTTAAATTTCAGCAGAATTCCAAGAACAATGGAAGAGTTCCTAAACATTTTTAAACTTCAGCAGAAATCCGAGAACAATGGAAAAGTTCCAAAGCATTTTTAAACTTCAGCAGAATTCCGAGAACAATGGAAGAGTTCCAAAGCATTTTTAAATTTCAGCAGAATTCCAAGAACAATGGAAGAGTTCCAAAGCATTTTTAAACTTCAGCAGAATTCCGAGAACAATGGAAGAGTTGCAAAGCATTTTTAAACTTCAGCCGAATTCCAAGAACAATGGAAGAGTTCCAAAGCATTTTTAAACTTCAAAAAATTCCGAGAACAATGGAAAAGTTCTAAAGCATTTTTAAACTTCAGCAGATTTCCGAGAACAATGGGAGAGTTCTACAGACTTATTTAAAAAAACAATAACATTCCGAGAACAATGGAAGAGTTTCAAAGCATTCCTAAACTTCAGCAGATTTCCGAGAACAATGGAAGAGTTCCAAAGCATTTTTAAACTTCAGCAGAATTCAGAGAACAATGGAAGAGTTCCAAAGAATTTTTAAACTTCAGCAGAATTCTGAGAAAAATGGAACAGCTCCAAAGCATTTTTAAACTTCAGCAGAATTCCGAGAACAATGTCAGAGTTCCAAAGCATTTTTAAACTTCAGCAGAATTCCGAGAACAATGGAAGAGTTCCAAAGCATTTTTTAAACTTCAGCAGATTTCCGAGAACAATGAAAGAGTTCTACAAACTTATTTAAAAAAACAATGACATACCGAGAACAATAGGATATTTCCAAAGCATTTTTAAACTTTAGTAGAATTCTGAGAACAATGGGACAATTCTACCGACTGATTTAAAAAAACAATAACATTCTGAGAACAATGTCAGAGTTCCAAAGCATTTTTAAACTTCAGCCGAATTCCAAGAACAATGGAAGAGTTCCAAAGCATTTTTAATCTTCAGCAGAATTCCAAGAACATTAGGAGAGTTCCAAAGCATTTTTAAACTTCAAAAGAATTCCGAGAACAATGGAAGAGTTCTAAAGCATTTTTAAACTTCAGCAGATTTCCGAGAACAATGGGAGAGTTCTACAGACATTTTTAAAAAAACAATAACATTCCGAGAGCAATGGAAGAGTTTCAAAGCATTCCTAAACTTCAGCAGAATTCCGAGAACAATGGAAGAGTTCCAAAGCATTTTTAAACTTCAGCAGAATCCCGAGAACCATGGGAAAGTTCTACAGACTGATTTTAAAAAACAATAACATTCCGAACACAATGGAAGAGTTTCAAAGCATGTTTAGACTTTAGCAGAATTCCGAGAACAATGGAAGAGTTCCAAAGCATTTTTAAACTTCAGCAGAATCTTGAGAACAATGGAAAAGTTCCAGAACATTTTTAAACTTCAGCAGAATTCCGAGAACAATGGAAGAGTTCCAATGCATTTTTAAATTTCAGCAGAATTCCAAGAACAATGGAAGAGTTCCTAAACATCTTTAAACTTCAGCTGAAATCCGAGAACAATGGAAAAGTTCCAAAGGATTTTTAAACTTCAGCAGAATTCCGAGAACAATGGAAGAGTTCCAAAGCATTTTTAAATTTCAGCAGAATTCCAAGAACAATGGAAGAGTTCCAAAGCATTTTTAAACTTCAGCAGAATTCCGAGAACAATGGAAGAGTTCAAAATCATTTTTAAACTTCAGCAGGATTCTGAGAACAATGGGAGAGTTCCAAACCATTTTTAAACTTCAGCAGAATTCAGAGAACAATGGAAGACTTCCAAAGCATTTTTAAACTTCAGCAGAATTCCGAGAACAATGGAAGAGTTCCAAAGCATTTTTAAACTTCAGCAGAAGTACGAGAACAAGGGAAGAGTTCTAAAGCATTTTCATACTTCAGCAGAATTTTGAGAACAATGGGAGAGTTCTACAGACTGATTTAAAAAAACAATTACATTTCGAGAACAATGGGAGAGTTCCAAAGCATTTTTAAATTTCAGCAGAATTCCGAGAACAATGGAAGAGTTCCAAAGCATTTTTAATCTTCAGCAGAATTTCGAGAACAGTGGAAGAGTTCCAAGGCATTTTTAAACTTCAGCAGAATTCCGAGAACAATGGAAAAGTTCCAAAGCATTTTTAAACTTCAGCAGAATTCCGAGAACAATGGAAGAGTTCCAATGCATTTTTAAATTTCAGCAGAATTCCAAGAACAATGGAAGAGTTCCTAAACATTTTTAAACTTCAGCAGAAATCCGAGAACAATGGAAAAGTTCCAAAGCATTTTTAAACTTCAGCAGAATTCCGAGAACAATGGAAGAGTTCCAAAGCATTTTTAAATTTCAGCAGAATTCCAAGAACAATGGAAGAGTTCCAAAGCATTTTTAAACTTCAGCAGAATTCCGAGAACAATGGAAGAGTTGCAAAGCATTTTTAAACTTCAGCCGAATTCCAAGAACAATGGAAGAGTTCCAAAGCATTTTTAATCTTCAGCAGAATTCCAAGAATAATAGGAGAGTTCCAAAGCATTTTTAAACTTCAAAAAATTCCGAGAACAATGGAAAAGTTCTAAAGCATTTTTAAACTTCAGCAGATTTCCGAGAACAATGGGAGAGTTCTACAGACTTATTTAAAAAAACAATAACATTCCGAGAACAATGGAAGAGTTTCAAAGCATTCCTAAACTTCAGCAGAATTCCGAGAACAATGGAAGAGTTCCAAAGCATTTTTAAACTTCAGCAGAATTCAGAGAACAATGGAAGAGTTCCAAAGAATTTTTAAACTTCAGCAGAATTCTGAGAAAAATGGAACAGCTCCAAAGCATTTTTAAACTTCAGCAGAATTCCGAGAACAATGTCAGAGTTCCAAAGCATTTTTAAACTTCAGCAGAATTCCGAGAACAATGGAAGAGTTCCAAAGCATTTTTTAAACTTCAGCAGATTTCCGAGAACAATGAAAGAGTTCTACAAACTTATTTAAAAAAACAATGACATACCGAGAACAATAGGATATTTCCAAAGCATTTTTAAACTTTAGTAGAATTCTGAGAACAATGGGACAATTCTACCGACTGATTTAAAAAAACAATAACATTCTGAGAACAATGTCAGAGTTCCAAAGCATTTTTAAACTTCAGCCGAATTCCAAGAACAATGGAAGAGTTCCAAAGCATTTTTAATCTTCAGCAGAATTCCAAGAACATTAGGAGAGTTCCAAAGCATTTTTAAACTTCAAAAGAATTCCGAGAACAATGGAAGAGTTCTAAAGCATTTTTAAACTTCAGCAGATTTCCGAGAACAATGGGAGAGTTCTACAGACATTTTTAAAAAAACAATAACATTCCGAGAGCAATGGAAGAGTTTCAAAGCATTCCTAAACTTCAGCAGAATTCCGAGAACAATGGAAGAGTTCCAAAGCATTTTTAAACTTCAGCAGAATCCCGAGAACCATGGGAAAGTTCTACAGACTGATTTTAAAAAACAATAACATTCCGAACACAATGGAAGAGTTTCAAAGCATGTTTAGACTTTAGCAGAATTCCGAGAACAATGGAAGAGTTCCAAAGCATTTTTAAACTTCAGCAGAATCTTGAGAACAATGGAAAAGTTCCAGAACATTTTTAAACTTCAGCAGAATTCCGAGAACAATGGAAGAGTTCCAATGCATTTTTAAATTTCAGCAGAATTCCAAGAACAATGGAAGAGTTCCTAAACATCTTTAAACTTCAGCTGAAATCCGAGAACAATGGAAAAGTTCCAAAGGATTTTTAAACTTCAGCAGAATTCCGAGAACAATGGAAGAGTTCCAAAGCATTTTTAAATTTCAGCAGAATTCCAAGAACAATGGAAGAGTTCCAAAGCATTTTTAAACTTCAGCAGAATTCCGAGAACAATGGAAGAGTTCAAAATCATTTTTAAACTTCAGCAGGATTCTGAGAACAATGGGAGAGTTCCAAACCATTTTTAAACTTCAGCAGAATTCAGAGAACAATGGAAGACTTCCAAAGCATTTTTAAACTTCAGCAGAATTCCGAGAACAATGGAAGAGTTCCAAAGCATTTTTAAACTTCAGCAGAAGTACGAGAACAAGGGAAGAGTTCTAAAGCATTTTCATACTTCAGCAGAATTTTGAGAACAATGGGAGAGTTCTACAGACTGATTTAAAAAAACAATTACATTTCGAGAACAATGGGAGAGTTCCAAAGCATTTTTAAATTTCAGCAGAATTCCGAGAACAATGGAAGAGTTCCAAAGCATTTTTAATCTTCAGCAGAATTTCGAGAACAGTGGAAGAGTTCCAAGGCATTTTTAAACTTCAGCAGAATTCCGAGAACAATGGAAAAGTTCCAAAGCATTTTTAAACTTCAGCAGAATTCCGAGAACAATGGAAGAGTTCCAATGCATTTTTAAATTTCAGCAGAATTCCAAGAACAATGGAAGAGTTCCTAAACATTTTTAAACTTCAGCAGAAATCCGAGAACAATGGAAAAGTTCCAAAGCATTTTTAAACTTCAGCAGAATTCCGAGAACAATGGAAGAGTTCCAAAGCATTTTTAAATTTCAGCAGAATTCCAAGAACAATGGAAGAGTTCCAAAGCATTTTTAAACTTCAGCAGAATTCCGAGAACAATGGAAGAGTTGCAAAGCATTTTTAAACTTCAGCCGAATTCCAAGAACAATGGAAGAGTTCCAAAGCATTTTTAATCTTCAGCAGAATTCCAAGAATAATAGGAGAGTTCCAAAGCATTTTTAAACTTCAAAAAATTCCGAGAACAATGGAAAAGTTCTAAAGCATTTTTAAACTTCAGCAGATTTCCGAGAACAATGGGAGAGTTCTACAGACTTATTTAAAAAAACAATAACATTCCGAGAACAATGGAAGAGTTTCAAAGCATTCCTAAACTTCAGCAGAATTCCGAGAACAATGGAAGAGTTCCAAAGCATTTTTAAACTTCAGCAGAATTCAGAGAACAATGGAAGAGTTCCAAAGAATTTTTAAACTTCAGCAGAATTCTGAGAAAAATGGAACAGCTCCAAAGCATTTTTAAACTTCAGCAGAATTCCGAGAACAATGTCAGAGTTCCAAAGCATTTTTAAACTTCAGCAGAATTCCGAGAACAATGGAAGAGTTCCAAAGCATTTTTTAAACTTCAGCAGATTTCCGAGAACAATGAAAGAGTTCTACAAACTTATTTAAAAAAACAATGACATACCGAGAACAATAGGATATTTCCAAAGCATTTTTAAACTTTAGTAGAATTCTGAGAACAATGGGACAATTCTACCGACTGATTTAAAAAAACAATAACATTCTGAGAACAATGTCAGAGTTCCAAAGCATTTTTAAACTTCAGCCGAATTCCAAGAACAATGGAAGAGTTCCAAAGCATTTTTAATCTTCAGCAGAATTCCAAGAACATTAGGAGAGTTCCAAAGCATTTTTAAACTTCAAAAGAATTCCGAGAACAATGGAAGAGTTCTAAAGCATTTTTAAACTTCAGCAGATTTCCGAGAACAATGGGAGAGTTCTACAGACATTTTTAAAAAAACAATAACATTCCGAGAGCAATGGAAGAGTTTCAAAGCATTCCTAAACTTCAGCAGAATTCCGAGAACAATGGAAGAGTTCCAAAGCATTTTTAAACTTCAGCAGAATCCCGAGAACCATGGGAAAGTTCTACAGACTGATTTTAAAAAACAATAACATTCCGAACACAATGGAAGAGTTTCAAAGCATGTTTAGACTTTAGCAGAATTCCGAGAACAATGGAAGAGTTCCAAAGCATTTTTAAACTTCAGCAGAATCTTGAGAACAATGGAAAAGTTCCAGAACATTTTTAAACTTCAGCAGAATTCCGAGAACAATGGAAGAGTTCCAATGCATTTTTAAATTTCAGCAGAATTCCAAGAACAATGGAAGAGTTCCTAAACATCTTTAAACTTCAGCTGAAATCCGAGAACAATGGAAAAGTTCCAAAGGATTTTTAAACTTCAGCAGAATTCCGAGAACAATGGAAGAGTTCCAAAGCATTTTTAAATTTCAGCAGAATTCCAAGAACAATGGAAGAGTTCCAAAGCATTTTTAAACTTCAGCAGAATTCCGAGAACAATGGAAGAGTTCAAAATCATTTTTAAACTTCAGCAGGATTCTGAGAACAATGGGAGAGTTCCAAACCATTTTTAAACTTCAGCAGAATTCAGAGAACAATGGAAGACTTCCAAAGCATTTTTAAACTTCAGCAGAATTCCGAGAACAATGGAAGAGTTCCAAAGCATTTTTAAACTTCAGCAGAAGTACGAGAACAAGGGAAGAGTTCTAAAGCATTTTCATACTTCAGCAGAATTTTGAGAACAATGGGAGAGTTCTACAGACTGATTTAAAAAAACAATTACATTTCGAGAACAATGGGAGAGTTCCAAAGCATTTTTAAATTTCAGCAGAATTCCGAGAACAATGGAAGAGTTCCAAAGCATTTTTAATCTTCAGCAGAATTTCGAGAACAGTGGAAGAGTTCCAAGGCATTTTTAAACTTCAGCAGAATTCCGAGAACAATGGAAAAGTTCCAAAGCATTTTTAAACTTCAGCAGAATTCCGAGAACAATGGAAGAGTTCCAATGCATTTTTAAATTTCAGCAGAATTCCAAGAACAATGGAAGAGTTCCTAAACATTTTTAAACTTCAGCAGAAATCCGAGAACAATGGAAAAGTTCCAAAGCATTTTTAAACTTCAGCAGAATTCCGAGAACAATGGAAGAGTTCCAAAGCATTTTTAAATTTCAGCAGAATTCCAAGAACAATGGAAGAGTTCCAAAGCATTTTTAAACTTCAGCAGAATTCCGAGAACAATGGAAGAGTTGCAAAGCATTTTTAAACTTCAGCCGAATTCCAAGAACAATGGAAGAGTTCCAAAGCATTTTTAATCTTCAGCAGAATTCCAAGAATAATAGGAGAGTTCCAAAGCATTTTTAAACTTCAAAAAATTCCGAGAACAATGGAAAAGTTCTAAAGCATTTTTAAACTTCAGCAGATTTCCGAGAACAATGGGAGAGTTCTACAGACTTATTTAAAAAAACAATAACATTCCGAGAACAATGGAAGAGTTTCAAAGCATTCCTAAACTTCAGCAGAATTCCGAGAACAATGGAAGAGTTCCAAAGCATTTTTAAACTTCAGCAGAATTCAGAGAACAATGGAAGAGTTCCAAAGAATTTTTAAACTTCAGCAGAATTCTGAGAAAAATGGAACAGCTCCAAAGCATTTTTAAACTTCAGCAGAATTCCGAGAACAATGTCAGAGTTCCAAAGCATTTTTAAACTTCAGCAGAATTCCGAGAACAATGGAAGAGTTCCAAAGCATTTTTTAAACTTCAGCAGATTTCCGAGAACAATGAAAGAGTTCTACAAACTTATTTAAAAAAACAATGACATACCGAGAACAATAGGATATTTCCAAAGCATTTTTAAACTTTAGTAGAATTCTGAGAACAATGGGACAATTCTACCGACTGATTTAAAAAAACAATAACATTCTGAGAACAATGTCAGAGTTCCAAAGCATTTTTAAACTTCAGCCGAATTCCAAGAACAATGGAAGAGTTCCAAAGCATTTTTAATCTTCAGCAGAATTCCAAGAACATTAGGAGAGTTCCAAAGCATTTTTAAACTTCAAAAGAATTCCGAGAACAATGGAAGAGTTCTAAAGCATTTTTAAACTTCAGCAGATTTCCGAGAACAATGGGAGAGTTCTACAGACATTTTTAAAAAAACAATAACATTCCGAGAGCAATGGAAGAGTTTCAAAGCATTCCTAAACTTCAGCAGAATTCCGAGAACAATGGAAGAGTTCCAAAGCATTTTTAAACTTCAGCAGAATCCCGAGAACCATGGGAAAGTTCTACAGACTGATTTTAAAAAACAATAACATTCCGAACACAATGGAAGAGTTTCAAAGCATGTTTAGACTTTAGCAGAATTCCGAGAACAATGGAAGAGTTCCAAAGCATTTTTAAACTTCAGCAGAATCTTGAGAACAATGGAAAAGTTCCAGAACATTTTTAAACTTCAGCAGAATTCCGAGAACAATGGAAGAGTTCCAATGCATTTTTAAATTTCAGCAGAATTCCAAGAACAATGGAAGAGTTCCTAAACATCTTTAAACTTCAGCTGAAATCCGAGAACAATGGAAAAGTTCCAAAGGATTTTTAAACTTCAGCAGAATTCCGAGAACAATGGAAGAGTTCCAAAGCATTTTTAAATTTCAGCAGAATTCCAAGAACAATGGAAGAGTTCCAAAGCATTTTTAAACTTCAGCAGAATTCCGAGAACAATGGAAGAGTTCAAAATCATTTTTAAACTTCAGCAGGATTCTGAGAACAATGGGAGAGTTCCAAACCATTTTTAAACTTCAGCAGAATTCAGAGAACAATGGAAGACTTCCAAAGCATTTTTAAACTTCAGCAGAATTCCGAGAACAATGGAAGAGTTCCAAAGCATTTTTAAACTTCAGCAGAAGTACGAGAACAAGGGAAGAGTTCTAAAGCATTTTCATACTTCAGCAGAATTTTGAGAACAATGGGAGAGTTCTACAGACTGATTTAAAAAAACAATTACATTTCGAGAACAATGGGAGAGTTCCAAAGCATTTTTAATCTTCAGCAAAATTTCGAGAACAGTGGAAGAGTTCCAAGGCATTTTTAAACTTCAGCAGAATTCCGAGAACAATGGAAAAGTTCCAAAGCATTTTTAAACTTCAGCAGAATTCCGAGAACAATGGAAGAGTTCCAAAGCATTTTTAAATTTCAGCAGAATTCCGAGAACAATGGAAGAGTTCCAAAGCATTTTTAATCTTCAGCAGAATTTCGAGAACAGTGGAAGAGTTCCGAGGCATTTTTAAACTTCAGCAGAATTCCGAGAACAATGGAAAAGTTCCAAAGCATTTTTAAACTTCAGCAGAATTCCGAGAACAATGGAAGAGTTCCAATACATTTTTAAATTTCAGCAGAATTCCAAGAACAATGGAAGAGTTCCTAAACATTTTTAAACTTCAGCAGAAATCCGAGAACAATGGAAAAGTTCCAAAGCATTTTTAAACTTCAGCAGAATTCCGAGAACAATGGAAGAGTTCCAAAGCATTTTTAAATTTCAGCAGAATTCCAAGAACAATGGAAGAGTTCCAAAGCATTTTTAAACTTCAGCAGAATTCCGAGAACAATGGAAGAGTTGCAAAGCATTTTTAAACTTCAGCCGAATTCCAAGAACAATGGAAGAGTTCCAAAGCATTTTTAATCTTCAGCAGAATTCCAAGAATAATAGGAGAGTTCCAAAGCATTTTTAAACTTCAAAAAATTCCGAGAACAATGGAAAAGTTCTAAAGCATTTTTAAACTTCAGCAGATTTCCGAGAACAATGGGAGAGTTCTACAGACTTATTTAAAAAAACAATAACATTCCGAGAACAATGGAAGAGTTTCAAAGCATTCCTAAACTTCAGCAGAATTCCGAGAACAATGGAAGAGTTCCAAAGCATTTTTAAACTTCAGCAGAATTCAGAGAACAATGGAAGAGTTCCAAAGAATTTTTAAACTTCAGCAGAATTCTGAGAAAAATGGAACAGCTCCAAAGCATTTTTAAACTTCAGCAGAATTCCGAGAACAATGGAAGAGTTCCAAAGCATTTTTTAAACTTCAGCAGATTTCCGAGAACAATGAAAGAGTTCTACAAACTTATTTAAAAAAACAATGACATACCGAGAACAATAGGATATTTCCAAAGCATTTTTAAACTTTAGTAGAATTCTGAGAACAATGGGACAATTCTACCGACTGATTTAAAAAAAAATAACATTCTGAGAACAATGTCAGAGTTCCAAAGCATTTTTAAACTTCAGCCGAATTCCAAGAACAATGGAAGAGTTCCAAAGCATTTTTAATCTTCAGCAGAATTCCAAGAACATTAGGAGAGTTCCAAAGCATTTTTAAACTTCAAAAGAATTCCGAGAACAATGGAAGAGTTCTAAAGCATTTTTAAACTTCAGCAGATTTCCGAGAACAATGGGAGAGTTCTACAGACATTTTTAAAAAAACAATAACATTCCGAGAGCAATGGAAGAGTTTCAAAGCATTCCTAAACTTCAGCAGAATTCCGAGAACAATGGAAGAGTTCCAAAGCATTTTTAAACTTCAGCAGAATCCCGAGAACCATGGGAAAGTTCTACAGACTGATTTTAAAAAACAATAACATTCCGAACACAATGGAAGAGTTTCAAAGCATGTTTAGACTTTAGCAGAATTCCGAGAACAATGGAAGAGTTCCAAAGCATTTTTAAACTTCAGCAGAATCTTGAGAACAATGGAAAAGTTCCAGAACATTTTTAAACTTCAGCAGAATTCCGAGAACAATGGAAGAGTTCCAATGCATTTTTAAATTTCAGCAGAATTCCAAGAACAATGGAAGAGTTCCTAAACATCTTTAAACTTCAGCTGAAATCTGAGAACAATGGAAAAGTTCCAAAGGATTTTTAAACTTCAGCAGAATTCCGAGAACAATGGAAGAGTTCCAAAGCATTTTTAAATTTCAGCAGAATTCCAAGAACAATGGAAGAGTTCCAAAGCATTTTTAAACTTCAGCAGAATTCCGAGAACAATGGAAGAGTTCAAAATCATTTTTAAACTTCAGCAGGATTCTGAGAACAATGGGAGAGTTCCAAACCATTTTTAAACTTGAGCAGAATTCAGAGAACAATGGAAGACTTCCAAAGCATTTTTAAACTTCAGCAGAATTCCGAGAACAATGGAAGAGTTCCAAAGCATTTTTAAACTTCAGCAGAAGTACGAGAACAAGGGAAGAGTTCTAAAGCATTTTCATACTTCAGCAGAATTTTGAGAACAATGGGAGAGTTCTACAGACTGATTTAAAAAAACAATTACATTTCGAGAACAATGGGAGAGTTCCAAAGCATTTTTAATCTTCAGCAAAATTTCGAGAACAGTGGAAGAGTTCCAAGGCAATTTTAAACTTCAGCAGAATTCCGAGAACAATGGAAAAGTTCCAAAGCATTTTTAAACTTCAGCAGAATTCCGAGAACAATGGAAGAGTTCCAAAGCATTTTTAAATTTCAGCAGAATTCCGAGAACAATGGAAGAGTTCCAAAGCATTTTTAATCTTCAGCAGAATTTCGAGAACAGTGGAAGAGTTCCAAGGCATTTTTAAACTTCAGCAGAATTCCGAGAACAATGGAAAAGTTCCAAAGCATTTTTAAACTTCAGCAGAATTCCGAGAACAATGGAAGAGTTCCAATGCATTTTTAAATTTCAGCAGAATTCCAAGAACAATGGAAGAGTTCCTAAACATTTTTAAACTTCAGCAGAAATCCGAGAACAATGGAAAAGTTCCAAAGCATTTTTAAACTTCAGCAGAATTCCGAGAACAATGGAAGAGTTCCAAAGCATTTTTAAATTTCAGCAGAATTCCAAGAACAATGGAAGAGTTCCAAAGCATTTTTAAACTTCAGCAGAATTCCGAGAACAATGGAAGAGTTGCAAAGCATTTTTAAACTTCAGCCGAATTCCAAGAACAATGGAAGAGTTCCAAAGCATTTTTAATCTTCAGCAGAATTCCAAGAATAATAGGAGAGTTCCAAAGCATTTTTAAACTTCAAAAAATTCCGAGAACAATGGAAAAGTTCTAAAGCATTTTTAAACTTCAGCAGATTTCCGAGAACAATGGGAGAGTTCTACAGACTTATTTAAAAAAACAATAACATTCCGAGAACAATGGAAGAGTTTCAAAGCATTCCTAAACTTCAGCAGAATTCCGAGAACAATGGAAGAGTTCCAAAGCATTTTTAAACTTCAGCAGAATTCTGAGAACAATGGAAGAGTTCCAAAGAATTTTTAAACTTCAGCAGAATTCTGAGAAAAATGGAACAGCTCCAAAGCATTTTTAAACTTCAGCAGAATTCCGAGAACAATGGAAGAGTTCCAAAGCATTTTTTAAACTTCAGCAGATTTCCGAGAACAATGAAAGAGTTCTACAAACTTATTTAAAAAAACAATGACATACCGAGAACAATAGGATATTTCCAAAGCATTTTTAAACTTTAGTAGAATTCTGAGAACAATGGGACAATTCTACCGACTGATTTAAAAAAAAATAACATTCTGAGAACAATGTCAGAGTTCCAAAGCATTTTTAAACTTCAGCCGAATTCCAAGAACAATGGAAGAGTTCCAAAGCATTTTTAATATTCAGCAGAATTCCAAGAACATTAGGAGAGTTCCAAAGCATTTTTAAACTTCAAAAGAATTCCGAGAACAATGGAAGAGTTCTAAAGCATTTTTAAACTTCAGCAGATTTCCGAGAACAATGGGAGAGTTCTACAGACATTTTTAAAAAAACAAT
Source organism: Phyllobates terribilis (assembly GCF_046119375.1). Classification (NCBI taxonomy): domain Eukaryota; kingdom Metazoa; phylum Chordata; class Amphibia; order Anura; family Dendrobatidae; genus Phyllobates; species Phyllobates terribilis. The sequence continues at coordinate 252,403,268 of NW_027362771.1, forward strand.
AACATTCCGAGAGCAATGGAAGAGTTTCAAAGCATTCCTAAACTTCAGCAGAATTCCGAGAACAATGGAAGAGTTCCAAAGCATTTTTAAACTTCAGCAGAATCCCGAGAACCATGGGAAAGTTCTACAGACTGATTTTAAAAAACAATAACATTCCGAACACAATGGAAGAGTTTCAAAGCATGTTTAGACTTTAGCAGAATTCCGAGAACAATGGAAGAGTTCCAAAGCATTTTTAAACTTCAGCAGAATTCTGAGAACAATGGAAGAGTTCCAAAGCATTTTTAAACTTCAGCAGAATCTTGAGAACAATGGAAAAGTTCCAGAACATTTTTAAACTTCAGCAGAATTCCGAGAACAATGGAAGAGTTCCAATGCATTTTTAAATTTCAGCAGAATTCCAAGAACAATGGAAGAGTTCCTAAACATCTTTAAACTTCAGCTGAAATCCGAGAACAATGGAAAAGTTCCAAAGCATTTTTAAACTTCAGCAGAATTCCGAGAACAATGGAAGAGTTCCAAAGCATTTTTAAATTTTAGCAGAATTCCAAGAACAATGGAAGAGTTCCAAAGCATTTTTAAACTTCAGCAGAATTCCGAGAACAATGGAAGAGTTCAAAATCATTTTTAAACTTCAGCAGGATTCTGAGAACAATGGGAGAGTTCCAAACCATTTTTAAACTTCAGCAGAATTCAGAGAACAATGGAAGACTTCCAAAGCATTTTTAAACTTCAGCAGACTTCCGAGAACAATGGAAGAGTTCAAAAGCATTTTTAAACTTCAGCAGAATTCTGAGAACAATGGGAGAGTTCCAAACCATTTTTAAACTTCAGCAGAATTCAAAGCATTTTTAAAGTTCCGAGAACACTAGGAAAGTTCTACCGACTGATTTAAAAAAACAATAACATTCCGAGAACAATGTCAGAATTCCAAAGCATTTTGGAAACTTACAAACTTATTTAAAAAAACAATGACATACCGAGAACAATAGGATATTTCCAAAGCATTTTTAAACTTTAGTAGAATTCCGAGAACAATGGGTCAGTTCTACCGACTGATTTAAAAAAACAATAACATTCCGAGAACAATGGAAGAGTTTCAAAGCATTCCTAAACTTCAGCAGAATTCCGAGAACAATGGAAGAGTTCCAAAGCATTTTTAAACTTCAGCAGAATTCAGAGAACAATGGAAGAGTTCCAAAGAATTTTTAAACTTCAGCAGAATTCTGAGAAAAATGGAACAGCTCCAAAGCATTTTTAAACTTCAGCAGAATTCCGAGAACAATGGAAGAGTTCCAAAGCATTTTTTAAACTTCAGCAGATTTCCGAGAACAATGAAAGAGTTCTACAAACTTATTTAAAAAAACAATGACATACCGAGAACAATAGGATATTTCCAAAGCATTTTTAAACTTTAGTAGAATTCTGAGAACAATGGGACAATTCTACCGACTGATTTAAAAAAAAATAACATTCTGAGAACAATGTCAGAGTTCCAAAGCATTTTTAAACTTCAGCCAAATTCCAAGAACAATGGAAGAGTTCCAAAGCATTTTTAATCTTCAGCAGAATTCCAAGAACATTAGGAGAGTTCCAAAGCATTTTTAAACTTCAAAAGAATTCCGAGAACAATGGAAGAGTTCTAAAGCATTTTTAAACTTCAGCAGATTTCCGAGAACAATGGGAGAGTTCTACAGACATTTTTAAAAAAACAATAACATTCCGAGAGCAATGGAAGAGTTTCAAAGCATTCCTAAACTTCAGCAGAATTCCGAGAACAATGGAAGAGTTCCAAAGCATTTTTAAACTTCAGCAGAATCCCGAGAACCATGGGAAAGTTCTACAGACTGATTTTAAAAAACAATAACATTCCGAACACAATGGAAGAGTTTCAAAGCATGTTTAGACTTTAGCAGAATTCCGAGAACAATGGAAGAGTTCCAAAGCATTTTTAAACTTCAGCAGAATTCTGAGAACAATGGAAGAGTTCCAAAGCATTTTTAAACTTCAGCAGAATCTTGAGAACAATGGAAAAGTTCCAGAACATTTTTAAACTTCAGCAGAATTCCGAGAACAATGGAAGAGTTCCAATGCATTTTTAAATTTCAGCAGAATTCCAAGAACAAGGGAAGAGTTCCTAAACATCTTTAAACTTCAGCTGAAATCCGAGAACAATGGAAAAGTTCCAAAGCATTTTTAAACTTCAGCAGAATTCCGAGAACAATGGAAGAGTTCCAAAGCATTTTTAAATTTTAGCAGAATTCCAAGAACAATGGAAGAGTTCCAAAGCATTTTTAAACTTCAGCAGAATTCCGAGAACAATGGAAGAGTTCAAAATCATTTTTAAACTTCAGCAGGATTCTGAGAACAATGGGAGAGTTCCAAACCATTTTTAAACTTCAGCAGAATTCAGAGAACAATGGAAGACTTCCAAAGCATTTTTAAACTTCAGCAGACTTCCGAGAACAATGGAAGAGTTCAAAAGCATTTTTAAACTTCAGCAGAATTCTGAGAACAATGGGAGAGTTCCAAACCATTTTTAAACTTCAGCAGAATTCAAAGCATTTTTAAAGTTCCGAGAACACTAGGAAAGTTCTACCGACTGATTTAAAAAAACAATAACATTCCGAGAACAATGTCAGAATTCCAAAGCATTTTGGAAACTTACAAACTTATTTAAAAAAACAATGACATACCGAGAACAATAGGATATTTCCAAAGCATTTTTAAACTTTAGTAGAATTCCGAGAACAATGGGTCAGTTCTACCGACTGATTTAAAAAAACAATAACATTCCGAGAACAATGTCAGACTTCCAAAGAATTTTTAAACTTCAGCAGAATTCCGAGAACAATGGAAGAGTTGCAAAGCATTTTTAAACTTCAGCCGAATTCCAAGAACAATGGAAGAGTTCCAAAGCATTTTTAATCTTCAGCAGAATTCCAAGAACATTAGGAGAGTTCCAAAGCATTTTTAAACTTCAAAAGAATTCCGAGAACAATGGAAGAGTTCTAAAGCATTTTTAAACTTCAGCAGATTTCCGAGAACAATGGGAGAGTTCTACAGACATATTTAAAAAAACAATAACATTCCGAGAGCAATGGAAGAGTTTCAAAGCATTCCTAAACTTCAGCAGAATTCCGAGAACAATGGAAGAGTTCCAAAGCATTTTTAAACTTCAGCAGAATCCCGAGAACCATGGGAAAGTTCTACAGACTGATTTTAAAAAACAATAACATTCCGAACACAATGGAAGAGTTTCAAAGCATTTTTAGACTTTAGCAGAATTCCGAGAACAATGGAAGAGTTCCAAAGCATTTTTAAACTTCAGCAGAATTCTGAGAACAATGGAAGAGTTCCAAAGCATTTTTAAACTTCAGCAGAATCTTGAGAACAATGGAAAAATTCCAGAACATTTTTAAACTTCAGCAGAATTCCGAGAACAATGGAAGAGTTTCATAGCATTTTTAAACTTCAGCAGAATTCTGAGAAAAATGGAAGAGTTCCAAAGCATTTTTAAACTTCAGCAGTTTTCTGAGAACAATGGAAGAGTTCCAAAGCATTTTTAAACATCAGCAGAATTCCGAGAACAATGGAAGAGTTCCAAAGCATTTTTAAACTTCAGCAGAATTTCGAGAACAATGGAAGAGTTCCAAAGCATTTTTAAACTTCAGCAGAAGTCCGAGAACAAGGGAAGAGTACTAAAGCATTTTCATACTTCAGCAGAATTTTGAGAACAATGGGAGAGTTCTACAGACTGATTTAAAAAAACAATAACATTTCGAGAACAATGGGAGAGTTCCAAAGCATTTTTAATCTTCAGCAAAATTTTGAGAACAGTGAAAGTGTTCCAAGGCATTTTTAAACTTCAGCAGAATTCCGAGAACAATGGAAAAGTTCCAAAGCATTTTTAAACTTCAGCAGAATTCCGAGAACAATGGAAGAGTTCCAAAGCATTTTTAAATTTCAGCAGTATTCCGAGAACAATGGAAGAGTTCCACGGCATTTTTAAACTTCAGCAGAATTCCGAGAACAATGGAAAAGTTCCAAAGCATTTTTAAACTTCAGCAGAATTCCGAGAAAAAAAGAAGAGTTCCAATGCATTTTTAAATTTCAGCAGAATTCCAAGAACAATGGAAGAGTTCCTAAACATTTTTAAACTTCAGCAGAAATCCGAGAACAATAGAAAAGTTCCAAAGCATTTTTAAACTTCAGCAGAATTCCGAGAACAATGGAAGAGTTCCAAAGCATTTTTAAATTTCAGCAGAATTCCAAGAACAATGGAAGAGTTCCAAAGCATTTTTAAACTTCAGCAGAATTCCGAGAACAATGGAAGAGATCAAAATCATTTTTAAACTTCAGCAGGATTCTGAGAACAATGGGAGAGTTCCAAACCATTTTTAAACTTCAGCAGAATTCAGAGAACAATGGAAGACTTCCAAAGCATTTTTAAACTTCAGCAGACTTCCGAGAACAATGGAAGAGTTAAAAAGCATTTTTAAACTTCAGAAGAATTCTGAGAACAATGGGAGAGTTCCAAACCATTTTTAAACTTCAGCAGAATTCAAAGCATTTTTAAAGTTCCGAGAACACTAGGAAAGTTCTACCGACTGATTTAAAAAAACAATAACATTCCGAGAACAATGTCAGACTTCCAAAGAATTTTTAAACTTCAGCAGAATTCCGAGAACAATGGAAGAGTTGCAAAGCATTTTTAAACTTCAGCCGAATTCCAAGAACAATGGAAGAGTTCCAAAGCATTTTTAATCTTCAGCAGAATTCCAAGAATAATAGGAGAGTTCCAAAGCATTTTTAAACTTCAAAAAATTCCGAGAACAATGGAAAAGTTCTAAAGCATTTTTAAACTTCAGCAGATATCCGAGAACAATGGGAGAGTTCTACAGACTTATTTAAAAAAACAATAACATTCCGAGAACAATGGAAGAGTTTCAAAGCATTCCTAAACTTCAGCAGAATTCCGAGAACAATGTAAGAGTTCCAAAGCATTTTTAAACTTCAGCAGAATACCGAGAACCATGGGAAAGTTCTACAGACTGATTTTAAAAAACAATAACATTCCAAACACAATGGAAGAGTTTCAAAGCATTTTTAGACTTTAGCAGAATTCCGAGAACAATGGAAGAGTTCCAAAGCATTTTTAAACTTCAGCAGAATTCTGAGAACAATGGAAGAGTTCCAAAGCATTTTTAAACTTCAGCAGAATCTTGAGAACAATGGATAAGTTCCAGAACATTTTTAAACTTCAGCAGAATTCCGAGAACAATGGAAGAGTTTCATAGCATTTTTAAACTTCAGCAGAATTCTGAGAAAAATGGAAGAGTTCCAAAGCATTTTTAAACTTCAGCAGTTTTCTGAGAACAATGGAAGAGTTCCAAAGCATTTTTAAACATCAGCAGAATTCCGAGAACAATGGAAGAGTTCCAAAGCATTTTTAAACTTCAGCAGAATTTCGAGAACAATGGAAGAGTTCCAAAGCATTTTTAAACTTCAGCAGAAGTCCGAGAACAAGGGAAGAGTACTAAAGCATTTTCATACTTCAGCAGAATTTTGAGAACAATGGGAGAGTTCTACAGACTGATTTAAAAAAACAATAACATTTCGAGAACAATGGGAGAGTTCCAAAGCATTTTTAATCTTCAGCAAAATTTTGAGAACAGTGGAAGAGTTCCAAGGCATTTTTAAACTTCAGCAGAATTCCGAGAACAATGGAAAAGTTCCAAAGCATTTTTAAACTTCAGCAGAATTCCGAGAACAATGGAAGAGTTCCAAAGCATTTTTAAATTTCAGCAGTATTCCGAGAACAATGGAAGAGTTCCAAAGCATTTTTAATCTTCAGCAGAATTTCGAGAACAGTGGAAGAGTTCCAAGGCATTTTTAAACTTCAGCAGAATTCCGAGAACAATGGAAAAGTTCCAAACCATTTTTAAACTTCAGCAGAATTCAAAGCATTTTTAAAGTTCCGAGAACACTAGGAAAGTTCTACCGACTGATTTAAAAAAACAATAACATTCCGAGAACAATGTCAGACTTCCAAAGAATTTTTAAACTTCAGCAGAATTCCGAGAACAATGGAAGAGTTGCAAAGCATTTTTAAACTTCAGCCGAATTCCAAGAACAATGGAAGAGTTCCAAAGCATTTTTAATCTTCAGCAGAATTCCAAGAATAATAGGAGAGTTCCAAAGCATTTTTAAACTTCAAAAAATTCCGAGAACAATGGAAAAGTTCTAAAGCATTTTTAAACTTCAGCAGATTTCCGAGAACAATGGGAGAGTTCTACAGACTTATTTAAAAAAACAATAACATTCCGAGAACAATGGAAGAGTTTCAAAGCATTCCTAAACTTCAGCAGAATTCCGAGAACAATGTAAGAGTTCCAAAGCATTTTTAAACTTCAGCAGAATACCGAGAACCATGGGAAAGTTCTACAGACTGATTTTAAAAAACAATAACATTCCGAACACAATGGAAGTTTCAAAGCATTTTTAGACTTTAGGAAAATTCCGAGAACAATGGAAGAGTTCCAAAGCATTTTTAAATTTCAGCAGAATTCCGAGAACAATGGAAGAGTTCCAAAGCATTTTTAAACTTCAGCAGAATTCCGAGAACAATGAAAGAGTTCTACAGAGTTATTTAAAAAAACAATGACATAGGAAGAACAATGGGAGAGTTCCAAAGTATTTTTAAACTTCAGCAGAATTCCGAGAACAATGGAAGAGTTCCAAAACATTTTTAAACTTCAGCAGAATTCAGAGAACAATGGAAGAGTTCCAAAGCATTTTTAAACTTCAGCAGAATTCTGAGAACAATGAACCAGTTCCAAAGCATTTTTAAACTTCAGCAGAATTCCGAGAACAATGGAAGAGTTCCAAAACATTTTTAAACTTCAGCAGAATTCAGAGAACAATGGAAGAGTTCCAAAGCATTTTTAAACTTCAGCAGAATTCTGAGAACAATGAACCAGTTCCAAAGCATTTTTAAACTTCAGCAGAATTCCGAGAACAATGTCAGAGTTCCAAAGCATTTTTAAACTTCAGCAGAATTCCGAGAACAATGGAAGAGTTCCAAAGCATTTTTAAACTTCAGCAGGTTTCCGAGAACAATGAAAGAGTTCTACAAACTTATTTAAAAAAGCAATGACATACCGAGAACAATAGAATATTTCCAAAGCATTTTTAAACTTTAGTAGAATTCCGAGAACAATAGGACAGTTCTACCGACTGATTTAAAAAAACAATAACATTCCGAGAACAATGTCAGAGTTCCAAAGCATTTTTAAACTTCAGCAGAATTCCGAGAACAATGGAAGAGTTCCAAAGCATTTTTAAACTTCAGCCGAATTCCAAGAAAAATGGAAGAGTTCCAAAGCATTTTTAATCTTCAGCAGAATTTCAAGAACAATAGGAGAGTTCTAAAGCATTTTTAAACTTCAGCAGATTTCCGAGAACAATGGGAGAGTTCTACAGACTTATTTAAAAAAACAATAACATTCCGAGAACAATGGAAAAGTTTCAAAGCATTCCTAAACTTCAGCAGAATTCCGAGAACAATGGAAGAGTTCCAAAGCAGTTTTAAACTTTAGTAGAAATTCGAGAACAATGGGAGGGTTCTACAGACTGATTGAAAAAAACAAAAACATTCTGAGAACAATGGCAGAGTTCCAAAGCATTTTTAAACTTCAGCAGAATTCAGAGAACAATGGAACAGTTCCAAAGCATTTTTAAAGTTCAGCTGAATTACGAGAACAATGGGAAAGTTCTACAGACTGATTTTAAAAAAACAATAACATTCCGAGAACAATGGAAGAGTTTCAAAGCATTTTTAATCTTGAGCAGAATTCAAAGAACAATGGGAGAGTTCCAAAGCATTTTTAAACTTCAGCAGAATTCCGAGAACAATGGAAGAGTTCTAAAGCATTTTTAAACTTCAACAGAATTCCGAGAACAATGGAAAAGTTCCAAAGCATTTTTAAACTTCAGCAGAATTCCGAGAACAATGGAAGAGTTCCAAAGCATTTTTAAATTTCAGCAGAATTCCAAGAACAAGGGAAGAGTTCCAAAGCATTTTTAAACTTCAGCAGAAGTCCGAGTACAATGGAAGAGTTCAAAAGCATTTTTAAACTTCAGCATAATTCTGAGAACAATGGAAGAGTTCCAAAGCATTTTTAAACTTCAGCAGAATTCCGAGAACAATGGAAGAGTTCCAAAGCATTTTTAAACTTTAGCAGAATCCTGAGAACAATGGGAGAGTTCTACAGACTTATTTAAAAAAACAATGACATACTGGGAACAATGGCGGAGTTCCAAATCATTTTTAAACTTCAGTAGATTACCGAGAACAATGGAAGAGTTCCAAAGCATTTTTAAAGTTCAGCAGAATTCCGAGAACAATGGAAGAGTTCCAAAGCATTTTTAAACTTCAGCACAATTCCGAGAACAATGGAAGAGTTCCAAAGAATTTTTAAACTTCAGCAGAATTCTGAGAAAAATGGAACAGCTCCAAAGCATTTTTAAACTTCAGCAGAATTCCGAGAACAATGTCAGAGTTCCAAAGCATTTTTAAACTTCAGCAGAATTCCGAGAACAATGGAAGAGTTCCAAAGCATTTTTAAACTTCAGCAGATTTCCGAGAACAATGAAAGAGTTCTACAAACTTATTTAAGAAAGCAATGACATACCGAGAACAATAGGATATTTCCAAAGCATTTTTAAACTTTAGTAGAATTCTGAGAACAATGGGACAATTCTACCGACTGATTTAAAAAAACAATAACATTCTGAGAACAATGTCAGAGTTCCAAAGCATTTTTAAACTTCAGCAGAATTTCGAGAAGAATGGAAGAGTTCCAAAGCATTTTTAAACTTCAGCCGAATTCCAAGAACAATGGAAGAGTTCCAAAGCATTTTTAATCTTCAGCAGAATTCCAAGAACATTAGGAGAGTTCCAAAGCATTTTTAAACTTCAAAAGAATTCCGAGAACAATGGAAGAGTTCTAAAGCATTTTTAAACTTCAGCAGATTTCCGAGAACAATGGGAGAGTTCTACAGACATATTTAAAAAAACAATAACTTTCCGAGAGCAATGGAAGAGTTTCAAAGCATTCCTAAACTTCAGCAGAATTCCGAGAACAATGGAAGAGTTCCAAAGCATTTTTAAACTTCAGCAGAATCCCGAGAACCATGGGAAAGTTCTACAGACTGATTTTAAAAAACAATAACATTCCGTACACAATGGAAGAGTTTCAAAGCATTTTTAGACTTTAGCAGAATTCCGAGAACAATGGAAGAGTTCCAAAGCATTTTTAAACTTCAGCAGAATTCTGAGAACAATGGAAGAGTTCCAAAGCATTTTTAAACTTCAGCAGAATCTTGAGAACAATGGAAAAGTTCCAGAACATTTTTAAACTTCAGCAGAATTCCGAGAACAATGGAAGAGTTTCATAGCATTTTTAAACTTCAGCAGAATTCTGAGAAAAATGGAAGAGTTCCAAAGCATTTTTAAACTTCAGCAGTTTTCTGAGAACAATGGAAGAGTTCCAAAGCATTTTTAAACATCAGCAGAATTCCGAGAACAATGGAAGAGTTCCAAAGCATTTTTAAACTTCAGCAGAATTTCGAGAACAATGGAAGAGTTCCAAAGCATTTTTAAACTTCAGCAGAAGTCCGAGAACAAGGGAAGAGTACTAAAGCATTTTCATACTTCAGCAGAATTTTGAGAACAATGGGAGAGTTCTACAGACTGATTTAAAAAAACAATAACATTTCGAGAACAATGGGAGAGTTCCAAAGCATTTTTAATCTTCAGCAAACTTTTGAGAACAGTGGAAGAGTTCCAAGGCATTTTTAAACTTCAGCAGAATTCCGAGAACAATGGAAAAGTTCCAAAGCATTTTTAAACTTCAGCAGAATTCCGAGAACAATGGAAGAGTTCCAAAGCATTTTTAAATTTCAGCAGTATTCCGAGAACAATGGAAGAGTTCCAAAGCATTTTTAATCTTCAGCAGAATTTCGAGAACAGTGGAAGAGTTCCAAGGCATTTTTAAACTTCAGCAGAATTCCGAGAACAATGGAAAAGTTCCAAAGCATTTTTAAACTTCAGCAGAATTCCGAGAACAAAAGAAGAGTTCCAATGCATTTTTAAATTTCAGCAGAATTCCAAGAACAATGGAAGAGCTCCTAAACATTTTTAAACTTCAGCAGAAATCCGAGAACAATGGAAAAGTTCCAAAGCATTTTTAAACTTCAGCAGAATTCCGAGAACAATGGAAGAGTTCCAAAGCATTTTTAAATTTCAGCAGAATTCCAAGAACAATGGAAGAGTTCCAAAGCATTTTTAAACTTCAGCAGAATTCCGAGAACAATGGAAGAGATCAAAATCATTTTTAAACTTCAGCAGGATTCTGAGAACAATGGGAGAGTTCCAAACCATTTTTAAACTTCAGCAGAATTCAGAGAACAATGGAAGACTTCCAAAGCATTTTTAAACTTCAGCAGACTTCCGAGAACAATGGAAGAGTTCAAAAGCATTTTTAAACTTCAGAAGAATTCTGAGAACAATGGGAGAGTTCCAAACCATTTTTAAACTTCAGCAGAATTCAAAGCATTTTTAAAGTTCCGAGAACACTAGGAAAGTTCTACCGACTGATTTAAAAAAACAATAACATTCCGAGAACAATGTCAGACTTCCAAAGAATTTTTAAACTTCAGCAGAATTCCGAGAACAATGGAAGAGTTGCAAAGCATTTTTAAACTTCAGCCGAATTCCAAGAACAATGGAAGAGTTCCAAAGCATTTTTAATCTTCAGCAGAATTCCAAGAATAATAGGAGAGTTCCAAAGCATTTTTAAACTTCAAAAAATTCCGAGAACAATGGAAAAGTTCTAAAGCATTTTTAAACTTCAGCAGATTTCCGAGAACAATGGGCGAGTTCTACAGACTTATTTAAAAAAAACAATAACATTCCGAGAACAATGGAAGAGTTTCAAAGCATTCCTAAACTTCAGCAGAATTCCGAGAACAATGTAAGAGTTCCAAAGCATTTTTAAACTTCAGCAGAATACCGAGAACCATGGGAAAGTTCTACAGACTGATTTTAAAAAACAATAACATTCCGAACACAATGGAAGTTTCAAAGCATTTTTAGACTTTAGCAGAATTCCGAGAACAATGGAAGAGTTCCAAAGCATTTTTAAATTTCAGCAGAATTCCGAGAACAATGGAAGAGTTCCAAAGCATTTTTAAACTTCAGCAGAATTCCGAGAACAATGAAAGAGTTCTACAGAGTTATTTAAAAAAACAATGACATAGGAAGAACAATGGGAGAGTTCCAAAGTATTTTTAAACTTCAGCAGAATTCCGAGAACAATGGAAGAGTTCCAAAACATTTTTAAACTTCAGCAGAATTCAGAGAACAATGGAAGAGTTCCAAAGCATTTTTAAACTTCAGCAGAATTCTGAGAACAATGAACCAGTTCCAAAGCATTTTTAAACTTCAGCAGAATTCCGAGAACAATGTCAGAGTTCCAAAGCATTTTTAAACTTCAGCAGAATTCCGAGAACAATGGAAGAGTTCCAAAGCATTTTTAAACTTCAGCAGGTTTCCAAGAACAATGAAAGAGTTCTACAAACTTATTTAAAAAAGCAATGACATACCGAGAACAATAGAATATTTCCAAAGCATTTTTAAACTTTGGTAGAATTCCGAGAACAATAGGACAGTTCTACCGACTGATTTAAAAAAACAATAACATTCCGAGAACAATGTCAGAGTTCCAAAGCATTTTTAAACTTCAGCAGAATTCCGAGAACAATGGAAGAGTTCCAAAGCATTTTTAAACTTCAGCCGAATTCCAAGAAAAATGGAAGAGTTCCAAAGCATTTTTAATCTTCAGCAGAATTTCAAGAACAATAGGAGAGTTCTAAAGCATTTTTAAACTTCAGCAGATTTCCGAGAACAAAGGGAGAGTTCTACAGACTTATTTAAAAAAACAATAACATTCCGAGAACAATGGAAAAGTTTCAAAGCATTCCTAAACTTCAGCAGAATTCCGAGAACAATGGAAGAGTTCCAAAGCAGTTTTAAACTTTAGTAGAAATTCGAGAACAATGGGAGGGTTCTACAGACTGATTGAAAAAAACAAAAACATTCTGAGAACAATGGCAGAGTTCCAAAGCATTTTTAAACTTCAGCAGAATTCAGAGAACAATGGAACAGTTCCAAAGCATTTTTAAAGTTCAGCTGAATTACGAGAACAATGGGAAAGTTCTACAGACTGATTTTAAAAAAACAATAACATTCCGAGAACAATGGAAGAGTTTCAAAGCATTTTTAATCTTGAGCAGAATTCAAAGAACAATGGGAGAGTTCCAAAGCATTTTTAAACTTCAGCAGAATTCCGAGAACAATGGAAGAGTTCTAAAGCATTTTTAAACTTCAACAGAATTCCGAGAACAATGGAAAAGTTCCAAAGCATTTTTAAACTTCAGCAGAATTCCGAGAACAATGGAAGAGTTCCAAAGCATTTTTAAATTTCAGCAGAATTCCAAGAACAAGGGAAGAGTTCCAAAGCATTTTTAAACTTCAGCAGAAGTCCGAGTACAATGGAAGAGTTCAAAAGCATTTTTAAACTTCAGCATAATTCTGAGAACAATGGAAGATTTCCAAAGCATTTTTAAACTTCAGCAGAATTCCGAGAACAATGGAAGAGTTCCAAAGCATTTTTAAACTTTAGCAGAATCCTGAGAACAATGGGAGAGTTCTACAGACTTATTTAAAAAAACAATGACATACCGGGAACAATGGCGGAGTTCCAAAGCATTTTTAAACTTCAGTAGATTACCGAGAACAATGGAAGAGTTCCAAAGCATTTTTAAAGTTCAGCAGAATTCCGAGAACAATGGAAGAGTTCCAAAGCATTTTTAAACTTCAGCACAATTCCGAGAACAATGGAAGAGTTCCAAAGAATTTTTAAACTTCAGCAGAATTCTGAGAAAAATGGAACAGCTCCAAAGCATTTTTAAACTTCAGCAGAATTCCGAGAACAATGTCAGAGTTCCAAAGCATTTTTAAACTTCAGCAGAATTCCGAGAACAATGGAAGAGTTCCAAAGCATTTTTAAACTTCAGCAGATTTCCGAGAACAATGAAAGAGTTCTACAAACTTATTTAAAAAAACAATGACATACCGAGAACAATAGGATATTTCCAAAGCATTTTTAAACTTTAGTAGAATTCTGAGAACAATGGGACAATTCTACCGACTGATTTAAAAAAACAATAACATTCTGAGAACAATGTCAGAGTTCCAAAGCATTTTTAAACTTCAGCAGAATTTCGAGAAGAATGGAAGAGTTCCAAAGCATTTTTAAACTTCAGCCGAATTCCAAGAACAATGGAAGAGTTCCAAAGCATTTTTAATCTTCAGCAGAATTCCAAGAACATTAGGAGAGTTCCAAAGCATTTTTAAACTTCAAAAGAATTCCGAGAACAATGGAAGAGTTCTAAAGCATTTTTAAACTTCAGCAGATTTCCGAGAACAATGGGAGAGTTCTACAGACATATTTAAAAAAACAATAACATTCCGAGAGCAATGGAAGAGTTTCAAAGCATTCCTAAACTTCAGCAGAATTCCGAGAACAATGGAAGAGTTCCAAAGCATTTTTAAACTTCAGCAGAATCCCGAGAACCATGGGAAAGTTCTACAGACTGATTTTAAAAAACAATAACATTCCGAACACAATGGAAGAGTTTCAAAGCATTTTTAGACTTTAGCAGAATTCCGAGAACAATGGAAGAGTTCCAAAGCATTTTTAAACTTCAGCAGAATTCTGAGAACAATGGAAGAGTTCCAAAGCATTTTTAAACTTCAGCAGAATCTTGAGAACAATGGAAAAGTTCCAGAACATTTTTAAACTTCAGCAGAATTCCGAGAACAATGGAAGAGTTTCATAGCATTTTTAAACTTCAGCAGAATTCTGAGAAAAATGGAAGAGTTCCAAAGCTTTTTTAAACTTCAGCAGTTTTCTGAGAACAATGGAAGAGTTCCAAAGCATTTTTAAACATCAGCAGAATTCCGAGAACAATGGAAGAGTTCCAAAGCATTTTTAAACTTCAGCAGAATTTCGAGAACAATGGAAGAGTTCCAAAGCATTTTTAAACTTCAGCAGAAGTCCGAGAACAAGGGAAGAGTACTAAAGCATTTTCATACTTCAGCAGAATTTTGAGAACAATGGGAGAGTTCTACAGACTGATTTAAAAAAACAATAACATTTCGAGAACAATGGGAGAGTTCCAAAGCATTTTTAATCTTCAGCAAACTTTTGAGAACAGTGGAAGAGTTCCAAGGCATTTTTAAACTTCAGCAGAATTCCGAGAACAATGGAAAAGTTCCAAAGCATTTTTAAACTTCAGCAGAATTCCGAGAACAATGGAAGAGTTCCAAAGCATTTTTAAATTTCAGCAGTATTCCGAGAACAATGGAAGAGTTCCAAAGCATTTTTAATCTTCAGCAGAATTTCGAGAACAGTGGAAGAGTTCCAAGGCATTTTTAAACTTCAGCAGAATTCCGAGAACAATGGAAAAGTTCCAAAGCATTTTTAAACTTCAGCAGAATTCCGAGAACAAAAGAAGAGTTCCAATGCATTTTTAAATTTCAGCAGAATTCCAAGAACAATGGAAGAGTTCCTAAACATTTTTAAACTTCAGCAGAAATCCGAGAACAATGGAAAAGTTCCAAAGCATTTTTAAACTTCAGCAGAATTCCGAGAACAATGGAAGAGTTCCAAAGCATTTTTAAATTTCAGCAGAATTCCAAGAACAATGGAAGAGTTCCAAAGCATTTTTAAACTTCAGCAGACTTCCGAGAACAATGGAAGAGTTCAAAAGCATTTTTAAACTTCAGAAGAATTCTGAGAACAATGGGAGAGTTCCAAACCATTTTTAAACTTCAGCAGAATTCAAAGCATTTTTAAAGTTCCGAGAACACTAGGAAAGTTCTACCGACTGATTTAAAAAAACAATAACATTCCGAGAACAATGTCAGACTTCCAAAGAATTTTTAAACTTCAGCAGAATTCCGAGAACAATGGAAGAGTTGCAAAGCATTTTTAAACTTCAGCCGAATTCCAAGAACAATGGAAGAGTTCCAAAGCATTTTTAATCTTCAGCAGAATTCCAAGAATAATAGGAGAGTTCCAAAGCATTTTTAAACTTCAAAAAATTCCGAGAACAATGGAAAAGTTCTAAAGCATTTTTAAACTTCAGCAGATTTCCGAGAACAATGGGCGAGTTCTACAGACTTATTTAAAAAAACAATAACATTCCGAGAACAATGGAAGAGTTTCAAAGCATTCCTAAACTTCAGCAGAATTCCGAGAACAATGTAAGAGTTCCAAAGCATTTTTAAACTTCAGCAGAATACCGAGAACCATGGGAAAGTTCTACAGACTGATTTTAAAAAACAATAACATTCCGAACACAATGGAAGTTTCAAAGCATTTTTAGACTTTAGCAGAATTCCGAGAACAATGGAAGAGTTCCAAAGCATTTTTAAATTTCAGCAGAATTCCGAGAACAATGGAAGAGTTCCAAAGCATTTTTAAACTTCAGCAGAATTCCGAGAACAATGAAAGAGTTCTACAGAGTTATTTAAAAAAACAATGACATAGGAAGAACAATGGGAGAGTTCCAAAGTATTTTTAAACTTCAGCAGAATTCCGAGAACAATGGAAGAGTTCCAAAACATTTTTAAACTTCAGCAGAATTCAGAGAACAATGGAAGAGTTCCAAAGCATTTTTAAACTTCAGCAGAATTCTGAGAACAATGAACCAGTTCCAAAGCATTTTTAAACTTCAGCAGAATTCCGAGAACAATGTCAGAGTTCCAAAGCATTTTTAAACTTCAGCAGAATTCCGAGAACAATGGAAGAGTTCCAAAGCATTTTTAAACTTCAGCAGGTTTCCAAGAACAATGAAAGAGTTCTACAAACTTATTTAAAAAAGCAATGACATACCGAGAACAATAGAATATTTCCAAAGCATTTTTAAACTTTGGTAGAATTCCGAGAACAATAGGACAGTTCTACCGACTGATTTAAAAAAACAATAACATTCCGAGAACAATGTCAGAGTTCCAAAGCATTTTTAAACTTCAGCAGAATTCCGAGAACAATGGAAGAGTTCCAAAGCATTTTTAAACTTCAGCCGAATTCCAAGAAAAATGGAAGAGTTCCAAAGCATTTTTAATCTTCAGCAGAATTTCAAGAACAATAGGAGAGTTCTAAAGCATTTTTAAACTTCAGCAGATTTCCGAGAACAAAGGGAGAGTTCTACAGACTTATTTAAAAAAACAATAACATTCCGAGAACAATGGAAAAGTTTCAAAGCATTCCTAAACTTCAGCAGAATTCCGAGAACAATGGAAGAGTTCCAAAGCAGTTTTAAACTTTAGTAGAAATTCGAGAACAATGGGAGGGTTCTACAGACTGATTGAAAAAAACAAAAACATTCTGAGAACAATGGCAGAGTTCCAAAGCATTTTTAAACTTCAGCAGAATTCAGAGAACAATGGAACAGTTCCAAAGCATTTTTAAAGTTCAGCTGAATTACGAGAACAATGGGAAAGTTCTACAGACTGATTTTAAAAAAACAATAACATTCCGAGAACAATGGAAGAGTTTCAAAGCATTTTTAATCTTGAGCAGAATTCAAAGAACAATGGGAGAGTTCCAAAGCATTTTTAAACTTCAGCAGAATTCCGAGAACAATGGAAGAGTTCTAAAGCATTTTTAAACTTCAACAGAATTCCGAGAACAATGGAAAAGTTCCAAAGCATTTTTAAACTTCAGCAGAATTCCGAGAACAATGGAAGAGTTCCAAATCATTTTTAAATTTCAGCAGAATTCCAAAAACAAGGGAAGAGTTCCAAAGCATTTTTAAACTTCAGCAGAAGTCCGAGTACAATGGAAGAGTTCAAAAGCATTTTTAAACTTCAGCATAATTCTGAGAACAATGGAAGATTTCCAAAACATTTTTAAACTTCAGCAGAATTCCGAGAACAATGGAAGAGTTCCAAAGCATTTTTAAACTTTAGCAGAATCCTGAGAACAATGGGAGAGTTCTACAGACTTATTTAAAAAAACAATGACATACCGGGAACAATGGCGGAGTTCCAAAGCATTTTTAAACTTCAGTAGATTACCGAGAACAATGGAAGAGTTCCAAAGCATTTTTAAAGTTCAGTAGAATTCCGAGAACAATGGAAGAGTTCCAAAGCATTTTTAAACTTCAGCACAATTCCGAGAACAATGGAAGAGTTCCAAAGAATTTTTAAACTTCAGCAGAATTCTGAGAAAAATGGAACAGCTCCAAAGCATTTTTAAACTTCAGCAGAATTCCGAGAACAATGTCAGAGTTCCAAAGCATTTTTAAACTTCAGCAGAATTCCGAGAACAATGGAAGAGTTCCAAAGCATTTTTAAACTTCAGCAGATTTCCGAGAACATTGAAAGAGTTCTACAAACTTATTTAAAAAAACAATGACATACCGAGAACAATAGGATATTTCCAAAGCATTTTTAAACTTTAGTAGAATTCTGAGAACAATGGGACAATTCTACCGACTGATTTAAAAAAACAATAACATTCTGAGAACAATGTCAGAGTTCCAAAGCATTTTTAAACTTCAGCAGAATTTCGAGAAGAATGGAAGAGTTCCAAAGCATTTTTAAACTTCAGCCGAATTCCAAGAACAATGGAAGAGTTCCAAAGCATTTTTAATCTTCAGCAGAATTCCAAGAACATTAGGAGAGTTCCAAAGCATTTTAAAACTTCAAAAGATTTCCGAGAACAATGGAAGAGTTCTAAAGCATTTTTAAACTTCAGCAGATTTCCGAGAACAATGGGAGAGTTCTACAGACATATTTAAAAAAACAATAACATTCCGAGAGCAATGGAAGAGTTTCAAAGCATTCCTAAACTTCAGCAGAATTCCGAGAACAATGGAAGAGTTCCAAAGCATTTTTAAACTTCAGCAGAATCCCGAGAACCATGGGAAAGTTCTACAGACTGATTATAAAAAACAATAACATTCCGAACACAATGGAAGAGTTTCAAAGCATTTTTAGACTTTAGCAGAATTCTGAGAACAATGGAAGAGTTCCAAAGCATTTTTAAACTTCAGCAGAATTCTGAGAACAATGGAAGAGTTCCAAAGCATTTTTAAACTTCAGCAGAATCTTGAGAACAATGGAAAAGTTCCAGAACATTTTTAAACTTCAGCAGAATTCCGAGAACAATGGAAGAGTTTCATAGCATTTTTAAACTTCAGCAGAATTCTGAGAAAAATGGAAGAGTTCCAAAGCATTTTTAAACTTCAGCAGTTTTCTGAGAACAATGGAAGAGTTCCAAAGCATTTTTAAACATCAGCAGAATTCCGAGAACAATGGAAGAGTTCCAAAGCATTTTTAAACTTCAGCAGAATTTCGAGAACAATGGAAGAGTTCCAAAGCATTTTTAAACTTCAGCAGAAGTCCGAGAACAAGGGAAGAGTACTAAAGCATTTTCATACTTCAGCAGAATTTTGAGAACAATGGGAGAGTTCTACAGACTGATTTAAAAAAACAATAACATTTCGAGAACAATGGGAGAGTTCCAAAGCATTTTTAATCTTCAGCAAAATTTTGAGAACAGTGGAAGTGTTCCAAGGCATTTTTAAACTTCAGCAGAATTCCGAGAACAATGGAAAAGTTCCAAAGCATTTTTAAACTTCAGCAGAATTCCGAGAACAATGGAAGAGTTCCAAAGCATTTTTAAATTTCAGCAGTATTCCGAGAACAATGGAAGAGTTCCAAAGCATTTTTAATCTTCAGCAGAATTTCGAGAACAGTGGAAGAGTTCCAAGGCATTTTTAAACTTCAGCAGAATTCCGAGAACAATGGAAAAGTTCCAAAGCATTTTTAAACTTCAGCAGAATTCCGAGAACAAAAGAAGAGTTCCAATGCATTTTTAAATTTCAGCAGAATTCCAAGAACAATGGAAGAGTTCCTAAACATTTTTAAACTTCAGCAGAAATCCGAGAACAATGGAAAAGTTCCAAAGCATTTTTAAACTTCAGCAGAATTCCGAGAACAATGGAAGAGTTCCAAAGCATTTTTAAATTTCAGCAGAATTCCAAGAACAATGGAAGAGTTCCAAAGCATTTTTAAACTTCAGCAGAATTCCGAGAACAATGGAAGAGATCAAAATCATTTTTAAACTTCAGCAGGATTCTGAGAACAATGGGAGAGTTCCAAACCATTTTTAAACTTCAGCAGAATTCAGAGAACAATGGAAGACTTCCAAAGCATTTTTAAACTTCAGCAGACTTCCGAGAACAATGGAAGAGTTCAAAAGCATTTTTAAACTTCAGAAGAATTCTGAGAACAATGGGAGAGTTCCAAACCATTTTTAAACTTCAGCAGAATTCAAAGCAATTTTAAAGTTCCGAGAACACTAGGAAAGTTCTACCGACTGATTTAAAAAAACAATAACATTCCGAGAACAATGTCAGACTTCCAAAGAATTTTTAAACTTCAGCAGAATTCCGAGAACAATGGAAGAGTTGCAAAGCATTTTTAAACTTCAGCCGAATTCCAAGAACAATGGAAGAGTTCCAAAGCATTTTTAATCTTCAGCAGAATTCCAAGAATAATAGGAGAGTTCCAAAGCATTTTTAAACTTCAAAAAATTCCGACAACAATGGAAAAGTTCTAAAGCATTTTTATACTTCAGCAGATTTCCGAGAACAATGGGAGAGTTCTACAGACTTATTTAAAAAAACAATAACATTCCGAGAACAATGGAAGTGTTTCAAAGCATTCCTAAACTTCAGCAGAATTCCGAGAACAATGTAAGAGTTCCAAAGCATTTTTAAACTTCAGCAGAATACCGAGAACCATGGGAAAGTTCTACAGACTGATTTTAAAAAACAATAACATTCGGAACACAATGGAAGTTTCAAAGCATTTTTAGACTTTAGCAGAATTCGGAGAACAATGGAAGAGTTCCAAAGCATTTTTAAATTTCAGCAGAATTCCGAGAACAATGGAAGAGTTCCAAAGCATTTTTAAACTTCAGCAGAATTCCGAGAACAATGAAAGAGTTCTACAGAGTTATTTAAAAAAACAATGACATAGGAAGAACAATGGGAGAGTTCCAAAGTATTTTTAAACTTCAGCAGAATTCCGAGAACAATGGAAGAGTTCCAAAACATTTTTAAACTTCAGCAGAATTCAGAGAACAATGGAAGAGTTCCAAAGCATTTTTAAACTTCAGCAGAATTCTGAGAACAATGAACCAGTTCCAAAGCATTTTTAAACTTCAGCAGAATTCCGAGAACAATGTCAGAGTTCCAAAGCATTTTTAAACTTCAGCAGAATTCCGAGAACAATGGAAGAGTTCCAAAGCATTTTTAAACTTCAGCAGGTTTCCGAGAACAATGAAAGAGTTCTACAAACTGATTTAAAAAAGCAATGACATACCGAGAACAATAGAATATTTCCAAAGCATTGTTAAACTTTAGTAGAATTCCGAGAACAATAGGACAGTTCTACCGACTGATTTAAAAAAACAATAACATTCCGAGAACAATGTCAGAGTTCCAAAGCATGTTTAAACTTCAGCAGAATTCCGAGAACAATGGAAGAGTTCCAAAGCATTTTTAAACTTCAGCCGAATTCCAAGAAAAATGGAAGAGTTCCAAAGCATTTTTAATCTTCAGCAGAATTTCAAGAACAATAGGAGAGTTCTAAAGCATTTTTAAACTTCAGCAGATTTCCGAGAACAATGGGAGAGTTCTACAGACTTATTTAAAAAAACAATAACATTCCGAGAACAATGGAAAAGTTTCAAAGCATTCCTAAACTTCATCAGAATTCCGAGAACAATGGAAGAGTTCCAAAGCAGTTTTAAACTTTAGTAGAAATTCGAGAACAATGGGAGGGTTCTACAGACTGATTGAAAAAAACAAAAACATTCTGAGAACAATGGCAGAGTTCCAAAGCATTTTTAAACTTCAGCAGAATTCAGAGAACAATGGAACAGTTCCAAAGCATTTTTAAAGTTCAGCTGAATTACGAGAACAATGGGAAAGTTCTACAGACTGATTTTAAAAAAACAATAACATTCCGAGAACAATGGAAGAGTTTCAAAGCATTTTTAATCTTGAGCAGAATTCAAAGAACAATGGGAGAGTTCCAAAGCATTTTTAAACTTCAGCAGAATTCCGAGAACAATGGAAGAGTTCTAAAGCATTTTTAAACTTCAACAGAATTCCGAGAACAATGGAAAAGTTCCAAAGCATTTTTAAACTTCAGCAGAATTCCGAGAACAATGGAAGAGTTCCAAAGCATTTTTAAATTTCAGCAGAATTCCAAGAACAAGGGAAGAGTTCCAAAGCATTTTTAAACTTCAGCAGAAGTCCGAGTACAATGGAGGAGTTCAAAAGCATTTTTAAACTTCAGCATAATTCTGAGAACAATGGAAGAGTTCCAAAGCATTTTTAAACTTCAGCAGAATTCCGAGAACAATGGAAGAGTTCCAAAGCATTTTTAAACTTTAGCAGAATCCTGAGAACAATGGGAGAGTTCTACAGACTTATTTAAAAAAACAATGACATACCGGGAACAATGGCGGAGTTCCAAAGCATTTTTAAACTTCAGTAGATTACCGAGAACAATGGAAGAGTTCCAAAGCATTTTTAAAGTTCAGCAGAATTCCGAGAACAATGGAAGAGTTCCAAAGCATTTTTAAACTTCAGCACAATTCCGAGAACTATGGAAGAGTTCCAAAGCATTTTTAAACTTCAGCACAATTCAGAGAACTATGGAAGAGTTCCAAAGCATTTTTAAAGTTCAGCAGAATTCCCGAGAACAATGGAAGAGTTCCAAAGCATTTTTAAACTTCAGCACAATTCCGAGAACTATGGAAGAGTTCCAAAGCATTTTTAAACTTCAGCACAATTCAGAGAACTATGGAAGAGTTCCAAAGCATTTTTAAACTTCAGCAGAATTCCGAGAACAATGGAAGAGTTCCAAAGCACTTTTAAACTTTAATAGAAAACCGAGAACAATGGAAGAGTTCTACAGACTGATTTAAAGAAACAATAACATTCCGAGAACAATGGCAGAGTTCCAAAGCATTTTTAAACTTTAGCAGAATTCGTAGAACAATGGAAGAGTTTCAAAGCATTTTTAATCTTGAGCAGAATTCCAAGAACAATGGGAGAGTTCCAAAGCATTTTTAAACTTCAGCAGAATTCCGAGAACAATGGAAGAGTTCTAAAGCATTTTTAAACTTCAGCAGAATTCCAAGAACAAAGGAAAAGTTCCAAAGCATTTTTAAACTTCAGCAGAATTCCGAGAACAGTGGAAGAGTTCCAAAGCATTTTTAAATTTCAACAGAATTCCAAGAACAATGGAAGAGTTCCAAAGCATTTTTAAACTTCAGCAGAATTCCGAGAAAAATGGAAGAGTTCAAAAGCATTTTTAAACTTCAGCAGAATTCTGCGAACAATGGAAGAGTTCCAAAGCATTTTTAAACTTCAGCAGATTTCCGAGAACAATGAAAGATTTCCAAAGCATTTTTAAACTTCAGCAGAATTCAGAGAACAATGGAAGAGTTCCAAAGAATTTTTAAACTTCAGCAGAATTCTGAGAACAATGGAACAGCTCCAAAGCATTTTTAAACTTCAGCAGAATTCCGAGAACAATGTCAGAGTTCCAAAGCATTTTTAAGCTTCAGCAGAATTCCGAGAACAATGGAAGAGTTCCAAAGCATTTTTAAACTTCAGCAGATTTCCGAGAACAATGAAAGAGTTCTACAAACTTATTTAAAAAAACAATGACATACCGAGAACAATAGGATATTTCCAAAGCATTTTTATACTTTAGTAGAATTCTGAGAACAATGGGACAATTCTACCGACTGACTTAAAAAAACAATAACATTCTGAGAACAATGTCAGAGTTCCAAAGCATTTTTAAACTTCAGCAGAATTTCGAGAACAATGGAAGAGTTCCAAAGCATTTTTAAACTTCAGCCGAATTCCAAGAACAATGGAAGAGTTCCAAAGTCTTTTTAATCTTCAGCAGAATTCCAAGAACATTAGGAGAGTTCCAATGCATTTTTAAACTTCAAAAGAATTCCGAGAACATTCCGAGGACAATGGAAGAGTTTCAAAGCATTCCTAAACTTCAGCAGAATTCCGAGAACAATGGAAGAGTTCCAAAGCATTTTTAAACTTCAGCAGAATCCCGAGAACCACGGGAAAGTTCTACAGACTGAATTTAAAAAACAATAACATTCCGAACACAATGGAAGAGTTTCAAAGCATTTTTAGACTTTAGCAGAATTCCGAGAACAATGGAAGAGTTCCAAAGCATTTTTAAACTTCAGCAGAATTCTGAGAACAATGGAAGAGTTCCAAAGCATTTTTAAATTTCAGCAGAATCTTGAGAACAATGGAAAAGTTCCAGAACATTTTTAAACTTCAGCAGAATTCCGCGAACAATGGAAGAGTTTCAAAGCATTTTTAAACTTCAGCAGAATTCTGAGAAAAATGGAAGAGTTCCAAAGCATTTTTAAACTTCAGCAGTTTTCTGAGAACAATGGAATAGTTCCAAAGCATTTTTAAACATCAGCAGAATTCCGAGAACAATGGAAGAGTTCCAAAGCATTTTTAAACTTCAGGAGAATTCCGAGAACAATGGAAGAGTTCCAAAGCATTTTTAAACTTCAGCAGAAGTCCGAGAACAAGGGAAGAGTTCTAAAGCATTTTCATACTTCAGCAGAATTTTGAGAACAATGGGAGAGTTCTACAGACTGATTTAAAAAAACAATAACATTTCGAGAACAATGGGAGAGTTCCAAAGCGTTTTTAAACTTCAGCAGAATTTCGAGAACAATGTAAGAGTTCCAAAGCATTTTTAAACTTCAGCCGAATTCCAAGAACAATGTCAGAGTTCCCAAGCATTTTTAATCTTCAGCAGAATTTCAAGAACAATGGAAGAGTTCCAAAGCATTTTTAAACTTCAGCCGAATTCCAAGAACAATGGAAGAGTTCCAAAGTCTTTTTAATCTTCAGCAGAATTCCAAGAACATTAGGAGAGTTCCAATGCATTTTTAAACTTCAAAAGAATTCCGAGAACAATGGAAGAGTTCTAAAGCATTTTTAAACTTCAGCAGATTTCCGAGAACAATGGGAGAGTTCTACAGACATATTTAAAAAAAGCAATAACATTCCGAGAACAATGGAAGAGTTTCAAAGCATTCCTAAACTTCAGCAGAATTCCGAGAACAATGGAAGAGTTCCAAAGCATTTTTAAACTTCAGCAGAATCCCGAGAACCATGGGAAAGTTCTACAGACTGATTTTAAAAAACAATAACATTCCGAACACAATGGAAGAGTTTCAAAGCATTTTTAGACTTTAGCAGAATTCCGAGAACAATGGCAGAGTTCCAAAGCATTTTTAAACTTCAGCAGAATTCTGAGAACAATGGAAGAGTTCCAAAGCATTTTAAAACTTCAGCAGAATCTTGAGAACAATGGAAAAGTTCCAGAACATTTTTAAACTTCAGGAGAATTCCGAGAACAATGGAAGAGTTGCAAAGCATTTTTAAACTTCAGCAGAAGTCCGAGAACAAGGGAAGAGTTCTAAAGCATTTTCATACTTCAGCAGAATTTTGAGAACAATGGGAGAGTTCTACAGACTGATTTAAAAAAACAATAACATTTCGAGAACAATGGGAGAGTTCCAAAGCGTTTTTAAACTTCAGCAGAATTTCGAGAACAATGTAAGAGTTCCAAAGCATTTTTAAACTTCAGCCGAATTCCAAGAACAATGTCAGAGTTCCAAAGCATTTTTAATCTTCAGCAGAATTTCAAGAACAATGGAAGAGTTCCAAAGCATTTTTAAACTTCAGCCGAATTCCAAGAACAATGGAAGAGTTCCAAAGTCTTTTTAATCTTCAGCAGAATTCCAAGAACATTAGGAGAGTTCCAATGCATTTTTAAACTTCAAAAGAATTCCGAGAACAATGGAAGAGTTCTAAAGCATTTTTAAACTTCAGCAGATTTCCGAGAACAATGGGAGAGTTCTACAGACATATTTAAAAAAACAATAACATTCCGAGAACAATGGAAGAGTTTCAAAGCATTCCTAAACTTCAGCAGAATTCCGAGAACAATGGAAGAGTTCCAAAGCATTTTTAAACTTCAGCAGAATCCCGAGAACCATGGGAAAGTTCTACAGACTGATTTTAAAAAACAATAACATTCCGAACACAATGGAAGTGTTTCAAAGCATTTTTAGACTTTAGCAGAATTCCGAGAACAATGGCAGAGTTCCAAAGCATTTTTAAACTTCAGCAGAATTCTGAGAACAATGGAAGAGTTCCAAAGCATTTTAAAACTTCAGCAGAATCTTGAGAACAATGGAAAAGTTCCAGAACATTTTTAAACTTCAGCAGAATTCCGAGAACAATGGAAGAGTTTCAAAGCATTTTTAAACTTCAGCAGAATTCTGAGAAAAATGGAAGAGTTCCAAAGCATTTTTAAACTTCAGCAGTTTTCTGATAACAATGGAATAGTTCCAAAGCATTTTTAAACATCAGCAGAATTCCGAGAACAATGGAAGAGTTCCAAAGCATTTTTAAACTTCAGCAGAATTCCGAGAACAATGGAAGAGTTCCAAAGCATTTTTAAACTTCAGCAGAAGTCCGAGAACAAGGGAAGAGTTCTAAAGCATTTTCATACTTCAGCAGAATTTTGAGAACAATGGGAGAGTTCTACAGACTGATTTAAAAAAACAATAACATTTCGAGAACAATGGGAGAGTTCCAAAACGTTTTTAAACTTCAGCAGAATTTCGAGAACAATGTAAGAGTTCCAAAGGATTTTTAAACTTCAGCCGAATTCCAAGAACAATGGAAGAGTTCCAAAGCATTTTTAATCTTCAGCAGAATTTCAAGAACAATAGGAGAGTTCTAAAGCATTTTTAAACTTCAGCAGATTTCCGAGAACAATGGGAGAGTTCTACAGACTTATTTAAAAAAACGATAACATTCCGAGAACAATGGAAGAGTTTCAAAGCATTCTTAAACTTCAGCAGAATTCCGAGAACAATGGAAGAGTTCCAAAGCATTTTTAAACTTCACCAGAATTCCGAGAACAATGGAAGAGTTCCAAAGCATTTTTAAACTTTAGTAGAAATTCGAGAACAATGGGAGGGTTCTACAGACTGATTGAAAAAAACAAAAACATTCTGAGAACAATGGCAGAGTTCCAAAGCATTTTTAAACTTCAGCAGAATTCAGAGAACAGTGGAACAGTTCCAAAGCATTTTTAAAGTTCAGCTGAATTACGAGAACAATGTTAAAGTTCAACAGATTGATTTTAAAAAAACAATAACATTCTGAGAACAATGGAAGAGTTTCAAAGCATTTTTAATCTTGAGCAGAATTCAAAGAACAATGGGAGAGTTCCAAAGCATTTTTAAACTTCAGCAGAATTCCGAGAACAATGGAAGAGTTCTAAAGCATTTTTAAACTTCAACGGAATTCCGAGAACAATGGAAAAGTTCCAAAGCATTTTTAAACTTCAGCAGAATTCCGAGAACAATGGAAGAGTTCCAAAGCATTTTTAAATTTCAGCAGAATTCCAAGAACAAGGGAAGAGTTCCAAAGAATTTTTAAACTTCAGCAGAAGTCCGAGAACAATGGAAGAGTTCAAAAGCATTTTTAAACTTCAGCATAATTCTGAGAACAATGGAAGAGTTCCAAAACATTTTTAAACTTCAGCAGAATTCCGAGAACAATGGAAGAGTTCCAAAGCATTTTTAAACTTCAGCACAATTCCGAGAACAATGGAAGAGTTCCAAAGCATTTTTAAACTTCAGCAGAATTCCGAGAAAAATGAAAGAGTTCTACAGAGTTATTTAAAAAAACAATGACATACCGAGAACAATGGGAGAGTTCCAAAGCATTTTTAAACTTCAGCAGAATTCCGAAAACAATGGAAGAGTTCCAAAACATTTTTAAACTTCAGCAGAATTCCGAGAACAATGGAAGAGTTCCAAAGCATTTTTAAACTTTAGCAGAATCCTGAGAAAAATGGGAGAGATCTACAGACTTATTTAAAAAAACAATGACATACCGGGAACAATGGCGGAGTTCCAAAGCATTTTTAAACTTCAGTTGAATACCGAGAACAATGGAAGAGTTCCAAAGCATTTTTAAAGTTCAGCAGATTTCCGAGAACAATGGAAGAGTTCCAAAGCATTTTTAAACTTCAGCACAATTCCGAGAACTATGGAAGAGTTCCAAAGCATTTTTAAACTTTAGCAGAATTCGTAGAACAAAGGAAGAGTTCCAAAGTATTTTTAAACTTCATTAGAATTCCGAGAACAATGAAAGAGTTCTACAGGCTTATTTAAAAAAACAATGACATTCCGAGAACAAGAGATTATTTCCAAAGCATTTTTAAACTTTTGTAGAATTCAGAGAACAATGGGAAAGTTCTACCGACTGATTTAAAAAAACAACAACATTCCGAGAACAATGTCAGAGTTCCAAGGCATTTTTAAACTTCTGCAGAATTCCAAGAACAATGGAAGAGTTCCAAAGCATTTTTAAACTTCATCAGAATTCCAAGAACAATGGTAGAGTTCCAAAGCATTTTTAAACTTCAGCAGATTTCCAGAGAACAATGGGAGAGTTCTACAGACTTAATTAAAAAAGCAATGACATACCGGGAACAATGGCAGAGTTTCAAAGCATTTTTAAACTTCAGTAGAATACCGAGAACAATGGAAGAGTTCCAAAGCATTTTTAAAGTTCAGCAGAATTCCGAGAACAATGGGAAAGTTCTACAGACTGATTTTAAAAAAACAATAACATTCAGAACACAATGGAAGAGTTTCAAAGCATTTTTAGACTTCAGCAGAATTCCGAGAACAATGGAAGAGTTCCAAAGCATTTTTAAACTTCATCAGAATTCTGAGAACAATGAAAGAGTTCTACAGGCTTATTTAAAAAAACAATGACATTCCGAGAACAAGAGATTATTTCCAAAGCATTTTTAAACTTTAGTAGAATTCAGAGAACAATGTGAGAGTTCTACCGACTGATTTAAAAAAACAATAACATTCCGAGAACAATGTCAGAGTTCCAAAGCATTTTTAAACCTCAGCAGAATTCCGAGAACAATGGAAGAGTTCCAAAGCATTTTTAAACTTCAGCAGAATTCCAAGAACAATGGTAGAGTTCCAAAGCATTTTTAAACTTCAGCAGAATCCCTGAGAACAATGGGAGAGTTTTACAGACTTAATTAAAAAAACAATGACATACCGGGAATAATGGCAGAGTTCAAAAGCATTTTTAAACTTCAGCAGAATACCGAGAACAATGGAAGAGTTCCAAAGCATTGTTAAAGTTCAGCAGAATTCCGAGAACAATGGGAAAGTTCTACAGACTGATTTTAAAAAAACAATACCCTACCGAACACAATGGAAGAGTTTCAAAGCATTTTTAGACTTCAGAAGAATTCCGAGAACAATGGAATAGTTCCAAAGCATTTTTAAACTTCAGCAGAATTCCGAGAACAATGGAAGAGTTCCAAAGCATTTTTAAACTTCAGCACAATTCCGAGAACAATGGAAGAGTTCCAAAGCATTTTTAAACTTCAGCAGAATTCCGAGAAAAATGAAAGAGTTCTACAGAGTTATTTAAAAAAACAATGACATACCGAGAACAATGGGAGAGTTCCAAAGCATTTTTAAACTTCAGCAGAATTCCGAAAACAATGGAAGAGTTCCAAAACATTTTTAAACTTCAGCAGAATTCCGAGAACAATGGAAGAGTTCCAAAGCATTTTTAAACTTTAGCAGAATCCTGAGAAAAATGGGAGAGATCTACAGACTTATTTAAAAAAACAATGACATACCGGGAACAATGGCGGAGTTCCAAAGCATTTTTAAACTTCAGTTGAATACCGAGAACAATGGAAGAGTTCCAAAGCATTTTTAAAGTTCAGCAGATTTCCGAGAACAGTGGAAGAGTTCCAAAGCATTTTTAAACTTCAGCACAATTCCGAGAACTATGGAAGAGTTCAAAAGCATTTTTAAACTTTAGCAGAATTCGTAGAACAAAGGAAGAGTTCCAAAGTATTTTTAAACTTCATTAGAATTCCGAGAACAATGAAAGAGTTCTACAGGCTTATTTAAAAAAACAATGACATTCCGAGAACAAGAGATTATTTCCAAAGCATTTTTAAACTTTAGTAGAATTCAGAGAACAATGGGAAAGTTCTACCGACTGATTTAAAAAAACAACAACATTCCGAGAACAATGTCAGAGTTCCAAGGCATTTTTAAACTTCTGCAGAATTCCAAGAACAATGGAAGAGTTCCAAAGCATTTTTAAACTTCATCAGAATTCCAAGAACAATGGTAGAGTTCCAAAGCATTTTTAAACTTCAGCAGATTTCCAGAGAACAATGGGAGAGTTCTACAGACTTAATTAAAAAAGCAATGACATACCGGGAACAATGGCAGAGTTTCAAAGCATTTTTAAACTTCAGTAGAATACCGAGAACAATGGAAGAGTTCCAAAGCATTTTTAAAGTTCAGCAGAATTCCGAGAACAATGGGAAAGTTCTACAGACTGATTTTAAAAAAACAATAACATTCAGAACACAATGGAAGAGTTTCAAAGCATTTTTAGACTTCAGCAGAATTCCGAGAACAATGGAAGAGTTCCAAAGCATTTTTAAACTTCATCAGAATTCTGAAAACAATGAAAGAGTTCTACAGGCTTATTTAAAAAAACAATGACATTCCGAGAACAAGAGATTATTTCCAAAGCATTTTTAAACTTTAGTAGAATTCAGAGAAAAATGTGAGAGTTCTACCGACTGATTTAAAAAAACAATAACATTCCGAGAACAATGTCAGAGTTCCAAAGCATTTTTAAACCTCAGCAGAATTCCGAGAACAATGGAAGAGTTCCAAAGCATTTTTAAACTTCAGCAGAATTCCAAGAACAATGGTAGAGTTCCAAAGCATTTTTAAACTTCAGCAGAATCCCTGAGAACAATGGGAGAGTTTTACAGACTTAATTAAAAAAACAATGACATACCGGGAACAATGGCAGAGTTCAAGAGCATTTTTAAACTTCAGCAGAATACCGAGAACAATGGAAGAGTTCCAAAGCATTGTTAAAGTTCAGCAGAATTCCGAGAACAATGGGAAAGTTCTACAGACTGATTTTAAAAAAACAATAACCTACCGAACACAATGGAAGAGTTTCAAAGCATTTTTAGACTTCAGAAGAATTCCGAGAACAATGGAATAGTTCCAAAGCATTTTTAAACTTCAGCAGAATTCCGAGAACAATGGAAGAGTTCCAAAGCATTTTTAAACTTCAGCACAATTCCGAGAACAATGGAAGAGTTCCAAAGCATTTTTAAACTTCAGCAGAATTCCGAAAACAATGGAAGAGTTCCAAAACATTTTTAAACTTCAGCAGAATTCTGAGAACAATGGAACAGTTCCAAAGCATTTTTAAACTTCAGCAGAATTCCGAGAACAATGGAAGATTTCCAAAGCATTTTTAAACTTCAGCAGAATTCCGAGAACAATGGAAGAGTTCCAAAGCATTTTTAAACTTCACCAGAATTCCGAAAACAATTAAAGAGTTCTACAGGCTTATTTAAAAAAACAATGACATTCCCAGAACAATAGGTTATTTCCAAAGCATTTTTAAACTTTAGTAGAATTCGAAGAACAATGTGAGAGTTCTACCGACTGACTTAAAAAAACAATAACATTCCGAGAACAATGGAAGATTTCCAAAGCATTTTTAAACTTCAGCAGAATTCCGAGAACAATGGAAGAGTTCCAAAGCATTTTTAAACTTCAGCAGAATTCCGAGAACAATGGAAGAGTTCCAAAGCATTTTGAATCTTCAGCAGAATTCCGAGAACAATGGGAGAGTTCCAAAGCATTTTTAAACTTCAAAAGAATTCCGAAAACAATGGAAGAGTTCTAAAGCATTTTTAAACTTCAGCAGAATTCCGAGAACAATGGGAGAGTTCTACAGACTTATTTAAAAAAACAATTTCATTCCGAAAACAATGGAAGAGTTTCAAAGAATTCCTAAACTTCAGCAGAATTCCGAGAACAATGGAAGAGTTCCAAAGCATTTTTAAACTTCAGCATAATTCCGAGACCCATGGGAAAGTTCTACAGACTGATTTTAAAAAACAATAACATTCCGAACACAATGGAAGAGTTTCAAAGCATTTTTAGACTTCAGCAGAATTTCGAGAACAATGAAAGAGTTCCAAAGCATTTTTACAATTCAGCAGAATTCCAAGAACAATGGAAGAGATCCAATGCATTTTTAAACTTCAGCAGAATTCCGAGAACAATGGAAGAGTTCGAAAGTATTTTTAAACTTCAGCAGAAGTCCGAGAACAATGGAAGAGTTCCAAACCATTTTTAAAATTCAGCAGAATTCCGAGAACAATGGAAGAGTTCCAAAGCATTTTTAAACTTCAGCAGATTTCCGAGAACAATGAAAGAGTTCTACAGAGTTATTTAAAAAAACAATGACATACCGAGAACAATGGGAGAGTTCCAAAGCATTTTTAAACTTCAGCAGAATTCCGAAAACAATGGAAGAGTTCCAAAACATTTTTAAACTTCAGCAGAATTCCGAGAACAATGGAAGAGTTCCAAAGCATTTTAAAACTTCAGCAGAATTCCGAGAACAATGGAAGAGTTCCAAAGCATTTTTAAACTTCATCAGAATTCCGAGAACAATGAAAGAGTTCTACAGGCTTATTTAAAAAAACAATGACATTCCGAGAACAATAGGATAATTCCAAAGCATTTTAAACTTTAGTAGATTTCCGAGAACAATGGGAGAGTTCTACCGACTGATTTAAAAAAAAAATAACATTCCGAGAACAAGGGCAGAGTTCCAAAGCATTTTTAAACTTCAGCAGAATTCCTGAGAACAATGGGAGAGTTTTACAGACTTAATTAAAAAAACAATGACATACCGGGAACAATGGCAGAGTTCCAAAGCATTTTTAAACTTCAGTAGAATACCGAGAACAATGGAAGAGTTCCAAAGCATTGTTAAAGTTCAGCAGAATTCCGAGAACAATGGGAAAGTTCTACAGACTGATTTAAAAAAAAACAATAACCTTCCGAACACAATGGAAGAGTTTCAAAGCATTTTTAGACTTCAGCAGAATTCCGAGAACAATGGAAGAGTTCCAAAGCATTTTTAAACTTCAGCAGAATTCCGAGAACAATGGAAGAGTTCCAAAGCTTTTTTAAACTTCAGCACAATTCCGAGAACAATGGAAGAGTTCCAAAGCATTTTTAAACTTCAGCAGAATTCCGAGAAAAATGAAAGAGTTCTACAGAGTTATTTAAAAAAAACAATGACATACCGAGAACAATGGGAGAGTTCCAAAGCATTTTTAAACTTCAGCAGAATTCCGAAAACAATGGAAGAATTCCAAAACATTTTTAAACTTCAGCAGAATTCCGAGAACAATTGCAGAGTTCCAAAGCATTTTTAAACTTCAGCAGAATTCCGAGAACAATGGAAGAGTTCCAAAGCATTTTTAAAATTCAGAAGAATTCCGAGAATAATGGAAGAGTTCTAAAGTATTTTTAAACTTCAGCAGAATTCTGAGAACAATGGAACAGTTCCAAAGCAATTTTAAACTTCAGCAGAATTCCGAGAACAATGGAAGATTTCCAAAGCATTTTTAAACTTCAGAAGAATTCCAAGAATAATGGAAGAGATCTAAAGCATTTTTAAACTTCAGCAGATTTCTGAGAACAATGGGAGAGTTTTACAGACTTATTTAAAAAAACAATAACATTCCGAGAACAATGTAAGAGTTTCAAAGCATTCCTAAACTTCAGCAGAATTCCGAGAACAATGGAAGAGTTCCAAAGCATTTTTAAACTTCAGCAGAATTCCGAAAACCAATGGAAAGTTCTACAGACTGATTTTAAAAAACAATAACATTCCGAAAACAATGGATGAGTTTCAAAGCATTTTTAGACTTCAGCAGAATTCCGAGAACAATGGAAGAGTTTCAAAGCATTTTTAAAATTCAGCAGAATTCCGAGAACAATGGAAGAGTTCCAAAGAATTTTTAAACTTCAGCAGAATTCCAAGAATAATGGAAGAGTTCCAAAGCATTTTTAAAATTCAGCCAAATTCCGAGAACAATGGAAGAGTTCCAAAGCATTTTTAAACTTCAGCAGAATTCCGAGAACAATGAAAGAGTTCTACAGAGTTATTTAAAAAAGCAATGACATACCGAGAACAATGGGAGAGTTGCAAAGCATTTTTAAACTTCAGCAGAATTCCGAAAACAATGGAAGAGTTCCAAAGCATTTTTAAACATCAGCAGAATTCCGAGAACAATGGAACAGTTCCAAAGCATTTTTAAACTTCAGCAGAATTCCGAGAAAAATTGAAGATTTCCAAAGCATTTTTAAACTTCAGCAGAATTCCGAGAACAATGGAAGAGTTCCAAAGAATTTTTACACTTCATCAGAATTCCGAGAACAATGAAAGAGTTCTACAGGCTTATTTAAAAAAACAATGACATTCCGAGAACAAGAGATTATTTCCAAAGCATTTTTAAACTTTAGTAGAATTCAGAGAACAATGGGAGAGTTCTACCGACTGATTTAAAAAAACAACAACATTCCGAGAACAATGTCAGAGTTCCAAGGCATTTTTAAACTTCTGCAGAATTCCAAGAACAATGGTAGAGTTCCAAAGCATTTTTAAACTTCAGCAGATTTCCTGAGAACAATGGGAGAGTTCTACAGACTTAATTAAAAAAGCAATGACATACCGGGAACAATGGCAGAGTTCCAAAGCATTTTTAAACTTCAGTAGAATACCGAGAACAATGGAAGAGTTCCAAAGCATTTTTAAAGTTCAGCAGAATTCCGAGAACAATGGGAAAGTTCTACAGACTGATTTTAAAAAAACAATAACATTCAGAACACAATGGAAGAGTTTCAAAGCATTTTTAGACTTCAGCAGAATTCCGAGAACAATGGAAGAGTTCCAAAGCATTTTTAAACTTCAACAGAATTCCGAGAACAATGAAAGAGTTCTACAGGCTTATTTAAAAAAACAATGACATTCCGAGAAAAAGAGATTATTTCCAAAGCATTTTTAAACTTCAGCAGAATTCCTGAGAACAATGGGAGAGTTTTACAGACTTAATTAAAAAAATAATGACATACCGGGAACAATGGCAGAGTTCCAAAGCATTTTTAAACTTCAGTAGAATACCAAGAACAATGGAAGAGTTCCAAAGCATTGTTAAAGTTCAGCAGAATTCAGAGAACAATGGGAAAGTTCTACAGACTGATTTTAAAAAAACAATAACCTTCCGAACACAATGGAAGAGTTTTAAAGCATTTTTAGACTTCAGCAGAATTCCGAGAACAATGGAATAGGTCCAAAGCATTTTTAAACTTCAGCAGAATTCCGAGAACAATGGAAGAGTTCCAAAGCATTTTTAAACTTCAGCAGAATTGCGAAAACAATGGAAGAGTTCCAAAACATTTTTAAACTTCAGCAGAATTCCGAGAACAATGGCAGAGTTCCAAAGCATTTTTAAACTTCAGCAGAATTCCGAGAACAATGGAAGAGTTCCAAAGAATTTTTAAAATTCAGCCGAATTCCGAGAACAATGGAAGAGTTCCAAAGCATTTTTAAACTTCAGCAGAATTCCGAGAACAATGAAAGAGTTCTACAGAGTTATTTAAAAAAACAATGACATACCGAGAACAATGGGAGAGTTCCAAAGCATTTTTAAACTTCAGCAGAATTGCGAAAACAATGGAAGAGTTCCAAAACATTTTTAAACTTCAGCAGAATTCCGAGAACAATGGCAGAGTTCCAAAGCATTTTTAAACTTCAGCAGAATTCCGAGAACAATGGAAGAGTTCCAAAGAATTTTTAAAATTCAGCCGAATTCCGAGAACAATGGAAGAGTTCCAAAGCATTTTTAAACTTCAGCAGAATTCCGAGAACAATGAAAGAGTTCTACAGAGTTATTTAAAAAAACAATGACATACCGAGAACAATGGGAGAGTTCCAAAGCATTTTTAAACTTCAGCAGAATTCCGAAAACAATGGAAGAGTTCCAAAACATTTTTAAACTTCAGCAGAATTCTGAGAACAATGGAACAGTTCCAAAGCATTTTTAAACTTCAGCAGAATTCCGAGAACAATGGAAGATTTCCAAAGCATTTTTAAACTACAGCAGAATTCCGAGAACAATGGAAGAGTTCCAAAGCATTTTTAAACTTCACCAGAATTCCGAGAACAATGAAAGAGTTCTACAGGCTTATTTAAAAAAACAATGACATTCCGAGAACAATAGGTTATTTCCAAAGCATTTTTAAACTTTAGTAGAATTCCAAGAACAATGGGAGAGTTCTACCGACTGATTTAAAAAAACAATAATATTCCGAGAACAATGGAAGATTTCCAAAGCATTTTTAAACTTCAGCAGAATTCCGAGAACAATGGAAGAGTTCCAAAGCATTTTTAAACTTCAGCAGAATTCCAAGAACAATGGAAGAGTTCCAAAGCATTTTGAATCTTCAGCACAATTCCGAGAACAATGGGAGAGTTCCAAAGCATTTTTAAACTTCAAAAGAATTCCGAAAACAAAGGAAGAGTTCTAAAGCATTTTTAAACTTCAGCAGAATTCCGAGAACAATGGGAGAGTTCTACAGACTTATTTAAAAAAACAATTTCATTCCGAAAACAATGGAAGAGTTTCAAAGCATTCCTAAACTTCAGCAGAATTCCGAGAACAATGGAAGAGTTCCAAAGCATTTTTAAACTTCAGAATAATTCCGAGACCCATGGGAAAGTTCTACAGACTGCTTTTAAAAAACAATAACATTCCGAACACAATGGAAGAGTTTCAAAGCATTTTTAGACTTCAGCAGAATTTCGAGAACAATGAAAGAGTTCCAAAGCATTTTTACAATTCAGCAGAATTCCAAGAACAATGAAAGAGTTCCAATGCATTTTTAAACTTCAGCAGAATTCCGAGAACAATGGAAGAGTTCCAAAGTATTTTTAAACTTCAGCAGAAGTCGGAGAACAATGGAAGAGTTCCAAAGCATTTTTAAACTTCAGCAGAATTCCGAGAACAATGGAAGAGTTCCAAAGTATTTTTAAACTTCATCAGAATTCCGAGAACAATGAAAGAGTTCTACAGGCTTATTTAAAAAAACAATGACATTCCGAGAACAAGAGATTATTTCCAAAGCATTTTTAAACTTTAGTAGAATTCAGAGAACAATGGGAGAGTTCTACCGACTGATTTAAAAAAACAACAACATTCCGAGAACAATGTCAGAGTTCCAAGGCATTTTTAAACTTCTGCAGTATTCCAAGAACAATGGTAGAGTTCCAAAGCATTTTTAAACT
This sequence comes from Phyllobates terribilis, assembly GCF_046119375.1. NCBI lineage: Eukaryota > Metazoa > Chordata > Amphibia > Anura > Dendrobatidae > Phyllobates > Phyllobates terribilis. The sequence goes on from NW_027362771.1 coordinate 252,439,829, forward strand.
TCAGCAGATTTCCTGAGAACAATGGGAGAGTTCTACAGACTTAATTAAAAAAGCAATGACATACCGGGAACAATGGCAGAGTTCGTAAGCATTTTTAAACTTCAGTAGAATACCGAGAACAATGGAAGAGTTCCAAAGCATTTTTAGAGTTCAGCAGAATTCCGAGAACAATGGGAAAGTTCTACAGACTGATTTTAAAAAAACAATAACATTCAGAACACAATGGAAGAGTTTCAAAGCATTTTTAGACTTCAGCAGAATTCCGAGAACAATGGAAGAGTTCCAAAGCATTTTTTAACTTCATCAGAATTCCGAGAACAATGAAAGAGTTCTACAGGCTTATTTAAAAAAACAATGACATTCCGAGAACAAGAGATTATTTCCAAAGCATTTTTAAACTTCAGCAGAATTCCTGAGAACAATGGGAGAGTTTTACAGACTTAATTAAAAAAATAATGACAAACTGGGAACAATGGCAGAGTTCCAAAGCATTTTTAAACTTCAGTAGAATACCAAGAACAATGGAAGAGTTCCAAAGCATTGTTAAAGTTCAGCAGAATTCCGAGAACAATGGGAAAGTTCTACAGACTGATTTTAAAAAAACAATAACCTTCTGAACACAATGGAAGAGTTTCAAAGCATTTTTAGACTTCAGCAGAATTCCGAGAACAATGGAATAGTTCCAAAGCATTTTTAAACTTCAGCAGAATTCCGAGAACAATGGAATAGTTCCAAAGCATTTTTAAACTTCAGCACAATTCCGAGAACAATGGAAGAGTTCCAAAGCATTTTTAAACTTCAGCAGAATTCCGAGAAAAATGAAAGAGTTCTACAGAGTTATTTAAAAAAACAATGACATACCGAGAACAATGGGAGAGTTCCAAAGCATTTTTAAACTTCAGCAGAATTCCGAGAACAATGGCAGAGTTCCAAAGCATTTTTAAACTTCAGCAGAATTCCGAGAACAATGGAAGAGTTCCAAAGCATTTTCAAAATTCAGCCGAATTCCGAGAACAATGGAAGAGTTCCAAAGCATTTTTAAACTTCAGCAGAATTCCGAGAACAATGAAAGAGTTCTACAGAGTTATTTAAAAAAACAATGACATACCGAGAAGAATAGGTTATTTCCAAAGCATTTTTAAACTTTAGCAGAATTCCGAGAACAATGGAAGAGTTCCAAAGCATTTTTAAACTTCAGCAGAATTCCAAGAACAATGGAAGAGTTCCAAAGCATTTTGAATCTTCAGCACAATTCCGAGAACAATGGGAGAGTTCCAAAGCATTTTTAAACTTCAAAAGAATTCCGAAAACAATGGAAGAGTTCCAAAGCATTTTTAAACTTCAGCAGAATTCCGAGAACAATGAAAGAGTTCTACAGAGTTATTTAAAAAAACAATGACATACCGAGAAGAATAGGTTATTTCCAAAGCATTTTTAAACTTTAGCAGAATTCCGAGAACAATGGAAGAGTTCCAAAGCATTTTTAAACTTCAGCAGAATTCCAAGAACAATGGAAGAGTTCCAAAGCATTTTGAATCTTCAGCACAATTCCGAGAACAATGGGAGAGTTCCAAAGCATTTTTAAACTTCAAAAGAATTCCGAAAACAATGGAAGAGTTCTAAAGCATTTTTAAACTTCAGCAGAATTCCGAGAACAATGGGAGAGTTCTACAGACTTATTTAAAAAAACAATTTAATTCCGAAAACAATGGAAGAGTTTCAAAGCATTCCTAAACTTCAGCAGAATTCCGAGAACAATGGAAGAGTTCCAAAGCATTTTTAAACTTCAGCATAATTCCGAGACCCATGGGAAAGTTCTACAGACTGATTTTAAAAAACAATAACATTCCGAACACAATGGAAGAGTTTCAAAGCATTTTTAGACTTCAGCAGAATTTCGAGAACAATGAAAGAGTTCCAAAGCATTTTTACAATTCAGCAGAATTCCAAGAACAATGGAAGAGTTCCAATGCATTTTTAAACTTCAGCAGAATTCCGAGAACAATGGAAGAGTTCCAAAGTATTTTTAAACTTCAGCAGAAGTCCGAGAACAATGGAAGAGTTCCAAAGCATTTTTAAAATTCAGCAGAATTCCGAGAACAATGGAAGAGTTCCAAAGCATTTTTAAACTTCAGCAGATTTCCGAAAACAATGAAAGAGTTCTACAGTTATTTAAAAAAACAATGACATACCGAGAACAATGGGAGAGTTCCAAAGCATTTTTAAACTTCAGCAGAATTCCGAAAACAATGGAAGAGTTCCAAAACATTTTTAAACTTCAGCAGAATTCCGAGAACAATGGAAGAGTTCCAAAGCATTTTAAAACTTCAGCAGAATTCCGAGAACAATGGAAGAGTTCCAAAGCATTTTTAAACTTCAGCAGAATTCCGAGAACAATGGAAGAGTTCCAAAGCATTTTTAAACTTCATCAGAATTCCGAGAACAATGAAAGAGTTCTACAGGCTTATTTAAAAAAACAATGACATTCCGAGAACAATAGGATAATTCCAAAGCATCTTTAAACTTTAGTAGATTTCCGAGAACAATGGGAGAGTTCTACCGACTGATTTAAAAAAAAAATAACATTCCGAGAGCAATGGCAGAGTTCCAAAGCATTTTTAAACTTCAGCAGAATTCCTGAGAACAGTGGGAGAGTTTTACAGACTTAATTAAAAAAACAATGACATACCGGGAACAATGGCAGAGTTCCAAAGCATTTTTAAACTTCAGTAGAATACCGAGAACAATGGAAGAGTTCCAAAGCATTGTTAAAGTTCAGCAGAATTCCGAGAACAATGGGAAAGTTCTACAGACTGATTTTAAAAAAACAATAACCTTCCGAACACAATGGAAGAGTTTCAAAGCATTTTTAGACTTCAGCAGAATTCCGAGAACAATGGAAGAGTTCCAAAGCATTTTTAAACTTCAGCAGAATTCCGAGAACAATGGAAGAGTTCCAAAGCATTTTTAAACTTCAGCACAATTCCGAGAACAATGGAAGAGTTCCAAAGCATTTTTAAACTTCAGCAGAATTCCGAGAAAAATGAAAGAGTTCTACAGAGTTATTTAAAAAAACAATGACATACCGAGAACAATGGGAGAGTTCCAAAGCATTTTTAAACTTCAGCAGAATTCCGAAAACAATGGAAGAGTTTCAAAACATTTTTAAACTTCAGCAGAATTCCGAGAACAATGGCAGAGTTCCAAAGCATTTTTAAACTTCAGCAGAATTCCGAGAACAATGGAAGAGTTCCAAAGCATTTTTAAACTTCAGCAGAATTCCGAGAACAATGAAAGACTTCTACAGAGTTATTTAAAAAACAATGACATACCGAGAACAATGGGAGAGTTCCAAAGCATTTTTAAACTTCAGCAGAATTCCGAAAACAATGGAAGAGTTCCAAAACATTTTTAAACTTCAGCAGAATTCTGAGAACAATGGAACAGTTCCAAAGCATTTTTAAACTTCAGCAGAATTCCGAGAACAATGGAAGATTTCCAAAGCATTTTTAAACTTCAGCAGAATTCCGAGAACAATGGAAGAGTTCCAAAGCATTTTTAAACTTCAGCAGATTTCCGAGAACAATGGAAGAGTTCTACAGACCTATTTAAAAAAACAATAACATTCCGAGAACAATGGAAGAGTTTCAAAGCATTCCTAAACTTCAGAAGAATTCCGAGAACAATGGAAGAGCTCCAAAACATTTTTAAACTTCAGCAGAATTCCGTGAACCATGGGAACATTCTACAGACTGATATTAAAAAACAATAACATTCCGAACACAATGGAAGTTTCAAAGCATTTTTAGACTTCAGCAGAATTCTGATAACAATGGAAGAGTTCCAAAGCATTTTTAAATTTCAGCAGAATTCTAAGAACAATGGAAGAGTTCCAAAGCATTTTTAAACTTCAGCAGAATTCCGAGAACAATGGAAGAGTTCAAAAGCATTTTTAAACTTCAGCAGGATTCTGAGAACAATGGGAGAGTTCCAAACCATTTTTAAACTTCAGCAGAATTCCGAGAACAATGGAAGAGTTCCAAAGCATTTTTAAACTTCAGCAGAATTCCAAGAACAATGGAAGAGTTCCAAAGCATATTTAATCTTCAGCAGAATACCAAGAACAATAGGAGAGTTCCAAAGCATTTTTAAACTTCCAAAGAAATCCGAGAACAATGCAAGAGTTCTAAAGCATTTTTAAACTTCAGCAGATTTCCGAGAACCATGGGAAAGTTCTACAGACTGATTTTAAAAAACAATAAAATTCCGAACACAATGGAGGAGTTTCAAAGCATTTTTAGACTTCAGCAGAATTCCGAGAACAATGGAAGAGTTCCAAAGCCTTTTAAAACTTCAGCAGAATTCCGAGAACCATGGGAAAGTTCTACAGACTGACTTTAAAAAAACAATACAATTCCAAACACAATGGAAGAGTTTCAAAGCATTTTTAGACTTCAGCAGAATTCCGAGAACAATGTGAGAGTTCCAAAGCATTTTTAAACTTCAGCAGAATTCTGAGAACAAAGGAAGAGTTCCAAAACATTTTTAAACTTCAGCAGAATTTTGAGAACAATGGAAAAGTTCCAGAGCATTTTTAAACTTCAGCAGAATTCCGAGAACAATGGAAGAGTTTCAAAGCATTTTTAAACTTCAGCAGAATTCTGAGAACAATGGAAGAGTTCCAAAGCATTTTTAAACTTCAGCAGAATTCTGAGAGCAATGGAAGAGCTCCAAAGCATTTTTAAACTTCAGCAGAATTCCGAGGACAATGGAAGAGTTCCAAAGCATTTTTAAACTTCATCAGAATTCCGCGAACAATGAAAGAGTTCTACAGGCTTATTTAAAAAAACAATGACATTCCGAGAACAAGAGATTATTTCCAAAGCATTTTTAAACCTTAGTAGATTTCAGAGAACAATGGGAGAGTTCTAACCACTGATTTAGAAAAACAATAACATTCCGAGAACAATGTCAGAGTTCCAAAGCATTTTTAAACTTCAGCAGAATTCCAAGAACAATGGTCAAGTTCCAAAGCATTTTTAAACTTCAGTACAATACCGAGAACAATGGAAGAGTTCCAAAGCATTTTTAAAGTTCAGCAGAATTCCGAGAACAATGGGAAAGTTCTACAGACTGATTTTAAAAAAACAATAACATTCCGAACACTATGGAAGAGTTTCAAAGCATTTTTCGACTTCAGCAGAATTCCGAGAAAAATGGAAGAGTTCCAAAGCATTTTAAAACTTCAGCACAATTCCAAGAACAATGGTAGAGTTCCAAAGCATTTTTAAACTTCAGCACAATTCCGAGAACAATGGAAGAGTTCCAAAGCATTTTTAAACTTCAGCAGAATTCCGAGAACAATGAAAGAGTTCTACAGAGTTATTTAAAAAAACAATTTTATTCCGAAAACAATGGAAGAGTTTCAAAGCATTCCTAAACTTCAGCAGAATTCCGAGAACAATGGAAGAGTTCCAAAGCATTTTTAAACTTCAGAATAATTCCGAGACCCATGGGAAAGTTCTACAGACTGCTTTTAAAAAACAATAACATTCCGAACACAATGGAAGAGTTTCAAAGCATTTTTAGACTTCAGCAGAATTTCGAGAACAATGAAAGAGTTCCAAAGCATTTTTACAATTCAGCAGAATTCCAAGAACAATGAAAGAGTTCCAATGCATTTTTAAACTTCAGCAGAATTCCGAGAACAATGGAAGAGTTCCAAAGTATTTTTAAACTTCAGCAGAAGTCGGAGAACAATGGAAGAGTTCCAAAGCATTTTTAAACTTCAGCAGAATTCCGAGAACAATGGAAGAGTTCCAAAGTATTTTTAAACTTCATCAGAATTCCGAGAACAATGAAAGAGTTCTACAGGCTTATTTAAAAAAACAATGACATTCCGAGAACAAGAGATTATTTCCAAAGCATTTTTAAACTTTAGTAGAATTCAGAGAACAATGGGAGAGTTCTACCGACTGATTTAAAAAAACAACAACATTCCGAGAACAATGTCAGAGTTCCAAGGCATTTTTAAACTTCTGCAGTATTCCAAGAACAATGGTAGAGTTCCAAAGCATTTTTAAACTTCAGCAGATTTCCTGAGAACAATGGGAGAGTTCTACAGACTTAATTAAAAAAGCAATGACATACCGGGAACAATGGCAGAGTTCGTAAGCATTTTTAAACTTCAGTAGAATACCGAGAACAATGGAAGAGTTCCAAAGCATTTTTAGAGTTCAGCAGAATTCCGAGAACAATGGGAAAGTTCTACAGACTGATTTTAAAAAAACAATAACATTCAGAACACAATGGAAGAGTTTCAAAGCATTTTTAGACTTCAGCAGAATTCCGAGAACAATGGAAGAGTTCCAAAGCATTTTTTAACTTCATCAGAATTCCGAGAACAATGAAAGAGTTCTACAGGCTTATTTAAAAAAACAATGACATTCCGAGAACAAGAGATTATTTCCAAAGCATTTTTAAACTTCAGCAGAATTCCTGAGAACAATGGGAGAGTTTTACAGACTTAATTAAAAAAATAATGACAAACTGGGAACAATGGCAGAGTTCCAAAGCATTTTTAAACTTCAGTAGAATACCAAGAACAATGGAAGAGTTCCAAAGCATTGTTAAAGTTCAGCAGAATTCCGAGAACAATGGGAAAGTTCTACAGACTGATTTTAAAAAAACAATAACCTTCTGAACACAATGGAAGAGTTTCAAAGCATTTTTAGACTTCAGCAGAATTCCGAGAACAATGGAATAGTTCCAAAGCATTTTTAAACTTCAGCAGAATTCCGAGAACAATGGAATAGTTCCAAAGCATTTTTAAACTTCAGCACAATTCCGAGAACAATGGAAGAGTTCCAAAGCATTTTTAAACTTCAGCAGAATTCCGAGAAAAATGAAAGAGTTCTACAGAGTTATTTAAAAAAACAATGACATACCGAGAACAATGGGAGAGTTCCAAAGCATTTTTAAACTTCAGCAGAATTCCGAGAACAATGGCAGAGTTCCAAAGCATTTTTAAACTTCAGCAGAATTCCGAGAACAATGGAAGAGTTCCAAAGCATTTTCAAAATTCAGCCGAATTCCGAGAACAATGGAAGAGTTCCAAAGCATTTTTAAACTTCAGCAGAATTCCGAGAACAATGAAAGAGTTCTACAGAGTTATTTAAAAAAACAATGACATACCGAGAAGAATAGGTTATTTCCAAAGCATTTTTAAACTTTAGCAGAATTCCGAGAACAATGGAAGAGTTCCAAAGCATTTTTAAACTTCAGCAGAATTCCAAGAACAATGGAAGAGTTCCAAAGCATTTTGAATCTTCAGCACAATTCCGAGAACAATGGGAGAGTTCCAAAGCATTTTTAAACTTCAAAAGAATTCCGAAAACAATGGAAGAGTTCCAAAGCATTTTTAAACTTCAGCAGAATTCCGAGAACAATGAAAGAGTTCTACAGAGTTATTTAAAAAAACAATGACATACCGAGAAGAATAGGTTATTTCCAAAGCATTTTTAAACTTTAGCAGAATTCCGAGAACAATGGAAGAGTTCCAAAGCATTTTTAAACTTCAGCAGAATTCCAAGAACAATGGAAGAGTTCCAAAGCATTTTGAATCTTCAGCACAATTCCGAGAACAATGGGAGAGTTCCAAAGCATTTTTAAACTTCAAAAGAATTCCGAAAACAATGGAAGAGTTCTAAAGCATTTTTAAACTTCAGCAGAATTCCGAGAACAATGGGAGAGTTCTACAGACTTATTTAAAAAAACAATTTAATTCCGAAAACAATGGAAGAGTTTCAAAGCATTCCTAAACTTCAGCAGAATTCCGAGAACAATGGAAGAGTTCCAAAGCATTTTTAAACTTCAGCATAATTCCGAGACCCATGGGAAAGTTCTACAGACTGATTTTAAAAAACAATAACATTCCGAACACAATGGAAGAGTTTCAAAGCATTTTTAGACTTCAGCAGAATTTCGAGAACAATGAAAGAGTTCCAAAGCATTTTTACAATTCAGCAGAATTCCAAGAACAATGGAAGAGTTCCAATGCATTTTTAAACTTCAGCAGAATTCCGAGAACAATGGAAGAGTTCCAAAGTATTTTTAAACTTCAGCAGAAGTCCGAGAACAATGGAAGAGTTCCAAAGCATTTTTAAAATTCAGCAGAATTCCGAGAACAATGGAAGAGTTCCAAAGCATTTTTAAACTTCAGCAGATTTCCGAAAACAATGAAAGAGTTCTACAGTTATTTAAAAAAACAATGACATACCGAGAACAATGGGAGAGTTCCAAAGCATTTTTAAACTTCAGCAGAATTCCGAAAACAATGGAAGAGTTCCAAAACATTTTTAAACTTCAGCAGAATTCCGAGAACAATGGAAGAGTTCCAAAGCATTTTAAAACTTCAGCAGAATTCCGAGAACAATGGAAGAGTTCCAAAGCATTTTTAAACTTCAGCAGAATTCCGAGAACAATGGAAGAGTTCCAAAGCATTTTTAAACTTCATCAGAATTCCGAGAACAATGAAAGAGTTCTACAGGCTTATTTAAAAAAACAATGACATTCCGAGAACAATAGGATAATTCCAAAGCATCTTTAAACTTTAGTAGATTTCCGAGAACAATGGGAGAGTTCTACCGACTGATTTAAAAAAAAAATAACATTCCGAGAGCAATGGCAGAGTTCCAAAGCATTTTTAAACTTCAGCAGAATTCCTGAGAACAGTGGGAGAGTTTTACAGACTTAATTAAAAAAACAATGACATACCGGGAACAATGGCAGAGTTCCAAAGCATTTTTAAACTTCAGTAGAATACCGAGAACAATGGAAGAGTTCCAAAGCATTGTTAAAGTTCAGCAGAATTCCGAGAACAATGGGAAAGTTCTACAGACTGATTTTAAAAAAACAATAACCTTCCGAACACAATGGAAGAGTTTCAAAGCATTTTTAGACTTCAGCAGAATTCCGAGAACAATGGAAGAGTTCCAAAGCATTTTTAAACTTCAGCAGAATTCCGAGAACAATGGAAGAGTTCCAAAGCATTTTTAAACTTCAGCACAATTCCGAGAACAATGGAAGAGTTCCAAAGCATTTTTAAACTTCAGCAGAATTCCGAGAAAAATGAAAGAGTTCTACAGAGTTATTTAAAAAAACAATGACATACCGAGAACAATGGGAGAGTTCCAAAGCATTTTTAAACTTCAGCAGAATTCCGAAAACAATGGAAGAGTTTCAAAACATTTTTAAACTTCAGCAGAATTCCGAGAACAATGGCAGAGTTCCAAAGCATTTTTAAACTTCAGCAGAATTCCGAGAACAATGGAAGAGTTCCAAAGCATTTTTAAACTTCAGCAGAATTCCGAGAACAATGAAAGACTTCTACAGAGTTATTTAAAAAACAATGACATACCGAGAACAATGGGAGAGTTCCAAAGCATTTTTAAACTTCAGCAGAATTCCGAAAACAATGGAAGAGTTCCAAAACATTTTTAAACTTCAGCAGAATTCTGAGAACAATGGAACAGTTCCAAAGCATTTTTAAACTTCAGCAGAATTCCGAGAACAATGGAAGATTTCCAAAGCATTTTTAAACTTCAGCAGAATTCCGAGAACAATGGAAGAGTTCCAAAGCATTTTTAAACTTCAGCAGATTTCCGAGAACAATGGAAGAGTTCTACAGACCTATTTAAAAAAACAATAACATTCCGAGAACAATGGAAGAGTTTCAAAGCATTCCTAAACTTCAGAAGAATTCCGAGAACAATGGAAGAGCTCCAAAACATTTTTAAACTTCAGCAGAATTCCGTGAACCATGGGAACATTCTACAGACTGATATTAAAAAACAATAACATTCCGAACACAATGGAAGTTTCAAAGCATTTTTAGACTTCAGCAGAATTCTGATAACAATGGAAGAGTTCCAAAGCATTTTTAAATTTCAGCAGAATTCTAAGAACAATGGAAGAGTTCCAAAGCATTTTTAAACTTCAGCAGAATTCCGAGAACAATGGAAGAGTTCAAAAGCATTTTTAAACTTCAGCAGGATTCTGAGAACAATGGGAGAGTTCCAAACCATTTTTAAACTTCAGCAGAATTCCGAGAACAATGGAAGAGTTCCAAAGCATTTTTAAACTTCAGCAGAATTCCAAGAACAATGGAAGAGTTCCAAAGCATATTTAATCTTCAGCAGAATACCAAGAACAATAGGAGAGTTCCAAAGCATTTTTAAACTTCCAAAGAAATCCGAGAACAATGCAAGAGTTCTAAAGCATTTTTAAACTTCAGCAGATTTCCGAGAACCATGGGAAAGTTCTACAGACTGATTTTAAAAAACAATAAAATTCCGAACACAATGGAGGAGTTTCAAAGCATTTTTAGACTTCAGCAGAATTCCGAGAACAATGGAAGAGTTCCAAAGCCTTTTAAAACTTCAGCAGAATTCCGAGAACCATGGGAAAGTTCTACAGACTGACTTTAAAAAAACAATACAATTCCAAACACAATGGAAGAGTTTCAAAGCATTTTTAGACTTCAGCAGAATTCCGAGAACAATGTGAGAGTTCCAAAGCATTTTTAAACTTCAGCAGAATTCTGAGAACAAAGGAAGAGTTCCAAAACATTTTTAAACTTCAGCAGAATTTTGAGAACAATGGAAAAGTTCCAGAGCATTTTTAAACTTCAGCAGAATTCCGAGAACAATGGAAGAGTTTCAAAGCATTTTTAAACTTCAGCAGAATTCTGAGAACAATGGAAGAGTTCCAAAGCATTTTTAAACTTCAGCAGAATTCTGAGAGCAATGGAAGAGCTCCAAAGCATTTTTAAACTTCAGCAGAATTCCGAGGACAATGGAAGAGTTCCAAAGCATTTTTAAACTTCATCAGAATTCCGAGAACAATGAAAGAGTTCTACAGGCTTATTTAAAAAAACAATGACATTCCGAGAACAAGAGATTATTTCCAAAGCATTTTTAAACCTTAGTAGATTTCAGAGAACAATGGGAGAGTTCTAACCACTGATTTAGAAAAACAATAACATTCCGAGAACAATGTCAGAGTTCCAAAGCATTTTTAAACTTCAGCAGAATTCCAAGAACAATGGTCAAGTTCCAAAGCATTTTTAAACTTCAGTACAATACCGAGAACAATGGAAGAGTTCCAAAGCATTTTTAAAGTTCAGCAGAATTCCGAGAACAATGGGAAAGTTCTACAGACTGATTTTAAAAAAACAATAACATTCCGAACACTATGGAAGAGTTTCAAAGCATTTTTCGACTTCAGCAGAATTCCGAGAAAAATGGAAGAGTTCCAAAGCATTTTAAAACTTCAGCACAATTCCAAGAACAATGGTAGAGTTCCAAAGCATTTTTAAACTTCAGCACAATTCCGAGAACAATGGAAGAGTTCCAAAGCATTTTTAAACTTCAGCAGAATTCCGAGAACAATGAAAGAGTTCTACAGAGTTATTTAAAAAAACAATGACATAACGAGAATAATGGGAGAGTTCCAAAGCATTTTTAAACTTCAGCAGAATTCCGAGAACAATGGAAGAGTTCCAAAGCATTTTTAAATTTCAGCAGAATTCCAAGAACAATGGAAGAGTTCCAAAGCATTTTTAAACTTCAGCAGAATTCCGAGAACAATGGAAGAGTTCAAAATCATTTTTAAACTTCAGCAGGATTCTGAGAACAATGGGAGAGTTCCAAACCATTTTTAAACTTCAGCAGAATTCCGAGAACAATGGAAGAGTTCCAAAGCATTTTTAAACTTCAGCCGAATTCCAAGAACAATGGAAGAGTTCTAAAACATTTTTAAACTTCAGCAGATTTCCGAGAACAATGGGAGAGTTCTACAGACTTATTAAAAAAAACAATAATATTCCGAGAACAATGGAAGAGTTTCAAAGCATTCCTAAACTTCAGCAGAATTCCAAGAACAATGGAAGAGTTCCAAAGCCTTTTTAAACTTCAGCAGAATTCCGAGAACCATGGGAAAGTTCTACAGACTGATTTTAAAAAACAATAACTTTCCGAACACAATGGAAGAGTTTCAAAGCATTTTTAGACTTCAGCAGAATTCCGAGAACAATAGAAGAGTTCCAAAGCATTTTTAAACTTCAGCAGAATTTTGAGAACAATGGAAGAATTCCAAAACATTTTTAAACTTCAGCAGAATTTTGAGAACAATGGAAAAGTTCCAGAGGATTTTTAAACTTCATCAGAATTCCAAGAACAATGGAAGAGTTTTAAAGCATTTTTAAACTTCAGCAGAATTCTGAGAACAATGGAAGAGTTCCAAAGCATTTTTAAACTTCATCAGAATTCCGAGAACAATGAAAGAGTTCTACAGGCTTATTTAAAAAAACAATGACATTCCGAGAACAAGAGATTATTTCCAAAGCATTTTAAAACTTTAGTAGATTTCAGAGAACAATGGGAGAGTTCTATCCACTGATTTAGAAAAACAATAACATTCCGAGAACAATGTCAGAGTTCCAAAGCATTTTTAAACTTCAGCAGAATTCCAAGAACAATGGTCAAGTTCCAAAGCATTTTTAAACTTCAGTACAATACCGAGAACAATGGAAGAGTTCCAAAGCATTTTTAAAGTTCAGCAGAATTCCGAGAACAATGGGAAAGTTCTACAGACTGATTTTAAAAAAACAATAACATTCCGAACACTATGGAAGAGTTTCAAAGCATTTTTCGACTTCAGCAGAATTCCGAGAACAATGGAAGAGTTCCAAAGCATTTTAAAACTTCAGCACAATTCCAAGAACAATGGTAGAGTTCCAAAGCATTTTTAAACTTCAGCACAATTCCGAGAACAATGGAAGAGTTCCAAAGCATTTTTAAACTTCAGCAGAATTCCGAGAACAATGAAAGAGTTCTACAGCGTCATTTAAAAAAACAATGACATACCGAGAACAATTGGAGAGTTCCAAAGCATTTTTAAATTTCATCAGGATTCCGAGAACAATGGAACAGTTCCAAAGCATTTTTAAACTTCAGCACAATTCCGAGAACAATGGAAGAGTTCCAAAGCATTTTTAAACTTCAGCAGAATTCCGAGAACAATGAAAGAGTTCCACAGAGTTATTTAAAAAAACAATGACATACCGAGAAAAATGGGAGAGTTACAAAGCATTTTTAAACTTCAGCAGAATTCCGAGAACAATGGAAGAGTTCCAAAGCATTTTTAAATTTCAGCAGAATTCCAAGAACAATGGAAGAGTGCCAAAGCATTTTTAAACTTCAGCAGAATTCCGAGAACAATGGAAGAGTTCAAAAGCATTTTTAAACTTCAGCAGGATTCTGAGAACAATGGGAGAGTTCCAAACCATTTTTAAACTTCAGCAGAATTCCGAGAACAATGGAAGAGTTCCAAAGCATTTTTAAACTTCAGCCGAATTGCAAGAACAATGGAAGAGTTCTAAAACATTTTTAAACTTCAGCAGATTTCCGAGAACAATGGGAGAGTTCTACAGACTTATTTAAAAAAACAATAATATTCCGAGAACAATGGAAGAGTTTCAAAGCATTCCTAAACTTCAGCAGAATTCCAAGAACAATGGAAGAGTTCCAAAGCCTTTTTAAACTTCAGCAGAATTCCGAGAACCATGGGAAAGTTCTACAGACTGATTTTAAAAAACAATAACATTTCGAACACAATGGAAGAGTTTCAAAGCATTTTTAGACTTCAGCAGAATTCCGAGAACAATAGAAGAGTTCCAAAGCATTTTTAAACTTCAGAAGAATTTTGAGAACAATGGAAGAGTTCCAAAACATTTTTAAACTTCAGCAGAATTCCGAGAACAATGAAAGAGTTCTACAGCGTCATTTAAAAAAACAATGACATACCGAGAACCATTGGAGAGTTCCAAAGCATTTTTAAATTTCAGCAGGATTCCGAGAACAATGGAAGAGTTCCAAAGCATTTTTAAACTTCAGCAGAATTCCGAGAACAATGGAAGAGTTCAAAATCATTTTTAAACTTCAGCAGGATTCCTGGAAAAATGGGAGAGTTCCAAACCATTTTTAAACTTCAGCAGAATTCCGAGAACAATGGAAGAGTTCCAAAGCATTTTTAAACTTCAGCCGAATTCCAAGAACAATGGAAGAGTTCTAAAACATTTTTAAACTTCAGCAGATTTCCGAGAACAATGGGAGAGTTCTACAGACTTATTAAAAAAAACAATAATATTCCGAGAACAATGGAAGAGTTTCAAAGCATTCCTAAACTTCAGCAGAATTCCAAGAACAATGGAAGAGTTCCAAAGACTTTTTAAACTTCAGCAGAATTCCGAGAACCATGGGAAAGTTCTACAGACTGATTTTAAAAAACAATAACATTCCGAACACAATGGAAGAGTTTCAAAGCATTTTTAGACTTCAGCAGAATTCCGAGAACAATAGAAGAGTTCCAAAGCATTTTTAAACTTCAGCAGAATTTTGAGAACAATGGAAGAATTCCAAAACATTTTTAAACTTCAGCAGAATTTTGAGAACAATGGAAAAGTTCCAGAGGATTTTTAAACTTCATCAGAATTCCAAGAACAATGGAAGAGTTTTAAAGCATTTTTAAACTTCAGCAGAATTCTGAGAACAATGGAAGAGTTCCAAAGCATTTTTAAACTTCATCAGAATTCCGAGAACAATGAAAGAGTTCTACAGGCTTATTTAAAAAAACAATGACATTCCGAGAACAAGAGATTATTTCCAAAGCATTTTAAAACTTTAGTAGATTTCAGAGAACAATGGGAGAGTTCTATCCACTGATTTAGAAAAACAATAACATTCCGAGAACAATGTCAGAGTTCCAAAGCATTTTTAAACTTCAGCAGAATTCCAAGAACAATGGTCAAGTTCCAAAGCATTTTTAAACTTCAGTACAATACCGAGAACAATGGAAGAGTTCCAAAGCATTTTTAAAGTTCAGCAGAATACCGAGAACAATGGGAAAGTTCTACAGACTGATTTTAAAAAAACAATAACATTCCGAACACTATGGAAGAGTTTCAAAGCATTTTTCGACTTCAGCAGAATTCCGGGAACAATGGAAGAGTTCCAAAGCATTTTAAAACTTCAGCACAATTCCAAGAACAATGGTAGAGTTCCAAAGCATTTTTAAACTTCAGCACAATTCCGAGAACAATGGAAGAGTTCCAAAGCATTTTTAAACTTCAGCAGAATTCCGAGAACAATGAAAGAGTTCTACAGCGTCATTTAAAAAAACAATGACATACCGAGAAAAATTGGAGAGTTCCAAAGCATTTTTAAATTTCAGCAGGATTCCGAGAACAATGGAACAGTTCCAAAGCATTTTTAAACTTCAGCACAATTCCGAGAACAATGGAAGGGTTCCAAAGCATTTTTAAACTTCAGCAGAATTCCGAGAACAATGAAAGAGTTCTACAGAGTTATTTAAAAAAACAATGACATACCGAGAAAAATGGGAGAGTTACAAAGCATTTTTAAACTTCAGCAGAATTCCGAGAACAATGGAAGAGTTCCAAAGCATTTTTAAATTTCAGCAGAATTCCAAGAACAATGGAAGAGTGCCAAAGCATTTTTAAACTTCAGCAGAATTCCGAGAACAATGGAAGAGTTCAAAAGCATTTTTAAACTTCAGCAGGATTCTGAGAACAATGGGAGAGTTCCAAACCATTTTTAAACTTCAGCAGAATTCTGAGAACAATGGAAGAGTTCCAAAGCATTTTTAAACTTCAGCCGAATTCCAAGAACAATGGAAGAGTTCTAAAACATTTTTAAACTTCAGCAGATTTCCGAGAACAATGGGAGAGTTCTACAGACTTATTTAAAAAAACAATAATATTCCGAGAACAATGGAAGAGTTTCAAAGCATTCCTAAACTTCAGCAGAATTCCAAGAGCAATGGAAGAGTTCCAAAGCCTTTTTAAACTTCAGCAGAATTCCGAGAACCATGGGAAAGTTCTACAGACTGATTTTAAAAAACAATAACATTCCGAATACAATGGAAGAGTTTCAAAGCATTTTTAGACTTCAGCAGAATTCCGAGAACAATAGAAGAGTTCCAAAGCATTTTTAAACTTCAGCAGAATTTTGAGAACAATGGAAGAGTTCCAAAACATTTTTAAACTTCAGCAGAATTCCGAGAACAATGAAAGAGTTCTACAGCGTCATTTAAAAAAACAATGACATACCGAGAACAATTGGAGAGTTCCAAAGCATTTTTAAATTTCAGCAGGATTCCGAGAACAATGGAACAGTTCCAAAGCATTTTTAAACTTCAGCACAATTCCGAGAACAATGGAAGAGTTCCAAAACATTTTTAAACTTCAGCAGAATTCCGAGAACAATGAAAGAGTTCTATAGAGTTATTTAAAAAAACAATGACATACCGAGAAAAATGGGAGAGTTACAAAGCATTTTTAAACTTCAGCAGAATTCCGAGAACAATGGAAGAGTTCCAAAGCATTTTTAAATTTCAGCAGAATTCCAAGAACAATGGAAGAGTTCCAAAGCATTTTTAAACTTCAGCAGAATTCCGAGAACAATGGAAGAGTTCAAAAGCATTTTTAAACTTCAGCAGGATTCTGAGAACAATGAGAGAGTTCCAAACCATTTTTAAACTTCAGCAGAATTCCGAGAACAATGGAAGAGTTCCAAAGCATTTTTAAACTTCAGCCGAATTCCAAGAACAATGGAAGAGTTCTAAAACATTTTTAAACGTCAGCAGATTTCCGAGAACAATGGGAGAGTTCTACAGACTTATTTAAAAAAACAATAATATTCCGAGAACAATGGAAGAGTTTCAAAGCATTCCTAAACTTCAGCAGAATTCCAAGAACAATGGAAGAGTTCCAAAGCCTTTTTAAACTTCAGCAGAATTCCGAGAACCATGGGAAAGTTCTACAGACTGATTTTAAAAAACAATAACATTCCGAACACAATGGAAGAGTTTCAAAGCATTTTTAGACTTCAGCAGAATTCCAAGAACAATAGAAGAGTTCCAAAGCATTTTTAAACTTCAGCAGAATTTTGAGAACAATGGAAGAGTTCCAAAACATTTTTAAACTTCAGCAGAATTTTGAGAACAATGGAAAAGTTCCAGAGGATTTTTAAACTTCATCAGAATTCCGAGAACAATGGAAGAGTTTTAAAGCATTTTTAAACTTCAGCAGAATTCTGAGATCAATGGAAGAGTTCCAAAGCATTTTTAAACTTCAGCAGAATTCTGAGAGCAATGGAAGAGCTCCAAAGCATTTTTAAACTTCAGCAGAATTCCGAGAACAATGGAAGTGTTCTAAAGCATTTTTAAACTACAGCAGAATTCCGAGAACAATGGAAGAGTTCCAAAGCATTTTTAAACTTCAGCAGATTTCCGAGAACAATGGAAGAGTTCTACAGACCTATTTAAAAAAACAATAACATTCCGAGAACAATGGAAGAGTTTCAAAGCATTCCTAAACTTCAGCAGAATTCCGAGAACAATTGAAGTGATCCAAAACATTTTTAAACTTCAGCAGAATTCCGAGAACCATGGGAACGTTCTACAGACTGATATTAAAAAACAATAACATTCCGAACACAATGGAAGTTTCAAAGCATTTTTAGACTTCAGCAGAATTCGAGAACAATGGAAGAGTTCCAAAGCATTTTTAAATTTCAGCAGAATTCCAAGAACAATGAAGAGTTCCAAAGCATTTTTAAACTTCAGCAGAATTCTGAGAACAATGGAAGAGTTCAAAAACATTTTTAAACTTCAGCAGGATTCTGAGAACAATGGGAGAGTTCAAAACCATTTTTAAACTTCAGCAGAATTCCGATAACAATGGAAGAGTTCCAAAGCATTTTTAAACTTCAGCCGAATTCCAAGAACAATGGAAGAGTTCCAAAGCATTTTTAAACTTCAGCAGATTTCCGAGAACCATGGGAAAGTTCTACAGACTGATTTTAAAAAACAATAACATTCCGAACACAATGGAAGAGTTTCAAAGCATTTTTAGACTTCAGCAGAATTCCGAGAACAATGGAAGAGTTCCAAAGCCTTTTTAAACTTCAGCAGAATTCCGAGAACCATGGGAAAGTTCTACAGACTGATTTTAAAAAACAATAACATTCCGAACACAATGGAAGAGTTCTACAGAGTTATTTAAAAAAACAATGACATACCGAGAACAATTGGAGAGTTCCAAAGCATTTTTAAATTTCAGCAGGATTCCGAGAACAATGGAACAGTTCCAAAGCATTTTTAAACTTCAGCACAATTCCGAGAACAATGGAAGAGTTCCAAAGCATTTTTAAACTTCAGCAGAATTCCGAGAACAATGAAAGAGTTCTACAGAGTTATTTAAAAAAACAATGACATACCGAGAAAAATGGGAGAGTTACAAAGCATTTTTAAACTTCAGCAGAATTCCGAGAACAATGGAAGAGTTCCAAAGCATTTTTAAATTTCAGCAGAATTCCAAGAACAATGGAAGAGTGCCAAAGCATTTTTAAACTTCAGCAGAATTCCGAGAACAATGGAAGAGTTCAAAAGCATTTTTAAACTTCAGCAGGATTCTGAGAACAATGGGAGAGTTCCAAACCATTTTTAAACTTCAGCAGAATTCCGAGAACAATGGAAGAGTTCCAAAGCATTTTTAAACTTCAGCCGAATTCCAAGAACAATGGAAGAGTTCTAAAACATTTTTAAACTTCAGCAGATTTCCGAGAACAATGGGAGAGTTCTACAGACTTATTTAAAAAAACAATAATATTCCGAGAACAATGGAAGAGTTTCAAAGCATTCCTAAACTTCAGCAGAATTCCAAGAGCAATGGAAGAGTTCCAAAGCCTTTTTAAACTTCAGCAGAATTCCGAGAACCATGGGAAAGTTCTACAGACTGATTTTAAAAAACAATAACATTCCGAACACAATGGAAGAGTTTCAAAGCATTTTTAGACTTCAGCAGAATTCCGAGAACAATAGAAGAGTTCCAAAGCATTTTTAAACTTCAGCAGAATTTTGAGAACAATGGAAGAGTTCCAAAACATTTTTAAACTTCAGCAGAATTCCGAGAACAATGAAAGAGTTCTACAGCATCATTTAAAAAAACAATGACATACCGAGAACAATTGGAGAGTTCCAAAGCATTTTTAAATTTCAGCAGGATTCCGAGAACAATGGAACAGTTCCAAAGCATTTTTAAACTTCAGCACAATTCCGAGAACAATGGAAGAGTTCCAAAACATTTTTAAACTTCAGCAGAATTCCGAGAACAATGAAAGAGTTCTATAGAGTTATTTAAAAAAACAATGACATACCGAGAAAAATGGGAGAGTTACAAAGCATTTTTAAACTTCAGCAGAATTCCGAGAACAATGGAAGAGTTCCAAAGCATTTTTAAATTTCAGCAGAATTCCAAGAACAATGGAAGAGTTCCAAAGCATTTTTAAACTTCAGCAGAATTCCGAGAACAATGGAAGAGTTCAAAAGCATTTTTAAACTTCAGCAGGATTCTGAGAACAATGAGAGAGTTCCAAACCATTTTTAAACTTCAGCAGAATTCCGAGAACAATGGAAGAGTTCCAAAGCATTTTTAAACTTCAGCCGAATTCCAAGAACAATGGAAGAGTTCTAAAACATTTTTAAACTTCAGCAGATTTCCGAGAACAATGGGAGAGTTCTACAGACTTATTTAAAAAAACAATAATATTCCGAGAACAATGGAAGAGTTTCAAAGCATTCCTAAACTTCAGCAGAATTCCAAGAACAATGGAAGAGTTCCAAAGCCTTTTTAAACTTCAGCAGAATTCCGAGAACCATGGGAAAGTTCTACAGACTGATTTTAAAAAACAATAACATTCCGAACACAATGGAAGAGTTTCAAAGCATTTTTAGACTTCAGCAGAATTCCGAGAACAATAGAAGAGTTCCAAAGCATTTTTAAACTTCAGCAGAATTTTGAGAACAATGGAAGAGTTCCAAAACATTTTTAAACTTCAGCAGAATTTTGAGCACAATGGAAAAGTTCCAGAGGATTTTTAAACTTCATCAGAATTCCGAGAACAATGGAAGAGTTTTAAAGCATTTTTAAACTTCAGCAGAATTCTGAGATCAATGGAAGAGTTCCAAAGCATTTTTAAACTTCAGCAGAATTCTGAGAGCAATGGAAGAGCTCCAAAGCATTTTTAAACTTCAGCAGAATTCCGAGAACAATGGAAGTGTTCTAAAGCATTTTTAAACTACAGCAAAATTCCGAGAACAATGGAAGAGTTCCAAAGCATTTTTAAACTTCAGCAGATTTCCGAGAACAATGGAAGAGTTCTACAGACCTATTTAAAAAAACAATAACATTCCGAGAACAATGGAAGAGTTTCAAAGCATTCCTAAACTTCAGCAGAATTCCGAGAACAATTGAAGTGCTCCAAAACATTTTTAAACTTCAGCAGAATTCCGAGAACCATGGGAACGTTCTACAGACTGATATTAAAAAACAATAACATTCCGAACACAATGGAAGTTTCAAAGCATTTTTAGACTTCAGCAGAATTCGATAACAATGGAAGAGTTCCAAAGCATTTTTAAATTTCAGCAGAATTCCAAGAACAATGGAAGAGTTCCAAAGCATTTTTAAACTTCAGCAGAATTCTGAGAACAATGGAAGAGTTCAAAAACATTTTTAAACTTCAGCAGGATTCCGATAACAATGGAAGAGTTCCAAAGCATTTTTAAACTTCAGCCGAATTCCAAGAACAATGGAAGAGTTCCAAAGCATTTTTAAACTTCAGCAGATTTCCGAGAACCATGGGAAAGTTCTACAGACTGATTTTAAAAAACAATAACATTCCGAACACAATGGAAGAGTTTCAATGCATTTTTAGACTTCAGCAGAATTCCGAGAACAATGGAAGAGTTCCAAAGCCTTTTTAAACTTCAGCAGAATTCCGAGAACCATGGGAAAGTTCTACAGACTGATTTTAAAAAACAATAACATTCCGAACACAATGGAAGAGTTCTACAGAGTTATTTAAAAAAACAATGACATACCGAGAACAATGGAAGAGTTTCAAAGCATTTTTAAACTTCAGCAGAATTCCGAGAACAATGGAAGAGTTCCAAAGTATTTTTAAACTTCAGCAGAATTCCGAGAACAATGGAAGAGTTCCAAAGCATTTTTAAAATTCAGCCGAATTCCGAGAACAATGAAAGAGTTCTACAGAGTTATTTAAAAAAGCAATGACATACCGAGAACAATGGGAGAGTTGCAAAGCATTTTTAAACTTCAGCAGAATTCCGAAAACAATGGAAGAGTTCCAAAGCATTTTTAAACATCAGCAGAATTCCGAGAACAATGGAACAGTTCCAAAGCATTTTTAAACTTCAGCAGAATTCCGAGAAAAATGGAAGATTTCCAAAGCATTTTTAAACTTCAGCAGAATTAAGAGAACAATGGAAGAGTTCCAAAGTATTTTTAAACTTCATCAGAATTCCGAAAACAATGAAAGAGTTCTACCGGCTTATTTAAAAAAAAATGACATTCCGAGAAAAAGAGATTATTTCCAAAGCATTTTTAAACTTTAGTAGAATTCAGAGAACAATGGGAGTGTTCTACCGACTGATTTAAAAAAACAACAACATTCCGAGAACAATGTCAGAGCTCCAAGGCATTTTTAAACTTCATCAGAATTCCAGGAACAATGGTAGAGTTCCAAAGCATTTTTAAACTTCAGCAGATTTCCTGAGAACAATGGGAGAGTTCTACAGACTTAATTAAAAAAGCAATGACATATCGGGAACAATGGCAGAGTTCCAAAGCATTTTTAAACTTCAGTAGAATACCGAGAACAATGGAAGAGTTCCAAAGCATTTTTAAAGTTCAGCAGAATTCCGAGAACAATGGGAAAGTTCTACAGACTGATTTTAAAAAAAACAATAACATTCAGAACACAATGGAAGAGTTTCAAAGCATTTTTAGACTTCAGCAGAATTCCGAGAACAATGGAAGAGTTCCAATGCATTTTTAAACTTCATCAGAATTCTGAGAACAATGAAAAAGTTCTGCAGGCTTATTTAAAAAAACAATGACATTCCGAGAACAAGAGATTATTTCCAAAGCATTTTTAAACTTTAGTAGAATTCAGAGAACAATGTGAGATTTCTACCAACTGATTTAAAAAAACAATAACATTCCGAGAACAATGTCAGAGTTCCAAAGCATTTTTAAACTTCAGCAGAATTCCGAGAACAATGGAAGAGTTCCAAAGCATTTTTAAACTTCAGCAGAATTCCAAGAACAATGGTAGAGTTCCAAAGCATTTTTAAACTTCAGCAGAATTCCTGAGAACAACGGGAGAGTTTTACAGACTTAATTAAAAAAACAATGACATACCAGGAACAATGGCAGAGTTCCAAAGCATTTTTAAACTTCAGTAGAATACCGAGAACAATGGAAGAGTTCCAAAGCATTGTTAAAGTTCAGCAGAATTCCGAGAACAATGGGAAAGTTCTACAGACTGATTTTAAAAAAACAATAACCTTCCGAACACAATGGAAGAGTTTCAAAGCATTTTTAGACTTCAGCAGAATTCCGAGAACAATGGAAGAGTTCCAAAGCATTTTTAAACTTCAGCAGAATTCCGAGAACAATGGAAGAGTTCCAAAGCATTTTTAAACTTCAGCACAATTCCCAGAACAATGGAAGAGTTCCAAAGCATTTTTAAACTTCAGCAGAATTCCGAGAAAAATGAAAGAGTTCTACAGAGTTATTTAAAAAAACAATGACATACCGAGAACAATGGGAGAGTTCCAAAGCATTTTTAAACTTCAGCAGAATTCCGAAAACAAAGGTAGAGTTCCAAAACATTTTTAAACTTCAGCAGAATTCCGAGAACAATGGCAGAGTTCCAAAGCATTTTTAAACTTCAGCAGAATTCCGAGAACAATGGAAGAGTTGAAAAGCATTTTTAAAATTCAGCCGAATTCCGAGAACAATGGAAGAGTTCCAAAGCATTTTTAAACTTCAGCAGAATTCTGAGAACAATGAAAGAGTTCTACAGAGTTATTTAAAAAAACAATGACATACCAAGAACAATGGGAGAGTTCCAAAGCATTTTTAAACTTCAGCAGAATTCCGAAAACAATGGAAGAGTTCCAAAACATTTTTAAACTTCAGCAGAATTCTGAGAACAATGGAACAGTTCCAAAGCATTTTTAAACTTCAGCTGAATTCCAAGAACAATGAAAGATTTCCAAAGCATTTTTAAACTTCAGCAGAATTCCGAGAACAATGGAAGAGTTCCAAAGCATTTTTAAACTTCACCAGAATTCCGAGAACAATGAAAGAGTTCTACAGGCTTATTTAAAAAAACAATGACATTCCGAGAACAATAGGTTATTTCCAAAGCATTTTTAAACTTTAGTAGAATTCCAAGAACAATGGGAGAGTTCTACCGCCTGATTTAAAAAAACAATAACATTCCGAGAACAATGGAAGATTTCCAAAGCATTTTTAAACTTCAGCAGAATTCCGAGAACAATGGAAGAGTTCCAAAGCATTTTTAAACTTCAGCAGAATTCCAAGACCAATGGAAGAGTTCCAAAGCATTTTGAATCTTCAGCAGAATTCCGAGAACAATGGGAGAGTTCCAAAGCATTTTTAAACTTCAGAAGAATTCCGAAAACAATGGAAGAGTTCTAAAGCATTTTTAAACTTCAGCAGAATTCCGAGAACAATGGGAGAGTTCTACAGACTGATTTAAAAAAACAATTTCATTCCGAAAACAATGGAAGAGTTTCAAAGCATTCCTAAACTTCAGCAGAATTCCGAGAACAATGGAAGAGTTCTAAAGCATTTTTAAACTTCAGCATAATTCCGAGAACCATGGGAAAGTTCTACAGACTGATTTTAAAAAACAATAACATTCCGAACACAATGGAAGAGTTTCAAAGCATTTTTAGACTTCAGCAGAATTTCGAGAACAATGAAAGAGTTCCAAAGCATTTTTACAATTCAGCAGAATTCCAAGAACAATGGAAGAGTTCCAATGCATTTTTAAACTTCAGCAGAATTCCGAGAACAATGGAAGAGTTCCAAAGTATTTTTAAACTTCAGCAGAAGTCCGAGAACAATGGAAGAGTTCCAAACCATTTTTAAAATTCAGCAGAATTCCGAGAACAATGGAAGAGTTCCAAAGCATTTTTAAACTTCAGCAGATTTCCGAGAACAATGAAAGAGTTCTACAGAGTTATTTAAAAAAAACAATGACATACCGAGAACAATGGGAGAGTTCCAAAGCATTTTTAAACTTCAGCAGAATTCCGAAAACAATGGAAGAGTTCAAAAACATTTTTAAACTTCAGCAGAATTCCGAGAACAATGGAAGAGTTCCAAAGCATTTTAAACTTCAGCAGAATTCCGAGAACAATGGAAGAGTTCCAAAGCATTTTTAAACTTCAGCACAATTCCGAGAACAATGGCAGAGTTCCAAAGCATTTTTAAACTTCAGTAGAATACCGAGAACAATGGAAGAGTTCCAAAGCATTTTTAAAGTTCAGCAGAATTCCGAGAACAATGGGAAAGTTCTACAGACTGATTTTAAAAAAACAATAACATTCAGAACACAATGGAAGAGTTTCAAAGCATTTTTAGACTTCAGCAGAATTCCGAGAACAATGGAAGAGTTCCAATGCATTTTTAAACTTCATCAGAATTCCGAGAACAATGAAAGAGTTCTACAGGCTTATTTAAAAAAACAATGACATTCCGAGAACAAGAGATTATTTCCAAAGCATTTTTATACTTTAGTAGAATTCAGAGAACAATGTGAGATTTCTACCGACTGATTTAAAAAAACAATAACATTCCGAGAACAATGTCAGAGTTCCAAAGCATTTTTAAACTTCAGCAGAATTCCGAGAACAATGGAAGAGTTCCAAAGCATTTTTAAACTTCAGCAGAATTCCAAGAACAATGGTAGAGTTTGAAAGCATTTTTAAACTTCAGCAGAATTCCGAGAAAAATGAAAGAGTTCTACAGAGTTATTTAAAAAAACAATGACATACCGAGAACAATGGGAGAGTTCCAAAGCATTTTTAAACTTCAGCAAAATTCCGAAAACAAAGGTAGAGTTCCAAAACATTTTTAAACTTCAGCAGAATTCCGAGAACAATGGCAGAGTTCCAAAGCATTTTTAAACTTCAGCAGAATTCCGAGAACAATGGAAGAGTTGAAAAGCATTTTTAAAATTCAGCCGAATTCCGAGAACAATGGAAGAGTTCCAAAGCATTTTTAAACTTCAGCAGAATTCTGAGAACAATGAAAGAGTTCTACAGAGTTATTTAAAAAAACAATGAAATACCGAGAACAATGGGAGAGTTCCAAAGCATTTTTAAACTTCAGCAGAATTCCGAAAACAATGGAAGAGTTCCAAAACATTTTTAAACTTCAGCAGAATTCTGAGAACAATGGAACAGTTCCAAAGCATTTTTAAACTTCAGCAGAATTCCAAGAACAATGGAAGATTTCCAAAGCATTTTTAAACTTCAGCAGAATTCCGAGAACAATGGAAGAGTTCCAAAGCATTTTTAAACTTCACCAGAATTCCGAGAACAATGAAAGAGTTCTACAGGCTTATTTAAAAAAACAATGACATTCCGAGAACAATAGGTTATTTCCAAAGCATTTTTAAACTTTAGTAGAATTCCAAGAACAATGGGAGAGTTCTACCGCCTGATTTAAAAAAACAATAACATTCCGAGAACAATGGAAGATTTCCAAAGCATTTTTAAACTTCAGCAGAATTCCGAGAACAATGGAACTGTTCCAAAGCATTTTTAAACTTCAGCAGAATTCCAAGAACAATGGAAGAGTTCCAAAGCATTTTGAATCTTCAGCAGAATTCCGAGAACAATGGGAGAGTTCCAAAGCATTTTTAAACTTCAGAAGAATTCCAAAAACAATGGAAGAGTTCTAAAGCATTTTTAAACTTCAGCAGAATTCCGAGAACAATGGGAGAGTTCTACAGACTTATTTAAAAAAACAATTTCATTCCGAAAACAATGGAAGAGTTTCAAAGCATTCCTAAACTTCAGCAGAATTCCGAGAACAATGGAATAGTGTTGAGCCACCCCCGTAGTGTTCGAGTTCGGTTCGGTTCGTCGAACACCCGTGTGTTCGCCGAACTGTTCGTCGAACTGTTCGTCGAACACCTTCGAACACCGTTAAAACCAATGGCAGGCAAACAAAAACACATAGAAACACATAGAAAACACCTTCAAAGGTGTCCAAAAGCTGACAAACTGCTCAGAAGACACAACTAACACATGGAAAAGTGACAAGTACATATAGTCATGCGAAAAGAAAAGAGGTGGAGGAGTAAAAGGAGGGGGAGACACAGATATAGGCATGTCATGCCCTTCTAAAATCCAAAAAGTGAGAAGCCGAGACGGCCAGTCCGCTCCTGCCCGTGCCACCTCCGTGTCGCCGGGTTTGTGCCAGAGCCGCGGTGAACCCTGACGGCCAGCCCCCCTCTCCCAATACTGGTGCCTGTCCGCTGGTGGGTCGAGAGAGCCCCCCTGTGGTGGAGGCAGCTCTAAGCTTTTTAATTTAAATTGTCCCTCTAATTTGAATGAATACACTTTAAATCCATTTACAAGGATCTATTGGAGGGCAAGTCTCATGCCAGCAGCCGCGTAATTCCAGCTCCAGTAGCGTCCACTAAAGCTGCTGCAGTTAAAAAGCTTTTATAAGGATCGAGCTCGGCTGTCCACCGCAAAGCATCCTAGTGCCAGTCCCAGCCCCTATGCCTTGGGGTGCCTCCTGATGCTCTTCACTAAGTATCCCGTGGTCCTGAAGCATTTCCTTTGAAAAAATTAAGTGTCCAAACTACAGGTGGTGTAGCTTGCTTAACAGCCGGGATAATCCGCTGACTAGCAGACACTGCTACTAGGCACAAAGTATTTCCTGGGCTAGATGCAGTTAAAAATTTGTAAGTAGATACTCTCGTTGGATGCTGAGAAAGCATTCCATAGAGTCTCCTGGCACGGCATATATGATTCTCTTAAAAAGCTTGGGGTAGGGGTCTAGGGGACCCTTTTATAGCCAAAATCACGGCCCTGTATCACAATACGTCACCTAGGCTGAAGATAAATGGAACTGTAGCACCGAGGGCTCGGTTGCTACAGACGTATTGCACCTCACCCAGAGGTGTGATATCTCACTCTCAGATAAGGATGGAGTGTGGATCAGGACCCGACACCTGCATGCATTACACCACATTGCCGTGGGGCAGGGCGACCAATATGCCCCTGAGATGGGCACGACAGTCCCTGTCCCTGGCTGGAGTGGGGGGAGGGAACACTGAGGAAGGGGAACCCTGCAGTGCAGGAGCAGGGAGGAAGCAGTTCCTGGGTGCATTGAGAAGGGAGTATAAAAGGTGGGCACCATCTTAGTTCAGTGCAGAGAAGTCTGAGCAGAAGTGGCAGGGAGCAGGGGCTCTGCATGAGCTCTGCTCCGGAGGCGGGCCTAGTAACAGAGGCCCAGGCCTGCAAGAGGGAGAAGGAAGGAAGAGGAGCGGAGAAGGCTCCAGGAACGAGGAATGAAGGGATCCCAGGGGTGCGGACGGGCGAGTCTCCACCGCACGCCCGAATCCACCTGCGTGGAGGGGTCAGGCCAAAGGGGGAGACCGGTCCCCGAACTAGTGGAGGCAGGAAACGACCCTCAGCTAGAAACCGGAGGCTCTGACATTTTATGTGGCGCAGCCCCTTGCTCCACCCGCTAGGAAGGCACCACATAGGGTCAGGGAAACTGGCGCCAAGTTTACCAAGAGGAGGCCCGAGGCAGCCGGACAGAAGTGTTGGTAAGAAAGGCCAGACAAAGGACACACAAAGGGGGTCCTGTGAAGCGCTCCAAAGTTATCTGGGAGTTGTCTGAGCCCCTCACCTGGTGAGCACAGTACGACGTGGGCAGCCGTTACCTGCAGACGTGGTCTGGATAATAAGAACTGTGAGTAAAGGCCCTGAACTGCATCACTGACTCCGTGTCGTTACTGCTGCTGCCCTGCACCATCACCCCCATCCTCCGCATACACTGCCCTGAGGCTATACTCCTCCCGTGGGGAGTTATGCTACGCTCTGCTGCACCCACAACACAAGCCTTAGCGGTCTGCCCTGTAGCGGCGGTTCACTCTGATCGCAATCCACGGGTGGCGTAGTCGGACATTTAAACATCAAAACCACATAAATAGTTCCGCCACTGGTTTGACCGCCCTGAGCCACGGAACCGGATCGCCGCCACGAAGACTACATCCACCAGCATCCACCAAAAAGGGTCCGGCTCCGGGTGTCCCAAGGCCCAGGGGGTGCGTCAGAACATTTTCATCACCTTTCACAATCACCAATGGGACAAGGCAGGGATGTCCTCTGTCCCCTCTCTTATACATCCTAGTGACGGAGCACCTGCTCTCATCAATTCGCCATAACCCCAATATTAGGTGGATTGAGGTGGGAGGCACCGAGTACAAGTGCTCTCTATTTGCTGATGATGTCCTAGTATATATCACTCAATCACATATATCCATCCCTGCTGTTATGGCTGAAATAGATCACTTTGTTACATGGTAAAATTTTAAAATCAATGCAGCAAAGTCTGAGGCCCTCGATGTCTCCCTCCCTAAATCCATATAGGATTCCATCCAGTCCAACTTTCCCTTTGCCTGGCCCTCACAGGGTATCAAATACTTAGGAATTTCTATTCATAGAGACCTCTCCCATCTATGTTATCTTAATTTTGGGCCCTTTATTGAACAATTCCATACAGACCACGGTTGGCAAGTTAGAACTGTAAGATTCACTACGTGAACCACTGGTGTTTTGTGGAAAAGCACATGTACACCGCGTTCCAAATTATTATGCAAAAAGTGTTTAGGAGTGATAAGGGAAGAATTTGTTTGTTTGTCAGTTAAACTCATTGATGGTGATGTGTGTCAGGGCTCTTTATATCACTGTAAGCAATTGCAGACACCTGTGCTAATTAGTTTGGCAGGTGTGTCCAATGAAAGGCAAGACTACTTAAGAAGGCTCTCTCACATTATTAAGCAGCCTACATTTTCTGCCAAAATGGGAAAGAAAAAGGATGTGTCGGCTGCTGAGAAGCAACAAATTGTGGAGTGTTTAGGTCAAGGCATGACTACAATCAACATTGTGCGATGATCAGGATGAAGTGTCTTGGCAATCAAGAAGTATGTAGCTGATTCACAGTACACACGTGTGCGTGCTGATAAGGGCAAATTGAGGACTCTTTCCTACAGGCAATTACGTCAGGTTGAAACAGCAGCGGCAAAAAAGCCTTGTCATAGCAGCAGACAAGTTTTTGAAGCTGCTTGTGCCTCCAACGTCCCCCGAACAACAAGATGCAGGGTCCTTCAGAGGTTTGCAGCTGTGCATATGCCATCCTGTCGACCTCCTCTATCCACTTCACACAAGCAGAAACGGCTCCAGTGGGCCAAACATTACATGAAGACTGATTTCAAAACTGTTTTGTTCACGGATGAGTGCCGTGCAGCGCTCGATGGTCCAGATGAATGGAGTGGAGGATGGCTGGTTGATGGACACCCCACGCAAACACGGCTACAGCGCCAACAAGGAGGAGGTGGAGTAATGTTTTCGGCTGGAATCATGGGGAGAGAGATTGTCGGCCCCTTTAGGATCCCTGAAGGCGCTAAAGATGAACTCCATAATGTATGTGGATTTTCTTAAACAGCACTTCCTGCCATGGTTCAAGAAGAAGAACCGTGTATTTCACAGCAAGATCATTTTTCTGCATGATAATGCACCATCTCATGCTGCACATAAAACATCTGCATCTCTGGCTGATATGGGCATAAAAGGGGACAAACTTATGGTGTGACCCCCATGCTCCCCTGACCTCTACCCCATTCAGAACCTTTGGAGCATCATTAAAAGGAGTGTCTATGATGGCGGGAGGCAGTTCACATCTAAGCAACAGCTCTGGGAGGGCATTCTGTCCTCATGTAAAACAATTGAAGCAGAAACCATCCAAAACCTGACAAATTCAATGGACGAGAGAGTTCAGAAGCTCCTTTCGGACAAGGGGTCCTATGTGAAAATGTAACATCACCTAGAATAAAGTTTTGAGTTGAAAACTGTTTGATTTCAGTTTCTAACAACCTGCTAATGCTTATAATTTCAAAAATGACCATTTTTTTGGTCTTTATTAAAATGAAAAGGTTGATCGAAAAGTTTGGGGGATCTAAGAGTGTGGCAACCCAGTAGTCATGATTATTTCGAATTCTGACAATATGAGGGTCATGCTGCAGGTAGTGCAGCAAGAAGGCACTTATGTGTCTTGCGCATCTCGGAGCCCCAAAATTATTTTCCGGGCTAGATGCAGCTAAAAATTATTTTTAATTTTAAATCTGGTGAAGCTTATTATAGATGGCCTAATAGGATCAGTGCTGCACACTGCTACAAAGCCCAAATTATTTTCCAGTCAAGATACAGATAAACATGATTAGTAATTTGAAAGCTTAAAACGGTTGGTAGGGTGATTTTAACCAATCATCAAGCTTTTACTCTCCCCAGGATGACACAGGGGTAGAAAAGTCGTTTCGGATCCATGATTTGTTCATCTTTATGAACGTGAGTCTGTCTACATTATCAGTGGAGAGCCGCGTGCGCTTATCTGTCAGCACACCACCAGCAGCGCTGAACACACGTTCAGACAGAACGCTGGCTGTGGGGCATGACAAGATCTCCAAGGCGTAAGTGGCTAGCTCCGGCCATTTATCCAGATTGGAAGCCCAAAAAGAGCAAGGGTCCAGTGACACAGTCGTGGCTTCAATGTTTACTTGGAGATACTCCTGTACCATCGTCTCTAGGCGTTGACTATGTGTCAGACTTCTTGTCTCCTGTGGCCTTGCAAAGGATGGGCTAAAAAAGTGGTGAAATGATTCCGCAAAATTGATGTTACCAGCAGATACTGTGGTTCTGTTACGGTTTGAGTGCTGAACACTTGACGGTCCCACGGTTGGCAAGTTGGAACTGTGAGATTCACTACGTGCACCACTGGTATTTTGTGGAAAAGCACATGTAAGATTCTGCAACAGTCTCTGCTGATACTCCTGCATGCGTGCATCCCTTTCTATGGCAGGAATAATTTCTGCAAATTTACTTTTGTACCGGGGATCTAACAGTGTGGCAACCCAGTAGTCAGGATTATTTCTAATTCGCACAATTCGAGGGTCATGTTGCAGGTAGTGCAGCAAGAAGGCACTCATGTGTGTTGCGCATCCAGGAGCACCAAGTCCCTGTTGTGTTGGTGGCGAGGTAGCAATCATGCTTCCTTCCTCTGTCCTCTCCCCCCAACCTCGCACAACAGAAATGTGATCAAGGTCTCCCTCATCTGATGAGTCTTCCATCAGTTCGTCCTCCACTTCTTCCTGGGCTCCTGCACCTTCCTCACTAGTTTGGCTGCTACCATGCGCCCTGGTAAAATCATCTCCCCCACCCTCACATGCCTGCCGCCTTGGTGCTGCCGACCGTCTGGACCTTGCAGATGTTAGCCCTTCCGCATACAACTCCTCCTCCTCTACTTCCTCCACCTCCTCTTGTGCCACCACCTGACTCCGAATTCTGTTTAACATGTGCTCCAGCATGTAAATCACCGGAATAGTCATGCTGATAATGGCATCGTCAGCACTAAACATCTTCGTCGCCATTTCAAAACTGTGCAGAAGGGTGCATAGGTCCCTGATCTGAGACCACTCCTCCAGCGTGATTTGCCCCACCTCTGAATCTCGTTGGCCCAGGCTATACGTCAGAACGTATTGCACCAGGGCTTGTCGGTGCTGCCACAGTCGCTGCAACATGTGCAGAGTTGAATTCCACTGGGTAGGCACATCGCATTTTAGCCGGTGAAGTGGCAGGCCCAACGACTTCTGTAGAGATGTAAGTCGCTGAGCTGCGAGATGCGAACGGCGGAAGTGAGCACACAGCGACCGTGCCCTCTGCAGAAGGCCATCTAGTCTGGGATAGTGGGCTAAAAATTGCTGGACAACCAGGTTCAACACGTGAGCCATACAAGGCACGTGTGTGACATTGCCCCGGCGAAGGGCCGCACCCAGGTTTGCAGCATTGTCGCACACGGCCTTCCCTGGTTTCAGGTCCAGTGGAGACAACCATTCATGAAATTGGTTCTCCAGAGCTGACCACAACTCCTCAGCTGTGTGACTCACATTTCCCAGACATTTCAATGTAAAAACCGCCTGATGACGTTGAGCCCTACTGCCAGCATAGTAAGGAGGTGTGCAGGATCCCTTCTGCGCAGTTAGAAAGCTTGTGGCATGACCAGACAGGCTTTGGGTGCAGGTGGAAGACCGAGAGGAGGTTGAGGAGGCAGAAGCAGTGGAGGAAAAATGACATAAAGAGGATTGACGCACAACTCGTGGGGATGGCAAGACTTGGACAGCAGCCCCTTGTCCTGCTGTCACCATAGTTACCCAGTGCCCAGTCAGCGACATGTAACGCCCCTGTCCATGCCTACTCGTCCAAGTGTCTGTGGTGAAATGCACCCTGTCACACACAGAGTTTCTCAAAGAAGCGGTGATGTTGTGTGTGACATGCTGGTGGAGCGCAGGCACACCTTTCTTTGAGAAGTAGTGCCGACTGGGCATCTGGTACTGGGGCACTGCGACGGACATAAGGTCTCGAAAATCCTCTGTGTCCACCAGGCGGAAAGGCAGCATTTCTGTAGCCAAGAGCTTGCAGATGGTGAAATTCAACCTCTTAGCTTTCTCATGGCTAGGAGGAAATGGTCTTTTACTTGTCCACATCTGAGGGACCGAGGGCTGGCTATTGTGCTTAGACGGGGTTGATAAGGGTGTCCCCGGCAAACTGCCGGTCTGTGAGGAAGATGCAGGCGGACATGTTAGGTTGCCTTGATCCAAAGGTGGTGCTATCGATGTCGGACAGCGCTCAAGACCAGCTGGTGTTACCACCTCCAAAGAAAATGATGACCTGCCAATCACGCTGGCTGTTGCGGGTAAAGAGGTGGCAGGTCTGCGCCCCAAAACAGGTGTGACTGCTGTCCCCCCAGTCACAGAGGATGAAGAGGCCGCGGATGCACAAGATATGGCAGACGGTGGTTGGCCCGGCCGGCTAGACCGCATTGTAGCACACTGAGCTTCCCACTGCAACTTATGCTTCATGTCCATGTGCCGGTTCATGCATGAAGTACTCAAACTATGTATTTTTTGGCCTCTACTTAGCTTTTGCTGACAAATGTTACAGATAACACGAGTTGGGTCATCTTTATCGATCTGAAAAAATGCCCAGGCTATGCAAGGCTTAGCACCCATGCGACCTGAAGAGCCACCACGACTTGTGGTGAGAGGCAGAGTTGTGTTTGAGGATGCAGTTGTTGACGTGCTTCCAGTACTACGTCTCTGTCCAGGAAGGCGCAACCTGACCTCGTCGTCACTAGCATCTTCCTCCACCTACTCTGCTGACCTCATCTCTTGGCTGACTGTGGGTTGACAGTAAGTGGGATCTCCGACCTCATCATCATCACCCTGTGCGTTATCACACCCGTCGTCCTCAGAGCCAACCTGTTCCTGCCCTGACAAAAAACTAAAGTTGTCGCTCCAATCAGGTATTTGAGTCTTATCATCGTCTTCCTCATTGTCTCCACCAACAGGAGTTACAGTTTGGGAATGAGGGTCTACATTATGGTCAGAACCTTCTGCGTCTGGTCCTGGATCCGACTCATAAAGATTCTGGGCATCAGTGCAGATCATTTCCTCGTCTGGATTCACAGAAGCGCTGGAGTCGACCTCTGATTCCCAGGCTATAGTATGAGTAAACAGCTCTGCAGACTCAACCATCTGTTCTACCTCATACTCAGACGGGCAGCTGGAGATTTGGGAGCTGTGAGGAAGCAAGTGCGATTTGGGTGACACCTTTGAGGACTGGAGTATTTGTGATGTTGAAGTTGATGTGGAGGAGAGCCCACTTAAAGGAGCACTTGATATCCGTTGAAGCACCTGCTGTTTTTGTGCCTCATCTGGAATTTGTAGCGATTGGCGTGGCCGTAAGAAAGGGATCTTATCACATTGTCCGCTAAAAGAAGTAGACATTTTAGTTTGGCTGGAAGATGGTCTTTCTTCTGCACCTACCCCACGGACACAACCTTTTTTCCCCTTCCCAACACGCCTATTTCCCTTTCCACCAGCAGCAGGCCTTTTTCCACTCATTTTGGTGGTTAACTAATTTACAACTCTGGAGTTGTTTGCACAAAAAAACAATGGATGGTAACCGAGCAGAGCTGAGTGGCCAAACTGTGGTATTAGGCCAAAACTATTGACTGGGTTAGATGCAGAAAAAAATTATTTTTAATTTGCAACCTGATGGAGGTCAGTATAGATGGACTAATAGACCAAGTCCCACACACCGCTAGAAGCCCAAATATTTTTTCAGAGCTAGATGCAGAAATTTTTTTTATTCAATTTGCAACCTGATGGAGGTCAGTATAGATGGACTAATAGACCAAGTCCCACACACTGCTAGAAGCCCAAATATTTTTTCAGAGCTAGATGCAGAAAAAAATTATTTTTAATTTGCAACCTGATGGAGGTCAGTATAGATGGACTAATAGACCAAGTCCCACACACTGCTAGAAACCCAAATATTTTTTCAGAGCTAGATGCAGAAAAAAATTATTTTTAATTTGCAACCTGATGGAGGTCAGTATAGATGGACTAATAGACCAAGTCCCACACACCGCTAGAAGCCCAAATATTTTTTCAGAGCTAGATGCAGAAAAAAATTATATTCAATTTGCAACCTGCTGGAGGTCAGTATAGAAGGACTAATAGAACAAGTCCCACACACTGCTAGAAGCCCAAATATTTTTTCAGAGCTAAATGAAGAAAAAAATTATTTTTAATTTGCAACCTGATGGAGGTCAGTATAGATGGACTAATAGACCAAGTCCCACACACTGCTAGAAGCCCAAATATTTTTTCAGAGCTAGATGCAGAAAAAAATTATATTCAGTTTGCAACCTGATGGAGGTCAGTATAGATGGACTAATAGAATGATGCTATGCCCAAAAGATTTTACTTCACTAGGTGCAGTAAAAAAATTGGTATTCTATACACAGGTGGTATATCTTGCAACACAGATAGGCTACTCCACTGACTAACACACTCTGCAATAGTCCAAAAAGGATTAGCTTTGCTAGATTCAGCCAAATGCTGTGAAAAAAACTTGCACAGCACTGGCACAGACCTGCCTGGCAAAAACTGATAGGAACTGATGTAACCTAGTCCTGAAAAGGACTCCAATTACAATTAGTCTTTACTCCCACAATCTATCTATTTAAGAGCACAGACCTGCCTGATAAAAGTCGTAGGAAATGCTGTAACCTAGTCCTTAAAAGGACTGCAATCACAACTATTCCCTACTCCCAAGCTATCTGTATATTTGTGCGAAAATTGGCTTGAAATTAACAAGGTATAGCGCACACAGCAACAGCGGTGCCGTCTAACACGCAGCTGCAGCAGTGAGAAAATGGTGGCGACGGGGAAAATGGCTTGGTCTTATAGGGCAAGGACATGTGACATACACTGCCAATCACACATGCCCTTGCTTGTGTGAAAAAAAGCACTTCGCTCCGTGTGTGCGCTGCTGATAGGCTGACAGATTGCACCTCCCCACTGCAAATGCGGGAAAGAGAAAAAAAAATGGAGATCGTCATTGTTCCTGCAGAGATCCATCCCCTGCCCCTCCCCCCGCCCCGCTGTACACTCAAACTGCGTATTAACATTAATTTTCATCATTACTGAGAAAAAATCCAGTTATGATTTTGGTGCACGAACAGTTATCGAACATAACCTCGAACAGCCGAATTTTCCTCAAATTGTTCGTGTTCGCCGACCGGCTCGAACACCGCCCAAAACAGCTCGAATTTGAGATTGGCGAACAGTTCGAGTAGAACAACGCTCATCTCTAGTAAAATCATCTCCCCCACCCTCACATGCCTGCCGCCTTGGTGCTGCCGACCGTCTGGACCTTGCAGATGTTAGCCCTTCCGCATACAACTCCTCCTCCTCTACTTCCTCCACCTCCTCTTGTGCCACCACCTGACTCCGAATTCTGTTTAACATGTGCTCCAGCATGTAAATCACCGGAATAGTCATGCTGATAATGGCATCGTCAGCACTAAACATCTTCGTCGCCATTTCAAAACTGTGCAGAAGGGTGCATAGGTCCCTGATCTGAGACCACTCCTCCAGCGTGATTTGCCCCACCTCTGAAACTCGTTGGCCCAGGCTATACGTCAGAACGTATTGCACCAGGGCTTGTCGGTGCTGCCACAGTCGCTGCAACATGTGCAGAGTTGAATTCCACCGGGTAGGCACATCGCATTTTAGCCGGTGAAGTGGCAGGCCCAACGACTTCTGTAGAGATGTAAGTCGCTGAGCTGCGGGATGCGAACGGCGGAAGTGAGCACACAGCGACCGTGCCCTCTGCAGAAGGCCATCTAGTCTGGGATAGTGGGCTAAAAATTGCTGGACAACCAGGTTCAACACGTGAGCCATACAAGGCACGTGTGTGACATTGCCCCGGCGAAGGGCCGCACCCAGGTTTGCAGCATTGTCGCACACGGCCTTCCCTGGTTTCAGGTCCAGTGGAGACAACCATTCATGAAATTGGTTCTCCAGAGCTGACCACAACTCCTCAGCTGTGTGACTCACATTTCCCAGACATTTCAATGTAAAAACCGCCTGATGACGTTGAGCCCTACTGCCAGCATAGTAAGGAGGTGTGCAGGATCCCTTCTGCGCAGTTAGAAAGCTTGTGGCATGACCAGACAGGCTTTGGGTGCAGGTGGAAGACCGAGAGGAGGTTGAGGAGGCAGAAGCAGTGGAGGAAAAATGACATAAAGAGGATTGACGCACAACTCGTGGGGACGGCAAGACTTGGACAGCAGCCCCTTGTCCTGCTGTCACCATAGTTACCCAGTGCCCAGTCAGCGACATGTAACGCCCCTGTCCATGCCTACTCGTCCAAGTGTCTGTGGTGAAATGCACCCTGTCACACACAGAGTTTCTCAAAGAAGCGGTGATGTTGTGTGCGACATGCTGGTGGAGCGCAGGCACACCTTTCTTTGAGAAGTAGTGCCGACTGGGCATCTGGTACTGGGGCACTGCGACGGACATAAGGTCTCGAAAATCCTCTGTGTCCACCAGGCGGAAAGGCAGCATTTCTGTAGCCAAGAGCTTGCAGATGGTGAAATTCAACCTCTTAGCTTTCTCATGGCTAGGAGGAAATGGTCTTTTACTTTTCCACATCTGAGGGACCGAGGGCTGGCTATTGTGCTTAGACGGGGTTGATAAGGGTGTCCCCGGCAAACTGCCGGTCTGTGAGGAAGATGCAGGCGGACATGTTAGGTTGCCTTGATCCAAAGGTGGTGCTATCGATGTCGGACAGCGCTCAAGACCAGCTGGTGTTACCACCTCCAAAGAAAATGATGACCTGCCAATCACGCTGGCTGTTGCGGGTAAAGAGGTGGCAGGTCTGCGCCCCAAAACAGGTGTGACTGCTGTCCCCCCAGTCACAGAGGATGAAGAGGCCGCGGATGCACAAGATATGGCAGACGGTGGTTGGCCCGGCCGGCTAGACCGCATTGTAGCACACTGAGCTTCCCACTGCAACTTATGCTTCATGTCCATGTGCCGGTTCATGCATGAAGTACTCAAACTATGTATTTTTTGGCCTCTACTTAGCTTTTGCTGACAAATGTTACAGATAACACGAGTTGGGTCATCTTTATCGATCTGAAAAAATGCCCAGGCTATGCAAGGCTTAGCACCCATGCGACCTAAAGAGCCACCACGACTTGTGGTGAGAGGCAGAGTTGTGTTTGAGGATGCAGTTGTTGACGTGCTTCCAGTACTACGTCTCTGTCCAGGAAGGCGCAACCTGACCTCGTCGTCACTAGCATCTTCCTCCACCTCCTCTGCTGACCTCATCTCTTGGCTGACTGTGGGTTGACAGTAAGTGGGATCTCCGACCTCATCATCATCACCCTGTGCGTTATCACACCCGTCGTCCTCAGAGCCAACCTGTTCCTGCCCTGACAAAAAACTAAAGTTGTCGCTCCAGTCAGGTATTTGAGTCTTATCATCGTCTTCCTCATTGTCTCCACCAACAGGAGTTACAGTTTGGGAATGAGGGTCTACATTATGGTCAGAACCTTCTGCGTCTGGTCCTGGATCCGACTCATAAAGATTCTGGGCATCAGTGCAGATCATTTCCTCGTCTGGATTCACAGAAGCGCTGGAGTCGACCTCTGATTCCCAGGCTATAGTATGAGTAAACAGCTCTGCAGACTCAACCATCTGTTCTACCTCATACTCAGACGGGCAGCTGGAGATTTGGGAGCTGTGAGGAAGCAAGTGCGATTTGGGTGACACCTTTGAGGACTGGAGTATTTGTGATGTTGAAGTTGATGTGGAGGAGAGCCCACTTAAAGGAGCACTTGATATCCGTTGAAGCACCTGCTGTTTTTGTGCCTCATCTGGAATTTGTAGCGATTGGCGTGGCCGTAAGAAAGGGATCTTATCACATTGTCCGCTAAAAGAAGTAGACATTTTAGTTTGGCTGGAAGATGGTCTTTCTTCTGCACCTACCCCACGGACACAACCTTTTTTCCCCTTCCCAACACGCCTATTCCCCTTTCCACCAGCAGCAGGCCTTTTTCCACTCATTTTGGTGGTTAACTAATTCACAACTCTGGAGTTGTTTGCACAAAAAAACAATGGATGGTAACCGAGCAGAGCTGAGTGGCCAAACTGTGGTATTAGGCCAAAACTATTGGCTGGGTTAGATGCAGAAAAAAATTATTTTTAATTTGCAACCTGATGGAGGTCGGTATAGATGGACTAATAGACCAAGTCCCACACACCGCTAGAAGCCCAAATATTTTTTCAGAGCTAGATGCAGAAAAAAATTATTTTTAATTTGCAACCTGATGGAGGTCAGTATAGATGGACTAATAGACCAAGTCCCACACACTGCTAGAAGCCCAAATATTTTTTCAGAGCTAGATGCAGAAAAAAATTATTTTTAATTTGCAACCTGATGGAGGTCAGTATAGATGGACTAATAGAACAAGTCCCACACGCTGCTAGAAGCCCAAATATTTTTTCAGAGATAAATGAAGAAAAAAATTATTTTTAATTTGCAACCTGATGGAGGTCAGTATAGATGGACTAATAGACCAAGTCCCACACACTGCTAGAAGCCCAAATATTTTTTCAGAGCTAGATGCAGAAAAAAATTATTTTTAATTTGCAACCTGATGGAGGTCAGTATAGATGGACTAGTAGACCAAGTCCCACACACCGCTAGAAGCCCAAATATTTTTTCAGAGCTAGATGCAGAAAAAAATTATATTCAATTTGCAACCTGCTGAAGGTCAGTATAGAAGGACTAATAGAACAAGTCCCACACACTGCTAGAAGCCCAAATATTTTTTCAGAGCTAAATGAAGAAAAAAATTATTTTTAATTTGCAACCTGATGGAGGTCAGTATAGATGGACTAATAGACCAAGTCCCACACACTGCTAGAAGCCCAAATATTTTTTCAGAGCTAGATGCAGAAAAAAATTATATTCAGTTTGCAACCTGATGGAGGTCAGTATAGATGGACTAATAGAATGATGCTATGCCCAAAAGATTTTACTTCACTAGGTGCAGTAAAAAAATTGGTATTCTATACACAGGTGGTATATCTTGCAACACAGATAGGCTACTCCACTGACTAACACACTCTGCAATAGGCCAAAAAGGATTATCTTTGCTAGATTCAGCCAAATGCTGTGAAAAAAACTTGCACAGCACTGGCACAGACCTGCCTGGCAAAAACTGATAGGAACTGATGTAACCTAGTCCTGAAAAGGACTCCAATTACAATTAGTCTTTACTCCCACAATCTATCTATTTAAGAGCACAGACCTGCCTGATAAAAGTCGTAGGAAATGCTGTAACCTAGTCCTTAAAAGGACTGCAATCACAACTATTCCCTACTCCCAAGCTATCTGTATATTTGTGCGAAAATTGGCTTGAAATTAACAAGGTATAGCGCACACAGCAACAGCGGTGCCGTCTAACACGCAGCTGCAGCAGTGAGAAAATGGTGGCGACGGGGAAAATGGCTTGGTCTTATAGGGCAAGGACATGTGACATACACTGCCAATCACACATGCCCTTGCTTGTGTGAAAAAAAGCACTTCGCTCCGTGTGTGCGCTGCTGATAGGCTGACAGATTGCACCTCCCCACTGCAAATGCGGGAAAGAGAAAAAAAAATGGAGATCTTCATTGTTCCTGCAGAGATCCATCCCCTGCCCCTCCCCCCGCCCCGCTGTACACTCAAACTGCGTATTAACATTAATTTTCATCATTACTGAGAAAAAATCCAGTTATGATTTTGGTGCACGAACAGTTATCGAACATAACCTCGAACAGCCGAATTTTTCTCAAATTGTTCGTGTTCGCCGACCGGCTCGAACACCGCCCAAAACAGCTCGAATTTGAGATTGGCGAACAGTTCGAGTAGAACAACGCTCATCTCTACAATGGAAGAGTTCTAAAGCATTTTTAAACTTCAGCATAATTCCGAGAACCATGGGAAAGTTCTACAGACTGGTTTTAAAAAACAATAACATTCCGAACACAATGGAAGAGTTTCAAAGCATTTTTAGACTTCAGCAGAATTTCGAGAACAATGAAAGAGTTCCAAAGCATTTTTACAATTCAGCAGAATTCCAAGAACAATGGAAGAGTTCCAATGCATTTTTAAACTTCAGCAGAATTCCGAGAACAATGGAAGAGTTCCAAAGTATTTTTAAACTTCAGCAGAAGTCCGAGAACAATGGAAGAGTTCCAAACCATTTTTAAAATTCAGCAGAATTCCGAGAACAATGGAAGAGTTCCAAAGCATTTTTAAACTTCAGCAGAATTCCGAGAACAATGAAAGAGTTCTACAGAGTTATTTAAAAAAACAATGACATACCGAGAACAATGGGAGAGTTCCAAAGCTTTTTTAAACTTCAGCAGAATTCCGAAAACAATGGAAGAGTTCAAAAACATTTTTAAACTTCAGCAGAATTCCGAGAACAATGGAAGAGTTCCAAAGCATTTTAAACTTCAGCAGAATTCCGAGAACAATGGAAGAGTTCCAAAGCATTTTTAAACTTCAGCACAATTCCGAGAACAATGGCAGAGTTCCAAAGCATTTTTAAACTTCAGTAGAATACCGAGAACAATGGAAGAGTTCCAAAGCATTTTTAAAGTTCAGCAGAATTCCGAGAACAATGGGAAAGTTCTACAGACTGATTTTAAAAAAACAATAACATTCAGAACACAATGGAAGAGTTTCAAAGCATTTTTAGACTTCAGCAGAATTCCGAGAACAATGGAAGAGTTCCAATGCATTTTTAAACTTCATCAGAATTCCGAGAACAATGAAAGAGTTCTACAGGCTTATTTAAAAAAACAATGACATTCCGAGAACAAGAGATTATTTCCAAAGCATTTTTAAACTTTAGTAGAATTCAGAGAACAATGTGAGATTTCTACCGACTGATTTAAAAAAACAATAACATTCCGAGAACAATGTCAGAGTTCCAAAGCATTTTTAAACTTCAGCAGAATTCCGAGAACAATGGAAGAGTTCCAAAGCATTTTTAAACTTCAGCAGAATTCCAAGAACAATGGTAGAGTTAAAAAGCATTTTTAAACTTCAGTAGAATACCGAGAACAATGGAAGAGTTCCAAAGCATTGTTAAAGTTCAGCAGAATTCCGAGAACAATGGGAAAGTTCTACAGACTGATTTTAAAAAAACAATAACCTTCCGAACACAATGGAAGAGTTTCAAAGCATTTTTAGACTTCAGCAGAATTCCGAGAACAATGGAAGAGTTGAAAAGCATTTTTAAAATTCAGCCGAATTC
Source organism: Phyllobates terribilis (assembly GCF_046119375.1). Classification (NCBI taxonomy): domain Eukaryota; kingdom Metazoa; phylum Chordata; class Amphibia; order Anura; family Dendrobatidae; genus Phyllobates; species Phyllobates terribilis. The sequence goes on from NW_027362771.1 coordinate 252,481,842, forward strand.
CGAGAACAATGGAAGAGTTCCAAAGCATTTTTAAACTTCAGCAGAATTCTGAGAACAATGAAAGAGTTCTACAGAGTTATTTAAAAAAACAATGACATACCGAGAACAATGGGAGAGTTCCAAAGCATTTTTAAACTTCAGCAGAATTCCGAAAACAATGGAAGAGTTCCAAAACATTTTTAAACTTCAGCAGAATTCTGAGAACAATGGAAGAGTTCTAAAGCATTTTTAAACTTCAGCATAATTCCGAAAACAATGGAAGAGTTCAAAAACATTTTTAAACTTCAGCAGAATTCCGAGAACAATGGCAGAGTTCCAAAGCATTTTTAAACTTCAGCAGAATTCCAAGAACAATGGTAGAGTTCCAAAACATTTTTAAACTTCAGTAGAATACCGAGAACAATGGAAGAGTTCCAAAGCATTGTTAAAGTTCAGCAGAATTCCGAGAACAATGGGAAAGTTCTACAGACTGATTTTAAAAAAACAATAACCTTCCGAACACAATGGAAGAGTTTCAAAGCATTTTTAGACTTCAGCAGAATTCCGAGAACAATGGAAGAGTTGAAAAGCATTTTTAAAATTCAGCCGAATTCCGAGAACAATGGAAGAGTTCCAAAGCATTTTTAAACTTCAGCAGAATTCTGAGAACAATGAAAGAGTTCTACAGAGTTATTTAAAAAAACAATGACATACCGAGAACAATGGGAGAGTTCCAAAGCATTTTTAAACTTCAGCAGAATTCCGAAAACAATGGAAGAGTTCCAAAACATTTTTAAACTTCAGCAGAATTCTGAGAACAATGGAAGAGTTCTAAAGCATTTTTAAACTTCAGCATAATTCCGAAAACAATGGAAGAGTTCAAAAACATTTTTAAACTTCAGCAGAATTCCGAGAACAATGGCAGAGTTCCAAAGCATTTTTAAACTTCAGCAGAATTCCAAGAACAATGGTAGAGTTCCAAAGCATTTTTAAACTTCAGTAGAATACCGAGAACAATGGAAGAGTTCCAAAGCATTGTTAAAGTTCAGCAGAATTCCGAGAACAATGGGAAAGTTCTACAGACTGATTTTAAAAAAACAATAACCTTCCGAACACAATGGAAGAGTTTCAAAGCATTTTTAGACTTCAGCAGAATTCCGAGAACAATGGAAGAGTTCCAAAGCATTTTTAAACTTCAGCACAATTCCGAGAACAATGGAAGAGTTCCAAAGCATTTTTAAACTTCAGCAGAATTCCGAGAACAATGGAAGAGTTCCAAAGCATTTTTAAACTTCATCAGAATTCCGAGAACAATGAAAGAGTTCTACAGGCTTATTTAAAAAAACAATGACATTCCGAGAACAATAGGATAATTCCAAAGCATTTTTAAACTTTAGTAGATTTCCGAGAACAATGGGAGTGTTCTACCGACTGATTTAAAAAAAAAATAACATTCCGAGAACAATGGCAGAGTTCCAAAGCATTTTTAAACTTCAGCAGAATTCCTGAGAACAATGGGAGAGTTTTACAGACTTAATTAAAAAAACATTGACATACCGGGAACAATGGCAGAGTTCCAAAGCATTTTTAAACTTCAGCAGAATTACGAAAACAATGGAAGAGTTCCAAAACATTGTTAAAGTTCAGCAGAATTCCGAGAACAATGGGAAAGTTCTACAGACTGATTTTAAAAAAACAATAACCTTCCGAACACAATGGAAGAGTTTCAAAGCATTTTTAGACTTCAGCAGAATTCCGAGAACAATGGAAGAGTTCCAAAGCATTTTTAAACTTCAGCACAATTCCGAGAACAATGGAAGAGTTCCAAAGCATTTTTAAACTTCAGCAGAATTCCGAGAAAAATGAAAGAGTTCTACAGAGTTATTTAAAAAAACAATGACATACCGAGAACAATGGGAGAGTTCCAAAGCATTTTTAAACTTCAGCAGAATTCCGAAAACAAAGGTAGAGTTCCAAAACATTTTTAAACTTCAGCAGAATTCCGAGAACAATGGCAGAGTTCCAAAGCATTTTTAAACTTCAGCAGAATTCCGAGAACAATGGAAGAGTTGAAAAGCATTTTTAAAATTCAGCCGAATTCCGAGAACAATGGAAGAGTTCCAAAGCATTTTTAAACTTCAGCAGAATTCTGAGAACAATGAAAGAGTTCTACAGAGTTATTTAAAAAAACAATGACATACCGAGAACAATGGGAGAGTTCCAAAGCATTTTTAAACTTCAGCAGAATTCCGAAAACAATGGAAGAGTTCCAAAACATTTTTAAACTTCAGCAGAATTCTGAGAACAATGGAAGAGTTCTAAAGCATTTTTAAACTTCAGCATAATTCCGAAAACAATGGAAGAGTTCCAAAGCATTTTAAACTTCAGCAGAATTCCGAGAACAATGGAAGAGTTCCAAAGCATTTTTAAACTTCAGCACAATTCCGAGAACCATGGGAAAGTTCTACCGACTGATTTTAAAAAAAAATAACATTTCGAACACAATGGAAGAGTTTCAAAGCATTTTTAGACTTCAGCAGAAGTTCGAGAACAATGAAAGAGTTCCAAAGCGTTTTTACAATTCAGCAGAAATCCAAGAACAAAGGAAGAGTTCCAATGCATTTTTAAACTTCAGCAGAATTCCGAAAACAATGGAAGAGTTCCAAAGTATTTTTAAACTTCAGCAGAAGTCCGAGAACAATGGAAGAGTTCCAAACCATTTTTAAAATTCAGCAGAATTCCGAGAACAATGGAAGAGTTCCAAAGCATTTTTAAACTTCAGCAGATTTCCGAGAACAATGAAAGAGTTCTACAGAGTTATTTAAAAAAACAATGACATACCGAGAACAATGGGAGAGTTCCAAAGCATTTTTAAACTTCAGCAGAATTCCGAAAACAATGGAAGAGTTCAAAAACATTTTTAAACTTCAGCAGAATTCCGAGAACAATGGAAGAGTTCCAAAGCATTTTAAACTTCAGCAGAATTCCGAGAACAATGGAAGAGTTCCAAAGCATTTTTAAACTTCAGCAGAATTCCGAGAACAATGGAAGAGTTCCAAGGCATTTTTAAAATTCATCAGAATTCCGAGAACAATGAAAGAGTTCTACAGGCTTATTTAAAAAAACAATGACATTCCGAGAACAATAGGATAATTCCAAAGCATTTTTAAACTTTAGTAGATTTCCGAGAACAATGGGAGTGTTCTACCGACTGATTTAAAAAAAAAATAACATTCCGAGAACAATGGCAGAGTTCCAAAGCATTTTTAAACTTCAGCAGAATTCCTGAGAACAATGGGAGAGTTTTACAGACTTAATTAAAAAAACATTGACATACCGGGAACAATGGCAGAGTTCCAAAGCATTTTTAAACTTCAGTAGAATACCGAGAACAATGGAAGAGTTCCAAAGCATTGTTAAACTTCAGCAGAATTCCGAGAACAATGGGAAAGTTCTACAGACTGATTTAAAAAAAACAATAACCTTCCGAACACAATGGAAGAGTTTCAAAGCATTTTTAGACTTCAGCAGAATTCCGAGAACAATGGAAGAGTTCCAAAGCATTTTTAAACTTCAGCAGAATTCCGAGAACAATGGTAGAGTTCCAAAGCATTTTTAAACTTCAGCACAATTCCGAGAACAATGGAAGAGTTCCAAAGCATTTTTAAACTTCAGCAGAATTCCGAGAAAAATGAAAGAGTTCTACAGAGTTATTTAAAAAAACAATGACATACCGAGAACAATGGAAGAGTTCCAAAGCATTTTTAAACTTGAGCAGAATTACGAAAACAATGGAAGAGTTCCAAAACATTTTTAAACTTCAGCAGAATTCCGAGAACAATGGCAGAGTTCCAAAGTATTTTTAAACTTCAGCAGAATTCCGAGAACAATGGAAGAGTTCCAAAGCATTTTTAAAATTCAGCCGAATTCCGAGAACAATGGAAGAGTTCCAAAGCATTTTTAAACTTCAGCAGAATTCCGAGAACAATGAAAGAGTTCTACAGAGTTATTTAAAAAAACAATGACATACCGAGAACAATGGGAGAGTTCCAAAGCATTTTTAAACTTCAGCAGAATTCCGAAAACAATGGAACGGTTGCAAAACATTTTTAAACTTCAGCAGAATTCTGAGAACAATGGAACAGTTCCAAAGCATTTTTAAACTTCAGCAGAATTCCGAGAACAATGGAAGATTTCCATAGGATTTTTAAACTTCAGCAGAATTCCGAGAACAATGGAAGAGTTCCAAAGCATTTTTAAACTTCACCAGAATTCCGAGAACAATGAAAGAGTTCTACAGGCTTATTTAAAAAAACAATGACTTTCCGAGAACAATAGGTTATTTCCAAAGCATTTTTAAACTTTAGTAGAATTCCAAGAACAATGGGAGAGTTCTACCGACTGATTTAAAAAAACAATAACATTCCGAGAACAATGGAAGATTTCCAAAGCATTTTTAAACTTCAGCAGAATTCCGAGAACAATGGAAGAGTTCCAAAGCATTTTTAAACTTCAGCAGAATTCCAAGAACAATGGAAGAGTTCCAAAGCATTTTGAATCTTCAGCAGAATTCCGAGAACAATGGGAGAGTTCCAAAGCATTTTTAAACTTCAGAAGAATTCCGAAAACAATGGAAGAGTTCTAAAGCATTTTTAAACTTCATCAGAATTCCGAGAACAATGGGAGAGTTCTACAGACTTATATAAAAAAACAATTTCATTCCGAAAACAATGGAAGAGTTTCAAAGCATTCCTAAACTTCAGCAGAATTCCGAGAACAATGGAAGAGTTCCAAAGCATTTTTAAACTTCAGCATAATTCCGAGAACCATGGGAAAGTTCTACAGACTGATTTTAAAAAACAATAACATTCCGAACACAATGGAAGAGTTTCAAAGCATTTTTAGACTTCAGCAGAATTTCGAGAACAATGAAAGAGTTCCAAAGCATTCTTACAATTCAGCAGAATTCCAAGAACAATGGAAGAGTTCCAATGCATTTTTAAACTTCAGCAGAATTCCGAGAACAATGGAAGAGTTCCAAAGTATTTTTAAACTTCAGCAGAAGTCCGAGAACAATGGAAGAGTTCCAAACCATTTTTAAAATTCAGCAGAATTCCAAAAACAATGGAAGAGTTCCAAAGCATTTTTAAACTTCAGCAGATTTCCAAGAACAATGAAAGAGTTCTACAGAGTTATTTAAAAAAACAATGACATAACGAGAACAATGGGAGAGTTCCAAAGCATTTTTAAACTTCAGCAGAATTCCGAAAACAATGGAAGAGTTCCAAAACATTTTTAAACTTCAGCAGAATTCCGAGAACAATGGAAGAGTTCCAAAGCATTTTAAAACTTCAGCAGAATTCCGAGAACAATGGAAAAGTTGCAAAGCATTTTTAAACTTCAGCAGAAATCCGAGAACAATGGAAGAGTTCCAAAGCATTTTTAAACTTCATCAGAATTCCGAGAACAATGACAGAGTTCTACAGGCTTATTTAAAAAAACAATGACATTCCGAGAACAATAGCATAATTCCAAAGCATTTTTAAACTTTAGTAGATTTCCGAGAACAATGGGAGAGTTCTACCGACTGATTTAAAAAAAAAATAACATTCTGAGAACAATGGAACAGTTCCAAAGCATTTTTAAACTTCAGCAGAATTCCGAGAACAATGGAAGAGTTCCAAAGCATTTTTAAACTTCAGCAGAATTTCGAGAACAATGGAAGAGTTCCAAAGCATTTTTAATCTTCAGCAGAATTCCGAGAACAATGGGAGAGTTCCAAAGCATTTTTAAACTTCAGAAGAATTCGGAGAACAATGGAAGAGTTCTAAAGCATTTTTAAACTTCAGCAGAATTCCGAGAACAATGGGATAGTTCTACAGACGGATTTAAAAAAAACAATAACATTCCAAGAACAATGGGAGAGTTCCAAACCATTTTTAAAATTCAGCAGAATTCCGAGAACAATGGAAGAGTTCCAATGCACTTTTAAACTTCAGCAGAATTCCGAGAACAATGGAAGAGTTCCAAAGTATTTTTAAACTTCAGCAGAAGTCCGAGAACAATGGAAGAGTTCCAAACCATTTTTAAAATTCAGCAGAATTCCGAGAACAATGGAAGAGTTCCAAAGCATTTTTAAACTTCAGCAGTATTTCGAGAACAATGAAAGAGTTCTACAGAGTTATTTAAAAAAACAATGACATACCGAGAACAATGGGAGAGTTCCAAAGCATTTTTAAACTTCAGCAGAATTTCGAAAACAATGGAAGAGTTACAAAGCATTTTTAAACTTCAGCAGAATTCCGAGAACAATGGAAGAGTTCCAAAGCATTTTTAAACTTCAGCAGAATTCCGCGAACAATGGAACAGTTCCAAAGCATTTTTAAATTTCAGCAGAATTCCGAGAACAATGGAACAGTTCCAAAGCATTTTTAAACTTCAGCAGAATTCCGAGAACAACGGAAGAGTTCCAAATCATTTTTAACCTTCATCAGAATTCCGAGAACAATGAAAGAGTTCCACAGGCTTATTTAAAAAAAAAAAGACATTCCGAGAACAATAGGATATTTCCAAAGCATTTTTAAACTTTAGTAGAATTCCGAGAACAATGGGAGAGTTCTACCGACTGATTTAAAAAAACAATAACATTCAGAGAACAATGTCAGAGTTCCAAAGCATTTTTAAACTTCAGCAGTATTCCGAGAACAATGGAAGAGTTCCAAAGCATTTTTAAACTTCAGCAGAATTCCGAGAACAATGGAAAAGTTTCAAAGCATTTTTAAACTTCAGCAGAATTCCGAGAACAATGGAAGAGTTCCAAAGCATTTTTACACTTCAGCAGAATTCCGAGAACAATGGAAGAGTTCCAAAGTATTTTTAAACTTCAGCAGCAGTCCGAGAACAATGGAAGAGTTCCAAACCATTTTTAAAATTCAGCAGAATTCCGAGAATAATGGAGGAGTTCCAAACCATTTTTAAAATTCAGCAGAATTCCGAGAACAATGGAAGAGTTCCAATGCGTTTTTAAACTTCAGCAGAATTCCGAGAACAATGGAAGACTTCCAAAGCATTTTTAAACTTTATCAGAATTCCGAGAACAATGAAATAGTTCTACAGGCTTATTTAAAAAAACAATGACATTCCGAGAACAAGAGATTATTTCCAAAGCATTTTTAAACTTTAGTAGATTTCAGAGAACAATGGGAGAGTTCTATCCACTGATTTAGAAAAACAATAACATTCCGAGAACAATGTCAGAGTTCCAAAGCATTTTTAAACTTCAGCAGAATTCCAAGAACAATGGTCAAGTTCCAAAGCATTTTTAAACTTCAGTACAATACCGAGAATAATGGAAGAGTTCCAAAGCATTTTTAAAGTTCAGCAGAATTCCGAGAACAATGGGAAAGTTCTACAGACTGATTTTAAAAAAACAATAACATTCCGAACACTATGGAAGAGTTTCAAAGCATTTTTCGACTTCAGCAGAATTCCGAGAACAATGGAAGAGTTCCAAAGCATTTTAAAACTTCAGCACAATTCCAAGAACAATGGTAGAGTTCCAAAGCATTTTTAAACTTCAGCACAATTCCGAGAACAATGGAAGAGTTCCAAAGCATTTTTAAACTTCAGAAGAATTCCGAGAACAATGAAAGAGTTCTACAGCGTCATTTAATAAAACAATGACATACCGAGAACAATTGGAGAGTTCCAAAGCATTTTTAAATTTCAGCAGGTTTCCGAGAAAAATGGAACAGTTCCAAAGCATTTTTAAACTTCAGCACAATTCCGAGAACAATGGAAGAGTTCCAAAGCATTTTTAAACTTCAGCAGAATTCCGAGAACAATGAAAGAGTTCTACAGAGTTATTTAAAAAAACAATGACATACCGAGAAAAATGGGAGAGTTCCAAAGCATTTTTAAACTTCAGAAGAATTCCAAGAACAATGGAAGAGTTCCAAAGCATTTTTAAACTTCAGCAGAATTCCGAGAACAATGGTAGAGTTCAAAAGCATTTTTAAACTTCAGCAGGATTCTGAGAACAATGGGAGAGTTCCAAACCATTTTTAAACTTCAGCAGAATTTCGAGAACAATGAAAGAGTTCCAAAGCATTTTTAAACTTCAGCCGAATTCCAAGAACAATGGAAGAGTTCTAAAACATTTTTAAACTTCAGCAGATTTCCGAGAACAATGGGAGAGTTCTACAGACTTATTTAAAAAAACAATAATATTCCGAGAACAATGGAAGAGTTTCAAAGCATTCCTAAGCTTCAGCAGAATTCCAAGAACAATGGAAGAGTTCCAAAGCCTTTTTAAACTTCAGCAGAATTCCGAGAACCATGGGAAAGTTCTACAGACTGATTTTAAAAAACAATAAAATTCCGAACACAATAGAAGAGTTTCAAAGCATTTTTAGACTTCAGCAGAATTCCGAGAACAATAGAAGAGTTCCAAAGCATTTTTAAACTTCAGCAGAATTTTGAGAACAATGGAAGAGTTCCTAAACATTTTTAAACTTCAGCAGAATTTTGAGAACAATGGAAAAGTTCCAGAGGATTTTTAAACTTCATCAGGATTCCGAGAACAATGGAAGAGTTTTAAAGCATTTTTAAACTTCAGCAGAATTCTGAGATCAATGGAAGAGTTCCAAAGCATTTTTAAACTTCAGCAGAATTCTGAGAGCAATGGAAGAGCTCCAAAGCATTTTTAAACTTCAGCAGAATTCCGAGAACAATGGAAGTGTTCCAAAGCATTTTTAAACTACAGCAGAATTCCGAGAACAATGGAAGAGTTCCAAAGCATTTTTAAACTTCAGCAGATTTCCGAGAACAATGGAAGAGTTCTACAGACCTATTTAAAAAAACAATAACATTCCGAGAACAATGGAAGAGTTTCAAAGCATTCTTAAACTTCAGCAGAATTCCGAGAACAATTGAAGTGCTCCAAAACATTTTTAAACTTCAGCAGAATTCCGAGAACCATGGGAACGTTCTACAGACTGATATTAAAAAACAATAACATTCCGAACACAATGGAAGTTTCAAAGCATTTTTAGACTTCAGCAGAATTCGAGAACAATGGAAGAGTTCCAAAGCATTTTTAAATTTCAGCAGAATTCCAAGAACAATGGAAGAGTTCCAAAGCATTTTTAAACTTCAGCAGAATTCTGAGAACAATGGAAGAGTTCAAAAACATTTTTAAACTTCAGCAGAATTCTGAGAACAATGGGAGAGTTCAAAACCATTTTTAAACTTCAGCAGAATTCCGAGAACAATGGAAGAGTTCCAAAGCATTTTTAAACTTCAGCCGAATTCCAAGAACAATGGAAGAGTTCCAAAGCATTTTTAAACTTCAGCAGATTTCCGAGAACCATGGGAAAGTTCTACAGACTGATTTTAAAAAACAATAACATTCCGAACACAATGGAAGAGTTTCAAAGCATTTTTAGACTTCAGCAGAATTCCGAGAACAATGGAAGAGTTCCAAAGCCTTTTTAAACTTCAGCAGAATTCCGAGAACCATGTGAAAGTTCTACAGACTGATTTTAAAAAACAATAACATTCCGAACACAATGGAAGAGTTCTACAGAGTTATTTAAAAAAACAATGACATACCGAGAACAATGGAAGAGTTTCAAAGCATTTTTAAACTTCAGCAGAATTCCGAGAACAATGGAAGAGTTCCAAAGTATTTTTAAACTTCAGCAGAATTCCGAGAACAATGGAAGAGTTCCAAAGCATTTTTAAAATTCAGCCGAATTCCGAGAACAATGAAAGAGTTCTACAGAGTTATTTAAAAAAGCAATGACATACCGAGAACAATGGGAGAGTTGCAAAGCATTTTTAAACTTCAGCAGAATTCCGAGAACAATGGAAGAGTTCCAAAGCATTTTTAAACATCAGCAGAATTCCGAGAACAATGGAACAGTTCCAAAGCATTTTTAAACTTCAGCAGAATTCCGAGAAAAATGGAAGATTTCCAAAGCATTTTTAAACTTCAGCAGAATTAAGAGAACAATGGAAGAGTTCCAAAGTATTTTTAAACTTCATCAGAATTCCGAAAACAATGAAAGAGTTCTACAGGCTTATTTAAAAAAACAATGACATTCCGAGAAAAAGAGATTATTTCCAAAGCATTTTTAAACTTTAGTAGAATTCAGAGAACAATGGGAGAGTTCTACCGACTGATTTAAAAAAACAACAACATTCCGAGAACAATGTCAGAGTTCCAAGGCATTTTTAAACTTCATCAGAATTCCAAGAACAATGGTAGAGTTCCAAAGCATTTTTAAACTTCAGCAGATTTCCTGAGAACAATGGGAGAGTTCTACAGACTTAATTAAAAAAGCAATGACATATCGGGAACAATGGCAGAGTTCCAAAGCATTTTTAAACTTCAGTAGAATACCGAGAACAATGGAAGAGTTCCAAAGCATTTTTAAAGTTCAGCAGAATTCCGAGAACAATGGGAAAGTTCTACAGACTGATTTTAAAAAAACAATAACATTCAGAACACAATGGAAGAGTTTCAAAGCATTTTTAGACTTCAGCAGAATTCCGAGAACAATGAAAAAGTTCTACAGGCTTATTTAAAAAAACAATGACATTCCGAGAGCAAGAGATTATTTCCAAAGCATTTTTAAACTTTAGTAGAATTCAGAGAACAATGTGAGATTTCTACCAATTGATTTAAAAAAACAATAACATTCCGAGAACAATGTCAGAGTTCCAAAGCATTTTTAAACTTCAGAAGAATTCCGAGAACAATGGAAGAGTTCCAAAGCATTTTTAAACTTCAGCAGAATTCCAAGAACAATGGTAGAGTTCCAAAGCATTTTTAAACTTCAGCAGAATTCCTGAGAACAATGGGAGAGTTTTACAGACTTAATTAAAAAAACAATGACATACCGGGAACAATGGCAGAGTTCCAAAGCATTTTTAAACTTCAGTAGAATACCGAGAACAATGGAAGAGTTCCAAAGCATTGTTAAAGTTCAGCAGAATTCCGAGAACAGTGGAAGAGTTGAAAAGCATTTTTAAAATTCAGCCGAATTCCGAGAACAATGGAAGAGTTCCAAAGCATTTTTAAACTTCAGCAGAATTCTGAGAACAATGAAATAGTTCTACAGAGTTATTTAAAAAAACAATGACATACCGAGAACAATGGGAGAGTTCCAAAGCATTTTTAAACTTCAGCAGAATTCCGAAAACAATGGAAGAGTTCCAAAACATTTTTAAACTTCAGCAGAATTCTGAGAACAATGGAACAGTTCCAAAGCATTTTTAAACTTCAGCAGAATTCCAAGAACAATGGAAGATTTCCAAAGCATTTTTAAACTTCAGCAGAATTCCGAGAACAATGGAAGAGTTCCAAAGCATTTTTAAACTTCACCAGAATTCCGAGAACAATGAAAGAGTTCTACAGGCTTATTTAAAAAAACAATGACATTCCGAGAACAATAGGTTATTTCCAAAGCATTTTTAAACTTTAGTAGAATTCCAAGAACAATGGGAGAGTTCTACCGCCTGATTTAAAAGAACAATAACATTCCGAGAACAATGGAAGATTTCCAAAGCATTTTTAAACTTCAGCAGAATTCCGAGAACAATGGAAGAGTTCCAAAGCATTTTTAAACTTCAGCAGAATTCCAAGAACAATGGAAGAGTTCCAAAGCATTTTGAATCTTCAGCAGAATTCCGAGAACAATGGGAGAGTTCCAAAGCATTTTTAAACTTCAGAAGAATTCCGAAAACAATGGAAGAGTTCTAAAGCATTTTTAAACTTCAGCAGAATTCCGAGAACAATAGGAGAGTTCTACAGACTTATTTAAAAAAACAATTTCATTCCGAAAACAATGGAAGAGTTTCAAAGCATTCCTAAACTTCAGTAGAATTCCGAGAACAATGGAAGAGTTCTAAAGCATTTTTAAACTTCAGCATAATTCCGAGAACCATGGGAAAGTTCTACAGACTGATTTTAAAAAACAATAACATTCCGAACACAATGGAAGAGTTTCAAAGCATTTTTAGACTTCAGCAGAATTTTGAGAACAATGAAAGAGTTCCAAAGCATTTTTACAATTCAGCAGAATTCCAAGAACAATGGAAGAGTTCCAATGCATTTTTAAACTTCAGCAGAATTCCGAGAACAATGGAAGAGTTCCAAAGTATTTTTAAACTTCAGCAGAAGTCCGAGAACAATGGAAGAGTTCCAAACCATTTTTAAAATTCAGCAGAATTCCGAGAACAATGGAAGAGTTCCAAAGCATTTTTAAACTTCAGCAGATTTCCGAGAAAAATGAAAGAGTTCTACAGAGTTATTTAAAAAAACAATGACATACCGAGAACAATGGGAGAGTTCCAAAGCATTTTAAACTTCAGCAGAATTCCGAGAACAATGGAAGAGTTCCAAAGCATTTTTAAACTTCAGCACAATTCCGAGAACAATGGCAGAGTTCCAAAGCATTTTTAAACTTCAGTAGAATACCGAGAACAATGGAAGAGTTCCAAAGCATTTTTAAAGTTCAGCAGAATTCCGAGAACAATGGGAAAGTTCTACAGACTGATTTTAAAAAAACAATAACATTCAGAACACAATGGAAGAGTTTCAAAGCATTTTTAGACTTCAGCAGAATTCCGAGAACAATGGAAGAGATCCAATACATTTTTAAACTTCATCAGAATTCCGAGAACAATGAAAGAGTTCTACAGGCTTAATTAAAAAAACAATGACATTCCGAGAACAAGAGATTATTTCAAAAGCATTTTTAAACTTTAGTAGAATTCAGAGAACAATGTGAGATTTCTACCGACTGATTTAAAAAAACAATAACATTCCGAGAACAATGTCAGAGTTCCAAAGCATTTTTAAACTTCAGCAGAATTCCGAGAACAATGGAAGAGTTCCAAAGCATTTTTAAACTTCAGCAGAATTCCAAGAACAATGGTAGAGTTCCAAAGCATTTTTAAACTTCAGCAGAATTCCTGAGAACAATGGGAGAGTTTTACAGACTTAATTAAAAAAACAATGACATACCGGGAACAATGGCAGAGTTCCAAAGCATTTTTAAACTTCAGCAGAATTCCGAGAACAATGGAAGTGTTCCAAAGCATTTTTAAACTTCACCAGAATTCCGAGAACAATGAAAGAGTTCTACAGGCTTATTTAAAAAAACAATGACATTCCGAGAACAATAGGTTATTTCCAAAGCATTTTTAAACTTTAGTAGAATTCCAAGAACAATGGGAGAGTTCCAAAGCATTGTTAAAGTTCAGCAGAATTCCGAGAACAATGGGAAAGTTCTTCAGACTGATTTTAAAAAAACAATAACCTTCCGAACACAATGGAAGAGTTTCAAAGCATTTTTAGACTTCAGCATAATTCCGAGAACAATGGAAGAGTTCCAAAGCATTTTTAAACTTCAGCACAATTCCGAGAACAATGGAAGAGTTCCAAAGCATTTTTAAACTTCAGCAGAATTCCGAGAAAAATGAAAGAGTTCTACAGAGTTATTTAAAAAAACAATGACATACCGAGAACAATGGGAGAGTTCCAAAGCATTTTTAAACTTCAGCAGAATTACGAAAACAAAGGTAGAGTTCCAAAACATTTTTAAACTTCAGCAGAATTCCGAGAACAATGGCAGAGTTCCAAAGCATTTTTAAACTTCAGCAGAATTCCGAGAACAATGGAAGAGTTAAAAAGCATTTTTAAAATTCAGCCGAATTCCGAGAACAATGGAAGAGTTCCAAAGCATTTTTAAACTTCAGCAGAATTCTGAGAACAATGAAAGAGTTCTACAGAGTTATTTAAAAAAACAATGACATACCGAGAACAATGGGAGAGTTCCAAAGCATTTTTAAACTTCAGCAGAATTTCGAAAACAATGGAAGAGTTCCAAAAGATTTTTAAACTTCAGCAGAATTCTGAGAACAATGGAACAGTTCCAAAGCATTTTTAAACTTCAGCAGAATTCCAAGAACAATGGAAGATTTCCAAAGCATTTTTAAACTTCAGCAGAATTCCGAGAACAATGGAAGAGTTCCAAAGCATTTTTAAACTTCACCAGAATTCCGAGAACAATGAAAGAGTTCTACAGGCTTTTTTAAAAAAAAAATGACATTCCGAGAACAATAGGTTATTTCCAAAGCATTTTTAAACTTTAGTAGAATTCCAAGAACAATGGGAGAGTTCTACCGACTGATTTAAAAAAACTATAACATTCCGAGAACAATGGAAGATTTCCAAAGCATTTTTAAACTTCAGCAGAATTCCGAGAACAATGGTAGAGTTCCAAAGCATTTTTAAACTTCAGCAGAATTCCAAGAACAATGGAAGAGTTCCAAACCATTTTGAATCTTCAGCAGAATTCCGAGAACAATGGGAGAGTTCCAAAGCATTTTTAAACTTCAGAAGAATTCCGAAAACAATGGAAGAGTTCTAAAGCATTTTTAAACTTAAGCAGAATTCCGAGAACAATGGGAGAGTTCTACAGACTTATTTAAAAAAACAATTTCATTCCGAAAACAATGGAAGAGTTTCAAAGCATTCCTAAACTTCAGCAGAATTCTGAGAACAATAGAAGAGTTCTAAAGCATTTTTAAACTTCAGCATAATTCCGAAAACAATGGAAGAGTTCAAAAACATTTTTAAACTTCAGCAGAATTCCGAGAACAATGGAAGAGTTCCAAAGCATTTTAAACTTCAGCAGAATTCCAAGAACAATGGAAGATTTCCAAAGCATTTTTAAACTTCAGCAGAATTCCGAGAACAATGGAAGAGTTCCAAAGCATTTTTAAACTTCACCAGAATTCCGAGAACAATGAAAGAGTTCTACAGGCTTTTTTAAAAAAAAAATGACATTCCGAGAACAATAGGTTATTTCCAAAGCATTTTTAAACTTTAGTAGAATTCCAAGAACAATGGGAGAGTTCTACCGACTGATTTAAAAAAACTATAACATTCCGAGAACAATGGAAGATTTCCAAAGCATTTTTAAACTTCAGCAGAATTCCGATAACAATGGAAGAGTTCCAAAGCATTTTTAAACTTCAGCAGAATTCCAAGAACAATGGAAGAGTTCCAAACCATTTTGAATCTTCAGCAGAATTCCGAGAACAATGGGAGAGTTCCAAAGCATTTTTAAACTTCAGAAGAATTCCGAAAACAATGGAAGAGTTCTAAAGCATTTTTAAACTTAAGCAGAATTCCGAGAACAATGGGAGAGTTCTACAGACTTATTTAAAAAAACAATTTCATTCCGAAAACAATGGAAGAGTTTCAAAGCATTCCTAAACTTCAGCAGAATTCTGAGAACAATAGAAGAGTTCTAAAGCATTTTTAAACTTCAGCATAATTCCGAAAACAATGGAAGAGTTCAAAAACATTTTTAAACTTCAGCAGAATTCCGAGAACAATGGAAGAGTTCCAAAGCATTTTAAACTTCAGCAGAATTCCGAGAACAATGGAAGAGTTCCAAAGCATTTTTAAACTTCAGCACAATTTCGAGAACCATGGGAAAGTTCTACAGACTGATTTTAAAAAACAATAACATTCCGAACACAATGGAAGAGTTTCATAGCATTTTTAGACTTCAGCAGAAGTTCGAGAACAATGAAAGAGTTCCAAAGCGTTTTTACAATTCAGCAGAATTCCAAGAACAAAGGAAGAGTTCCAGTGCATTTTTAAACTTCAGCAGAATTCTGAAAACAATGGAAGAGTTCCAAAGTATTTTTAAACTTCAGCAGAAGTCCGAGAACAATGGAAGAGTTCCAAACCATTTTTAAAATTCAGCAGAATTCCGAGAACAATGGAAGAGTTCCAAAGCATTTTTAAACTTCAGCAGATTTCCGAGAACAATGAAAGAGTTCTACAGAGTTATTTAAAAAAACAATGACATACTGAGAACAATTGGAGAGTTCCAAAGCATTTTTAAACTTCAGCAGAATTCCGAAAACAATGGAAGAGTTCAAAAACATTTTTAAACTTCAGCAGAATTCCGAGAACAATGGAAGAGTTCCAAAGCATTTTAAACTTCAGCAGAATTCCGAGAACAATGGAAGAGTTCCAAAGCATTTTTAAACTTCAGCAGAATTCCGAGAACAATGGAAGAGTTCCAAAGCATTTTTAAACTTCATCAGAATTCCGAGAACAATGAAAGAGTTCTACAGGCTTATTTAAAAAAACAGTGACATTCCGAGAACAATAGGATAAATCCAAAGCATTTTTAAAATTTAGTAGATTTCCGAGAACAATGGGAGAGTTCTACCGACTGATTTTAAAAAAAAATAACATTCCGAGAACAATGGCAGTGTTCCAAAGCATTTTTAAACTTCAGCAGAATTCCGAAAACAATGGAAGAGTTCCAAAACATTTTTAAACTTCAGCAGAATTCCGAGAACAATGGCAGAGTTCCAAAGCATTTTTAAACTTCAGCAGAATTCCGAGAACAATGGAAGAGTTCCAAAGCATTTTTAAAATTCAGCCGAATTCCGAGAACAATGGAAGAGTTCCAAAGCATTTTTAAACTTCAGCAGAATTCCGAGAACAATGAAAGAGTTCTACAGAGTTATTTAAAAAAACAATGACATACCGAGAACAATGGGAGAGTTCTAAAGCATTTTTAAACTTCAGCAGAATTCCGAATACAATGGAAGAGTTCCAAAACATTTTTAAACTTCAGCAGAATTCTGAGAACAATGGAACAGTTCCAAAGCATTTTTAAACTTCAGCAGAATTCCGAGAACAATGGAAGTTTCCAAAGCATTTTTAAACTTCAGCAGAATTCCGAGAACAATGGAAGAGTTCCAAAGCATTTTTAAACTTCACCAGAATTCCGAGAACAATGAAAGAGTTCTACAGGCTTATTTAAAAAAACAATGACATTCCGAGAACAATAGGTTATTTCCAAAGCATTTTTAAACTTTAGTAGAATTCCAAGAACAATGGGAGAGTTCTACCGACTGATTTAAAAAAACAATAACATTCCGAGAACAATGGAAGATTTCCAAAGCATTTTTAAACTTCAGCAGAATTCCGAGAACAATGTAAGAGTTCCAACGCATTTTTAAACTTCAGCAGAATTCCAAGAACAATGGAAGAGTTCCAAAGCATTTTGAATCTTCAGCAGAATTCCGAGAACAATGGGAGAGTTCCAAAGCATTTTTAAACTTCAGAAGAATTCCGAAAACAATGGAAGAGTTCTAAAGCATTTTTAAACTTCAGCAGAATTCCGAGAACAATGGGAGAGTTCTACAGACTTATTTAAAAAATAATTTCATTCCGAAAACAATGGAAGAGTTTCAAAGCATTCCTAAACTTCAGCAGAATTCCGAGAACAATGGAAGAGTTCCAAAGCATTTTTAAACTTCAGCATAATTCCGAGAACCATGGGAAAGTTGTACAGACTGATTTTAAAAAACAATAACATTCCGAACACAATGGAAGAGTTTCAAAGCATTTTTAGACTTCAGCAGAATTTCGAGAACAATGAAAGAGTTCCAAAGCATTCTTACTATTCAGCAGAATTCCAAGAACAATGGATGAGTTCCAATGCATTTTTAAACTTCAGCAGAATTCCTAGAACAATGGAAGAGTTCCAAAGTATTTTTAAACTTCAGCAGAAGTCCGAGAACAATGGAAGAGTTCCAAACCATTTTTAAAATTCAGCAGAATTCCAAAAACAATGGAAGAGTTCCAAAGCATTTTTAAACTTCAGCAGATTTCCGAGAACAATGAAAGAGTTCTACAGAGTTATTTAAAAAAACAATGACATAACGAGAACAATGGGAGAGTTCCAAAGCATTTTTAAACTTCAGCAGAATTCCGAAAACAATGGAAGAGTTCCAAAACATTTTTAAACTTCAGCAGAATTCCGAGAACAATGGAAGAGTTCCAAAGCATTTTAAAACTTCAGCAGAATTCCGAGAACAATGGAAAAGTTGAAAAACATTTTTAAACTTCAGCAGAATTCCGAGAACAATGGAAGAGTTCCAAAGCATTTTTAAACTTCATCAGAATTCCGAGAACAATGAAAGAGTTCTACAGGCTTATTTAAAAAAACAATAACATTCCGAGAACAATAGTATAATTCCAAAGCATTTTTAAACTTTAGTAGATTTCCGAGAACAATGGGAGAGTTCTACCGACTGATTTAAAAAAAAAATAACATTCTGAGAACAATGGAACAGTTCCAAAGCATTTTTAAACTTCAGCAGAATTCCGAGAACAATGGAAGAGTTCCAAAGCATTTTTAAACTTCAGCAGAATTCCGAGAACAATGGAAGAGTTCCAAAGCATTTTTAATCTTCAGCAGAATTCCGAGAACAATGGGAGAGTTCCAAAGCATTTTTAAACTTCAGAAGAATTCGGAGAACAATGGAAGAGTTCTAAAGCATTTTTAAACTTCAGCAGAATTCCGAGAACAATGGGATAGTTCTACAGACTGATTTAAAAAAAACAATAACATTCCAAGAACAATGGGAGAGTTCCAAACCATTTTTAAAATTCAGCAGAATTCCGAGAACAATGGAACAGTTCCAATGCACTTTTAAACTTCAGCAGAATTCCGAGAACAATGGAAGAGTTCCAAAGTATTTTTAAACTTCAGCAGAAGTCCGAGAACAATGGAAGAGTTCCAAACCATTTTTAAAATTCAGCAGAATTCCGAGAACAATGGAAGAGTTCCAAAGCATTTTTAAACTTCAGCAGAATTTCGAGAACAATGAAAGAGTTCTACAGAGTTATTTAAAAAAACAATGACATACCGAGAACAATGGGAGAGTTCCAAAGCATTTTTAAACTTCAGCAGAATTCCGCGAACAATGGAACAGTTCCAAAGCATTTTTAAACTTCAGCAGAATTCCGAGTACAATGGAACAGTTCCAAAGCATTTTTAAACTTCAGCAGAATTCCGAGAACAACGGAAGAGTTCCAAAGCATTTTTAACCTTCATCAGAATTCCGAGAACAATGAAAGAGTTCCACAGTCTTATTTAAAAAAAAAATGACATTCCGAGAACAATAGGATATTTCCAAAGCATTTTTAAACTTTAGTAGAATTCCGAGAACAATGGGAGAGTTCTACCGACTGATTTAAAAAAACAATAACATTCAGAGAACAATGTCAGAGTTCCAAAGCATTTTTAAACTTCAGCAGTATTCCGAGAACAATGGAAGAGTTCTAAAGCATTTTTAAACTTCAGCAGAATTCCGAGAACAATGGAAAAGTTCCAAAGCATTTTTAAACTTCAGCAGAATTCCGAGAACAATGGAAGAGTTCCAAAGCATTTTTACACTTCAGCAGAATTCCGAGAACAATGGAAGAGTTCCAAAGTATTTTTAAACTTCAGCAGCAGTCCGAGAACAATGGAAGAGTTCCAAACCATTTTTAAAATTCAGCAGAATTCCGAGAATAATGGAGGAGTTCCAAACCATTTTTAAAATTCAGCAGAATTCCGAGAACAATGGAAGAGTTCCAATGCATTTTTAAACTTCAGCAGAATTCCGAGAACAATGGAAGAGTTCCAAAGCATTTTTAAACTTCATCAGAATTGCGAGAACAATGAAAGATTTCTACAGGCTTATTTAAAAAAACAATGACATTCCGAGAACAATAGGATATTTCCAAAGCATTTTTAAACTTTAGTAGAATTCCGAAAACAATGGGAGAGTTCTACCGACTGATTTAAAAAAACAATAATATTCCGAGAACAATGTCAGAGTTCCAAAGCATTTTTAAACATCAGCAGAATTCCGAGAACAATGGAGCAGTTCCAAAGGACTTTTAAACTTCAGCAGAATTCTGAGAAAAATGGAAGATTTCCAAAGCATTTTTAAGCTTCAGCAGAATTCCGAGAACAATGAAAGAGTTCCAAAGTAATTTTAAACTTCATCAGAATTCCGAGAACAATGAAAGAGTTCTACAGGCTTATTTAAAAAAACAATGACATTCCGAGAACAAGAGATTATTTCCAAAGCATTTTTAAACTTTAGTAGAATTCAGAGAACAATGGGAGAGTTCTACCGACTGATTTAAAAAAACAATAACATTCCGATAACAATGTCAGAGTTCCAAAGCATTTTTAAACTTCAGCAGAATTCTGAGAACAATGAAAGAGTTCTACAGAGTTATTTAAAAAAACATTGACATACCGAGAACAATGGGAGAGCACCAAAGCATTTTTAAACTTCAGCAGAATACCGAAAACAATGCAAGAGTTCCAAAACATTTTTAAACTTCAGCAGAATTCTGAGAACAATGGAACAGATCCAAAGCATTTTTAAACTTCAGCAGAATTCCGAGAACAATGGAAGATTTCCAAAGCATTTTTAAACTTCAGCAGAATTCCGAGAACAATGGAAGAGTTCCAAAGCATTTTTAAACTTCACCAGAATTCCGAGAACAATGAAAGAGTTCTACAGGCTTATTTAAAAAAACAATGACATTCCGAGAACAATAGTATAATTCCAAAGCATTTTTAAACTTTAGTAGATTTCCGAGAACAATGGGAGAGTTCTACCGACTGATTTAAAAAAAAAATAACATTCTGAGAACAATGGAACAGTTCCAAAGCATTTTTAAACTTCAGCAGAATTCCGAGAACAATGGAAGAGTTCCAAAGCATTTTTAAACTTCAGCAGAATTCCGAGAACAATGGAAGAGTTCCAAAGCATTTTTAATCTTCAGCAGAATTCCGAGAACAATGGGAGAGTTCCAAAGCATTTTTAAACTTCAGAAGAATTCGGAGAACAATGGAAGAGTTCTAAAGCATTTTTAAACTTCAGCAGAATTCCGAGAACAATGGGATAGTTCTACAGACTGATTTAAAAAAAACAATAACATTCCAAGAACAATGGGAGAGTTCCAAACCATTTTTAAAATTCAGCAGAATTCCGAGAACAATGGAAGAGTTCCAATGCACTTTTAAACTTCAGCAGAATTCCGTGAACAATGGAAGAGTTCCAAAGTATTTTTAAACTTCAGCAGAAGTCCGAGAACAATGGAAGAGTTCCAAACCATTTTTAAAATTCAGCAGAATTCCGAGAACAATGGAAGAGTTCCAAAGCATTTTTAAACTTCAGCAGAATTTCGAGAACAATGAAAGAGTTCTACAGAGTTATTTAAAAAAACAATGACATACCGAGAACAATGGGAGAGTTCCAAAGCATTTTTAAACTTCAGCAGAATTTCGAAAACAATGGAAGAGTTCCAAAGCATTTTTAAACTTCAGCAGAATTCCGAGAACAATGGAAGAGTTCCAAAAGATTTTTAAACTTCAGCAGAATTCCGAGAACAATGGAAGAGTTCCAAAGCATTTTTAAACTTCACCAGAATTCCGAGAACAATGAAAGAGTTCTACAGGCTTATTTAAAAAAACAATGACATACCGAGAACAATGGGAGAGTTCCAAAGCATTTTTAAACTTCAGCAGAATTCCGAAAACAAAGGTAGAGTTCCAAAACATTTTTAAACTTCAGCAGAATTCCGAGAACAATGGCAGAGTTCCAAAGCATTTTTAAACTTCAGCAGAATTCCGAGAACAATGGAAGAGTTAAAAAGCATTTTTAAAATTCAGCCGAATTCCGAGAACAATGGAAGAGTTCCAAAGCATTTTTAAACTTCAGCAGAATTCTGAGAACAATGAAAGAGTTCTACAGAATTATTTAAAAAAACAATGACATACCGAGAACAATGGGAGAGTTCCAAAGCATTTTTAAACTTTAGCAGAATTTCGAAAACAATGGAAGAGTTCCAAAAGATTTTTAAACTTCAGCAGAATTCTGAGAACAATGGAACAGTTCCAAAGCATTTTTAAACTTCAGCAGAATTCCAAGAACAATGGAAGATTTCCAAAGCATTTTTAAACTTCAGCAGAATTCCGAGAACAATGGAAGAGTTCCAAAGCATTTTTAAACTTCACCAGAATTCCGAGAACAATGAAAGAGTTCTACAGGCTTTTTTAAAAAAAAAATGACATTCCGAGAACAATAGGTTATTTCCAAAGCATTTTTAAACTTTAGTAGAATTCCAAGAACAATGGGAGAGTTCTACCGACTGATTTAAAAAAACTATAACATTCCGAGAACAATGGAAGATTTCCAAAGCATTTTTAAACTTCAGCAGAATTCCGAGAACAATGGTAGAGTTCCAAAGCATTTTTAAACTTCAGCAGAATTCCAAGAACAATGGAAGAGTTCCAAACCATTTTGAATCTTCAGCAGAATTCCGAGAACAATGGGAGAGTTCCAAAGCATTTTTAAACTTCAGAAGAATTCCGAAAACAATGGAAGAGTTCTAAAGCATTTTTAAACTTAAGCAGAATTCCGAGAACAATGGGAGAGTTCTACAGACTTATTTAAAAAAACAATTTCATTCCGAAAACAATGGAAGAGTTTCAAAGCATTCCTAAACTTCAGCAGAATTCTGAGAACAATAGAAGAGTTCTAAAGCATTTTTAAACTTCAGCATAATTCCGAAAACAATGGAAGAGTTCAAAAACATTTTTAAACTTCAGCAGAATTCCGAGAACAATGGAAGAGTTCCAAAGCATTTTAAACTTCAGCAGAATTCCAAGAACAATGGAAGATTTCCAAAGCATTTTTAAACTTCAGCAGAATTCCGAGAACAATGGAAGAGTTCCAAAGCATTTTTAAACTTCACCAGAATTCCGAGAACAATGAAAGAGTTCTACAGGCTTTTTTTAAAAAAAAATGACATTCCGAGAACAATAGGTTATTTCCAAAGCATTTTTAAACTTTAGTAGAATTCCAAGAACAATGGGAGAGTTCTACCGACTGATTTAAAAAAACTATAACATTCCGAGAACAATGGAAGATTTCCAAAGCATTTTTAAACTTCAGCAGAATTCCGATAACAATGGAAGAGTTCCAAAGCATTTTTAAACTTCAGCAGAATTCCAAGAACAATGGAAGAGTTCCAAACCATTTTGAATCTTCAGCAGAATTCCGAGAACAATGGGAGAGTTCCAAAGCATTTTTAAACTTCAGAAGAATTCCGAAAACAATGGAAGAGTTCTAAAGCATTTTTAAACTTAAGCAGAATTCCGAGAACAATGGGAGAGTTCTACAGACTTATTTAAAAAAACAATTTCATTCCGAAAACAATGGAAGAGTTTCAAAGCATTCCTAAACTTCAGCAGAATTCTGAGAACAATGGAAGAGTTCCAAAGCATTTTTACACTTCAGCAGAATTCCGAGAACAATGGAAGAGTTCCAAAGTATTTTTAAACTTCAGCAGCAGTCCGAGAACAATGGAAGAGTTCCAAACCATTTTTAAAATTCAGCAGAATTCCGAGAATAATGGAGGAGTTCCAAACCATTTTTAAAATTCAGCAGAATTCCGAGAACAATGGAAGAGTTCCAATGCATTTTTAAACTTCAGCAGAATTCCGAGAACAATGGAAGAGTTCCAAAGCATTTTTAAACTTCATCAGAATTCCGAGAACAATGAAAGATTTCTACAGGTTTATTTAAAAAAACAATGACATTCCGAGAACAATAGGATATTTCCAAAGCATTTTTAAACTTTAGTAGAATTCCGAAAACAATGGGAGAGTTCTACCGACTGATTTAAAAAAACAATAATATTCCGAGAACAATGTCAGAGTTCCAAAGCATTTTTAAACATCAGCAGAATTCCGAGAACAATGGAGCAGTTCCAAAGGACTTTTAAACTTCAGCAGAATTCTGAGAAAAATGGAAGATTTCCAAAGCATTTTTAAGCTTCAGCAGAATTCCGAGAACAATGAAAGAGTTCCAAAGTAATTTTAAACTTCATCAGAATTCCGAGAACAATGAAAGAGTTCTACAGGCTTATTTAAAAAAACAATGACATTCCGAGAACAAGAGATTATTTCCAAAGCATTTTTAAACTTTAGTAGAATTCAGAGAACAATGGGAGAGTTCTACCGACTGATTTAAAAAAACAATAACATTCCGATAACAATGTCAGAGTTCCAAAGCATTTTTAAACTTCAGCAGAATTCTGAGAACAATGAAAGAGTTCTACAGAGTTATTTAAAAAAACATTGACATACCGAGAACAATGGGAGAGCTCCAAAGCATTTTTAAACTTCAGCAGAATACCGAAAACAATGCAAGAGTTCCAAAAGATTTTTAAACTTCAGCAGAATTCTGAGAACAATGGAACAGATCCAAAGCATTTTTAAACTTCAGCAGAATTCCGAGAACAATGGAAGATTTCCAAAGCATTTTTAAACTTCAGCAGAATTCCGAGAACAATGGAAGAGTTCCAAAGCATTTTTAAACTTCACCAGAATTCCGAGAACAATGAAAGAGTTCTACAGGCTTATTTAAAAAAACAATGACATACCGAGAACAATGGGAGAGTTCCAAAGCATTTTTAAACTTCAGCAGAATTCCGAAAACAAAGGTAGAGTTCCAAAACATTTTTAAACTTCAGCAGAATTCCGAGAACAATGGCAGAGTTCCAAAGCATTTTTAAACTTCAGCAGAATTCCGAGAACAATGGAAGAGTTAAAAAGCATTTTTAAAATTCAGCCGAATTCCGAGAACAATGGAAGAGTTCCAAAGCATTTTTAAACTTCAGCAGAATTCTGAGAACAATGAAAGAGTTCTACAGAATTATTTAAAAAAACAATGACATACCGAGAACAATGGGAGAGTTCCAAAGCATTTTTAAACTTCAGCAGAATTTCGAAAACAATGGAAGAGTTCCAAAAGATTTTTAAACTTCAGCAGAATTCTGAGAACAATGGAACAGTTCCAAAGCATTTTTAAACTTCAGCAGAATTCCAAGAACAATGGAAGATTTCCAAAGCATTTTTAAACTTCAGCAGAATTCCGAGAACAATGGAAGAGTTCCAAAGCATTTTTAAACTTCACCAGAATTCCGAGAACAATGAAAGAGTTCTACAGGCTTTTTTAAAAAAAAAATGACATTCCGAGAACAATAGGTTATTTCCAAAGCATTTTTAAACTTTAGTAGAATTCCAAGAACAATGGGAGAGTTCTACCGACTGATTTAAAAAAACTATAACATTCCGAGAACAATGGAAGATTTCCAAAGCATTTTTAAACTTCAGCAGAATTCCGAGAACAATGGTAGAGTTCCAAAGCATTTTTAAACTTCAGCAGAATTCCAAGAACAATGGAAGAGTTCCAAAGCATTTTGAATCTTCAGCAGAATTCCGAGAACAATGGGAGAGTTCCAAAGCATTTTTAAACTTCAGAAGAATTCCGAAAACAATGGAAGAGTTTCAAAGCATTTTTAAACTTCAGCAGATTTCCGAGAACAATGAAAGAGTTCTACAGAGTTATTTAAAAAAACAATGACATACTGAGAACAATTGGAGAGTTCCAAAGCATTTTTAAACTTCAGCAGAATTCCGAAAACAATGGAAGAGTTCAAAAACATTTTTAAACTTCAGCAGAATTCCGAGAACAATGGAAGAGTTCCAAAGCATTTTAAACTTCAGCAGAATTCCGAGAACAATGGAAGAGTTCCAAAGCATTTTTAAACTTCAGCAGAATTCCGAGAACAATGGAAGAGTTCCAAAGCATTTTTAAACTTCATCAGAATTCCGAGAACAATGAAAGAGTTCTACAGGCTTATTTAAAAAAACAGTGACATTCCGAGAACAATAGGATAATTCCAAAGCATTTTTAAACTTTAGTAGATTTCCGAGAACAATGGGAGAGTTCTACCGACTGATTTAAAAAAAAAATAACATTCCGAGAACAATGGCAGTGTTCCAAAGCATTTTTAAACTTCAGCAGAATTCCGAAAACAATTGGAGAGTTCCAAAACATTTTTAAACTTCAGCAGAATTCCGAGAACAATGGCAGAGTTCCAAAGCATTTTTAAACTTCAGCAGAATTCCGAGAACAATGGAAGAGTTCCAAAGCATTTTTAAAATTCAGCCGAATTCCGAGAACAATGGAAGAGTTCCAAAGCATTTTTAAACTTCAGCAGAATTCCGAGAACAATGAAAGAGTTCTACAGAGTTATTTAAAAAAACAATGACATACCGAGAACAATGGGAGAGTTCCAAAGCATTTTTAAACTTCAGCAGAATTCCGAATACAATGGAAGAGTTCCAAAACATTTTTAAACTTCAGCAGAATTCTGAGAACAATGGAACAGTTCCAAAGCATTTTTAAACTTCAGCAGAATTCCGAGAACAATGGAAGTTTCCAAAGCATTTTTAAACTTCAGCAGAATTCCGAGAACAATGGAAGAGTTCCAAAGCATTTTTAAACTTCACCAGAATTCCGAGAACAATGAAAGAGTTCTACAGGCTTATTTAAAAAAACAATGACATTCCGAGAACAATAGGTTATTTCCAAAGCATTTTTAAACTTTAGTAGAATTCCAAGAACAATGGGAGAGTTCTACCGACTGATTTAAAAAAACAATAACATTCCGAGAACAATGGAACATTTCCAAAGCATTTTTAAACTTCAGCAGAATTCCGAGAACAATGTAAGAGTTCCAAAGCATTTTTAAACTTCAGCAGAATTCCAAGAACAATGGAAGAGTTCCAAAGCATTTTGAATCTTCAGCAGAATTCCGAGAACAATGGGAGAGTTCCAAAGCATTTTTAAACTTCAGAAGAATTCCGAAAACAATGGAAGAGTTCTAAAGCATTTTTAAACTTCAGCAGAATTCCGAGAACAATGGGAGAGTTCTACAGACTTATTTAAAAAATAATTTCATTCCGAAAACAATGGAAGAGTTTCAAAGCATTCCTAAACTTCAGCAGAATTCCGAGAACAATGGAAGAGTTCCAAAGCATTTTTAAACTTCAGCATAATTCCGAGAACCATGGGAAAGTTGTACAGACTGATTTTAAAAAACAATAACATTCCGAACACAATGGAAGAGTTTCAAAGCATTTTTAGACTTCAGCAGAATTTCGAGAACAATGAAAGAGTTCCAAAGCATTCTTACAATTCAGCAGAATTCCAAGAACAATGGAAGAGTTCCAATGCATTTTTAAACTTCAGCAGTATTCCTAGAACAATGGAAGAGTTCCAAAGTATTTTTAAACTTCAGCAGAAGTCCGAGAACAATGGAAGAGTTCCAAACCATTTTTAAAATTCAGCAGAATTCCAAAAACAATGGAAGAGTTCCAAAGCATTTTTAAACTTCAGCAGATTTCCGAGAACAATGAAAGAGTTCTACAGAGTTATTTAAAAAAACAATGACATAACGAGAACAATGGGAGAGTTCCAAAGCATTTTTAAACTTCAGCAGAATTCCGAAAACAATGGAAGAGTTCCAAAACATTTTTAAACTTCAGCAGAATTCCGAGAACAATGGAAGAGTTCCAAAGCATTTTAAAACTTCAGCAGAATTCCGAGAACAATGGAAAAGTTGAAAAGCATTTTTAAACTTCAGCAGAATTCCGAGAACAATGGAAGAGTTCCAAAGCATTTTTAAACTTCATCAGAATTCCGAGAACAATGAAAGAGTTCTACAGGCTTATTTAAAAAAACAATGACATTCCGAGAACAATAGTATAATTCCAAAGCATTTTTAAACTTTAGTAGATTTCCGAGAACAATGGGAGAGTTCTACCGACTGATTTAAAAAAAAAATAACATTCTGAGAACAATGGAACAGTTCCAAAGCATTTTTAAACTTCAGCAGAATTCCGAGAACAATGGAAGAGT
This sequence comes from Phyllobates terribilis, assembly GCF_046119375.1. Taxonomy (NCBI): domain Eukaryota; kingdom Metazoa; phylum Chordata; class Amphibia; order Anura; family Dendrobatidae; genus Phyllobates; species Phyllobates terribilis. Next base: position 252,509,496 of record NW_027362771.1, read on the forward strand.
TCCAAAGCATTTTTAAACTTCAGCAGAATTCCGAGAACAATGGAAGAGTTCCAAAGCATTTTTAATCTTCAGCAGAATTCCGAGAACAATGGGAGAGTTCCAAAGCATTTTTAAACTTCAGAAGAATTCGGAGAACAATGGAAGAGTTCTAAAGCATTTTTAAACTTCAGCAGAATTCCGAGAACAATGGGATAGTTCTACAGACTGATTTAAAAAAAACAATAACATTCCAAGAACAATGGGAGAGTTCCAAACCATTTTTAAAATTCAGCAGAATTCCGAGAACAATGGAAGAGTTCCAATGCACTTTTAAACTTCAGCAGAATTCCGAGAACAATGGAAGAGTTCCAAAGTATTTTTAAACTTCAGCAGAAGTCCGAGAACAATGGAAGAGTTCCAAACCATTTTTAAAATTCAGCAGAATTCCGAGAACAATGGAAGAGTTCCAAAGCATTTTTAAACTTCAGCAGAATTTCGAGAACAATGAAAGAGTTCTACAGAGTTATTTAAAAAAACAATGACATACCGAGAACAATGGGAGAGTTCCAAAGCATTTTTAAACTTCAGCAGAATTTCGAAAACAATGGAAGAGTTCCAAAGCATTTTTAAACTTCAGCAGAATTCCGAGAACAATGGAAGAGTTCCAAAGCATTTTTAAACTTCAGCAGAATTCCGCGAACAATGGAACAGTTCCAAAGCATTTTTAAACTTCAGCAGAATTCCGAGTACAATGGAACAGTTCCAAAGCATTTTTAAACTTCAGCAGAATTCCGAGAACAACGGAAGAGTTCCAAAGCATTTTTAACCTTCATCAGAATTCCGAGAACAATGAAAGAGTTCCACAGTCTTATTTAAAAAAAAAATGACATTCCGAGAACAATAGGATATTTCCAAAGCATTTTTAAACTTTAGTAGAATTCCGAGAACAATGGGAGAGTTCTACCGACTGATTTAAAAAAACAATAACATTCAGAGAACAATGTCAGAGTTCCAAAGCATTTTTAAACTTCAGCAGTATTCCGAGAACAATGGAAGAGTTCTAAAGCATTTTTAAACTTCAGCAGAATTCCGAGAACAATGGAAAAGTTCCAAAGCATTTTTAAACTTCAGCAGAATTCCGAGAACAATGGAAGAGTTCCAAAGCATTTTTACACTTCAGCAGAATTCCGAGAACAATGGAAGAGTTCCAAAGTATTTTTAAACTTCAGCAGCAGTCCGAGAACAATGGAAGAGTTCCAAACCATTTTTAAAATTCAGCAGAATTCCGAGAATAATGGAGGAGTTCCAAACCATTTTTAAAATTCAGCAGAATTCCGAGAACAATGGAAGAGTTCCAATGCATTTTTAAACTTCAGCAGAATTCCGAGAACAATGGAAGAGTTCCAAAGCATTTTTAAACTTCATCAGAATTCCGAGAACAATGAAAGATTTCTACAGGCTTATTTAAAAAAACAATGACATTCCGAGAACAATAGGATATTTCCAAAGCATTTTTAAACTTTAGTAGAATTCCGAAAACAATGGGAGAGTTCTACCGACTGATTTAAAAAAACAATAATATTCCGAGAACAATGTCAGAGTTCCAAAGCATTTTTAAACATCAGCAGAATTCCGAGAACAATGGAGCAGTTCCAAAGGACTTTTAAACTTCAGCAGAATTCTGAGAAAAATGGAAGATTTCCAAAGCATTTTTAAGCTTCAGCAGAATTCCGAGAACAATGAAAGAGTTCCAAAGTAATTTTAAACTTCATCAGAATTCCGAGAACAATGAAAGAGTTCTACAGGCTTATTTAAAAAAACAATGACATTCCGAGAACAAGAGATTATTTCCAAAGCATTTTTAAACTTTAGTAGAATTCAGAGAACAATGGGAGAGTTCTACCGACTGATTTAAAAAAACAATAACATTCCGATAACAATGTCAGAGTTCCAAAGCATTTTTAAACTTCAGCAGAATTCTGAGAACAATGAAAGAGTTCTACAGAGTTATTTAAAAAAACATTGACATACCGAGAACAATGGGAGAGCTCCAAAGCATTTTTAAACTTCAGCAGAATACCAAAAACAATGCAAGAGTTCCAAAACATTTTTAAACTTCAGCAGAATTCTGAGAACAATGGAACAGATCCAAAGCATTTTTAAACTTCAGCAGAATTCCGAGAACAATGGAAGATTTCCAAAGCATTTTTAAACTTCAGCAGAATTCCGAGAACAATGGAAGAGTTCCAAAGCATTTTTAAACTTCACCAGAATTCCGAGAACAATGAAAGAGTTCTACAGGCTTATTTAAAAAAACAATGACATTCCGAGAACAATAGGTTATTTCCAAAGCATTTTTAAACTTTAGTAGAATTCCAAGAACAATGGGAGAGTTCTACCGACTGATTTAAAAAACAATAACATTCCGAGAACAATGGAAGATTTCCAAAGCATTTTTAAACTTCAGCAGAATTCCGAGAACAATGGAAGAGTTCCAAAGCATTTTTAAACTTCAGCAGAATTCCAAGAACAATGGAAGAGTTCCAAAGCATTTTGAATCTTCAGCAGAATTCCGAGAACAATGGGAGAGTTCCAAAGCATTTTTAAACTTCAGAAGAATTCCGAAAACAATGGAAGAGTTCTAAAGCATTTTTAAACTTCAGCAGAATTGCGAGAACAATGGGAGAGTTCTACAGACTTATTTAAAAAAACAATTTCATTCCGAAAACAATGGAAGAGTTTCAAAGCATTCCTAAACTTCAGCAGAATTCCGAGAACAATGGAAGAGTTCCAAAGCATTTTTAAACTTCAGCATAATTCCGAGAACCATGGGAAAGTTCTACAGACTGATTTTAAAAAACAATAAAATTCCGAACACAATGGAAGAGTTTCAAAGCATTTTTAGACTTCATCAGAATTTCGAGAACAATGGAAGAGTTCCAATGCATTTTTAAACTTCAGCAGAATTCCGAAAACAATGGAAGAGTTCCAAAGTATTTTTAAACTTCAGCAGAAGTCCGAGAACAAAGGAAGAGTTCCAAACCATTTTTAAAATTCAGCAGAATTCCGAGAACAATGGAAGAGTTCCAAAGCATTTTTAAACTTCAGCAGATTTCCGAGAACAATGAAAGAGTTCTACAGAGTTATTTAAAAAAACAATGACATACCGAGAACAATGGGAGAGTTCCAAAGCATTTTTAAACTTCAGCAGAATTCCGAAAACAATGGAAGAGTTCAAAAACATTTTTAAACTTCGGCAGAATTCCGAGAACAATGGAAGAGTTCCAAAGCATTTTAAACTTCAGCAGAATTCCGAGAACAATGGAAGAGTTCCAAAGCATTTTTAAACTTCAGCAGAATTCCGAGAACAATGGAAGTGTTCCAAAGCATTTTTAAACTTCAGCAGAATTCCTGAGAACAATGGGAGAGTTTTACAGACTTAATTAAAAAAACATTGACATACCGGGAACAATGGCAGAGTTCCAAAGCATTTTTAAACTTCAGTAGAATACCGAGAACAATGGAAGAGTTCCAAAGCATTGTTAAAGTTCAGCAGAATTCCGAGAACAATGGGAAAGTTCTACAGACTGATTTTAAAAAAACAATAACCTTCCGAACACAATGGAAGAGTTTCAAAGCATTTTTAGACTTCAGCAGAATTCCGAGAACAATGGAAGAGTTCCAAAGCATTTTTAAACTTCAGCAGAGTTCCGAGAACAATGGTAGAGTTCCAAAGCATTTTTAAACTTCAGCACAATTCCGAGAACAATGGAAGAGTTCCAAAGCATTTTTAAACTTCAGCAGAATTCCGAGAAAAATGAAAGAGTTCTACAGAGTTATTTAAAAAAACAATGACATACCGAGAACAATAGGAGAGTTCCAAAGCATTTTTAAACTTCAGCAGAATTCCGAAAACAATGGAAGAGTTCCAAAACATTTTTAAACTTCAGCAGAATTCCGAGAACAATGGCAGAGTTCCAAAGCATTTTTAAACTTCAGCAGAATTCCGAGAACAATGGAAGAGTTCCAAAGCATTTTTAAAATTCAGCCGAATTCCGAGAACAATGGAAGAGTTCCAAAGCATTTTTAAACTTCAGCAGAATTCCGAGAACAATGAAAGAGTTCTACAGAGTTATTTAAAAAAACAATGACATACCGAGAACAATGGGAGAGTTCCAAAGCATTTTTAAACTTCAGCAGAATTCCGAAAACAATGGAAGAGTTCCAAAACATTTTTAAACTTCAGCAGAATTCTGAAAACAATGGAACAGTTCCAAAGCATTTTTAAACTTCAGCAGAATTCCGAGAACAATGGAAGATTTCCAAAGCATTTTTAAACTTCAGCAGAATTCCGAGAACAATGGAAGAGTTCCAAAGCATTTTTAAACTTCACCAGAATTCCGAGAACAATGAAAGAGTTCTACAGGCTTATTTAAAAAAACAATGACATTCCGAGAACAATAGGTTATTTCCAAAGCATTTTTAAACTTTAGTAGAATTCCAAGAACAATGGGAGAGTTCTACCGACTGATTTAAAAAAACAATAACATTCCGAGAACAATGGAAGATTTCCAAAGCATTTTTAAACTTCAGCAGAATTCCGAGAACAATGGAAGTGTTCCAAAGCATTTTTAAACTTCAGCAGAATTCCAAGAACAATGGTAGAGTTCCAAAGCATTTTGAATCTTCAGCAGAATTCCGAGAACAATGGGAGAGTTCCAAAGCATTTTTAAACGTCAGAAGAATTCCGAAAACAATGGAAGAGTTCTAAAGCATTTTTAAACTTCAGCAGAATTCCGAGAACAATGGGAGAGTTCTGCAGACTTATTTAAAAAAACAATTTCATTCCGAAAACAATGGAAGAGTTTCAAAGCATTCCTAAACTTCAGCAGAATTCCGAGAACAATGGAAGAGTTCAAAAGCATTTTTAAACTTCAGCATAATTCCGAGAACCATGGGAAAGTTCTACAGACTGATTTTAAAAAACAATAACATTCCGAACACAATGGAAGAGTTTCAAAGCATTTTTAGACTTCAGCAGAATTTCGAGAACAATGAAAGAGTTCCAAAGCATTCTTACAATTTAGCAGAATTCCAAGAACAATGGAAGAGTTCCAATGCATTATTAAACTTCAGCAGAATTCCGAGAACAATGGAAGAGTTCCAAAGTATTTTTAAACTTCAGCAGAAGTCCGAGAACAATGGAAGAGTTCCAAACCATTTTTAAAATTCAGCAGAATTCCGAGAACAATGAAAGAGTTCCAAAGCATTTTTAAACTTCAGCAGATTTCCGAGAACAATGAAAGAGTTCTACAGAGTTATTTAAAAAAACAATGACATAACGAGAACAATGGGAGAGTTCCAAAGCATTTTTAAACTTCAGCAGAATCCTGAAAACAATGGAAGAGTTCCAAAACATTTTTAAACTTCAGCAGAATTCCGAGAACAATGGAAGAGTTCCAAAGCATTTTAAAACTTCAGCAGAATTCCGAGAACAATGGAAAAGTTCCAAAGCATTTTTAAACTTCAGCAAAATTCCGAGAACAATGGAAGAGTTCCAAAGCATTTTTAAACTTCATCAGAATTCTGAGAACAATGAAAGAGTTCTACAGGCTTATTTAAAAAAACAATGACATTCCGAGAACAATAGGATAATTCCAAAGCATTTTTAAACTTTAGTAGATTTCCAAGAACAATGGGAGAGTTCTACCGACTGATTTTAAAAAAATAACATTCTGAGAACAATGGAACAGTTCCAAAGCATTTTTAAACTTCAGCAAAATTCCGAGAACAATGGAAGAGTTCCAAAGCATTTTTAAACTTCATCAGAATTCTGAGAACAATGAAAGAGTTCTACAGGCTTATTTAAAAAAACAATGACATTCCGAGAACAATAGGATAATTCCAAAGCATTTTTAAACTTTAGTAGATTTCCAAGAACAATGGGAGAGTTCTACCGACTGATTTTAAAAAAATAACATTCTGAGAACAATGGAACAGTTCCAAAGCATTTTTAAACTTCAGCAGAATTCCGAGAAGAATGGAAGAGTTCCAAAGCATTTTTAATCTTCAGCAGAATTCCGAGAACAATGGGAGAGTTCCAAAGCATTTTTAAACTTCAGAAGAATTCGGAGAACAATGGAAGAGTTCTAAAGCATTTTTAAACTTCAGCAGAATTCCGAGAACAATGGGATAGTTCTACAGACTGATTTAAAAAAAACAATAACATTCCAAGAACAATGGGAGAGTTCCAAACCATTTTTAAAATTCAGCAGAATTCCGAGAACAATAGAAGAGTTCCAAACCATTTTTAAAATTCAGCAGAATTCCGAGAACAATGGAAGAGTTCCAATGCACTTTTAAACTTCAGCAGAATTCCGAGAACAATGGAAGAGTTCCAAAGTATTTTTAAACTTCAGCAGAAGTCCGAGAACAATGGAAGAGTTCCAAACCATTTTTAAAATTCAGCAGAATTCCGAGAACAATGGAAGAGTTCCAAAGCATTTTTAAACTTCAGCAGAATTTCGAGAACAATGAAAGAGTTCTACAGAGTTATTTAAAAAAACAATGACATACCGAGAACAATGGGAGAGTTCCAAAGCATTTTTAAACTTCAGCAGAATTTCGAAAACAATGGAAGAGTTCCAAAGCATTTTTAAACTTCAGCAGAATTCCGAGAACAATGGAAGAGTTCCAAAGCATTTTAAAACTTCAGCAGAATTCCGAGAACAATGGAACAGTTCCAAAGCATTTTTAAACTTCAGCAGAATTCCGAGAACAATGGAACAGTTCCAAAGCATTTTTAAACTTCAGCAGAATTCCGAGAACAACGGAAGAGTTCCAAAGCATTTTTAACCTTCATCAGAATTCCGAGAACAATGAAAGAGTTCTACAGGCTTATTTAAAAAAAAATGACATTCCGAGAACAATAGGATATTTCCAAATCATTTTTAAACTTTAGTAGAATTCCGAGAACAATGGGAGAGTTCTACCGACTGATTTAAAAAAGCAATAACATTCCGAGAACAATGTCAGAGTTCCAAAGCATTTTTAAACTTCAGCAGTATTCCGAGAACAATGGAAGAGTTCTAAAGCATTTTTAAACTTCAGCAGAATTCCGAGAACAATGGAAAAGTTCCAAAGCATTTTTAAACTTCAGCAGAATTCCGAGAACAATGGAAGAGTTCCAAAGTATTTTTAAACCTCAGCAGCAGTCCGAGAACAATGGAAGAGTTCCAAACCATTTTGAAAATTCAGCAGAATTCCGAGAATAATGGAGGAGTTCCAAACCATTTTTAAAATTCAGCAGAATGCCGAGAACAATGGAAGAGTTCCAATGCATTTTTAGACTTCAGCAGAATTCCGAGAACAATGGAAGAGTTCCAAAGCATTTTTAAACTTCATCAGAATTCCGAGAACAATGAAAGAGTTCTACAGGCTTATTTAAAAAAACAATGACATTCCGAGAACAATAGGATATTTCCAAAGCATTTTTAAACTTTAGTAGAATTCCGAAAACAATGGGAGAGTTCTACTGACTGATTTAAAAAAACAATAATATTCCGAGAACAATGTCAGAGTTCCAAAGCATTTTTAAACATCAGCAGAATTCCGAGAACAATGGAACAGTTCCAAAGGACTTTTAAACTTCAGCAGAATTCCGAGAAAAATGGAAGATTTCCAAAGCATTTTTAAGCTTCAGCAGAATTCCGAGAACAATGGAAGAGTTCCAAAGTATTTTTAAACTTCATCAGAATTCCGAGAACAATGAAAGAGTTCTACTGGCTTATTTAAAAAAACAATGACATTCCGAGAACAAGAGATTATTTCCAAAGCATTTTTAAACTTTAGTAGAATTCAGAGAACAATGGGAGAGTTCTACCGACTGATTTAAAAAAACAATAACATTCCGATAACAATGTCAGAGTTCTAAAGCATTTTTAAACTTCTGCAGAATTCCGAGAACAATGGAAGAGTTCTAAAGCATTTTTAAACTTCAGAAGAATTCGGAGAACAATGGAAGAGTTCCAAACCTTTTTTAAAATTCAGCAGAATTCCGAGAACAATGGAAGAGTTCCAATGCATTTTTAAGCTTCAGCAGAATTCCGAGAACAATGGAAGAGTTCCAAAGTATCTTTAAACTTCAGCAGAAGTCCTAGAACAATGGAAGAGTTCCAAACCATTTTTAAAATTCAGCAGAATTCCGAGAACAATGGAAGAGTTCCAATGCATTTTTAAGCTTCAGCAGAATTCCGAGAACAATGGAAGAGTTCCAAAGTATCTTTAAACTTCAGCAGAAGTCCGAGAACAATGGAAGAGTTCCAAACCATTTTTAAAATTCAGCAGAATTCCGAGAACAATGGAAGAGTTCCAAACCATTTTTAAAATTCAGCAGAATTCCGAGAACAATGGAAGAGTTCCAATGCATTTTTAAGCTTCATCAGAATTCCGAGAACAATGGAAGAGTTCCAAAGTATCTTTAAACTTCAGCAGAAGTCCAAGAACAATGGAAGAGTTCCAAACCATTTTTAAAATTCAGCAGAATTCCGAGAACAATGGAAGAGTTCCAAAGCATTTTTAAACTTCAGCAGAATTCCGAGAACAATGAAAGAGTTCTACAGAGTTATTTAAAAAAACAATGACATACCGAGAACAATGGGAGAGTTCCAAAGCATTTTTAAACTTCAGCAGAATTCCGAAAACAATGGAAGAGTTCCAAAGCATTTTTAAACTTCAGCAGAATTCCGAGAACAATGTAAGAGTTCCAAAGCATTTTTAAACTTCAGCAGAATTCCGAGAACAATGGAACAGTTCCAAAGCATTTTTAAACTTCAGCAGAATTTCGAGAACAATGGAACAGTTCCAAAGCATTTTTAAACTTCAGCAGAATTCCGAGAACAAAGGAAGATTTCCAAAGCATTTTTAACCTTCATCAGAATTCCGAGAACAATGAAAGAGTTCTACAGGCTTATTTAAAAAAAAATGACATTCCGAGAATATTAGGATATTTCCAAAGCATTTTTAAACTTTAGTAGAATTCCGAGAACAATGGGAGAGTTCTTCCGACTGATTTAAAAAAACAATAACATTCCGATAACAATGTCAGAGTTCCAAAGCATTTTTAAACTTCAGCAGATTTCCTGAGAACAATGGGAGAGTTCTACAGACTTAATTAAAAAAGCAATGACATACCGGGAACAATGGCAGAGTTCCAAAGCATTTTTAATCTTCAGTAGAATACAGAGAACAATGGAAGAGTTCCAAAGCATTTTTAAAGTTCAGCAGAATTCCGAGAACAATGGGAAAGTTCTACAGACTGATTTTAAAAAAACAATTACATTCAGAACACAATGGAAGAGTTTCAAAGCATTTTTAGACTTCAGCAGAATTCCGAGAACAATGAAAGGGTTCTACAGAGTTATTTAAAAAAACAATGACATACCGAGAACAATGGGAGAGTTGCAAAGCATTTTTAAACTTCAGCAGAATTCCGAAAACAATGGAAGAGTTCCAACGCAATTTTAAACTTCATCAGAATTCCGAGAACAATGGAAGAGTTCCAAAGCATTTTTAAACTTCATCAGAATTCCGAGAACAATGAAAGAGTTCTACAGGCTTATTTAAAAAAACAATGACATTCCGAGAACAAGAGATTATTTCCAAAGCATTTTTAAACTTTAGTAGAATTCAGAGAACAATGTGAGAGTTCTACCGACTGATTTAAAAAAACAATAACATTCCGAGAACAATGTCAGAGTTCCAAAGCATTTTTAAACTTCAGCAGAATTCCGAGAACAATGGAAGAGTTCCAAAGCATTTTTAAACTTCAGCAGAATTCCGAGAACAATGGAAGAGTTCCAAAGCATTTTTAAACTTCAGCAGAATTCCAAGAACAATGGTAGAGTTCCAAAGCATTTTTAAACTTCAGCAGAATTCCTGAGAACAATGGGAGAGTTTTACAGACTTAATTAAAAAAACAATGACATACCGGGAACAATGGCGGAGTTCCAAAGCATTTTTAAACTTCAGTAGAATAGCGAGAACAATGGAAGAGTTTCAAAGCATTTTTAAAGTTCAGCAGAATTCCGAGAACAATGGGAGAGTTCCAAAGCATTTTTAAACTTCAGAAGAATTCGGAGAACAATGGAAGAGTTCCAAACCTTTTTTAAAATTCAGCAGAATTCCGAGAACAATGGAAGAGTTCCAATGCATTTTTAAGCTTCAGCAGAATTCCGAGAACAATGGAAGAGTTCCAAAGTATCTTTAAACTTCAGCAGAAGTCCGAGAACAATGGAAGAGTTCCAAACCATTTTTAAAATTCAGCAGAATTCCGAGAACAATGGAAGAGTTCCAATGCATTTTTAAGCTTCAGCAGAATTCCGAGAACAATGGAAGAGTTCCAAAGTATCTTTAAACTTCAGCAGAAGTCCGAGAACAATGGAAGAGTTCCAAACCATTTTTAAAATTCAGCAGAATTCCGAGAACAATGGAAGAGTTCCAAACCATTTTTAAAATTCAGCAGAATTCCGAGAACAATGGAAGAGTTCCAATGCATTTTTAAGCTTCAGCAGAATTCCGAGAACAATGGAAGAGTTCCAAAGTATCTTTAAACTTCAGCAGAAGTCCGAGAACAATGGAAGAGTTCCAAACCATTTTTAAAATTCAGCAGAATTCCGAGAACAATGGAAGAGTTCCAAAGCATTTTTAAACTTCAGCAGAATTCCGAGAACAATGAAAGAGTTCTACAGAGTTATTTAAAAAAACAATGACATACCGAGAACAATGGGAGAGTTCCAAAGCATTTTAAAACTTCAGCAGAATTCCGAAAACAATGGAAGAGTTCCAAAGCATTTTTAAACTTCAGCAGAATTCCGAGAACAATGTAAGAGTTCCAAAGCATTTTTAAACTTCAGCAGAATTCCGAGAACAATGGAACAGTTCCAAAGCATTTTTAAACTTCAGCAGAATTTCGAGAAACATGGAACAGTTCCAAAGCATTTTTAAAGTTCAGCAGAATTCCGAGAACAATGGGAGAGTTCCAAAGCATTTTTAAACTTCAGAAGAATTCGGAGAACAATGGAAGAGTTCCAAACCTTTTTTAAAATTCAGCAGAATTCCGAGAACAATGGAAGAGTTCCAATGCATTTTTAAGCTTCAGCAGAATTCCGAGAACAATGGAAGAGTTCCAAAGTATCTTTAAACTTCAGCAGAAGTCCGAGAACAATGGAAGAGTTCCAAACCATTTTTAAAATTCAGCAGAATTCCGAGAACAATGGAAGAGTTCCAATGCATTTTTAAGCTTCAGCAGAATTCCGAGAACAATGGAAGAGTTCCAAAGTATCTTTAAACTTCAGCAGAAGTCCGAGAACAATGGAAGAGTTCCAAACCATTTTTAAAATTCAGCAGAATTCCGAGAACAATGGAAGAGTTCCAAACGATTTTTAAAATTCAGCAGAATTCCGAGAACAATGGAAGAGTTCCAATGCATTTTTAAGCTTCAGCAGAATTCCGAGAACAATGGAAGAGTTCCAAAGTATCTTTAAACTTCAGCAGAAGTCCGAGAACAATGGAAGAGTTCCAAACCATTTTTAAAATTCAGCAGAATTCCGAGAACAATGGAAGAGTTCCAAAGCATTTTTAAACTTCAGCAGAATTCCGAGAACAATGAAAGAGTTCTACAGAGTTATTTAAAAAAACAATGACATACCGAGAACAATGGGAGAGTTCCAAAGCATTTTAAAACTTCAGCAGAATTCCGAAAACAATGGAAGAGTTCCAAAGCATTTTTAAACTTCAGCAGAATTCCGAGAACAATGTAAGAGTTCCAAAGCATTTTTAAACTTCAGCAGAATTCCGAGAACAATGGAACAGTTCCAAAGCATTTTTAAACTTCAGCAGAATTTCGAGAAAAATGGAACAGTTCCAAAGCATTTTTAAAGTTCAGCAGAATTCCGAGAACAATGGGAGAGTTCCAAAGCATTTTTAAACTTCAGAAGAATTCGGAGAACAATGGGAGAGTTCCAAACCTTTTTTAAAATTCAGCAGAATTCCGAGAACAATGGAAGAGTTCCAATGCATTTTTAAGCTTCAGCAGAATTCCAAGAACAATGGAAGAGTTCCAAAGTATCTTTAAACCTCAGCAGAAGTCCGAGAACAATGGAAGAGTTCCAAACCATTTTTAAAATTCAGCAGAATTCCGAGAACAATGGAAGAGTTCCAATGCATTTTTAAGCTTCAGCAGAATTCCGAGAACAATGGAAGAGTTCCAAAGTATCTTTAAACTTCAGCAGAAGTCCGAGAACAATGGAAGAGTTCCAAACCATTTTTAAAATTCAGCAGAATTCCGAGAACAATGGAAGAGTTCCAAACCATTTTTAAAATTCAGCAGAATTCCGAGAACAACGGAAGAGTTCCAATGCATTTTTAAGCTTCAGCAGAATTCCGAGAACAATGGAACAGTTCCAAAGCATTTTTAAACTTCAGCAGAATTCCGAGAACAATGAAAGAGTTCTACAGGCTTATTTAAAAAAACAATGACATTTCGAGAACAAGAGATTATTTCCAAAGCATTTTTAAACTTTAGTAGAATAGCGAGAACAATGGAAGAGTTTCAAAGCATTTTTAAACTTCAGTAGAATAGCGAGAACAATGGAAGAGTTTCAAAGCATTTTTAAAGTTCAGCAGAATTCCGAGAACAATGGGAGAGTTCCAAAGCATTTTTAAACTTCAGAAGAATTCGGAGAACAATGGAAGAGTTCTAAAGCATTTTTAAACTTCAGCAGAATTCCGAGAACAATGGGATAGTTCTACAGACTGATTTAAAAAAAACAATAACATTCCAAGAACAATGGGAGAGTTCCAAACCATTTTTAAAATTCAGCAGAATTCCGAGAACAATGGAAGAGTTCCAAACCATTTTTAAAATTCAGCAGAATTCCGAGAACAATGGAAGAATTCCAATGCATTTTTAAACTTCAGCAGAATTCCGAGAACAATGGAAGAGTTCCAAAGTATTTTTAAACTTCAGCAGAAGTCCGAGAACAATGGAAGAGTTCCAAACGATTTTTAAAATTCAGCAGAATTCCGAGAACAATGGAAGAGTTCCAAAGCATTTTTAAACTTCAGCAGAATTCCGAGAACAATGAAAGAGTTCTACAGAGTTATTTTAAAAAACAATGACATACCGAGAACAATGGGAGAGTTCCAAAGCATTTTTAAACTTCAGCAGAATTCCGAGAACAATGTAACTGTTCCAAAGCATTTTTAAACTTCAGCAGAATTTCGAGAACAATGGAACAGTTCCAAAGCGTTTTTAAACTTCAGCAGAATTCCGAGAACAACGGAAGATTTCCAAAGCATTTTTAACCTTCATCAGAATTCCGAGAACAATAAAAGAGTTCTACAGGCTTATTTAAAAAAAAATGACATTCCGAGAACAATAGGATATTTCCAAAGCATTTTTAAACTTTAGTAGAATTCCGAGAACAATGGGAGAGTTCTACCGACTGATTTAAAAAAACAATAACATTCCGAGAACAATGTCAGAGTTCCAAAGCATTTTTAAACGTCAGCAGAATTCCGAGAACAATGGAAGAGTTCTAAAGCATTTTTAAACTTCAGCAGAATTCCGAGAACAATGGAAAAGTTCCAAAGCATTTTTCAACTTCAGCAGAATTCCGAGAACAATGGAAGAGTTTCAAAGCATTTTTACACTTCAGCAGAATTCCGAGAACAATGGAAGAGTTCCAAAGTATTTTTAAACTTCAGCAGAAGTCCGAGAACAATGGAAGAGTTCCAAACCATTTTTAAAATTCAGCAGAATTCCGAGAATAATGGAAGTGTTCCAAACCATTTTTAAAATTCAGCAGAATTCCGAGAACAATGGAAGAGTTCCAATGCATTTTTAAACTTCAGCAGAATTCCGAGAACAATGGAAGAGTTCCAAAGCATTTTTAAACTTCATCAGAATTCCAAGAACAATGAAAGAGTTCTACAGGCTTATTTAAAAAAACAATGACATTCCAAGAAGAATAGGATATTTCCAAAGCATTTTTAAACTTTAGTAGAATTCCGAGAACAATGGGAGAGTTCTACCGACTGATTTAAAAAACAATAACATTCCGAGAACAATGTCAGAGTTCCAAAGCATTTTTAAACTTCAGCAGAATTCCGAGAACAATGGAACAGTTCCAAAGCATTTTTAAACTTCAGCAGAATTCCAAGAAAAATGGAAGATTTCCAAAGCATTTTTAAACTTCAGCAGAATTCCGAGAACAATGGAAGAGTTCCAAAGTATTTTTAAACTTCATCAGAATTCCGAGAAAAATGAAAGAGTTCTACAGGCTTATTTAAAAAAACAATGACATTCCGAGAACAAGAGATTATTAACAAAGCATTTTTAAACTTTAGTAGAATTCAGAGAACAATGGGAGAGTTTTACCGACTGATTTAAAAAAATAATAACATTCCGAGAACAATGTCAGAGTTCCAAAGCATTTTTAAACTTCTGCAGAATTCCGAGAACAATGGAAGAGTTCCAAAGCATTTTTAAACTTCATCAGAATTCCAAGAACAATGGTAGAGTTCCAAAGCATTTTTAACTTCAGCAGATTTCCTGAGAACAATGGGAGAGTTCTACAGACTAAATTAAAAAAGCAATGACATACCGGGAACAATGGCAGAGTTCCAAAGCATTTTTAAACTTCAGTAGAATACCAAGGACAATGGAAGAGATCCAAAGCATTTTTAAAGTTCAGCAGAATTCCGAGAACAATGGGAAAGTTCTACAGACTGATTTTAAAAAAACAATTACATTCAGAACACAATGGAAGAGTTTCAAAGCATTTTTAGACTTCAGCAGTATTCCGAGAACAATGGAAGAGTTCCAAAGCATTTTTAAACTTCATCAGAATTCTGAGAACAATGAAAGAGTTCTACAGGCTTATTTAAAAAAACAATGACATTCCGAGAACAAGAGATTATTTCCAAAGTATTTTTAAACTTTAGTAGAATTCAGAGAACAATGTGAGAGTTTTACCGACTGATTTAAAAAAACAATAACATTCCGAGAACAATGTCAGAGTTCCAAAGCATTTTTAAACTTCAGCAGAATTCCGAGAAAAATGGAAGAGTTCCAAAGCATTTTTAAACTTCAGCAGAATTCCAAGAACAATGGTAGAGTTCCAAAGCATTTTTAAACTTCAGCAGAATTCCTGAGAACAATGGGAGAGTTTTACAGACTTAATTAAAAAAGCAATGACATACCGGGAACAATGGCAGAGTTCCAAAGCATTTTTAAACTTCAGTAGAATACCGAGAACAATGGAAGAGTTCCAAAGCATTTTTAAAGTTCAGCAGAATTCCGAGAACAATGGGAAAGTTCTACAGACTGATTTTAAAAAAACAATAACAGTCCGAACACAATGGAAGAGTTTCAAAGCATTTTTAGACTTCAGCAGAATTCCGAGAACAATGGAAGAGTTCCAAAGCATTTTTAAACTTCAGCAGAATTCCGAGAACAATGGAACAGTTCCAAAGCTTTTTTAAACTTCAGCACAATTCCGAGAACAATGGAAGAGTTCCAAAGCATTTTTAAACTTCAGCAGAATTCCGAGAAAAATGAAAGAGTTCTACAGAGTTATTTAAAAAAAAATGACATACCGAGAACAATGGGAGAGTTCCAAAGCATTTTTAAACTTCAGCAGAATTCCGAAAACAATGGAAGAGTTCCAAAACATTTTTAAACTTCAGCAGAATTCTGAGAACAATGGCAGAGTTCCAAAGCATTTTTAAACTTCAGCAGAATTCCGAGAACAATGGAATAGTTCCAAAGCATTTTTAAAATTCAGCCGAATTCCGAGAACAATGGAAGAGTTCCAAAGCATTTTTAAACTTCAGCAGAATTCCGAGAACAATGAAAGAGTTCTACAGAGTTATTTAAAAAAACAATGACATACCGAGAACAATGGGAGAGTTCCAAAGCATTTTTAAACTTCAGCAGAATTCCGAAAACAATGGAAGAGTTCCAAAACATTTTTAAACTTCAGCAGAATTCTGAGAACAATGGAACAGTTCCAAAGCATTTTTAAACTTCAGCAGAATTCCGAGAACAATGGAAGAATTCCAAAGCATTTTTAAACTTCAGCAGAATTCCGAAAACAATGGAAGAGTTCCAAAGCATTTTTAAACTTCACCAGAATTCCGAGAACAATGAAAGAGTTCTACAGGCTTATTTAAAAAAACAATGACATTCCGAGAACAATAGGTTATTTCCAAAGCATTTTTAAACTTTAGTAGAATTCCCAGAACAATGGGAGAGTTCTACCGACTGATTTAAAAAAACAATAACATTCCGAGAACAATGGAAGATTTCCAATGCATTTTTAAACTTCAGCAGAATTCCGAGAACAATGGGATAGTTCTACAGACTGATTTAAAAAAAACAATAACATTCCAAGAACAATGGGAGAGTTCCAAACAATTTTTAAAATTCAGCAGAATTCCGAGAACAATGGAAGAGTTCCAAACCATTTTTAAAATTCAGCAGAATTCCGAGAACAATGGAAGAGTTCCAATGCATTTCTAAACTTCAGCAGAATTCCGAGAACAATGGAAGAGTTTCAAAGTATTTTTAAACTTCAGCAGAAGTCCGAGAACAATGGAAGAGTTCCAAAGCATTTTGAATCTTCAGCAGAATTCCGAGAACAATGGGAGAGTTCCAAAGCATTTTTAAACTTCAGAAGATTTCCGAAAACAATGGAAGAGTTCTAAAGCATTTTTAAACTTCAGCAGAATTCCGAGAACAATGGGAGAGTTCTACAGACTTATTTAAAAAAACAATTTCATTCCGAAAACAATGGAAGAGTTTCAAAGCATTCCTAAACTTCAGCAGAATTCCGAGAACAATGGAAGAGTTCCAAAGCATTTTTAAACTTCAGCATAATTCCGAGAATCATGGGAAAGTTCTACAGACTGATTTTAAAAAACAATAACATTCTGAACACAATGGAAGAGTTTCAAGGCATTTTTAGACTTCAGCAGAATTTCGAGAACAATGAAAGAGTTCCAAAGCATTTTTACAATTCAGCAGAATTCCAAGAACAATGGAAGAGTTCCAATGCATTTTTAAACTTCAGCAGAATTCCGAGAACAATGGAAGAGTTCCAAAGTATTTTTAAACTTCAGCAGAATTCCGAAAACAATGGAAGAGTTCCAAAACATTTTTAAACTTCAGCAGAATTCCGAGAACAATTGAAGAGTTCCAAAGCATTTTAAAACTTCTGCAGAATTCCGAGAACAATGGAAGAGTTCCAAAGCATTTTTAAACTTCAGCAGAATTCTGAGAACAATGGAAGAGTTCCAAAGCATTTTTAAACTTCATCAGAATTCCGAGAACAATGAAAGAGTTCTACAGGCTTATTTAAAAAAACAATGACATTCCGAGAACAATAGGATAATTCCAAAGCATTTTTAAACTTTAGTAGATTTCCGAGAACAATGGGAGAGTTCTACCGACTGATTTAAAATAAAAATAACATTCCGAGAACAATGGAAGAGTTCCAAAGCATTTTTAAACTTCAGCAGAATTCCGAGAACAATGGAAGAGTTCCAAAGCATTTTTAAACTTCAGCAGAATTCCAAGAACAATGGAAGTGTTCCAAAGCATTTTTAATCTTCAGCAGAATTCCGAGAACAATGGGAGAGTTCCAAAGCATTTTTAAACTTCAGCAGAATTCCAAGAACAATGGAAGAGTTCCAAACCATTTTGAATCTTCAGCAGAATTCCGAGAACAATGGGAGAGTTCCAAAGCATTTTTAAACTTCAGAAGAATTCCGAAAACAATGGAAGAGTTTCAAAGCATTTTTAAACTTCAGCAGATTTCCGAGAACAATGAAAGAGTTCTACAGAGTTATTTAAAAAAACAATGACATACTGAGAACAATTGGAGAGTTCCAAAGCATTTTTAAACTTCAGCAGAATTCCGAAAACAATGGAAGAGTTCAAAAACATTTTTAAACTTCAGCAGAATTCCGAGAACAATGGAAGAGTTCCAAAGCATTTTAAACTTCAGCAGAATTCCGAGAACAATGGAAGAGTTCCAAAGCATTTTTAAACTTCAGCAGAATTCCGAGAACAATGGAAGAGTTCCAAAGCATTTTTAAACTTCATCAGAATTCCGAGAACAATGAAAGAGTTCTACAGGCTTATTTAAAAAAACAGTGACATTCCGAGAACAATAGGATAATTCCAAAGCATTTTTAAACTTTAGTAGATTTCCGAGAACAATGGGAGAGTTCTACCGACTGATTTAAAAAAAAAATAACATTCCGAGAACAATGGCAGTGTTCCAAAGCATTTTTAAACTTCAGCAGAATTCCGAAAACAATGGAAGAGTTCCAAAACATTTTTAAACTTCAGCAGAATTCCGAGAACAATGGCAGAGTTCCAAAGCATTTTTAAACTTCAGCAGAATTCCGAGAACAATGGAAGAGTTCCAAAGCATTTTTAAAATTCAGCCGAATTCCGAGAACAATGGAAGAGTTCCAAAGCATTTTTAAACTTCAGCAGAATTCCGAGAACAATGAAAGAGTTCTACAGAGTTATTTAAAAAAACAATGACATACCGAGAACAATGGGAGAGTTCCAAAGCATTTTTAAACTTCAGCAGATTTCCGAGAACAATGGGATAGTTCTACAGACTGATTTAAAAAAAACAATAACATTCCAAGAACAATGGGAGAGTTCCAAACCATTTTTAAAATTCAGCAGAATTCCGAGAACAATGGAAGAGTTCCAATGCACTTTTAAACTTCAGCAGAATTCCGAGAACAATGGAAGAGTTCCAAAGTATTTTTAAACTTCAGCAGAAGTCCGAGAACAATGGAAGAGTTCCAAACCATTTTTAAAATTCAGCAGAATTCCGAGAACAATGGAAGAGTTCCAAAGCATTTTTAAACTTCAGCAGAATTTCGAGAACAATGAAAGAGTTCTACAGAGTTATTTAAAAAAACAATGACATACCGAGAACAATGGGAGAGTTCCAAAGCATTTTTAAACTTCAGCAGAATTTCGAAAACAATGGAAGAGTTCCAAAGCATTTTTAAACTTCAGCAGAATTCCGAGAACAATGGAAGAGTTCCAAAGCATTTTTAAACTTCAGCAGAATTCCGCGAACAATGGAACAGTTCCAAAGCATTTTTAAACTTCAGCAGAATTCCGAGTACAATGGAACAGTTCCAAAGCATTTTTAAACTTCAGCAGAATTCCGAGAACAACGGAAGAGTTCCAAAGCATTTTTAACCTTCATCAGAATTCCGAGAACAATGAAAGAGTTCCACAGTCTTATTTAAAAAAAAAATGACATTCCGAGAACAATAGGATATTTCCAAAGCATTTTTAAACTTTAGTAGAATTCCGAGAACAATGGGAGAGTTCTACCGACTGATTTAAAAAAACAATAACATTCAGAGAACAATGTCAGAGTTCCAAAGCATTTTTAAACTTCAGCAGTATTCCGAGAGCAATGGAAGAGTTCTAAAGCATTTTTAAACTTCAGCAGAATTCCGAGAACAATGGAAAAGTTCCAAAGCATTTTTAAACTTCAGCAGAATTCCGAGAACAATGGAAGAGTTCCAAAGCATTTTTACACTTCAGCAGAATTCCGAGAACAATGGAAGAGTTCCAAAGTATTTTTAAACTTCAGCAGCAGTCCGAGAACAATGGAAGAGTTCCAAACCATTTTTAAAATTCAGCAGAATTCCGAGAATAATGGAGGAGTTCCAAACCATTTTTAAAATTCAGCAGAATTCCGAGAACAATGGAAGAGTTCCAATGCATTTTTAAACTTCAGCAGAATTCCGAGAACAATGGAAGAGTTCCAAAGCATTTTTAAACTTCATCAGAATTCCGAGAACAATGAAAGATTTCTACAGGCTTATTTAAAAAAACAATGACATTCCGAGAACAATAGGATATTTCCAAAGCATTTTTAAACTTTAGTAGAATTCCGAAAACAATGGGAGAGTTCTACCGACTGATTTAAAAAAACAATAATATTCCGAGAACAATGTCAGAGTTCCAAAGCATTTTTAAACATCAGCAGAATTCCGAGAACAATGGAGCAGTTCCAAAGGACTTTTAAACTTCAGCAGAATTGTGAGAAAAATGGAAGATTTCCAAAGCATTTTTAAGCTTCAGCAGAATTCCGAGAACAATGAAAGAGTTCCAAAGTAATTTTAAACTTCATCAGAATTCCGAGAACAATGAAAGAGTTCTACAGGCTTATTTAAAAAAACAATGACATTCCGAGAACAAGAGATTATTTCCAAAGCATTTTTAAACTTTAGTAGAATTCAGAGAACAATGGGAGAGTTCTACCGACTGATTTAAAAAAACAATAACATTCCGATAACAATGTCAGAGTTCCAAAGCATTTTTAAACTTCAGCAGAATTCTGAGAACAATGAAAGAGTTCTACAGAGTTATTTAAAAAAACATTGACATACCGAGAACAATGGGAGAGCTCCAAAGCATTTTTAAACTTCAGCAGAATACCAAAAACAATGCAAGAGTTCCAAAACATTTTTAAACTTCAGCAGAATTCTGAGAACAATGGAACAGATCCAAAGCATTTTTAAACTTCAGCAGAATTCCGAGAACAATGGAAGATTTCCAAAGCATTTTTAAACTTCAGCAGAATTCCGAGAACAATGGAAGAGTTCCAAAGCATTTTTAAACTTCACCAGAATTCCGAGAACAATGAAAGAGTTCTACAGGCTTATTTAAAAAAACAATGACATTCCGAGAACAATAGGTTATTTCCAAAGCATTTTTAAACTTTAGTAGAATTCCAAGAACAATGGGAGAGTTCTACCGACTGATTTAAAAAACAATAACATTCCGAGAACAATGGAAGATTTCCAAAGCATTTTTAAACTTCAGCAGAATTCCGAGAACAATGGAAGAGTTCCAAAGCATTTTTAAACTTCAGCAGAATTCCAAGAACAATGGAAGAGTTCCAAAGCATTTTGAATCTTCAGCAGAATTCCGAGAACAATGGGAGAGTTCCAAAGCATTTTTAAACTTCAGAAGAATTCCGAAAACAATGGAAGAGTTCTAAAGCATTTTTAAACTTCAGCAGAATTGCGAGAACAATGGGAGAGTTCTACAGACTTATTTAAAAAAACAATTTCATTCCGAAGACAATGGAAGAGTTTCAAAGCATTCCTAAACTTCAGCAGAATTCCGAGAACAATGGAAGAGTTCCAAAGCATTTTTAAACTTCAGCATAATTCCGAGAACCATGGGAAAGTTCTACAGACTGATTTTAAAAAACAATAAAATTCCGAACACAATGGAAGAGTTTCAAAGCATTTTTAGACTTCATCAGAATTTCGAGAACAATGGAAGAGTTCCAATGCATTTTTAAACTTCAGCAGAATTCCGAAAACAATTGAAGAGTTCCAAAGTATTTTTAAACTTCAGCAGAAGTCCGAGAACAAAGGAAGAGTTCCAAACCATTTTTAAAATTCAGCAGAATTCCGAGAACAATGGAAGAGTTCCAAAGCATTTTTAAACTTCAGCAGATTTCCGAGAACAATGAAAGAGTTCTACAGAGTTATTTAAAAAAACAATGACATACCGAGAACAATGGGAGAGTTCCAAAGCATTTTTAAACTTCAGCAGAATTCCGAAAACAATGGAAGAGTTCAAAAACATTTTTAAACTTCGGCAGAATTCCGAGAACAATGGAAGAGTTCCAAAGCATTTTAAACTTCAGCAGAATTCCGAGAACAATGGAAGAGTTCCAAAGCATTTTTAAACTTCAGCAGAATTCCGAGAACAATGGAAGTGTTCCAAAGCATTTTTAAACTTCAGCAGAATTCCTGAGAACAATGGGAGAGTTTTACAGACTTAATTAAAAAAACATTGACATACCGGGAACAATGGCAGAGTTCCAAAGCATTTTTAAACTTCAGTAGAATACCGAGAACAATGGAAGAGTTCCAAAGCATTGTTAAAGTTCAGCAGAATTCCGAGAACAATGGGAAAGTTCTACAGACTGATTTTAAAAAAACAATAACCTTCCGAACACAATGGAAGAGTTTCAAAGCATTTTTAGACTTCAGCAGAATTCCGAGAACAATGGAAGAGTTCCAAAGCATTTTTAAACTTCAGCAGAGTTCCGAGAACAATGGTAGAGTTCCAAAGCATTTTTAAACTTCAGCACAATTCCGAGAACAATGGAAGAGTTCCAAAGCATTTTTAAACTTCAGCAGAATTCCGAGAAAAATGAAAGAGTTCTACAGAGTTATTTAAAAAAACAATGACATACCGAGAACAATAGGAGAGTTCCAAAGCATTTTTAAACTTCAGCAGAATTCCGAAAACAATGGAAGAGTTCCAAAACATTTTTAAACTTCAGCAGAATTCCGAGAACAATGGCAGAGTTCCAAAGCATTTTTAAACTTCAGCAGAATTCCGAGAACAATGGAAGAGTTCCAAAGCATTTTTAAAATTCAGCCGAATTCCGAGAACAATGGAAGAGTTCCAAAGCATTTTTAAACTTCAGCAGAATTCCGAGAACAATGAAAGAGTTCTACAGAGTTATTTAAAAAAACAATGACATACCGAGAACAATGGGAGAGTTCCAAAGCATTTTTAAACTTCAGCAGAATTCCGAAAACAATGGAAGAGTTCCAAAACATTTTTAAACTTCAGCAGAATTCTGAAAACAATGGAACAGTTCCAAAGCATTTTTAAACTTCAGCAGAATTCCGAGAACAATGGAAGATTTCCAAAGCATTTTTAAACTTCAGCAGAATTCCGAGAACAATGGAAGAGTTCCAAAGCATTTTTAAACTTCACCAGAATTCCGAGAACAATGAAAGAGTTCTACAGGCTTATTTAAAAAAACAATGACATTCCGAGAACAATAGGTTATTTCCAAAGCATTTTTAAACTTTAGTAGAATTCCAAGAACAATGGGAGAGTTCTACCGACTGATTTAAAAAAACAATAACATTCCGAGAACAATGGAAGATTTCCAAAGCATTTTTAAACTTCAGCAGAATTCCGAGAACAATGGAAGTGTTCCAAAGCATTTTTAAACTTCAGCAGAATTCCAAGAACAATGGTAGAGTTCCAAAGCATTTTGAATCTTCAGCAGAATTCCGAGAACAATGGGAGAGTTCCAAAGCATTTTTAAACGTCAGAAGAATTCCGAAAACAATGGAAGAGTTCTAAAGCATTTTTAAACTTCAGCAGAATTCCGAGAACAATGGGAGAGTTCTGCAGACTTATTTAAAAAAACAATTTCATTCCGAAAACAATGGAAGAGTTTCAAAGCATTCCTAAACTTCAGCAGAATTCCGAGAACAATGGAAGAGTTCAAAAGCATTTTTAAACTTCAGCATAATTCCGAGAACCATGGGAAAGTTCTACAGACTGATTTTAAAAAACAATAACATTCCGAACACAATGGAAGAGTTTCAAAGCATTTTTAGACTTCAGCAGAATTTCGAGAACAATGAAAGAGTTCCAAAGCATTCTTACAATTTAGCAGAATTCCAAGAACAATGGAAGAGTTCCAATGCATTATTAAACTTCAGCAGAATTCCGAGAACAATGGAAGAGTTCCAAAGTATTTTTAAACTTCAGCAGAAGTCCGAGAACAATGGAAGAGTTCCAAACCATTTTTAAAATTCAGCAGAATTCCGAGAACAATGAAAGAGTTCCAAAGCATTTTTAAACTTCAGCAGATTTCCGAGAACAATGAAAGAGTTCTACAGAGTTATTTAAAAAAACAATGACATAACGAGAACAATGGGAGAGTTCCAAAGCATTTTTAAACTTCAGCAGAATTCCGAAAACAATGGAAGAGTTCCAAAACATTTTTAAACTTCAGCAGAATTCCGAGAACAATGGAAGAGTTCCAAAGCATTTTAAAACTTCAGCAGAATTCCGAGAACAATGGAAAAGTTCCAAAGCATTTTTAAACTTCAGCAAAATTCCGAGAACAATGGAAGAGTTCCAAAGCATTTTTAAACTTCATCAGAATTCTGAGAACAATGAAAGAGTTCTACAGGCTTATTTAAAAAAACAATGACATTCCGAGAACAATAGGATAATTCCAAAGCATTTTTAAACTTTAGTAGATTTCCAAGAACAATGGGAGAGTTCTACCGACTGATTTTAAAAAAATAACATTCTGAGAACAATGGAACAGTTCCAAAGCATTTTTAAACTTCAGCAGAATTCCGAGAACAATGGAAGAGTTCCAAAGCATTTTTAAACTTCAGCAGAATTCCGAGAAGAATGGAAGAGTTCCAAAGCATTTTTAATCTTCAGCAGAATTCCGAGAACAATGGGAGAGTTCCAAAGCATTTTTAAACTTCAGAAGAATTCGGAGAACAATGGAAGAGTTCTAAAGCATTTTTAAACTTCAGCAGAATTCCGAGAACAATGGGATAGTTCTACAGACTGATTTAAAAAAAACAATAACATTCCAAGAACAATGGGAGAGTTCCAAACCATTTTTAAAATTCAGCAGAATTCCGAGAACAATAGAAGAGTTCCAAACCATTTTTAAAATTCAGCAGAATTCCGAGAACAATGGAAGAGTTCCAATGCACTTTTAAACTTCAGCAGAATTCCGAGAACAATGGAAGAGTTCCAAAGTATTTTTAAACTTCAGCAGAAGTCCGAGAACAATGGAAGAGTTCCAAACCATTTTTAAAATTCAGCAGAATTCCGAGAACAATGGAAGAGTTCCAAAGCATTTTTAAACTTCAGCAGAATTTCGAGAACAATGAAAGAGTTCTACAGAGTTATTTAAAAAAACAATGACATACCGAGAACAATGGGAGAGTTCCAAAGCATTTTTAAACTTCAGCAGAATTTCGAAAACAATGGAAGAGTTCCAAAGCATTTTTAAACTTCAGCAGAATTCCGAGAACAATGGAAGAGTTCCAAAGCATTTTAAAACTTCAGCAGAATTCCGAGAACAATGGAACAGTTCCAAAGCATTTTTAAACTTCAGCAGAATTCCGAGAACAATGGAACAGTTCCAAAGCATTTTTAAACTTCAGCAGAATTCCGAGAACAACGGAAGAGTTCCAAAGCATTTTTAACCTTCATCAGAATTCCGAGAACAATGAAAGAGTTCTACAGGCTTATTTAAAAAAAAATGACATTCCGAGAACAATAGGATATTTCCAAATCATTTTTAAACTTTAGTAGAATTCCGAGAACAATGGGAGAGTTCTACCGACTGATTTAAAAAAGCAATAACATTCCGAGAACAATGTCAGAGTTCCAAAGCATTTTTAAACTTCAGCAGTATTCCGAGAACAATGGAAGAGTTCTAAAGCATTTTTAAACTTCAGCAGAATTCCGAGAACAATGGAAAAGTTCCAAAGCATTTTTAAACTTCAGCAGAATTCCGAGAACAATGGAAGAGTTCCAAAGTATTTTTAAACCTCAGCAGCAGTCCGAGAACAATGGAAGAGTTCCAAACCATTTTTAAAATTCAGCAGAATTCCGAGAATAATGGAGGAGTTCCAAACCATTTTTAAAATTCAGCAGAATGCCGAGAACAATGGAAGAGTTCCAATGCATTTTTAGACTTCAGCAGAATTCCGAGAACAATGGAAGAGTTCCAAAGCATTTTTAAACTTCATCAGAATTCCGAGAACAATGAAAGAGTTCTACAGGCTTATTTAAAAAAACAATGACATTCCGAGAACAATAGGATATTTCCAAAGCATTTTTAAACTTTAGTAGAATTCCGAAAACAATGGGAGAGTTCTACTGACTGATTTAAAAAAACAATAATATTCCGAGAACAATGTCAGAGTTCCAAAGCATTTTTAAACATCAGCAGAATTCCGAGAACAATGGAACAGTTCCAAAGGACTTTTAAACTTCAGCAGAATTCCGAGAAAAATGGAAGATTTCCAAAGCATTTTTAAGCTTCAGCAGAATTCCGAGAACAATGGAAGAGTTCCAAAGTATTTTTAAACTTCATCAGAATTCCGAGAACAATGAAAGAGTTCTACTGGCTTATTTAAAAAAACAATAACATTCCGAGAACAAGAGATTATTTCCAAAGCATTTTTAAACTTTAGTAGAATTCAGAGAACAATGGGAGAGTTCTACCGACTGATTTAAAAAAACAATAACATTCCGATAACAATGTCAGAGTTCTAAAGCATTTTTAAACTTCTGCAGAATTCCGAGAACAATGGAAGAGTTCTAAAGCATTTTTATACTTCAGAAGAATTCGGAGAACAATGGAAGAGTTCCAAACCTTTTTTAAAATTCAGCAGAATTCCGAGAACAATGGAAGAGTTCCAATGCATTTTTAAGCTTCAGCAGAATTCCGAGAACAATGGAAGAGTTCCAAAGTATCTTTAAACTTCAGCAGAAGTCCTAGAACAATGGAAGAGTTCCAAACCATTTTTAAAATTCAGCAGAATTCCGAGAACAATGGAAGAGTTCCAATGCATTTTTAAGCTTCAGCAGAATTCCGAGAACAATGGAAGAGTTCCAAAGTATCTTTAAACTTCAGCAGAAGTCCGAGAACAATGGAAGAGTTCCAAACCATTTTTAAAATTCAGCAGAATTCCGAGAACAATGGAAGAGTTCCAAACCATTTTTAAAATTCAGCAGAATTCCGAGAACAATGGAAGAGTTCCAATGCATTTTTAAGCTTCATCAGAATTCCGAGAACAATGGAAGAGTTCCAAAGTATCTTTAAACTTCAGCAGAAGTCCAAGAACAATGGAAGAGTTCCAAACCATTTTTAAAATTCAGCAGAATTCCGAGAACAATGGAAGAGTTCCAAAGCATTTTTAAACTTCAGCAGAATTCCGAGAACAATGAAAGAGTTCTACAGAGTTATTTAAAAAAACAATGACATACCGAGAACAATGGGAGAGTTCCAAAGCATTTTTAAACTTCAGCAGAATTCCGAAAACAATGGAAGAGTTCCAAAGCATTTTTAAACTTCAGCAGAATTCCGAGAACAATGTAAGAGTTCCAAAGCATTTTTAAACTTCAGCAGAATTCCGAGAACAATGGAACAGTTCCAGAGCATTTTTAAACTTCAGCAGAATTTCGAGAACAATGGAACAGTTCCAAAGCATTTTTAAACTTCAGCAGAATTCCGAGAACAAAGGAAGATTTCCAAAGCATTTTTAACCTTCATCAGAATTCCGAGAACAATGAAAGAGTTCTACAGGCTTATTTAAAAAAAAATGACATTCCGAGAATATTAGGATATTTCCAAAGCATTTTTAAACTTTAGTAGAATTCCGAGAACAATGGGAGAGTTCTTCCGACTGATTTAAAAAAACAATAACATTCCGATAACAATGTCAGAGTTCCAAAGCATTTTTAAACTTCAGCAGATTTCCTGAGAACAATGGGAGAGTTCTACAGACTTAATTAAAAAAGCAATGACATACCGGGAACAATGGCAGAGTTCCAAAGCATTTTTAATCTTCAGTAGAATACAGAGAACAATGGAAGAGTTCCAAAGCATTTTTAAAGTTCAGCAGAATTCCGAGAACAATGGGAAAGTTCTACAGACTGATTTTAAAAAAACAATTACATTCAGAACACAATGGAAGAGTTTCAAAGCATTTTTAGACTTCAGCAGAATTCCGAGAACAATGAAAGGGTTCTACAGAGTTATTTAAAAAAACAATGACATACCGAGAACAATGGGAGAGTTGCAAAGCATTTTTAAACTTCAGCAGAATTCCGAAAACAATGGAAGAGTTCCAACGCAATTTTAAACTTCATCAGAATTCCGAGAACAATGGAAGAGTTCCAAAGCATTTTTAAACTTCATCAGAATTCCGAGAACAATGAAAGAGTTCTACAGGCTTATTTAAAAAAA
The DNA here is from genome assembly GCF_046119375.1 of Phyllobates terribilis. Lineage (NCBI taxonomy): Eukaryota > Metazoa > Chordata > Amphibia > Anura > Dendrobatidae > Phyllobates > Phyllobates terribilis. The sequence continues at coordinate 252,537,380 of NW_027362771.1, forward strand.
CAATGACATTCCGAGAACAAGAGATTATTTCCAAAGCATTTTTAAACTTTAGTAGAATTCAGAGAACAATGTGAGAGTTCTACCGACTGATTTAAAAAAACAATAACATTCCGAGAACAATGTCAGAGTTCCAAAGCATTTTTAAACTTCAGCAGAATTCCGAGAACAATGGAAGAGTTCCAAAGCATTTTTAAACTTCAGCAGAATTCCGAGAACAATGGAAGAGTTCCAAAGCATTTTTAAACTTCAGCAGAATTCCAAGAACAATGGTAGAGTTCCAAAGCATTTTTAAACTTCAGCAGAATTCCTGAGAACAATGGGAGAGTTTTACAGACTTAATTAAAAAAACAATGACATACCGGGAACAATGGCGGAGTTCCAAAGCATTTTTAAACTTCAGTAGAATAGCGAGAACAATGGAAGAGTTTCAAAGCATTTTTAAAGTTCAGCAGAATTCCGAGAACAATGGGAGAGTTCCAAAGCATTTTTAAACTTCAGAAGAATTCGGAGAACAATGGAAGAGTTCCAAACCTTTTTTAAAATTCAGCAGAATTCCGAGAACAATGGAAGAGTTCCAATGCATTTTTAAGCTTCAGCAGAATTCCGAGAACAATGGAAGAGTTCCAAAGGATCTTTAAACTTCAGCAGAAGTCCGAGAACAATGGAAGAGTTCCAAACCATTTTTAAAATTCAGCAGAATTCCGAGAACAATGGAAGAGTTCCAATGCATTTTTAAGCTTCAGCAGAATTCCGAGAACAATGGAAGAGTTCCAAAGTATCTTTAAACTTCAGCAGAAGTCCGAGAACAATGGAAGAGTTCCAAACCATTTTTAAAATTCAGCAGAATTCCGAGAACAATGGAAGAGTTCCAAACCATTTTTAAAATTCAGCAGAATTCCGAGAACAATGGAAGAGTTCCAATGCATTTTTAAGCTTCAGCAGAATTCCGAGAACAATGGAAGAGTTCCAAAGTATCTTTAAACTTCAGCAGAAGTCCGAGAACAATGGAAGAGTTCCAAACCATTTTTAAAATTCAGCAGAATTCCGAGAACAATGGAAGAGTTCCAAAGCATTTTTAAACTTCAGCAGAATTCCGAGAACAATGAAAGAGTTCTACAGAGTTATTTAAAAAAACAATGACATACCGAGAACAATGGGAGAGTTCCAAAGCATTTTAAAACTTCAGCAGAATTCCGAAAACAATGGAAGAGTTCCAAAGCATTTTTAAACTTCAGCAGAATTCCGAGAACAATGTAAGAGTTCCAAAGCATTTTTAAACTTCAGCAGAATTCCGAGAACAATGGAACAGTTCCAAAGCATTTTTAAACTTCAGCAGAATTTCGAGAAAAATGGAACAGTTCCAAAGCATTTTTAAAGTTCAGCAGAATTCCGAGAACAATGGGAGAGTTCCAAAGCATTTTTAAACTTCAGAAGAATTCGGAGAACAATGGAAGAGTTCCAAACCTTTTTTAAAATTCAGCAGAATTCCGAGAACAATGGAAGAGTTCCAATGCATTTTTAAGCTTCAGCAGAATTCCGAGAACAATGGAAGAGTTCCAAAGTATCTTTAAACTTCAGCAGAAGTCCGAGAACAATGGAAGAGTTCCAAACCATTTTTAAAATTCAGCAGAATTCCGAGAACAATGGAAGAGTTCCAATGCATTTTTAAGCTTCAGCAGAATTCCGAGAACAATGGAAGAGTTCCAAAGTATCTTTAAACTTCAGCAGAAGTCCGAGAACAATGGAAGAGTTCCAAACCATTTTTAAAATTCAGCAGAATTCCGAGAACAATGGAAGAGTTCCAAACGATTTTTAAAATTCAGCAGAATTCCGAGAACAATGGAAGAGTTCCAATGCATTTTTAAGCTTCAGCAGAATTCCGAGCACAATGGAAGAGTTCCAAAGTATCTTTAAACTTCAGCAGAAGTCCGAGAACAATGGAAGAGTTCCAAACCATTTTTAAAATTCAGCAGAATTCCGAGAACAATGGAAGAGTTCCAAAGCATTTTTAAACTTCAGCAGAATTCCGAGAACAATGAAAGAGTTCTACAGAGTTATTTAAAAAAACAATGACATACCGAGAACAATGGGAGAGTTCCAAAGCATTTTAAAACTTCAGCAGAATTCCGAAAACAATGGAAGAGTTCCAAAGCATTTTTAAACTTCAGCAGAATTCCGAGAACAATGTAAGAGTTCCAAAGCATTTTTAAACTTCAGCAGAATTCCGAGAACAATGGAACAGTTCCAAAGCATTTTTAAACTTCAGCAGAATTTCGAGAAAAATGGAACAGTTCCAAAGCATTTTTAAAGTTCAGCAGAATTCCGAGAACAATGGGAGAGTTCCAAAGCATTTTTAAACTTCAGAAGAATTCGGAGAACAATGGGAGAGTTCCAAACCTTTTTTAAAATTCAGCAGAATTCCGAGAACAATGGAAGAGTTCCAATGCATTTTTAAGCTTCAGCAGAATTCCAAGAACAATGGAAGAGTTCCAAAGTATCTTTAAACCTCAGCAGAAGTCCGAGAACAATGGAAGAGTTCCAAACCATTTTTAAAATTCAGCAGAATTCCGAGAACAATGGAAGAGTTCCAATGCATTTTTAAGCTTCAGCAGAATTCCGAGAACAATGGAAGAGTTCCAAAGTATCTTTAAACTTCAGCAGAAGTCCGAGAACAATGGAAGAGTTCCAAACCATTTTTAAAATTCAGCAGAATTCCGAGAACAATGGAAGAGTTCCAAACCATTTTTAAAATTCAGCAGAATTCCGAGAACAACGGAAGAGTTCCAATGCATTTTTAAGCTTCAGCAGAATTCCGAGAACAATGGAACAGTTCCAAAGCATTTTTAAACTTCAGCAGAATTCCGAGAACAATGAAAGAGTTCTACAGGCTTATTTAAAAAAACAATGACATTTCGAGAACAAGAGATTATTTCCAAAGCATTTTTAAACTTTAGTAGAATAGCGAGAACAATGGAAGAGTTTCAAAGCATTTTTAAACTTCAGTAGAATAGCGAGAACAATGGAAGAGTTTCAAAGCATTTTTAAAGTTCAGCAGAATTCCGAGAACAATGGGAGAGTTCCAAAGCATTTTTAAACTTCAGAAGAATTCGGAGAACAATGGAAGAGTTCTAAAGCATTTTTAAACTTCAGCAGAATTCCGAGAACAATGGGATAGTTCTACAGACTGATTTAAAAAAAACAATAACATTCCAAGAACAATGGGAGAGTTCCAAACCATTTTTAAAATTCAGCAGAATTCCGAGAACAATGGAAGAGTTCCAAACCATTTTTAAAATTCAGCAGAATTCCGAGAACAATGGAAGAATTCCAATGCATTTTTAAACTTCAGCAGAATTCCGAGAACAATGGAAGAGTTCCAAAGTATTTTTAAACTTCAGCAGAAGTCCGAGAACAATGGAAGAGTTCCAAACGATTTTTAAAATTCAGCAGAATTCCGAGAACAATGGAAGAGTTCCAAAGCATTTTTAAACTTCAGCAGAATTCCGAGAACAATGAAAGAGTTCTACAGAGTTATTTTAAAAAACAATGACATACCGAGAACAATGGGAGAGTTCCAAAGCATTTTTAAACTTCAGCAGAATTCCGAGAACAATGTAACTGTTCCAAAGCATTTTTAAACTTCAGCAGAATTTCGAGAACAATGGAACAGTTCCAAAGCGTTTTTAAACTTCAGCAGAATTCCGAGAACAACGGAAGATTTCCAAAGCATTTTTAACCTTCATCAGAATTCCGAGAACAATAAAAGAGTTCTACAGGCTTATTTAAAAAAAAATGACATTCCGAGAACAATAGGATATTTCCAAAGCATTTTTAAACTTTAGTAGAATTCCGAGAACAATGGGAGAGTTCTACCGACTGATTTAAAAAAACAATAACATTCCGAGAACAATGTCAGAGTTCCAAAGCATTTTTAAACGTCAGCAGAATTCCGAGAACAATGGAAGAGTTCTAAAGCATTTTTAAACTTCAGCAGAATTCCGAGAACAATGGAAAAGTTCCAAAGCATTTTTCAACTTCAGCAGAATTCCGAGAACAATGGAAGAGTTTCAAAGCATTTTTACACTTCAGCAGAATTCCGAGAACAATGGAAGAGTTCCAAAGTATTTTTAAACTTCAGCAGAAGTCCGAGAACAATGGAAGAGTTCCAAACCATTTTTAAAATTCAGCAGAATTCCGAGAATAATGGAAGTGTTCCAAACCATTTTTAAAATTCAGCAGAATTCCGAGAACAATGGAAGAGTTCCAATGCATTTTTAAACTTCAGCAGAATTCCGAGAACAATGGAAGAGTTCCAAAGCATTTTTAAACTTCATCAGAATTCCAAGAACAATGAAAGAGTTCTACAGGCTTATTTAAAAAAAAATGACATTCCAAGAAGAATAGGATATTTCCAAAGCATTTTTAAACTTTAGTAGAATTCCGAGAACAATGGGAGAGTTCTACCGACTGATTTAAAAAACAATAACATTCCGAGAACAATGTCAGAGTTCCAAAGCATTTTTAAACTTCAGCAGAATTCCGAGAACAATGGAACAGTTCCAAAGCATTTTTAAACTTCAGCAGAATTTCGAGAAAAATGGAACAGTTCCAAAGCATTTTTAAAGTTCAGCAGAATTCCGAGAACAATGGGAGAGTTCCAAAGCATTTTTAAACTTCAGAAGAATTCGGAGAACAATGGAAGAGTTCCAAACCTTTTTTAAAATTCAGCAGAATTCCGAGAACAATGGAAGAGTTCCAATGCATTTTTAAGCTTCAGCAGAATTCCGAGAACAATGAAAGAGTTCCAAAGTATCTTTAAACTTCAGCAGAAGTCCGAGAACAATGGAAGAGTTCCAAACCATTTTTAAAATTCAGCAGAATTCCGAGAACAATGGAAGAGTTCCAATGCATTTTTAAGCTTCAGCAGAATTCCGAGAACAATGGAAGAGTTCCAAAGTATCTTTAAACTTCAGCAGAAGTCCGAGAACAATGGAAGAGTTCCAAACCATTTTTAAAATTCAGCAGAATTCCGAGAACAATGGAAGAGTTCCAAACGATTTTTAAAATTCAGCAGAATTCCGAGAACAATGGAAGAGTTCCAATGCATTTTTAAGCTTCAGCAGAATTCCGAGAACAATGGAAGAGTTCCAAAGTATCTTTAAACTTCAGCAGAAGTCCGAGAACAATGGAAGAGTTCCAAACCATTTTTAAAATTCAGCAGAATTCCGAGAACAATGGAAGAGTTCCAAAGCATTTTTAAACTTCAGCAGAATTCCGAGAACAATGAAAGAGTTCTACAGAGTTATTTAAAAAAACAATGACATACCGAGAACAATGGGAGAGTTCCAAAGCATTTTAAAACTTCAGCAGAATTCCGAAAACAATGGAAGAGTTCCAAAGCATTTTTAAACTTCAGCAGAATTCCGAGAACAATGTAAGAGTTCCAAAGCATTTTTAAACTTCAGCAGAATTCCGAGAACAATGGAACAGTTCCAAAGCATTTTTAAACTTCAGCAGAATTTCGAGAAAAATGGAACAGTTCCAAAGCATTTTTAAAGTTCAGCAGAATTCCGAGAACAATGGGAGAGTTCCAAAGCATTTTTAAACTTCAGAAGAATTCGGAGAACAATGGGAGAGTTCCAAACCTTTTTTAAAATTCAGCAGAATTCCGAGAACAATGGAAGAGTTCCAATGCATTTTTAAGCTTCAGCAGAATTCCAAGAACAATGGAAGAGTTCCAAAGTATCTTTAAACCTCAGCAGAAGTCCGAGAACAATGGAAGAGTTCCAAACCATTTTTAAAATTCAGCAGAATTCCGAGAACAATGGAAGAGTTCCAATGCATTTTTAAGCTTCAGCAGAATTCCGAGAACAATGGAAGAGTTCCAAAGTATCTTTAAACTTCAGCAGAAGTCCGAGAACAATGGAAGAGTTCCAAACCATTTTTAAAATTCAGCAGAATTCCGAGAACAATGGAAGAGTTCCAAACCATTTTTAAAATTCAGCAGAATTCCGAGAACAACGGAAGAGTTCCAATGCATTTTTAAGCTTCAGCAGAATTCCGAGAACAATGGAACAGTTCCAAAGCATTTTTAAACTTCAGCAGAATTCCGAGAACAATGAAAGAGTTCTACAGGCTTATTTAAAAAAACAATGACATTTCGAGAACAAGAGATTATTTCCAAAGCATTTTTAAACTTTAGTAGAATAGCGAGAACAATGGAAGAGTTTCAAAGCATTTTTAAACTTCAGTAGAATAGCGAGAACAATGGAAGAGTTTCAAAGCATTTTTAAAGTTCAGCAGAATTCCGAGAACAATGGGAGAGTTCCAAAGCATTTTTAAACTTCAGAAGAATTCGGAGAACAATGGAAGAGTTCTAAAGCATTTTTAAACTTCAGCAGAATTCCGAGAACAATGGGATAGTTCTACAGACTGATTTAAAAAAAACAATAACATTCCAAGAACAATGGGAGAGTTCCAAACCATTTTTAAAATTCAGCAGAATTCCGAGAACAATGGAAGAGTTCCAAACCATTTTTAAAATTCAGCAGAATTCCGAGAACAATGGAAGAATTCCAATGCATTTTTAAACTTCAGCAGAATTCCGAGAACAATGGAAGAGTTCCAAAGTATTTTTAAACTTCAGCAGAAGTCCGAGAACAATGGAAGAGTTCCAAACGATTTTTAAAATTCAGCAGAATTCCGAGAACAATGGAAGAGTTCCAAAGCATTTTTAAACTTCAGCAGAATTCCGAGAACAATGAAAGAGTTCTACAGAGTTATTTTAAAAAACAATGACATACCGAGAACAATGGGAGAGTTCCAAAGCATTTTTAAACTTCAGCAGAATTCCGAGAACAATGTAACTGTTCCAAAGCATTTTTAAACTTCAGCAGAATTTCGAGAACAATGGAACAGTTCCAAAGCGTTTTTAAACTTCAGCAGAATTCCGAGAACAACGGAAGATTTCCAAAGCATTTTTAACCTTCATCAGAATTCCGAGAACAATAAAAGAGTTCTACAGGCTTATTTAAAAAAAAATGACATTCCGAGAACAATAGGATATTTCCAAAGCATTTTTAAACTTTAGTAGAATTCCGAGAACAATGGGAGAGTTCTACCGACTGATTTAAAAAAACAATAACATTCCGAGAACAATGTCAGAGTTCCAAAGCATTTTTAAACGTCAGCAGAATTCCGAGAACAATGGAAGAGTTCTAAAGCATTTTTAAACTTCAGCAGAATTCCGAGAACAATGGAAAAGTTCCAAAGCATTTTTCAACTTCAGCAGAATTCCGAGAACAATGGAAGAGTTTCAAAGCATTTTTACACTTCAGCAGAATTAAGAGAACAATGGAAGAGTTCCAAAGTATTTTTAAACTTCAGCAGAAGTCCGAGAACAATGGAAGAGTTCCAAACCATTTTTAAAATTCAGCAGAATTCCGAGAATAATGGAAGTGTTCCAAACCATTTTTAAAATTCAGCAGAATTCCGAGAACAATGGAAGAGTTCCAATGCATTTTTAAACTTCAGCAGAATTCCGAGAACAATGGAAGAGTTCCAAAGCATTTTTAAACTTCATCAGAATTCCAAGAACAATGAAAGAGTTCTACAGGCTTATTTAAAAAAACAATGACATTCCAAGAAGAATAGGATATTTCCAAAGCATTTTTAAACTTTAGTAGAATTCCGAGAACAATGGGAGAGTTCTACCGACTGATTTAAAAAACAATAACATTCCGAGAACAATGTCAGAGTTCCAAAGCATTTTTAAACTTCAGCAGAATTCCGAGAACAATGGAACAGTTCCAAAGCATTTTTAAACTTCAGCAGAATTCCAAGAAAAATGGAAGATTTCCAAAGCATTTTTAAACTTCAGCAGAATTCCGAGAACAATGGAAGAGTTCCAAAGTATTTTTAAACTTCATCAGAATTCCGAGAAAAATGAAAGAGTTCTACAGGCTTATTTAAAAAAACAATGACATTCCGAGAACAAGAGATTATTAACAAAGCATTTTTAAACTTTAGTAGAATTCAGAGAACAATGGGAGAGTTTTACCGACTGATTTAAAAAAATAATAACATTCCGAGAACAATGTCAGAGTTCCAAAGCATTTTTAAACTTCTGCAGAATTCCGAGAACAATGGAAGAGTTCCAAAGCATTTTTAAACTTCATCAGAATTCCAAGAACAATGGTAGAGTTCCAAAGCATTTTTAACTTCAGCAGATTTCCTGAGAACAATGGGAGAGTTCTACAGACTAAATTAAAAAAGCAATGACATACCGGGAACAATGGCAGAGTTCCAAAGCATTTTTAAACTTCAGTAGAATACCAAGGACAATGGAAGAGATCCAAAGCATTTTTAAAGTTCAGCAGAATTCCGAGAACAATGGGAAAGTTCTACAGACTGATTTTAAAAAAACAATTACATTCAGAACACAATGGAAGAGTTTCAAAGCATTTTTAGACTTCAGCAGTATTCCGAGAACAATGGAAGAGTTCCAAAGCATTTTTAAACTTCATCAGAATTCTGAGAACAATGAAAGAGTTCTACAGGCTTATTTAAAAAAACAATGACATTCCGAGAACAAGAGATTATTTCCAAAGTATTTTTAAACTTTAGTAGAATTCAGAGAACAATGTGAGAGTTTTACCGACTGATTTAAAAAAACAATAACATTCCGAGAACAATGTCAGAGTTCCAAAGCATTTTTAAACTTCAGCAGAATTCCGAGAAAAATGGAAGAGTTCCAAAGCATTTTTAAACTTCAGCAGAATTCCAAGAACAATGGTAGAGTTCCAAAGCATTTTTAAACTTCAGCAGAATTCCTGAGAACAATGGGAGAGTTTTACAGACTTAATTAAAAAAGCAATGACATACCGGGAACAATGGCAGAGTTCCAAAGCATTTTTAAACTTCAGTAGAATACCGAGAACAATGGAAGAGTTCCAAAGCATTTTTAAAGTTCAGCAGAATTCCGAGAACAATGGGAAAGTTCTACAGACTGATTTTAAAAAAACAATAACAGTCCGAACACAATGGAAGAGTTTCAAAGCATTTTTAGACTTCAGCAGAATTCCGAGAACAATGGAAGAGTTCCAAAGCATTTTTAAACTTCAGCAGAATTCCGAGAACAATGGAACAGTTCCAAAGCTTTTTTAAACTTCAGCACAATTCCGAGAACAATGGAAGAGTTCCAAAGCATTTTTAAACTTCAGCAGAATTCCGAGAAAAATGAAAGAGTTCTACAGAGTTATTTAAAAAAAAATGACATACCGAGAACAATGGGAGAGTTCCAAAGCATTTTTAAACTTCAGCAGAATTCCGAAAACAATGGAAGAGTTCCAAAACATTTTTAAACTTCAGCAGAATTCTGAGAACAATGGCAGAGTTCCAAAGCATTTTTAAACTTCAGCAGAATTCCGAGAACAATGGAATAGTTCCAAAGCATTTTTAAAATTCAGCCGAATTCCGAGAACAATGGAAGAGTTCCAAAGCATTTTTAAACTTCAGCAGAATTCCGAGAACAATGAAAGAGTTCTACAGGCTTATTTAAAAAAACAATGACATTCCGAGAACAATAGGTTATTTCCAAAGCATTTTTAAACTTTAGTAGAATTCCCAGAACAATGGGAGAGTTCTACCGACTGATTTAAAAAAACAATAACATTCCGAGAACAATGGAAGATTTCCAATGCATTTTTAAACTTCAGCAGAATTCCGAGAACAATGGGATAGTTCTACAGACTGATTTAAAAAAAACAATAACATTCCAAGAACAATGGGAGAGTTCCAAACAATTTTTAAAATTCAGCAGAATTCCGAGAACAATGGAAGAGTTCCAAACCATTTTTAAAATTCAGCAGAATTCCGAGAACAATGGAAGAGTTCCAATGCATTTCTAAACTTCAGCAGAATTCCGAGAACAATGGAAGAGTTTCAAAGTATTTTTAAACTTCAGCAGAAGTCCGAGAACAATGGAAGAGTTCCAAAGCATTTTGAATCTTCAGCAGAATTCCGAGAACAATGGGAGAGTTCCAAAGCATTTTTAAACTTCAGAAGATTTCCGAAAACAATGGAAGAGTTCTAAAGCATTTTTAAACTTCAGCAGAATTCCGAGAACAATGGGAGAGTTCTACAGACTTATTTAAAAAAACAATTTCATTCCGAAAACAATGGAAGAGTTTCAAAGCATTCCTAAACTTCAGCAGAATTCCGAGAACAATGGAAGAGTTCCAAAGCATTTTTAAACTTCAGCATAATTCCGAGAATCATGGGAAAGTTCTACAGACTGATTTTAAAAAACAATAACATTCTGAACACAATGGAAGAGTTTCAAGGCATTTTTAGACTTCAGCAGAATTTCGAGAACAATGAAAGAGTTCCAAAGCATTTTTACAATTCAGCAGAATTCCAAGAACAATGGAAGAGTTCCAATGCATTTTTAAACTTCAGCAGAATTCCGAGAACAATGGAAGAGTTCCAAAGTATTTTTAAACTTCAGCAGAATTCCGAAAACAATGGAAGAGTTCCAAAACATTTTTAAACTTCAGCAGAATTCCGAGAACAATTGAAGAGTTCCAAAGCATTTTAAAACTTCTGCAGAATTCCGAGAACAATGGAAGAGTTCCAAAGCATTTTTAAACTTCAGCAGAATTCTGAGAACAATGGAAGAGTTCCAAAGCATTTTTAAACTTCATCAGAATTCCGAGAACAATGAAAGAGTTCTACAGGCTTATTTAAAAAAACAATGACATTCCGAGAACAATAGGATAATTCCAAAGCATTTTTAAACTTTAGTAGATTTCCGAGAACAATGGGAGAGTTCTACCGACTGATTTAAAATAAAAATAACATTCCGAGAACAATGGAAGAGTTCCAAAGCATTTTTAAACTTCAGCAGAATTCCGAGAACAATGGAAGAGTTCCAAAGCATTTTTAAACTTCAGCAGAATTCCAAGAACAATGGAAGTGTTCCAAAGCATTTTTAATCTTCAGCAGAATTCCGAGAACAATGGGAGAGTTCCAAAGCATTTTTAAACTTCAGAAGAATTCGGAGAACAATGGAAGAGTTCTAAAGCATTTTTAAACTTCAGCAGAATTCCGAGAACAATGGGATAGTTCTACAGACTGATTTAAAAAAAACAATAACATTCCAAGAACAATGGGAGAGTTCCAAACAATTTTTAAAATTCAGCAGAATTCCGAGAACAATGGAAGAGTTCCAAACCATTTTTAAAATTCAGCAGAATTCCGAGAACAATGGAAGAGTTCCAATGCATTTCTAAACTTCAGCAGATTTCCGAGAACAATGAAAGAGTTTCAAAGTATTTTTAAACTTCAGCAGAAGTCCGAGAACAATGGAAGAGTTCCAAACCATTTTTAAAATTCAGCAGAATTCTGAGAACAATGGAAGAGTTCCAGAGCATTTTTAAACTTCAGCAGAATTCCGAGAGCAATGAAAGAGTTCTACAGAGTTACTTAAAAAAACAATGACATACCGAGAACAATGGGAGAGTTCCAAAGCATTTTTAAACTTCAGCAGAATTCCGAAAACAATGGAAGAGTTCCAAAGCATTTTTAAACTTCAGCAGAATTCCGAGAACAATGGAAGAGTTCCAAAGCATTTTTAAACTTCAGCAGAATTCCGAGAACAATGGAACAGTTCCATAGCATTTTTAAACTTCAGCAGAATTCCGCGAACAACGAAAGAGTTCCAAAGCATTTTTAACCTTCATCAGAATTCCGAGAACAATGAAAGAGTTCTACAGGCTTATTTAAAAAAACAATGACATTCCGAGAACAAGAGATTATTAACAAAGCATTTTTAAACTTTAGTAGAATTCAGAGAACAATGGGAGAGTTCTACCGACTGATTTAAAAAAATAATAACATTCCGAGAACAATGTCAGAGTTCCAAAGCATTTTTAAACTTCTGCAGAATTCCGAGAACAATGGAAGAGTTCCAAAGCATTTTTAAACTTCATCAGAATTCCAAGAACAATGGTAGAGTTCCAAAGCATTTTTAAACTTCAGCAGATTTCCTGAGAACAATGGGAGAGTTCTACAGACTAAATTAAAAAAGCAATGACATACCGGGAACAATGGCAGAGTTCCAAAGCATTTTTAAACTTCAGTAGAATACCGAGGACAATGGAAGAGATCCAAAGCATTTTTAAAGTTCAGCAGAATTCCGAGAACAATGGGAAAGTTCTACAGACTGATTTTAAAAAAACAATTACATTCAGAACACAATGGAAGAGTTTCAAAGCATTTTTAGACTTCAGCAGTATTCCGAGAACAATGGAAGAGTTCCAAAGCATTTTTAAACTTCATCAGAATTCTGAGAACAATGAAAGAGTTCTACAGGCTTATTTAAAAAAACAATGACATTCCGAGAACAAGAGATTATTTCCAAAGTATTTTTAAACTTTAGTAAAATTCAGAGAACAATGTGAGAGTTCTACCGACTGATTTAAAAAAACAATAACATTCCGAGAACAATGTCAGAGTTCCAAAGCATTTTTAAACTTCCGCAGAATTCCGAGAACAATGGAAGAGTTCCAAAGCATTTTTAAACTTCAGCAGAATTCCAAGAACAATGGTAGAGTTCCAAAGCATTTTTAAACTTCAGCAGAATTCCTGAGAACAATGGGAGAGTTTTACAGACTTAATTAAAAAAGCAATGACATACCGGGAACAATGGCAGAGTTCCAAAGCATTTTTAAACTTCAGTAGAATACCGAGAACAATGGAAGAGTTCCAAAGCATTTTTAAAGTTCAGCAGAATTCCGAGAACAATGGGAAAGTTCTACAGACTGATTTTAAAAAAACAATTACATTCAGAACACAATGGAAGAGTTTCAAAGCATTTTTAGACTTCAGCAGTATTCCGAGAACAATGGAAGAGTTCCAAAGCATTTTCAAACTTCATCAGAATTCTGAGAACAATGAAAGAGTTCTACAGGCTTATTTAAAAAAACAATGACATTCCGAGAACAAGAGATTATTTCCAAAGTATTTTTAAACTTTAGTAAAATTCAGAGAACAATGTGAGAGTTCTACCGACTGATTTAAAAAAACAATAACATTCCGAGAACAATGTCAGAGTTCCAAAGCATTTTTAAACTTCCGCAGAATTCCGAGAACAATGGAAGAGTTCCAAAGCATTTTTAAACTTCAGCAGAATTCCAAGAACAATGGTAGAGTTCCAAAGCATTTTTAAACTTCAGCAGAATTCCTGAGAACAATGGGAGAGTTTTACAGACTTAATTAAAAAAGCAATGACATATCGGGAACAATGGCAGAGTTCCAAAGCATTTTTAAACTTCAGTAGAATACCGAGAACAATGGAAGAGTTCCAAAGCATTTTTAAAGTTCAGCAGAATTCCGAGAACAATGGGAAAGTTCTACAGACTGATTTTAAAAAAACAATAACATTCCGAACACAATGGAAGAGTTTCAAAGCATTTTTAGACTTCAGCAGAATTCCGAGAACAATGGAAGAGTTCCAAAGCGTTTTTAAACTTCAGCAGAATTCCGAGAACAATGGAACAGTTCCAAAGCTTTTTTAAACTTCAGCACAATTCCGAGAACAATGGAAGAGTTCCAAAGCATTTTTAAACTTCAGTAGAATTCCGAGAAAAATGAAAGAGTTCTACAGAGTTATTTTAAAAAAAATGACATACCGAGAACAATGGGAGAGTTCCAAAGCATTTTTAAACTTCAGCAGAATTCCGAAAACAATGGAAGAGTTCCAAAACATTTTTAAACTTCAGCAGAATTCTGAGAACAATGGCAGAGTTCCAAAGCATTTTTAAACTTCAGCAGAATTCCGAGAACAATGGAATAGTTCCAAAGCATTTTTAAAATTCAGCCGAATTCCGAGAACAATGGAAGAGTTCCAAAGCATTTTTAAACTTCAGCAGAATTCCGAGAACAATGAAAGAGTTCTACAGAGTTATTTAAAAAAACAATGACATACCGAGAACAATGGGAGAGTTCCAAAGCATTTTTAAACTTCAGCAGAATTCCGAAAACAATGGAAGAGTTCCAAGACATTTTTAAACTTCAGCAGAATTCTGAGAACAATGGAACAGTTCCAAAGCATTTTTAAACTTCAGCAGAATTCCGAGAACAATGGAAGAATTCCAAAGCATTTTTAAACTTCAGCATAATTCCGAAAACAATGGAAGAGTTCCAAAGCATTTTTAAACTTCACCAGAATTCCGAGAACAATGAAAGAGTTCTACAGGCTTATTTAAAAAAACAATGACATTCCGAGAACAATAGGTTATTTCCAAAGCATTTTTAAACTTTAGTAGAATTCCAAGAACAATGGGAGAGTTCTACCGACTGATTTAAAAAAACAATAACATTCCGAGAACAATGGAAGATTTCCAAAGCATTTTTAAACTTCAGCAGAATTCCGAGAACAATGGGATAGTTCTACAGACTGATTTAAAAGAAACAATAACATTCCAAGAACAATGGGAGAGTTCCAAACAATTTTTAAAATTCAGCAGAATTCCGAGAACAATGGAAGAGTTCCAAACCATTTTTAAAATTCAGCAGAATTCCTAGAACAATGGAAGAGTTCCAATGCATTTCTAAACTTCAGCAGAATTCCGAGAACAATGGAAGAGTTTCAAAGTATTTTTAAACTACAGCAGAAGTCCGAGAACAATGGAAGAGTTCCAAAGCATTTTGAATCTTCAGCAGAATTCCGAGAACAATGGGAGAGTTCCAAAGCATTTTTAAACTTCAGAAGATTTCCGAAAACAATGGAAGAGTTCTAAAGCATTTTTAAACTTCAGCAGAATTCCGAGAACAATGGGAGAGTTCTACAGACTTATTTAAAAAAACAATTTCATTCCGAAAACAATGGAAGAGTTTCAAAGCATTCCTAAACTTCAGCAGAATTCCGAGAACAATGGGAGAGTTCTACAGACTTATTTAAAAAAACAATTTCATTCCGAAAACAATGGAAGAGTTTCAAAGCATTCCTAAACTTCAGCAGAATTCCGAGAACAATGGAAGAGTTCCAAAGCATTTTTAAACTTCAGCATAATTCCGAGAATCATGGGAAAGTTCTACAGACTGATTTTAAAAAACAATAACATTCTGAACACAATGGAAGAGTTTTAAGGCATTTTTAAGACTTCAGCAGAATTTCGAGAACAATGAAAGAGTTCCAAAGCATTTTTACAATTCAGCAGAATTCCAAGAACAATGGAAGAGTTCCAATGCATTTTTAAACTTCAGCAGAATTCCGAGAACAATGGAAGAGTTCCAAATTATTTTTAAACTTCAGCAGAATTCCGAAAACAATGGAAGAGTTCCAAAACATTTTTAAACTTCAGCAGAATTCCGAGAACAATTGAAGAGTTCCAAAGCATTTTAAAACTTCTGCAGAATTCCGAGAACAATGGAAGAGTTCCAAAGCATTTTTAAACTTCAGCAGAATTCCGAGAACAATGGAAGAGTTCCAAAGCATTTTTAAACTTCATCAGAATTCCGAGAACAATGAAAGAGTTCTACAGGCTTATTTAAAAAATCAATGACATTCCGAGAACAATAGGATAATTCCAAAGCATTTTTAAACTTTAGTAGATTTCCGAGAACAATGGGAGAGTTCTACCGACTGATTTAAAATAAAAATAACATTCCGAGAACAATGGAAGAGTTCCAAAGCATTTTTAAACTTCAGCAGAATTCCGAGAACAATGGAAGAGTTCCAAAGCATTTTTAAACTTCAGCAGAATTCCAAGAACAATGGAAGTGTTCCAAAGCATTTTTAATCTTCAGCAGAATTCCGAGAACAATGGGAGAGTTCCAAAGCATTTTTAAACTTCAGAAGAATTCGGAGAACAATGGAAGAGTTCTAAAGCATTTTTAAACTTCAGCAGAATTCCGAGAACAATGGGATAGTTCTACAGACTGATTTAAAAAAACAATAACATTCCAAGAACAATGGGAGAGTTCCAAACAATTTTTAAAATTCAGCAGAATTCCGAGAACAATGGAAGAGTTCCAAACCATTTTTAAAATTCAGCAGAATTCCGAGAACAATGGAAGAGTTCCAATGCATTTCTAAACTTCAGCAGAATTCCGAGAACAATGGAAGAGTTTCAAAGTATTTTTAAACTTCAGCAGAAGTCCGAGAACAATGGAAGAGTTCCAAACCATTTTTAAAATTCAGCAGAATTCTGAGAACAATGGAAGAGTTCCAGAGCATTTTTAAACTTCAGCAGAATTCCGAGAACAATGAAAGAGTTCTGCAGAGTTACTTAAAAAAACAATGACATACCGAGAACAATGGGAGAGTTCCAAAGCATTTTTAAACTTCAGCAGAATTCCGAAAACAATGGAAGAATTCCAAAGCATTTTTAAACTTCAGCAGAATTCCGAGAACAATGGAAGAGTTCCAAAGCATTTTTAAACTGCAGCAGAATTCCGAGAACAATGGAACTGTTCCAAAGCATTTTTAAACTTCAGCAGAATTCCGCGAACAACGAAAGAGTTCCAAAGCATTTTTAACCTTCATCAGAATTCCGAGAACAATGAAAGAGTTCTACAGGCTTATTTAAAAAAAAATGACATTCCGAGAACAATAGGATATTTCCAAAGCATTTTTAAACTTTAGTAGAATTCCAAGAACAATGGGAGAGTTCTACCGACTGATTTAAAAATACAATAACATTCCGAGAACAATGGAAGATTTCCAAAGCATTTTTAAACTTCAGCAGAATTCCGCGAACAATGGAAGAGTTCCAAAGCATTTTTAAACTTCAGCAGAATTCCAAGAACAATGGAAGAGTTCCAAAGCATTTTGAATGTTCAGCAGAATTCCGAGAACAATGGGAGAGTTCTAAAGCATTTTTAAACTTCAGAAGATTTCCGAAAACAATGGAAGAGTTCTAAAGCATTTTTAAACTTCAGCAGAATTCCGAGAACAATGGGAGAGTTCTACAGACTTATTTAAAAAAACAATTTCATTCCGAAAACAATGGAAGAGTTTCAAAGCATTCCTAAACTTCAGCAGAATTCCAAGAACAATGGAAGAGTTCCAAAGCATTTTTAAACTTCAGCATAATTCCGAGAATCATGGGAAAGTTCTACAGACTGATTTTAAAAAACAATAACATTCTGAACACAATGGAAGAGTTTCAAGGCATTTTTAGACTTCAGCAGAATTTCGAGAACAATGAAAGTGTTCCAAAGCATTTTTACAATTCAGCAGAATTCCAAGAACAATGGAAGAGTTCCAATGCATTTTTAAACTTCAGCAGAATTCCGAGAACAATGGAAGAGTTCCAAAGTATTTTTAAACTTCAGCAGAATTCCGAAAACAATGGAAGAGTTCCAAAACATTTTAAACTTCAGCAGAATTCCGAGAACAATTGAAGAGTTCCAAAGCATTTTAAAACTTCAGCAGAATTCCGAGAACAATGGAAGAGTTCCAAAGCATTTTTAAACTTCAGCAGAATTCCGAGAACAATGGAAGAGTTCCAAAGCATTTTTAAACTTCATCAGAATTCCGAGAACAATGAAAGAGTTCTACAGGCTTATTTAAAAAAACAATGACATTCCGAGAACAATAGGATAATTCCAAAGCATTTTTAAACTTTAGTAGATTTCCGAGAACAATGGGAGAGTTCTACCGACTGATTTAAAATAAAAATAACATTCCGAGAACAATGGAAGAGTTCCAAAGCATTTTTAAACTTCAGCAGAATTCCGAGAACAATGGAAGAGTTCCAAAGCATTTTTAAACTTCAGCAGAATTACAAGAACAATGGAAGTGTTCCAAAGCATTTTTAATCTTCAGCAGAATTCCGAGAACAATGGGAGAGTTGTAAAGCATTTTTAAACTTCAGAAGAATTCGGAGAACAATGGAAGAGTTCTAAAGCATTTTTAAACTTCAGCAGAATTCCGAGAACAATGGGATAGTTCTACAGACTGATTTAAAAAAAACAATAACATTCCAAGAACAATGGGAGACTTAAAAACAATTTTTAAAATTCAGCAGAATTCCGAGAACAATGGAAGAGTTCCAAACCATTTTTAAAATTCAGCAGAATTCCGAGAACAATGGAAGAGTTCCAATGCATTTTTAAACTTCAGCAGAATTCCGAGAAAAATGGAAGATTTCCAAAGCATTTTTAAACTTCAGCAGAATTCCGAGAACAATGGAAGAGTTCCAAAGTATTTTTAAACTTCATCAGAATTCCGAGAACAATGAAAGAGTTCTACAGGCTTATTTAAAAAAACAATGACATTACGAGAACAAGAGATTATTTCCAAAGCATTATTAAACTTTAGTAGAATTCAGAGAACAATGGGAGAGTTCTACCGACTGATTTAAAAAAACAATAACATTCCGAGAACAAGGTCAGAGTTCCAAAGCATTTTTAAACTTCTGCAGAATTCCGAGAACAATGGAAGAGTTCCAAAGCATTTTGAAACTTCATCAGAATTCCAAGTACAATGGTAGAGTTCCAAAGCATTTTTAAACTTCAGCAGATTTCCTGAGAACAATGGGAGAGTTCTACAGACTTAATTAAAAAAGCAATGACATACCGGGAACAATGGCAGAGTTCCAAAGCATTTTTAAACTTCAGTAGAATACCGAGAACAATGGAAGAGTTCCAAAGCATTTTTAAAGTTCAGCAGAATTCCGAGAACAATGGGAAATTTCTACAGACTGATTTTAAAAAAACAATTACATTCAGAACACAATGGAAGTGTTTCAAAGCATTTTTAGACTTCAGCAGAATTCCGAGAACAATGGGAGAGTTCCAAAGCATTTTTAAACTTCAGAAGAATTCGGAGAACAATGGAAGAGTTCTAAAGCATTTTTAAACTTCAGCAGAATTCTGAGAACAATGGGATAGTTCTACAGACTGATTTAAAAAAAACAATAACATTCCAAGAACAATGGGAGAGTTCCAAACCATTTTTAAAATTCAGCAGAATTCCGAGAACAATGGAAGAGTTCCAAACCATTTTAAAAATTCAGCAGAATTCCGAGAACAATGGAAGAATTCCAATGCATTTTTAAACTTCAGCAGAATTCCGAGAACAATGGAAGAGTTCCAAAGTATTTTTAAACTTCAGCAGAAGTCCGAGAACAATGGAAGAGTTCCAAACGATTTTTAAAATTCAGCAGAATTCCGACAACAATGGAAGAGTTCCAAAGCATTTTTAAACTTCAGCAGAATTCCGAGAACAATGAAAGAGTTCTACAGAGTTATTTTAAAAAACAATGACATACCGAGAACAATGGGAGAGTTCCAAAGCATTTTTAAACTTCAGCAGAATTCCGAGAACAATGGAACTGTTCCAAAGCATTTTTAAACTTCAGCAGAATTTCGAGAACAATGGAACAGTTCCAAAGCGTTTTTAAACTTCAGCAGAATTCCGAGAACAACGGAAGATTTCCAAAGCAATTTTAACCTTCATCAGAATTCCGAGAACAATGAAAGAGTTCTACAGGCTTATTTAAAAATAAATGACATTCCGAGAACAATAGGATATTTCCAAAGCATTTTTAAACTTTAGTAGAATTCCGAGAACAATGGGAGAGTTCTACCGACTGATTTAAAAAAACAATAACATTCCGAGAACAATGTCAGAGTTCCAAAGCATTTTTAAACTTCAGCAGAATTCCGAGAACAATGGAAGAGTTCTAAAGCATTTTTAAACTTCAGCAGAATTCCGAGAACAATGGAAAAGTTCCAAAGCATTTTTCAACTTCAGCAGAATTCCGAGAACAATGGAAGAGTTTCAAAGCATTTTTACACTTCAGCAGAATTTCGAGAACAATGGAAGAGTTCCAAAGTATTTTTAAACTTCAGCAGAAGTCCGAGAACAATGGAAGAGTTCCAAACCATTTTTAAAATTCAGCAGAATTCCGAGAATAATGGAAGTGTTCCAAACCATTTTTAAAATTCAGCAGAATTCCGAGAACAATGGAAGAGTTCCAATGCATTTTTAAACTTCAGCAGAATTCCGAGAACAATGGAAGAGTTCCAAAGCATTTTTAAACTTCATCAGCATTCCGAGAACAATGACAGAGTTCTACAGGCTTATTTAAAAAAACAATGACATTCCAAGAAGAATAGGATATTTCCAAAGCATTTTTAAACTTTAGTAGAATTCCGAGAACAATGGGAGAGTTCTACCGACTGATTTAAAAAACAATAACATTCCGAGAACAATGTCAGAGTTCCAAAGCATTTTTAAACTTCAGCAGAATTCCGAGAACAATGGAACAGTTCCAAAGCATTTTTAAACTTCAGCAGAATTCCAAGAAAAATGGAAGATTTCCAAAGCATTTTTAAACTTCAGCAGAATTCCGAGAACAATGGAAGAGTTCCAAAGTATTTTTAAACTTCATCAGAATTCCGAGAAAAATGAAAGAGTTCTACAGGCTTATTTAAAAAAACAATGACATTCCGAGAACAAGAGATTATTAACAAAGCATTTTTAAACTTTAGTAGAATTCAGAGAACAATGGGAGAGTTCTACCGACTGATTTAAAAAAATGATAACATTCCGAGAACAATGTCAGAGTTCCAAAGCATTTTTAAACTTCTGCAGAATTCCGAGAACAATGGAAGAGTTCCAAAGCATTTTTAAACTTCATCAGAATTCCAAGAACAATGGTAGAGTTCCAAAGCATTTTTAAACTTCAGCAGATTTCCTGAGAACAATGGGAGAGTTCTACAGACTAAATTAAAAAAGCAATGACATACCGGGAACAATGGCAGAGTTCCAAAGCATTTTTAAACTTCAGTAGAATACCGAGGACAATTGAAGAGATCCAAAGCATTTTTAAAGTTCAGCAGAATTCCGAGAACAATGGGAAAGTTCTACAGACTGATTTTAAAAAAACAATTACATTCAGAACACAATGGAAGAGTTTCAAAGCATTTTTAGACTTCAGCAGTATTCCGAGAAAAATGGAAGAGTTCCAAAGCATTTTTAAACTTCATCAGAATTCTGAGAACAATGAAAGAGTTCTACAGGCTTATTTAAAAAAACAATGACATTCCGAGAACAAGAGATTATTTCCAAAGTATTTTTAAACTTTAGTAGAATTCCAAGAACAATGGGAGAGTTCTACCGACTGATTTAAAAAAACAATAACATTCCGAGAACAATGGAAGATTTCCAAAGCATTTTTAAACTTCAGCAGAATTCCGCGAACAATGGTAGAGTTCCAAAGCATTTTTAAACTTCAGCAGAATTCCTGAGAACAATGGGAGAGTTTTACAGACTTAATTAAAAAAGCAATGACATACCGGGAACAATGGCAGAGTTCCAAAGCATTTTTAAACTTCAGTAGTATACCGAGAACAATGGAAGAGTTCCAAAGCATTTTTAAAGTTCAGCAGAATTCCGAGAACAATGGGAAAGTTCTACAGACTGATTTTAAAAAAACAATAACATTCCGAACACAATGGAAGAGTTTCAAAGCATTTTTCGACTTCAGCAGAATTCCGAGAACAATGGAAGAGTTCCAAAGCATTTTTAAACTTCAGCAGAATTCCGAGAATAATGGAACAGTTCCAAAGCTTTTTTAAACTTCAGCACAATTCCGAGAACAATGGAAGAGTTCCAAAGCATTTTTAAACTTCAGCAGAATTCCGAGAAAAATGAAAGAGTTCTACAGAGTTATTTAAAAAAAAATGACATACCGAGAACAATGGGAGAGTTCCAAAGCATTTTTAAACTTCAGCAGAATTCCGAAAACAATGGAAGAGTTCCAAAACATTTTTAAACTTCAGCAGAATTCTGAGAACAATGGCAGAGTTCCAAAGCATTTTTAAACTTCAGCAGAATTCCGAGAACAATGGAATAGTTCCAAAGCATTTTTAAAATTCAGCCGAATTCCGAGAACAATGGAAGAGTTCCAAAGCATTTTTAAACTTCAGCAGAATTCCGAGAACAATGAAAGAGTTCTACAGAGTTATTTAAAAAAACAATGACATACCGAGAACAATGGGAGAGTTCCAAAGCATTTTTAAACTTCAGCAGAATTCCGCGAACAATAGTAGAGTTCCAAAGCATTTTTAAACTTCAGCAGAATTCCTGAGAACAATGGGAGAGTTTTACAGACTTAATTAAAAAAGCAATGACATACCGGGAACAATGGCAGAGTTCCAAAGCATTTTTAAACTTCAGTAGAATACCGAGGACAATTGAAGAGATCCAAAGCATTTTTAAAGTTCAGCAGAATTCCGAGAACAATGGGAAAGTTCTACAGACTGATTTTAAAAAAACAATTACATTCAGAACACAATGGAAGAGTTTCAAAGCATTTTTAGACTTCAGCAGTATTCCGAGAAAAATGGAAGAGTTCCAAAGCATTTTTAAACTTCATCAGAATTCTGAGAACAATGAAAGAGTTCTACAGGCTTATTTAAAAAAACAATGACATTCCGAGAACAAGAGATTATTTCCAAAGTATTTTTAAACTTTAGTAGAATTCCAAGAACAATGGGAGAGTTCTACCGACTGATTTAAAAAAACAATAACATTCCGAGAACAATGGAAGATTTCCAAAGCATTTTTAAACTTCAGCAGAATTCCGCGAACAATGGTAGAGTTCCAAAGCATTTTTAAACTTCAGCAGAATTCCTGAGAACAATGGGAGAGTTTTACAGACTTAATTAAAAAAGCAATGACATACCGGGAACAATGGCAGAGTTCCAAAGCATTTTTAAACTTCAGTAGTATACCGAGAACAATGGAAGAGTTCCAAAGCATTTTTAAAGTTCAGCAGAATTCCGAGAACAATGGGAAAGTTCTACAGACTGATTTTAAAAAAACAATAACATTCCGAACACAATGGAAGAGTTTCAAAGCATTTTTCGACTTCAGCAGAATTCCGAGAACAATGGAAGAGTTCCAAAGCATTTTTAAACTTCAGCAGAATTCCGAGAATAATGGAACAGTTCCAAAGCTTTTTTAAACTTCAGCACAATTCCGAGAACAATGGAAGAGTTCCAAAGCATTTTTAAACTTCAGCAGAATTCCGAGAAAAATGAAAGAGTTCTACAGAGTTATTTAAAAAAAAATGACATACCGAGAACAATGGGAGAGTTCCAAAGCATTTTTAAACTTCAGCAGAATTCCGAAAACAATGGAAGAGTTCCAAAACATTTTTAAACTTCAGCAGAATTCTGAGAACAATGGCAGAGTTCCAAAGCATTTTTAAACTTCAGCAGAATTCCGAGAACAATGGAATAGTTCCAAAGCATTTTTAAAATTCAGCCGAATTCCGAGAACAATGGAAGAGTTCCAAAGCATTTTTAAACTTCAGCAGAATTCCGAGAACAATGAAAGAGTTCTACAGAGTTATTTAAAAAAACAATGACATACCGAGAACAATGGGAGAGTTCCAAAGCATTTTTAAACTTCAGCAGAATTCCGCGAACAATAGTAGAGTTCCAAAGCATTTTTAAACTTCAGCAGAATTCCTGAGAACAATGGGAGAGTTTTACAGACTTAATTAAAAAAGCAATGACATACCGGGAACAATGGCAGAGTTCCAAAGCATTTTTAAACTTCAGTAGTATACCGAGAACAATGGAAGAGTTCCAAAGCATTTTTAAAGTTCAGCAGAATTCCGAGAACAATGGGAAAGTTCTACAGACTGATTTTAAAAAAACAATAACATTCCGAACACAATGGAAGAGTTTCAAAGCATTTTTAGACTTCAGCAGAATTCCGAGAACAATGGAAGAGTTCCAAAGCATTTTTAAACTTCAGCAGAATTCCGAGAATAATGGAACAGTTCCAAAGCTTTTTTAAACTTCAGCACAATTCCGAGAACAATGGAAGAGTTCCAAAGCATTTTTAAACTTCAGCAGAATTCCGAGAAAAATGAAAGAGTTCTACAGAGTTATTTAAAAAAAAATGACATACCGAGAACAATGGGAGAGTTCCTAAGCATTTTTAAACTTCAGCAGAATTCCGAAAACAATGGAAGAGTACCAAAACATTTTTAAACTTCAGCAGAATTCTGAGAACAATGGCAGAGTTCCAAAGCATTTTTAAACTTCAGCAGAATTCCGAGAACAATGGAATAGTTCCAAAGCATTGTTAAAATTCAGCCGAATTCCGAGAACAATGGAAGAGTTCCAAAGCATTTTTAAACTTCAGCAGAATTCCGAGAACAATGAAAGAGTTCTACAGAGTTATTTAAAAAAACAATGACATACCGAGAACAATGGGAGAGTTCCAAAGCATTTTTAAACTTCAGCAGAATTCCGAAAACAATGGAAGAGTTCCAAAACATTTTTAAACTTCAGCAGAATTCTGAGAACAATGGAACAGTTCCAAAGCATTTTTAAACTTCAGCAGAATTCCGAGAACAATGGAAGAGTTCCAAAGCATTTTTAAACTTCAGCAGAATTCCAAGAACAATGGAAGTGTTCCAAAGCATTTTTAATCTTCAGCAGAATTCCGAGAACAATGGGAGAGTTCCAAAGCATTTTTAAACTTCAGAAGAATTCGGAGAACAATGGAAGAGTTCTAAAGCATTTTTAAACTTCAGCAGAATTCCGAGAACAATGGGATAGTTCTACAGACTGATTTAAAAAAAACAATAACATTCCAAGAACAATGGGAGAGTTCCAAACAATTTTTAAAATTCAGCAGAATTCCGAGAACAATGGAAGAGTTCCAAACCATTTTTAAAATTCAGCAGAATTCTGAGAACAATGGAAGAGTTCCAGAGCATTTTTAAACTTCAGCAGAATTCCGAGAACAATGAAAGAGTTCTACAGAGTTACTTAAAAAAACAATGACATACCGAGAACAATGGGAGAGTTCCAAAGCATTTTTAAACTTCAGCAGAATTCCGAAAACAATGCAAGAGTTCCAAAGCATTTTTAAACTTCAGCAGAATTCCGAGAACAATGGAAGAGTTCCAAAGCATTTTTAAACTTCAGCAGAATTCCGAGAACAATGGAACAGTTCCAAAGCATTTTTAAACTTCAGCAGAATTCCGCGAACAACGAAAGAGTTCCAAAGCATTTTTAACCTTCATCATAATTCCGAGAACAATGAAAGAGTTCTACAGGCTTATTTAAAAAAAAATGACATTCCGAGAACAATAGGATATTTCCAAAGCATTTTTAAACTTTAGTAGAATTCCGAGAACAATGGGAGAGTTCTACTGACTGATTTAAAAAAACAATAACATTCCGAGAACAATTTCAGAGTTCCAAAGCATTTTTAAACTTCAGCAGAATTCCGAGAACAATGGAAGAGTTCTAAAGCATTTTTAAACTTCAACAGAATTCCGAGAACAATGGAAGAGTTACAAAGCATTTTTACACTTCAGCAGAATTCCGAGAACAATGGAAGAGTTCCAAAGTATTTTTAAACTTCAGCAGAAGTCTGAGAACAATGGAAGAGTTCCAAACCATTTTTAAAATTCAGCAGAATTCCGAGAATAATGGAAGAGTTCCAAAGCATTTTTAAACTTCACCAGAATTCCGAGAACAATGAAAGAGTTCTACAGGCTTATTTAAAAAACAATGACATTCCGAGAACAATAGGTTATTTCCAAAGCATTTTTAAACTTTAGTAGAATTCCAAGAACAATGGGAGAGTTCTACCGACTGATTTAAAAAAACAATAACATTCCGAGAACAATGGAAGATTTCCAAAGCATTTTTAAACTTCAGCAGAATTCCGCGAACAATGGAAGAGTTCCAAAGCATTTTTAAACTTCAGCAGAATTCCAAGAACAATGGAAGAGTTCCAAAGCATTTTGAATCTTCAGCAGAATTCCGAGAACAATGGGAGAGTTCCAAAGCATTTTTAAACTTCAGAAGATTTCCGAAAACAATGGAAGAGTTCTAAAGCATTTTTAAACTTCAGCAGAATTCCGAGAACAATGGGAGAGTTCTACAGACTTATTTAAAAAAACAATTTCATTCCGAAAACAATGGAAGAGTTTCAAAGCATTCCTAAACTTCAGCAGAATTCCGAGAACAATGGAAGAGTTCCAAAGCATTTTTAAACTTCAGCATAATTCCGAGAATCATGGGAAAGTTCTACAGACTGATTTTAAAAAACAATAACATTCTGAACACAATGGAAGAGTTTCAAGGCATTTTTAGACTTCAGCAGAATTTCGAGAACAATGAAAGAGTTCCAAAGCATTTTTACAATTCAGCAGAATTCCAAGAACAATGGAAGAGTTCCAATGCATTTTTAAACTTCAGCAGAATTCCGAGAACAATAGAAGAGTTCCAAAGTATTTTTAAACTTCAGCAGAATTCCGAAAACAATGGAAGAGTTCCAAAACATTTTTAAACTTCAGCAGAATTCCGAGAACAATTGAAGAGTTCCAAAGCATTTTAAAACTTCAGCAGAATTCCGAGAACAATGGAAGAGTTCCAAAGCATTTTTAAACCTCAGCAGAATTCCGAGAACAATGGAAGAGTTCCAAAGCATTTTTAAACTTCATCAGAATTCCGAGAACAATGAAAGAGTTCTACAGGCTTATTTAAAAAAACAATGACATTCCGAGAACAATAGGATAATTCCAAAGCATTTTTAAACTTTAGTAGATTTCCGAGAACAATGGGAGAGTTCTACCGACTGATTTAAAATAAAAATAACATTCCGAGAACAATGGAAGAGTTCCAAAGCATTTTTAAACTTCAGCAGAATTCCGAGAACAATGGAAGAGTTCCAAAGCATTTTTAAACTTCAGCAGAATTCCAAGAACAATGGAAGTGTTCCAAAGCATTTTTAATCTTCAGCAGAATTCCGAGAACAATGGGAGAGTTGTAAAGCATTTTTAAACTTCAGAAGAATTCAGAGAACAATGGAAGAGTTCTAAAGCATTTTTAAACTTCAGCAGAATTCCGAGAACAATGGGATAGTTCTACAGACTGATTTAAAAAAAACAATAACATTCCAAGAACAATGGGAGAGTTAAAAACAATTTTTAAAATTCAGCAGAATTCCGAGAACAATGGAAGAGTTCCAAACCATTTTTAAAATTCAGCAGAATTCCGAGAACAATGGAAGAGTTCCAATGCATTTCTAAACTTCCGCAGAATTCCGAGAACAATGGAAGAGTTTCAAACTATTTTTAAACTTCAGCAGAAGTCCGAGAACAATGGAAGAGTTCCAAACCATTTTTAAAATTCAGCAGAATTCTGAGAACAATGGAAGAGTTCCAGAGCATTTTTAAACTTCAGCAGAATTCCGAGAACAATGAAAGAGTTCTACAGAGTTACTTAAAAAAACAATGACATACCGAGAACAATGGGAGAGTTCCAAAGCATTTTTAAACTTCAGCAGAATTCCGAAAACAATGGAAGAGTTCCAAAGCATTTTTAAACTTCAGCAGAATTCCGAGAACAATGGAAGAGTTCCAAAGCATTTTTAAACTTCAGCAGAATTCCGAGAACAATGGAACAGTTCCAAAGCATTTTTAAACTTCAGCAGAATTCCGAGAACAATGGAACAGTTCCAAAGCATTTTTAAACTTCAGCAGAATTCCGAGAACAACGAAAGAGTTCCAAAGCATTTTTAACCTTCATCAGAATTCCGAGAACAATGAAAGAGTTCTACAGGCTTATTTAAAAAAAAATGACATTCCGAGAACAATAGGATATTTCCAAAGCATTTTTAAACTTTAGTAGAATTCCGAGAACAATGGGAGAGTTCTACTGACTGATTTAAAAAAACAATAACATTCCAAGAACAATGTCAGAGTTCCAAAGCATTTTTAAACTTCAGCAGAATTCCGAGAACAATGGAAGAGTTCTAAAGCATTTTTAAACTTCAGCAGAATTCCGAGAACAATGGAAGAGTTCCAAAGCATTTTTACACTTCAGCAGAATTCCGAGAACAATGGAAGAGTTCCAATGTATTTTTAAACTTCAGCAGAAGTCCGAGAACAATGGAAGAGTTCCAAACCATTTTTAAAATTCAGCAGAATTCCGAGAATAATGGAAGAGTTCCAAAGCATTTTTAAAATTCAACAGAATTCCGAAAACAATGAAAGAGTTCTACAGGCTTATTTAAAAAAACAATGACATTCCGAGAACAATAGGATATTTCCAAAGCATTTTTAAACTTTAGTAGAATTCCGAGAACAATGGGAGAGTTCTACCGACTGATTTAAAAAACAATAACATTCCGAGAACAATGTCAGAGTTCCAAAGCATTTTTAAACTTCAGCAGAATTCCGCGAACAATGGAAGAGTTCCAAAGCATTTTTAAACTTCAGCAGAATTCCGAAAACAATGGAAGAGTTCCAAAGCATTTTTAAACTTCACCAGAATTCCGAGAACAATGAAAGAGTTCTACAGGCTTATTTAAAAAAACAATGACATTCCGAGAACAATAGGTTATTTCCAAAGCATTTTTAAAGTTTAGTAGTATTCCAAGAACAATGGGAGAGTTCTACCGACTGATTTAAAAAAACAATAACATTCCGAGAACAATGGAAGATTTCCAAAGCATTTTTAAACTTCAGCAGAATTCCGCGAACAATGGAAGAGTTCCAAAGCATTTTTAAACTTCAGCAGAATTCCAAGAACAATGGAAGAGTTCCAAAGCATTTTGAATCTTCAGCAGAATTCCGAGAACAATGGGAGAGTTCCAAAGCATTTTTAAACTTCAGAAGAATTCCAAAAACAATGGAAGAGTTCTAAAGCATTTTTAAACTTCAGCAGAATTCCGAGAACAATGGGAGAGTTCTACAGACTTATTTAAAAAACAATTTCATTCCGAAAACAATGGAAGAGTTTCAAAGCATTCCTAAACTTCAGCAGAATTCCGAGAACAATGGAAGAGTTCCAAAGCATTTTTAAACTTCAGCATAATTCCGAGAATCATGGGAAAGTTCTACAGACTGATTTTAAAAAACAAATAACATTCTGAACACAATGGAAGAGTTTCAAGGCATTTTTAGACTTCAGCAGAATTTCGAGAACAATGAAAGAGTTCCAAAGCATTTTTACAATTCAGCAGAATTCCAAGAACAATGGAAGAGTTCCAATGCATTTTTAAACTTCAGCAGAATACCGAGAACAATGGAAGAGTTCCAAAGTATTTTTAAACTTCAGCAGAATTCCGAAAACAATGGAAGAGTTCCAAAACATTTTTAAACTTCAGTAGAATTCCGAGAACAATTGAAGAGTTCCAAAGCATTTTAAAACTTCAGCAGAATTCCGAGAACAATGGAAGAGTTCCAAAGCATTTTTAAACTTCAGCAGAATTCCGAGAACAATGGAAGAGTTCCAAAGCATTTTTAAACTTCAGCAGAATTCCGAGAACAATGAAAGAGTTCTACAGAGTTATGTAAAAAAACAATAACATACCGAGAACAATGGGAGAGTTCCAAAGCATTTTTAAACTTCAGCAGAATTCCAAAAACAATGGAAGAGTTCCAAAACATTTTTAAACTTCAGCAGAATTCTGAGAACAATGGAACAGTTCCAAAGCATTTTTAAACTTCAGCAGAATTCCGAGAACAATGGAAGAATTCCAAAGCATTTTTAAACTTCAGCAGCATTCCGAAAACATTGGAAGAGTTCCAAAGCATTTTTAAACTTCACCAGAATTCCGAGAACAATGAAAGAGTTCTACAGGCTTATTTAAAAAAACAATGACATTCCGAGAACAATAGGTTATTTCCAAAGCATTTTTAAACTTTAGTAGTATTCCAAGAACAATGGGAGAGTTCTACCGACTGATTTAAAAAAACAATAACATTCCGAGAACAATGGAAGATTTCCAAAGCATTTTTAAACTTCAGCAGAATTCCGCGAACAATGGAAGAGTTCCAAAGCATTTTTAAACTTCAGCAGAATTCCAAGAACAATGGAAGAGTTCCAAAGCATTTTGAATCTTCAGCAGAATTCCGAGAACAATGGGAGAGTTCCAAAGCATTTTTAAACTTCAGAAGAATTCCGAAAACAATGGAAGAGTTCTAAAGCATTTTTAAACTTCAGCAGAATTCCGAGAACAATGGGAGAGTTCTACAGACTTATTTAAAAAAACAAGTTCATTCCGAAAACAATGGAAGAGTTTAAAAGTATTCCTAAACTTCAGCAGAATTCCGAGAACAATGGAAGAGTTCCAAAGCATTTTTAAACTTCAGCATAATTCCGAGAATCATGGGAAAGTTCTACAGACTGATTTTAAAAAACAATAACATTCTGAACACAATGGAAGAGTTTCAAGGCATTTGTAGACTTCAGCAGAATTTCGAGAACAATGAAAGAGTTCCAAAGCATTTTTACAATTCAGCAGAATTCCAAGAACAATGGAAGAGTTCCAATGCATTTTTAAACTTCAGCAGAATACCGAGAACAATGGAAGAGTTCCAAAGTATTTTTAAACTTCAGCAGAATTCCGAAAACAATGGAAGAGTTCCAAAACATTTTTAAACTTCAGCAGAATTCCGAGAACAATTGAAGAGTTCCAAAGCATTTTAAAACTTCAGCAGAATTCCGAGAACAATGGAAGAGTTCCAAAGCATTTTTAAACTTCAGCAGAATTCCGAGAACAATGGAAGAGTTCCAAAGCATTTTTAAACTTCATCAGAATTCCGAGAACAATGAAAGAGTTCTACAGGCTTATTTAAAAAAACAATGACATTCTGAGAACAATAGGATAATTCCAAAGTATTTTTAAACTTTAGTAGATTTCCGAGAACAATGGGAGAGTTCTACCGAATGATTTAAAATAAAAATAACATTCCGAGAACAATGGAAGAGTTCCAAAGCATTTTTAAACTTCAGCAGAATTCCGAGAACAATGGAAGAGTTCCAAAGCATTTTTAAACTTCAGCAGAATTCCAAGAACAATGGAAGAGTTCCAAAGCATTTTTAATCTTCAGCAGAATTCCGAGAACAATGGGAGAGTTCCAAAGCATTTTTAAACTTCAGAAGAATTCGGAGAACAATGGAAGAGTTCTAAAGCATTTTTAAACTTCAGCAGAATTCCGAGAACAATGGGATAGTTCTACAGACTGACTTAAAAAAAACAATAACATTCCAAGAACAATGGGAGAGTTCCAAACAATTTTTAAAATTCAACAGAATTCCGAGAACAATGGAAGAGTTCCAAACCATTTTTAAAATTCAGCAGAATTCCGAGAACAATGGAAGAGTTCCAATGCATTTCTAAACTTCAGCAGAATTCCGAGAACAATGGAAGAGTTTCAAAGTATTTTTAAACTTCAGCAGAAGTCCGAGAACAATGGAAGAGTTCCAAACCATTTTTAAAATTCAGCAGAATTCTGAGAACAATGGAAGAGTTCCAGAGCATTTTTAAACTTCAGCAGAATTCCGAGAACAATGAAAGAGTTCTACAGAGTTACTTAAAAAAACAATGACATACCGAGAACAATGGGAGAGTTCCAAAGCATTTTTAAACTTCAACAGAATTCGGAAAACAATGGAAGAGTTCCAAAGCATTTTTAAACTTCAGCAGAATTCCGAGAACAATGGAACAGTTCCAAAGCATTTTTAAACTTCAGCAGAATTCCGAGAACAACGGAAGAGTTCCAAAGCATTTTTAACCTTCATCAGAATTCCGAGAACAATGAAAGAGTTCTACAGGCTTATTTAAAAAAAAATGACATTCCGAGAACAATAGGATATTTCCAAAGCATTTTTAAACTTTAGTAGAATTCCGAGAACAATGGGAGAGTTCTACTGACTGATTTAAAAAAACAATAACATTCCGAGAACAATGGAAGATTTCCAAAGCATTTTTAAACTTCAGCAGAATTCCGCGAACAATGGAAGAGTTCCAAAGCATTTTTAAACTTCAGCAGAATTCCAAGAACAATGGAAGAGTTCCAAAGCATTTTGAATCTTCAGCAGAATTCCGAGAACAATGGGAGAGTTCCAAAGCATTTTTAAACTTCAGAAGAATTCCGAAAACAATGGAAGAGTTCTAAAGCATTTTTAAACTTCAGCAGAATTCCGAGAACAATGGGAGAGTTCTACAGACTTATTTAAAAAAACAATTTCATTCCGAAAACAATGGAAGAGTTTCAAAGTATTCCTAAACTTCAGCAGAATTCCGAGAACAATGGAAGAGTTCCAAAGCATTTTTAAACTTCAGCATAATTCCGAGAATCATGGGAAAGTTCTACAGACTGATTTTAAAAAACAATAACATTCTGAACACAATGGAAGAGTTTCAAGGCATTTGTAGACTTCAGCAGAATTTCGAGAACAATGAAAGAGTTCCAAAGCATTTTTACAATTCAGCAGAATTCCAAGAACAATGGAAGAGTTCCAATGCATTTTTAAACTTCAGCAGAATACCGAGAACAATGGAAGAGTTCCAAAGTATTTTTAAACTTCAGCAGAATTCCGAAAACAATGGAAGAGTTCCAAAACATTTTTAAACTTCAGCAGAATTCCGAGAACAATTGAAGAGTTCCAAAGCATTTTAAAACTTCAGCAGAATTCCGAGAACAATGGAAGAGTTCCAAAGCATTTTTAAACTTCAGCAGAATTCCGAGAACAATGGAAGAGTTCCAAAGCATTTTTAAACTTCATCAGAATTCCGAGAACAATGAAAGAGTTCTACAGGCTTATTTAAAAAAACAATGACATTCTGAGAACAATAGGATAATTCCAAAGTATTTTTAAACTTTAGTAGATTTCCGAGAACAATGGGAGAGTTCTACCGAATGATTTAAAATAAAAATAACATTCCGAGAACAATGGAAGAGTTCCAAAGCATTTTTAAACTTCAGCAGAATTCCGAGAACAATGGAAGAGTTCCAAAGCATTTTTAAACTTCAGCAGAATTCCAAGAACAATGGAAGAGTTCCAAAGCATTTTTAATCTTCAGCAGAATTCCGAGAACAATGGGAGAGTTCCAAAGCATTTTTAAACTTCAGAAGAATTCGGAGAACAATGGAAGAGTTCTAAAGCATTTTTAAACTTCAGCAGAATTCCGAGAACAATGGGATAGTTCTACAGACTGACTTAAAAAAAACAATAACATTCCAAGAACAATGGGAGAGTTCCAAACAATTTTTAAAATTCAACAGAATTCCGAGAACAATGGAAGAGTTCCAAACCATTTTTAAAATTCAGCAGAATTCCGAGAACAATGGAAGAGTTCCAATGCATTTCTAAACTTCAGCAGAATTCCGAGAACAATGGAAGAGTTTCAAAGTATTTTTAAACTTCAGCAGAAGTCCGAGAACAATGGAAGAGTTCCAAACCATTTTTAAAATTCAGCAGAATTCTGAGAACAATGGAAGAGTTCCAGAGCATTTTTAAACTTCAGCAGAATTCCGAGAACAATGAAAGAGTTCTACAGAGTTACTTAAAAAAACAATGACATACCGAGAACAATGGGAGAGTTCCAAAGCATTTTTAAACTTCAACAGAATTCGGAAAACAATGGAAGAGTTCCAAAGCATTTTTAAACTTCAGCAGAATTCCGAGAACAATGGAACAGTTCCAAAGCATTTTTAAACTTCAGCAGAATTCCGAGAACAACGGAAGAGTTCCAAAGCATTTTTAACCTTCATCAGAATTCCGAGAACAATGAAAGAGTTCTACAGGCTTATTTAAAAAAAAATGACATTCCGAGAACAATAGGATATTTCCAAAGCATTTTTAAACTTTAGTAGAATTCCGAGAACAATGGGAGAGTTCTACTGACTGATTTAAAAAAACAATAACATTCCGAGAACAATGTCAGAGTTTCAAAGCATTTTTAAACTTCAGCAGAATTCCGAGAACAATGGAAGAGTTCCAAAGCATTTTTACACTTCAGCAGAATTCCGAGAACAATGGAAGAGTTCCAAAGTATTTTTAAACTTCAGCAGAAGTCCGAGAACAATGGAAGAGTTCCAAACCATTTTTAAAATTCAGCAGAATTCCGAGAATAATGGAAGAGTTCCAAAGCATTTTTAAAATTCAACAGAATTCCGAGAACAATGGAAGAGTTCCAATGCATTTTTAAACTTCAGCAGAATTCCGAGAACAATGGAAGAGTTCCAAAGCATTTTTAAACTTCATCAGAATTCCGAGAACAATGAAAGAGTTCTACAGGCTTATTTAAAAAAACAATGACATTCCGAGAACAATAGGATATTTCCAAAGCATTTTTAAACTTTAGTAGAATTCCGAGAACAATGGGAGAGTTCTACCGACTGATTTAAAAAAACTATATCATTCCGAGAACAATGTCAGAGTTCCAAAGCATTTTTAAAATTCAGCAGAATTCCGAGAACAATGGAAGAGTTCCAAAGTATGTTTAAACTTCAGCAGAAGTCCTTGAACAATGGAAGAGTTCCAAACCATTTTTAAAATTCAGCAGAATTCTGAGAACAATGGAAGAGTTCCAAAGCATTTTAAAACTTCAGCAGAATTCCGAGAACAATGAAAGGGTTCTACAGAGTTATTTAAAAAAACAATGACATACCGAGAACAATGGGAGAGTTGCAAAGCATTTTTAAACTTCAGCAGAATTCCGAAAACAATGGAAGAGTTCCAACGCAATTTTAAACTTCATCAGAATTCCGAGAACAATGGAAGAGTTCCAAAGCATTTTTAAACTTCATCAGAATTCCGAGAACAATGAAAGAGTTCTACAGGCTTATTTAAAAAAACAATGACATTCCGAGAACAATAGGATATTTCCAAAGCATTTTAAAACTTTAGTAGAATTCCGAGAACAATGGGAGAGTTCTACGGACTGATTTAAAAAAACAATAACTTTCCAAGAACAATGTCAGAGAACAATGGGAGAGTTGCAAAGCATTTTTAAACTTCAGCAGAATTCCGAAAACAATGGAAGAGTTCCAAAGCAATTTTAAACTTCATCAGAATTCCGAGAACAATGGAAGAGTTCCAAAGCATTTTTAAACATCAGCAGAATTCCGAGAACAATGGAAGAGTTCCAAAGCATTTTTAAACTTCAGCAGAATTCCAAGAACAATGGAAGAGTTCTAAAGCATTTTTAAACTTCAGCAGAATTCCGAGAACAATGGGAAAGTTCTACAGACTGATTTAAAAAAAACAATAACATTCCAAGAACAATGGGAGAGTTCCAAACAATTTTTAAAATTCAACAGAATTCCGAGAACAATGGAAGAGTTCCAAACCATTTTTAAAATTTAGCAGAATTCCGAGAACAATGGAAGAGTTCCAATGCATTTCTAAACTTCAGCAGAATTCCGAGAACAATGGAAGAGTTTCAAAGTATTTTTAAACTTCAGCAGAAGTCCGAGAACAATGGAAGAGTTCCAAACCATTTTTAAAATTCAGCAGAATTCTGAGAACAATGGAAGATTTCCAGAGCATTTTTAAACTTCAGCAGAATTCCGAGAACAATGAAAGAGTTCTACAGAGTTACTTAAAAAAACAATGACATACCGAGAACAATGGGAGAGTTCCAAAGCATTTTTAAACTTCAACAGAATTCGGAAAACAATGGAAGAGTTCCAAAGCATTTTTAAACTTCAGCAGAATTCTGAGAACAATGGATGAGTTCCAAAGCATTTTTAAACTTCAGCAGAATTCCGAGAACAATGGAACAGTTCCAAAGCATTTTTAAACTTCAGCAGAATTCCGAGAACAATGGAACAGTTCCAAAGCATTTTTAAACTTCAGCAGAATTCCGAGAACAACGGAAGAGTTCCAAAGCATTTTTAACCTTCATCAGAATTCCGAGAACAATGAAAGAGTTCTACATGCTTATTTAAAAAAAAATGACATTCCGAGAACAATAGGATATTTCCAAAGCATTTTTAAACTTTAGTAGAATTCCGAGAACAATGGGAGAGTTCTACTGAATGATTTAAAAAAACAATAACATTCCGAGAACAATGTCAGAGTTCCAAAGCATTTTTAAACTTCAGCAGAATTCCGAGAACAATGGAAGAGTTCTAAAGCATTTTTAAACTTCAGCAGAATTCCGAGATCAATGGAAGAGTTCCAAAGCATTTTTACACTTCAGCAGAATTCCGAGAACAATGGAAGAGTTCCAAAGTATTTTTAAACTTCAGCAGAAGTCCGAGAACAATGGAAGAGTTCCAAACCATTTTTAAAATTCAGCAGAATTCCGAGAATAATGGAAGAGTTCCAAAGCATTTTTAAAATTCAACAGAATTCCGAGAACAATGGAAGAGTTCCAATGCATTTTTAAACTTCAGCAGAATTCCGAGAACAATGGAAGAGTTCCAAAGCATTTTTAAACTTCATCAGAATTCCGAGAACAATGAAAGAGTTCTACAGGCTTATTTAAAAAAACAATGACATTCCGAGAACAATAGGATATTTCCAAAGCATTTTTAAACTTTAGTAGAATTCCGAGAACAATGGGAGAGTTCTACCGACTGATTTAAAAAAACTATATCATTCCGAGAACAATGTAAGAGTTCCTATGCATTTTTAAACTTCAGCAGAATTCCGAGAACAATGTAAGAGTTCCAAAGTATGTTTAAACTTCAGCAGAAGTCCTTGAACAATGGAAGAGTTCCAAACCATTTTTAAAATTCAGCAGAATTCTGAGAACAATGGAAGAGTTCCAAAGCATTTTTAAACTTCAGCAGAATTCCGAGAACAATGAAAGGGTTCTACAGAGTTATTTAAAAAAACAATGACATACCGAGAACAATGGGAGAGTTGCAAAGCATTTTTAAACTTCAGCAGAATTCCGAAAACAATGGAAGTGTTCCAACGCAATTTTAAACTTCATCAGAATTCCGAGAACAATGGAAGAGTTCCAAAGCATTTTTAAACTTCATCAGAATTCCGAGAACAATGAAAGAGTTCTACAGGCTTATTTAAAAAAACAATGACATTCCGAGAACAATAGGATATTTCCAAAGCATTTTAAAACTTTAGTAGAATTCCGAGAACAATGGGAGAGTTCTACCGACTGATTTAAAAAAACAATAACTCTCCAAGAACAATGTCAGAGAACAATGGGAGAGTTGCAAAGCATTTTTAAACTTCAGCAGAATTCCGAAAACAATGGAAGAGTTCCAAAGCAATTTTAAACTTCATCAGAATTCCGAGAACAATGGAAGAGTTCCAAAGCATTTTTAAACTTCAGCAGAATTCCAAGAACAATGGAAGAGTTCTAAAGCATTTTTAAACTTCAGCAGAATTCCGAGAACAATGGGAAAGTTCTACAGACTGATTTAAAAAAAACAATAACATTCCAAGAACAATGGGAGAGTTCCAAACAATTTTTAAACTTCAGCAGAATTCCGAGAACAATGGAAGAGTTCCAAAGCATTTTTAAACTTCAGCAGAATTCCGAGAAAAATGAAAGAGTTCTACAGACTTATTTAAAAAAGCAATGACATACCGAGAACAATAAAATAGTTCCAAAGCATTTTTAAACTTTAATATAAATCCGAGAACAATGGGACAGTTCTACAGACTGATTTAAAAAAACAACAACATTCCGAGAACAATGGCAGAGTTCCAAAGCATTTTTAAAGTTCAGCAGAATTCAGAGAACAATGGAAGAGTTCCAAAGCATTTTTAAACGTCAGCAGAATTCCGAAAACAATGGAACAGTTCCAAAGCATTTTAAAACTTCAGCAGAATACAGAGAACAATGGAAGAGTTCCAAAGCATTTTTAACTTCAGCACAATTCCGAGAACAATGAAAGAGTTCTACAAACTTATTTAAAAAAACAATGACATACTGAGAAAAATAGGATATTTCCAAAGCATTTTTAAACTTTAGTAGAATTCCGAGAACAATGGGAGAGTTCTACTGACTGATTTAAAAAAACAATAGCATTCCGAGAACAATGTCAGAGTTCCAAAGCATTTTTAAACTTCAGCAGAATTCCGAGAAAAATGGAACAGTTCCAAATCATTTTTAATTTTCAGCAGAATTTCAAGAAGAATGGAAGAGTTCCAAAGCATTTTTAATCTTCAGCAGAATTCCGAGAAAAATGGGAGAGATCCAAAGCATTTTTAAACTTCAGAAGAATTCCGAGAACAATGGGAGAGTTCTACAGACTTATTTAAAAAAACAATAACTTTCCGAGAACAATGGAAGAGTTTCAAAGCATTCCTAAACTTCAGCAGAATTCCGAGAACAATGGAAGAGTTCCAAAGCATTTTTAAACTTCAGCAGAATTCCGAGAACAATGGAAGAGTTCCAAAGCATTTTTAAACTTCAGCAGAATTCCGAGAACAATGGAAGAGTTCCAAATCATTTTTAAACTTCAGCAGAATTCCGAGAACAATGAAAGAGTTCTACAGACTTATTTAAAAAAAACAATGACATACCGATAACAATGGGAGAGTTCCAAAGCATTTTTAAACTTCAGCAGAATTCCGAAAACAATGGAATAGTTCCAAAGCATTTTTAATCTTCAGCAGAATTTCGAGAACGATGGAAGTGTTCCAAAGTATTTTTAAACTACAGAAAAATTTCCAGAACAATGGAAGATTTCCAAAGCATTTTTAAACTTCAGCAGAATTCCGAGAACAATGGAAGAGTTCCAAAGCATTTTTAAACTTCAGCAGAATTCCGAGAACAATGGAAGAGTTCCAAAGGATTTTTAAACTTCTGCAGAATTCCGAGAACAATGGAAGAGTTTAAAAGCATTTTTAAACTTCAGCAGAATTCCGAGAACAATGAAAAAGTTCTACAGAGTAGTTTAAAAAAACAATGACATACCGAGAACAATGGGAGAGTTCCAAAGCATTTTTAAACTTCAGCAGAATTCCAAGAACAATGGAAGAGTTCCAAAGCATTTTTAAACTTCAACAGAATTCCGAGAACAATGGAACAGATCCAAACCATTTTTAAACTTTAGCAGAATTCCGAGAACAATGGAAGAGTTTCAAAGCATTTTTAAACTTCAGCAGAAGTCCGAGAACAATGGAAGAGTTCCAAAGCATTTTTAAACTTCAGCAGAATTCCGAGAACAATGAAAGAGTTCTACAGACTTATTTACAAAAACAATGACATACCGAGGACAATAGGATATTTCCATAGCATTTTTAAACTTTAGTAGAATTCCGAGAACAATGGGAGAGTACTACCGACTGATTTAAAAAAACACTAACATTCCAAGAACAATGGAAGAGTTTCAAAGCATTCCTAAACTTCAGCAGAATTCCGAGAACAATGGAAGGGTTCCAAAGCATTTTTAATCTTCAGCAGAATTCCGAGAACAATGGGAGAGTTCCAAAGCATTTTTAAACTTAAGAAGAATTCCGAGAACAATGGGAGAGTTCTACAAACTTATTTAAAAAAACAATATCATTCAGAGAACAATGGAAGAGTTTCAAAGCATTCCTAAACTTCAGCAGAATTACGAGAACAATGGAAGTGTTCCAAATCATTTTTAAACTTCAGCAGAATTCCAAGAACAATGTAAGAGTTCCAAAGCATTTTTAAACTTCAGCAGAATTCCGAGAACAAAGGAAGAGTTCCAAAGCATTTTTCAACTTCAGGAGAAATCCGAGAACAATGGCAGAGTTCCAAAGCATTTTTAAACTTCAGCAGAATTCCAAGAACAATGGAAGAGTTCCAAAGCATTTTTAATCATCAGCAGAATTCCAAGAACAATGGGAGAGTTCCAAAGCATTTTTAAACTTCAGAAGAATTCCGAGAACAATGGAATAGTTCTAAAGAATTTTTAAACTTCAGCAGAATTCCGAGAACAATGGGAGAGTTCTACAGAGTTATTTAAAAAAAAATAACATTCCGAGAACAATGGAAGAGTTTCAAAATGTTATGTTCTGCTACCAGAGCTAAGGAAAGAGAGGAGATCTGTCCCTGCGATAGAACTCAGCTTAATCCCTACGATGTAACAGGGGACCTGATCCTGCGATCAGACCTGCTAAAGTCCTAAGCTAGTCTGTACGGAGACCTATAGATGTGGGGAAGGAATCCCTACAAGTACTAAGGACTGGGAGGAATATGGGACACCTCCTAACAGAAATAGTAGCAGACAGACGAACAAACTAAATATATAGAACATAGAGGTCTGTAGACCAAGCAAACTAACAGAGCAAGACACAGAGCACAGGCTAGCTAGAAAGTAGATATACAATGAAGTCCAGCAAAGCCAGAAGGGCGGAGCAGGATTAAATAGGCCAACAAGGTCATGTGACCAGCAAAGGAAAAAACCTAAGAGCAAGGTTCTAACAGTACCCCCCCTTCTAAGAGGATCCTCCGGATCCCCTAGGACCAGGCTTATCAGGAAATCTCCTGTGAAACGCTCTGATAAGTCTGGACGCGGAAACATCATCTGACCTCACCCAAGAGTTATCCTCGGGTCCGAAACCTTTCCAGGCCACAAGATACTGCAAACTACCTCTATACCGTCTAGAGTCAAGGATGCGAGAAATTTCATATTCCCCGTCCTCCACCACCGGAGGAACAGAGGCAGAGGCGTCACCATCCGACACAACAGCTTTTTTTAACAGAGAGACATGAAATACCGGATTAATTCTCCAGGAGGTAGGAACCTCCAACCTAACAGCAGATTGGTTGACAACTTGAAGCACCTTAAAGGGCCCTACAAACTTGGGACCCAATTTCTTAGAAGGAATCCTCAACCGCAGATTCCTAGAGGACAACCAAACCATGTCACCAACAGCGAACAAAACCTCCTGTCGTTTCCTATTAAAGTAGTCTTTAGATTTTCTGTTGGCCTCCTGAAGATTACCACGCACATCCGTCCAAACTCTCTCCAAATCACCGGAAAAATTCTCCTCCTCAGGCACAGCAGATCCCAACTTGGAGAACGACCCAAACGACGGATGTCTCCCAGAACAACAAAAAAAAGGCGAACAACCAGCAGAAGAAGATGTATGATTGTTCAGAGCAAATTCAGCAAGTGGCAGAAACTCAGACCACCCCTCTTGATTGTCTGCCACAAAACAACGCAAGAACTGCTCAACATCCTGGTTTTTCCTTTCTGTCTGGCCATTAGATTCAGGATGATATCCGGACGAAAACGACAAATGAATTCCCAACCTGTCACAAAAGGCACGCCAAAAACGAGCCACAAACTGAGGACCCCTATCAGAAACAATGTCAGTAGGAACGCCATGAAGTCTGACAATTTCCTTGACAAAGGCCTTAGCGAGAGTTTTAGCGCAGGGCAGTTTGACGAAGGGAACCAAGTGACACATCTTGCTAAAACGGTCCACGACCACCCAGATGACAGTAAAACCCTCAGAGGGGGGAAGGTCAGTTATAAAGTCCATAGC
The DNA here is from genome assembly GCF_046119375.1 of Phyllobates terribilis. Lineage (NCBI taxonomy): Eukaryota > Metazoa > Chordata > Amphibia > Anura > Dendrobatidae > Phyllobates > Phyllobates terribilis. The sequence continues at coordinate 252,578,621 of NW_027362771.1, forward strand.
CAAATGTGTCCAAGGAGCACTGGGGACCTCTAAAGGACAAAGCAACCCCGCAGCAGGAGTATGTGAGGACTTAGATCTAGCACATATAGTACATTGGCGCACCCACTTAATGACTTCCTTCTGCCATCCAGGCCACCAAAAACTGCGACCCACCAGTCTCTTGGTCTCAGAGATTCCGGGATGACCTGCCAACCGAGATTCGTGACACTCAACAAACAAATCTCTCCTAAAGGTCCCAGGCACAAACAACCTCCCATGAGGAGTGTTAGAAGGGGCATTCTCCTGTGCTTTAAGAATCTCATCTTCCAAAACGGAGTCTAAAGCAGCTATCACAACACCTTCTTGTAAAATGTTCTCCTCTTTCTCAGCACCGACTATGGGAGAAAAACTGCGAGACAAGGCATCCGCCTTAACATTCTTAGTACCAGGGATGTAAGTAACGGAGAAATTAAACCGCGAGAAAAACAGTGCCCACCTAGCCTGACGGGCATTCAGGCGCTTGGCAGCATCAAGATATATCAGATTTTTATGATCCGTAAAAACCTGAACGGGAAATTCAGCACCTTCCAAGAAGTGGCGCCAGTGTTCAAATGCGAGCTTAATAGCCAATAATTCCCGATTACCAATATCGTAATTCAGTTCAGTCTCCGAAAAATTTTTTGAAAAAAAGGCACAGGGATGTAATCCATCCCCGTTATCCTGAGACAATACTGCTCCAACCCCCACAGAGGAAGCATCAACCTCAACCAAAAACGGCTTAGTCACATCAGGCTGCATAAGGATGGGAGCAGAGGTGAACCTCTCCTTGAGATACACAAAAGCTTCAATGGCCTCAGCAGACCACTGAACCGCATCAGCACCTTTCCTGGTGAGATCGGTCAGAGGTTTGACAATACTAGAAAAATTTTTTATGAATTTTCTGTAATAATTGGCGAAACCTAAAAACCTCTGTATCGATTTCAAACCAATAGGCCTAGGCCATTCCTGTATAGCTTGAACTTTAACCGGGTCCATCTCAAAACCTTCGCTGGAGATAATGTAACCCAAAAAACTAATTCTCTGTACAGCGAATTCACATTTCTCCAGCTTAGCAAAAAGCGAATTGTCCATTAATAACTGTAATACCTCACGTACGCTCCGCCAATGAGACTCCAGATCCGGCGAATAAATCAAAATGTCATCCAAATACACAACCACATTTTTGCCGATCAAAGGCCCAAGGATGTCATTAATAAGATTCTGAAAAAATGCAGGAGCATTGGTAAGACCAAAAGGCATAACCAGATTCTCAAAATGACCCACAGGAGTGTTAAAAGCAGTCTTCCATTCGTCACCCTCCTTCATGCGCAACAGATTGTATGCCCCCTTAAGGTCAATTTTAGAGAACCACTTGGCCCCCATTAACTGGTTAAACAGATCAGTAATCAATGGCAGTGGGTAAGGATTGCGTACAGTAATTTTGTTAATCTCACGAAAATCCAGACAAGGACGTAAACCGCCGTCCTTTTTTTTTACAAAAAAAAATCCAACCGCCACAGGAGACTTAGAGGGCCTAATGTGACCGGCGGCCAAACTTGTCTGTATGAATTCCTCCAAAGCCTTCCTCTCAGGAATAGTAAGGTTAAATAAACGACTTTTAGGAAGAGTCGCTCCAGGGACAAATTCAATAGAGCAATCATAGTCTCTATGGCGAGGCAAAACCTGCGATTCCTTCTCAGAAAAAACTCTCCAAAAATCCTGAATAGGAACAGGCAATTCTCCCCTATCCAAAGCTGCAATACGCCCGTTACAACACTTGTCATAACATTTATGGCTCCAGGATTTAATTTCACTGGTAGACCAATCCAGTACAGGATTGTGAAATTTTAACCAGGGCAATCCCAATATTACTGGAGAAGGCAAGTTATTCAACACTACCAAATCCAATTTCTCATGGTGAACACCATTAATAGTGAGAGGAAATTCACTGACCTTGAGAGTAATATTCTTCAAAGGGGAACCATCCACAGAAACCACAGCAATGGGGGATGACAAAGGTTCGGGTTTTAAATTGAGTCTTTCCAAGAATCCCCCATCAATTACATTCAGAGTAGACCCGCAATCAATAAACACCCGAAATTCCATAACTTTTTCCTGAGCAATCGTGGAAGCAGCTAAAAATATACCCTTGGAATTTAAACAGGCAATACGGGCGTGACTGACCTTTTTTTTTTCTTTCTTCATACGAAGCTCACAGGCTTTTATCAAATGACCAGATTTTCCGCAATAGAAACACAAGCCTTCAAAAAATCGACGGTCTTTTTCTTGAGAGCGAGGTGCCACCGATCCAATTTCCATCGGTTCACCACTGTTAGTACATACATTCTCATAACCAGAAACTGACATAGCAGAGGATTTGCTCTCATTAACCCTTGCACGCAGTCTTCTATCCACCCGTATAGCTAATTGCATAGCCTGTTGCAAATCTTCAGGTGTAGGATAAGCAATTAGCAGGTCTTTAACCCTTTCACTGAGCCCAGCAAGAAATAGACTTTTCAGAGCAGAATCGTTCCACCCTGTTTGAGTAGACCACCGACGGAAATGAGTACAATATTTTTCCACATTACCTGATCCTTGTTTTAAACGTCTCAACTCAGTCTCAGCTGATGCGACACGGTCAGGATCATCATATAATAAGCCCAAAGCAGAAAAAAAACTATCCACTGATCTGAAGCATGTATCACTAGGTTGCAAAGAAAAGGCCCACTCCTGAGGCTTTTTGCGCAAAAGTGACATTATGAGCCCTACGCACTGGGATTCATCCCCAGAGGACTTGGGTCTCAAACAAAAATACAATAAGCAAGCATTTTTAAATGAAAAAAAATTCTCGGTGTTCACCAAAAAATAAATCCGGCAAACATACCTTAGGCTCCAAGAAATGTGCTCCAGGACAGTTACTCACGTGCTGACGGAGCTCGGCCACCTCCAGAGAGAGTCCCTGCAGGCGATGAGCCAAATCCTGAACCGACACCATGATGGAACAGAAAAATCTTTCCTTAGAGAATTTGCAGGCTGGACTTACTGTTATGTTCTGCTACCAGAGCTAAGGAAAGAGAGGAGATCTGTCCCTGCGATAGAACTCAGCTTAATCCCTACGATGTAACAGGGGACCATATCCTGCGATCAGACCTGCTAAAGTCCTAAGCTAGTCTGTACGGAGACCTATAGATGTGGGGAAGGAATCCCTACAAGTACTAAGGACTGGGAGGAATATGGGACACCTCCTAACAGAAATAGTAGCAGACAGACGAACAAACTAAATATATAGAACATAGAGGTCCGTAGACCAAGCAAACTAACAGAGCAAGACACAGAGCACAGGCTAGCTAGAAAGTAGATATACAATGAAGTCCAGCAAAGCCAGAAGGGCGGAGCAGGATTAAATAGGCCAACAAGGTCATGTGACCAGCAAAGGAAAAAACCTAAGAGCAAGGTTCTAACACAAAGCACTTCTAAACTTCAGCAGAATTCCGAGAACAATGGAACAGTTCCAAAGCATTTTTATACTTCAGCAGAATTCCGCGAACAATTGGAGATATCCAAAGCATTTTTAAACTTCAGAAGAATTCCGAGAACAATGGGAGAGTTCTACAGACTTATTTAAAAAAACAATAAGATTCTGAGAACAATGGAAGAGTTTCAAAGCATTCCTAAACTTCAGCAGAATTTCGAGAACAATGGAAGAGTTCCAAATCATTTTTAAACATCAGCAGAATTCCGAGAACAATGGAAGAGTTCCAAAGCATTTTTAAACTGCGGCAGAATTCTGAAAACAATGGGAGAGTTCTACAAACTGATTTAAAAAACAATAACATTCCGAGAATAATGGGAGAGTTCCAAAGCATTCATAAACTTCAGCAGAATTCCGAGAACAATGGAAGAGTTCCAAAGCATTTTTAAACTAGAGCAGAATTCCGAGAACAAAGAAAGAGTTCTACAGACTTATTTATAAAAACAATGACATACCGAGAACAATGGGAGAGTTCCAAAGCATTTTTAAACTTAAGCAGAATTCCGAAAACAATGGAAGAGTTCCAAAGCATTTTTAATCTTCAGCAGAATTTCGAGAACGATGGAAGTGTTCCAAAGTATTTTTAAACTACAGCAGAATTCCGAGAACAATGGAAGAGTTCCAAAGCATATTTAAATTTCAGCAGAATTCCGAGAAAAATGGGGGAGTTCTACAGACTGATTTAAAAAAAACAATAACATTCCGAGAACAATGGGAAAGTTCCAAAGCACTTTTAAATTTCAGCAGAATTCGGAGAACAATGGAAGAGTTCCAAAGCATTTTTAAACTTCAGCAGAATTCCGAGAAAAATGGAACAGCTCCAAAGCATTTTTAAACTTCAGCAGAATTCTGAGAACAATGGAAGAGTTTCAAAGCATTTTTAATCTTCAGCAGAATTCTGAAAAAAATGAAAGAGTTCTACAGACTTATTTAAAAAACAATGACTTACCAAGAACAATAGGATAGTTCCAAAGCATTTTTAAACTTTAGTAGAATTCCGAGAAAATTGGGAGTGTTCTACAGACTGATATAAAAAAACAATAACATTCCGAGAAGAATGGCAGAGTTCCAAAGCATTTTTAAACTTCAGCAGAATTCCGAGAACAATGGAAGAGTTCCAAAGCATTTTTAAACTTCAGCAGAATTCCGAGAACAATGGAAGAGTTCCAAAACATTTTTAAACTGCAGCAGAATTCCGATAACAATGGGAGAGTTCTACAAACTGATTAAAAAAACAATAACATTCCGAGAACAATGGAAGAGTTCCAAAGCATTTTTAAACTTTAGCAGAATTCCAAGAACAATGGGAGAGTTCCAAAGCATTTTTAAATTTCAGCAGAATTCCGCGAACAATGGAAGAGTTTCAAAGCATTTTTAAACTGCAGCAGAATTCCGATAACAATTGGAGAGTTCTACAAACTGATTTAAAAAAATCAATAACATTCTGAGATTAATGGGAGAGTTCCAAAGCATTTTTAAACTTCTGCAGAATTCCGAGAACAATGGAAGAGTTCCAAATCATTTTTAAATTTCAGCAGAATTCCAGGAACAATGGAAGAGTTCCAAAGTATTTTTAAACTTCAGCAGTATTCCGAGAACAATGGAAGAGTTCCAAAGCATTTTTACACTTCAGCAGAATTCCAAGAACAATGGAAGAGTTCAAAAGCATTTGTATACTTCAGTAGATTTCCGAGAACAATGAAAGAGTTCTACAGACTTATTTAAAAAACAATAACATTCCGAGAACAATGGCAGAGTTCCAAAGCATTTTTAAAGTTCAGCAGAATTCAGAGAACAATGGAAGAGTTCCAAAGCATTTTTAAACGTCAGCAGAATTCCGAAAACAATGGAAGAGTTCCAAAGCATTTTTAACTTCAGCAGAATTCCGAGAACAATGAAAGAGTTCTACAGACTTATTTAAAAAAACAATGACATACCGAGAAAAATAGGATATTTCCAAAGCATTTTTAAACTTTAGTAGAATTCCGAGAACAATGGGAGAGTTCTACCGACTGATTTAAAAAAGCAATAGCATTCTGAGAACAATGTCAGAGTTCCAAAGCATTTTTAAACTTCAGCAGAATTCCGAGAAAAATGGAACAGTTCCAAATCATTTTTAATTTTCAGTAGAATTTCAAGAAGAATGGAAGAGTTCCAAAGCATTTTTAATCTTCAGCAGAATTCCGAGAAAAATGGGAGAGATCCAAAGCATTTTTAAACTTCAGAAGAATTCCGAGAACAATGGGAGAGTTCTACAGACTTATTTAAAAAAACAATAACATTCTGAGAACAATGGAAGAGTTTCAAAGCATTCCTAAACTTCAGCAGAAATCCGAGAACAATGGAAGAGTTCCAAAGCATTTTTAAACTTCAGCAGAATTCCGAGAACAATGGAAGAGTTCCAAAGCATTTTTAAACTTCAGCAGAATTCCGAGAACAATGGAAGAGTTCCAAAGCATTTTTAAACTTCAGCAGAATTCCAAGAACAATGGAAGAGTTCCAAAGCATTTTAAACTTCAGCAGTATTCCGAGAACAATGGAAGACTTCCAAAGCATTTTTACACTTCAGCAGAATTCCAAGAACAATGGAAGGGTTCAAAAGCATTTGTATACTTCAGTAGATTTCCGAGAACAATGAAAGAGTTCTACAGACTTATTTAAAAAACAATAACATTCCGAGAACAATGGCAGAGTTCCAAAGCATTTTTAAAGTTCAGCAGAATTCAGAGAACAATGGAAGAGTTCCAAAGCATTTTTAAACGTCAGCAGAATTCCGAAAACAATGGAACAGTTCAAAAGCATTTTTAAACTTCAGCAGAATACAGAGAACAATGGAAGAGTTGCAAAGCATTTTTAACTTCAGCAGAATTCCGAGAACAATGAAAGAGTTCTACAGACTTAATTAAAAAAACAATAACATTCCGAGAACAATGGAAGAGTTTCAAAGCATTCCTAAACTTCAGCAGAATTCCGAGAACAATGGAAGAGTTCCAAAGCATTTTTAAACTTCAGCAGAATTCCGAGAACAATGGAAGAGTTCCAAAGCATTTTTAAACTTCAGCAGAATTCCGAGAACAATGGAAGAGTTCCAAAGCATTTTTAAACTTCAGCAGAATTCCGAGAACAATGGAAGAGTTGCAAAGCATTTTTAAACTTCCGCAGAATTCCGAGAACAATGGAAGAGTTCCAAATCATTTTTAAACTTCAGCAGAATTCCGAGAACAATGAAAGAGTTCTACAGACTTATTTAAAAAAACAATGACATACCGATAACAATGGGAGAGTTCCAAAGCATTTTTAAACTTCAGCAGAATTCCGAAAACAATGAAATAGTTCCAAAGCATTTTTAATCTTCAGCAGAATTTCGAGAATGATGGAAGTGTTCCAAAGTATTTTTAAACTACAGAAAAATTTCCAGAACAATGGAAGAGTTCCAAAGCATTTTTAAACTTCAGCAGAATTCCGAGAACAATGGAAGAGTTCCAAAGCATTTTTAAACTTCAGCAGAATTCCGAGTACAATGGAAGAGTTCCAAAGGATTTTTAAACTTCAGCAGAATTCCGAGAAAAATGGAAGAGTTTCAAAGCATTTTTAAACTTCAGCAGAATTCCGAGAACAATGAAAAAGTTCTACAGAGTTGTTTAAAAAAACAATGACATACCGAGAACAATGGGAGAGTTCCAAAGCATTTTTAAACTTCAGCAGAATTCCAAGAACAATGGAAGAGTTCCAAAGCATTTTTAAACTTCAACAGAATTCCGAGAACAATGGAACAGATCCAAAGCATTTTTAAACTTCAGCAGAATTCCGAGAACAATGGAAGCTTTCCAAAGCATTTTTAAACTTCATCAGAATTCCGAGAACAATGAAAGAGTTCTACAGGCTTGTTTAAAAAAACTATGACATACCGAGAACAATGGAAGATTTCCAAAGCATTTTTAAACTTCAGCAGAGTCCGAGAATAATGGAAGAGTTCCAAAGCATTTTTAAACTTCACCAGAATTCCGAGAACAATGAAAGAGTTCTACAGGCTTATTTAAAAAAACATTGACATTCCGAGAACAATAGGTTATTTCCAAAGCATTTTTAAACTTTAGTAGAATTCCGAGAACAATGGGAGAGTTCTACCGACTGATTTAAAAAAACAATAACATTGCGAGAACAATGGAAGATTTCCAAAGCATTTTTAAACTTCAGCAGAATTCCGAGAACAATGGGAGAGTTCCAAACCATTTTTAAACTTCAGCAGAATTCCGAGAACAATGGAACAGTTCCAAAGCATTTTTAAACTTCAACATAATTCCGAGAACAATGGAATAGTTCCAAAGCATTTTTAAACTTCAGCAGAATTCCGAGAACAATGGAAGAGTTCCAAAGCATTTTTAATCTTCATCAGAATTCCGAGAACAATGAAAGAGTTCTACAGGCTTATTTAAAAAACAATGACATTCCGAGAACAATATGATATTTCCAAAGCATTTTTAAACTTTAGTAGAATTCCGAGAGCAATAGGAGAGTTCTACCGACTGATTTAAAAAAACAATAACATTCCGAGAACAATGTCAGAGTTCCAAAGCATTTTTAAACTTCAGCAGAATTCCGAGAACAATGGAAGAGTTCCAAAGCATTTTTAAACTTCAGCAGAATTCCGAGAACAATGGAAGAGTTCCAAAGCATTTTTAAACTTCAGCAGAATTCCGAGAACAATGGAAGCGTTCCAAAGCATTTTTAAACTTCATCAGAATTCCAAGAACAATAAAAGAGTTCTACAGGCTCATTTCAAATAACAATGACATTCCGAGAACAGTAGGATATTTCCAAAGCATTTTTAAACTTTAGTAGAATTCCGAGAACAATGGGAGAGTTCTACCAACTGATTTAAAAAAACAATAACATTCCGAGGACAATGTCAGACTTCCAAAGCATTTTTAAACTTCAGCAGAATTCCGAGAACAATGGAAGAGTTCCAAAACATTTTTAAACTTCAGCAGAATTCCGAGAACAATGGAAGAGTTCCAAAGCATTTTTAAACTTCAGCAGAATTCCGAGAACAATAGTAGAGTTCCAAAGCATTTTTAAACTTCAGCAGAAATCCGAGAACAATGAAAGAGTTCCAAAGCATTTTTAAACTTCAGCAGAATTCCGAGAACAATGAAAGAGTTCTACAGACTTATTTAAAAAAGCAATGACATACCGAGAGCAATAAGATAGTTCCAAAGCATTTTTAAACTTTAGTAGAAATCCAAGAACAATGGGAGAGTTCTACAGACTGATTTAAAAAAAACAATAACATTCCGAGAACAATGGCAGAGTTCCAAAGCATTTTTAAACTTCAGCAGAATTCGGAGAACAATGGAAGAGTTCCAAAGCATTTTTAATCTTGAGCAGAATTCCGAGAACAATGGGAGAGTTCCAAAGCATTTTTAAACTTCAGCAGAATTTCGAGAACAATGGAAGAGTTCTCAAGCATTTTTAAACTTCAGCAGAATTCCAAGAACAATGGAAGAGTTCCAAAGCATTTTTAAATTTCACCAGAATTCCAAGAACAATGGAAGAGTTCCAAAGCATTTTTAAACTTCAGCAGAATTCCGAGAACAATGGAAGAGTTCAAAAGCATTTTTAAACTTTAGCAGGATCCTGAGAACAATGGGAGAGTTCTACAGACTTATTTAAAAAAACAATGACATACCGGGAACAACGGCAGAGTTCCAAAGCGTTTTTAAACTTCAGCAGAATACCGAGAACAATGGAAGAGTTCCAAAGCATTTTTAAACTTCAGCAGAATTCCAAGAACAATAAAAGAGTTCTTCAGGCTCATTTAAAAAAACAATGACATTCCGAGAACAAAAGGATATTTCCAAAGCATTTTTAAACTTTAGTAGAATTCCGAGAACAATGGGAGAGTTCTACCGACTGATTTAAAAAAACAATTACATTCCGAGAACAATGTCAGACTTCCAAAGCATTTTTAAACTTCAGCAGAATTCCGAGAACAATGGAAGAGTTCCAAAGCATTTTTAAACTTCATCAGAATTCCGAGAACAAAGAAAGAGTTCTACAGGCTTATTTAAAAAAACAATGACATTCCGAGTACAATAGGATACTTCCAAAGCATTTTTATACTTTAGTAGAATTCCGAGAACAATGGGAGAGTTCTACCGACTGATTTAAAAAAACAATAACATTCCGAGAACAATCTCAGAGTTCCAAAGCATTTTTAAACTTCAGCAGAATTCAGAGAACAATGGAAGAGTTCCAAAGTATTTTTAAACTTCAGCAGAAGTCCGAGAACAATGGAAGAGTTCCAAACCATTTTTAAAATTCAGCAGAATTCCGAGAATAATGGAAGAGTTCCAAACCATTTTTAAAATTCAGCAGAATTCTGAGAACAATGGAAGAGTTCCAATGCATTTTTAAACTTCAGCAGAATTCCGAGAACAATGGAAGAGTTCCAAAGCATTTTTAAACTTCATCAGAATTCCGAGAACAATGAAAGAGTTCTACAGGCTTATTTAAAAAAACAATGACATTCCGAGAACAATAGGATATTTCCAAAGCATTTTTAAACTTTAGTAGAATTCCGAGAACAATGGGAGAGTTCTACCGACTGATTTAAAAAAACAATAACATTCCGAGAACAATGTCAGAGTTCCAAAGCATTTTTAAAATTCAGCAGAATTCCGAGAACAATGGAAGAGTTCCAATGCATTTTTAAACTTCAGCAGAAGTCCGAAAACAATGGAAGAGTTCCAAAGTATGATTAAACTTCAGCAGAAGTCCGAGAACAATGGAAGAATTCCAAACAATTTTTAAAATTCAGCAGAATTCCGAGAGCAATGGAAGAGTTCCAAAGCATTTTTAAACTTCAGCAGAATTCCGAGAACAATGAAAGAGTTCTACAGAGTTATTTAAAAAACAATAACATTCCGAGAACAATGGCAGAGTTCCAAAGCATTTTTAAACGTCAGCAGAATTCCGAAAACAATGTAACAGTTCCAAAGCATTTTTAAACTTCAGCAGAATACAGAGAACAATGGAAGAGTTCCAAAGCATTTTTAACTTCAGCAGAATTCCGAGAACAATGAAAGAGTTCTACAGACTTATTTAAAAAAACAATGACATACCGAGAAAAATAGGATATTTCCAAAGCATTTTTAAACTTTAGTAGAATTCCGAGAACAATGAGAGAGTTCTACCGACTGATTTAAAAAAACAATAACATTCCGAGAACAATGTCAGAGTTCCAAAGCATTTTTAAACTTCAGCAGAATTCCGCAAACAATGGAAGAGTTCCAAAGCATTTTTAAACTTCAGCAGAATTCCAAGAACAATGGAAGAGTTCTAAAGCATTTTTAAACTTCAGCAGAATTCCGTGAACAATGGGATAGTTCTACAGACTGATTTAAAAAAAACAATAACATTCCAAGTACAATGGCAGAGTTCCAAACCATTTTTAAACTTCAGCAGAATTCCGAGAACAATGGAAGAGTTCCGAAGCATTTTTAAACTTCAGCAGAATTCCGAGAACAATGGAAGAGTTCCAAAGCATTTTTAAACTACAGCAGAATTCCGAGAACAATGGAAGAGTTCCAAAGCACTTTCAAACTTCAGAAAAAATCCGAGAACAATGGAAGAGTTCCAAAGCATTTTTAAACTTCAGCAGAATTCCGAGAACAATGAAAGAGTTCTACAGACTTATTTAAAAAACAATGACATACCGAGAACAATAAGATAGTTCCAAAGCATTTTTAAACTTTAGTAGAAATCCGAGAACAATGGGACAGTTCTACAAACTGATTTAAAAAAACAATAACATTCCGAGAACAATGGCAGAGTTCCAAAGCATTTTTAAACGTCAGCAGAATTCCGAAAACAATGTAACAGTTCCAAAGCATTTTTAAACTTCAGCAGAATACAGAGAACAATGGAAGAGTTCCAAAGCATTTTTAACTTCAGCAGAATTCCGAGAACAATGAAAGAGTTCTACAGACTTATTTAAAAAAACAATGACATACCGAGAAAAATAGGATATTTCCAAAGCATTTTTAAACTTTAGTAGAATTCCGAGAACAATGAGAGAGTTCTACCGACTGATTTAAAAAAACAATAACATTCCGAGAACAATGTCAGAGTTCCAAAGCATTTTTAAACTTCAGCAGAATTCCGAGAAAAATGGAACAGTTCCAAATCATTTTTAATTTTCAGCAGAATTTCAAGAAGAATGGAAGAGTTCGAAAGCATTTTTAATCTTCAGCAGAATTCCGAGAACAATGGGAGAGATCCAAAGCATTTTTAAACTTCAGAAGAATTCTGAGAACAATGGGAGAATTCTACAGACTTATTTAAAAAACAATAACATTCCGAGAACAATGGAAGAGTTTCAAAGCATTCCTAAACTTCAGCAGAATTCCGAGAACAATGGAAGAGTTCCAAAGCATTTTTAAACTTCAGCAGAATTCCGAGATCAATGGAAGAGTTCCAAAGCATTTTTAAACTTCAGCAGAATTCCGAGAACAATGGAAGAGTTCCAAAGCTTTTTTAAACTTCAGCAGAATTCCAAGAACAATGGAAGAGTTCCAAATCGTTTTTAATCTTCAGCAGAATTCCGAGAACAATGGGAGAGTTCCAAAGCATTTTTAAACTTCAGAAGAATTCCGAGAACAATGGAAGAGTTCTTAAGCATTTTTAAACTTCAGCAGAATTCCGAGAACAATAGGATAGTTCTACAGACTGATTTAAAAAAAACAATAACATTCCGAGAACAATGGGAGAGTTCCAAAGCATTTTTAAACTTCAGCAGAATTCCGAGAACAATGGAAGAGTTCCAAAACATTTTTAAACTTCAGCAGAATTCCGAGAACAATGGAAGAGTTCCAAAGCATTTTTAAACTTCAGCAGAATTCCGAGAACAATGGTTGAGTTCCAAAGCATTTTTAAACTTCAGCAGAAATCCGAGAAAAATGAAAGAGTTCCAAAGCATTTTTAAACTTCAGCAGAATTCCGAGAACAATGGTTGAGTTCCAAAGCATTTTTAAACTTCAGCAGAAATCCGAGAACAATGAAAGAGTTCCAAAGCATTTTTAAACTTCAGCAGAATTCCGAGAACAATGAAAGAGTTCTACAGACTTATTTAAAAAAGCAATGACATACCGAGAGCAATAAGATAGTTCCAAAGCATTTTTAAACTTTAGTAGAAATCCAAGAACAATGGGAGAGTTCTACAGACTGATTTAAAAAAAAAATAACATTCCGAGAACAATGGCAGAGTTCCAAAGCATTTTTAAACTTCAGCAGAATTCGGAGAACAATGGATGAGTTCCAAAGCATTTTTAATCTTGAGCAGAATTCCGAGAACAATGTGAGAGTTCCAAAGCATTTTTAAACTTCAGCAGAATTTCGAGAACAATGGAAGAGTTCTCAAGCATTTATAAACTTCAGCAGAATTCCGAGAACAATGGAAAAGTTCCAAAGCATTTTTAAACTTCAGCAGAATTCCAAGAACAATGGAAGAGTTCCAAAGCATTTTTAAATTTCACCAGAATTCCAAGAACAATGGAAGAGTTCCAAAGCATTTTTAAACTTCAGCAGAATTCCGAGAACAATGGAAGAGTTCAAAAGCATTTTTAAACTTTAGCAGGATCCTGAGAACAATGGGAGAGTTCTACAGACTTATTTAAAAAAACAATGACATACCGGGAACAACGGCAGAGTTCCAAAAATTTTTAATTTTCAGCAGAATTTCGAGAACGATGGAATTGTTCCAAAGTATATTTAAACTACAGCAGAATTCTGAGAACAATGGAAGAGTTCCAAAGCATTTTTAAACTTCAGCAGATTTCCGAGAACAATGAAAGAGTTCTACAGACTTATTTAAAAAACAATGACATACCGAGAGCAATAGCATATTTCCAAAGCATTTTTAAACTTTAGTAGAATTCCGAGAACAATGGGACAGTTCTACCTACTGATTTAAAAAAACAATAACATTCCGAGAACAATGTCAGAGTTCCAAAGCGTTTTTAAACTTCAGCAGAATTCCGAGAACAATGAAAGAGTTCCAAAGCATTTTTAAACTTCAGCAGAATTCCAAGAACAATGGAAGAGTTCCAAAGCATTTTTAATCTTCAGCAGAATTCCGAGAACAATGGGAGAATTCCAAAACATTTTTAAACTTCAGAAGAATTCTGAAAACAAGGGAAGAGTTCTAAAGCATTTTTAAACTTCAGCAGAATTCCGAGAACAATGGTAGAATTCTACAGACCTATTTAAAAAAACAATTTTTTTCCGAAAACAATGGAAGAGTTTCAAAGCATTCCTAAACTTCAGCAGAATTCCGAGAACAATGGAAAAGTTCCAAAGCATTTTTAAACTTCAGCAGAATTCCGAGAACCATGGGAAAGTTCTACAGACTGATTTTAACAAACAATAACATTCCGAACACAATGGAAGAGTTTCAAAGCATTTTTAGACATCAGCAGAATTCCGAGAACAATGACAGAGCTCCAAATCATTTTTACACTTCAGCAGAATTCCGATAACAATGGAAGAGTTCCAATGCATTTTTAAACTTTAGCAGAATTCCGAGAACAATGGAAGAGTTCCAAAGTATTTTTAAACTTCAGCAGAAGTCCGAGAACAATGGAAGAGTTCCAAACCATTTTTAAAATTCAGCAGAATTCCGAGAACAATGGAAGAGTTCCAATGTATTTTTAAACTTCAGTAGAATTCTGAGAACAATGAAAGAGTTCTACAGAGTTATTTAAAAAAAACAATGACATACCGAGAACAATGGGAGAGTTCCAAAGCATTTTTAAACTTCAGCAGAATTCCAAAAACAATGGAAGAGTTCCAAAGCATTTTTAAACTTCAGCAGAATTCCGAGAACAATGGAACAGTTCCAAAGCATTTTTAAACTTCAGCATAATTCCGAGAACAATGGAAGAGTTCCAAAGAATTTTTAAACTTCAGCATAATTCCGAGAACAATGGAAGAGTTTCAAAGCATTTTTAAACTTCATCAGAATTCCGAGAACAAAGAAAGAATTCTACAGGCTTATTTAAAAAACAATGACATTCCGAGAACAATAGGATATTTCCAAAGCATTTTTAAACTTTAGTAGAATTCCGAGAACAATAGTAGAGTTCTACCGACTGATTTAAAAAAACAATAACATTCCGAGAACAATGTCAGAGTTCCAAAGCATTTTTAAACTTCAGCAGAATTCCGAGAACAATGGAAGAGTTCCAAAGCATTTTTAAACTTCAGCAGAATTCCGAGAACAATGGAAGAGTTCCAAAGCATTTTTAAACTTCAGCAGAATTCCGAGAACAATGGAAGAGTTCCAAAGCATTTTTAAACTTCAGCAGAATTCCAAGAGCAATGGAAGAGTTCTAAAGCATTTTTAAACTTCAGCAGAATTCCGAGAACAATGGGATAGTTCTACAGACTGATTTAAAAAAACAATAACATTCCGAGAACAATGTCAGAGTTCCAAAGCGTTTTTAAAATTCAGCAGAATTCCGAGAACAATGGAAGAGTTCCAATGCATTTTTAAACTTCAGCAGAATTCTGAGAACAATGGAAGAGTTCCAAAGTATGATTAAACTTCAGCAGAAGTCCTAGAACAATGGAAGAGTTCCAAACCATTTTTAAAATTCAGCAGAATTCCGAGAGCAATGGAAGAGTTCCAAAGCATTTTTAAACTTCATCAGAATTCCGAGAACAATGAAAGAGTTCTACAGAGTTATTTAAAAAAAACAATGACATACCGAGAACAATGGGAGAGTTCCAAAGCTTTTTTAAACTTCAGCAGAATTCCGAGAACAATGGAAGAGTTCCAAAGCATTTTTAAACTTCATCAGAATTCCGAGAACAATGAAAGAGTTCTACAGGCTTATTTAAAAAAACAATGACATTCCGAGAACAATAGGATATTTCCAAAGCATTTTTAAACTTTAGTAGAATTCCGAGAACAATGGGAGAGTTCTACCGACAGATTTAAAAAAAGAATAACTTTCCAAGAACAATGTGAGAGTTCCAAAGCATTTTTAAACTTCAGCAGAATTCCGCGAACAATGGAAGAGTTCCAAAGCATTTATAAACTTCAGCAGAATTCCAAGTACAATGGAAGAGTTCTAAAGCATTTTTAAACTTCAGCAGAATTCCGAGAACAATGGGGTAGTTCTACAGACTGATTTAAAAAAAACAATAACATTCCAAGAACAATGGGAGAGTTCCAAACCATTTTTAAACTTCAGCAGAATTCCGCGAACAATGGAAGAGTTCCAAAGCATTTTTAAACTTCAGCAGAATTCCGCGAACAACGGAACAGTTCCAAAGCATTTTTAAACTTCAGCAGAATTCCGAGAACAATGAAACAGTTCTACAGACTTATTTAAAAAAACTATGACATACAGAGAACAATAGGATATTTCCAAAGCATTTTTAAACTTTAGTAGAATTCCGAGAACAATGGGAGAGTTCTACTGACAGATTTTAAAAAACAATAACATTCCGAGGACAATGTCAGAGTTCCAAAGCATTTTTAAACTTCAGCAGAATTTCGAGAACAATGGAAGAGTTCCAAAGCATTTTTAAACTTCAGCAGAATTCTGAGAACAATGGAAGAATTCCAAAGCATTTTTAAACTTCAGCAGAATTCCGAGAACAATGGAAGAGTTCCAAAGCATTTTTAAACTTCAGCAGAATTCCAAGAACAATGGTAGAGTTCCAAAGCATTTTTAATCTTCAGCAGAATTCCGAGAACAATGGGAGAGTTCCAAAGCATTTAAAACTTCAGAAGAATGACATACCAAGAAGAATAGGATATTTCCAAAGCATTTTTAAACTTTAGTAGAATTCCGAGAACAATGGGAGAGTTCTACAGACGTATTTAAAAAAACAATGACATACCGGGAACAATGGCAGAGTTCCAAAGCATTTTTAAACTTCAGTAGAATACTGAGAACAATGGAAGAGTTCCAATGCAATTTTAAAATTCAGCAGAATTCCGAGAACAATGGAAGAGTTCCAAAGCATTTTTAAACTTCAGCAGAATTCCGAGAACAAGGGAAGAGTTCCAAAGCATTTTTAAACTTCAACAGAAATCCGCGAACAATGGGAGAGTTCCAATGCATTTTAAAATTTCAGAAGAATTCTGAGAAAAATGGGAGAGTTCTACAGACTTATTTAAAAAAACTGTAACATTCCGAGAACAATGGAAGAGTTTCAAAGCATTCCAAAACTTCAGCAGAATTCCGAGAACAATGGAAGAGCTCCAAAGCATTTTTAAACTTTAGCAGAATTCCAAGAACATTGCAAGAGTTCCAAAGCATTTTTAATCTTCAGCAGAATTCCGAAAACAATGAAAGAGTTCTACAGACTTCTTTAAAAAAACAATGACATACCAAGAACAATAGGATAGTTCCAAAGCATTTTTAAACTTCAGCAGAATTCCGAGAACAATGGAAGAGTTCCAAAGTATTTTTAAACTTCAGCAGAATTCCGAGAACAATGAAAGAGTTCTACAGACTTATTTAAAAAAACAATGACATACCGAGAACAATGGGAGAGTTCCAAAGCATTTTTAAACTTCAGCAGAATTCCGAAAACAATGGAAGAGTTCCAAAGGATTTTTAATCTTCAGCAGAATTTCGAGAATGATGGAAGTGTTCCAAAGTATTTTTAAACTACAGCAGAATTCCGAGAACAATGGAAGAGTTCCAAAGCATTTTTAAACTTCAGCAGAATTCCGAGAACAATGGAAGAGTTCCAAAGCATTTTTAAACTTCAGCAGAATTCCGAAAACAATGGAAGAGTTCCAAAGCATTTTTAATCTTCAGCAGAATTTCGAGAACGATGGAAGTGTTCCAAAGTATTTTTAAACTACAGCAGAATTCCAAGAACAATGGAAGAGTTCCAAAGCATTTTTAAACTTCAGCAGAATTCTGAGGACAATGGAAGAGTTCCAAAGCATTTTTAAACTTCAGCTGAATTCCATGAACAATGAAAGAGTTCTACAGAGTTATTTAAAAAAACAATGACATACCGAGAACAATGGGAGAGTTCCAAAGCATTTTTAAACTTCAGCAGAATTCTGAGAACAATGGAAGAGTTCCAAAGCATTTTTAAACTTCAGCAGAATTCCGAGAACAATGGAAGAGTTCCAAAGCATTTTTAAACTTCAGCAGAATTCCGAGAACAATGGAACAGTTCCAAAACATTTTTAAACTTCAGCAGAATTCCGAGAACAGTAGAAGAGTTCCAAAGCATTTTGAAACTTCAGCAGAATTGCGAGAACAATGGAAGAGTTCCAAAGCATTTTTAAACTTCAGCAGAATTCCGAGAACAATGAAAGAGTTCTACAGACTTATGTAAAAAAACAATGACATACAGAGAACAATAGGATATTTCCAAAGCATTTTTAAACTTTAGTAGAATTCCGAGAACAATGGGAGAGTTCTACCGACTGATTTTAAAAAACAATAACATTCCGAGAACAATGTTAGAGTTCCAAAGCATTTTTGAACTTCAGCAGAATTCCAAGAACAATGGAAGAGTTCCAAAGCATTTTTAATCTTCAGCAGAATTCAGAGAACAGTGGGAGAGTTCCAATGCATTTTTAAACTTCAGCAGAATTCCGAGAACAATGGTAGAGTTCAAAAGCATTTTTAAAATTCAGCAGAATTCTGAGAACAATGAAAGAGTTCCAAAGCATTTTTAAACTTCAGCAGAATTCCGAGAACAATGGAAGAGTTCCAAAGCATTTTTAAACTTTAGCAGAATTCCGAGAACAATGAAAGAGTTCTACAGACTTATTTAAAAAAACAATGACATACCGAGAACAATGGGAGAGTTCCAAAGCATTTTTAAACTTCAGCAGAATTCCGAAAACAATGGAAGAGTTCCAAAGGATTTTTAATCTTCAGCAGAATTTCGAGAATGATGGAAGTGTTCCAAAGTATTTTTAAACTACAGCAGAATTCCGAGAACAATGGAAGAGTTCCAAAGCATTTTTAAACTTCAGCAGAATTCCGAGAACAATGGAAGAGTTCCAAAGCATTTTTAAACTTCAGAAGAATTCCGAGAACAATGGAAGAGTTCCAAAGCATTTTTAAACTTCAGCAGAATTCCGAAAACAATGGAAGAGTTCCAAAGCATTTTTAATCTTCAGCAGAATTTCGAGAACGATGGAAGTGTTCCAAAGTATTTTTAAACTTCAGCAGAATTCTGAGGACAATGGAAGAGGTCCAAAGCAATTGCAAGAGTTTCAAAGCATTTTTAATCTTCAGCAGAATTCCGAAAACAATAAAAGAGTTCTACAGACTTCTTTAAAAAAACAATGACATACCAAGAACAATAGGATAGTTCCAAAGCATTTTTAAACTTCAGCAGAATTCCGAGAACAATGGAAGAGTTCCAAATTATTTTTAAACTTCAGCAGAATTCCGAGAATGATGGAAGTGTTCCAAAGTATTTTTAAACTACAGCAGAATTCCGAGAACAATGGAAGAGTTCCAAAGCATTTTTAAACTTCAGCAGAATTCCGAAAACAATGGAAGAGTTCCAAAGCATTTTTAATCTTCAGCAGAATTTCAAGAACGATGGAAGTGTTCCAAAGTATTTTTAAACTACAGCAGAATTCCGAGAACAATGGAAGAGTTCCAAAGCATTTTTAAACTTCAGCAGAATTCTGAGGACAATGGAAGAGTTCCAAAGCATTTTTAAACTTCAGCAGAATTCCGAGAACAATGGAAGAGTTCCAAAGTATTTTTAAACTTCAGCAGAATTCCGAGAACAATGAAAGAGTTCTACAGACTTATTTAAAAAAACAATGACATACCGAGAACAATGGGAGAGTTCCAAAGCATTTTTAAACTTCAGCAGAATTCCGAAAACAATGGAAGAGTTCCAAAGGATTTTTAATCTTCAGCAGAATTTCGAGAATGATGGAAGTGTTCCAAAGTATTTTTAAACTACAGCAGAATTCCGAGAACAATGGAAGAGTTCCAAAGCATTTTTAAACTTCAGCAGAATTCCGAGAACAATGGAAGAGTTCCAAAGCATTTTTAAACTTCAGAAGAATTCCGAGAACAATGGAAGAGTTCCAAAGCATTTTTAAACTTCAGCAGAATTCCGAAAACAATGGAAGAGTTCCAAAGCATTTTTAATCTTCAGCAGAATTTCGAGAACGATGGAAGTGTTAAAAGTATTTTTAAACTACAGCAGAATTCCGAGAACAATGGAAGAGTTCCAAAGCATTTTTAAACTTCAGCAGAATTCTGAGGACAATGGAAGAGTTCCAAAGCATTTTTAAACTTCAGCTGAATTCCATGAACAATGAAAGAGTTCTACAGAGTTATTTAAAAAAACAAAGACATACCGAGAACAATGGGAGAGTTCCAAAGCATTTTTAAACTTCAGCAGAATTCTGAGAACAATGGAAGAGTTCCAAAGCATTTTTAAACTTCAGTAGAATACTGAGAACAATGGAAGAGTTCCAATGCAATTTTAAAATTCAGCAGAATTCCGAGAACAATGGAAGAGTTCCAAAGCATTTTTAAACTTCAGCAGAATTCCGAGAACAAGGGAAGAGTTCCAAAGCATTTTTAACTTCAGCAGAAATCCGAGAACAATGGGAGAGTTCCAAAGCATTTTAAAATTTCAGAAGAATTCCCAGAAAAATGGGAGAGTTCTACAGACTTATTTAAAAAAACTGTAACATTCCGAGAACAATGGAAAAGTCCCAAAGCATTTTTAAACTTCAGCAGAATTACGAGAACAATGGAAGAGTTCCAAAGCATTTTTAAACTTCAGCAGAATTCCGAGAACATTGCAAGAGTTCCAAAGCATTTTTAATCTTCAGCAGAATTCCGAAAACAATGAAAGAGTTCTACAGACTTCTTTAAAAAAACAATGACATACCAAGAACAATAGGATAGTTCCAAAGCATTTTTAAACTTCAGCAGAATTCCGAGAACAATGGAAGAGTTCCAAATTATTTTTAAACTTCAGCAGAATTCCGAGAATGATGGAAGTGTTCCAAAGTATTTTTAAACTACAGCAGAATTCCGAGAACAATGGAAGAGTTCCAAAGCATTTTTAAACTTCAGCAGAATTCCGAAAACAATGGAAGAGTTCCAAAGCATTTTTAATCTTCAGCAGAATTTCAAGAACGATGGAAGTGTTCCAAAGTATTTTTAAACTACAGCAGAATTCCGAGAACAATGGAAGAGTTCCAAAGCATTTTTAAACTTCAGCAGAATTCTGAGGACAATGGAAGAGTTCCAAAGCATTTTTAAACTTCAGCTGAATTCCATGAACAATGAAAGAGTTCTACAGAGTTATTTAAAAAAACAATGACATACCGAGAACAATGGGAGAGTTCCAAAGCATTTTTAAACTTCAGCAGAATTCTGAGAACAATGGAAGAGTTCCAAAGCATTTTTAAACTTCAGCAGAATTCCGAGAACAATGGAAGAGTTCCAAAGCATTTTTAAACTTCAGCAGAATTACGAGAACAACGGAACAGTTCCAAAACATTTTTAAACTTCAGCAGAATTCCGAGAACAATTGAAGAGTTCCAAAGCATTTTTAAATTTCAGCAGAATTCCGAGAACAATGGAAGAGTTCCAAAGCATTTTTAAACTTCAGCAGAATTCCGAGAACAATGAAAGAGTTCTACAGACTTGTTTAAAAAATCAATGACATACAGAGAACAATAGGATATTTCCAAAGCATTTTTAAACTTTAGTAGAATTCCGAGAACAATGGGAGAGTTCTACCGACTGATTTTAAAAAAACAATAACATTCCGAGAACAATGTCAGAGTTCCAAAGCATTTTTGAACTTCAGCAGAATTCCAAGAACAATGGAAGAGTTCCAAAGCATTTTTAATCTTCAGCAGAATTCACAGAACAGTGGGAGAGTTCCAAAGCATTTTTAAACTTCAGCAGAATTCGGAGAACAATGGAAGAGTTCCAAAGCATTTTTAATCTTGAGCAGAATTCCGAGAACAATGGAAGAGTTCCAAAGCATTTTTAAAATTCAGCAGAATTCCAAGAACAATGGAAGAGTTCCAAAGCATTTTTAAACTTCAGCAGAATTCCGAGAACAATGGAAGAGTTCCAAAGCATTTTTAAACTTTAGCAGAATCCTGAGAACAATGGGAGAGTTCTACAGACGTATTTAAAAAAACAATGACATACCGGGAACAATGGCAGAGTTCCAAAGCATTTTTAAACTTCAGTAGAATACTGAGAACAATGGAAGAGTTCCAATGCAATTATAAAATTCAGCAGAATTCCGAGAACAATGGAAGAGTTCCAAAGCATTTATAAACTTCAGCAGAATTCCGAGAACAAGGGAAGAGTTCCAAAGCATTTTTAAACTTCAGCAGAAATCCGAGAACAATGGGAGAGTTCCAAAGCATTTTAAAACTTCAGAAGAATTCCGAGAAAAATGGGAGAGTTCTACAGACTTATTTAAAAAAACTGTAACATTCCGAGAACAATGGAAGAGTTCAAAGCATTCCAAAACTTCAGCAGAATTCCGAGAACAATGGAAGAGCTCCAAAGCATTTTTAAACTTTAGCAGAATTCCGAGAACATTGGAAGAGTTCCAAAGCATTTTTAATCTTCAGCAGAATTCCAAAAACAATGAAAGAGTTCTACAGACTTCTTTAAAAAAACAATGACATACCAAGAACAATAGGATAGTTCCAAAGCATTTTTAAACTTCAGTAGAATTCCGAGAACAATGGGAGTGTTCTACAGACTGATATAAAAAACAATAACATGCCAAGAAGAATGGCAGAGTTCCAAAGCATTTTTAAACTTCAGCAGAATTCCGCGAAAAATGGAAGAGTTCCAAAGCATTTTTAAACTTCAGCAGAATTCCGAGAACAATGGAAAAGTTTCAAAGCAGTTTTAGACTTCAGCAGAATTCCCAGAACAATGGAAGAGTACCAAAGTATTTTTAAACTTCAGCAGAATTCAAAGAAAAATGGAAAAGTCCCAAGGCATTTTTAAACTTCAGCAGAATTACGAGAACAATGGAAGAGTTCCAAAGCATTTTTAAACTTCAGCAGAATTCCGAGAACAATGGAAGAGTTCCAAAGCATTTTTAAACTTCAGCAGAAATCCGAGAACAATGGAAGAGTTCCAAAGCATTTTTAAACTTCAGCAGAATTCCGAGAGCAATGAAAGAGTTCTACAGACTTATTTAAAAAACAATGACATACCAAGAACAATAGGATATTTCCAAAGCATTTTTAAACTTTAGTAGAATTCCGAGAACAATGGGAGAGTTCTACCGACTGATTTAAAAAAACAATATCATTTCGAGAACAATGTCAGAGTTCCAAAGCATTTTTAAACTTCAGCAGAATTCTGAGAACAATGGAAGAGTTCCAAAGCATTTTTAAACTTCAGCAGAATTCCAAGAACAATGGAAGAGTTCCAAAGCATTTTTAATCTTCAGCAGAATTCAGAGAACAATGGGAGAGTTCCAAAGCATTTTAAAACTTCAAAAGAATTCCGAGAACAATGGAAGAGTTCTAAAGCATTTTTAAACTTCAGCAGAATTCCGAGAACAATGGGAGAGTTCTACAGACTTATTTACAAAAACAGTAACATTCTGAGAACAATGGAAGAGTTTCAAAGCATTCCTAAACTTCAGCAGAATTCCGAGAACAATGGAAGAGTTCCAAAGCATTTTTAAACTTCAGCAGAATTCTGAGAACAATGAAAGAGTTCCAAAGCATTTTTAAACTTCAGCCGAATTCCGAGAAAAATGGGGAGTCCTACAGACTGATTTAAAAAAAACAATAACATTCCGAGAACAATGGGAGAATTCCAAAGCACTTTTAAATTTCATCAGAATTCCGAGAACAATGGAAGAGTTCCAAAGCATTTTTAAACTTCAGCAGAATTCTGAGAACAATGGAACAGTTCCATAGCATTTTTAAACTTCAGCAGAATTCCGAGAACAATGGAAGAGTTCCAAAGCATTTTTAATCTTCAGCAGAATTCTGAAAACAATGAAAGAGTTCTACAGACTTATTTAAAAAAACAATGATATACCGAGAACAATAGGATAGTTAAAAAGCATTTTTAAACTTCAGTAGAATTCCGAGAACAATGGGCGTGTTCTACAGACTGATATAAAAAACAATAACATTCAAAGAAGAATGGCAAAGTTCCAAAGCATTTTTAAACTTCAGCAGAATTCTGAGAACAATGGAAGAGTTCCAAAGCATTTTTAAACTTCAGCAGAATCCCGAGAACATTGGAAAAGTTTCAAAGCAGTTTAAAACTTCAGCAGAATTCCCAGAACAATGGAAGAGTACCAAAGTATTTTTAAACTTCAGCAGAATTCAAAGAAAAATGGAAAAGTCCCAAAGCACTTTTAAACTTCAGCAGAATTCCAAGAACAATGGAAGAGTTCCAAAGCATTTTTAATCTTCAGCAGAATTCCGAGAACAATGGAAGAGTTCCAAAGCATTTTTAAACTTCAGCAGAAATCCGAGAACAATGGAAGAGTTCCAAAGCATTTTTAAACTTCAGCAGAATTCCAAGAACAATGGAAGAGTTCCAAAGCATTTTTAATCTTCAGCAGAATTCAGAGAACAATGGGAGAGTTCCAAAGCATTTTAAAACTTCAGAAGAATTCCGAGAACAATGGAAGAGTTCTAAAGCATTTTTAAACTTCAGCAGAATTCCGAGAACAATGGGAGAGTTCTACAGACTTAGTTACAAAAACAGTAACATTCCGAGAACAATGGAAGAGTTTCAAAGCATTCCTAAACTTCAGCAGAATTTCGAGAACAATGGAAGAGTTCCAAAGCATTTTTAAACTTCAGCAGAATTCCGAGAAAAATGGGGGAGTCCTACAGACTGATTTAAAAAAAACATTAACATTCCGAGAACAATGGGAGAATTCCAAAGTACTTTTAAATTTCAGCAGAATTCCGAGAACAATGGAAGAGTTCCAAAGCATTTTTAAACTGCAGCAGAATTCCGAGAACAATGAAAGAGTTCTACAGACTTAATTAAAAAAACAATGACATACCGAGAACAATAGAATATTTCCAAAGCATTTTTAAACTTTAGTAGAATTCCGAGAATAATGGGAGAGTTCTACCAACTGATTTAAAAAAACAATAACATTCCGAGAACAATGGAAGAGTTCCAAAGTATTTTTAAACTTCAGCAGAATTCCGAGAACAATGGAAGAGTTCCAAAGCATTTTTAAACTTCAGCAGAAATCCAAGAACAATGGAAGAG
The DNA here is from genome assembly GCF_046119375.1 of Phyllobates terribilis. NCBI lineage: Eukaryota > Metazoa > Chordata > Amphibia > Anura > Dendrobatidae > Phyllobates > Phyllobates terribilis. Next base: position 252,603,455 of record NW_027362771.1, read on the forward strand.
TTCCAAAGCATTTTTAATCTTCAGCAGAATTCAGAGAACAATGGGCGAGTTCCAAAGCATTTTTAAACTTCAGAAGAATTCCGAGAACAATGGAAGAGTTCTAAAGCATTTTTAAACTTCAGCAGAATTCTGAGAACGATGGAAGAGTTCCAAAGCATTTTTAATCTTGAGCAGAATTACGAGAACAATGGGAGAGTTCCAAAGCATTTTTAAACTTCAGCAGAATTCCGAGAACAATGGAAGAGTTCTAAAGCATTTTTAAACTTCAGCAGAATTCTGAGAACAATGGAAAAGTTCCAAAGCATTTTTAAACTTCAGTAGAATTCCGAGAACAATGGAAGAGTTCCAAAGCATTTTTAAATTTCAGCAGAATTCCGAGAACAATGGAAGAGTTCCAAAGCATTTTTAAACTTCAGCAGAATTCCAACAACAATGGAAGAGTTCAAATGCATTTTTAAACTTCAGCAGAATTCTGAGAACAATGGAAGAGTTCCAAAGCATTTTTAAACTTCAGCAGAATTCTGAGAACAATGGAAGAGTTCCAAAGCATTTTTATACTTAAGCAGAATCCTGAGAACAATGGGAGAGTTCTACAGACTTACTTAAAAAAACAATGACATACCGGGAACAATGGCAGAGTTCCAAAGCATTTTTAAACTTCAGTACAATACCGAGAACAATGGAAGAGTTCCAATGCATTTTTAAAGTTCAGCAGAATTCCGATAACAATGGAAGAGTTCCAAAGCATTTTTAAACTTCAGCAGAATTCCGAGAACAATGGAAGAGTACCAAAGCATTTTTGAATTTCAGCAGAATTCCGAGAACAATGGAAGAGTTCCAAAGCATTTTTAAATTTCAGCAGAATTCCGAGAACAATGAAAGAGTTCTACAAACTTATTTAAAAAAACAATGACATACCGAGAACAATAGGATATTTCCAAAGCATTTTTAAACTTTAGTAGAATTCCAAGAACAATGGGAAAGTTCTACCGACTGATTTAAAAAAACAATAACATTCTGAGAGCAATGTCAGATTTCGAAAGCATTTTTAAACTTCAGCAGAATTCCGAGAACAATGGAAGAGTTCCAAAGCATTTTTAAACTTCAGCAGAATTCCAAGAAGAGTGGAAGAGTTCCAAAGCATTTTTAATCTTCAGCAGAATTCCGAGAACAATGGGAGAGTTCCAAAGCATTTTAAAACTTCAGAAGAATTCCGAGAACAATGGAAGAGTTCTAAAGCATTTTTAAACTTCAGCAGAATTCCGAGAACAATGGGAGAGTTCTACAGACTTATTTAAAAAAACAGTAACATTTGGAGAACAATGGAGGAGTTTCAAAGCATTCCTAAACTTCAGCAGAATTCCAAGAACAATGGAAGAGTTCCAAAGCATTTTTAAACTTCATCAGAATTTCGAGAAAAATGGGGGAGTCCTACAGACTGATTTAAAAAAAACAATAACATTCCGAGAACAATGGGAGAATTCCAAAGCACTTTTAAATTTCAGCAGAATTCTGAGAACAATGGCAGAGTTCCAAAGCATTTTTAAACTTCCGCAGAATTCCGAGAACAATGGAAAAGTTTCAAAGCAGTTTTAAACTTCTGCAGAATTCCCAGAACAATGGAAGAGTTCCAAATCATTTTTAAACTTCAGCAGAATTCCGAGAACAATGGAAGATTTACAAAGCATTTTTAAACTTCAGCAGAATTCCGAGAACAATGGAACAGTTTCAAAGCATTTTTAAACTTCAGCAGAATTCCGAGAACAAAGAAAGAATTCCAAATCATTTTTAAACATCAGCAGAATTCCGAGAACAATGGAAGAGATCCAAAGCATTTTTAAACTGTAGCAGAATTCCGATAACAATGCTAGAGTTCTACAAACTGATTTAAAAAACAATAACATTCCAAAAATAATGGGAGAGTTCCAAAGCATTTTTAAACTTCTGCAGAATTCCAAGAACAATGGAAGAATTCCAAAGCATTTTTAAACTTCAGCAGAATTCCGAGAACAATGGAAAAGTTTCAAAGCAGTTTTAACCTTCAGCAGAATTCCGAGAACATTGGATGAGTTCCCAAGCATTTTTACACTGCAGCAGGATTCCGAGAACAATGGAAGAGTTCCAAAGCATTTTTTAACTTCAGCAGAATTTCAAGAAAAATGGGGGAGTCCTACAGACTGATTTAAAAAAAAACAATAACATTCCGAGAACAATGGGAGAATTCCAAAGCACTTTTAAATTTCAGCACAATTCCGAGAACAATGGAAGAGTTCCAAAGCATTTTTAAACTTCAGCCGAATTCTGAGAACAATGGAACATTTCCAAAGCATTTTTAAACTTCAGCAGAATTCCGAGAACAATGGAAGAGGTACAAAGCATTTTTAATCATCAGCAGAATTCCGAAAACAATGAAAGAGTTCTACAGACTTATTTAAAAAAACAATGACATACCGAGAACAATAGGATAGTTCCAAAGCATTTTTAAACTTCAGCAGAATTCTGAGAACAATGGAAAAGTTCCAAAGCATTTTTAAACTTCAGCAGAATTCCGAGAACAATGGAAAAGTTTCAAAGCAGTTTTAACCTTCAGCAGAATTCCCAGAACAATGGAAGAGTACCAAAGTATTTTTAAACTTCAGCAGAATTCAAAGAAAAATGGAAAAGTCCCAAAGCATTTTTAAACTTCAGCAGAATTACGAGAACAATGGAAGAGTTCCAAAGCATTTTTAAACTTCAGCAGAATTCCGAGAACAATGGAAGAGTTCCAAAGCATTTTTAAACTTCAGCAGAAATCCGAGAACAATGGAAGAGTTCCAAAGCATTTTTAAACTTCAGCAGAATTCCGAGAGCAATGAAAGAGTTCTACAGACTTATTTAAAAAACAATGACATACCGAGAACAATAGGATATTTCCAAAGCGTTTTTAAACTTTAGTAGAATTCCGAGAACAATGGGAGAGTTCTACCGACTGATTTAAAAAAACAATATCATTTCGAGAACAATGTCAGAGTTCCAAAGCATTTTTAAACTTCAGCAGAATTCTGAGAACAATGGAAGAGTTCCAAAGCATTTTTAAACTTCAGCAGAATTCCAAGAACAATGGAAGAGTTCCAAAGCATTTTTAATCTTCAGCAGAATTCAGAGAACAATGGGAGAGTTCCAAAGCATTTTAAAACTTCAAAAGAATTCCGAGAACAATGGGAGAGTTCTACAGACTTATTTACAAAAACAGTAACATTCCGAGAACAATGGAAGAGTTTCAAAGCATTCCTAAACTTCAGCAGAATTCCGAGAACAATGGAAGAGTTCCAAAGCATTTTTAAACTTCAGCCGAATTCCGAGAAAAATGGGGAGTCCTACAGACTGATTTAAAAAAAACAATAACATTCCGAGAACAATGGGAGAATTCCAAAGCACTTTTAAATTTCATCAGAATTCCGAGAACAATGGAAGAGTTCCAAAGCATTTTTAAACTTCAGCAGAATTCTGAGAACAATGGAACAGTTCCATAGCATTTTTAAACTTCAGCAGAATTCCGAGAACAATGGAAGAGTTCCAAAGCATTTTTAATCTTCAGCAGAATTCTGAAAACAATGAAAGAGTTCTACAGACTTATTTAAAAAAACAATGATATACCGAGAACAATAGGATAGTTAAAAAGCATTTTTAAACTTCAGTAGAATTCCGAGAACAATGGGGGTGTTCTACAGACTGATATAAAAAACAATAACATTCAAAGAAGAATGGCAAAGTTCCAAAGCATTTTTAAACTTCAGCAGAATTCCGAGAACAATGGAAGAGTTCCAAAGCATTTTTAAACTTCAGCAGAATCCCGAGAATAATGGAAAAGTTTCAAAGCAGTTTTAAACTTCAGCAGAATTCCCAGAAAAATGGAAGAGTACCAAAGTATTTTTAAACTTCAGCAGAATTCAAAGAAAAATGGAAAAGTCCCAAAGCACTTTTAAACTTCAGCAGATTTCCAAGAACAATGGAAGAGTTCCAAAGCATTTTTAATCTTCAGCAGAATTCCGAGAACAATGGAAGAGTTCCAAAGCATTTTTAAACTTCAGCAGAAATCCGAGAACAATGGAAGAGTTCCAAAGCATTTTTAAACTTCAGCAGAATTCCAAGAACAATGGAAGAGTTCCAAAGCATTTTTAATCTTCAGCAGAATTCAGAGAACAATGGGAGAGTTCCAAAGCATTTTAAAACTTCAGAAGAATTCCGAGAACAATGGAAGAGTTCTAAAGCATTTTTAAACTTCAGCAGAATTCCGAGAACAATGGGAGAGTTCTACAGACTTAGTTACAAAAACAGTAACATTCCGAGAACAATGGAAGAGTTTCAAAGCATTCCTAAACTTCAGCAGAATTCCGTGAACAATGGAAGAGTTCCAAAGCATTTTTAAACTTCAGCAGAATTCCGAGAAAAATGGGGGAGTCCTACAGACTGATTTAAAAAAAACATTAACATTCCGAGAACAATGGGAGAATTCCAAAGTACTTTTAAATTTCAGCAGAATTCCGAGAACAATGGAAGAGTTCCAAAGCATTTTTAAACTTCAACAGAATTCTGAAAACAATGAAAGAGTTCTACAGACTTATTTAAAAAAACAATGACATACCGAGAAAAAAAGGATAGTTAAAAAGCATTTTTAAACTTCAGTAGAATTCCGAGAACAATGGGAGTGTTCTACAGACTGATATAAAAAACAATAACATTCCGAGAAGAATGGCAGAGTTACAAAGCATTTTTAAACTTCAGCAGAATTCCGAGAACAATGGAAGAGTTCCAAAGCATTTTTAAACTTCAGCAGAATTCCGAGAACAATGGAAAAGTTTCAAAGCAGTTTTAAACTTCAGCAGAATTCCCAGATCAATGGAAGAGAACCAAAGTATTTTTAAACTTCAGCAGAATTCAAAGAAAAATGGAAAAGTCCCAAAGCATTTTTAAACTTCAGTAGAATTCCGAGAACAATGGAACAGTTCCAAAGCATTTTTAAACTTCAGCAGAATTCTGAGAACAATGGAAGAGTTCCAAAGCATTTTTAAACTTCAGCAGAATTCCAAGAACAATGGAAGAGTTCCAAAGCATTTTTAAACTTCAGCAGAATTCCGAGAACAATGAAAGAGTTCTACAGACTTAATTAAAAAAACAATGACATACCAAGAACAATAGAATATTTCCAAAGCATTTTTAAACTTTAGTAGAATTCCGAGAATAATGGGAGAGTTCTACCAACTGATTTAAAAAAACAATAACATTCCGAGAACAATGGAAGAGTTCCAAAGTATTTTTAAACTTCAGCAGAATTCCGAGAACAATGGAAGAGTTCCAAAGCATTTTTAAACTTCAGCAGAAATCCAAGAACAATGGAAGAGTTCCAAAGCATTTTTAATCTTCAGCAGAATTCAGAGAACAATGGGCGAGTTCCAAAGCATTTTTAAACTTCAGAAGAATTCCGAGAACAATGGAAGAGTTCTAAAGCATTTTTAAACTTCAGCAGAATTCTGAGAACAATGGAAAAGTTCCAAAGCATTTTTAAACTTCAGTAGAATTCCGAGAACAATGGAAGAGTTCCAAACCATTTTTAAATTTCAGCAGAATTCCGAGAACAATGGAAGAGTTCCAAAGCATTTTTAAACTTCAGCAGAATTTCAACAACAATGGAAGAGTTCAAAAGCATTTTTAAACTTCAGCAGAATTCTGAGAACAATGGAAGAGTTCCAAAGCATTTTTAAACTTCAGCAGAATTCCGAGAACAATGGAAGAGTTCCAAAGCATTTTTATACTTAAGCAGAATCCTGAGAACAATGGGAGAGTTCTACAGACTTACTTAAAAAAACAATGACATACCGGGAACAATGTCAGAGTTCCAAAGCATTTTTAAACTTCAGTACAATACCGAGAACAATGGAAGAGTTCCAATGCATTTTTAAAGTTCAGCAGAATTCCGATAACAATGGAAGAGTTCCAAAGCATTTTTAAACTTCAGCAGAATTCCGAGAACAATGGAAGAGTTCCAAAGCATTTTTGAACTTCAGCAGAATTCCGAGAACAATGGAAGAGTTCCAAAGCATTTTTAAATTTCAGCAGAATTCCGAGAACAATGAAAGAGTTCTACAAACTTATTTAAAAAAACAATGACATACCGAGAACAATAGGATATTTCCAAAGCATTTTTAAACTTTAGTAGAATTCCAAGAACAATGGGAAAGTTCTACCGACTGATTTAAAAAAACAATAACATTCTGAGAGCAATGTCAGATTTCGAAAGCATTTTTAAACTTCAGCAGAATTCCGAGAACAATGGAAGAGTTCCAAAGCATTTTTAAACTTCAGCAGAATTCCAAGAAGAGTGGAAGAGTTCCAAAGCATTTTTAATCTTCAGCAGAATTCCGAGAACAATGGGAGAGTTCCAAAGCATTTTAAAACTTCAGAAGAATTCCGAGAACAATGGAAGAGTTCTAAAGCATTTTTAAACTTCAGCAGAATTCCGAGAACAATGGGAGAGTTCTACAGACTTATTTAAAAAAAACAGTAACATTTGGAGAACAATGGAGGAGTTTCAAAGCATTCCTAAACTTCAGCAGAATTCCAAGAACAATGGAAGAGTTCCAAAGCATTTTTAAACTTCATCAGAATTTCGAGAAAAATGGGGGAGTCCTACAGACTGATTTAAAAAAAACAATAACATTCCGAGAACAATGGGAGAATTCCAAAGCACTTTTAAATTTCAGCAGAATTCTGAGAACAATGGCAGAGTTCCAAAGCATTTTTAAACTTCCGCAGAATTCCGAGAACAATGGAAAAGTTTCAAAGCAGTTTTAAACTTCTGCAGAATTCCCAGAACAATGGAAGAGTTCCAAATCATTTTTAAACTTCAGCAGAATTCCGAGAACAATGGAAGATTTACAAAGCATTTTTAAACTTCAGCAGAATTCCAAGAACAATGGAACAGTTTCAAAGCATTTTTAAACTTCAGCAGAATTCCGAGAACAAAGAAAGAATTCCAAATCATTTTTAAACATCAGCAGAATTCCGAGAACAATGGAAGAGATCCAAAGCATTTTTAAACTGTAGCAGAATTCCGATAACAATGCTAGAGTTCTACAAACTGATTTAAAAAACAATAACATTCCAAAAATAATGGGAGAGTTCCAAAGCATTTTTAAACTTCTGCAGAATTCCAAGAACAATGGAAGAATTCCAAAGCATTTTTAAACTTCAGCAGAATTCCGAGAACAATGGAAAAGTTTCAAAGCAGTTTTAACCTTCAGCAGAATTCCGAGTACAATGGATGAGTTCCCAAGCATTTTTACACTGCAGCAGGATTCCGAGAACAATGGAAGAGTTCCAAAGCATTTTTTAACTTCAGCAGAATTTCAAGAAAAATGGGGGAGTCCTACAGACTGATCTAAAAAAAAACAATAACATTCCGAGAACAATGGGAGAATTCCAAAGCACTTTTAAATTTCAGCAGAATTCCGAGAACAATGGAAGAGTTCCAAAGCATTTTTAAACTTCAGCCGAATTCTGAGAACAATGGAACATTTCCAAAGCATTTTTAAACTTCAGCAGAATTCCGAGAACAATGGAAGAGGTACAAAGCATTTTTAATCATCAGCAGAATTCCGAAAACAATGAAAGAGTTCTACAGACTTATTTAAAAAAACAATGACATACCGAGAACAATAGGATAGTTCCAAAGCATTTTTAAACTTCAGTAGAATTCTGAGAACAATGGGAGTGTTCTGCAGACTGAAATAAAAAACTATAACATTCCGAGAAGAATGACAGAGTTCCAAAGCATTTTTAAACTTCCGCAGAATTCTGAGAACAATGGAAGAGTTCCAAAGCATTTTTAAACTTCAGCAGAATTCCGAGAACAATGGAAAAGTTTCAAAGCAGTTTTAACCTTCAGCAGAATTCCCAGAACAATGGAAGAGTGCCAAAGTATTTTTAAACTTCAGCAGAATTCAAAGAAAAACGGAAAAGTCCCAAAGCATTTTTAAACTTCAGCAGAATTCCGAGAACAATGGAAGAGTTCCAAAGCATTTTTAAACTTCAGCAGAATTCCTAGAACAATGGAAGATTTCCAAAGCATTTTTAAACTTCAGCAGAATTCCGAGAACAATAGAACAGTTTCAAAGCATTTTTAAACTTCAGCAGAATTCCGAGAACAATGAAAGAATTCCAAATCATTTGTAAACATTAGCAGAATTCTGAGGACAATAGAAGAGATCCAAAGCATTTTTAAACTGTAGCAGAATTCCGATAACAATGGGAGAGTTCTACAAACTGATTTAAAAAACAATAACATTCCGAGAATAATGGGAGAATTCCAAAGCATTTTTAAACTACTGCAGAATTCCGAGAACAATGGAAGAGTTCCAAAGCATTTTTAAACTTCAACAGAATTCCGAGAATAATGGAAGAGCTCCAAAGCATTTTTAAACTTCAGCAGAATTCCGAGAACAATGGATGAGTTCCAAAGCATTTTTACACTGCAGGAAAATTCCGAGAACAATGGACGAGTTCCAAAGCATTTTTAAACTTCAGTAGATTTCCGAGAACAATGAAAGAGTTCTACAGACTTATTTAAAAAACAATGACATACCGAGAACAATGGGAGAGTTCCAACGCATTTACAAACTTCAGCGGAATTCCGAAAACAATGGAAGAGTTCCAAAGCATTTTTAAACTTCAGCAGAATTTCAAGAACAATGGAAGTGTTCCAAAGGATTTTTAAAATTCAGCAGAGTTCCGAGAACAATGATATAGTTCTACAGACTGATTTAAAAAAAACAGTAACATTCCAAGAACAATGGGAGAGTTCCAAAGCATTTTTAAACTTCAGCAGAATTCCGAGAACAATGGAAGAGTTCCAAAGCATTTTTAAACTTCAGCAGAAATCCAAGAATATTGGAAGAGTTCCAAAGCATTTTTAAATTTCAGGAGAATTCCGAGAACAATGAAAGAGTTCTACAGACTTATTTAAAAAAGCAATAACATACCGAGAACAATAGGCTAGTTCCAAAGCATTTTTAAATTTTAGTAGAATTCCGAGAACAATGGAAGAGTTCCAAAGCATTTTTAAACTTCAGCAGAATTCCGAGAACAATGGAAGAGTTCCAAAGCATTTTTAAACTTCAGCAGAATTCCGAGAACAATGGAAGAGTTCCAAAGCATTTTTAAAATTCAGCTGAATTCCCAGAACAATGGAAGAGTTCCAAAGCATTTTTAAAATTCAGCTGAATTCCCAGAACAATGGAAGAGTTCCATAGCATTTTTAAACTACAGCTGAATTCTGATAACAATGGAAGGGTTCCAAAGCATTTTTAAACTTCAGCAGAATTCTGAGAACAATGAAAGAGTCCTACAGAATTATTTGAAAAAACAATGACATACCGAGAACAATAGGATAGTTCCAAAGCATTTTTAAACTTTAGTTGAGTGCCAAGAACAATGGAAGAGTTCTACAGACTGATTTAAAAAAACAATAACATTCCGAGAAGAATGGCAGAGTTCCAAAGCATTTTTAAACTTCAGCAGAATTCCGAGAACAATAGAAGAGTTCCAAAGCACTTTTAAACTTCAGCAGAATTCCAAGAACAATGGAAGAGTTCCAAAGCAGTTTTAAACTTCAGCAGAATTCCCAGAACAATGGAGGGGTACCAAAGTATTTTTAAACTTCAGCAGAATTCAAAGAAAAATGGAAAAGTCCCAAAGCATTTTTAAACTTCAGCAGAATTCCGAGAACAATGGAAGAGTTCCAAAGCATCTTTAAACTTCAGCAGAATTCTGAGAACAATGGGAGAGTTTCAAAGCATTTTTAAACTTCAGCAGAATTCTGAGAACAATGGAACAGTTCCAAAGCATTTTTAAACTTCAACAGAATTCCGAGAACAATGGAAGAGTTCCAAAGCATTTTTAAACTACAGCAGAATTCCAAGAAGAGTGGAAGAGTTCCAAAGCAGTTTTAATCTTCAGCAGAATTCCGAGAACAATGGGAGAGTTCCAAATCATTTTAAAACTTCAGAAGAATTCCGAGAACAATGGAAGAGTTCTAAAGCATTTTTAAACTTCAGCAGAATTCCGAGAACAATGGGAGGGTTCTACAGACTTATTTAAAGAAAACAGTAACATTCAGAGAACAATGGAAGAGTTTCAAAGCATTCCTAAACTTCAGCAGAATTCCAAGAACAATGGAAGAGTTTCAAAGCATTTTTAAACTTCATCAGAATTCCGAGAAAAATGGGGGAGTCCTACAGACTGATTTAAAAAAAACAATAACATTCCAAGAACAATGGGAGAATTCCAAAGCACTTTTAAATTTCAGCAGAATTCTGAGAACAATGAAAGAGTTCCAAAGCATTTTTACACTGCAGCAGAATTCCGAGAACAATGGAAGAGTTCCAAAGCATTTTTTAACTTCAGCAGAATTCCAAGAAAAATGGGGGAGTCCTACAGACTGATCTAAAAAAAAACAATAACATTCCGAGAACAATGGGAGAATTCCAAAGCATTTTTAAACTTCATCAGAATTCCGAGAACAATGGGAGTGTTCTACAGACTGATATAAAAAACGATAACATTCCGAGAAGAATGGCAGAGTTCCAAAGCATTTTTAAACTTCAGCAGAATTCTGAGAACAATGGAAGAGTTCCAAAGCATTTTTAAACTTCAGCAGAATTCCGAGAACAATGGAAAAGTTTCAAAGCAGTTTTAACCTTCAGCAGAATTCCCAGAACAATGGAAGAGTACCAAAGTATTTTTAAACTTCAGCAGAATTCAAAGAAAAACGGAAAAGTCCCAAAGCATTTTTAAACTTCAGCAGAATTCCGAGAACAATGGAAGTGTTCCAAAGCATTTTTAAACTTCAGCAGAATTCCGAGAACAATGGAAGATTTCCAAAGCATTTTTAAACTTCAGCAGAATTCCGAGAACAATGGAACAGTTTCAAAGCATTTTTAAACTTCAGCAGAATTCCGAGAACAATGAAAGAATTCCAAATCATTTGTAAACATTAGCAGAATTCCGAGGACAATAGAAGAGATCCAAAGCATTTTTAAACTGTAGCAGAATTCCGATAACAATGGGAGAGTTCTACAAACTGATTTACAAATCAATAACATTCCCAGAATAATGGGAGAATTCCAAAGCATTTTTAAACTTCTGCAGAATTCCGAGAACAATGGAAGAGTTCCAAAGCATTTTTAAACTTCAACAGAATTCCGAGAATAATGGAAGAGCACCAAAGCATTTTTACACTGCAGGAAAATTCCGAGAACAATGGAAGAGTTCCAAAGCATTTTTAAACTTCAGTAGATTTCCGAGAACAATGAAAGAGTTCTACAGACTTATTTAAAAAACAATGACATACCGAGAACAATGGGAGAGTTCCAAAGCATTTATAAACTTCAGCGGAATTCCGAAAACAATGGAAGAGTTCCAAAGCATTTTTAAACTTCAGCAGAATTTCAAGAACAATGGAAGTGTTCCAAAGGATTTTTAAAATTCAGCAGAATTCCGAGAACAATGGGATAGTTCTATAGACTGATTTTAAAAAAACAGTAACATTCCAAGAACAATGGGAGAGTTCCAAAGCATTTTTAAACTTCAGCAGAATTCCGAGAACAATGGAAGAGTTCCAAAGCATTTTTAAACTTCAGCAGAAATCCGAGAATATTGGAAGAGTTCCAAAGCATTTTTAAACTTCAGGAGAATTCTGAGAACAATGAAAGAGTTCTACAGACTTATTTAAAAAAGCAATAACATACCGAGAACAATAGGCTAGTTCCAAAGCATTTTTAAATTTTAGTAGAATTCCGAGAACAATGGGAGAGATCTACAGACTGATTTAAAAAAACAATAACATTCCAAGAACAATGACAGAGTTCCAAAGCATTTTTAAACTTCAGGAGAATTCCGAGAACAATGGAAGAGTTCCAAAGCATTTTTAAACTTCAGCAGAATTCCGAGAACAATGGAAGAGTTCCATAGCATTTTTAAAATTCAGCTGAATTCCCAGAACAATGGAAGGGTTCCAAAGCATTTTTAAACTTCAGCAGAATTCTGAGAACAATGGAAGAGTTCCAAAGCATTTTTAAACTTCAGCAGAATTCCGAGAACAATGGAAGATTTCCAAAGCATTTTTAAACTTCAGCAGAATTCCGAGAACAATGGAACAGTTTCAAAGCATTTTTAAACTTCAGCAGAATTCCGAGAACAATGAAAGAATTCCAAATCATTTGTAAACATTAGCAGAATTCCGAGGACAATAGAAGAGATCCAAAGCATTTTTAAACTGTAGCAGAATTCCGATAACAATGGGAGAGTTCTACAAACTGATTTACAAATCAATAACATTCCCAGAATAATGGGAGAATTCCAAAGCATTTTTAAACTTCTGCAGAATTCCGAGAACAATGGAAGAGTTCCAAAGCATTTTTAAACTTCAACAGAATTCCGAGAATAATGGAAGAGCACCAAAGCATTTTTACACTGCAGGAAAATTCCGAGAACAATGGAAGAGTTCCAAAGCATTTTTAAACTTCAGTAGATTTCCGAGAACAATGAAAGAGTTCTACAGACTTATTTAAAAAACAATGACATACCGAGAACAATGGGAGAGTTCCAAAGCATTTATAAACTTCAGCGGAATTCCAAAAACAATGGAAGAGTTCCAAAGCATTTTTAAACTTCAGCAGAATTTCAAGAACAATGGAAGTGTTCCAAAGGATTTTTAAAATTCAGCAGAATTCCGAGAACAATGGGATAGTTCTATAGACTGATTTTAAAAAAACAGTAACATTCCAAGAACAATGGGAGAGTTCCAAAGCATTTTTAAACTTCAGCAGAATTCCGAGAACAATGGAAGAGTTCCAAAGCATTTTTAAACTTCAGCAGAAATCCGAGAATATTGGAAGAGTTCCAAAGCATTTTTAAACTTCAGGAGAATTCTGAGAACAATGAAAGAGTTCTACAGACTTATTTAAAAAAGCAATAACATACCGAGAACAATAGGCTAGTTCCAAAGCATTTTTAAATTTTAGTAGAATTCCGAGAACAATGGGAGAGATCTACAGACTGATTTAAAAAAACAATAACATTCCAAGAACAATGACAGAGTTCCAAAGCATTTTTAAACTTCAGGAGAATTCCGAGAACAATGGAAGAGTTCCAAAGCATTTTTAAACTTCAGCAGAATTCCGAGAACAATGGAAGAGTTCCATAGCATTTTTAAAATTCAGCTGAATTCCCAGAACAATGGAAGGGTTCCAAAGCATTTTTAAACTTCAGCAGAATTCTGAGAACAATGAAAGAGTTCTACAGAATTATTTGAAAAAACAATGACATAACGAGAACAATAGGATACTTCCAAAGAATTTTTAAACTTTAGTTGAGTGCCGAGAACAATGGGAGAGTTCTACAGACTGATTTAAAAAAACAATAACATTCCAAGAAGAATGGCAGAGTTCCATAGCATTTTTAAACTTCAGAAGAATTCTGAGAACAATGGAAGAGTTCGAAAGCACTTTTAAACTTCAGCAGAATTCCAAGAACAATGGAAGAGTTCCAAAGCAGTTTTAAACTTCAGCAGAATTCCCAGAACAATGGAGGGGTACCAAAGTATTTTTAAACTTCAGCAGAATTCAAAGAAAAATGGAAAAGTCCCAAAGCATTTTTAAACTTCAGCAGAATTCCGAGAACAATGGAAGAGTTCCAAAGCATCTTTAAACTTCAGCAGAATTCTGAGAACAATGGGAGAGTTTCAAAGCATTTTTAAACTTCAGCAGAATTCTGAGAACAATGGAACAGTTCCAAGGCATTTTTAAACTTCAACAGAATTCCGAGAAAATGGAAGAGTTCCAAAGCATTTTTAAACTTCAGCAGAATTCCAAGAAGAGTGGAAGAGTTCCAAAGCATTTTTAATCTTCAGCAGAATTCCGAGAACAATGGGAGAGTTCCAAAGCATTTTAAAACTTCAGAAGAATTCCGAGAACAATGGAAGAGTTCTAAAGCATTTTTAAACTTCAACAGAATTCCGAGAACAATGGGAGAGTTCTGCAGACTTATTTAAAAAAAACAGTAACATTCGGAGAACAATGGAGGAGTTTCAAAGCATTTCTAAACTTCAGCAGAATTCCAAGAACAATGGAAGAGTTCCAAAGCATTTTTAAACTTCATCAGAATTCCGAGAAAAATGGGGGAGTCCTACAGACTGATTTACAAAAAACAATAACATTCCGAGAACAATGGGAGAATTCCAAAGCACTTTTAAATTTCAGCAGAATTCTGAGAACAATGGGAGAGTTTCAAAGCATTTTTAAACTTCAGCAGAATTCTGAGAACAATGAAACAGTTCCAAAGCATTTTTAAACTTCAACAGAATTCCGAGAACAATGGAAGAGTTCCAAAGCATTTTTAAACTACAGCAGAATTCCAAGAAGAGTGGAAGAGTTCCAAAGCAGTTTTAATCTTCAGCAGAATTCCGAGAACAATGGGAGAGTTCCAAATCATTTTAAAACTTCAGAAGAATTCCGAGAACAATGGAAGAGTTCTAAAGCATTTTTAAACTTCAGCAGAATTCCGAGAACAATGGGAGGGTTCTACAGACTTATTTAAAGAAAACAGTAACATTCAGAGAACAATGGAAGAGTTTCAAAGCATTCCTAAACTTCAGCAGAATTCCAAGAACAATGGAAGAGTTTCAAAGCATTTTTAAACTTCATCAGAATTCCGAGAAAAATGGGGGAGTCCTACAGACTGATTTAAAAAAAACAATAACATTCCGAGAACAATGGGAGAATTCCAAAGCACTTTTAAATTTCAGCAGAATTCTGAGAACAATGAAAGAGTTCCAAAGCATTTTTACACTGCAGCAGAATTCCGAGAACAATGGAAGAGTTCCAAAGCATTTTTTAACTTCAGCAGAATTCCAAGAAAAATGGGGGAGTCCTACAGACTGATCTAAAAAAAAACAATAACATTCCGAGAACAATGGGAGAATTCCAAAGCATTTTTAAACTTCATCAGAATTCCGAGAACAATGGGAGTGTTCTACAGACTGATATAAAAAACGATAACATTTCGAGAAGAATGGCAGAGTTCCAAAGCATTTTTAAACTTCAGCAGAATTCTGAGAACAATGGAAGAGTTCCAAAGCATTTTTAAACTTCAGCAGAATTCCGAGAACAATGGAAAAGTTTCAAAGCAGTTTTAACCTTCAGCAGAATTCCCAGAACAATGGAAGAGTTCCAAATCATTTTTAAACTTCAGCAGAATTCCGAGAACAATGGAAGATTTCCAAAGCATTTTTAAACTTCAGCAGAATTCCGAGAACAATGGAACAGTTTCAAAGCATTTTTAAACTTCAGCAGAATTCCGAGAACAATGAAAGAATTCCAAATCATTTTTAAACATCAGCAGAATTCCGAGAACAATGGAAGAGATCCAAAACATTTTTAAACTGTAGCAGAATTCCGATAACAATGCTAGAGTTCTACAAACTGATTTAAAAAACAATAACATTCCGAGAATAATGGGAGAATTCCAAAGCATTTTTAAACTTCTGCAGAATTCCAAGAACAATGGAAGAATTCCAAAGCATTTTTAAACTTCAGCAGAATTCCGAGAACAATGGATGAGTTCCCAAGCATTTTTACACTGCAGCAGAATTTCGAGAACAATGGAAGAGTTCCAAAGCATTTTTTAACTTCAGCAGAATTCCAAGAAAAATGGGGGAGTCCTACAGACTGATCTAAAAAAAAACAATAACATTCCGAGAACAATGGGAGAATTCCAAAGCACTTTTAAATTTCAGCAGAATTCCAAGAACAATGGAAGAGTTCCAAAGCATTTTTAAACTTCAGCAGAATTCTGAGAACAATGGAACATTTCCAAAGCATTTTTAAACTTCAGCAGAATTCCGAGAACAATGGAAGAGTTACAAAGCATTTTTAATCTTCAGCAGAATTCCGAAAACAATGAAAGAGTTCTACAGACTTATTTAAAAAAACAATGACATACCGAGAACAATAGGATAGTTCCAAAGCATTTTTAAACTTCAGTAGAATTCCGAGAACAATGGGAGTGTTCTACAGACTGATATAAAAAACGATAACATTCCGAGAAGAATGGCAGAGTTCCAAAGCATTTTTAAACTTCAGCAGAATTCTGAGAACAATGGAAGAGTTCCAAAGCATTTTTAAACTTCAGCAGAATTCCGAGAACAATGGAAAAGTTTCAAAGCAGTTTTAACCTTCAGCAGAATTCCCAGAACAAAGGAAGAGTACCAAAGTATTTTTAAACTTCAGCAGAATTCAATGAAAAACGGAAAAGTCCCAAAGCATTTTTAAACTTCAGCAGAATTCCGAGAACAATGGAAGAGTTCCAAAGCATTTTTAAACTTCATCAGAATTCCGAGAACAATGGAAGATTTCCAAAGCATTTTTAAACTTCAGCAGAATTCCGAGAACAATGGAACAGTTTCAAAGCATTTTTAAACTTCAGCAGAATTCCGAGAACAATGAAAGAATTCCAAATCATTTGTAAACGTTAGCAGAATTCCGAGGACAATAGAAGAGATCCAAAGCATTTTTAAACTGTAGCAGAATTCCGATAACAATGGGAGAGTTCTACAAACTGATTTACAAATCAATAACATTCCCAGAATAATGGGAGAATTCCAAAGCATTTTTAAACTTCTGCAGAATTCCGAGAACAATGGAAGAGTTCTACAGACTTATATAAAAAAGCACTGACATACCGAGAACAATAGCAGAGTTCCAAAGCATTTTTAAACTTTAGTAGAATTCCGAGAACAATGGAAGAGTTTTACAGACAGATTTAAAAAAACAATAACATTCCAAGTACAATGGCAGAGTTCCAAAGCATTTTTAAACTTCAGCAGAATTCTGAGAGCAATGGAAGAGTTCCAAAGCATTTTTAATCTTCAGCAGAATTCCGAGAGGAATGGAAGCGTTCCAAAGCATTTTTAATCTTCAGCAGAATTCCGAGAACAATGGGAGAGTTCCAAAGCATTTTTAAACTTCAGCAGAATTCCGAGAACAATGGAAGAGTTCCAAAGCATTTTTAAACTTCAGCAGAATTCAGAGAACAATGAAAGAGTTCCGTAGCATTTTTAAACTTCAGCAGAATTCCGAGAGCAATGGAAGTGTTCTAAAGCATTTTTAAACATCAGCAGAATTCCGAGAACAATGGAAGAGTTCTAAAGCATTTTTAAGCTTCAGCAGAATTCCGAGAACAATGGAAGAGTTCTGCAAACTTATTTAAAAAAAAAAAAAAAAACATTCCGAGAACAATATCAGAGTTTCATAGCATTCCAAAACCTCAGCAGAATTCCGAGAACAATAGAAGAGTTCCAAAGCATGTTTAAACTACAGCAGAATTCCGAGAACAATGGGAGAGTTCCAAAGCATTTTTAAACTTCAGCAGAATTCCGAAAACAATGGAAGAGTTCCAAAGCATTTTTAAACTTCAGCAGAATTTTGAGAACAATGGAAGTGTTCCAAAAGATTTTTAAACTTCACCTGAATTCCCTGAACAATGGGAGAGTTCAACACACTGATTTATAAAAAAACAATAACATTCCGAGAACAATGGGAGAGTTCCAAAGCATTTTTAAACTTCAGCAGAATTCCGGGAACAATGGGAGAGTTCCAAAGCATTTTTAAACTTCACCAGAATTCCGAGAACAATGAAAAAGTTCCAAAGCATTTTTAAACTTCAGAAGAATTCCGAGAACAATGAAAGGGTTCTACAGACTTATTTAAAAAAGCAGTGACATACCAAGAATAATAGCAGAGTTCCAAAGCATTTTTAAACTTTAATAGAATTCCGAGAACAATGGGAGAGTTTTACAGACTGATTTAAAAAACAATAACAATCCAAGTACAATGTCAGAGTTCCAAAGCATTTTTTAAACTTCAGCAGAATTCTGAGAACAATGGAAGAGTTCCAAAGCATTTTTAAACTTCAGCAGAATTCTGAGAACAATGGAAGAGTTCCAAAGCATTTTTAAACTTCAGCAGAATTCCCAGAACAATGTAAGAGTTCCATAGCATTTTTAAGCTACAGCAGAATTCCAAGAACAATGGAAGGGTTCCAAAGCATTTTTAAACTTCAACACAATACTGAGAACAATGAAAGAGTTCTACAGACTTATTTAAAAAAACAATGACATACCGAGAACAATGGGAGAGTTCCTAAGCATTTTTAAACTTCAGCAGAATTCCGAAAACAATGGAAGAGTTCCAAAGCATTTTTAATTTTCAGCAGAATTCCGAGAATAATGGAAGAGTTCCAAAGCATTTTTAAACTTCAGCAGAATTCCGAGAACAATGGAAGAGTTCCAAAGCATTTTTAAACTTCAGGAGAATTCCGAGAACAATGGAAGGGTTCCAAAGCATTTTTAAACTTCAGCAGAATTCCAAGAACAATGGAAGAGTTCCAAGGCATTTTTAAACTTCAGCAGAATTCCGAGAACAATGGAAGAGTTCCAAAGCATTTTTAAACTTCAGCAGAATTCCGAGAACAATGGAACGGTTCCAAAGCATTTTTAATCTTCAGCAGAATTCCGAAAACAATGAAAGAGTTCTACAGACTTATTTAAAAAAACAATGACATTCCGAGAACAATAGGATAGTTCCAAAGCATTTTTAAACTTTAGTAGAATTCCGAGAACAATGGGAGTGTTCTACAGACTGATTTTAAAAAACAATAAAATTCCAAGAATAATGGCAGAGTTCCAAAGCATTTTTAAACTTCAGCAGAATTCCGAGAACAATGAAAGAGTTCTACAGATTATTTAAAAAACTGTGACATACCGAGAACAATGGGGGGGTTCCAAAGCATTTTTAAACTTCAGCAGAATTCTGAAAACAATGGAAGAATTCCAAAGCAATTTTAAACTTCAGCAGAAATCCCAGAACAATGGAAGAGTTCCAAAGCATTTTTAAACTTCAGCAGAATTCCGAGAACAATGAAAGAGTTCTACAGACTTATATAAAAAAGCAATAACATACCGAGAACAATAGCAGAGTTCCAAAGCATTTTTAAACTTTAGTAGAATTCCGAGAACAATGGGAGAGTTTTACAGACAGATTTAAAAAAGCAATAACATTCCGAGAACAATGGCAAAGTTCCAAAGCATTTTTAAACTTCAGCAGAATTCCAAGAACAATGGAAGTGTTCCAAAGGATTTTTACACTTCAGCAGAATTCCGAGAACAATGGTAGAATTCCAATGAATTTTTAAACTTCAGCTGAATTCCCTGAACAATGGGAGAGTTCTACAGACTGATTTATAAAAAAACAATAACATTCCGAGAACAATGGGAGAGTTTCAATGCATTTTTAAACTTCAGCAGAATTCCGAGAACAATGGAAGTGTTCCAAAGCATTTTTAAACTTCAGCAGAATTTCGAGAACAATGGAAGTGTTCCAAAGCATTTTTAAACTTCAGCAGAATTCCGAGAACAATGGAAGAGTTCCAAAGCATTTTTAAACTTCAGCAGAATTCCGAGAGCAATGGAAGAGTTCCAAAGCATTTTTAAACTTCAGTAGAATTCCGAGAACAATGAAAGAGTTCTACAGATTTATTTAAAAAAACAATAACATACCGAGAGCAATAGGATAGTTCCAAAGCATTTTTATACTTTAGTAGAATTCCGAGAACAATGGGAGAGTTTTACAGACTGATTTAAAAAAACAATAACATTCCGAGAACAAAGGCAAAGTTCCAAAGCATTTTTAAACTTCAGCAGAATTCCAAGAACAATGGAAGAGTTCCAAAGCATTTTTAAACTTCAGCAGAATTCCGAGAACAATGGAAGAGTTCCAAAGCATTTTTAAACTTCAGCAGAATTCCGAGAACAATGGAAGAGTTCCAAAGCATTTTTAAACTTCAGCTGAATTCAGAGAACAATGAAAGAGTTCCGTAGCATTTTTAAACTTCAGCAGAATTCCGAGAGCAATGGAAGTGTTCCAAAGCATTTTTAAACATCAGCAGAATTCCGAGAACAATGGAAGAGTTCTAAAGCATTTTTAAGCTTCAGCAGAATTCCGAGAACAATGGAAGAGTTCTACAAACTTATTTAAAAAAAAAAACATTCCGAGAACAATATCAGAGTTTCAAAGCATTCCAAAACCTCAGCAGAATTCCGAGAACAATAGAAGAGTTCCAAAGCATGTTTAAACTACAGCAGAATTCCGAGAACAATGGAAGAGTTCCAAAGCATTTTTAAACTTCAGCAGAATTCCGAGAACAATGGAAGAGTTCCAAAGCATTTTTAAACTTCAGCAGAATTCCGAAAATAATGAAAGAGTTCTACAGACTTATTTAAAAAACAGTGACATACCGAGAACAATGGGAGAGTTCCAAAGCATTTTTAAACTTCAGCAGAATTCCGAAAACAATGGAAGAGTTCCAAAGCATTTTTAAACTTCAGCAGAATTTTGAGAACAATGGAAGTGTTCCAAAGGATATTTAAACTTCAGCTGAATTCCCTGAACAATGGGAGAGTTCAACAGACTGATTTATAAAAAAACAATAACATTCCGAGAACAATGGGAGAGTTCCAAAGCATTTTTAAACTTCAGCAGAATTCCGAGAACAATGGGAGAGTTCCAAAGCATTTTTAAACTTCACCAGAATTCCGAGAACAATGAAAAAGTTCCAAAGCATTTTTAAACTTCAGCAGAATTCCGAGAACAATGAAAGGGTTCTACAGACTTATTTAAAAAAGCAGTGACATACCAAGAACAATAGCAGAGTTCCAAAGCATTTTTAAACTTTAATAGAATTCCGAGAACAATGGGAGAGTTTTACAGACTGATTTAAAAAACAATAACAATCCAAGTACAATGTCAGAGTTCCAAAGCATTTTTTAAACTTCAGCAGAATTCTGAGAACAATGGAAGAGTTCCAAAGCATTTTTAAACTTCAGCAGAATTCCGAGAACAATGGAAGAGTTCCAAAGCATTTTTAAACTTCAGCAGAATTCCCAGAACAATGTAAGAGTTCCATAGCATTTTTAAGCTACAGCAGAATTCCAAGAACAATGGAAGGGTTCCAAAGCATTTTTAAACTTCAACACAATACTGAGAACAATGAAAGAGTTCTACAGACTTATTTAAAAAAACAATGACATACCGAGAACAATGGGAGAGTTCCAAAGCATTTTTAAACTTCAGCAGAATTCTGAAAACAATGGAAGAGTTCCAAAGCATTTTTAATTTTCAACAGAATTCCGAGAACAATGGAAGAGTTCCAAAGCATTTTTAAACTTCAGCAGAATTCCGAGAACAATGGAAGAGTTCCAAAGCATTTTTAAACTTCAGTAGAATTCCGAGAACAATGGAAGGGTTCCAAAGCATTTTTAAACTTCAGCAGAATACCAAGAACAATGGAAGAGTTCCAAGGCATTTTTAAACTTCAGCAGAATTCCGAGAACAATGGAAGAGTTCCAAAGCATTTTTAAACTTCAGCAGAATTCCAAGAACAATGGAACGGTTCCAAAGCATTTTTAATCTTCAGCAGAATTCCGAAAACAATGAAAGAGTTCTACAGACTTATTTAAAAAAACAATGACATTCCGAGAACAATAGGATAGTTCCAAAGCATTTTTAAACTTTAGTAGAATTCTGAGAACAATGGGAGTGTTCTACAGACTGATTTAAAAAAACAATAAAATTCCAAGAATAATGGCAGAGTTCCAAAGCATTTTTAAACTTCAGCAGAATTCCAAGAACAATGAAAGAGTTCTACAGACTTATTTAAAAAACTGTGACATACCGAGAACAATGGGGGGGTTCTAAAGCATTTTTAAACTTCAGCAGAATTCTGAAAACAATGGAAGAATTCCAAAGCATTTTTAAACTTCAGCAGAATTTTGAGAACAATGGAAGTGTTCCAAAGGATTTTTAAAGTTTAGCAGAATTCCGAGAACAATGGTAGAATTCCAATGAATTTTTAAACTTCAGCTGAATTCCCTGAACAATGGGAGAGTTCTACAGACTGATTTATAAAAAAACAATAACATTCCGAGAACAATGGGAGAGTTCCAATGCATTTTTAAACTTCAGCAGAATTCCGAGAACAATGGAAGTGTTCCAAAGCATTTTTAAACTTCACCAGAATTCCGAGAACAATGGTAGTGTTCAAAAGCAATTTTAAACTTCAGCAGAAATCCCAGAACAATGGAAGAGTTCCAAAGCATTTTTAAACTTCAGAAGAATTCCGAGAACAATGAAAGAGTTCTACAGACTTATATAAAAAAGCAATAACATACCGAGAACAATAGCAGAGTTCCAAAGCATTTTTAAACTTTAGTAGAATTCCGAGAACAATGGGAGAGTTTTACAGACTGATTTAAAAAAACAATAACATCCTGAGAACAATGGCAAAGTTCCAAAGCATTTTTAAACTTCAGCAGAATTCCAAGAACAATGGAAGTGTTCCAAAGGATTTTTAAACTTCAGCAGAATTCTGAGAACAATGGTAGAATTCCAATGAATTTTTAAACTTCAGCTGAATTCCCTGAACAATGGGAGAGTTCTACAGACTGATTTATAAAAAAACAATAACATTCCGAGAACAATGGGAGAGTTCCAATGCATTTTTAAACTTCAGCAGAATTCCGAGAACAATGGAAGTGTTCCAAAGCATTTTTAAACTTCAGCAGAATTTCGAGAACAATGGAACTGTTCCAAAGCATTTTTAAACTTCAGCAGAATTCCGAGAACAATGGAAGAGTTCCAAAGCATTTTTAAACTTCAGCAGAATTCCGAGAACAATGAAAGAGTTCTACAGATTTATTTAAAAAAACAATAACATACCGAGAGCAATAGGATAGTTCCAAAGCATTTTTATACTTTAGTAGAATTCCGAGAACAATGGGAGAGTTTTACAGACTGATTTAAAAAAACAATAACATTCCGAGAACAATGGCAAAGTTCCAAAGCATTTTTAAACTTCAGCAGAATTCCAAGAACAATGGAAGAGTTGCAAAGCATTTTTAAACTTCAGCAGAATTCCGAGAACAATGGAAGAGTTCTAAAGCATTTTTAAACATCAGCAGAATTCCGAGAACAATGGAAGAGTTCCAAAGCATTTTTAAACTTCAGCAGAATTCGGAAAACAATGGAAGAGTTCGAAATCTTTTTAAACTTCAGCAGAATTCCGAGAACAATGGAAGAGTTCCAAATCATTTTTAAACTTCAGCCGAATTCTGAAAACAATGGAAGAATTCCAAAGCATTTTTAAACTTCAGCAGAATTTTGAGGACAATGGAAGTGTTCCAAAGGAATTTTAAACTTCAGCAGAATTCCGAGAACAATGGTAGAATTCCAATGAATTTTTAAACTTCAGCTGAATTCCCTGAACAATGGGAGAGTTGTACAGACTGATTTATAAAAAAGCAATAACATTCCGAGAACAATGGGAGAGTTCCAATGCATTTTTAAACTTCAGCAGAATTCCGAGAACAATGGAAGTGTTCCAAAGCATTTTTAAACTTCAGCAGAATTCCGAGAACAATGGTAGTGTTCCAAAGCATTTTTAAACTTCAGCAGAAATCCCAGAACAATGGAAGAGTTCCAAAGCATTTTTAAACTTCAGCAGAATACTGAGAAAAATGGAAGAGTTCCAAAGCATTTTTAAACTTCAGCAGAATTCAAAAAACAATGGAAGAGTTCTACAGACATATTTAAAAAAACAATGACATACCGAGAGCAATAGGATAGTTCAAAAGCATTTTTAAACTTCAGCTGAATTCAGAGAACAATGAAAGAGTTCCGTAGCATTTTTAAACTTCAGCAGAATTCCGAGAGCAATGGAAGTGTTCCAAAGCATTTTTAAACATCAGCAGAATTCCGAGAACAATGGAAGAGTTCTAAAGCATTTTTAAGCTTCAGCAGAATTCCGAGAACAATGGAAGAGTTCTACAAACTTATTTAAAAAAAAAAACATTCCGAGAACAATATCAGAGTTTCAAAGCATTCCAAAACCTCAGCAGAATTCCGAGAACAATAGAAGAGTTCCAAAGCATGTTTAAACTACAGCAGAATTCCGAGAACAATGGAAGAGTTCCAAAGCATTTTTAAACTTCAGCAGAATTCCGAGAACAATGGAAGAGTTCCAAAGCATTTTTAAACTTCAGCAGAATTCCGAAAATAATGAAAGAGTTCTACAGACTTATTTAAAAAACAGTGACATACCGAGAACAATGGGAGAGTTCCAAAGCATTTTTAAACTTCAGCAGAATTCCGAAAACAATGGAAGAGTTCCAAAGCATTTTTAAACTTCAGCAGAATTCCAAGAACAATGGAAGAGTTGCAAAGCATTTTTAAACTTCAGCAGAATTCCGAGAACAATGGAAGAGTTCTAAAGCATTTTTAAACATCAGCAGAATTCCGAGAACAATGGAAGAGTTCCAAAGCATTTTTAAACTTCAGCAGAATTCGGAAAACAATGGAAGAGTTCGAAATCTTTTTAAACTTCAGCAGAATTCCGAGAACAATGGAAGAGTTCCAAATCATTTTTAAACTTCAGCCGAATTCTGAAAACAATGGAAGAATTCCAAAGCATTTTTAAACTTCAGCAGAATTTTGAGGACAATGGAAGTGTTCCAAAGGAATTTTAAACTTCAGCAGAATTCCGAGAACAATGGTAGAATTCCAATGAATTTTTAAACTTCAGCTGAATTCCCTGAACAATGGGAGAGTTGTACAGACTGATTTATAAAAAAGCAATAACATTCCGAGAACAATGGGAGAGTTCCAATGCATTTTTAAACTTCAGCAGAATTCCGAGAACAATGGAAGTGTTCCAAAGCATTTTTAAACTTCAGCAGAATTCCGAGAACAATGGTAGTGTTCCAAAGCATTTTTAAACTTCAGCAGAAATCCCAGAACAATGGAAGAGTTCCAAAGCATTTTTAAACTTCAGCAGAATACTGAGAAAAATGGAAGAGTTCCAAAGCATTTTTAAACTTCAGCAGAATTCAAAAAACAATGGAAGAGTTCTACAGACATATTTAAAAAAACAATGACATACCGAGAGCAATAGGATAGTTCAAAAGCATTTTTAAACTTCAGCTGAATTCAGAGAACAATGAAAGAGTTCCGTAGCATTTTTAAACTTCAGCAGAATTCCGAGAGCAATGGAAGTGTTCCAAAGCATTTTTAAACATCAGCAGAATTCCGAGAACAATGGAAGAGTTCTAAAGCATTTTTAAGCTTCAGCAGAATTCCGAGAACAATGGAAGAGTTCTACAAACTTATTTAAAAAAAAAAACATTCCGAGAACAATATCAGAGTTTCAAAGCATTCCAAAACCTCAGCAGAATTCCGAGAACAATAGAAGAGTTCCAAAGCATGTTTAAACTACAGCAGAATTCCGAGAACAATGGAAGAGTTCCAAAGCATTTTTAAACTTCAGCAGAATTCCGAGAACAATGGAAGAGTTCCAAAGCATTTTTAAACTTCAGCAGAATTCCGAAAATAATGAAAGAGTTCTACAGACTTATTTAAAAAACAGTGACATACCGAGAACAATGGGAGAGTTCCAAAGCATTTTTAAACTTCAGCAGAATTCCGAAAACAATGGAAGAGTTCCAAAGCATTTTTAAACTTCAGCAGAATTTTGAGAACAATGGAAGTGTTCCAAAGGATATTTAAACTTCAGCTGAATTTCCTGAACAATGTAAGAGTTCAATAGCATTTTTAAGCTACAGCAGAATTCCAAGAACAATGGAAGGGTTCCAAAGCATTTTTAAACTTCAACACAATACTGAGAACAATGAAAGAGTTCTACAGACTTATTTAAAAAAACAATGACATACCGAGAACAATGGGAGAGTTCCAAAGCATTTTTAAACTTCAGCAGAATTCCGAAAACAATGGAAGAGTTCCAAGGCATTTTTAAACTTCAGCAGAATTCCGAGAACAATGGAAGAGTTCCAAAGCATTTTTAAACTTCAGCAGAATTCCGAGAACAATGGAACGGTTCCAAAGCATTTTTAATCTTCAGCAGAATTCCGAAAACAATGAAAGAGTTCTACAGACTTATTTAAA
Organism: Phyllobates terribilis; assembly: GCF_046119375.1. Classification (NCBI taxonomy): domain Eukaryota; kingdom Metazoa; phylum Chordata; class Amphibia; order Anura; family Dendrobatidae; genus Phyllobates; species Phyllobates terribilis. The sequence continues at coordinate 252,629,557 of NW_027362771.1, forward strand.
AAAACAATGACATTCCGAGAACAATAGGATAGTTCCAAAACATTTTTAAACTTTAGTAGAATTCCGAGAACAATGGGAGTGTTCTACAGACTGATTTAAAAAAACAATAAAATTCCAAGAATAATGGCAGAGTTCCAAAGCATTTTTAAACTTCAGCAGAATTCCAAGAACAATGAAAGAGTTCTACAGACTTATTTAAAAAACTGTGACATACCGAGAACAATGGGGGGGTTCTAAAGCATTTTTAAACTTCAGCAGAATTCTGAAAACAATGGAAGAATTCCAAAGCATTTTTAAACTTCAGGAGAATTTTGAGAACAATGGAAGTGTTCCAAAGGATTTTTAAACTTCAGCAGAATTCCGAGAACAATGGTAGAATTCCAATGAATTTTTAAACTTCAGCTGAATTCCCTGAACAATGGGAGAGTTCTACAGACTGATTTATAAAAAAACAATAACATTCCGAGAACAATGGGAGAGTTCCAATGCATTTTTAAACTTCAGCAGAATTCCGAGAACAATGGAAGTGTTCCAAAGCATTTTTAAACTTCAGCAGAATTCCGAGAACAATGGGAGAGTTCCAATGCATTTTTAAACTTCACCAGAATTCCGAGAACAATGGTAGTGTTCAAAAGCAATTTTAAACTTCAGCAGAAATCCCAGAACAATGGAAGAGTTCCAAAGCATTTTTAAACTTCAGAAGAATTCCGAGAACAATGAAAGAGTTCTACAGACTTATATAAAAAAGCAATAACATACCGAGAACAATAGCAGAGTTCCAAAGCATTTTTAAACTTTAGTAGAATTCCGAGAACAATGGGAGAGTTTTACAGACTGATTTAAAAAAACAATAACATTCCGAGAACAATGGCAAAGTTCCAAAGCATTTTTAAACTTCAGCAGAATTCCAAGAACAATGGAAGTGTTCCAAAGGATTTTTAAACTTCAGCAGAATTCCGAGAACAATGGTAGAATTCCAATGAATTTTTAAACTTCAGCTGAATTCCCTGAACAATGGGAGAGTTCTACAGACTGATTTATAAAAAAACAATAACATTCCGAGAACAATGGGAGAGTTCCAATGCATTTTTAAACTTCAGCAGAATTCCGAGAACAATGGAAGTGTTCCAAAGCATTTTTAAACTTCAGCAGAATTTCGAGAACAATGGAATTGTTCCAAAGCATTTTTAAACTTCAGCAGAATTCCGAGAACAATGGAAGAGTTCCAAAGCATTTTTAAACTTCAGCAGAATTCCGAGAACAATGAAAGAGTTCTACAGATTTATTTAAAAAACAGTGACATACCGAGAACAATGGGAGAGTTTTAAAGCATTTTTAAACTTCAGCAGAATTCCGAAAACAGTGGAAGAGTTCCAAAGCATTTTTAAACTTCAGCAGAATTTTGAGAACAATGGAAGTGTTCCAAAGGATATTTAAACTTCAGCTGAATTCCCTGAACAATGGGAGAGTTCAACAGACTGATTTATAAAAAAACAATAACATTCCGAGAACAATGGGAGAGTTCCAAAGCATTTTTAAACTTCAGCAGAATTCCGAGAACAATGGGAGAGTTCCAAAGCATTTTTAAACTTCACCAGAATTCCGAGAACAATGAAAAAGTTCCAAAGCATTTTTAAACTTCAGCAGAATTCCGAGAACAATGAAAGGGTTCTACAGACTTATTTAAAAAAGCAGTGACATACCAAGAACAATAGCAGAGTTCCAAAGCATTTTTAAACTTTAATAGAATTCCGAGAACAATGGGAGAGTTTTACAGACTGATTTAAAAAACAATAACAATCCAAGTACAATGTCAGAGTTCCAAAGCATTTTTTAAACTTCAGCAGAATTCTGAGAACAATGGAAGAGTTCCAAAGCATTTTTAAACTTCAGCAGAAATCCGAGAACAATGGAAGAGTTCCAAAGCATTTTTAAACTTCAGCAGAATTCCCAGAACAATGTAAGAGTTCCATAGCATTTTTAAGCTACAGCAGAATTCCAAGAACAATGGAAGGGTTCCAAAGCATTTTTAAACTTCAACACAATACTGAGAACAATGAAAGAGTTCTACAGACTTATTTAAAAAAACAATGACATACCGAGAACAATGGGAGAGTTCCAAAGCATTTTTAAACTTCAGCAGAATTCCGAAAACAATGGAAGAGTTCCAAAGCATTTTTAATTTTCAGCAGAATTCCGAGAACAATGGAAGAGTTCCAAAACATTTTTAAACTTCAGCAGAATTCCGAGAACAATGGAAGAGTTCCAAAGCATTTTTAAACTTCAGTAGAATTCCGAGAACAATGGAAGGGTTCCAAAGCATTTTTAAACTTCAGCAGAATTCCAAGAACAATGGAAGAGTTCCAAGGCATTTTTAAACTTCAGCAGAATTCCGAGAACAATGGAAGAGTTCCAAAGCATTTTTAAACTTCAGCAGAATTCCGAGAACAATGGAACGGTTCCAAAGCATTTTTAATCTTCAGCAGAATTCCGAAAACAATGAAAGAGTTCTACAGACTTATTTAAAAAAACAATGACATTCCGAGAACAATAGGATAGTTCCAAAGCATTTTTAAACTTTAGTAGAATTCCGAGAACAATGAAAGAGTTCTACAGACTTATTTAAAAAACTGTGACATACCGAGAACAATGGGGGGGTTCTAAAGCATTTTTAAACTTCAGCAGAATTCTGAAAACAATGGAAGAATTCCAAAGCATTTTTAAACTTCAGCAGAATTTTGAAAACAATGGAAGTGTTCCAAAGGACTTTTAAACTTCAGCAGAATTCCGAGAACAATGGTAGAATTCCAATGAATTTTTAAACTTCAGCTGAATTCCCTGAACAATGGGAGAGTTCTACAGACTGATTTATAAAAAAACAATAACATTCCGAGAACAATGGGAGAGTTCCAATGCATTTTTAAACTTCAGCAGAATTCTGAGAACAATGGAAGTGTTCCAAAGCATTTTTAAACTTCAGCAGAATTCCGAGAACAATGGGAGAGTTCCAATGCATTTTTAAACTTCACCAGAATTCCGAGAACAATGGTAGTGTTCAAAAGCAATTTTAAACTTCAGCAGAAATCCCAGAACAATGGAAGAGTTCCAAAGCATTTTTAAACTTCAGAAGAATTCCAAGAACAATGAAAGAGTTCTACAGACTTATATAAAAAAGCAATAACATACCGAGAACAATAGCAGAGTTCCAAAGCATTTTTAAACTTTAGTAGAATTCCGAGAACAATGGGAGAGTTTTACAGACTGATTTAAAAAAACAATAACATTCCGAGAACAATGGCAAAGTTCCAAAGCATTTTTAAACTTCAGCAGAATTCCAAGAACAATGGCAGTGTTCCAAAGGATTTTTAAACTTCAGCAGAATTCCGAGAACAATGGTAGAATTCCAATGAATTTTTAAACTTCAGCTGAATTCCCTGAACAATGGGAGAGTTCTACAGACTGATTTATAAAAAAACAAAAACAATAACATTCCGAGAACAATGGGAGAGTTCCAATGCATTTTTAAACTTCAGCAGAATTCCGAGAACAATGGAAGTGTTCCAAAGCATTTTTAAACTTCAGCAGAATTTCGAGAACAATGGAATTGTTCCAAAGCATTTTTAAACTTCAGCAGAATTCCGAGAACAATGAAAGAGTTCTACAGATTTATTTAAAAAAACAATAACATACCGAGAGCAATAGGATAGTTCCAAAGCATTTTTATACTTTAGTAGAATTCCGAGAACAATGGGAGAGTTTTACAGACTGATTTAAAAAAACAATAACATTCCGAGAACAATGGCAAAGTTCCAAAGCATTTTTAAACTTCAGCAGAATTCCAAGAACAATGGAAGAGTTGCAAAGCATTTTTAAACTTCAGCAGAATTCCGAGAACAATGGAAGAGTTCCAAAGCATTTTTAAACTTCAGCAGAATTCCGAGAACAATGGAAGAGTTCCAAAGCATTTTTAAACTTCAGCAGAATTCCGAAAACAATGGAAGAGTTCGAAATCTTTTTAAACTTCAGCAGAATTCCGAGAACAATGGAAGAGTTCCAAATCATTTTTAAACTTCAGCCGAATTCTGAAAACAATGGAAGAATTCCAAAGCATTTTTAAACTTCAGCAGAATTTTGAGGACAATGGAAGTGTTCCAAAGGAATTTTAAACTTCAGCAGAATTCCGAGAACAATGGTAGAATTCCAATGAATTTTTAAACTTCAGCTGAATTCCCTGAACAATGGGAGAGTTGTACAGACAGATTTATAAAAAAGCAATAACATTCCGAGAACAATGGGAGAGTTCCAATGCATTTTTAAACTTCAGCAGAATTCCGAGAACAACGGAAGTGTTCCAAAGCATTTTTAAACTTCAGCAGAATTCCGAGAACAATGGGAGAGTTCCAAAGCATTTTTAAACTTCACCAGAATTCCGAGAACAATGGTAGTGTTCCAAAGCATTTTTAAACTTCAGCAGAAATCCCAGAACAATGGAAGAGTTCCAAAGCATTTTTAAACTTCAGCAGAATACTGAGAAAAATGGAAGAGTTCCAAAGCATTTTTAAACTTCAGCAGAATTCAAAAAACAATGGAAGAGTTCTACAGACTTACTTAAAAAAACAATGACATACCGAGAACAATCGGAGAGTTCCAAAGCATTTTTAAACTTCAACAGAATTCTGAAAACAATTGAAGAGTTACAAATCATTTTTAAACTTCAGCAGAATTTCGAGAACAAGGGAAGTGTTCCAAAGTATTTTTAAACTACACAGAATTCCGAGAACGATGGAACAGTTCCAATGCATTTATAAACTTCAGAAGAATTCCGAGAACAATGGGAGAGTTCCACAGACTGATTTAAAAAAACAATAACATTCCGAGAACAATGGGAGAGTTCCAAAGCATTTTTAAACTTTAGCAGATTTCCAAAAGCAATGGAAGAGTTCCAAAGTATTTTTAAACTTCAGCAGAATTCCGAGAACAATGGAAGAGTTCCAAGCATTTTTAAACTTCAGCAGAATTCCAAGAACAATGGGATAGTGCTACAGACTTATTTTAAAAAAACAATGACATTCCAAGAACAATGGAAGAGTTCCAATGCATTTTTAAACTTCAGCAGAATTCCGAGAACAATATGAAATTTCTACAGACTTATTTAAAAAATACAAAAACATTCTAAGAACAATGGGAGAGTTCCAAAGCATTTTTAAACTACAGCAGATTTCCTAGAACATTGGAAGAGTACTAAATCATTTTTAAACTTCAGCAGAATTCCAAGTACAGTGGGAGAGTTGCAAAGCATTTTTAAACATCAGTAGTATTCCGAGAACAATGGGAGAGTTCTACAGACGGATTTAAAAAAACAATTAAATTCCGAGAACAATGGGAGAGTTCATAAGCATTTTTAAACTTCAGCAGAATTCCGAGAACAATGGAAGAGTTCCAAAGCATTTTTAAACTTCAGCAGAATTCCGAGAACAATGGGAGAGTTCCAAAGGATTTTTAAACTTCAGCAGTATTCCGAGAACAATGGAAGAGTTCCAAATCATTTTTAACCTTCAGCAGAATTCCGAGAACAATGGGATAGTTCTACAGACTTATTTAAAAAAAACAATGACACTCCAAGAACAATGGAAGAGTTCCAATGCATTTTTAAACTTCAGCAGAATTCCGATAACAATGGGATAGTTCTACAGACTTATTTAAAAAAACAATGACATTCCAAGAACAATGGAAGAGTTCCAATGCATTTTTAAACTTCAGCAGAATTCCGAAAACAATTGAAGAGTTCCAAATCATTTTTAAACTTCAGCAGAATTTCGAGAACAAGGGAAGTGTTCCAAAGCATTTTTAAACTACACAGAATTCCGAGAACGATGGAACAGTTCCAATGCATTTATAAACTTCAGAAGAATTCCGAGAACAATGGGAGAGTTCCACAGACTGATTTAAAAAAACAATAACATTCCGAGAACAATGGGAGAGTTCCAAAGCATTTTTAAACTTTAGCAGAATTCCAAAAGCAATGGAAGAGTTCCAAAGTATTTTTAAACTTCAGCAGAATTCCGAGAACAATGGAAGAGTTCCAAGCATTTTTAAACTTCAGCAGAATTCCAAGAACAATGGGATAGTGCTACAGACTTATTTAAAAAAACAATGACATTCCAAAAACAATGGAAGAGTTCCAATGCATTTTTAAACTTCAGCAGAATTCCGAGAACAATGGAAAAGTTCCAAAGCATTTTTAAACTTCAACCGGATTCCGAGAACAATGGAAAAGTTCCAAAGCATTTTTAAACTTCAGCAGAATTCAAAGAACAATGTAACATTTCCAAAGCATTTTTAAACTTCAGTAGAATACTGAGAAAAATGGAAGAGTTCCAAAGCATTTTTAAACTTCAGCAGAATTCAAAAAACAATGGAAGAGTTCTACAGACTTATTTAAAAAAACAATGACATACCGAGAACAATGGGAGAGTTCTAAAGCATTTTTAAACATCGGTAGTATTCCGAGAACAATGGGAGAGTTCTACAGACGGATTTAAAAAAACAATAACATTCCGAGAACAAAGGGAGAGTTCCAAACCTTTTTTAAACTTCAGCAGAATTCCGAGAACAATGGAAGAGTTCCAAAGCATTTTTAAACTTCAGCAGAAATTCGAGTACAATGGGAGTGGTCCAAAGCATTTTTAAACTTCAGTAGATTTCCGAGAACAATGGAAGAGTTCTACAGACTGATTTAAAAAACAATAACATTCCGAGAACAATCAGAGAGTTCCAAAGCATTTTTAAATTCAGCAGAATTCCGAGAACAATGGAAGAGTTCCAAAGCATTTTTAAACTTCAGCAGAATTCCGAAAACTGTGGAAGAGTTCCAAAGCATTTTTAAACTACAGCAGAATTTCGAGAACAATGGAAGAGTTCTAAAGCATTTTTAAACCTCAGCAGAATTCCGAGAACAAAGGGAGAGTTGCAAAGCATTTTTAAACTTCAGCAGAATTCCTAGAACAATGGAAGAGTACTAAAGCATTTTTAAACTTCAGCAGAATTCCGACAACAATGGGAGACATCTACAGACTTATTTAAAAATAACAATGATATTCCAAGACCTATGGAAGAGTTCCAAAGCATTTTTAAATTTCAGCAGAATGTCAAGAACAATGGAAGAGTTCTAAAACATTTTTAAACTTCAGCAGAATTTCGAAAACAGTGGAAGAGTTCCAAAGCATTTTTAAATTTCAGCAGAATGTCAAGAACAATGGAAGAGTTCTAAAACATTTTTAAACTTCAGCAGAATTCCGAGAACAAAGGAAGAGTTCCAAACCATTTTTAAACTACAGCAGAATTCCGAGAACATTGGGAGAGTTCTAGAGACTTATTTAAAAAAACAATAACATACCGGGAACAATGGGAGGGTTCTAAAGCATTTTTTAACTTCAGTAGAATTCCGAGAAAAATGGGAGAGTTTTGCAGAATTTTTTAAAAAAACAATGACATACCGGGAACAATGGGTGAGTTCCAAAGCATTTTTAAACTTCAATAGAATACCAAAAAGAATGGAAGAGTTCCAAAGCATTTTTAATCTTCAGCAGAATTTCTAGAACAATGGGAAAGTTCTACAGACTTATTTAAAAAAACAATAACATTTCGAGAACAATGAGAGTGTTCCAAAGCATTTTTAAACTTCAGCAGAATTCCTCGAACAATGGTAGCATTCCAAAGCATTTTTAAACTACAGCAGATTTCCTAGAACAATGGAAGAGTACTAAAGCATTTTTAAACTTCAGCAGAATTCCAAGTACAATGGGAAACTTCTACAGACTTATTTAAAAAAACAATGACATTTCAAGAACAATGGAAGAGTTCCAGAGCATTTTTAAACTTCAGCAGAATTCCTCGAACAATGGTAGAGTTCCAAAGCATTTTTAAACTTCAGCAGATTTCCGAGAACAATGGAAGAGTTCCAAAGCATTTTTAAACTTCAGCAGAATTCAAAGAACAATGTAACATTTCCAAAACATTTTTAAACTTCAGCAGAATACTGAGAAAAATGGAAGAGTTACAAAGCATTTTTAAACTTCAGCAGACTTCAAAAAACAATGGAAGAGTTCTACAGACTTATTTAAAAAAACTATGACATACCGAGAACAATGGGAGAGTTCCAAAGCATTTTTAAACTTCAACAGAATTCCGAAAACAATTGAAGAGTTCCAAATCATTTTTAAACTTCAGCAGAATTTCGAGAACAAGGGAAGTGTTCCAAAGTATTTTTAAACTACACAGAATTCCGAGAACGATGGAACAGTTCCAATGCATTTATAAATTTCAGAAGAATTCTGAGAACAATGGGAGAGTTCCACAGACTGATTTAAAAAAACAATAACATTCCGAGAACAATGGAAGAGTTCCAAAGTATTTTTAAACTTCAGCAGAATTCCGAGAACAATGGAAGAGTTCCAAGCATTTTTAAACTTCAGCAGAATTCCAAGAACAATGGGATAGTGCTACAGACTTATTTAAAAAAAACAATGACATTCCAAGAACAATGGAAGAGTTCCAATGCATTTTTAAACTTCAGCAGAATTCCGAGAACAATGGGAGAGTTCTACAGACTTATTTAAAAAATACAATAACATTCTAAGAACAATGGGAGAGTTCCAAAGCATTTTTAAACTTCAGCAGAATTCCGAGAACAATGGAAAAGTTCCAAAGCATTTTTAAACGTCAGCCGGATTCCGAGAACAATGGAAAAGTTCCAAAGCATTTTTAAACTTCAGCAGAATTCAAAGAACAATGTAACATTTCCAAAGCATTTTTAAACTTCAGCAGAATACTGAGAAAAATGGAAGAGTTCCAAAGCATTTTTAAACTTCAGCAGAATTCAAAAAACAATGGATGAGTTCTACAGACTTATTTAAAAAAACAATGACATACCGAGAACAATGGGAGAGTTCCAAAGCATTTTTAAACATCGGTAGTATTCCGAGAACAATGGGAGAGTTCTACAGACAGATTTAAAAAAACAATAACATTCCGAGAACAAAGGGAGAGTTCCAAAGCATTTTTAAACTTCAGCAGAATTCGGAGAACAATGGAAGAGTTCCAAAGCATTTTTAAACTTCAGCAGAAGTTCGAGTGCAATGGGAGTGGTCCAAAGCATTTTTAAACTTCAGTAGACTTAGGAGAACAAATGAAGAGTTCTACAGACTGATTTAAAAAACAATAACATTCCAAGAACAATCAGAGAGTTCCAAAGCAATTTTAAATTCAGCAGAATTCCGAGAACAATGGAAGAGTTCCAAAGCATTTTTAAACTTCAGCAGAATTCCGAAAACTGTGGAAGAGTTCTAAAGCATTTTTAAACTACAGCAGAATTTCGAGAACAATGGAAGAGTTCCAAAGCTTTTTTGAACTTCTGCTGAATTCCGCGTATAATGGGAGAGTTCCAAACCATTTTTAAACTTCAGCAGAATTCCGAGAACAATGGAAGAGTTCCAAAGCATTTTTAAACTTCATCAGAATTCCGAGAACAATGGAAGAATTCCAAATCATTTTTAAACTTCAGCAGAATTCTGAGAACAATGGAAGAGTTCCAAATCATTTTTGAACTTCAGCAAAATTCCGAGAACAATGGAAGAGTTCCATAGCATTTTTAAACTTCAGCAGAATTCCGAGAACAATTGGAGAGTTCCAAAGCATTTTTAAACTTCAGCAGAATTCCGAGAACACTGGAAGAGTTCCAAAGCATTTTTAAACTTCAGCAGAATTCCGAGAAGAATGGAAGAGTTCCAAAGCATTTTTAAACTTCAGCAGAATTCCGAGAACAATGGAAGAGTTCCAAACCATTTTTAAACTACAGCAGAATTCCGAGAACATTGGGAGAGTTCTAGAGACTTATTTAAAAAAACAATAACATACCGGGAACAATGGGAGGGTTCTAAAGCGTTTTTTAACTTCAGTAGAATTCCGAGAAAAATGGGAGAGTTCTGCAGAATTTTTTTAAAAAACAATGACATACCGGGAACAATGGGTGAGTTCCAAAGCATTTTTAAACTTCAATAGAATACCAAGAAGAATGGAAGAGTTCCAAAGCATTTTTAAATTTCAGCAGAATTTCGAGAACAATGGGAAAGTTCTACAGACTTATTTAAAAAAACAATAACATTTCGAGAACAATGGGAGTGTTCCAGAGCATTTTTAAACTTCAGCAGATTTCCAAGAACAATGGAAGAGTTCCAAAGCATTTTTAAACTTCAGCAGAATTCCGAGAACAATGGAAGAGTTCCAAAGCATTTTTAAACTTCAGCAGAATTCCAAGAACAATGGAAGACTTCCAAAGCATTTTTAAACTTCAGCAGAATTCCGAGAACAATGGAAAAGTTCCAAAGCATTTTAAACTTCAGCAGAATTCAAAGAACAATGGAAGAGTTCTACAGACTTATTTAAAAAAACAATGACATACCGAGAACAATGGGAGAGTTCCAAAGCATTTTTAAACATCAGTAGTATTCCGAGAACAATGGGAGAGTTCTACAGACGGATTTAAAAAAACAATAAAATTCCGAGAACAATGGGAGAGTTCCAAAGCATTTTTAAACTTCAGCAGAATTCCGAGAACAATGGAAGAGTTCCAAAGCATTTTTAAACTTCAGCAGAATTCCGAGAACAATTGGAGAGTTCCAAACGATTTTTAAACTTCAGCAGAATTCCGAGAACAATGGAAGAGTTCCAAATCATTTTTAACCTTCAGCAGAATTCCGAGAACAATGGGATAGTTCTACAGACTTATTTAAAAAAAATAATGACACTCCAAGAACAATGGAAGAGTTCCAATACATTTTTAAACTTCAGCAGAATTCCGAGAACAATGGGATAGTTCTACAGACTTATTTGAAAAAAACAATGACATTCCAAGAACAATGGAAGAGTTCCAATGCATTTTTAAACTTCAGCAGAATTCCGAAAACAATGGGAGAGTTCTACAGACTTATTTAAAAAATACAATAACATTCTAAGAACAATGGGAGAGTTCCAAAGCATTTTTAAACTTCAGCAGAATTCTGAGAACAATGGAAGAGATCCAAAGCATTTTTAAACTTCAGCCGGATTCCGAGAACAATGTAACATTTCCAAAGCATTTTTAAACTTCAGCTGAATTCAAAGAACAATGTAACATTTCCTAATCATTTTTAAACTTCAGCAGAATACTGAGAAAAATGGAAGAGTTCCAAAGCATTTTTAAACTTCAGCAGAATTCAAAAAACAATGGAAGAGTTCTACAGACTTATTTAAAAAAACAATGACATACCGAGAACAATGGGAGAGTTCTAAAGCATTTTTAAACATCGGTAGTATTCCGAGAACAATGGGAGAGTTCTACAGACGGATTTAAAAAAACAATAACATTCCGAGAACAAAGGGAGAGTTCCAAACCTTTTTTAAACTTCAGCAGAATTCCGAGAACAATGGAAGAGTTCCAAAGCATTTTTAAACTTCAGCAGAAATTCGAGTACAATGGGAGTGGTCCAAAGCATTTTTAAACTTCAGTAGATTTCCGAGAACAATGGAAGAGTTCTACAGACTGATTTAAAAAACAATAACATTCCGAGAACAATCAGAGAGTTCCAAAGCATTTTTAAATTCAGCAGAATTCCGAAAACTGTGGAAGAGTTCCAAAGCATTTTTAAACTTCATCAGAATTCCGAAAACTGTGGAAGAGTTCCAAAGCATTTTTAAACTACAGCAGAATTTCGAGAACAATGGAAGAGTTCTAAAGCATTTTTAAACCTCAGCAGAATTCCAAGAACAAAGGGAGAGTTGCAAAGCATTTTTAAACTTCAGCAGAATTCCGACAACAATGGGAGACATCTGCAGACTTATTTAAAAAAAACAATGATATCCAAGACCTATGGAAGAGTTCCAAAGCAATTTTAAATTTCAGCAGAATGTCAAGAACAATGGAAGAGTTCTAAAACATTTTTAAACTTCAGCAGAATTTCGAAAACAGTGGAAGAGTTCCAAAGCATTTTTAAATTTCAGCAGAATGTCAAGAACAATGGAAGAGTTCTAAAACATTTTTAAACTTCAGCAGAATTCCGAGAACAATGGAAGAGTTCCAAACCATTTTTAAACTACAGCAGAATTCCGAGAACATTGGGAGAGTTCTAGAGACTTATTTAAAAAAACAATAACATGCCGGGAACAATGTGAGGGTTCTAAAGCATTTTTTAACTTCAGTAGAATTCCGAGAAAAATGGGAGAGTTTTGCAGAATTTTTTAAAAAAACAATGACATACCGGGAACAATGGGTGAGTTCCAAAGCATTTTTAAACTTCAATAGAATACCAAAAAGAATGGAAGAGTTCCAAAGCATTTTTAAACTTCAGCAGAATTTCGAGAACAATGGGAAAGTTCTACAGACTAATTTAAAAAAAACAATAACATTTCGAGAACAATGGGAGTGTTCCAAAGCATTTTTAAACTTCAGCAGAATTCCTCGAACAATGGTAGCATTCCAAAGCATTTTTAAACTACAGCAGATTTCCTAGAACAATGGAAGAGTACTAAAGCATTTTTAAACTTCAGCAGAATTCCAAGTACAATGGGAAACTTCTACAGACTTATTTAAAAAAACAATGACATTTCAAGAACAATGGAAGAGTTCCAGAGCATTTTTAAACTTCAGCAGAATTCCTCGAACAATGGTAGAGTTCCAAAGCATTTTTAAACTTCAGCAGATTTCCGAGAACAATGGAAGAGTTCCAAAGCATTTTTAAACTTCAGCAGAATTTCGAGAACAATGGGAAAGTTCTACAGACTAATTTAAAAAAAACAATAACATTTCGAGAACAATGGGAGTGTTCCAAAGCATTTTTAAACTTCAGCAGAATTCCTCGAACAATGGTAGCATTCCAAAGCATTTTTAAACTACAGCAGATTTCCTAGAACAATGGAAGAGTACTAAAGCATTTTTAAACTTCAGCAGAATTCCAAGTACAATGGGAAACTTCTACAGACTTATTTAAAAAAACAATGACATTTCAAGAACAATGGAAGAGTTCCAGAGCATTTTTAAACTTCAGCAGAATTCCTCGAACAATGGTAGAGTTCCAAAGCATTTTTAAACTTCAGCAGATTTCCGAGAACAATGGAAGAGTTCCAAAGCATTTTTAAACTTCAGCAGAATTTCGAGAACAATGGGAAAGTTCTACAGACTAATTTAAAAAAAACAATAACATTTCGAGAACAATGGGAGTGTTCCAAAGCATTTTTAAACTTCAGCAGAATTCCTCGAACAATGGTAGCATTCCAAAGCATTTTTAAACTACAGCAGATTTCCTAGAACAATGGAAGAGTACTAAAGCATTTTTAAACTTCAGCAGAATTCCAAGTACAATGGGAAACTTCTACAGACTTATTTAAAAAAACAATGACATTTCAAGAACAATGGAAGAGTTCCAGAGCATTTTTAAACTTCAGCAGAATTCCTCGAACAATGGTAGAGTTCCAAAGCATTTTTAAACTTCAGCAGATTTCCGAGAACAATGGAAGAGTTCCAAAGCATTTTTAAACTTCAGCAGAATTCAAAGAACAATGTAACATTTCCAAAGCATTTTTAAACTTCAGCAGAATACTGAGAAAAATGGAAGAGTTCCAAAGCATTTTTAAACTTCAGCAGAATTCAAAAAACAATGGAAGAGTTCTACAGACTTATTTAAAAAAACTATGACATACCGAGAACAATGGGAGAGTTCCAAAGCATTTTTAAACTTAAACAGAATTCCGAAAACAATTGAAGAGTTCCAAATCATTTTTAAACTTCAGCAGAATTTCGAGAACAAAGGTAGTGTTCCAAAGCATTTTTAAACTACACAGAATTCCGAGAACGATGGAACAGTTCCAATGCATTTATAAACTTCAGAAGAATTCCGAGAACAATGGGAGAGTTCCACAGACTGATTTAAAAAAACAATAACATTCCGAGAACAATGGGAGAGTTCCAAAGCATTTTTAAACTTTAGCAGAATTCCAAAAGCAATGGAAGAGTTCCAAAGTATTTTTAAACTTCAGCAGAATTCCGAGAACAATGGAAGAGTTCCAAGCATTTTTAAACTTCAGCAGAATTCCGAGAACAATGGGATAGTTCTACAGACTTATTTAAAAAAAAACAATGACATTCCAAGAACAATGGAAGAGTTCCAATGCATTTTTAAACTTCAGCAGAATTCTGAGAACAATGGGAGAGTTCTACAGACTTATTTAAAAAATACAATAACATTCTAAGAACAATGGGAGAGTTCCAAAGCATTTTTAAACTTCAGCAGAATTCCGAGAACAATTGAAAAGTTCCAAAGCATTTTTAAACTTCAGCCGGATTCCGAGAAAAATGGAAAAGTTCCAAAGCATTTTTAAGCTTCAGCAGAATTCAAAGAACAATGTAACATTTCCTAAGCATTTTTAAACTTCAGCAGAATACTGAGAAAAATGGAAGAGTTCCAAAGCATTTTTAAACTTCAGCAGAATTCAAAAAACAATGGAAGAGTTCTACAGACTTATTTAAAAAAACAATGACATACCGAAAACAATGGGAGAGTTCTAAAGCATTTTTAAACATCGGTAGTATTCCGAGAACAATGGGAGAGTTCTACAGACGGATTTAAAAAAACAATAACATTCCGAGAACAAAGGGAGAGTTCCAAACCTTTTTTAAACTTCAGCAGAATTCCGAGAACAATGGAAGAGTTCCAAAGCATTTTTAAACTTCAGCAGAAATTCGAGTACAATGGGAGTGGTCCAAAGCATTTTTAAACTTCAGTAGACTTCCAAGAACAATGGGAGACATCTACAGACTTATTTAAAAAAAACAATGATATCCAAGACCTATGGAAGAGTTCCAAAGCAATTTTAAATTTCAGCAGAATGTCAAGAACAATGGAAGAGTTCTAAAACATTTTTAAACTTCAGCAGAATTTCGAAAACAGTGGAAGAGTTCCAAAGCATTTTTAAATTTCAGCAGAATGTCAAGAACAATGGAAGAGTTCTAAAACATTTTTAAACTTCAGCAGAATTCCGAGAACAATGGAAGAGTTCCAAACCATTTTTAAACTACAGCAGAATTCCGAGAACATTGGGAGAGTTCTAGAGACTTATTTAAAAAAACAATAACATGCCGGGAACAATGGGAGGGTTCTAAAGCATTTTTTAACTTCAGTAGAATTCCGAGAAAAATGGGAGAGTTTTGCAGAATTTTTTAAAAAAACAATGACATACCGGGAACAATCGGTGAGTTCCAAAGCATTTTTAAACTTCAATAGAATACCAAAAAGAATGGAAGAGTTCCAAAGCATTTTTAAACTTCAGCAGAATTTCGAGAACAATGGGAAAGTTCTACAGACTTATTTAAAAAAAACAATAACATTTCGAGAACAATGGGAGTGTTCCAAAGCATTTTTAAACTTCAGCAGAATTCCTCGAACAATGGTAGCATTCCAAAGCATTTTTAAACTACAGCAGATTTCCTAGAACAATGGAAGAGTACTAAAGCATTTTTAAACTTCAGCAGAATTCCAAGTACAATGGGAAACTTCTACAGACTTATTTAAAAAAACAATGACATTTCAAGAGCAATGGAAGAGTTCCAGAGCATTTTTAAACTTCAGCAGAATTCCTCGAACAATGGTAGAGTTCCAAAGCATTTTTAAACTTCAGCAGATTTCCGAGAACAATGGAAGAGTTCCAAAGCATTTTTAAACTTCAGCAGAATTCAAAGAACAATGTAACATTTCCAAAGCATTTTTAAACTTCAGCAGAATACCTAGAAAAATGGAAGAGTTCCAAAGCATTTTTAAACTTCAGCAGAATTCAAAAAACAATGGAAGAGTTCTACAGACTTATTTAAAAAAACTATGACATACCGAGAACAATGGGAGAGTTCCAAAGCATTTTTAAACTTCAACAGAATTCCGAAAACAATTGAAGAGTTCCAAATCATTTTTAAACTTCAGCAGAATTTCGAGAACAAGGGTAGTGTTCCAAAGCATTTTTAAACTACACAGAATTCCGAGAACGATGGAACAGTTCCAATGCATTTATAAACTTCAGAAGAATTCCGAGAACAATGGGAGAGTTCCACAGACTGATTTAAAAAAACAATAACATTCCGAGAACAATGGGAGAGTTCCAAAGCATTTTTAAACTTTAGCAGAATTCCAAAAGCAATGGAAGAGTTCCAAAGTATTTTTAAACTTCAGCAGAATTCCGAGAACAATGGAAGAGTTCCAAGCATTTTTAAACTTCAGCAGAATTCCGAGAACAATGGGATAGTTCTACAGACTTATTTAAAAAAAAACAATGACATTCCAAGAACAATGGAAGAGTTCCAATGCATTTTTAAAGTTCAGCAGAATTCCGAGAACAATGGGAGAGTTCTACAGACTTATTTAAAAAATACAATAACATTCTAAGAACAATGGGAGAGTTCCAAAGCATTTTTAAACTTCAGCAGAATTCCGAGAACAATTGAAAAGTTCCAAAGCATTTTTAAACTTCAGCCGGATTCCGAGAAAAATGGAAAAGTTCCAAAGCATTTTTAAACTTCAGCAGAATTCAAAGAACAATGTAACATTTCCTAAGCATTTTTAAACTTCAGCAGAATACTGAGAAAAATGGAAGAGTTCCAAAGCATTTTTAAACTTCAGCAGAATTCAAAAAACAATGGAAGAGTTCTACAGATTTATTTAATAAAACAATGACATACCGAAAACAATGGGAGAGTTCTAAAGCATTTTTAAACATCGGTAGTATTCCGAGAACAATGGGAGAGTTCTACAGATGGATTTAAAAAAACAATAACATTCCGAGAACAAAGGGAGAGTTCCAAACCTTTTTTAAACTTCAGCAGAATTCCGAGAACAATGGAAGAGTTCCAAAGCATTTTTAAACTTCAGCAGAAATTCGAGTACAATGGGAGTGGTCCAAAGCATTTTTAAACTTCAGTAGACTTCCGAGAACAATGGAAGAGTTCTACAGACTGATTTAAAAAACAATAACATTCCGAGAACAATCAGAGAGTTCCAAAGCATTTTTAAATTCAGCAGAATTTCGAGAACAATGGGAAAGTTCTACAGACTTATTTAAAAAAACAATAACATTTCGAGAACAATGGGAGTGTTCCAAAGCATTTTTAAACTTCAGCAGAATTCCTCGAACAATGGTAGCATTCCAAAGCATTTTTAAACTACAGCAGATTTCCTAGAACAATGGAAGAGTACTAAAGCATTTTTAAACTTCAGCAGATTTCCGAGAACAATGGAAGAGTTCCAAAGCATTTTTAAACTTCAGCAGAATTCAAAGAACAATGTAACATTTCCAAGGCATTTTTAAACTTCAGCAGAATACTGAGAAAAATGGAAGAGTTCCAAAGCATTTTTAAACTTCAGCAGAATTCAAAAAACAATGGAAGAGTTCTACAGACTTATTTAAAAAAACTATGACATACCGAGAACAATGGGAGAGTTCCAAAGCATTTTTAAACTTCAGCAGAAATCCGAGAACAATGGAAGAGTTCCAAAGCATTTTTAAACTTCAGCAGAAATTCGAGTGCAATGGGAGTGGTCCAAAGCATTTTTAAGCTTCAGTAGACTTAGTTGAACAATGGAAGAGTTCTACAGACTGATTTAAAAAACAATAACATCCCGAGAACATTCAGAGAGTTCCAAAGCATTTTTAAATTCAGCAGAATTCTGAGATCAATGGAAGAGTTCCAAAGCATTTTTAAACTTCAGCAGAATTCCGAAAACTGTGGAAGAGTTCTAAAGCATTTTTAAACTAGAGCAGAATTTCGAGAACAATGGAAGAGTTTCAAAGCTTTTTTGAACTTCTGCTGAATTCCGCGTATAATGGGAGAGTTCCAAACCATTTTTAAACTTCAGCAGAATTCCGAGAACAATGGAAGAGTTCCAAAGCATTTTTAAACTTCATCAGAATTCCGAGAACAATGGAAGAGTTCCAAATCATTTTTAAACTTCAGCAGAATTCCGAGAACAATGGAAGAGTTCCAAATCATTTTTGAACTTCAGCAAAATTCCGAGAACAATGGAAGAGTTCCATAGCATTTTTAAACTTCAGCAGAATTCCGAGAACAATTGGAGAGTTCCAAAGCATTTTTAAACTTCAGCAGAATTCCGAGAGCAATGGAAGAGTTCCAAAGCATTTTTAAACTTCAGCAGAATTCCGAGAACAATGGAAGAGTTCCAAACCATTTTTAAACTACAGCAGAATTCCGAGAACATTGGGAGAGTTCTAGAGACTTATTTAAAAAAACAGTAACATACCGGGAACAATGGGAGGGTTCTAAAGCGTTTTTTAACTTCAGTAGAATTCCGAAAAAAATGGGAGAGTTCTGCAGAATTTTTTTAAAAAACAATGACATACTGGGAACAATGGGTGAGTTCAAAAGCATTTTTAAACATCAATAGAATACCAAGAAGAATGGAAGAGTTCCAAAGCATTTTTAAATTTCAGCAGAATTTCGAGAACAATGGGAAAGTTCTACAGACTTATTTAAAAAAACAATAACATTTCGAGAACAATGGGAGTGTTCCAAAGCATTTTTAAACTTCAGCAGAATTCCGAGAAAAATGGAAGAGCTCCAAAGCTTTTTTAAACTTCAGCAGAATTCCTCGAACAATGGTAGCGTTCCAAAGCATTTTTAAACTACAGCAGATTTCCTAGAACAATGGAAGAGTACTAAAGCATTTTTAAACTTCAGCAGAATTCCAAGTACAATGGGAGACTTCTACAGACTTATTTAAAAAAACAATGACATTTCAAGAACAATGGAAGAGTTCCAAAGCATTTTTAAACTTCAGCAGAATTCCTCGAAAAATGATAGAGTTCCAAAGCATTTTTAAACTTCAGCAGATTTCCAAGAACAATGGAAGAGTTCCAAAGCATTTTTAAACTTCAGCAGAATTCCGAGAACAATGGAAGAGTTCCAAAGCATTTTTAAACTTCAGCAGAATTCCGAGAACAATGGAAGAGTTCCAAAGCATTTTTAAACTTCAGCAGAATTCCGAGAACAATGGAAAAGTTCCAAAGCATTTTAAACTTCAGCAGAATTCAAAGAACAATGGAAGAGTTCTACAGACTTATTTAAAAAAACACTGACATACCGAGAACAATGGGAGAGTTCCAAAGCATTTTTAAACATCAGTAGTATTCCGAGAACAATGGGAGAGTTCTACAGACGGATTTAAAAAAACAATAAAATTCCGAGAACAATGGGAGAGTTCCAAAGCATTTTTAAACTTCAGCAGAATTCCGAGAACAATGGAAGAGTTCCAAAGCATTTTTAAACTTCAGCAGAATTCCAAGAACAATGGGAGAGTTCCAAAGGATTTTTAAACTTCAGCAGAATTCCGAGAACAATGGAAGAGTTCCAAATCATTTTTAACCTTCAGCAGAATTCCGAGAACAATGGGTTAGTTCTACAGACTTATTTAAAAAAAACAATGACACTCCAAGAACAATGGAAGAGTTCCAATGCATTTTTAAACTTCAGCAGAATTCCGAGAACAATGGGATAGTTCTACAGACTTATTTAAAAAAAAACAATGACATTCCAAGAACAATGGAAGAGTTCCAATGCATTTTTAAACTTCAGCAGAATTCCGAAAACAATGGGAGAGTTCTACAGACTTATTTAAAAAAAACAATGATATTCCAAGACCTATGGAATAGTTCCAAAGCATTTTTAAATTTCAGCAGAATGTCAAGAACAATGGAAGAGTTCTAAAACATTTTTAAACTTCAGCAGAATTTCGAAAACAGTGGAAGAGTTCCAAAGCATTTGTAAATTTCAGCAGAATGTCAAGAACAATGGAAGAGTTCTAAAACATTTTTAAACTTCAGCAGAATTCCGAGAACAATGGAAGAGTTCCAAACCATTTTTAAACTACAGCAGAATTCCGAGAACATTGGGAGAGTTCTAGAGACTTATTTAAAAAAACAATAACATACCGGGAACAATGGGAGGGTTCTAAAGCATTTTTTAACTTCAGCAGACTTCCGAGAACAATGGGAGAGTTCTACAGATTTATTTAAAAAAACAATGACATTCTATGAACACTGGAACAGTTCCAAAGCATTTTTAAACTTCAGCAGAATTGCGAGAACAATTGAAGAGTTCCAAAGAATTTTTAAACTTCAGCAGAATTCCGAGAGCACTGGAATAGTTCCAAAGCATTTTTAAACTTCAGCAGAATTCCGAGAAGAATGGAAGAGTTCCAAAGCATTTTTAAACTTCAGCAGAATTCCGACAACAATGGGAGACATCTACAGACTTATTTAAAAAAAACAATGATATTCCAAGACCTATGGAAGAGTTCCAAAGCATTTGTAAATTTCAGCAGAATGTCAAGAACAATGGAAGAGTTCTAAAACATTTTTAAACTTCAGCAGAATTCCGAGAACAATGGAAGAGTTCCAAACCATTTTTAAACTACAGCAGAATTCCGAGAACATTGGGAGAGTTCTAGAGACTTATTTAAAAAAACAATAACATACCGGGAACAATGGGAGGGTTCTAAAGCATTTTTTAACTTCAGTAGAATTCCGAGAAAAATGGGAGAGTTTTGCAGAATTTTTTAAAAAAACAATGACATACCGGGAACAATGGGTGAGTTCCAAAGCATTTTTAAACTTCAATAGAATACCAAAAAGAATGGAAGAGTTCCAAACATTTTTAAATTTCAGCAGAATTTCGAGAACAATGGGAAAGTTCTTCAGACTTATTTAAAAAAACAATAACATTTCGAGAACAATGGGAGTGTTCCAAAGCATTTTTAAACTTCAGCAGAATTCCTCGAACAATGGTAGCGTTCCAAAGCATTTTTAAACTACAGCAGATTTCCTAGAACAATGGAAGAGTACTATAGCATTTTTAAACCTCAGCAGAATTCCAAGTACAATGGGAAACTTCTACAGACTTATTTAAAAAAACAATGACATTTCAAGAACAATGGAAGAGTTCCAGAGCATTTTTAAACTTCAGTAGAATTCCTCGAACAATGGTAGAGTTCCAAAGCATTTTTAAACTTCAGCAGATTTCCGAGAACAATGGAAGAGTTCCAAAGCATTTTTAAACTTCAGCAGAATTCCGAGAACAATGGAAGAGTTCCAAAGCATTTTTAAACTTCAGCAGAATTCCGAGAACAATGGAAGAGTTCCAAAGCATTTTTAAACTTCAGCAGAATTCCGAGCACAATGGAAAAGTTCCAAAGCATTTTAAACTTCAGCAGAATTCAAAGAACAATGGAAGAGTTCTACAGACTTATTTAAAAAAACAATGACATACCAAGAACAATGGGAGAGTTCCACAGCATTTTTAAACATCAGTAGTATTCCAAGAACAATGGGAGAGTTCTACAGACGGATTTAAAAAAACAAAAAAATTCCGAGAACAATGGGAGAGTTCCAAAGCATTTCTAAACTTCAGCAGAATTCCGAGAACAATGGGAGAGTTCCAAAGGATTTTTAAACTTCAGCAGAATTCCGAGAACAATGGAAGAGTTCCAAATCATTTTTAACCTTCAGCAGAATTCCGAGAACAATGGAAGAGTTCCAAATCATTTTTAACCTTCAGCAGAATTCCGAGAACAATGAAAGAGTTCTACAGACTTATTTAAAAAAACAATGACATACCGAGAACAATGGGAGAGTTCCAAAGCATTTTTAAACTTCAACAGAATTCCGAAAACAATTGAAGAGTT
The DNA here is from genome assembly GCF_046119375.1 of Phyllobates terribilis. NCBI lineage: Eukaryota > Metazoa > Chordata > Amphibia > Anura > Dendrobatidae > Phyllobates > Phyllobates terribilis. The sequence goes on from NW_027362771.1 coordinate 252,651,324, forward strand.
CCAAATCATTTTTAAACTTCAGCAGAATTTCGAGAACAAGGGAAGTGTTCCAAAGGATTTTTAAACTACACAGAATTCCGAGAACGATGGAACAGTTCCAATGCATTTATAAACTTCAGAAGAATTCCGAGAACAATGGGAGAGTTCCACAGACTGATTTAAAAAAACAATAACATTCGGAGAACAATGGGAGAGTTCCAAAGCATTTTTAAACTTTAGCAGAATTCCAAAAGCAATGGAAGAGTTCCAAAGTATTTTTAAACTTCAGCAGAATTCCGAGAAAAATGGAAGAGTTCCAAGCATTTTTAAACTTCAGCAGAATTCCAAGAACAATGGGATAGTGCTACAGACTTATTTAAAAAAAACAATGACATTCCAAGAACAATGGAAGAGTTCCAATGCATTTTTAAACTTCAGCAGAATTCCGAGAACAATGGGAGAGTTCTACAGACTTATTTAAAAAATACAATAACATTCTAAGAACAATGGGAGAGTTCCAAAGCATTTTTAAACTTCAGCAGAATTCCGAGAACAATGGAAAAGTTCCAAAGCATTTTTAAACTTCAGCAGAAATTCGAGTACAATGGGAGTGGTCCAAAGCATTTTTAAACTTCAGTAGAATACTGAGAAAAATGGAAGAGTTCCAAAGCATTTTTAAACTTCAGCAGAATTCAAAAAACAATGGAAGAGTTCTACAGACTTATTTAAAAAAACAATAACATTCCGAGAACAAAGGGAGAGTTCCAAAGCATTTTTAAACTTCAGCAGAATTCTGAGAACAATGGAAGAGTTCCAAAGCATTTTTAAACTTCAGCAGAAATTCGAGTACAATGGGAGTGGTCCAAAGCATTTTTAAACTTCAGTAGACTTCCGAGAACAATGGAAGAGTTCTACAGACTGATTAAAAAAACAATAACATTCCGAGAACAATCAGAGAGTTCCAAAGCATTTTTAGATCCAGTAAAATTCCGAGAAAAATGGAAGAGTTCCAAAGCATTTTTAAACTTCAGCAGAATTCCGAAAACTGTGGAAGAGTTCCAAAGCATTTTTAAACTACAGCAGAATTTCGAGAACAATGGAAGAGTTCCAAAGCTTTTTTGAACTTCTGCTGAATTCCGCGTATAATGGGAGAGTTCCAAACCATTTTTAAACTTCAGCAGAATTCCGATAACAATGGGAGACATCTACAGACTTATTTATAAAAAACAATGATATTCCAAGACCTATGGAAGAGTTTCAAAGCATTTTTAAACTTCAGCAGAATTCCGAGAACAATGGAAGAGTTCCAAAGCATTTTTAAACTTCAGCAGAATTCCGAGAACAATGGAAAAGTTCCATAGCATTTTTAAACTTCAGCAGAATTTCGAAAACAGTGGAAGAGTTCCAAAGCATTTTTAAATTTCAGCAGAATGTCAAGAACAATGGAAGAGTTCTAAAACATTTTTAAACTTCAGCAGAATTCCGAGAACAATGGAAGAGATCCAAAGCATTTTTAATCTTCAGCAGAATTCCGAGAACAATGTGAGAGTTCCAAAGCATTTTTAAACTTCAGCAGAATTCCGAGAACAATGTAAGAATACTAAAGCATTTTTAAACTTCAGCCGAATTCCGAGAACAATGGGAGGCTTCTACAGACTTATTTAAAAAAAAATGACATTCCAAGACCAATGGAAGAGTTCCAAGACATTTTTAAGCTTCAGCAGAATTCCGAGAACAATGGAAGAGATCCAAAGCTTTTTTAAACTTCAGCAGAATTCCTCGAACAATGGTAGCGTTCCAAAGCATTTTAAAACTTCAGCAGAATTCCTTGAGCAATGGGAGAGTTCTACAGACTATTTTTAAACTTCAGCAGAATTCCGAGAACAATGTGAGAGTTCTAGAGACTTATTTAAAAAATACTATAACATTCCGAGAACAATGGTAGAGTTCCAAAGAATTTTTAAACTTCAGCAGAATTCTGAGAACAATGGAAGAGTTCCAAAGCATTTCTAAACTTGAATAGTATTCTGAGAACAATGGGAGAGTTCTACAGACTGATTTAAAAAAAAGTAACATTTTGAGGACAATAGGAGAATTCCAAAGCATTTTTAAGCTTCAGCAGAATTCCAAGAACAATGGAAGAGTTCCAAAGTATTTTTAAACTTCAGCAGAATTCCGAGAACAAAGCAAAAGTTCCAAAGCATTTTTAAACTTCAGGAGAATTCAAAGAACAATGTAACAGTTCCAAAGCATTTTTAAACTTCAGCAGAATTCCGAAAACAATGGAAGAGTTCAAAAGCATTTTTAAATTTTAGCAGAATTCAAAGAACAATGGAAGAGTTCTACAGACTGATTTAAAAAAACAGTAACATTTCTAGAACAATCGGAGAGTTCCAAAGCATTTTTAAATTTCAGCAGAATTCCGAGAACAATGGAAGAGTTTTAAAGCATTTTTAAACTTCAGTAGGATTCCGTATACAATGGGAGTGTTCCAAAGCATTTTTTTTACTTCAGTTGAATTCCGTGAACAATGGAAGAGTTCTACAGACTGATTAAAAAAAACAATAACATTCCGAAAAAAATGGGAGAGTTTCAAAGCATTTTTAAACTTCAACAGAATTCCGAGAACAATGGAAGGGTTCCAAAGCATTTTTAAACTTCAGCGGAATTCCAAGAACAATTTAAGAGTTTCAAAGCATTTTTAAACTTCAGCAGAATTCTGAGAACAATGGGAGAGTTCTACAGACTATTTTTAAACTTCAGCAAAATTCCGAGTACAATGGAAGTGTTCCAAAGCATTTTTAAACTTCAGCAGAACTCCGAGAACAATGGGAGAGTTCTACAGACTTATTTAAAAAATACAATAACATTCCGAGAACAATGGTAGAGTCCCAAAGCATTTTTAAACTTCAGCAGAATTCCGAGAACAATGGAAGAGTTCCAAAGCATTTTTAAACTTCAGCAGAATTCCGAAAGCAATGGAAAAGTTCCAAAGCATTTTTAAACTTCAGCAGAATTCAAAGAACAATGTAACAGTTCCAAAGCATTTTTAAACTTCAGCAGAATTCCGAGAAAAATGGAAGAGTTCCAAAGCATTTTTACATATCAGCAGAATTCAAAGAACAGTGGAAGAGTTCTACAGATTTATTTAAAAAACAGTGACATACCGAGAACAATGGGAGAGTTCCGAAGCATTTCTAAACTTCAATAGTATTCTGAGAACAATGGGAGAATTCTACAGACTGATTTAAAAAAACAGTAACATTTCGAGGACAATGGGAGAGTTCCAAAGCATTTTTAAGCTTCAGCAGAATTCCAAGAACAATGGAAGAGTTCCAAAGCATTTTTAAACTTCAGCTGAAATCCGAGAACAATGGGAGTGTTCCAAAGCATTTTTAAACTTCAGTAGAATTCCGAGAACAATGGTAGAGCTCTACAGACTGATTTAGAAAAACAATAACATTCTGAAAACAATGGGAGAGCTTCAAAGCATTTATAAGCTTCAGCAGAATTCCGAGAACAATGGAAGAGTTCTACAGACTGATAAAAAAAAACAATAACACTACGAGAACAATGGGAGAGTTTCAAAGCATTTTTAAGCTTCAGGAGAATTCCGAGAACTATGGAAGATTTCCTAAGCTTTAAATTTCAGCTGAATTCCGAGAACAATGGGACAGTTCCAAAGCATTTTTAAACTTCAGCAGAATTCCGAGAGCAATGGGAGAGTTCTACAGACTATTTTTAAACTTCAGCAGAATTCCAAGAACAATGGAAGTGTTCCAAAGCATTTTTAAACTTCAGCAGAATTCCGAGAACAATGGGAGAGTTCTACAGACTTATTTTTTTAAAAAATAACATTCTGGGAACAATGGGAGAGTTCCAAAGCATTTTTAAACTTCAGCAGTATTCCGAGAACAATGGAAGAGTTCCAAAGCATTTTTAAACTTCAGCAGAATTCCGAGAACAATGGGAGAGTTCTACAGACTATTTTTAAACTTCAGCAGAATTTTGAGAACAATGGAAGAGCTCCAAAGCATTTTTAAACTTCAGCAGAATTCTGATAACAATGCAGAGTTCTACAGACTTATTTAAAAAAAACAAAAACAGTCCGAGAACAATGGGAAAGTTCCAAAGCATTTTTAAAGTACAGCAGAATTCCGAGAACAATGGAAGAGTTGCAAAGCATCTTTAAACTTCAGCACAATTCCGAAAACGATGGAAGAGTTCCAAAGCATTTTTAAACTACAGCAGAATTCCGAGAACAATGGGAGAGTTCTACAGACTTATATAAAAAAAACAATGACATACCGGGAACAATGGGAGGGTTCCAAAGCATTTTTAAACTTCTGTAGAATTCCGAGAAAAATGGGAGAGTTCTACAGACTTATTTAAAAAAACAATGGCATACTGGGAACAATGGGTGAGTTCTAAGCATTTTTAAACTTCAATAGAATTCCAAAAACAATGGGAGAGTTTCACAGACTGCTTTTAAAAAACAATAACATTCCGAGAACAATGGGAGAGTTCCAAAGCATTTTTAGAGTTCAGCAGAATTCTGAGAACAATGGAAGTATTCCAAAGCATTTTTAAACTTCAGCAGAATTCCGAGAACAATGGAAGAGTTCCAAAGCGTTTTTAAACTACAGAAGAATTCCGAGAACAATGGAAGAGTTCCAAAGCATTTTTAAACTTCAGCAGAATTCTGAAAAACAATTAAAGAGTACTACAAACGTATTTAAAATAACAATGACATACCGAGAACAATAGCAGAGTTCCAAAGGATTTTTAAACTTTAGCAGAATTCCGAGAATAATGGGAGAGACCTACAGACTGATTTAAGAAAACAATGACATACTGAGAACAATAGGAGTGTTCCAAAGCATTTTAAAACTTTAGTAGACTTCTGAGAACAATGGGAGACTTCTACAGACTGATTTAAAAAAGCAATGACATACCGAGAACAATATGAGAGTTCCAAAGCATTTTTAAACTTCAGCAGAATTCCGAGAACAATGGAAGAGTTCCAAAGCATTTTTAAACTACATTAGAATTCCGAGAACACTGGAAGAGTTCCAAAGCATTTTCAAACTTCAGCAGAATTCTGAGAACAATGGGAGAGTTCTACAGACTATTTTTAAACTTCAGCAAAATTCCAAGAACAATGGAAGTGTTCCAAAGCATTTTTAAACTTCAGCAGAATTCTAAGAACAATCGGAGAGTTCTACAGACTTATTTAAAAATTACAATAATATTCCGAGAACAGTGGTAGAGTTCCAAAGCATTTTTAAACTTCAGCAGAATTCGAAGAACAATGGAAGAGTTCCAAAGCATTTTTAAACTTCAGCAGAATTCCTAAAACAATGGAAAAGTTCCAAAGCATTTTTAAATTTCAGCAGAATTCAAAGAACAATTGAAGAGTTCTACAGACTGATCTAAAAAACAATGACATACCAAGAGCAATATGTAAAGAGAGGAGAGAACAAGGCGCAATGGGTGACTCAGTATTGCAATTTGTAGAGGGGTGTGTGAATGGCTACTAACCTTATGAAGATGTGCACCTCTGCACAACCCCAGTGTAAAGCTCCACAAGCTCCGCTCTGTTGGTGGCTGTCATCTATTTCCAGCGGCGTTCACAGATCCTGGTCTCTCGGTGGTGGATCACGTGGTCAGGTTAGTAGCATGTAATGCCGAGATAGACGCCCAGCTTCACCAACTCCCCCAGCAGCATTCCGGAGGGGTTAAGGCAGCGCAGCTTGAAAAACCAGGGTAGTAATTTTAATTAAATTGCTCCCACAGGTGAAAAAACAATAGATTAAAGGCAGCTCCCCAACAGGGGGAAAAGGACAATCAGTGAATATGAATAGCGGTACCAGAGTGCCAATAACAGGGCAAAAATATTAAAAGGACTGATTTATTAATACACACACAACGCGTTTCGGTGGACACAGCCACCTTCATCAGGTGTGACAAGCAGCAAACAATTGATCCTTATATACATTTGACTAGGTATACATTTACTTAAAAGGGGCGGGGCCGGATACAGAGTAATACCTCTATATTAACCCCTTGAGTTCATATATGCTCAATAGAGTAAAAAGGATTGTTATAAAATAATGCCTAATGAAGCATATAGGGTTCTTATAAAAAGGATTCGCTGTAAAAAAAAAAAAAACTTGTGAATCCTATAATCTAATGAAGTATTAAGATTATAGGATTCACAAGTTTTTTTTTTTTTTTACAGCGAATCCTTTTTATAAGAACCCTATATGCTTCATTAGGCATTATTTTATAACAATCCTTTTTACTCTATTGAGCATATATGAACTCAAGGGGTTAATATAGAGGTATTACTCTGTATCTGGCCCCGCCCCTTTTAAGTAAATGTATACCTAGTCAAATGTATATAAGGATCAATTGTTTGCTGCTTGTCACACCTGATGAAGGTGGCTGTGTCCACCGAAACGCGTTGTGTGTGTATTAATAAATCAGTCCTTTTAATATTTTTGCCCTGTTATTGGCGCTCTGGTACCGCTATTCATATTCACTGATTATACCGAGAACAATGGCAGAGTTCTACAGACTTATTTAAAAAAAACAATAACAGTCCGAGAACAATGGGAAAGTTCCAAAGCATTTTTAAACTACAGCAGAATTCCGAGAACAATGGGAGAGTTCTACATACTTATATAAAAAAACAATGACATACCGGGAACAATGGGAGGGTTCCAAATCATTTTTAAACTTCAGTAGAATTCCGAGAAAAATGGGAGAGTTCTACAGACTTATTTAAAAAAACAATGACATTCTGGGAACAATGGGTCAGTTCCAACGCATTTTTAAACTTCAATAGAATTCCAAGAACAATGGGAGAGTTTTACAGACTGATTTTAAAAAACAATAACATTCCGAGAACAATGGGAGAGTCCCAAAGCATTTTTAGAGTTCAGCAGAATTCTGAGAACAATGGAAGATTTCCAAAGTATTTTTAAACTTCAGCAGAATTCCGAGAACAATGGAAGAGATCCAAAGCATTTTTAAACTACTGAAGAATTCCGAGAACAATAGGAGAGTTCCAAAGCATTTTTAAACTTGAGCAGAATTCCGAGAACAATGGGAGAGTTCTACAGACTGATTTGAAAAAACAATGACGTACCGAGAACAATAGGAGAGTTCCAAAGCATTTTTAATCTTTAGTAGAATTCCGAGAACAATGGGAGAGTTCTACAGACTGATTTAAAAAAACAATAACATTCCGAGAACAATGGCAGAGTTCCAAAGCATTTTTAAACTTCAGCAGAATTCCGAAAGCAATGGAAGAGTTCCAAGCATTTTTAAACTTCAGCAGAATTCCGAGAACAATGAAAGAGTTCTACAGACTGATCTAAAAAAACAATAACATTCCGAGTACAATGGGAGAGTTCCAAAGCATTTTTAAACTCCAGCAGAATTCCGAGAACAATGTAAGAGTTCCAAAGGATTTTTAAACTTCAGCAGAATTCCGAGAACAATGTAAGTGTTCCAAAGTATTTTTAAAATTCAGCAGATTTCTGAGAACAATGGGAGAGTTCTGCAGACTGATTTAAAAAACAATAGCAATCCAAGAACAATGGGAGAGTTCCAAAGCATTTTTAAACTTCAGCAGACTTCCGAGAACAATGGAAGAGTTCCAAAGCATTTTTAAACTACAGAAGAATTCCGAGAACAATGGAAGAGTTCCAAAGCATTTTAAAACTTCAGCAGAATTCCGAGAACAATCAAAGAGTACTACAGACTTATTTAAAAAAACAATGACATACCGAGAACAATAGGAGAGTTCCAAAGCATTTTTAAATTTTAGCAGAATTCCGAGAACAATGGGAGAGTTCTACAGACTGATTTAAAAAAACAATGACATAACGAGAACAATAGGAGAGTTCCAAAGCATTTTAAAACTTTAGCAGAATTCCGAGAACAATGGGAGAGTTCTACAGACTGATTTAAAAAGACAATGACATACCGAGAACAATAGGAGAGTTCCAAAGCATTTTTAAACTTCAGCAGAATTCCGAAAACAATGGAAGAGTTCCAAAGCATTTTTAAATGACAGAAGAATTCCGAGAACACTGGAAGAGTTCCAAAGCATTTTCAAACTTCAGTAGAATTCCGAGAACAATGGGAGAGTTCTACAGACTATTTTTAAACTTCAGCAAAAATTCCGAGAACAATGGAAGTGTTCCAAAGCATTTTTAAACTTCAGCAGAATTCCGAGAACAATGGGAGAATTCTACAGACTTATTTAAAAATTACAATAAAATTCGGAGAACACTGGTAGAGTTCCAAAGCATTTTTAAACTTCAGCAGAATTCGGAGAACAATGGAAGAGTTCCAAAGCATTTTTAAACTTCAGCAGAATTCCGAAAACAATGAAAAAGTTCCAAAGCATTTTTAAATTTCAGCAGAATTTAAAGAACAATTGAAGAGTTCTACAGACTTATTTAATAAAACAATGACATACCGAGAACAATGGGAGTGTTCCAAAGCATTTTAAAACTTCAGTAGAATTCTGAGAACAATGGAAGAGTTCTAAAAACTGATTTAAAAAAACAATAACATTCCGAGGACAATGGGAGAGTTCCAAAGCATTTTTAAGCTTCAGCAGAATTCCGAGAACAATGGAAGAGTTCCAAAGCTTTTTTAAACTTCAGCAGAAATCCGAGTACAATGGGAGTGTTCCAAAGCATTTTTAAACTTCAGGAGAATTCCGAGAACAATGGAAGATTTCCAAAGCATTTTTCAACTTCATCAAATTCCTAAGAAAAATGGGAGAGTTCTACATACTATTTTTAAACTTCAGCAGAATTCCAAGAACAAAGGAAGTGTTCCAAAGCTTTTTCAAACTTCAGCAGAATTCCACAAACAATGGTAGAGTTTCAAAGCATTTTTAAACTACAGCAGCATTCCGAGAACAATGGAAGAATTCGAAAGCATTTTAAAACTTCAGCAGAATTCCGAGAACAATGGAAGAGTTCCAAAGCATTTTTAAACTTCAGCAGAATTCCGAGAACACTGGTAGAGTTCCAAAGCATTTTTAAACATCAGCAGAATTCCGAGAACACTGGGAGAGTTCTACAGACTATTTTTAAACTTCAGCAGAATTCCGAGAACAATGGAAGAGTTCCAAAGCATTTTTAAACTTCAACAGTATTCTGAGAACAATGGGAGAGTTCTACAGACTTATTTAAAAAATACAATAACATTCCGAGAACAATGTGAGAGCTTCAAAGCATTTTTAAACTTCACCAGAATTCCGAGAACAATGGAAGAGTTCCAAAGCATTTTTAAACTTCAGCAGAATTCCGAGAACAATGGAAGAGTTCTACAGACTTATTTAAAAAAACAATGACCTACCGAGAACAATGGAGAGTTCCATAGCATTTCTAAATTTCAGTAGTATAAAAAACAATAACATTGCGAGAACAATTGGAGTGTTCCAAAGCATTTTTAAACTACTGAAGAATTCCGAGAACAATGGAAGAGTTCCAAAGCATTTTTAAACTACTGAAGAATTCCGAGAACAATGGAAGAGTTCCAAAGCATTTTTAAACTTCAGCAGAATTCCGAGAACAATGAAAGAGTACTACAGACTTATTTAAAAAAACAATGACAAACCGAGAACAATAGGAGAGTTCCAAAGCATTTTTAAACTTTAGCAGAATTCCGAGAACAATGGGAGAGTTCTACAGACTGATTTAAAAAAACAATGACGTACCGAGAACTATAGGAGAGTTCCAAAGCATTTTTAAACTTTAGTAGAATTCCGACAACAATGGGAGAGTTCTACAGACTGATTTAAAAAAACAATAACATTCCAAGAACAATGGGAGAGTTCCAAAGCATTTTAAAACTTCAGCAGAATTCCGAGAACAATGGAAGAGTACCAAAGCATTTTTAAACTTCAGAAGAATTCCGAGAACAATGGAAGAGTTAAAAAGCATTGTTAAACTTCAGGAGAATTCCGAGAACAATGGAAGAGTTCCAAAGCATTTTTAAACTTCAGCAGAATTCCGAGAACAATGGAAGTGTTCCAAAGTATTTTTAAAATTCAGCAGAATTCAGAGAACAATGGGAGAGTTCTGCAGACTGATTTAAAAAAACAATAACATTCCTAGAACAATGGGAGAGTTCCAAAGCATTTTTAAACTTCAGCAGAATTCCGAGAACAATGGAAGAGTTCCAAAGCATTTTTAAACTACAGAAGAATTCCGAGAACAATGGAAGAGTTCCAAAGCATTTTTAAACTTCAGCAGAATTCCGAGAACAATGAAAGAGTACTACAGACTTATTTAAAAAAACAATGACATACCGAGAACAATAGGAGAGTTCCAAAGCATTTTTAAACTCCAGCAAATTTCCTAGAACAATTGGAGAGTTCTACAGACTGATTTAAAAAAACAATGACATACCGAGAAAAATAGGAGAGTTCCAAAGCATTTTTAAACTTTAGCAGGATTCCGAGAACAATGGGAGAGTTCTACAGACTGATTTAAAAAAACAATAACATTCCAAGAACAATGGGAGAGTTCCAAAGCATTTTTAAACTTCATCACAATTCCGAGAACAATGGAAGAGTACCAAAGCATTTTTAAACTTCAGCAGAATTCCGAGAACAATGGAAGAGTTCCAAAACATTTTTAAACTTCAGCAGAATTCTGAGAACAATGGAAGAGTTACTAAGCATTTTTAAACTTCAGCAGAATTCCGAGAACAATGGAAGAGTTCCAAAGCATTTTTAAACTTCAGCAGAATTCCGAGAACAATGGGAGAGTTCTGCAGACTGATTTAAAAAAAACAATAACATTCCGAGAACAATGGGAGAGTTCCAAAGCATTTTTAAACTTCAGCAGAATTCCGAGAACAACGAAAAAGTTCCAAAGCATTTTTAGACTACAGAAGAATTCCGAGAACAATGGAAGAGTTCCAAAGCATTTTTAAACTTCAGCAGAATTCCGACAACAATGAAAGAGTACTACAGACTTATGTAAAAAAACAATGACATACCAAAAACAATAGGAGAGTTCCAAAGCATTTTTAAACTTTAGCAGATTTCCGAGAACAATGGGAGAGTTCTACAGACTGATTTAAAAAAACAATGACATACCGAGAACAATAGGAGAGTTCCAAAGCATTTTTAAACTTTAGTAGAATTCTGAGAGCAATGGGAGAGTTCTACAGACTGATTTAAATAAACAATAACATTCCGAGTACTATGGGAGAGTTCCAAAGCATTTTTAAACTACAGCAGAATTCCGAGAACAATGGAAGAGTCCCAAAGCATTTTTAAACTTCAGCAGAATTCCGAGAACAATGGAAGAGTTCCAAAGTATTTTTAAACTTCAGCAGAATTCCGAAAGCAATGGAAGAGTTCCAAGCATTTTTAAACTTCAGCAGAATTCCGAGAACAATGAAAGAGTTCTACAGACTGATCTAAAAAAACAATAACATTCCGAGTACAATGGGAGAGTTCCAAAGCATTTTTAAACTCCAGCAGAATTCCGAGAACAATGTAAGAGTTCCAAAGGATTTTTAAACTTCAGCAGAATTCCGAGAACAATGTAAGTGTTCCAAAGTATTTTTAAAATTCAGCAGATTTCTGAGAACAATGGGAGAGTTCTGCAGACTGATTTAAAAAACAATAGCAATCTAAGAACAATGGGAGAGTTCCAAAGCATTTTTAAACTTCAGCAGACTTCCGAGAACAATGGAAGAGTTCCAAAGCATTTTTAAACTACAGAAGAATTCCGAGAACAATGGAAGAGTTCCAAAGCATTTTAAAACTTCAGCAGAATTCCGAGAACAATCAAAGAGTACTACAGACTTATTTGAAAAAACAATGACATACCGAGAACAATAGGAGAGTTCCAAAGCATTTTTAAATTTTAGCAGAATTCCGAGAACAATGGGAGAGTTCTACAGACTGATTTAAAAAAACAATGACATAACGAGAACAATAGGAGAGTTCCAAAGCATTTTAAAACTTTAGCAGAATTCCGAGAACAATGGGAGAGTTCTACAGACTGATTTAAAAAGACAATGACATACCGAGAACAATAGGAGAGTTCCAAAGCATTTTTAAACTTCAGCAGAATTCCGAAAACAATGGAAGAGTTCCAAAGCATTTTTAAATGACAGAAGAATTCCGAGAACACTGGAAGAGTTCCAAAGCATTTTCAAACTTCAGTAGAATTCCGAGAACAATGGGAGAGTTCTACAGACTATTTTTAAACTTCAGCAAAAATTCCGAGAACAATGGAAGTGTTCCAAAGCATTTTTAAACTTCAGCAGAATTCCGAGAACAATGGGAGAATTCTACAGACTTATTTAAAAATTACAATAAAATTCGGAGAACACTGGTAGAGTTCCAAAGCATTTTTAAACTTCAGCAGAATTCGGAGAACAATGGAAGAGTTCCAAAGCATTTTTAAACTTCAGCAGAATTCCGAAAACAATGAAAAAGTTCCAAAGCATTTTTAAATTTCAGCAGAATTTAAAGAACAATTGAAGAGTTCTACAGACTTATTTAATAAAACAATGACATACCGAGAACAATGGGAGTGTTCCAAAGCATTTTAAAACTTCAGTAGAATTCTGAGAACAATGGAAGAGTTCTAAAAACTGATTTAAAAAAACAATAACATTCCGAGGACAATGGGAGAGTTCCAAAGCATTTTTAAGCTTCAGCAGAATTCCGAGAACAATGGAAGAGTTCCAAAGCTTTTTTAAACTTCAGCAGAAATCCGAGTACAATGGGAGTGTTCCAAAGCATTTTTAAACTTCAGGAGAATTCCGAGAACAATGGAAGATTTCCAAAGCATTTTTCAACTTCATCAAATTCCTAAGAAAAATGGGAGAGTTCTACATACTATTTTTAAACTTCAGCAGAATTCCAAGAACAAAGGAAGTGTTCCAAAGCTTTTTCAAACTTCAGCAGAATTCCACAAACAATGGTAGAGTTTCAAAGCATTTTTAAACTACAGCAGCATTCCGAGAACAATGGAAGAGTTCGAAAGCATTTTAAAACTTCAGCAGAATTCCGAGAACAATGGAAGAGTTCCAAAGCATTTTTAAACTTCAGCAGAATTCCGAGAACACTGGTAGAGTTCCAAAGCATTTTTAAACATCAGCAGAATTCCGAGAACACTGGGAGAGTTCTACAGACTATTTTTAAACTTCAGCAGAATTCCGAGAACAATGGAAGAGTTCCAAAGCATTTTTAAACTTCAACAGTATTCTGAGAACAATGGGAGAGTTCTACAGACTTATTTAAAAAATACAATAACATTCCGAGAACAATGTGAGAGCTTCAAAGCATTTTTAAACTTCACCAGAATTCCGAGAACAATGGAAGAGTTCCAAAGCATTTTTAAACTTCAGCAGAATTCCGAGAACAATGGAAGAGTTCTACAGACTTATTTAAAAAAACAATGACCTACCGAGAACAATGGAGAGTTCCATAGCATTTCTAAATTTCAGTAGTATAAAAAACAATAACATTGCGAGAACAATTGGAGTGTTCCAAAGCATTTTTAAACTACTGAAGAATTCCGAGAACAATGGAAGAGTTCCAAAGCATTTTTAAACTACTGAAGAATTCCGAGAACAATGGAAGAGTTCCAAAGCATTTTTAAACTTCAGCAGAATTCCGAGAACAATGAAAGAGTACTACAGACTTATTTAAAAAAACAATGACAAACCGAGAACAATAGGAGAGTTCCAAAGCATTTTTAAACTTTAGCAGAATTCCGAGAACAATGGGAGAGTTCTACAGACTGATTTAAAAAAACAATGACGTACCGAGAACTATAGGAGAGTTCCAAAGCATTTTTAAACTTTAGTAGAATTCCGACAACAATGGGAGAGTTCTACAGACTGATTTAAAAAAACAATAACATTCCAAGAACAATGGGAGAGTTCCAAAGCATTTTAAAACTTCAGCAGAATTCCGAGAACAATGGAAGAGTACCAAAGCATTTTTAAACTTCAGAAGAATTCCGAGAACAATGGAAGAGTTAAAAAGCATTGTTAAACTTCAGGAGAATTCCGAGAACAATGGAAGAGTTCCAAAGCATTTTTAAACTTCAGCAGAATTCCGAGAACAATGGAAGTGTTCCAAAGTATTTTTAAAATTCAGCAGAATTCAGAGAACAATGGGAGAGTTCTGCAGACTGATTTAAAAAAACAATAACATTCCTAGAACAATGGGGAGAGTTCCAAAGCATTTTTAAACTTCAGCAGAATTCCGAGAACAATGGAAGAGTTCCAAAGCATTTTTAAACTACAGAAGAATTCCGAGAACAATGGAAGAGTTCCAAAGCATTTTTAAACTTCAGCAGAATTCCGAGAACAATGAAAGAGTACTACAGACTTATTTAAAAAAACAATGACATACCGAGAACAATAGGAGAGTTCCAAAGCATTTTTAAACTCCAGCAAATTTCCTAGAACAATTGGAGAGTTCTACAGACTGATTTAAAAAAACAATGACATACCGAGAAAAATAGGAGAGTTCCAAAGCATTTTTAAACTTTAGCAGGATTCCGAGAACAATGGGAGAGTTCTACAGACTGATTTAAAAAAACAATAACATTCCAAGAACAATGGGAGAGTTCCAAAGCATTTTTAAACTTCATCACAATTCCGAGAACAATGGAAGAGTACCAAAGCATTTTTAAACTTCAGCAGAATTCCGAGAACAATGGAAGAGTTCCAAAACATTTTTAAACTTCAGCAGAATTCTGAGAACAATGGAAGAGTTCCTAAGCATTTTTAAACTTCAGCAGAATTCCGAGAACAATGGAAGAGTTCCAAAGCATTTTTAAACTTCAGCAGAATTCCGAGAACAATGGGAGAGTTCTGCAGACTGATTTAAAAAAAACAATAACATTCCGAGAACAATGGGAGAGTTCCAAAGCATTTTTAAACTTCAGCAGAATTCCGAGAACAACGAAAAAGTTCCAAAGCATTTTTAGACTACAGAAGAATTCCGAGAACAATGGAAGAGTTCCAAAGCATTTTTAAACTTCAGCAGAATTCCGACAACAATGAAAGAGTACTACAGACTTATTTAAAAAAACAATGACATACCAAAAACAATAGGAGAGTTCCAAAGCATTTTTAAACTTTAGCAGATTTCCGAGAACAATGGGAGAGTTCTACAGACTGATTTAAAAAAACAATGACATACCGAGAACAATAGGAGAGTTCCAAAGCATTTTTAAACTTTAGTAGAATTCTGAGAGCAATGGGAGAGTTCTACAGACTGATTTAAATAAACAATAACATTCCGAGTACTATGGGAGAGTTCCAAAGCATTTTTAAACTACAGCAGAATTCCGAGAACAATGGAAGAGTCCCAAAGCATTTTTAAACTTCAGCAGAATTCCGAGAACAATGGAAGAGTTCCAAAGTATTTTTAAACTTCAGCAGAATTCCGAGAACAGTGAGAGAGTTCTGCAAACTGATTTAAAAAAACAATAACATTCCGAGAACAATGGGAGAGTTCCAAAGCATTTTTAAACTTCAGCATAATTCCGAGAACAATGGAAGAGTTCCAAAACATTTTTAAACTTCAGTAGAATTCCGAGAACAATGGAAGAGTTCCAAACCATTTTTAAACTTCAGCCTAATTCCGAGAACAATGGAAGAGTTCCAAAGCAATTTTAAACTTCAGCAGAATTCCGAGAACAATGGAAGAGTTCCCAAGAATTTTTAAACTACAGCAGAATTCCGAGAACAATGAAAGAGTTCTACAGACTTATTTTAATAAACAATAACTTACCGAGAACAATAGGAGAGTTCCAAAGCATTTTTAAACTTTAGTAGAATTCCGAGAACAATGGAAAAGTTCCAAAGCATTTTTAAACTTCAGCAGAATTCCGAGAACAATGGAAGAGTTCCAAAGTATTTTTAAACTTCAGCAGAATTCTGTGAACAATAGCAGAGTTCTGCAAACTGATTTAAAAAAACATTAACATTCCGAAAACAATGGAAGAATACCGAAGCATTTCTAAACTTCAGCAGAATTCAAAGAACAATGGAAAAGTTCCAAAGCGTTTTTAAACTTCAGCAGAATTCCGAGAACAATGGAAGAGTTCCAAAGCATTTTTAAACTTCAGAAGAATTCTGAGAACAATGGAAGAATTCCAAAGCATTTTTCAACTTCAGCAGAATTCCGGAAACATTGAAAGAGTTCCGAAGCATTTTTAAACTTCAGCAGAATTCCAAGAAAAATGGAAGAGTTCCAAAGCATTTTTAAAATTCAGCAGAATTCCGAGAACAATGGGAGAGTTCTACAAACTGATTTAAAAAAACAATAACATTCCGAGAACAATGGGAGAGTTCCAAAGCATTTTTAAACTTCAGCATAATTCCGAAAGCAATGGAAGAGTTCCAAAGCATTTTTAAACTTCAGCAGAACTCCGAGAACAATGGAAGAGTTCCAAAACATTTTTAAACTTCAGCAGAATTCTGAGAACAATGAAAGAGTTCCTAAGCATTTTTAAACTTCAGCAGAATTCCGAGAAGAATGGAAGAGTTCCAAAGCATTTTTAAACTTCAGCAGAATTCTGAGAACAATAGAAGAGTTCCAAAGCATTTTTCCACTTCAGCAAAATTCTGAGAGCAATGGGAGAGGTCTACATACTATTTTTAAACTTCAGCAGAATTCCGTGAATAATGGAAGAGTTCCAAAGCATTTTCAAACTTCAGAAGAATTCCGAGATCAATGGAAGAGTTCCAAAGCATTTTTAAACTTCAGCAGAATTCCGAGAACAACGGAAGAGTTCTATAGACTTATTTAAAAAAAACAATAACATTCCGAGAACAGTGGGAGAGTTCCAAATCATTTCTATACTTCAACAGACTTCCAAGAACAATGGGAGAGTTCTATAGACTTCTTTAAAAAAAACAATAACATTCCAAGAACAACGGAAGAGTTCCAAACCATTTTTTAACTTCAGCAGAATTCCGAGAACAATGAAAGAGTTCCAAAGCATTTTTAAACTTCAGCAGAATTCGGAGAACAATGGAAGAGTTCTACAGACTTATTTTAAAAAAACAATAACATTCCAAGAACAATGGAAGAGTTCCAAACCATTTTTGAACTTCAGCAGAATTCCAAGAACAATGGAAGAGTTCAAAAGCATTTTTAAACTTTAGCAGAATTCCGAGAACAATGGGAGAGTTCTCCAGACTGATTTAAAAAAACAATAACATTCCAAGAACAATGGGAGAGTTCCAAAGCATTTTTAAACTTCATCAGAATTCTGAGAACAATGGAAGAGTACCAAAGCATTTTTAAACTTCAGCAGAATTCCGAGAACAATGGAAGAGTTCCTAAGCATTTTTAAACTTCAGTAGAATTCCGAGAACAATGGAAGAGTTCCAAAGTATTTTTAAACTTCAGCAGAATTCCGAGAACAGTGAGAGAGTTCTGCAAACTGATTTAAAAAAACAATAACATTCCGAGAACAATGGGAGAGTTCCAAAGCATTTTTAAACTTCAGCATAATTCCGAGAACAATGGAAGAGTTCCAAAACATTTTTAAACTTCAGTAGAATTCCGAGAACAATGGAAGAGTTCCAAACCATTTTTAAACTTCAGCCTAATTCCGAGAACAATGGAAGAGTTCCAAAGCAATTTTAAACTTCAGCAGAATTCCGAGAACAATGGAAGAGTTCCCAAGAATTTTTAAACTACAGCAGAATTCCGAGAACAATGAAAGAGTTCTACAGACTTATTTTAATAAACAATAACTTACCGAGAACAATAGGAGAGTTCCAAAGCATTTTTAAACTTTAGTAGAATTCCGAGAACAATGGAAAAGTTCCAAAGCATTTTTAAACTTCAGCAGAATTCCGAGAACAATGGAAGAGTTCCAAAGTATTTTTAAACTTCAGCAGAATTCTGTGAACAATAGCAGAGTTCTGCAAACTGATTTAAAAAAACATTAACATTCCGAAAACAATGGAAGAATACCGAAGCATTTCTAAACTTCAGCAGAATTCAAAGAACAATGGAAAAGTTCCAAAGCGTTTTTAAACTTCAGCAGAATTCCGAGAACAATGGAAGAGTTCCAAAGCATTTTTAAACTTCAGAAGAATTCTGAGAACAATGGAAGAATTCCAAAGCATTTTTCAACTTCAGCAGAATTCCGGAAACATTGAAAGAGTTCCGAAGCATTTTTAAACTTCAGCAGAATTCCAAGAAAAATGGAAGAGTTCCAAAGCATTTTTAAAATTCAGCAGAATTCCGAGAACAATGGGAGAGTTCTACAAACTGATTTAAAAAAACAATAACATTCCGAGAACAATGGGAGAGTTCCAAAGCATTTTTAAACTTCAGCATAATTCCGAAAGCAATGGAAGAGTTCCAAAGCATTTTTAAACTTCAGCAGAACTCCGAGAACAATGGAAGAGTTCCAAAACATTTTTAAACTTCAGCAGAATTCTGAGAACAATGAAAGAGTTCCTAAGCATTTTTAAACTTCAGCAGAATTCCGAGAAGAATGGAAGAGTTCCAAAGCATTTTTAAACTTCAGCAGAATTCTGAGAACAATAGAAGAGTTCCAAAGCATTTTTCCACTTCAGCAAAATTCTGAGAGCAATGGGAGAGGTCTACATACTATTTTTAAACTTCAGCAGAATTCCGTGAATAATGGAAGAGTTCCAAAGCATTTTCAAACTTCAGAAGAATTCCGAGATCAATGGAAGAGTTCCAAAGCATTTTTAAACTTCAGCAGAATTCCGAGAACAACGGAAGAGTTCTATAGACTTATTTAAAAAAAACAATAACATTCCGAGAACAGTGGGAGAGTTCCAAATCATTTCTATACTTCAACAGACTTCCAAGAACAATGGGAGAGTTCTATAGACTTCTTTAAAAAAAACAATAACATTCCAAGAACAACGGAAGAGTTCCAAACCATTTTTTAACTTCAGCAGAATTCCGAGAACAATGAAAGAGTTCCAAAGCATTTTTAAACTTCAGCAGAATTCGGAGAACAATGGAAGAGTTCTACAGACTTATTTTAAAAAAACAATAACATTCCAAGAACAATGGAAGAGTTCCAAACCATTTTTGAACTTCAGCAGAATTCCAAGAACTATGGAAGAGTTCAAAAGCATTTTTAAACTTTAGCAGAATTCCGAGAACAATGGGAGAGTTCTCCAGACTGATTTAAAAAAACAATAACATTCCAAGAACAATGGGAGAGTTCCAAACCATTTTTAAACTTCATCAGAATTCTGAGAACAATGGAAGAGTACCAAAGCATTTTTAAACTTCAGCAGAATTCCGAGAACAATGGAAGAGTTCCTAAGCATTTTTAAACTTCAGTAGAATTCCGAGAACAATGGAAGAGTTCCAAAGTATTTTTAAACTTCAGCAGAATTCAGAGAACAGTGAGAGAGTTCTGCAAACTGATTTAAAAAAACAATAACATTCCGAGAACAATGGGAGAGTTCCAAAGCATTTTTAGACTTCAGCATAATTCCGAGAACAATGGAAGAGTTCCAAAGCATTTTTAAACTTCAGTAGAATTCAGAGAACAATGGAAGAGTTCCAAACCATTTTTAAACTTCAGCAGAATTCCGAGAACAATGGAAGAGTTCCAAAGCATTTTTAAACTTCAGCAGAATTCCGAGAACAATGGAAGAGTTCACAAGCATTTTTAAACTACAGCAGAATTCCGAGAACAATGAAAGAGTTCTACAGACTTATTTTAAAAAACAATAACTTACCGAGAACAATAGGAGAGTTCCAAAGCATTTTTAAATTTTAGTAGAATTCCGAGAACAATGGAAAAGTTCCAAAGCATTTTTAAACTTCAGCAGAATTCCGAGAAAAATGGAAGAGTTCCAAAGTATTTTTAAACTTCAGCAGAATTCTGTGAACAATGGCAGATTTCTGCAAACTGATTTAAAAAAACAATAACATACCGAAAACAATGGAAGAATACCGATGCATTTCTAAACTTCAGCAGAATTCAAAGAACAATAGAAAAGTTCCAAAGCGTTTTTAAACTTCAGCAGACTTCCGAGAACAATGGAAGAGTTCCAAAGCATTTTTAAACTTCAGCAGAATTCTGAGAACAATGGAAGAATTCCAAAGCATTTTTCAACTTCAGCAGAATTCCGCGAACATTGTAAGAGTTCCAAAGCATTTTTAAACTTCAGCAGAATTCCAAGAAAAATGGAAGAGTTCCAAAGCATTTTTAAAATTCAGCAGAATTCCGAGAACAATGGGAGAGTTCTACAAACTGATTTAAAAAAACAATAACATTCCGAGAACAATTGGAGAGTTCCAAAGCATTTTTAAACTTCAGCATAATTCCGAAAACAATGGAAGAGTTCCAAAGCATTTTTAAACTTCAGCAGAACTCCGAGAACAATGGAAGAGTTCCAAAACATTTTTAAACTACAGCAGAATTCTGAGAACAATGGAAGAGTTCCTAAGCATTTTTAAACTTCAGCAGAATTCCGAGAACAATGGAAGAGTTCCAAAGCATTTTTAAACTTCAGCAGAATTCTGAGAACAATAGAAGAGTTCCAAAGCATTTTTCCACTTCAGCAAAATTCTGAGAGCAATGGGAGAGGTCTACATACTATTTTTAAACTTCAGCAGAATTCCGTGAACAATGGAAGAGTTCCAAAGCATTTTTAAACTTCAGCAGAATTCCTAGAACACTGGAAGAGTTCCAAAGCATTTTCAAACTTCAGCAGAATTCCGAGAACAATGGAAGAGTTCCAAAGCATTTTTAAACTTCAGCAGAATTCCGAGAACAACGGAAGAGTTCTATAGACTTATTTAAAAAAAACAATAACATTCCGAGAACAGTGGGAGAGTTCCAAAGCATTTCTATACTTCAGCAGACTTCCAAGAACAATGGGAGAGTTCTACAGACTTCTTTAAAAAAAACAATAACATTCCAAGAACAACGGAAGAGTTCCAAACCATATTTTAACTTCAGCAGAATTCCGAGAACAATGAAAGAGTTCCAAGGCATTTTTAAACTTCAGTAGAATTCGGAGAACAATGGAAAAGTTCTACAGACTTATTTTAAAAAAACAATAACATTCCAAGAACAATGGAAGAGTTCCAAACCATTTTTGAACTTCAGCAGAATTCCAAGAACAATGGAATAGTTCCAAAGCATTTTTAAACTTTAGCAGAATTCCGAGAACAATGGGAGATTTCTCCAGACTGATTTAAAAAAACAATAACATTCCAAGAACAATGGGAGAGTTCCAAAGCATTTTTAAACTTCATCAGAATTCCGAGAACAATGGAAGAGTACCAAAGCATTTTTAAACTTCAGCAGAATTCCGAGAACAATGGAAGAGTTCCAAAACATTTTTAAACTTCAGCAGAATTCTGAGAACAATGGAAGAGTTCCTAAGCATTTTTAAACTTCAGCAGAATTCCGAGAACAATGGAAGAGTTCCAAAGCATTTTTAAACTTCAACAGAATTCCGAGAACAATGGGAGAGTTCTGCAGACTGATATAAAAAAACAATAACATTCCGAGAACAATGGGAGAGTTCCAAAGCATTTTTAGACTACAAAAGAATTCGGAGAACAATGGAAGAGTTCCAAAGCATTTTTAAACTTCAGCAGAATTCTGAGAACAATGGGAGAGTTCTACAGATTTATTTAAAAAAAACAATGACATACCAGGAACAATGGGAGAGTTCTACAGACTTATTTAAAACTTAAGTGACTTCTGAAGAAACGTGCACAATTGGACAGCGACATTTTTTTCTTATCTAAATGCAAAAAAGAGAATCTAATTCCCAAAGGACTCTGGATTACAAACCCAATTTTTCATACCTACAATACTCATTATGCACAAAACCTTTGAAACAGGACTTCTGAGAGACAAAGGAACCACCTTTTGCATGTCTTCTACAGCATCAAGAGTAAAGTCCAAGGGCAATTTGAAACTCTGACAAAAACACTTACAGAAAACACAGAGCAAAAATTACAGCAATACTATAACAAACTACGGACCCTTCTGATTAAGAACAAGGAAAAGAAGCTCCACAGCTTGTGCCTAATCTCAGGACACTATACAAACAGTCACCAAACAAAGCCAAAATCTGACAATTTGGACAACCACTCCATTCCAGACACAGAAGCATCTTACTGTGTCATCAATCTCTCAGATTATACACCAAACAAAGCGGAGCTGACCGTGCTTTCTAGAGGACTCTCATTTTGTCCTACTAAGGCCCTAGATAAAACTGAACTCAGTAGTGATATCGAAAATTATTTCAGGAGACTGCCCCTGAGGGAATACTTCAATGCTAGAGAAGATTCAGAACCTACCCCAACTAAAGGAAAAGGGATCTTGACAACCAAGAAGAGGTCAGATTGGACACCTCCACCTGGACGAAACCCTCATTTGGATACATATATACACTCCTTCAGACATGTGATAAAATCCACCATCTTAGACACAAACAGGAGACAAGCATCCAAGATCAGTGCCCAGGAGAGAAAGGCCATACAATCTTTGAAAACCAACAAAGAAATCATCATTAAACCTGCTGACAAGGGTGGTGCAATAGTCATGATGAACACATCAGACTACATGAAGGAAGCAAACATTCAACTGGTGGACACGCGCTACTATAAAAAACTGGAGTCTGATCCTACACAGGACTATTAAAAGGAACTAAACAAGTTGGTATCGTGTCTGCCTGATGAATCCATAAGAGCCGATGACCTGATACCAGAGAGTCCAAGAATAGGGACATTCTATATGCTCCCCAAAATCCACAAATCTGGAAATCCAGGAAGACCAATTATTTCATGTGTGGGCACCCTTACTGAGCAAGTTTCTGGATAGGTAGAGTGTGTTATTAAACCACTGGTAAAGAGTACACCCAGCTATATTCAGGACATTACAGACCTACTGAATAAACTAGCAGCAATAGGTCCTCTACCAGAAGGAACCATCCTGGCCACCATGGATGTGGAATCTTTGTATTCTAATATCCCACACAAGGATGGATTAAATGCCTGCAAAATCTTCATAGAAAATACAGGAATTGCTGCTGATTCTGTGGTCAAACTTACAGAATTCATCCTCACGCACAATTACTTTGCATTTGATAACAACATATATCTACAGGAAACTGGTACAAACTTGAAAGTGACTTTTTGTCCTCATGTCCCATCAGGCCTCTGGCTTACTATAATTTCATTGACGATATTTTAATCATCTGGACGGGGTCTGAGCAACAGCTGGAGACGTTCCATGAACACTTTAATCGATTTCATCCCACCATCAACCTAACACTCAACTACTCCTGTACTGAAATTAACTTTTTGGACACCATCATCAAGCTACAGAACAATGAAATAGAGACATCCTTGTACCGGAAAACAATCGACCATCCAACATACCTTAAATGGGACAGTTTCCATCCAAAACATATAAAAAACTCTATTGTTTACAGCCAAGCCATCAGATACAATCGGATATGTTTCAACCAGATGGATAGAGACAAACACCTTGATGGCCTCAGAAAGACCTTTTTGAAACAGGCCTACCATCCAAGAACAATTGAGAACCAGATTACAAGAGCCACCAGAATATCAAGGAATCATCTACTCCATTACAAAACCAAACAAGAAAACAACCGGGTGCCTCTAGTAGTCACCTACAATCCAAATCTGGAGGCGCTAAGAAGAGCTGCACGGAAACTACAACTCTTACTACAAAAAGATGCCCGATTACAATCCATATTTCCAGGCCCCCCACTTCCAAAGCATTTTTAAACTTCAGCAGAATTCTGAGTAGAATGAGAGTGTTCCAAAGCATTTTTAATCTTCAGCAGAATTCCGAGAACAATGGAAGAGTTCTACAGACTGATTTAAAAAAACAATAACATTCCGAGAACAATGGGAGAGTTCCAAAGCATTTTTAAACTTCAGCAGAATTCCGAGACCAATGGAAGAGTTTCAAAGCATTTTTAAACTTCAGCAGAATTATGAGTAAAATGGGAGTGTTCCAAAGCATTTTTAGACTTCTGTAGAATTCCGAGAACAATGGAAGAGTTCTACAGACTGATTAAAAAAAACAATAACATTATGAGAACAATGGGAGGGTTTCAAAGCATTTTTAAACTTCAGGAGAATTCCGAGAACTATGGAAGGGTTCAAAAGAATTTTTAAACTTCAGCAGAATTCCGAGAACAATGAAAGAGTACTACAGACTTATTTAAAAAAACAATGACATACCGAGAACAGTAGGAGAGTTCCAAAGCAATTTTAAACTTTAGCAGAATTCCGAGAACAATGGGAGAGTTGTACAGACTAATTTAAAATAACAATGACATACCGAGAACAATAGGAGAGTTCCAAAAGCATTTTTAAACTTTAGTAGAATTCCAAGAACAATGGGAGAGTTCTACAGACTGATTTAAAAAAACAATAACATTCCGAGAAAAATAACAGAGTTCCAAAGCATTTTTAAACTTCAGCAGAATTCCGAGAACGATGGAAGAGTTCCAAAGCATTTTTAAACTCAGCAGAATTCCGAAAACAATGGAAGAGTTCCAAAGCATTTTTAAACTTCAGCAGAATTCCGAGAACAATGGAAGAGTTCCAAAGCATTTTTAGACTAGAGAAGAATTCCGAGAACAATGGAAGAGTTCCAAAGCATTTTTAAACTTCAGCAGAATTCCGAGAACAATGAAAGAGTACTACAGACTTATTTGAAAAAAACAATGACATACCGAGAACAATAGGAGAGTTCCAAAGCATTTTTAAACTTCAGCAGAATTCCGAGAACAATGGAAGAGTTTCAAAGCATTTTTAAACTTCAGCAGAATTCAGAGTAAAATGGGAGTGTTCCAAAGCATTTTTAGACTTCTGTAGAATTCCGAGAACAATGGAAGAGTTCTACAGACTGATTAAAAAAAACAATAACATTATGAGAACAATGGGAGGGTTTCAAAGCATTTTTAAACTTCAGGAGAATACCGAGAACTATGGAAGGGTTCAAAAGAATTTTTAAACTTCAGCAGAATTCCGAGAACAATGAAAGAGTACTACAGACTTATTTAAAAAAACAATGACATACCGAGAACAGTAGGAGAGTTCCAAAGCAATTTTAAACTTTAGCAGAATTCCGAGAACAATGGGAGAGTTGTACAGACTGATTTAAAATAACAATGACATACCGAGAACAATAGGAGAGTTCCAAAAGCATTTTTAAACTTTAGTAGAATTCCAAGAACAATGGGAGAGTTCTACAGACTGATTTAAAAAAACAATAACATTCCGAGAAAAATAACAGAGTTCCAAAGCATTTTTAAACTTCAGCAGAATTCCGAGAACGATGGAAGAGTTCCAAAGCATTTTTAAACTCAGCAGAATTCCAAAAACAATGGAAGAGTTCCAAAGCATTTTTAAACTTCAGCAGAATTCCGAGAACAATGGAAGAGTTCCAAAGCATTTTTAGACTAGAGAAGAATTCCGAGAACAATGGAAGAGTTCCAAAGCATTTTTAAACTTCAGCAGAATTCCGAGAACAATGAAAGAGTACTACAGACTTATTTGAAAAAAACAATGACATACCGAGAACAATAGGAGAGTTCCAAAGCATTTTTAAACTTCAGCAGAATTCCGAGAACAATGGAAGAGTTTCAAAGCATTTTTAAACTTCAGCAGAATTCAGAGTAAAATGGGAGTGTTCCAAAGCATTTTTAGACTTCTGTAGAATTCCGAGAACAATGGAAGAGTTCTATAGACTGATTAAAAAAAACAATAACATTACGAGAACAATGGGAGAGTTTTAAAGCATGTTTAAACTTCAGGAGAATTCCGAGAACTATGGAAGAGTTCCAAAGCATTTTTAGACTTCAGCAGAATTCCGAGAACAATGAAAGAGTACTACAGATTTATTTAAAAAAACAATGACATACCAAGAACAATAAGAGAGTTCCAAAGCATTTTTAAACTTTAGCAGAATTCCGAGAACAATGGGAGAGTTCTACAGACTGATCCAAAAAAACAATAACATTCCGAGTACAATGGGAGAGTTCCAAAGCATTTTTAAACTCCAGCAGAATTCCGAGAACAATGGAAGAGTTCCAAAGCATTTTTAAACTTCAGCAGAATTCCGAGAACAATGGAAGAGTTCCAAAGTATTTTTAAAATTCAGCAGAATTCCGAGAACAATGGGAGAGTCCTGCAGACTGATTTAAAAAAACAGTAGCATTCCGAGAACAATGGGAGAGTTCCAAAGCATTTTTAAACTTCAGCATAATTCCGAAAACAATGGAAGAGTTCCAATGCATTTTTAAACTTCAGCAGAATTCCGAGAACAATGGAAGAGTTCCTAAGTATTTTTAAACTTCAGCAGAATTCCGAGAACAATGGAAGAGTTCCAAAGCATTTTTAAACTTCAGCAGAATTCTGAGAACAATGGAAGAGTTCCAAAGCATTTTTCCACTTCAGCAAAATTCCGAGAACAATGGGAGAGGTCTACATACTATTTTTAAACTTCAGCAGAAATCCGTGAACAATGGAAGAGTTCCAAAGCATTTTTAAACTTCAGCAGAATTCCTAGAACAATGGAAGTGTTCCAAAGCATTTTCAAACTTCAGCAGAATTCTGAGAACAATGGAAGAGTTCTATAGACTTATTTAAAAAAAACAATAACATTCCGAGAACAGTGGGAGAGTTCCAAAGCATTTTTAAACTTCAGCAGAATTCTGAGAACAATGAAATAGTTCCAAATCATTTTTAAACTTCAGCAGAATTCCGAGAACAATGGAAGAGTTCCAAAGCATTTTTAAACTTCAGCAGAATTCCGAGAACAATGGAAGAGTTCCAATGCATTTTTACACTTCAGCAGACTTCCAAGAACAATGGGAGAGTTCCAAAGCATTTTTAAACTTCAGCAGAATTCCGAGAACAATGGAAGAGTTCCAATGCATTTTTACACTTCAGCAGACTTCCAAGAACAATGGGAGAGTTCTACAGACTTCTTTAAAAAAAACAATAACATTCCAAGAACAACGGAAGAGTTCCAAAGCATTTTTTAACTTCAGCAGAATTCTGCGAACAATGGAAGAGTTCCAAAGCATTTTTAAACTTCAGCAGAATTACGAGAGCAATGGAAGAGTTCTACAGACTTATTTAAAAAAAACAATAACATTCCGAGAACAGTGGGAGAGTTCCAAATCATTTTTAAACTTCAGCAGAATTCCGAGAACAATGGAAGAGTTCCAAAGCATTTTTAAACTTCAGCAGAATTCCGAGAACAATGGAAGAGTTCCAATGCATTTTTACACTTCAGCAGACTTCCAAGAACAATGGGAGAGTTCTACAGACTTCTTTAAAAAAAACAATAACATTCCAAGAACAAAGGAAGAGTTCCAAACCATTTTCTAACTTCAGCAGAATTCCAAGAACAATGGGAGAGTTCTACAGACTTCTTTAAAAAAAACAATAACATTCCAAGAACAATGGAAGAGTTTCCAAGCATTTTTTAACTTCAGCAGAATTCCGAGAACAATGGAAGAGTTCCAAAGCATTTTTAAGCTTCAGCAGAATTCCGAGAGCAATGGAATAGTTCTACAGACTTATTTTAAAAAAACAATAACATTCCAAGAACAACGGAAGAGTTCCAAACCATTTTTAACTTCAGCAGAATTCCGAGAACAATGGAAGAGTTCCAAAGCATTTTTTAACTTCAGCAGAATTCCGAGAACAATGGAAGAGTTCCAAAGCATTTTTATACTTCAGCAGAATTCTGAGAACAATGGGAGAGTTCTACAGACTTATTTAAAAAAAACAATGACATACCAGGAAAAATGGGAGAGTTCTACAGACTTATTTAAAACTTAAGCGACTTCTGAAGAAACGTGCACAATTGGACAGTGACATTTTTTTCTTATCTAAATGCAAATAAGAGAATCTAATTCCCAAAGGACTCTGGATTACAAACCCATTTTTTCATACCTACAATACTCATTATGCACAAAACCTTTGACACGGGACTTCTGAGAGACTAAGGAACCACCTTTTGCATGTCTTCTACAGCATCAAGAGTAAAGTCCAAGGGCAATTTGAAACTCGGACAAAAACACTTACAGAAAACACAGAGAAAAAAAAAAAAGCAATACTATAACAAACTACGGACCCTTCTGATTCATAACAAGGAAAAGAAGCTCCACAGCTTGTGCCTAATCTCAGGACGCTATACAAACAGTCAAAAAACAAAGCCAAACTCTGACAATTTGGACAACCACTCCATTCCAGACACAGAAGCATCTTACTGTGTCATCAATCTCTCAGATTATACACCAAACAAAGCGGAGCTGACCGTGCTTTCTAGAGGACTCTCATTTTGTCCTACTAAGGCCCTAGATAAAACTGAACTCAGTAGTGATATCGAAAATTATTTCAGGAGACTGCCCCTGAGGGAATACTTCAATGCTACAGAAGATTCAGAACCTACCCCAACTGAAGGAAAAGGGATCTTGACAACCAAGAAGAGGTCAGATTGGACACCTCCACCTGGACGAAACCCTCATTTGGATATATATATACACTCCTTCATACATGTGTTAATATCCACCATCTTAGACACAAACAGGAGACAAGCATCCAACATCATTGCCCAGGAGAGAAAGGCCGTACAATCTTTGAAAACCAACAAAGAAATCATCATTAAACCTGCTGACAAGGGTGGTGCAATAGTCATGATGAACACATTAGACTACATGAAGGAAGCAAACAGACAACTGGTGGACACGCGCTACTATAAAAAACTGGAGTCTGATCCTACACAGGACTATTAAAAGGAACTAAACAAGTTGGTATCGTGTCTGCCTGATGAATCCATAAGAGCCGATGACCTGATACCAGAGCGTCCAAGAATAGGGACATTCTATATGCTCCCCAAAATCCACAAATCTGGAAATCCAGGAAGACCAATTATTTCATGTGTGGGCATTAAATGCCTGCAAAATCTTCATAGAAAATACAGGAATTGTTGCTGATTCTGTGGTCAAACTTACAGAATTCATCCTCACCCACAATTACTTTGCATTTGATAACAACATATATCTACAGGAAACTGGTACAAACTTGAAAAGTGACTTTTTGTCCTCATGTCCCATCAGGCCTCTGGCTTACTATAATTTCATTGACAATATTTTAATCATCTGGACGGGGTCTGAGCAACAGCTGGAGACGTTCCATGAACACTTTAATCGATTTTATCCCACCATCAACCTAACACTCAACTACTCCTGTACTGAAATTAACTTTTTGGACACCATCATCAAGCTACAGAACAATGAAATAGAGACATCCTTGTACCGGAAAACAATCGACCATCCAACATACCTTAAATGGGACAGTTTCCATCCAAAACATATAAAAAACTCTATTGTTTACAGCCAAGCCATCAGATACAATCGGATATGTTTCAACCAGATGGATAGAGACAAACACCTTGATGGCCTCAGAAAGACCTTTTTGAAACAGGCCTACCATCCAAGAACAATTGAGAACCAGATTACAAGAGCCACCAGAATATCAAGGAATCATCTACTCCATTACAAAACCAAACAAGAAAACAACCGGGTGCCTCTAGTAGTCACCTACAATCCAAATCTGGAGGCGCTAAGAAGAGCTACAAAAAGATGCCCGATTACAATCCATATTTCCAGACCCCCCACTTCCAAAGCATTTTTAAACTTCAGCAGAATTCTGAGTAGAATGAGAGTGTTCCAAAGCATTATTAAACTTCAGCAGAATTCCGAGAACAATGGAAGAGTTCTACAGACTGATTTAAAAAAACAATAACATTCCGAGAACAATGGGAGAGTTCCAAAGCATTTTTAAACTTCAGCAGAATTCCGAGACCAATGGAAGAGTTTGAAAGCATTTTTAAACTTCAGCAGAATTCTGAGTAAAATGGGAGTGTTCCAAAGCATTTTTAGACTTCTGTAGAATTCCGAGAACAATGGAAGAGTTCTACAGACTGATTAAAAAAAACAATAACATTCCAAGAACAATGGGAGAGTTCCAAAGCATTTTTAAACTTCAGCAGAATTCCGAGACCAATGGAAGAGTTTCAAAGCATTTTTAAACTTCAGCAGAATTATGAGTAAAATGGGAGTGTTCCAAAGCATTTTTAGACTTCTGTAGAATTCCGAGAATAATGGAAGAGTTCTACAGACTGATTAAACAAAACAAAAACATTACGAGAACAATGGGAGAGTTTCAAAGCGTTTTTAAACTTCAGGAGAATTCCGAGAACTATGGAAGAGTTGCAAAGCATTTTTAAACTTCAGCAGAATTACGAGAACAATGAAAGAGTACTACAGACTTATTTAAAAAAACAATGACATACCGAGAACAATAGGAGAGTTCCAAAGCATTTTTAAACTTTAGCAGAATTCCGAGAACAATGGAAGAGTTGTACAGACTGATTTAAAATAACAATGACATACCGAGAACAATAGGAGAGTTCCAAAAGCATTTTTAAACTTTAGTAGAATTCCAAGAACAATGGGAGAGTTCTACAGACTGATTTAAAAAAACAATAACATTCTGAGAACAATGGCAGAGTTCCAAAGCATTTTTAAACTTCAGCAGAATTCCGAGAACAATGGAAGAGTTCCAAAGCATTTTTAAACTCAGCAGAATTCCGAAAACAATGGAAGAGTTCCAAAGTATTTTTAAACTTCAGCTGAATTCCGAGAACAATGGAAGAGTTCCAAAGCATTTTTAGACTAGAGAAGAATTCCGAGAACAATGGAAGTGTTCCAAAGCATTTTTACACTTCAGCAGAATTCCGAGAACAATGAAAGAGTACTACAGACTTATTTAAAAAAACAATGACATACCGAGAACAATAGGAGGGTTCCAAAGCATTTTTAAACTTTAGCAGAATTCCGAGAACAATGAGAGAGTTGTACAGACTGATCTAAAAAAACAATAACATTCCGAGTACAATGGGCGAGTTCCAAAGCATTTTTAAACTCCAGCAGAATTCCGAGAACAATGGAAGAGTTCCAAAGCATTTTTAAACTTCAGCAAAATTCCGAGAACAATGGAAGAGTTCCAAAGTATTTTTAAACTTCAGCAGAATTCCGAGAACAATGGGTGAGTTCTGCAGACAGATTTAAAAAAACAATAACATTCCGAGAACAATGGGAGAGTGGCAAAGCATTTTTAAACTTCAGCATAATTCTGAGAACAATGGAAGAGTTCCAAAGCATTTTTAAACTTCAGCAGAATTCCGAGAACAATGGAAGAGTTCCAAAGCATTTTTAAACTTCAGCAGAATTCCGAGAACAATGGAAGAGTTCCAAAGCATTTTTAAACTTCAGCAGAATTCCGAGAACAATGGAAGAGTTCCCAAGCATTTTTAAACTACAGCAGAATTCCGAGAACAACGAAAGAGTTCTACAGACTTATTTAAAAAAACAATAACTTACAGAGAAGAATAGGAGAGTTCCAAAGCATTTTTAAACTTTAGTAGAATTCCGAGAACAATGGAAGAGTTCCAAAGCATTTTTAAACTTCAGTAGAATTCCGAGAACAATGGAAGAGTTCCAAAGCATTTTTAAACTTCAGCAGAATTCCGTGAACAATGGGAGAGTTCTGCAAACTGATTTAAAAAAACAATAACATTCCGAGAACAATGAAAGAGTACTACAGACTTATTTAAAAAAACTATGACATACCGAGAACAATAGGAGAGTTCCAAAGCATTTTTAAACTTTAGCAGAATTCCGAGAACAATGGGAGAGTTGTACAGACTGATTTAAAATAACAATGATATACCGAGAACAATAGGAGAGTTCCAAAAGCATTTTTAAACTTTACTAGAATTCCAAGAACAATGGTAGAGTTCTACAGACTGATTTAAAAAAACAATAACATTCTGAGAACAATGGCAGAGTTCCAAAGCATTTTTAAACTTCAGCAGAATTCCGAGAAAAATGGAAGAGTTCCAAAGCATTTTTAAACTCAGCAGAATTCCAAAAACAATGAAAGAGTTCCAAAGCATTTTTAAACTTCAGCAGAATTCTGAGAACAATGAAAGAGTACTACAGACTTATTTAAAAAAACAATGACATACCGAGAACAATAGGAGGGTTCCAAAGCATTTTTAAACTTTAGCAGAATTCCGAGAACAATGGGAGAGACATACAGACTGATCTAGAAAAACAATAACATTCCGAGTACAATGGGAGAATTCCAAAGCATTTTTAAACTCCAGCAGAATTCCGAGAACAATGGAAGAGTTCCAAAGCATTTTTAAACTTCAGCAGAATTCCGAGAACAATGGAAGAGTTCCAAAGTATTTTTAAACTTCAGCAGAATTCCGAGAACAATGGGAGAGTTCTGCAGACAGATTTAAAAAAACAATAACATTCCGAGAACAATGGGAGAGTTGCAAAGCATTTTTAAACTTCAGCATAATTCTGAGAACAATGGAAGAGTTCCAAAGCATTTTTAAACTTCAGCAGAATTCCGAGAACAATGGAAGAGTTCCAAAGCATTTTTAAACTTCAGCAGAATTCCGAGAACAATGGAAGAGTTCCAAAGCATTTTTAAACTTCAGCAGAATTCCGAGAACAATGGAAGAGTTAGCAAGCATTTTTAAACTACAGCAGAATTCCGAGAACAATGAAAGAGTTCTACAGACTTATTTAAAAAAACAATAACTTACAGAGAACAATAGGAGAGTTCCAAAGCATTTTTAAACTTTAGTAGAATTCCGAGAACAATGGAAGAGTTCCAAAGCATTTTAAAACTTCAGCATAATTCCGAGATCAATGGAAGAGGTCCAAAGCATTTTTAAACTTCAGCAGAATTCCGAGAACAATGGAAGAGTTCCAAAGCATTTTTAAACTTCAGCAGAATTCCTAGAACAATGGAAGAGTTCCAAAGCATTTTTAAACTTCAGCAGAATTCCGAGAACAATGGAAGAGTTCCCAAGCATTTTTAAACTACAGCAGAATTCCAAGAACAATGAAAGAGTTCTACAGACTGATCTAAAAAAACAAAAACATTCCGAGTACAATGGGAGAGTTCCAAAGCATTTTTAAACTCCAGCAGAATTCTGAGAACAATGGAAGAGTTCCAAAGCATTTTTAAACTTCAGCAGAATTCCGAGACCAATGGAAGAGTTCCAAAGCATTTTTAAACTTTAGTAGAATTCCATGAACAATGGGAGAGTTCTGCAGACTGATTTAAAAAAACAATAATATTCTGAGAACAATGGAGGAGTACCGAAGCATTTTTAAACTTCAGCAGAATTCAAAGAACAATGGAAAAGTTCCAAAGCGTTTTTAAACTTCAGCAGAATTCCGAGAACAATGGAAGAGTTCCAAAGCATTTTTAAACTTCAGCAGAATTCTGAGAACAATGGAAGAATTCCAAAGCATTTTTCAACTTCAGCAGAATTCCGCGAACATTGGAAGAGTTCCAAAGCATTTTTAAACTTCAGCAGAATTCCAAGAACAATGGAAGAGTTCCAAAGCATTTTTAAAATTCAACAGAATTCTGAGAATAATGGGAGAGTTCTACAAACTGATTTAAAAAAACAATAACATTCTGAGAACAATGGGAGAGTTCCAAAGCATTTTTAAACTTCAGCATAATTCCGAGAACAATGGAAGAGTTCCAAAAGATTTTTAAACTACAGCAGAATTCCGCGAACAATGAAAGAGTTCTACAGACTTATTTAAAAAAACAATAACATACAGAGAACAATAGGAGAGTTTCAAAGCATTTTTAAACTTTAGTAGAATTCCGAGAACAATGGAAGAGTTCCAAAGCATTTTTAAACTTCAGCAGAATTCTGAGAACAATGGAAGAGTTCCAAAGCATTTTTAAACTTCAGCAGAATTCCTTGAACAATGGGAGAGTTCTGCAGACTGATTTAAAGAAGCAATAACATTCCGAGAACAATGGAGGAGTACCGAATCATTTTTAAACTTCAGCAGAATTCAAAGAACAATGGAAAAGTTCCAAAGCGTTTTTAAACTTCAGCAGAATTCGGAGAACAATGGAAGAGTTCCAAAGCATTTTTTAACTTCAGCAGAATTCTCAGAACAATGAAAGAATTCCAAAGCATTATTCAACTTCAGCAGAATTCCGCGAACATTGAAAGAGTTCCAAAGCATTTTTAAACTTCAGCAGAATTCCAAGAACAATGGAAGAGTTCCAAAGCATTTTTAAAAATCAGCAGAATTCCGAGAACAATGGGAGAGTTCTACAAACTGATTTAAAAAAACAATAACATTCCGAGAACAATGGGAGAGTTCCAAAGCATTTTTAAACTTCAGCATAATTCCGAAAACCATGGAAGAGTTCCAAAGCATTTTTAAACTTCAGCAGAATTCCGAGAACAATGGAAGAGTTCCAAAGCATTTTTAAACTTCAGCAGAATTCCGAGAACAATGGAAGTGTTCCAAAGCATTTTTACACTTCAGCAGAATTTGGAGAACAATGGAAGAGTTGCAAAGCATTTTTCCACTTCAGCAAAATTCCAAGAACAATGGGAGAGGTCAACATACTATTTTTAAACTTCAGCAGAATTCCGAGAACAATGGAAGAGTTCCAATGCATTTTTAAACTTCAGCAGAATTCCTAGAAAAATGGAAGAGTTCCAAAGCATTTTCAAACTTCAGCAGAATTCCGAGAACAATGGAAGAGTTCCAAAGCATTTTTAAACTTCAGCAGAATTCCGAGAACAATGGGAGAGTTCTACAGACTTATTTGAAAAAAACAATAACATTCCGAGAACAGTGGGAGAGTTCCGAAGCATTTTTAAACTTCAGCAGAATTCCGAGAACAATGGAATAGTTCCAAATCATTTTTAAACTTCAGCAGATTTCCGAGAACAATGGAAGAGTTCCAAAGCATTTTTAAACTTCAGCAGAATTCCGAGAAAAATGGAAGAGTTCCAAAGCATTTTTGTACTTCAGCAGACTTCCAAGAACAATGGGAGAGTTCTACAGACTTATTTAAAAAAAAAAAATAACATTCCAAGAACAACGGAAGAGTTCCAAACCATTTTTTAACTTCAGCAGAATTCCGAGAACAATGGAAGAGCTCCAAAGCATTTCTAAACTTCAGCAGAATTGCGAGAACAATGGAAGAGTTCTACAGACTTATTTTAAAAAAGACAATAACATTCCAAGAACAACGGAAGAGTTCCAAATCATTTTTAAACTTCAGCAGATTTCCGAGAACAATGGAAGAGTTCCAAAGCATTTTTGTATTTCAGCAGACTTCCAAGAACAATGGGAAAGTTCTACAGACTTACTTAAAAAGAAACAATAACATTCCAAGAACAACGGAAGAGTTCCAAACCATTTTTTAACTTCAGCAGAATTGCGAGAACAATGGAAGAGCTCCAAAGCATTTCTAAACTTCAGCAGAATTGCAAGAACAATGGAAGAGTTCTACAGACTTATTTTAAAAAAGACAATAACATTCCAAGAACAACGGAAGAGTTCCAAACCATTTATAAACTTCAGCAGAATTCCGAGAAGAATGGAAGAGTTCCAACGCATTTTTAAACTTCAGCAGAATTCCGAGAACAATGGAAGAGTTCCAAAGCATTTTTAAACTTTAGCAGAATTCTGAGAACAATGGGAGAGTTCTACAGACTTATTTAAAAAAACAATGACATACCAGGAACAATGGGAAAGTTCTACAGACTTATTTAAAACTTAAGCGACTTCTGAAGAAATGTGCACAATTGGACAGCGACATTTTTTTCTTATCTAAATGCAAAAAAGATAATCTAATTCCCAAAGGACTCTGGATTACAAACCCAATTTTTCATACCTACAATACTCATTATGCACAAAACCTTTGACACAGGACTTCTGAGAGACTAAGGAACCACCTTTTGCATGTCTTCTACAGCATCAAGAGTAAAGTCCAAGGGCTATTTGAAACTCGGACGACAACACTTACAGAAAACACAGAGCAAAAACAAAAGCAAAACAAACTACGGACCCTTCTGATTCATAACAAGGAAAAGAAGCTGCACAGATTGTGCCTAATCTCAGGACGCTATACAAACAGTCACAAAACAAAGCCAAAACCTGATAATTTGGACAACCACTCCATTCCAGACACAGAAGCATCTTACTGTGTCATCAATCTCTCAGATTATACACCAAATAAAGCGGAGCTGACTGTGCTTTCTAGAGGACTCTCATTTCGTCCTACTAAGGCCCTAGATAAAACTGAACTCTGTAGTGATATCGAAAATTATTTCAGGAGACTGCCCCTGGGGGAATACTTCAATGCTACAGAAGATTCAGAACCTACCCCAACTGAAGGAAAAGGGATCTTGACAACCAAGAAGAGGTCAGATTGGACACCTCCACCTGAACGAAACCCTTTTTTGGATACATATATACACTCCTTCAGACATATGATAAAATCCACCATCTTAGACACAAACAGGAGACAAGCATCCAACATCAGTGCCCAGGAGAGAAAGGCCATACAATCTTTGAAAACCAACAAAGAAATCATCATTAAACCTGCTGACAAGGGTGGTGCAATAGTCAGACTACATGAAGGAAGCAAACAGACAACTGGTGGACACGCGCTACTATAAAAAACTGGAGTCTGATCCTACACAGGACTATTACAAGGAACTAAACAAGTTGGTATCGTGTCTGCCTGATGAATCCATAAGAGCCGATGACCTGATACCAGAGAGTCCAAGAATAGGGACATTCTATATGCTCCCCAAAATCCACAAATCTGGAAATCCAGGAAGACCAATTATTTCATGTGTGGGCACCCTTACTGAGCAAGTTTCTGGATGGGTAGAGTGTGTTCTTAAACCACCGGTAAAGAGTACACCCAGCTACATTCAGGACACGACAGACCTTCTGAATAAACTAGCAGCAATAGGTCCTCTACCAGAAGGAACCATCCTGGCCACCATGGATGTGGAATCTTTGTATTCTAATATCCCACACAAGGATGGATTAAATGCCTGCAAAATCTTCATAGAAAATACAGGAATTGTTGCTGATTCTGTGGTCAAACTTACAGAATTCATCCTCACCCACAATTACTTTGCATTTGATAACAACATATATCTACAGGAAACTGGTACAAACTTGAAAGTGACTTTTTGTCCTCATGTCCCATCAGGCCTCTGGCTTACTATCGTTTCATTGACGATATTTTAATCATCTGGATGGGGTCTGAGCAACAGCTGGAGACGTTCCATGAATACTTTAATCGATTTCATCCCACCATCAACCTAACACTCAACTACTCCTGTACTGAAATTAACTTTTTGGACACCATCATCAAGCTACAGAACAATGAAATAGAGACATTCTTGTACCGGAAAACAATCGACCATCCTACATACCTTAAATGGGACAGTTTCCATCCAAAACACATAAAAAACTCTATTGTTTACAGCCAAGCCATCAGATACAATCGGATATGTTTCAACCAGATGGATAGAGACAAACACCTTGATGGCCTCAGAAAGACCTTTTTGAAACAGGGCTACCATCCAAGAACAATTGAGAACCAGATTACAAGAGCCACCAGAATATCAAGGAATCATCTCCTACATTACAAAACCAAACAAGAAAACAACCGGGTGCTTCTAGTAGTCACCTACAATCCAAATCTGGAGGCGCTAAGAAGAGCTGCACGGAAACTACAACCTTTACTACAAAAAGATGCCCGATTACAATCCATATTTCCAGACCCCCCACTTCTGTGTTTTAGGCAGCCCCCAAATCTAAGAAGCATCATTGTCAGAAGCTCCGTGTTATCTCCACCAGCTACAGGTACCTTTCCTTATAGAAACACAGAGAGAAGCTGAGTGTACGGCATATAAGAAAAAGCTTTATTAATAAAAATATAAATACAGTGCCTACAAGTAGTATTCAACCCCCTGCAGATTTAGCTGGTTGACACATGCGGAATTAACTTGGCATTGTGACATTTGTACTGTAGATGAGCCTGGAAGTGGGAAATGCACTGCAGCAAATTTTTTTTTTTTTTTTTTTTTTAAAAAACGTTAAAAGTTAATTCAGAGTGTCATTTATTATTCAACCCCTCAAACCACAAGAATTCTGTTTGGTCCCCCTAAAGTATTAAGAAGTAGTTCAGGCACCAAGAATAATGAGCTTCACATGTGTGGATTAAAGATCTCTTTTGCCAGCCTTTTCTGACTATTTAAGACCCTCCCCAAACTTGTGAACAGCACTCAGACATGGTCAACATGGGAAAGACAAAGGAGCATTCCAAGGCCATCAGAGACAAGATCGTGGAGGGTCACAAGGCTGGCAAGGGGTACAAAACCCTTTCCAAGGAGTTGGGCCTACCTGTCTCCACTGTTGGGAGCATCATGTGGGACCTGCAAGCCACACTGGTCTGCTCCTGCCTTGTCCCCTTTCCCCCCTGAGCGATCCCTGGTGATCATACTGGTGAGTGTATTTCTCTTATGGACTATATCCATTCTTGCCCTATAGAGGGAAAAGTGTGATATTTATCTACTATTTTTTTTTAATTATTCGTGTTTTCCTATATATACCTCTCCTACCTTGTCATCAGTCAGTACATGTAATTTTGGGTCGCTCTTTTTCCTTTTTATGCTATCCTGATATACATGGCAACTGTGGATACTCTTTGGGTGATTTTTGTATCCGCATTGGTTCCCCATCTGCATCTATTTATTATATATGTGGCACTATGTATTTATATTTTTATTAATAAAGCTTTTTCTTATATGCCGTACACTCAGCTTCTCTCTGTGTTTCTACATCTATTTTGAGTAGGCAGTTTCTTGCGACTATGGGGTGTGAGTTGCGGTTCTTCCGCACTCCGTACTCGTGATCTCTACTATGTTGGCCGAAGTGTTTATTATTAGGTACCTTTCCTTGCAACCAGAAAACATTTAAAACCTGTTCATTTATATCGACCATAAACCAGATAAAGATCCCCAATTCACATCAGGACTATAAGATCCCTGGTACGTTCAGCTGTATCACATCTAATGTAGTGTACTTAATTATATGTACCAAATGTCCAGCTGGGGGTCTTTATGTAGGGGAGACAGGGCAAAAACTTAGAACAAGGATGAATCATCATCGCCACACAATAAAAGAAAAAAGAATAGATCTGCCTGTTGCCAAGCATTTTTGTTCCCCTGATCACAGCATAAAAGATATGAAATTACTAGTATTAAAAGGTAACTTCAAATCTCAAAGAGAAAAAAGAGTCTCAGAATATAAACTGATGATGACCTTTAACACTTTCAGAGCAGGAATGAATGTGTCGCATGGATTTATGTCATTCTACATCAACTAAGGAATGTGCTCCTCAGAATTGTGAGGCCATCACAACACTGGACCTGGTCACAGGACAATAAAATCTTCACACTCCTTATCTATTAACTGCTAAAATATTTATAGCCAGAACTGTTTATCTCTTCCATAATAACTCTGCTTTTCATCACCTGTCCTACCTATTGCATTTTTTTTTCTTGTGTGTCTTATTGTGTATAAATATGTGACTCTTCAGATTTTGTGGTACACTATGCCTGATGAAGAGACCTGAGTAGTCTCAAAAGCTTGCAATTTGTTACCATCTTTTCAGTGAGCCATTAAAAGGTATCAACCACTGAGGACTCCCAAATCTAAATATTTTTCTATCTACTGGCTAACACGGTACAAGAATATATATATTTTTCCGTAAAGAAAAGCAGTAATAATGTCTCCTGATAGTTCAGACACCAATATATCTGTTTAAAAGAGTCTGGGGTAGGCTCGAGAAATAGAACTGTGGTTTTGCAGTTCCACGGTAAAATATCTCTATTATCCAGCTTTTGGTATTTTTTCCGTAAAGAAAAACAGTAATAGTGTCTCCTGATTGTTCAGACACCAATATATCTGTTTAAAAGAGTCTGGTGTAGGCCTGAGAAATAGAACTGTGGTTTTGCAGTTCCACGGTAAAAAATCTCTATTATCCAGCTTTTGGTATTTTTTCTGTAAAGAAAAACCGTAATAGTGTCTCCTGATTGTTCAGACACAAATATATCTGTTTAAAAGAGTCTGGTATACACCAGTAAATTATAACTGTGGTTTTGCTGTTCCATGGTGAAAAATCTCTATTATCCTGCTTTTGGAATTTTTTGCGGTAAAGAAAAACAGTAATCGTGTCTCCTGATTGTTCAGACACAAATATATATGTTTAAAATAGTCTGGTGTAAGCCCAAGAAATAGAACTGTGGTTTTGCAGTTCCACGGGTCACATCTCTGTATTATCCTGCTTTTGGCATTTTTGCCGTAAAGAAAAACAGTATTAGTGTCTCCTGATTGTTCAGACACAAATATATCTGTTTAAAAGAGTCTGGTATACACCAGTAAATTATAACTGTGGTTTTGCCGTTCCACGGTGAAAAATCTCTATTATCCTGCTTTTGGCATTTTTTGCGGTAAAGAAAAACAGCAATAGTGTCTCCTGATTGTTCAGACACAAATATATATGTTTAAAATAGTTTGGTGTAAGTCCGAGAAACAGAACTGTGGTTTTGCAGTTCCACGGGTCAAATCTCTGTATTATCCTGCTTTTGGCATTTTTTACCGTAAAGAAAAACAGTAATAGTGTCTCCTGATTGTTCAGACGCAAATATATCTGTTTAAAAGATTCTGGTATACACCAGTAAATTATAACTGTGGTTTTGCCGTTCCACGGTGAAAAATCTCTATTATCCTTCTTTTTGCATTTTTTGCCGTAAAGAAAAACTGTAATAGTGTCTCCTGATTGTTCAGACACAAATATATCTGTTGAAAATAGTCTGGTGTAGGCCCCAGAAATAGAACTGTGGTTTTGAAGTTCCACGGGTCCAATCTCTGTATTATCCTGCTTTTAACATTTTTTGCCGTAAAGAAGAACAGTAATAGTGTCTCCTGATTGTACAGCGGCAAATGTATCTATATGAAAATGTCTGGTATACACCAGTAAAATATAACTGAGATTTTGCCTTTCCACGGTAAAAAATCTCTATTATCCTGCTTTTGGCATTTTTTGCCGTGAAAAAAACTGTATTAGTGTCTCCCTGATTGTTCAGACACAAATATATTTGTTGAAAATAGTTTGGTGTAGGCCCGAGAAATAGAACTGTGGTTTTGCAGTTCCACGGGTCATATCTCTGTATTATCCTACTTTTGGCATTTTTTTGCCGTAAAGAAAAACAGTAATAGTTTCTCCTGATTGTTCAGACACAAATATATATGTTTAAAATAGTCTGGTGTAAGCCCAAGAAATAGAACTGTGGTTTTGCAGTTCCACGTGTCAAATCTCTGTATTATCCTGCTTTTGGCATTTTTTACCGTAAAGAAAAACAGTAATAGTTTCTCCTGATTGTTCAGACACAAATATATCTGTTTAAAAGAGTCTGGTATACACCAGTAAATTATTACTGTGGTTTTGCCGTTCCACGGTGAAAAATCTCTATTATCCTTCTTTTTGCATTTTTTGCCGTAAAGAAAAACTGTAATAGTGTCTCCTGATTGTTCAGACACAAATATATCTGTTCAAAATAGTCTGGTGTAGGCCCGAGAAATAGAACTGTGGTTTTGCAGTTCCACGGGTCCAATCTCTGTATTATCCTGCTTTTAACATTTTTTGCCGTAAAGAAGAACAGTAATAGTGTCTCCTGATTGTACAGCGGCAAATGAAAATGTCTGGTATACACCAGTAAATTATAACTGAGGTTTTGCCTTTCCACGGTAAAAAATCTCTATTATCCTGCTTTTGGCATTTTTTGCCGTAAAAAAAACTGTATTAGTGTCTCCCTGATTGTTCAGACACAAATATATTTGTTGAAAATAGTTTGGTGTAGGCCCGAGAAATAGAACTGTGGTTTTGCAGTTCCATGGGTCAAATCTCTGTATTATCCTGCTTTTAACATTTTTTGCCGTAAAGAAAAACAGTAATAGTGTCTCCTGATTGTTCAGACACAAATATATATGTTTAAAAGAGTCTCGGATACACCAGTAATTATAACTGTGGTTTTGACGTTTCACGGTAAAAAATCTCTATTATCCAGCCTTTGGCATTTTTTGCCGTAAAAATTTTTTTTTAATAGTGTCTCCTTGATTGTTCAGACACAAATATATTTTTTAAAAGAGTCTGGTGTAGGCCAGAGAAATAGAAGTGTGGTTTTGCAGTTCCACGGTTCAAATCTCTGTATTATCCATTTTTGGGCCATTTTACCTAAAAAAAAACAGTTTGAGTGTGTCGCTCACTGTTCAGCCACAAATATATCTATTTAAAAAAGTCTGGTATACACCAGTAAATTATAACTGTGGTTTTGCCATTGCACGGTAAAAAATCTCTATTATCCAGCATTTGGTATTTTTTCCGTAAAGAAAAACAGTAATAGTGTCTCCTGATTGTTCAGACACAAAAATATCTGTTTAAAAGAGTCTGGTATACACCAGTAAATTATACCTGTGGTTTTGCCATTCCACGGTAAAAAATCTCTATTATCCTGCTTTTGGTATTTTTTCAGTAAAGAAAAACAGTAATAGTGTCTCCTGATTGTTCAGACACAAAAATATCTGTTTAAAAGAGTCTGGTATACACCAGTAAATCATAACTGTGGTTTTGCCTTTCCACGATGAAAAATCTCTATTATCCTGCTTTTGGCATTTTTTGTCTTAAAGAAAAACAGTAATAGTGTCTCCTGATTGTTCAGACACAAATATATCTGTTGAAAATAGTCTAGCGTAGGCCCGAGAAATAGAACTGTGGTTTCGCAGTTCCACGGGTCAAATCTCTGTATTATCCTGCTTTTGGCATTTTTTGCCGTAAAGAAAAACAGTAATAGTGTCTCCTGATTGTTCAGACACAAATATATCTGTTTAAAAAAGTCTGGTGTACACCAGTAAATTATAACTGTGGTTTTGCCATTCCACGGTAAAAAATCTCTATTATCCTGCTTTTGGCATTTTTTGCCTTTAAAAAAAAACTGTATTAGTGTCTCCCTGATTGTTCAAACACAAATATATTTGTTGAAAATAGTCTGGTGTAGGCCAGAGAAATAGAAGTGTGGTATTGCAGTTCCACGGTTCAAATCTCTGTATTATCCACTTTTGGTCCATTTTTACCTAAAAAAAACAGTTTGAGTGTGTCGCTCACTGTTCAGCCGCAAATATATCTATTTAAAAAAGTCTGGTATACACCAGTAAATTATAACTGTGGTTTTGCCATTCCACGGTAAAAAATCTCTATTATCCAGCATTTGGTATTTTTTCCATAAAGAAAATCAGTAATAGTGTCTCCTGATTGTTCAGACACAAAAATATCTGTTTAAAAGAGTCTGGTATACACCAGTAAATTATAACTGTGGTTTTGCGGTCCCACGGTAAAAAATCTCTATTATCCAGCTTTTGGTATTTTTTCCGTAAAGAAAAACAGTAATAGTGTCTCCTGATTGTTCAGACACCAATATATCTGTTTAAAAGAGTCTGGTGTAGGCCCGAGAAATAGAACTGTGGTTTTGCAGTTCCATGGGTCCAATCTCTGTATTATCCTGCTTTTAACATTTTTTGCCGTAAAGAAAAACAGTACTAGTGTCTCCTGATTGCTCAGACACAAATATATATGTTTAAAAGAGTCTGGTATACACCAGTAATTATAACTGTGGTTTTGCAGTTTCACGGTAAAAAATCTCTGTTATCCAGCTTTTGGCATTTTTTGCCGTAAAATTTTTTTTTAATAGTGTCTCCTTGATTGTTCAGACACAAATATATTTTTTTAAAAGAGTCTGGTGTAGGCCAGAGAAATAGAAGTGTGGTTTTGCAGTTCCACAGTTCAAACCTCTGTATTATCCACTTTTGTCCCATTTTTACCTAAAAAAAAAACAGTTTGAGTGTGTTGCTCACTGTTCAGTGGCAAATATATCTATATAAAAAAGTCTGGTGTACACCAGTAAATTATAACTGTGGTTTTGCCGTTCCACGGTAAAAAATCTCTATTATCCTGCTTTTGGCATTTTTTGGCGTAAAAAAAAACTGTATTAGTGTCTCCCTGATTGTTCAGACACAAATATATTTGTTGAAAATAGTCTGGTGTAGGCCAGAGAAATTGAAGTGTGGTTTTGCAGTTCCGCGGTTCAAACCTCTGTATTATCCACTTTTAGGCCATTTTTACCTTAAAAAAAACAGTTTGAGTGTGTCGCTCACTGTTCAGCCACCAATATATCTATTTAAAAAAGTCTGGTATACAACAGTAAATCATAACTGTGGTTTTGCCTTTCCACGATGAAAAATCTCTATTATCCTGCTTTTGGCATTTTTTGTCTTAAAGAAAAACAGTAATAGTGTCTCCTGATTGTTCAGACACAAATATATCTGTTGAAAATAGTCTAGCGTAGGCCCGAGAAATAGAACTGTGGTTTCGCAGTTCCATGGGTCAAATCTCTGTATTATCCTGCTTTTGGCATTTTTTGCCGTAAAGAAAAACAGTAATAGTGTCTCCTGATTGTTCAGACACAAATATATCTGTTTAAAAAAGTCTGGTGTACACCAGTAAATTATAACTGTGGTTTTGCCATTCCACGGTAAAAAATCTCTATTATCCTGCTTTTGGCATTTTTTGCCTTTAA
This sequence comes from Phyllobates terribilis, assembly GCF_046119375.1. Classification (NCBI taxonomy): domain Eukaryota; kingdom Metazoa; phylum Chordata; class Amphibia; order Anura; family Dendrobatidae; genus Phyllobates; species Phyllobates terribilis. Next base: position 252,696,008 of record NW_027362771.1, read on the forward strand.
AAAAAAACTGTATTAGTGTCTCCCTGATTGTTCAAACACAAATATATTTGTTGAAAATAGTCTGGTGTAGGCCAGAGAAATAGAAGTGTGGTATTGCAGTTCCACGGTTCAAATCTCTGTATTATCCACTTTTGGTCCATTTTTACCTAAAAAAAACAGTTTGAGTGTGTCGCTCACTGTTCAGCCGCAAATATATCTATTTAAAAAAGTCTGGTATACACCAGTAAATTATAACTGTGGTTTTGCCATTCCACGGTAAAAAATCTCTATTATCCAGCATTTGGTATTTTTTCCATAAAGAAAATCAGTAATAGTGTCTCCTGATTGTTCAGACACAAAAATATCTGTTTAAAAGAGTCTGGTATACACCAGTAAATTATAACTGTGGTTTTGCGGTCCCACGGTAAAAAATCTCTATTATCCAGCTTTTGGTATTTTTTCCGTAAAGAAAAACAGTAATAGTGTCTCCTGATTGTTCAGACACCAATATATCTGTTTAAAAGAGTCTGGTGTAGGCCCGAGAAATAGAACTGTGGTTTTGCAGTTCCATGGGTCCAATCTCTGTATTATCCTGCTTTTAACATTTTTTGCCGTAAAGAAAAACAGTACTAGTGTCTCCTGATTGCTCAGACACAAATATATATGTTTAAAAGAGTCTGGTATACACCAGTAATTATAACTGTGGTTTTGCAGTTTCACGGTAAAAAATCTCTGTTATCCAGCTTTTGGCATTTTTTGCCGTAAAATTTTTTTTTAATAGTGTCTCCTTGATTGTTCAGACACAAATATATTTTTTTAAAAGAGTCTGGTGTAGGCCAGAGAAATAGAAGTGTGGTTTTGCAGTTCCACAGTTCAAACCTCTGTATTATCCACTTTTGTCCCATTTTTACCTAAAAAAAAAACAGTTTGAGTGTGTTGCTCACTGTTCAGTGGCAAATATATCTATATAAAAAAGTCTGGTGTACACCAGTAAATTATAACTGTGGTTTTGCCGTTCCACGGTAAAAAATCTCTATTATCCTGCTTTTGGCATTTTTTGGCGTAAAAAAAAACTGTATTAGTGTCTCCCTGATTGTTCAGACACAAATATATTTGTTGAAAATAGTCTGGTGTAGGCCAGAGAAATTGAAGTGTGGTTTTGCAGTTCCGCGGTTCAAACCTCTGTATTATCCACTTTTAGGCCATTTTTACCTTAAAAAAAAACAGTTTGAGTGTGTCGCTCACTGTTCAGCCACCAATATATCTATTTAAAAAAGTCTGGTATACAACAGTAAATCATAACTGTGGTTTTGCCTTTCCACGATGAAAAATCTCTATTATCTTGCTTTTGGTATTTTATGTCATAAAGAAAAACAGTAATAGTGTCTCCTGATTGTTCAGACACAAATATATCTGCTGAAAATAGTCTAGCGTAGGCCCAAGTAATAGAACTGTGGTTTCGCAGTTCCACGGGTCAAATCTCTGTATTATCCTGCTTTTGGCATTTTTTGCCGTAAAGAAAAACAGTAATAGTGTCTCCTGATTGTTCAGACACAAATATATCTGTTTAAAAGAGTCTGGTATACACCAGTAAATTATAACTGTGGTTTTTCCGTTCCACGGTGAAAAATCTCTATTATCCTTCGTTTGGCATTTTTTGCCGTAAAGAAAAACAATAATAGTGTCTCCTGATTGTTCAGACACAAATATATCTGTTGAAAATAGTCTGGTGTAGGCCAGAGAAGTAGAACTGTGGTTTTGCTGTTCCACGGGTCAAATCTCTGTATTATCCTGCTTTTGGCATTTTTTTCCGTAAAGAAAAACAGTAATAGTGTCTCCCTGATTGTTCAGACACAAATATATCTGTTTAAAAAAGTCTGGTATACACCAGTAAATTATAACTGTGGTTTTGCCGTCCCACGGTAAAAAATCTCTATTATCCAGCTTTTGATACTTTTTCCGTAAAGAAAAATAATAATAGTGTCTCCTGATTGTTCAGACACCAATATATCTGTTTAAAAGAGTCTGGTATACACCAGTAAATTATAACTGTGCTTTTGCCGTTCCACGGTAAAAAATCTCTATTATCCAGCTTTTGGCATTTTTTGCCGTAAAAAAAAAATTTAATAGTGTCTCCCTGATTGTTCAGACGCAAATATATTTGATGAAAATAGTCTGGTGTAGGCCAGAGAAATAGAAGTGTGGTTTTGCAGTTCCATGGTTCAAACCTCTGTATTATCCACTTTTGGGCCATATTTACCTAAAAAAAAAACAGTTTGAGTGTGTCGCTCACTGTTCAGCCGCAAATATATCTATTTAAAATTGTCTGGTATACACCAGTAAACAATAACTGTGGTTCTGCCATTCCACTGTAAAAAATCTCTATTATTCAGCTTTTGGTGTTTTTTCCGCAAAGAAAAACAGTAATAGATTCTCCCTGATTGTTCAGATTGTTTAAAAGAGTCGGTTGTAGACCAGAGAAATAGAACTGTGGTTTTCCTCTTCCATGGTTCTAATCTACTTTTCATTAGCCTTTATCAATTGATAGTGCGAGTGTAAGCTATTTTACTTCCTTTACAATGGGCAAGGCGTGTGGCAATGGACGTGGAACTGGACGTTCTGGTAATGGTGCGTGCAGAGGACGGGGCCATGGCCAAGGTGAAAATGTGCCACAACCAACAGTCACATCTTCTCGCTCCCACTTCTTGACCGAATTACTAGGGAAGCACAGAACAACACCAGTATTGCGAACTGATCAGTGTGAACAGGTTATTAATTGGATAGCAGATAATACTTCCAGTTACCTGGGCACCACCACCTCTGGTCTGTCTTCCACACGGTCAAATCTTAGTAGCCTTGAGTCTCGACCGCATACTCCTCCTCACCCTGATGCTCCTTCCTCCCAGCATGCCGAGTGTCGCCAGACAGCAAGTGATCCCACACTTGGACACTCTGAAGAGCTGTTCACTGGTCCATTTCCATATTTGTGCCCCTCGCCTGCTCCGCTTGAAGTGGTGGAAGAGGAGATCCCATGTAGCGATGCCCAAATATTTGAACAACCACGGCCACAGGAAGTCGACGCTGGCAATTTGTCACAAGAGGTGGACGATGACGAGACACAATTGCCAGGAAGTGAGGAGGAGGATCGTGGTGCGCAAGTGGAAGAGGAGGTGGTGGATGATCTAGTAACTGACTCAATGTGGCAGGAGGACATGCAGAGCGAGGCCAGCAGCACACAGGGTGAGGGAGGCAGAGTACCCCAACAGGCAGGAAAAAGCAGTGTGGTGGCCGCACACAGAAGGCAGGCAAAAGTTCCCCGTAAAACCAACATGAGGGACGTTGCCAGTACAACCTGTAGGTCTTCCAGAGTCTGGAATTTTTTTAAAGACTCTGCTGATAACCCCAAAAAGGCCATTTGTACCACCTGCCATGCCAGCATCAGCAGGGGTGACAAAACTACCAGCCTGACCACCACCAGCGTGATCAGGCACATGTCAGAAAAGCACCCGACTTTGTGGGGTGAACCCCAGGGTCCACGACCAGTGTCAGCGGGTGTCACCACTGCTTCTTCCGCTGTTGTGCATGCAATAGAACCCCCTGTTGTGTGTGCAAGGCAATCCCCTGTCCATACTGCATGCAAAGATGCCCCCTCCTCTCAGTCTTCACTTGTTATGGCAGTTTCTCAAGAAACAGCATCAACGTTCACGTCCACGTCCCACCGCAGCGTTCAATTGTCCATATCCCAGACCTTTGAACGAAAGCGGAAATTCGCAGCCAACGCCCCACAGGCCACAGTCCTAAATTAGCACATTTCACGACTCCTTGCGTTGGAAAAGCTGCCTTTTAGGCTGGTAGAGCCGGAATCCTTCCGCAACCTTATGGCGGTGGCCGTCCCTCGGTACTCGGTCCCCAGCCGACACTATTTTGCCTGGTGTGCCATCCCCGCACTACACAAGCAAGTGTCCTAAAACATCTGCCGTGCCCTTAACAAAGCAGTTACTGGGAGAGTCCACCTGACAATGAACACGTGGACAAGTGCTTGTGGCCAGGGATGGTACATCTCCCTGACGGCACACTGGGTAAACATACTGGAAGCCGGGACCCAGTCGGACCTTGGGACGGAACACATCCTCCCCACACCGAGGATTGCGGGCCCTATGTCAGTCAGAATTGCCCCCACAGTGTACAGCTCCTGCACATCATCCTCCTCCTCCTCCTCATGTTCAGCCTCCATCTCAGATATCACCACATCAGTTACAAGCTGGAAGCACTGCAGTACTGCCTCCGCCAAGCGGCAACAGGCTGTGCTGAAACTCATAAGCTTAGGTGAGAAACCTCACACTGCTTGTGAGCTGTGGACAGCTGTGAAAGAGCAGGCAGATCTGTGGCTGTGACTGCTGAACCTACATTCAGGCATGGTCGTGTGTGACAATGGCCGTAACCTTGTGGCAGCTCTGAGGTGAGGTGAGATCACACGCGTACCATGCCTGGCTCATGTGCTTAACCTCGTGGTTCAGCGGTTTCTTAAATAGTACCCCGAGTTGCCAGATCTGCTCATCAAAGTACGCCGCCTGTCAGCTCACTTTCGCAAGTCGGCTACAGCTTCCCCCGCCATTGCTGTGTTGCAGCAGCGTTTGCAGCTTCCGTCACACCAACTGGTGTGTGATGTCCCCACAAGTTGGACCTCTACCCTCCACATGTTGCAAAGAATTTGTGAGCAGAAGAGAGCAGTTGTGGAGTACCAGCTGCAACAAGGCCGTCGATATTCAGGTCAGACTCCACACATAAGACCTCAGGAGTGGACCTGGATGTCTGACATATGTACCATCTTGACAAACTTTGAGGAGTCCACCCAGATGGTGAGTGGCGATGATGCCATCATTAGCATCAGCATTCCACTTGTCTGTCTTTTGCAACGCTCTCTAAAGAGAATTAAAGAGGAGGCATTGCAGCCAGAGTATGATGAGATGGATCAAGAAGCCGTAGTGGGCGATTACACACAGCCCAGCCTCATCTCATCCCAATGTGCATTGGGGGACAATGAGGGAGAGGAGGAGGAGGAAGAACAGGAGCTTGTATCATGCGCTGTAGACGGTAGTACCTGTACAACTGTCATACCGTCGGTTCAGCGTGGGTGGCCTGAGGACAGGGGGGAGGAGGAGGAGGAGGAGAGCATGGTTAGTCTTCATCTTGGTGAGGACATGGAAGTCTTGCCCGTTACCAGTCTGGCACGCATGGCTGACTTTATGTTACGCTGCCTTAACTGTGACCCTCGCGTTATCAAAATGTTGGGTGACAGTCATTACTGGTTGGTGACACTTTTAGACACCCGCTACAAGGAGAACTTTCACTCTCTTATTCCTGAGGTGGAGAGGTCTATTAAAATGGGGCAGTACCAGAAAAAAATTCTCATCTGATCACGCTAGAAGCAGAGGTCACAGTTCATGGCCCAACCAAGGCGTACGTGCGAGAGAGACGCAACTCCAATCCAGCAGAGGCAGGGGAACACTGTCAATGTTCTGGGACAGTTTTCTCAGACCCTCCCTTCGGACAGACCCTGAGGCGCGGGGTACTCTCACAAAGAGTGGAAAGTTTCAAAAGATGGTGAGGGAGTACCTTGCCGACCGCACCAGCGTCCTCCATGATTCCTCTGTGCCTTTTAATTACTGGGTATCCAAGCTGGACAGTTGGAATGAACTCGCTCTGTACGCCTTGGAAGTCCTGGCTTGCCCTGCCGCTAGCGTGTTATCGGAGTGTGTTTTTAGTGCCGCTGGGGGAATTATAACTGATAAGCGCACTCGCCTGTCAACTGACAATGCTGACAAGCTGACCCTTATCAAAATGAACAAGGGCTGGATTGGGCCAGATTTCTCATCACAACCAAATGACAGCAGAGTAACATAAAGTCAAATCCACTATGCTATTTCAGGAGGTGTATTCACATGCACCGCTTCACACCCACACATGGGTATACTCCTTCTCATTTCGGCTGTTTTATGTTCTTCTTATCCTCAGCCTCCACCACCACTATACCACCAGGGTGACCGTGGTCCGTGTTGCCATTATTGAAAGTTCCTCTGTCCTTATTTTTGTCAGCTTTTGCTTGGAAGGCATAAGCAAAGACTGTGCGAGACCCACTCCCCAATAGTGGGAATAATATTTTTAAGATGCTGTACTGTATGGCTCTTGTAAGGGGCATTAAAACCATCTTGTTAAGCTACTGCAACCTCCACGTCTCTTCCGAGGGGCATTAAAAGCGTCTTGTTAAGCTACTGGGTCCTCTATGTCTTTTCCAAGAGGCATTAAAACCATCTTGTTAAGCTACTGTGACCTCCACCACTTTTCCAAGGGGCATTCAAGCCATCTTGTTAAGCTACTGCGACCTCCACCACTTTTCCAAGGGGCATTCAAGCCGTCTTGTTAAGCTACTGCGACCTCCACGTCTCTTCCAAGGGGCATTAAAAGCGTCTTGTTAAACTACTGGGACCTCCACGTCTCTTCCAAGGGGCATTAAAACCGTCTTGTTAAGCTACTGTGACCTCCACCACTTTTCCAAGGGGCATTAAAACTGTCTTGTTCAGCTACTGCGACCTCCACGTCTCTTCCGAGGGGAATTAAAACCGTCTTGTTAAGCTACTGGGACCTCCACTTCTCTTCCGAGGGGCATTAAAAGCATCTTGTTAAACCACTCTGAACTCCACAGCTCTTCCAAGGGGCATTGAAATGTTGTTTTTAATTAACACTAACCTCCACAACTCTTCGAACGGGCATTGCATTTCCTCATAATTTTTGGCAGCTTTTGCTTGGAAGGCATAAGCAAAGACTATGGGAGACCCACTCCCCAATAATGGGAATAATGTTTGTAATATGCTGTACTGCATGGCACTTGTAAGGGGCATTGCAAGTTCCTCCATCCTAATTTTTGGCAGCTTTTGCTTGGAAGGCATAAGCAAATACTATGGGAGACCCACTCCCCAATAATGGGAATAATGTTTGTAATATGCTGTACTGCATGGCTCTTGTAAGGTGCATTGCAAGTAGTGTTGAGCCACCCCCGTAGTGTTCGAGTTCGGTTCGGTTCGTCGAACACCCGTGTGTTCGCCGAACTGTTCGTCGAACTGTTCGTCGAACACCTTCGAACACCGTTAAAACCAATGGCAGGCAAACAAAAACACATAGAAACACATAGAAAACACCTTCAAAGGTGTCCAAAAGCTGACAAACTGCTCAGAAGACACAACTAACACATGGAAAAGTGACAAGTACATATAGTCATGCGAAAAGAAAAGAGGTGGAGGAGTAAAAGGAGGGGGAGACACAGATATAGGCATGTCATGCCCTTCTAAAATCCAAAAAGTGAGAAGCCGAGACGGCCAGTCCGCTCCTGCCCGTGCCACCTCCGTGTCGCCGGGTTTGTGCCAGAGCCGCGGTGAACCCTGACGGCCAGCCCCCCTCTCCCAATACTGGTGCCTGTCCGCTGGTGGGTCGAGAGAGCCCCCCTGTGGTGGAGGCAGCTCTAAGCTTTTTAATTTAAATTGTCCCTCTAATTTGAATGAATACACTTTAAATCCATTTACAAGGATCTATTGGAGGGCAAGTCTCATGCCAGCAGCCGCGTAATTCCAGCTCCAGTAGCGTCCACTAAAGCTGCTGCAGTTAAAAAGCTTTTATAAGGATCGAGCTCGGCTGTCCACCGCAAGGCATCCTAGTGCCAGTCCCAGCCCGTATGCCTTGGCGTGCCTCCTGATGCTCTTCACTGAGTATCCCGTGGTCCCGAAGCATTTCCTTTGAAAAAATTAAGTGTCCAAACTACAGGTGGTGTAGCTTGCTTAACAGCCGGGATAATCCGCTGACTAGCAGACACTGCTACTAGGCACAAAGTATTTCCTGGGCTAGATGCAGTTAAAAATTTGTAAGTAGATACTCTCGTTGGATGCTGAGAAAGCATTCCATAGAGTCTCCTGGCACGCCATATATGATTCTCTTAAAAAGCTTGGGGTAGGGGTCTAGGGGACCCTTTTATAGCCAAAATCACGGCCCTGTATCACAATACGTCACCTAGGCTGAAGATAAATGGAACTGTAGCACCGAGGGCTCGGTTGCTACAGACGTATTGCACCTCACCCAGAGGTGTGATATCTCACTCTCAGATAAGGATGGAGTGTGGATCAGGACCCAACACCTGCATGCATTACACCACATTGCCGTGGGGCAGGGCGACCAATATGCCCCTGAGATGGGCACGACAGTCCCTGTCCCTGGCTGGAGTGGGGGGAGGGAACACTGAGGAAGGGGAACCCTGCAGTGCAGGAGCAGGGAGGAAGCAGTTCCTGGGTGCATTGAGAAGGGAGTATAAAAGGTGGGCACCATCTTAGTTCAGTGCAGAGAAGTCTGAGCAGAAGTGGCAGGGAGCAGGGGCTCTGCATGAGCTCTGCTCCGGAGGCGGGCCTAGTAACAGAGGCCCAGGCCTGCAAGAGGGAGAAGGAAGGAAGAGGAGCGGAGAAGGCTCCAGGAACGAGGAATGAAGGGATCCCAGGGGTGCGGACGGGCGAGTCGCCACCGCACGCCCGAATCCACCTGCGTGGAGGGGTCAGGCCAAAGGGGGAGACCGGTCCCCGAACTAGTGGAGGCAGGAAACGACCCTCAGCTAGAAACCGGAGGCTCTGACATTTTATGTGGCGCAGCCCCTTGCTCCACCCGCTAGGAAGGCACCACATAGGGTCAGGGAAACTGGCGCCAAGTTTACCAAGAGGAGGCCCGAGGCAGCCGGACAGAAGTGTTGGTAAGAAAGGCCAGACAAAGGACACACAAAGGGGGTCCTGTGAAGCGCTCCAAAGTTATCTGGGAGTTGTCTGAGCCCCTCACCTGGTGAGCACAGTACGACGTGGGCAGCCGTTACCTGCAGACGTGGTCTGGATAATAAGAACTGTGAGTAAAGGCCCTGAACTGCATCACTGACTCCGTGTCGTTACTGCTGCTGCCCTGAACCATCACCCCCATCCTCCGCATACACTGCCCTGAGGCTATACTCCTCCCGTGGGGAGTTATGCTACGCTCTGCTGCACCCACAACACCAGCCTTAGCGGTCTGCCCTGTAGCGGCGGTTCACTCTGACCGCAATCCACGGGTGGCGTAGTCGGACATTTAAACATCAAAACCACATAAATAGTTCCGCCACTGGTTTGACCGCCCTGAGCCACGGAACCGGATCGCCGCCACGAAGACTACAACCACCAGCATCCACCAAAAAGGGTCCGGCTCCGGGTGTCCCAAGGCCCAGGGGGTGCGTCAGAACATTTTCATCACCTTTCACAATCACCAATGGGACAAGGCAGGGATGTCCTCTGTCCCCTCTCTTATACATCCTAGTGACGGAGCACCTGCTCTCATCAATTCGCCATAACCCCAATATTAGGTGGATTGAGGTGGGAGGCACCGAGTACAAGTGCTCTCTATTTGCTGATGATGTCCTAGTATATATCACTCAATCACATATATCCATCCCTGCTGTTATGGCTGAAATAGATCACTTTGTTACATGGTAAAATTTTAAAATCAATGCAGCGAAGTCTAAGGCCCTCGATGTCTCCCTCCCTAAATCCATATAGGATTCCATCCAGTCCAACTTTCCCTTTGCCTGGCCCTCACAGGGTATCAAATACTTAGGAATTCCTATTCATAGAGACCTCTCCCATCTATGTTATCTTAATTTTGGGCCCTTTATTGAACAATTCCATACAGACCACGGTTGGCAAGTTAGAACTGTAAGATTCACTACGTGAACCACTGGTGTTTTGTGGAAAAGCACATGTACACCGCGTTCCAAATTATTATGCAAAAAGTGTTTAGGAGTGATAAGGGAAGAATTTGTTTGTTTGTCAGTTAAACTCATTGATGGTGATATGTGTCAGGGCTCTTTATATCACTGTAAGCAATTGCAGACACCTGTGCTAATTAGTTTGGCAGGTGTGTCCAATGAAAGGCAAGACTACTTAAGAAGGCTCTCTCACATTATTAAGCAGCCTACATTTTCTGCCAAAATGGGAAAGAAAAAGGATGTGTCGGCTGCTGAGAAGCAACAAATTGTGGAGTGTTTAGGTCAAGGCATGACTACAATCAACATTGTGCGATGATCAGGATGAAGTGTCTTGGCAATCAAGAAGTATGTAGCTGATTCACAGTACACACGTGTGCGTGCTGATAAGGGCAAATTGAGGACTCTTTCCTACAGGCAATTACGTCAGGTTGAAAGAGCAGCGGCAAAAAAGCCTTGTCATAGCAGCAGACAAGTTTTTGAAGCTGCTTGTGCCTCCAACGTCCCCCGAACAACAAGATGCAGGGTCCTTCAGAGGTTTGCAGCTGTGCATACGCCATCCTGTCGACCTCCTCTATCCACTTCACACAAGCAGAAACGGCTCCAGTGGGCCAAACATTACATGAAGACTGATTTCAAAACTGTTTTGTTCACGGATGAGTGCCGTGCAGCGCTCGATGGTCCAGATGAATGGAGTGGAGGATGGCTGGTTGATGGACACCCCACGCAAACACGGCTACAGCGCCAACAAGGACGAGGTGGAGTAATGTTTTGGGCTGGAATCATGGGGAGAGAGATTGTCGGCCCCTTTAGGATCCCTGAAGGCGCTAAAGATGAACTCCATAATGTATGTGGATTTTCTCAAACAGCACTTCCTGCCATGGTTCAAGAAGAAGAACCGTGTATTTCACAGCAAGATCATTTTTCTGCATAATAATGCACCATCTCATGCTGCACATAAAACATCTGCATCTCTGGCTGATATGGGCATAAAAGGGGACAAACTTATGGTGTGACCCCCATGCTCCCCTGACCTCTACCCCATTCAGAACCTTTGGAGCATCATTAAAAGGAGTGTCTATGATGGCGGGAGGCAGTTCACATCTAAGCAACAGCTCTGGGAGGGTATTCTGTCCTCATGCAAAACAATTGAAGCAGAAACCATCCAAAACCTGACAAATTCAATGGACGAGAGAGTTCAGAAGCTCCTTTCGAACAAGGGGTCCTATGTGAAAATGTAACATCACCTAGAATAAAGTTTTGAGTTGAAAACTGTTTGATTTCAGTTTCTAACAACCTGCTAATGCTTATAATTTCAAAAATGACCATTTTTTTGGTCTTTATTAAAATGAAAAGGTTGATCGAAAAGTTTGGGGGATCTAAGAGTGTGGCAACCCAGTAGTCATGATTACTTCGAATTCTGACAATATGAGGGTCATGCTGCAGGTAGTGCAGCAAGAAGGCACTTATGTGTCTTGCGCATCTCGGAGCCCCAAAATTATTTTCCGGGCTAGATGCAGCTAAAAATTATTTTTAATTTTAAATCTGGTGAAGCTTATTATAGATGGCCTAATAGGATCAGTGCTGCACACTGCTACAAAGCCCAAATTATTTTCCAGTCAAGATACAGATAAACATGATTAGTAATTTGAAAGCTTAAAACGGTTGGTAGGGTGATTTTAACCAATCATCAAGCTTTTACTCTCCCCAGGATGACACAGGGGTAGAAAAGTCGTTTCGGATCCATGATTTGTTCATCTTTATGAACGTGAGTCTGTCTACATTATCAGTGGAGAGCCGCGTGCGCTTATCTGTCAGCACACCACCAGCAGCGCTGAACACACGTTCAGACAGAACGCTGGCTGCGGGGCATGACAAGATCTCCAAGGCGTAAGTGGCTAGCTCCGGCCATTTATCCAGATTGGAAGCCCAAAAAGAGCAAGGGTCCAGTGACACAGTCGTGGCTTCAATGTTTACTTGGAGATACTCCTGTACCATCGTCTCTAGGCGTTGACTATGTGTCAGACTTCTTGTCTCCTGTGGCCTTGCAAAGGATGGGCTAAAAAAGTGGTGAAATGATTCCGCAAAATTGATGTTACCAGCAGATACTGTGGTTCTGTTACGGTTTGAGTGCTGAACACTTGACGGTCCCACGGTTGGCAAGTTGGAACTGTGAGATTCACTACGTGCACCACTGGTATTTTGTGGAAAAGCACATGTAAGATTCTGCAACAGTCTCTGCTGATACTCCTGCATGCGTGCATCCCTTTCTATGGCAGGAATAATTTCTGCAAATTTACTTTTGTACCGGGGATCTAACAGTGTGGCAACCCAGTAGTCAGGATTATTTCTAATTCTCACAATTCGAGGGTCATGTTGCAGGTAGTGCAGCAAGAAGGCACTCATGTGTGTTGCGCATCCAGGAGCACCAAGTCCCTGTTGTGTTGGTGGCGAGGTAACAATCATGCTTCCTTCCTCTGTCCTCTCCCCCCAACCTCGCACAACAGAAATGTGATCAAGGTCTCCCTCATCTGATGAGTCTTCCATCAGTTCGTCCTCCACTTCTTCCTGGGCTCCTGCACCTTCCTCACTAGTTTGGCTGCTACCATGCGCCCTGGTAAAACCATCTCCCCCACCCTCACATGCCTGCCGCCTTGGTGCTGCCGACCGTCTGGACCTTGCAGATGTTAGCCCTTCCGCATACAACTCCTCCTCCTCTACTTCCTCCACCTCCTCTTGTGCCACCACCTGACTCCGAATTCTGTTTAACATGTGCTCCAGCATGTAAATCACCGGAATAGTCATGCTGATAATGGCATCGTCAGCAGTAAACATCTTCGTCGCCATTTCAAAACTGTGCAGAAGGGTGCATAGGTTCCTGATCTGAGACCACTCCTCCAGCGTGATTTGTCCCACCTCTGAATCTCGTTGGCCCAGGCTATACGTCAGAACGTATTGCACCAGGGCTTGTCGGTGCTGCCACAGTCGCTGCAACATGTGCAGAGTTGAATTCCACCGGGTAGGCACATCGCATTTTAGCCGGTGAAGTGGCAGGCCCAACGACTTCTGTAGAGATGTAAGTCGCTGAGCTGCGGGATGCGAACGGCGGAAGTGAGCACACAGCGACCGTGCCCTCTGCAGAAGGCCATCTAGTCTGGGATAGTGGGCTAAAAATTGCTGGACAACCAGGTTCAACACGTGAGCCATACAAGGCACGTGTGTGACATTGCCCCGGCGAAGGGCCGCACCCAGGTTTGCAGCATTGTCGCACACGGCCTTCCCTGGTTTCAGGTCCAGTGGAGACAACCATTCATGAAATTGGTTCTCCAGAGCTGACCACAACTCCTCAGCTGTGTGACTCACATTTCCCAGACATTTCAATGTAAAAACCGCCTGATGACGTTGAGCCCTACTGCCAGCATAGTAAGGAGGTGTGCAGGATCCCTTCTGCGCAGTTAGAAAGCTTGTGGCATGACCAGACAGGCTTTGGGTGCAGGTGGAAGACCGAGAGGAGGTTGAGGAGGCAGAAGCAGTGGAGGAACTTTGACATAAAGAGGATTGACGCACAACTCGTGGGGACGGCAAGACTTGGACAGCAGCCCCTTGTCCTGCTGTCACCATAGTTACCCAGTGCCCAGTCAGCGACATGTAACGCCCCTGTCCATGCCTACTCGTCCAAGTGTCTGTGGTGAAATGCACCCTGTCACACACAGAGTTTATCAAAGAAGCGGTGATGTTGTGTGCGACATGCTGGTGGAGCGCAGGCACACCTTTCTTTGAGAAGTAGTGCCGACTGGGCATCTGGTACTGGGGCACTGCGACGGACATAAGGTCTCGAAAATCCTCTGTGTCCACCAGGCGGAAAGGCAGCATTTCTGTAGCCAAGAGCTTGCAGATGGTGAAATTCAACCTCTTAGCTTTCTCATGGCTAGGAGGAAATGGTCTTTTACTTGTCCACATCTGAGGGACCGAGGGCTGGCTATTGTGCTTAGACGGGGTTGATAAGGGTGTCCCCGGCAAACTGCCGGTCTGTGAGGAAGATGCAGGCGGACATGTTAGGTTGCCTTGATCCAAAGGTGGTGCTATCGATGTCGGACAGCGCTCAACACCAGCTGGTGTTACCACCTCCAAAGAAAATGATGACCTGCCAATCACGCTGGCTGTTGCGGGTAAAGAGGTGGCAGGTCTGCGCCCCAAAACAGGTGTGACTGCTGTCCCCCCAGTCACAGAGGATGAAGAGGCCGCGGATGCACAAGATATGGCAGACGGTGATTGGCCCGGCCGGCTAGGCCGCATTGTAGCACACTGAGCTTCCCACTGCAACTTATGCTTCATGTCCATGTGCCGGTTCATGCATGAAGTACTCAAACTATGTATTTTTTGGCCTCTACTTAGCTTTTGCTGACAAATGTTACAGATAACACGAGTTGGGTCATCTTTATCGATCTGAAAAAATGCCCAGGCTATGCAAGGCTTAGCACCCATGCGACCTGAAGAGCCACCACGACTTGTGGTGAGAGGCAGAGTTGTGTTTGAGGATGCAGTTGTTGACGTGCTTCCAGTACTACGTCTCTGTCCAGGAAGGCGCAACCTGACCTCGTCGTCACTAGCATCTTCCTCCACCTCCTCTGCTGACCTCATCTCTTGGCTGACTGTGGGTTGACAGTAAGTGGGATCTCCGACCTCATCATCATCACCCTGTGCGTTATCACACCCGTCGTCCTCAGAGCCAACCTGTTCCTGCCCTGACAAAAAACTAAAGTTGTCGCTCCAATCAGGTATTTGAGTCTTATCATCGTCTTCCTCATTGTCTCCACCAACAGGAGTTACAGTTTGGGAATGAGGGTCTACATTATGGTCAGAACCTTCTGCGTCTGGTCCTGGATCCGACTCATAAAGATTCTGGGCATCAGTGCAGATCATTTCCTCGTCTGGATTCACAGAAGCGCTGGAGTCGACCTCTGATTCCCAGGCTATAGTATGAGTAAACAGCTCTGCAGACTCAACCATCTGTTCTACCTCATACTCAGACGGGCAGCTGGAGATTTGGGAGCTGTGAGGAAGCAAGTGCGATTTGGGTGACACCTTTGAGGACTGGAGTATTTGTGATGTTGAAGTTGATGTGGAGGAGAGCCCACTTAAAGGAGCACTTGATATCCGTTGAAGCACCTGCTGTTTTTGTGCCTCATCTGGAATTTGTAGCGATTGGCGTGGCCGTAAGAAAGGGATCTTATCATATTGTCCGCTAAAAGAAGTAGACATTTTAGTTTGGCTGGAAGATGGTCTTTCTTCTGCACCTACCCCACGGACACAACCTTTTTTCCCCTTCCCAACACGCCTATTCCCCTTTCCACCAGCAGCAGGCCTTTTTCCACTCATTTTGGTGGTTAACTAATTCACAACTCTGGAGTTGTTTGCACAAAAAAACAATGGATGGTAACCGAGCAGAGCTGAGTGGCCAAACTGTGGTATTAGGCCAAAACTATTGGCTGGGCTAGATGCAGAAAAAAATTATTTTTAATTTGCAACCTGATGGAGGTCAGTATAGATGGACTAATAGACCAAGTCCCACACACTGCTAGAAGCCCAAATATTTTTTCAGAGCTAGATGCAGAAAAAAATTATTTTAAATTTGCAACCTGATGGAGGTCAGTATAGATGGACTAATAGACCAAGTCCCACACACTGCTAGAAGCCCAAATATTTTTTCAGAGCTAGATGCAGAAAAAAATTATTTTTAATTTGCAACCTGATGGAGGTCAGTATAAATGGACTAATAGAACAAGTCCCACACGCTGCTAGAAGCCCAAATATTTTTTCAGAGATAAATGAAGAAAAAAATTATTTTTAATTTGCAACCTGATGGAGGTCAGTATAGATGGACTAATAGACCAAGTCCCACACACTGCTAGAAGCCCAAATATTTTTTCAGAGCTAGATGCAGAAAAAAATTATTTTTAATTTGCAACCTGATGGAGGTCAGTATAGATGGACTAATAGACCAAGTCCCACACACTGCTAGAAGCCCAAATATTTTTTCAGAGCTAGATGCAGAAAAAAATTATTTTTAATTTGCAACCTGATGGAGGTCAGTATAGATGGACTAATAGAACAAGTCCCACACGCTGCTAGAAGCCCAAATATTTTTTCAGAGATAAATGAAGAAAAAAATTATTTTTAATTTGCAACCTGATGGAGGTCAGTATAGATGGACTAATAGACCAAGTCCCACACACTGCTAGAAGCCCAAATATTTTTTCAGAGCTAGATGCAGAAAAAAATTATTTTTAATTTGCAACCTGATGGAGGTCAGTATAGATGGACTAATAGACCAAGTCCCACACACCGGTAGAAGCCCAAATATTTTTTCAGAGCTAGATGCAGAAATTTTTTTTATTCAATTTGCAACCTGATGGAGGTCAGTATAGATGGACTAATAGACCAAGTCCCACACACTGCTAGAAGCCCAAATATTTTTTCAGAGCTAGATGCAGAAAATTTTTTTATTCAATTTGCAACCTGATGGAGGTCAGTATAGATGGACTAATAGACCAAGTCCCACACACTGCTAGAAGCCCAAATATTTTTTCAGAGCTAGATGCAGAAAAAAATTATTTTTAATTTGCAACCTGATGGAGGTCAGTATAGATGGACTAATAGACCAAGTCCCACACACTGCTAGAAGCCCAAATATTTTTTCAGAGCTAGATGCAGAAAAAAATTATTTTTAATTTGCAACCTGATGGAGGTCAGTATAGATGGACTAATAGAACAAGTCCCACACGCTGCTAGAAGCCCAAATATTTTTTCAGAGATAAATGAAGAAAAAAATTATTTTTAATTTGCAACCTGATGGAGGTCAGTATAGATGGACTAATAGACCAAGTCCCACACACTGCTAGAAGCCCAAATATTTTTTCAGAGCTAGATGCAGAAAAAAAATATTTTTAATTTGCAACCTGATGGAGGTCAGTATAGATGGACTAATAGACCAAGTCCCACACACTGCTAGAAGCCCAAATATTTTTTCAGAGCTAGATGCAGAAAAAAATTATTTTTAATTTGCAACCTGATGGAGGTCAGTATAGATGGACTAATAGAACAAGTCCCACACGCTGCTAGAAGCCCAAATATTTTTTCAGAGATAAATGAAGAAAAAAATTATTTTTAATTTGCAACCTGATGGAGGTCAGTATAGATGGACTAATAGACCAAGTCCCACACACTGCTAGAAGCCCAAATATTTTTTCAGAGCTAGATGCAGAAAAAAATTATTTTTAATTTGCAACCTGATGGAGGTCAGTATAGATGGACTAATAGACCAAGTCCCACACACTGCTAGAAGCCCAAATATTTTTTCAGAGCTAGATGCAGCAAAAAATTATTTTTAATTTGCAACCTGATGGAGGTCAGTATAGATGGACTAATAGACCAAGTCCCACACACCGCTAGAAGCCCAAATATTTTTTCAGAGCTAGATGCAGAAAAAAATTATATTCAGTTTGCAACCTGATGGAGGTCAGTATAGATGGACTAATAGAATGATGCTATGCCCAAAAGATTTTACTTCACTAGGTGCAGTAAAAAAATTGGTATTCTATACACAGGTGGTATATCTTGCAACACAGATAGGCTACTCCACTGACTAACACACTCTGCAATAGGCCAAAATGGATTAGCTTTGCTAGATTCAGCCAAATGCTGTGAAAAAAACTTGCACAGCACTGGCACAGACCTGCCTGGCAAAAACTGATAGGAACTGATGTAACCTTGTCCTGAAAAGGACTCCAATTACAATTAGTCTTTACTCCCACAATCTATCTATTTAAGAGCACAGACCTGCCTGATAAAAGTCGTAGGAAATGCTGTAACCTAGTCCTTAAAAGGACTGCAATCACAACTATTCCCTACTCCCAAGCTATCTGTATATTTGTGCGAAAATTCGCTTGAAATTAACAAGGTATAGCGCACACAGCAACAGCGGTGCCGTCTAACACGCAGCTGCAGCAGTGAGAAAATGGTGGCGACGGGGAAAATGGCTTGGTCTTATAGGGCAAGGACATGTGACATACACTGCCAATCACACATGCCCTTGCTTGTGTGAAAAAAAGCACTTCGCTCCGTGTGTGCGCTGCTGATAGGCTGACAGATTGCATCTCCCCACTGCAAATGCGGGAAAGAGAAAAAAAAATGGAGATCTTCATTGTTCCTGCAGAGATCCATCCCCTGCCCCTCCCCCCGCCCCGCTGTACACTCAAACTGCGTATTAACATTAATTTTCATCATTACTGAGAAAAAATCCAGTTATGATTTTGGTGCACGAACAGTTATCGAACATAACCTCGAACAGCCGAATTTTTCTCAAATTGTTCATGTTCGCCGACCGGCTCGAACACCGCCCAAAACAGCTCGAATTTGAGATTGGCGAACAGTTCGAGTAGAACAACGCTCATCTCTAATTGCAAGTTCCTCCGTCCTAATTTTTGGCAGCTTTTGCTTGGAAGGGATAATCAAAGACTATGGGAGACCCACTCCCCAATAATGGGAATAATGTTTGTAATATGCTGTACTGCATGGCTCTTGTAAGGGGCATTGCAAGTTTCTCCATCCTAATTTTTGGTAGCTTTTTCTTGGAAGGCATAAGCAAAGACTAAGGGAGACCCACTCCCCAATAATGGGTAGAAGGTTTTTAGTACGCTGTAATCCACGTCTGTTTCAAGGGGCATTGCAGTTCCTCATTAATTTTTGGAAAGCCTTCCATTCACTGCTTAGGCCAACAGTGCACAGGAGACCCAGTTGCTATAAATGGAAAAAATGGTTTAGCTAAGGCCCTCTGACCTCCATGTCACTTCCAAGGGGCATTGGAGTGCCTCTAAAGTTTTTGTAGGCATTGCACTCACTGTATGCCCTATAACTGTATAGCCGAACTGCTCCTTTTGGTACAGAAATATATCCTACAAGACATGTGTGGTTGACTGGCCTGATATTGATGTGAATGGTCCCTGTTCCTCCTGCTCTTCATCCTTTGCCACCACCTCATCCATCATTTATCACCTGAAGCTTTGTTTTAATGGGAGTCATAGAACTGGGATAGTAGCAGGAAAACATCCAGCAATCCTCAGAGGAGGTAGGATATGCGCCAAAACGCTGACCACCTCAGGCCTAGCCGCTTCAACATACATGCGCTTGCATTCCAAGAAAACAAAGCAGATGCTTACTTCTATCATCATCATCTTGCTCCTCACCTTGGCACTCTCAACTCTCCTGATGGAAAAGCCAGGGCCCACCGGAGGAGTCTGGTTCTCTGGTGGGCTCGTCCAATGCTGCCCTAAAGCAGGCCGGGCTAAGAAAAGTGTGTGGGAAGGTGACAGGAGAAATAGGGGCAGCTGGGGACCGTTTATGGACACCCGGCCGCCC
Source organism: Phyllobates terribilis (assembly GCF_046119375.1). Classification (NCBI taxonomy): domain Eukaryota; kingdom Metazoa; phylum Chordata; class Amphibia; order Anura; family Dendrobatidae; genus Phyllobates; species Phyllobates terribilis. The sequence goes on from NW_027362771.1 coordinate 252,715,218, forward strand.
CCAGGCGGCTGGGGACCGTGTGTGGACACCCGGCCACGGGGCGGCTGGGGACCGAGTAGGTACACCCGGCCGCCGGGCGGCTGGGGACTGAGTATGGATACCAGACCGCCGAAGCAGCCATGAGGTAGTGGCCAGTTTCGGCCTCCTCCAAACTAAAAGGCCCCATTTCAAGTGCAAGCTAGCAATATGGCATTGCAGCCTGGGGGTGGGTGGGTGGCAGGCTGCACACTTACGCTTGCATTAAAAGAAAACAAGGCAGATGCTAACTTCTATCATCATCATCATGCTCCTCACCTTGGCACTCTCAACTCCCCTGATGGAGAAGCCAGGGCCCACTAGAGGAGTCTGGTTCTCTGGTGGGCTCATCCAATGCTGCCCTAAAGCAGGCCAGGCTAAGAAAAGTGTGTGGGAAGGTGACAGGAGAAATAGGGGCGGCTGGGGACCATTTATGGACACCCGGCCGCCCCCAGGTGGCAGGGGACCGTGTGTGGACACCCGGCCACGGGGCAGATGGGGACCGTGTGTGGACACCCGGCCACGGGGCGGCTGGGGACCGAGTATGGACACCCGGCCGCTGGGAGGCTGGGGACTGAGTATGGATACCAGGCCGCCGAAGCAGCCATGAGGTAGTGGCCAGCTTCGGCCTCCTCCAAACTAAAAGGCCCCATTTCAAGTGCAAGGTAGCAGTATGGCATTGCAGCCTGTGGGTGGGTGGGTGGCAGGCTGCACACTTATGCTTGCATTAAAAGAAAACAAAGCAGATGCTAACTTCTATCATCATCATCATGCTCCTCACCTTGGCACTCTCAACTCCCCTGATGGAGAAGCCAGGGCCCACCGGAGGAGTCTGGTTCTCTGGTGGGCTCGTCCAATGCTGCCCTAAAGCAGGCCAGGCTAAGAAAAGTGTGTGGGAAGGTGACAGGAGAAATAGGGGCGGGTGGGGACGGTTTATGGACACCCGGCCGCCCCCAGGTGGCTGGGGACCGTGTGTGGACACCCGGCTGCGAGCCGCCAGGGGGACCGAGTGTGGACACCTGGCCGCCGGGCGGCTGGGGACAGAGTATGGATACCAGGCAGCCGAAGCAGCCATGAGGTAGTGGCCAGCTTTGGCCTACTCCAAACTAAAAGGCCCCATTTCAAGTGCAAGCTAGCAGTATGGCATTGCAGCCTGCGGGTGGGTGGGTGGCAGGCTGCACACTTACGTTTGCATTAAATGAAAACAAAGCAGATGCTAACTTCTATCATCATAATGCTCCTCACCTTGGCACTCTCAACTCCCCTGATGGAGAAGCCAGGGCCCACCGGTGGAGTCTGATTCTCTGCTGGGCTCGTCCAATGCTGCCCTAAAGCAGGCCAGGCTAAGAAAAGTGTGTGGGAAGGTGACAGGAGAAATAGGGGCGGCTGGGGACCTTTTATGGACACCCAGCCACCCCCAGTTGGCTGGGGACCGTGTGTGGACACCCGGCCGCGGGGCGGATAGGGACCGAGTATGGACACCCGGCCGCCCCCTGGCGGCTGGGGACTGAGTGTGGACACCCGGCCGCTGGGTGGCTGGGGACTGAGTATGGATACCAGGCCGCTGAAGCAACCATGAGGTAGTGGCCAGCTTCGGCCTACTCCAAACTAAAAGGCCCCATTTCATGTGCAAGCTAGCAGTATGGCATTGCAGCCTGGGGGTGGGTGGGTGGCAGGCTGCACACTTACACTTGCCTTAAAAGAAAACAAAGCAGATGCTAACTTTTATCATCATCATCATCATGCTCCTCACCTTGGCACTCTCAACTCCCCTGATGCAGAAGCCAAGGCCCACTGGAGGAGTCTGGTTCTCTGGTGGGCTTGTCCAATGCAGCCCTAATGCAGGCCAGGCTAAGAAAAGTGTGGGGGAAGGTGACAGGAGAAATAGGGGCGGCTGGGGACCGCGTGTGGACACCCGGCCGCGGGGCGGCTGGAGACCGAGTATGGACACCCGACCGCCCCCTGGCAGCTGGGGACCGAGAGTGGACACCCGGCCGCCGGGCGCCTGGGGACTGAGTATGGATACCTCGCTGCCGAAGCAGCCATGAGGTAGTGGCCAGCTTCGGCCTGCTCCAAACTAAAAGGCCCCATTTCCAGTGAAAGCTAGCAGTATGGTATTGCAGCCTGCGGGTGGGTGGTTGGCTGCATATTTGCGCTTGTATTGCAAGGAATGGGGGAGGTACAATTGAACACTGCCCTGGGACAAGGACTTGCACGGGGATAGTTGCAAGTCTGCATCTTCTGATGCGGTAAGGATCACTTCAGATGGGCACACTTTTAGGCAGTGACCTGGGAGTCAGAGATGCTTCCAGGGGTCTTCCCCATGTTGTTCCCATGTCTTCTCAGCACTGTATGCATGTGTCACACAGCACATGGCCAGATAAGGTTGTAAAATGTTAAAATTACATTTCCCGGTGAATGCATTTGTCACAGTTGAAAGCAATACAAAAGTGCAAAAACGCATGAAAAATCCTACTTGTGAACATAGCCCAAGGTGTGGAGGAGTATTCTTGTTTTTGGTTATTTATTTTACCTTATACACAAGTCTTTACCCTAGAAAGGAAATTCCTTAACATATTTCACAGGAAAACCGTTTCAGTTTCGTTTTTGAACTTTTTATTTTGAGCCAGTAAAAGTGGCTTAATACCTCTGACCACGTTGTTGACAGCAGTGACCTGGGGGTCAGAAATGCTTCCAGGGGCGTTCCCCATGCTGCCCCCATGTCTTTTGAGCACTGTCACTATCGTTTTGGGCACTTTTTAGGCTTCTACAGACTGCCGGGGGTGCCGCCGCAAAAATGCTCGGGTCTCCCATAGACTAACATTGGGCTCGTTGCTCGGGTCGAGCATCCGAGTATCACGGTGAGCTCGGCCCGAGCTTCGAGCACCCGAGTATTTTAGTGCTCGCTCAACACTATTGCTTAACTGTTCACAGTAACAGTAATTTTGACCAGGAGTGCCCAAACTTTTACATGCCACTGTACCTATTCAAAAAGTACATTGTGGACCATTGCAGTGCTATGAATACTGTTCTATGATTCAGGAGTGGACACAGACAGAAGAGGGCCGCTGTGCAAGAACAGTATGTGGGTCCTTTGCAATCCAATAAGGTGTCTCTGTCAGAAGCTGCTTGCTACTTTGGAGGTTAAAGAGGGGCCCCTTACCTGTTGGGTCCTTGTGCGTCTGCACACGGCGCTCCAATAGTATGTCTGCCCCTGCTATGATTCTGCATCTGATATATATTTATCACATATACTGTACGTATTGAGTGCTTATGCATCAAATTTGATGTAAAGCTTACATTTTAAAGAAGTACTCCCATCAAACTTTTGTCCTCTTAATATATTGCAGTCATCATATTATATAGCACTGTGTACTTACAATTGCTCATTTTGCCCTTCTACCCAGTTAACTCTTCTGTTTTCCATTAAGTCTATGACATCACATGATTAAAAGCTAACTAGCTGAAACCTTCTAAGCTTTATGTAGAAATAGGAGGTCAATTTTCCATATATTAATACTGAAATATCGGGTATCGACCGATATTCGCGGTATCGGAGTTCCAATACTGAGTTCCGATACTTTTAGAATATCGGAAGTTCCCATAATGCCTGCGCTCTGCAGGTTCTCTGAAGGATGACAAGCTGGATGGCAGTGCTCAACCGGCCGGCTTTTATACAATCACACAGCCCCATACTGCTTTACCGCAGCCTCCCATCCCGATCCTCTGCCCCCCGCCCCCGCCACCTCCCATCCCGATCCTAAGTTAGGACCGGGCAGGGAGCGCAGCACCAAGGAGTGGGGAGCGAAGGACACGGGCGGGGAATCCGGCAGTGAAAAGACTTCATCGAAGGCTTTCCCGTTCTGTGCTGCGCTCCCCGCTCCCTGATGTATGTGGTATGATTGGTGTGTGCGCGGTATCTGCCGGTGTCTGCCGGTGTTTGCGGGTGTTTGCGGGTGTCTGCCGATGTCTGCGCGAAGTCTGCGGGAGTCTGCGTGCAGGCAGACATAGGCCGATGTGACACTACTACTCCCATCGATGGGAGCAGTAGTTCCCATCAGCCTGATCCTGCTTTTTAAATTGCCCTACTGTGTCCTTTAAGCTGCCCCATATGTTATTTTGACCCCCATAGGTTTATATTTTTGCCCCTATACATGTTTTATTTTTTTAGGCCCCCATATTTTTTTTTTGTTTTTGGTCACCAAAAAATTTTAAATACATTTCATTGGTGGCCAGTGGTTACCTAAAATAAATTAATTTATACATTACCTGTCCCTGCCAATCGCCACCTAAAATAAAGTAAAAAATAAAAAATACACCTATACTCACCTAGACACCTAATTCCCCGAAGCCATCGATCTCCTGTAATAAAATATAAAATAATAAACCACAATTTTATCCTTACCCCCCCGTAGTAGTCCACGAGTGTACCACGAAGATCTCCAGTTTAAAGCAGTCACATAAAATGTGACGTAAAGCAGCCCCGTCATTGCATAAGCGGCTTCGCCGGAGTTCAGGCAGCGCTGCTCCTGACTAGAGATGAGCGGTGTTCGACTCGAACTGTTCGCCAATCTCAAATTCGAGCTGTTTTGGGCGGTGTTAGAGCCGTTATGTTCGAGCCGTTATGTTCGATAACTGTTCGTGCACCAAAATCATAACTGGATTTTTTCTCAGTAATGCTGAAAATTATTGTTAATACGCAGTTTGAGTGTACAGCGGGGCGGGGGGAGGTGCAGGAGATGGATCTCTGCAGGAATAATGAAGATCTCCATTTTTTTTTCTCTTTCCCGCATTTACAGTGGGGAGGTGCAGTCTGTCAGCCTATCAGCAGCGCACACACGGAGCGAACTGCTTTTTTTCACACAAGCAAGGGCATGTGTCATTGGCAGTGTATGTCACATGTCCTTGCCCTATAAGACCCAGCCATTTTCCCCGTCGCCACCACTTTCTCACTGCTGCAGCTGCGTGTTAGACGGCACGGCTGTTGCTGTGTGCGCTATACCTTGTTAATTTCAAGCCAATTTTCGCACAAATCTACAGATAGCTTGGGAGTAGGGAAGAGTTGTGATTGCAGTCCTTTTAAGGACTAGGTTACATAATTTCATACGATTTTTATCAGACAGGTCTGTGCTCTTAAATAGTTAGGTTGGGAGTAAAGACTAATTGTAATTGCAGACCTTTTCAGGGCTAGGTTACATCAGTTCCTATCACTTTTTGCCAGGCAGGTCTGTGCCAGTGCTGTGCAAGTTTTTTTCACAGCATTTGGCTGAATCTAGCAAAGCTAATCCATTTTGGCCTATTGCAGAGTGTGTTAGTCAGTGGAGTAGCCTATCTGTGTTGCAAGATATACCACCTGTGTATAGAATACCAATTTTTTTACTGCACCTAGTGAAGTAAAACCTTTTGGGCATAGCATCATTCTATTAGTCCATCTATACTAACCTCCACCAGGGTGCAAATTAAAAATATTTTTTTTCTGCATCTAGCTCTGAAAAAATATTTCAGCTTCTAGCAGTGTGTGGGACTTGGTCTATTAGTCCATCTATACTGACCTCCATCAGATTGCAAATTAAATATAATTTTTTTCTGCATCTAGCTCTGAAAAAATATTTGGGCTTCTAGCAGTGTGTGGGACTTGGTCTATTAGTCGATCTATACTGACCTCCATCAGGTTGCAAATTCAATATAATTTTTTTCTGCATCTAGCTCTGAAAAAATATTTAGGCTTCTAGCAGTGTGTGGGACTTGGTCTATTAGTCCATCTATACTGACCTCCATCAGGTTGCAAATTCAATATAATTTTTTTCTGCATCTAGCTCTGAAAAAATATTTAGGCTTCTAGCAGTGTGTGGGACTTGTCCTATTAGTCCATCTATACTAACCTCCACCAGGTTGCAAATTAAAAATAATTTTTTTCTGCATCTAGCTCTGAAAAAATATTTAGGCTTCTAGCAGTGTGTGGGACTTGGTCTATTAGTCCATCTATACTGACCTCCATCAGGTTGCAAATTCAATATAATTTTTTTCTGCATCTAGCTCTGAAAAAATATTTAGGCTTCTAGCAGTGTGTGGGACTTGGTCTATTAGTCCATCTATACTGACCTCCATCAGGTTGCAAATTCAATATAATTTTTTTCTGCATCTAACCCAGCCAATACTTTTGGCCTAATACCACAGTTTGGCCACTCAGCTCTGCTCGGTTCCCATCCATTGTTTTTTTGTGCAAACAACTCCAGAGTTGTGAATTAGTTAACCACCAAAATGAGTGGAAAAAGGCCTGCTGCTGGTGGAAAGGGGAATAGGCGTGTTGGGAAGGGGAAAAAAGGTTGTGTCCGAGGAGTAGGTGTTAAAGCAACAGTCACATCTGCAGAAGAAAGACCATCTTCCAGCCAAACTAAAATGTCGACTTCTTTTAACGGACAATGTGCTTCAACGGATATCAAGTGCTCCTTTAATTGGGCTCTCCTCCACCTCAACTTCAACATCACAAATACTCCAGTCCTCAGAGGTGTCACCCCAATCGCACTTGCTTCCTCACAGCTCCCAAGTCTCCAGCAGCCCATCTGAGTATGGGGTAGAACAGATGGTTGAGTCTGCAGAGCTGTTTACTCATACTATAGCCAGGGAATCAGTGGTCGGCTCCAGAGCTTCTGTGAATCCAGACGAGGAAATGATCTGCACTGATTTCCAGAATCTTTATGAGTCAGATCCAGGACCAGAGGCAGAAGGTTCTGACCATAATGTAGACCCTTGTTCCCAAACTGTAACTCCTGTTGGTGGAGACAATGAGGAAGACGATGATGAGACTCAAATACCTGATTGGAGCGACAACTTTAGTTTTTTGTCAGGGCAGGAACAGGTTGCCTCTGAGGACGACGGGTGTGATAACACACAGGGTGATGATGATGAGGTTGGAGATCCCACTTACTGTCAACCCACAGTCAGGCAGGAGATGAGGTCAGCAGCGGAGGTGGAGGAGGATGCTAGTGACGATGAGGTCAGGTTGCGCCTTCCTGGACAGAGACGTAGTACTGGAAGCACGTCAACAACTGCATTCCCAAACACAACTCTGCCTCTGACCACAAGTCGTGGTGGCTCTTCAGGTCGCATGGGTGCTAAGCCTTTCATAGCCTGGGCATTTTTTCAGATCGATAAAGATGACCCAACTCGTGTCATCTGTAACATTTGTCAGCAAAAACTAAGTAGAGGCCAAAAAATACATAGTTTGAGTACTTCATGCATGAACCGGCACATGGATATGAAGCATAAGTTGCAGTGTGAAGCTCACTGTGCTACAATGCGGCCTAGCCGGCCGGGCCAACCACCGTCTGCCACATCTTGTGCATCCGCGGCCTCTTCATCCTCTTTGACTGGGGGGACAGCGGTCACACCTGTTTTGGGACGCAGACCTGCCACCTCTTTACCCGCAACAGCCAGCGTGATTGGCAGGTCATCATTTTCTTTGGAGGTGGAAACACCAGCTGGTGTTCAGCGCTGTCCGACATCGATAGCACCACCTTTGGATCAAGGCAACCTAACATGTCCGCCTGCATCTTCCTCACAGACCGGCAGTTTGCCGGGGACACCGTACTCAACCCTGTCTAAGTACAACAGCCAGCCCTCGGTCCCTCAGATGTGGACAAGTAAAAGACCACTTCCTCCTAGCCATGACAAAGCTAAGAGGTTGAATTTCACCATCAGCAAGCTGTTGGCTACAGAAATTCTGCCTTTCCGCCTAGTGGACACAGAGGATTTTCAAGACCTTATATCCGTCGCAGTGCCCCAGTACCAGATGCCTAGTCGGCACTACTTCTCAAAGAAAGGTGTGGCTGCGCTCCACCAGCATGTCACACACAACATCACCGCTTCTTTGAGAAACTCTGTGTGTAACAGGGTGCATTTCACCACAGACACTTGGACGAGTAGGCATGGACAGGGGTGTTACATGTCGCTGACTGGGCACTGGGTAACTATGGTGACAGCAGGACAAGGGGCTGCTGTCCAAGTCTTGCCGTCCCCACGAGTTGTGCGTCAATCCTCTTTATCTCAAAGTTCCTCCACTGCTTCTGCCTCCTCAACCTCCTCTCGGTCCTCCACCTGCACCCAAAGCCTGTCTGGTCATGCAACAAGCTTTCAAACTGCACAGAAGGGATCCTGCACACCTCCTTACTATGCTGGCAGCAGGGCTCAACGTCATCAGGCGGTTTTTACTTTGAAATGTCTGGGAAATGTGAGTCACACAGCTGAGGAGTTGTGGTCAGCTCTGGAAAACCAGTTTCATGAATGGTTGTCTCCACTGGACCTGAAACCAGGGAAGGCCGTGTGTGACAATGCTGCAAACCTGGGTGCGGCCCTTCGCCGGGGCAATGTCACACACGTGCCTTGTATGGCTCACGTGTTGAACCTGGTTGTCCAGCAATTTTTAGCCCACTATCCCGGAATAGATGGCCTTCTGCAGAGGGCACGGTCGCTGTGTGCTCACTTCCGCCGTTCGCATCCCGCAGCTCAGCGACTTACATCTCTACAGAAGTCGTTGGGCCTGTCACTTCACCGGCTAAAATGCGATGTGCCTACTCGGTGGAATTCAACTCTGCACATGTTGCAGCGACTGTGGCAGCACCGACAAGCCCTGGTGCAATACGTTCTGACGTATAGCCTGGGCCAACGAGATCCAGAGGTGGGGCAAATCACGCTGGAGGAGTGGTCTCAGATCAGGGACTTAAGCACCCTTCTGCACAGGTTTGAAATGGCGACGAAGATGTTTAGTGCTGACGATGACATTATCAGCATGACTATTCCGGTGATTTACATGCTGGAGCACATGTTAAACAGAATTCGGAGTCAGGTGGTGGGACAAGAGGAGGTGGAGGAAGTAGAGGAGGAGGAGTTGTATGCGGAAGTGCTAACGTCTGCAAGGTCCAGACGGTCGGCAGCACCAAGGCAGCAGGCATGTGAAGGTGGGGGAGATGGTTTTACCAGGGCACATGGTAGCAGCCAAACTAGTGAGGAAGGTGCAGGAGCCCAGGAAGAGGTGGAGTACTAACTGATGGAAGACTCATCAGATGAGGGAGACCTTGATCACATTTCAGTTGTGCGAGGTTGGGGGGAGAGGACAGAGGAAGGAAGCATGATTGTTACCTCGCCACCAACACAACAGGGACTTGGTGCTCCTGGATGCGCAAGACACATGAGTGCCTTCTAGCTGCACTACCTGCAACATGACCCTCGAATTGTGAGAATTAGAAATAATCCTGACTACTGGGTTGCCACACTGTTAGATCCCCGGTACAAAAGTAAATTTGCAGAAATTATTCCTGCCATAGAAAGGGATGCACGCATGCAGGAGTATCAGCAGAGACTGTTGCAGAATCTTACATGTGCTTTTCCACAAAACACCAGTGGTGCACGTAGTGAATCTCACAGTTCCAACTTGCCAACCGTGGGACCGTCGAGTGGTCAGCAATCAAACCATAACAGAAACACAAAATCTGCTGGTAACATCAATTTTGCGGAATCATTTCACCACTTTTTTAGCCCATCCTTTGCAAGGCCACAGGAGACAAGAAGTCTGACACATAGTCAACGCCTAGAGACGATGGTACAGGAGTTTCTCCAAGTAAACATTGAAGTCACGACTGTGTCATTAGACCCTTGCTCTTTTTGGGCTTCCAATCTGGATAAATGGCCGTAGCTCGCCTCTTACGCATTGGAGATCTTGTCATGACCCGAAGCCAGCGTTCTGTCTGAACGTGTGTTCAGCGCTGCTGGTGGTGTGCTGACAGATAAGCGCACGTGGCTCTCCACTGATAATGTAGACAGACTCACGTTCATAAAGATGAACAAATCATGGATCCGAAAAAACTTTTCTACCCCTGTGTCATCCTGAGGAGAGTAAAAGCTTGATAATTTGTTAAAATCACCTCACCCAACGTTTTAAGCTTTTAAATTACTAATCATGTTTATCTGTATCTTGGCTGGAAAATAATTTGGGCTTTGTAGCAGTGTGCAGTACTGATTCTATTAGGCCATCTATACTAAGCTCCACCAGATTTAAAATTAATAATAATTTTTAGCTGCATCTAGCCCGGAAAATAATTTTGGGGCTCCTAGATGCGCAAGACACATGAGTGCCTTCTTGCTGCACTACCTGCAACATGACCCTCAGATTGTCAGAATTCGAAGTAATCCTGACTACTGTGTTTCCACACTCATAGATCCCCCACACTCTTCGATCAACCTTTTAATTTTAATAAAGAACAAAAAAATGGTCATTTTTGAAATTATAAGCATTAGCAGGTTATTAGAAACTGAAATCAAACAGTTTTCAACTCAAAACTTTATTCTAGGTGATGTTACATTTGCACATAGGACCCCTTGTTCGAAAGGAGCATCTGAACTCTCTCGTCCATTGAATTTGTCAGGTTTTGGATGGTTTCTGCTTCAATTGTTTTGCATGAGGACAGAATACCCTCCCAGAGCTGTTGCTTAGATGTGAACTGCCTCCCGCCATCATACACTCCTTTTGATGATGCTCCAGAGGTACTCAATGGGGTTGAGGTCAGGGGAGCATGGGGGTCACACCATAAGTTTGTCCCCTTTTATGCCCATATCAGCCAGAGATGCAGATGTGTTATGTGCAGCATGAGACGGTGCATTATCATGCATGAAAATGATCTTGCTGTGGAATACACGGTTCTTCTTCTTGAACCATGGCAGGAAGTGCTGTTTGAGAAACTCCACATACGTTATGGAGTTCATCTTTACCCCTTCAGGGATCCTAAAGGGGCCGACAATCTCTCTCCCCATGATTCCAGCCCAAAACATTACTCCACCTCCTCCTTGTTGGCACGGTAGCCGTGTTTGCGTGGGGTGTCCATCAACCAGCCATTCTCCACTCCATCCATCTGGACCATCTAGCGTTGCACGGCACTCATCGGTGAACAAAACAGTTTTGAAGTCAGTCTTCATGTATTGTTTGGCCCACTAGAGCCGTTTATGCTTGTCTGCAGTGGATAGAGGAGGTCGACAGGGTGGCTTACGCACAGCTGCAAACCTCTGAAGGACTCTGCATCTTGTTGTTCGGGGGACGTTGGAGGCACCAGCAGCTTCAAAAACTTGTCTGCTGCTATGACAAGGCTTTTTTGCCGCTGCTCTTTTAACCTGACGTAATTGCCTGTAGAAATGAGTCCTCAGTTTTCCCTTATCAGCACGCACATGTGTGTACTGTGAATCAGCTACATACTTCATGATTGTGCGATGATCAGGATGAAGTGTCTTGGCAATGTTGATTGTAGTCATGCCTTGACCTAAACACTCCACAATTTGTTGCTTCCCAGCAGCCGACAAATCCTTTTTCTTTCCCATTTTGGCAGAAAATGTAGGCTGCTTAATAATGTGGGACAGCCTTCTTAAGTAGTCTTGCCTTTCATTGGACACACCTGCCAAACTAATTAGCACAGCTGTCTGCAATTGCTTACAGTGATATAAAGAGCCCTGACACACATCACCATCAATGAGTTTAACTGACAAACAAACAAATTCTTCCCTTATCACTCCTAAACACTTTTTGCATAATAATTTGAAACACAGTGTACATGTGCTTTTCCACAAAACACCAGTGGTTCACGTAGTGAATCTTACTGTTCTAACTTGCCAACCGTGGTCTGCATGGAGTTGTTCAATAAACAGCCCAAAATTAAGATAAAATAGACGGGAGAGGTCTCTATGAATAGGAATTCCTAAGTATTTGATACCCTGTGAGGGCCAGGCAAAGGGAAAGTTGGACTGGATGGAATCCTGTATGGATTTGGGGAGGGAGACATCGAGGACCTCAGACTTCGCTGCTTTTTTTTTTAAATTTGACCATGTAACAAAGTGATCTATTTCAGCCATAACAGCAGGGATGGATATATGTGATTGAGTGATATATACTAGGACATCATCAGCAAATGCAGAGCACTTGTACTCGGTGCCTCCCACCTCAATCCACTTAATATTAGGGTTATGGCAAATTGATGAGAGCAGGTGCGCCGTCACTAGGATGTATAAGAGAGGGGACAGAGGACATCCCTGCCTTGTCCCATTGGTGATTATGAAAGGTGATGAAAATGTTCTGACGCGCCCCCTGGGCCTTGGGACACCCGGAGCCGGACCCTTTTTGGTGGATGCAGGGGGTTGTAGTCTCCGTGGCAGCGACCCGGTTCCGTGGCTCAGGGCGGTCAAACCAGTGGCGGAACTATTTATGTGGTTTTGATGTTTAAATGTCCGACTATGCCACCCGTGGATTGCGGTCAGAGTGAACCAAAGCTGCAGGGCAGACCGCTGAGGCTGGTGTTGTGGGTGCAGCAGAGCGTAGTATAACTCCCCACGGGAGGAGTATAGCCTCAGGGCAGTGTATGCGGAGGATGGGGGTGATGGTGCAGGGCAGCAGCAGTAACGACACAGAGTCAGTAATACAGTTCAGGGCCTTTACTCACAGTTCTTAATATCCAGACCACTTCTGCAGGTAACGGCTGCCAACGTCGTACTGTGCTCACCAGGTGAGGGGCTCAGACAACTCCCAGATAACTTTGGAGCGCTTCACAGGACCCCCTTTGTGTGTCTTTTTTCTGGCCTTTCTTACCAACGCTTCTGTCCGGCTGCCTCGGGCCTCCTGTTGGTAAACTTGGAGCCAGTTTCCCTGACCCTATGTGGTGCCTTCCTAGCGGGTGTAGCGAGTAGTGTTGAGCCACCCCCGTAGTGTTCGAGTTCGGTTCGGTTCGTCGAACACCCGTGTGTTCGCCAAACTGTTCGTCGAACTGTTCGTCGAACACCTTCGAACACCGTTAAAACCAATGGCAGGCAAACAAAAACACATAGAAACACATAGAAAACACCTTCAAAGGTGTCCAAAAGCTGACAAACTGCTCAGAAGACACAACTAACACATGGAAAAGTGACAAGTACATATAGTCATGCGAAAAGAAAAGAGGTGGAGGAGTAAAAGGAGGGGGAGACACAGATATAGGCATGTCATGCCCTTCTAAAATCCAAAAAGTGAGAAGCCGAGACGGCCAGTCCGCTCCTGCCCGTGCCACCTCCGTGTCGCCGGGTTTGTGCCAGAGCCGCGGTGAACCCTGACGGCCAGCCCCCCTCTCCCAATACTGGTGCCTGTCCGCTGGTGGGTCGAGAGAGCCCCCCTGTGGTGGAGGCAGCTCTAAGCTTTTTAATTTAAATTGTCCCTCTAATTTGAATGAATACACTTTAAATCCATTTACAAGGATCTATTGGAGGGCAAGTCTCATGCCAGCAGCCGCGTAATTCCAGCTCCAGTAGCGTCCACTAAAGCTGCTGCAGTTAAAAAGCTTTTATAAGGATCGAGCTCGGCTGTCCACCGCAAGGCATCCTAGTGCCAGTCCCAGCCCCTATGCCTTGGGGTGCCTCCTGATGCTCTTCACTGAGTATCCCGTGGTCCCGAAGCATTTCCTTTGAAAAAATTAAGTGTCCAAACTACAGGTGGTGTAGCTTGCTTAACAGCCGGGATAATCCGCTGACTAGCAGACACTGCTACTAGGCACAAAGTATTTCCTGGGCTAGATGCAGTTACAAATTTGTAAGTAGATACTCTCGTTGGATGCTGAGAAAGCATTCCATAGAGTCTCCTGGCACGCCATATATGATTCTCTTAAAAAGCTTGGGGTAGGGGTCTAGGGGACCCTTTTATAGCCAAAATCACGGCCCTGTATCACAATACGTCACCTAGGCTGAAGATAAATGGAACTGTAGCACCGAGGGCTCGGTTGCTACAGACGTATTGCACCTCACCCAGAGGTGTGATATCTCACTCTCAGATAAGGACGGAGTGTGGATCAGGACCCGACACCTGCATGCATTACACCACATTGCCGTGGGGCAGGGCGACCAATATGCCCCTGAGATGGGCACGACAGTCCCTGTCCCTGGCTGGAGTGGGGGGAGGGAACACTGAGGAAGGGGAACCCTGCAGTGCAGGAGCAGGGAGGAAGCAGTTCCTGGGTGCATTGAGAAGGGAGTATAAAAGGTGGGCACCATCTTAGTTCAGTGCAGTGAAGTCTGAGCAGAAGTGGCAGGGAGCAGGGGCTCTGCATGAGCTCTGCTCCGGAGGCGGGCCTAGTAACAGAGGCCCAGGCCTGCAAGAGGGAGAAGGAAGGAAGAGGAGCGGAGAAGGCTCCAGGAACGAGGAATGAAGGGATCCCAGGGGTGCGGACGGGCGAGTCGCCACCGCACGCCCGAATCCACCTGCGTGGAGGGGTCAGGCCAAAGGGGGAGACCGGTCCCCGAACTAGTGGAGGCAGGAAACGACCCTCAGCTAGAAACCGGAGGCTCTGACATTTTATGTGGCGCAGCCCCTTGCTCCACCCGCTAGGAAGGCACCACATAGGGTCAGGGAAACTGGCGCCAAGTTTACCAAGAGGAGGCCCGAGGCAGCCGGACAGAAGTGTTGGTAAGAAAGGCCAGACAAAGGACACACAAAGGGGGTCCTGTGAAGCGCTCCAAAGTTATCTGGGAGTTGTCTGAGCCCCTCACCTGGTGAGCACAGTACGACGTGGGCAGCCGTTACCTGCAGACGTGGTCTGGATAATAAGAACTGTGAGTAAAGGCCCTGAACTGCATCACTGACTCCGTGTCGTTACTGCTGCTGCCCTGCACCATCACCCCCATCCTCCGCATACACTGCCCTGAGGCTATACTCCTCCCGTGGGGAGTTATGCTACGCTCTGCTGCACCCACAACACCAGCCTTAGCGGTCTGCCCTGTAGCGGCGGTTCACTCTGACCGCAATCCACGGGTGGCGTAGTCGGACATTTAAACATCAAAACCACATAAATAGTTCCGCCACTGATTTGACCGCCCTGAGCCACGGAACCGGATCGCCGCCACAAAGACTACAACCACCAGCATCCACCAAAAAGGGTCCGGCTCCGGGTGTCCCAAGGCCCAGGGGGTGCGTCAGAACATTTTCATCACCTTTCACAATCACCAATGGGACAAGGCAGGGATGTCCTCTGTCCCCTCTCTTATACATCCTAGTGACGGAGCACCTGCTCTCATCAATTCGCCATTACCCCAATATTAGGTGGATTGAGGTGGGAGGCACCGAGTACAAGTGCTCTCTATTTGCTGATGATGTCCTAGTATATATCACTCAATCACATATATCCATCCCTGCTGTTATGGCTGAAATAGATCACTTTGTTACATGGTAAAATTTTAAAATCAATGCAGCGAAGTCTGAGGCCCTCGATGTCTCCCTCCCTAAATCCATATAGGATTCCATCCAGTCCAACTTTCCCTTTGCCTGGCCCTCACAGGGTATCAAATACTTAGGAATTCCTATTCATAGAGACCTCTCCCATCTATGTTATCTTAATTTTGGGCCCTTTATTGAACAATTCCATACAGACCACGGTTGGCAAGTTAGAACTGTAAGATTCACTACGTGAACCACTGGTGTTTTGTGGAAAAGCACATGTACACCGCGTTCCAAATTATTATGCAAAAAGTGTTTAGGAGTGATAAGGGAAGAATTTGTTTGTTTGTCAGTTAAACTCATTGATGGTGATGTGTGTCAGGGCTCTTTATATCACTGTAAGCAATTGCAGACACCTGTGCTAATTAGTTTGGCAGGTGTGTCCAATGAAAGGCAAGACTACTTAAGAAGGCTCTCTCACATTATTAAGCAGCCTACATTTTCTGCCAAAATGGGAAAGAAAAAGGATGTGTCGGCTGCTGAGAAGCAACAAATTGTGGAGTGTTTAGGTCAAGGCATGACTACAATCAACATTGTGCGATGATCAGGATGAAGTGTCTTGGCAATCAAGAAGTATGTAGCTGATTCACAGTACACACGTGTGCGTGCTGATAAGGGCAAATTGAGGACTCTTTCCTACAGGCAATTACGTCAGGTTGAAAGAGCAGCGGCAAAAAAGCCTTGTCATAGCAGCAGACAAGTTTTTGAAGCTGCTTGTGCCTCCAACGTCCCCCGAACAACAAGATGCAGGGTCCTTCAGAGGTTTGCAGCTGTGCATACGCCATCCTGTCGACCTCCTCTATCCACTTCACACAAGCAGAAACGGCTCCAGTGGGCCAAACATTACATGAAGACTGATTTCAAAACTGTTTTGTTCACGGATGAGTGCCGTGCAGCGCTCGATGGTCCAGATGAATGGAGTGGAGGATGGCTGGTTGATGGACACCCCACGCAAACACGGCTACAGCGCCAACAAGGACGAGGTGGAGTAATGTTTTGGGCTGGAATCATGGGGAGAGAGATTGTCGGCCCCTTTAGGATCCCTGAAGGCGCTAAAGATGAACTCCATAATGTATGTGGATTTTCTCAAACAGCACTTCCTGCCATGGTTCAAGAAGAAGAACCGTGTATTTCACAGCAAGATCATTTTTCTGCATGATAATGCACCATCTCATGCTGCACATAAAACATCTGCATCTCTGGCTGATATGGGCATAAAAGGGGACAAACTTATGGTGTGACCCCCATGCTCCCCTGACCTCTACCCCATTCAGAACCTTTGGAGCATCATTAAAAGGAGTGTCTATGATGGCGGGAGGCAGTTCACATCTAAGCAACAGCTCTGGGAGGGTATTCTGTCCTCATGCAAAACAATTGAAGCAGAAACCATCCAAAACCTGACAAATTCAATGGACGAGAGAGTTCAGAAGCTCCTTTCGAACAAGGGGTCCTATGTGAAAATGTAACATCACCTAGAATAAAGTTTTGAGTTGAAAACTGTTTGATTTCAGTTTCTAACAACCTGCTAATGCTTATAATTTCAAAAATGACCATTTTTTTGGTCTTTATTAAAATGAAAAGGTTGATCGAAAAGTTTGGGGGATCTAAGAGTGTGGCAACCCAGTAGTCATGATTACTTCGAATTCTGACAATATGAGGGTCATGCTGCAGGTAGTGCAGCAAGAAGGCACTTATATGTCTTGCGCATCTCGGAGCCCCAAAATTATTTTCCGGGCTAGATGCAGCTAAAAATTATTTTTAATTTTAAATCTGGTGAAGCTTATTATAGATGGCCTAATAGGATCAGTGCTGCACACTGCTACAAAGCCCAAATTATTTTCCAGTCAAGATACAGATAAACATGATTAGTAATTTGAAAGCTTAAAACGGTTGGTAGGGTGATTTTAACCAATCATCAAGCTTTTACTCTCCCCAGGATGACACAGGGGTAGAAAAGTCGTTTCGGATCCATGATTTGTTCATCTTTATGAACGTGAGTCTGTCTACATTATCAGTGGAGAGCCGCGTGCGCTTATCTGTCAGCACACCACCAGCAGCGCTGAACACACGTTCAGACAGAACGCTGGCTGCGGGGCATGACAAGATCTCCAAGGCGTAAGTGGCTAGCTCCGGCCATTTATCCAGATTGGAAGCCAAAAAAGAGCAAGGGTCCAGTGACACAGTCGTGGCTTCAATGTTTACTTGGAGATACTCCTGTACCATCGTCTCTAGGCGTTGACTATGTGTCAGACTTCTTGTCTCCTGTGGCCTTGCAAAGGATGGGCTAAAAAAGTGGTGAAATGATTCCGCAAAATTGATGTTACCAGCAGATACTGTGGTTCTGTTACGGTTTGAGTGCTGAACACTTGACGGTCCCACGGTTGGCAAGTTGGAACTGTGAGATTCACTACGTGCACCACTGGTATTTTGTGGAAAAGCACATGTAAGATTCTGCAACAGTCTCTGCTGATACTCCTGCATGCGTGCATCCCTTTCTATGGCAGGAATAATTTCTGCAAATTTACTTTTGTACCGGGGATCTAACAGTGTGGCAACCCAGTAGTCAGGATTATTTCTAATTCTCACAATTCGAGGGTCATGTTGCAGGTAGTGCAGCAAGAAGGCACTCATGTGTGTTGCGCATCCAGGAGCACCAAGTCCCTGTTGTGTTGGTGGCGAGGTAACAATCATGCTTCCTTCCTCTGTCCTCTCCCCCCAACCTCGCACAACAGAAATGTGATCAAGGTCTCCCTCATCTGATGAGTCTTCCATCAGTTCGTCCTCCACTTCTTCCTGGGCTCCTGCACCTTCCTCACTAGTTTGGCTGCTACCATGCGCCCTGGTAAAATCATCTCCCCCACCCTCACATGCCTGCCGCCTTGGTGCTGCCGACCGTCTGGACCTTGCAGATGTTAGCCCTTCCGCATACAACTCCTCCTCCTCTACTTCCTCCACCTCCTCTTGTGCCACCACCTGACTCCGAATTCTGTTTAACATGTGCTCCAGCATGTAAATCACCGGAATAGTCATGCTGATAATGGCATCGTCAGCACTAAACATCTTCGTCGCCATTTCAAAACTGTGCAGAAGGGTGCATAGGTCCCTGATCTGAGACCACTCCTCCAGCGTGATTTGCCCCACCTCTGAATCTCGTTGGCCCAGGCTATACGTCAGAACGTATTGCACCAGGGCTTGTCGGTGCTGCCACAGTCGCTGCAACATGTGCAGAGTTGAATTCCACCGGGTAGGCACATCGCATTTTAGCCGGTGAAGTGGCAGGCCCAACGACTTCTGTAGAGATGTAAGTCGCTGAGCTGCGGGATGCGAACGGCGGAAGTGAGCACACAGCGACCGTGCCCTCTGCAGAAGGCCATCTAGTCTGGGATAGTGGGCTAAAAATTGCTGGACAACCAGGTTCAACACGTGAGCCATACAAGGCACGTGTGTGACATTGCCCCGGCGAAGGGCCGCACCCAGGTTTGCAGCATTGTCGCACACGGCCTTCCCTGGTTTCAGGTCCAGTGGAGACAACCATTCATGAAATTGGTTCTCCAGAGCTGACCACAACTCCTCAGCTGTGTGACTCACATTTCCCAGACATTTCAATGTAAAAACCGCCTGATGACGTTGAGCCCTACTGCCAGCATAGTAAGGAGGTGTGCAGGATCCCTTCTGCGCAGTTAGAAAGCTTGTGGCATGACCAGACAGGCTTTGGGTGCAGGTGGAAGACCGAGAGGAGGTTGAGGAGGCAGAAGCAGTGGAGGAACTTTGACATAAAGAGGATTGACGCACAACTCGTGGGGACGGCAAGACTTGGACAGCAGCCCCTTGTCCTGCTGTCACCATAGTTACCCAGTGCCCAGTCAGCGACATGTAACGCCCCTGTCCATGCCTACTCATCCAAGTGTCTGTGGTGAAATGCACCCTGTCACACACAGAGTTTCTCAAAGAAGCGGTGATGTTGTGTGCGACATGCTGGTGGAGCGCAGGCACACCTTTCTTTGAGAAGTAGTGCCGACTGGGCATCTGGTACTGGGGCACTGCGACGGACATAAGGTCTCGAAAATCCTCTGTGTCCACCAGGCGGAAAGGCAGCATTTCTGTAGCCAAGAGCTTGCAGATGGTGAAATTCAACCTCTTAGCTTTCTCATGGCTAGGAGGAAATGGTCTTTTACTTGTCCACATCTGAGGGACCGAGGGCTGGCTATTGTGCTTAGACGGGGTTGATAAGGGTGTCCCCGGCAAACTGCCGATCTGTGAGGAAGATGCAGGCGGACATGTTAGGTTGCCTTGATCCAAAGGTGGTGCTATCGATGTCGGACAGCGCTCAACACCAGCTGGTGTTACCACCTCCAAAGAAAATGATGACCTGCCAATCACGCTGGCTGTTGCGGGTAAAGAGGTGGCAGGTCTGCGCCCCAAAACAGGTGTGACTGCTGTCCCCCCAGTCACAGAGGATGAAGAGGCCGCGGATGCACAAGATATGGCAGACGGTGGTTGGCCCGGCCGGCTAGGCCGCATTGTAGCACACTGAGCTTCCCACTGCAACTTATGCTTCATGTCCATGTGCCGGTTCATGCATGAAGTACTCAAACTATGTATTTTTTGGCCTCTACTTAGCTTTTGCTGACAAATGTTACAGATAACACGAGTTGGGTCATCTTTATCGATCTGAAAAAATGCCCAGGATATGCAAGGCTTAGCACCCATGCGACCTGAAGAGCCACCACGACTTGTGGTGAGAGGCAGAGTTGTGTTTGAGGATGCAGTTGTTGACGTGCTTCCATTACTACGTCTCTGTCCAGGAAGGCGCAACCTGACCTCGTCGTCACTAGCATCTTCCTCCACCTCCTCTGCTGACCTCATCTCTTGGCTGACTGTGGGTTGACAGTAAGTGGGATCTCCGACCTCATCATCATCACCCTGTGCGTTATCACACCCGTCGTCCTCAGAGCCAACCTGTTCCTGCCCTGACAAAAAACTAAAGTTGTCGCTCCAATCAGGTATTTGAGCCTTATCATCGTCTTCCTCATTGTCTCCACCAACAGGAGTTACAGTTTGGGAATGAGGGTCTACATTATGGTCAGAACCTTCTGCGTCTGGTCCTGGATCCGACTCATAAAGATTCTGGGCATCAGTGCAGATCATTTCCTCGTCTGGATTCACAGAAGCGCTGGAGTCGACCTCTGATTCCCAGGCTATAGTATGAGTATACAGCTCTGCAGACTCAACCATCTGTTCTACCTCATACTCAGACGGGCAGCTGGAGATTTGGGAGCTGTGAGGAAGCAAGTGCGATTTGGGTGACACCTTTGAGGACTGGAGTATTTGTGATGTTGAAGTTGATGTGGAGGAGAGCCCACTTAAAGGAGCACTTGATATCCGTTGAAGCACCTGCTGTTTTTGTGCCTCATCTGGAATTTGTAGCGATTGGCGTGGCCGTAAGAAAGGGATCTTATCACATTGTCCGCTAAAAGAAGTAGACATTTTAGTTTGGCTGGAAGATGGTCTTTCTTCTGCACCTACCCCACGGACACAACCTTTTTTCCCCTTCCCAACACGCCTATTCCCCTTTCCACCAGCAGCAGGCCTTTTTCCACTCATTTTGGTGGTTAACTAATTCACAACTCTGGAGTTGTTTGCACAAAAAAACAATGGATGGTAACCGAGCAGAGCTGAGTGGCCAAACTGTGGTATTAGGCCAAAACTATTGGCTGGGTTAGATGCAGAAAAAAAATATTTTTAATTTGCAACCTGATGGAGGTCAGTATAGATGGACTAATAGACCAAGTCCCACACACCGCTAGAAGCCCAAATATTTTTTCAGAGCTAGATGCAGAAAATTTTTTTATTCAATTTGCAACCTGATGGAGGTCAGTACAGATGGACTAATAGACCAAGTCCCACACACTGCTAGAAGCCCAAATATTTTTTCAGAGCTAGATGCAGAAAAAAATTATTTTTAATTTGCAACCTGATGGAGGTCAGTATAGATGGACTAATAGACCAAGTCCCACACACCGCTAGAAGCCCAAATATTTTTTCAGAGCTAGATGCAGAAAAAAATTATATTCAATTTGCAACCTGCTGGAGGTCAGTATAGAAGGACTAATAGAACAAGTCCCACACACTGCTAGAAGCCCAAATATTTTTTCAGAGCTAAATGAAGAAAAAAATTATTTTTAATTTGCAACCTGATGGAGGTCAGTATAGATGGACTAATAGACCAAGTCCCACACACTGCTAGAAGCCCAAATATTTTTTCAGAGCTAGATGCAGAAAAAAATTATATTCAGTTTGCAACCTGATGGAGGTCAGTATAGATGGACTAATAGAATGATGCTATGCCCAAAAGATTTTACTTCACTAGGTGCAGTAAAAAAATTGGTATTCTATACACAGGTGGTATATCTTGCAACACAGATAGGCTACTCCACTGACTAACACACTCTGCAATAGGCCAAAAAGGATTAGCTTTGCTAGATTCAGCCAAATGCTGTGAAAAAAACTTGCACAGCACTGGCACAGACCTGCCTGGCAAAAACTGATAGGAACTGATTTAACCTAGTCCTGAAAAGGACTCCAATTACAATTAGTCTTTACTCCCACAATCTATCTATTTAAGAGCACAGACCTGCTTGATAAAAGTCGTAGGAAATGCTGTAACCTAGTCCTTAAAAGGACTGCAATCACAACTATTCCCTACTCCCAAGCTATCTGTATATTTGTGCGAAAATTGGCTTGAAATTAACAAGGTATAGCGCACACAGCAACAGCGGTGCCGTCTAACACGCAGCTGCAGCAGTGAGAAAATGGTGGCGACGGGGAAAATGGCTTGGTCTTATAGGGCAAGGACATGTGACATACACTGCCAATCACACATGCCCTTGCTTGTGTGAAAAAAAGCACTTCGCTCCGTGTGTGCGCTGCTGATAGGCTGACAGATTGCACCTCCCCACTGCAAATGCGGGAAAGAGAAAAAAAAATGGAGATCTTCATTGTTCCTGCAGAGATCCATCCCCTGCCCCTCCCCCCGCCCCGCTGTACACTCAAACTGCGTATTAACATTAATTTTCATCATTACTGAGAAAAAATCCAGTTATGATTTTGGTGCACGAACAGTTATCGAACATAACCTCGAACAGCCGAATTTTTCTCTAATTGTTCGTGTTCGCCGACCGGCTCGAACACCGCCCAAAACAGCTCGAATTTGAGATTGGCGAACAGTTCGAGTAGAACAACGCTCATCTCTAGTAGCGAGGGGCTGCGCCACATAAAATGTCACAGCCTCCGGTTTATAGCTGAGGGTCGTTTCCCGCCTCCACTAGTTTCAGGGACCGGTCTCCCCCTTTGGCCTGACCCCTCCACGCAGGTGGATTCGGGCGTGCGGTGGCGACTCGCCCGTCCGCACCCCTGGGATCTCTTCGTTCCTCATTCCTGGAGCCTTCTCCGCTCCTCTTCCTTCCTTCTCCCTCTTCCAGGCCTGGGCCTCTGTTACTAGGCCCGCCTCCGGAGCAGAGCTCATGCAGAGCCCCTGCTCCCAGTCACTTCTGCTCAGACTTCTCTGCACTGAACTAAGATGGTGCCCACCTTTTATACTACCTTCTCAATGCACCCAGGAACTGCTTCCTCCCTGCTCCTGCACTACAGGGTTCCCCTTCCTCGGTGTTCCCTCCCCCCACTCCAGCCAGAGTCAGGGACTGTCGTGCCCATCTCAGGGGCATATTGGTCGCCCTGCCCCACGGCAATGTGGTGTAATGCATGCAGGTGTCAGGGTCCAGATCCACACTCCATCCTTACCTGAGAGTGAGATATCACACCTCTGGGTGAGGTGCAATACCTCTGTAGCAACCGAGCCCTCGGGGTGCTACAATTCCATTTATCTTCAGCCTAGGTGATGTATTGCGATACAGGGCCGTGATTTTGGCTATAAAAGGGTCCCCTACCACAAACTTTTTAAGAGAATAATTTATGGCGTGCCAGGAGACTCTATGGAATGCTTTCTCAGCATCCAACGAGAGTATCTAATTACAAATTTTTAACTGCATCTAGCCCAGGAAATACTTTGTGCCTAGTAGCAGTGTCTGCTAGTCAGCGGATTATCCCAGCTGTTAAGCAAGCTACACCACCTGTAGTTTGGACACTTAATTTTTTCAAAGGAAATGCTTCGGGCCCCTGGGATACTCAGTGAAGAGCATCGGGAGGCACCCCAAGGCATAGGGGCTGGGACTGGCGGTAGGACGCCTTGCGGTGGACCGCCGAGCTCGATCCTTATAAAAGCTTTTTAACTGCAGCAGCTTTAGTGGACGCTACTGGAGCTGGAATTACGCGACTGCTGGCATGAGACTTGCCCTCCAATAGATCCTTGTAAAAGGATTTAAAGTGTATTCATTCAAATTAGAGAGACAATTTAAATTAAAAAGCTTAGACCTGCCTCCACCACAGGGGGGCTCGCTCGACCCACCAGCGGACAGGCACCAGTATTGGGAGAGGGAGGCTGGCCATCAGGGTCCACCGCAGCTCTGGCACAAACCCGGCGACACGGAGGTCGCACATGCAGGAACGGACTGGCCGTATCGGCTTCGCACTTTTTTGGTTTTAGAAGGGCATGACATGCCTATATCTGTGTCTCCCCCTCCTTTTACTCCTCCACCTCTTTTCTTTTCACATGACTATATGTACTTGTCACTTTTCCATATGTTAGTTGTGTCTTCTGAGCAGTTTGCCAGCTTTTGGACACCTTTTAAGATGTTTTCTATGTGTTTCTATGTGTTTTAGTTTGCCTGACATTGGTTTTAACGGTGTTCGAAGGTGTTCGACGAACAGTTCGACGAACAGTTCGGCGAACATAAGGGTGTTCGACGAACCGAACACTACGGGGGTGGCTCAACACTACTCCTGACCGTGAGAAATTCCCACGGTACAGCAGGGCCATAAAGGAGGTCACCGGAGCTGCGCTGACTGAATGCACTCTGGTGACCTCAGTCAGGGGCTCACGCTGTCGGGAGCGGACGTGTTCCCGGCAGTGTGAGCTTACAGCAGCAATGACAGCTGTCACATCTCCAGATGTGACAGCTGTGCATGGGAGATCAGCGCAGGAACGTGGACAGGTAACTATTTTTTTTTTTTAGTAAACTAAGAATTAAATAAAATTGTGTGTTATATTTCAAATAAATTATTTTTTTCTGGGTGTAGTGTGTGTTTTTTCTTTTTAACACTTAGTAGGTTAGTTAGCAACCTCATCCTTACATTTCCATGGTTCCCACGACGGCTCCAGCTCTGCTACATTGACATGACAGACTGGATCGCAGCAGAAAGCTGCCATCCAGCTAGCCATGCCAGAGACACTGAGAAGCGCAGGCATGCTTGCGCTCTGCAGTGTCTCTGAAGGATGACAAGATGGATGGCAGCGTTCAGCTGCGATCCAGCGTGTCATCTCAATGCCATCCCAGCGTGGGAGAATTCTCCTGCTCAAACGCTGAACGCAGGAGAATTCTCCCACGCTGTCAGTGACGTGCATGAGGTGAGCTGAGTTCATTGGACATGACCTCGGCTCATCTTTATGCCGTCACAGCCAGACACTGCAGAGCGCAAGCATGCCTGTGCTTCTCAGTGTCTGCGGCATGGCAAGCTGGATGGCAGCTTTCGGCTGCGATCCAGCCTGTCCTGTGAATGTAGCAGAGCTGGAGCCGTCGTGGGAACCATGGAAAGGTAAGGATGAGGTTGCTTTATTATTTTACTTTTATTGCAGAAGACATTGGCTTCAGCTGGAATGGGCGTGATGGTAATTATGGTTTAATTTAGAACAATAAAGAATTGTGTGTTTATTTCAATTAAAGGACTTTATTCTGGGTGTTTGTGGGTTTTTTTTTAACTTTGACTATGAGGTTAGTAATGGGGGTGTCTTATAGACACCTTTCCATTACTAACCTGGGCTTGATGTCAGCTGGCATTATAAACTGACATCAACCCCAGCCCTATTACCCCACTGCCACCGCTACAGGGCAGCGGGAAGAGCGAGGCTAAGTGCCAGAATTGGCGCATCCTATGGATGCGCCATGTCTGGGGCGGCTGACGGCTGGTGTTTCTAGCCTAGGAGGGGGCCAATATTCATGGCACCCTTACTGGGCTATTAATATCAGCCCCCAGCTGTCTGACTAGCCTTAGCTATTAAAATAGGGGGGACCCCATGTCATTTCTTGGAGGGTCCCCCATTTTAATAGCTAGTAAAGGCTAGGTATTCAGCTGGGGGCTGATATTAGTAGCCTGAGAAGCTCCGTGGGTATTACCCCCTTCCCAGGCTTCAAACATCTGCTCCAGCCCTCTGATTAACCTCCGCTAGAGACTAAAATTATGGAGAACCCCACGCCAATTTTTTTTTTAATAAATCCTTTATTTTAACACTAAATGACAAGTACAGTAATCAACACTATCACTGTACTTCTTATATATGTGACTGACATGTTTCTATCTATCTAATCTATGTGTGATGCTCTATTCTTTCTATTCTAAATTGTCGGGAACCGATGCTGAATTGCCTGCAGGCTTTTTTAAAGAGACAGTGCATGAAAACACTATTATTTTTTTTAATAAATCCTTTAACACTAAATGACAAG
This sequence comes from Phyllobates terribilis, assembly GCF_046119375.1. Lineage (NCBI taxonomy): Eukaryota > Metazoa > Chordata > Amphibia > Anura > Dendrobatidae > Phyllobates > Phyllobates terribilis. The sequence continues at coordinate 252,741,117 of NW_027362771.1, forward strand.
TACAGTAATCAGCACTATCACTGTACTTATTATATATGTGACTGACATGTTTCTATCTATCTAATCTATGTGTGATGCTCTATTCTTTCTGTTCTAAATTGTCTGGTACCGGTGTATGCCGCTGCTGAATTGCCGGCTTTTCATGTAATACATTCTACATTATTCTTAGTTGTTTTCCTTCATGTAGAATTAACCTACAAGGAAAGAAAGGGTTTATTTTCAATCTGATATTTGTGTCCCATTGACTTGCATTGGTTTCCGGTATCGGAATCGGCGATATCCCATATTTTTTGGGTATCGGTCTGATCCAATCCGATCCGATATTTCCCAAAATCGGAAGGTATCGCTCAACTCAGGACTTGAAGAGAGGAATGATTTCTGCAGGACAAGACACTTTCTGTTTCTACATAGATCAGAGAAAAGAGAAGAATTAAACATTTGTCTTCTGAAAAGTAATTCAATGCCGTAACTAACTATAGCTACCTTTATGCTCCATGTATCTGTATAACCATTCAGATGTCATGGTCACTGATTTCTACCAAGTCAATAACGGTGACTGATAGCACCCCATCTTGTAATAGTGCCCTGTGAGAGTCTATTATGCAGCACAAAATAATAGTGCACCAACTCTCCCAAGGTAGCAGTGCCACTATCATTGCACCCTCTTTGTGTGCCACACAGTTAGGCTATGTGCCCACGATGCAGAAATGCTCAGGATTTTTTCCTGAGCGTTTCTGCATCTACCTGGCAGAAAAAATTGCATGCGTTTTCCTGCCAGGGACATGCGGAAGTGAAGCGTTCTTCACTTGCATTTCCGCATGCTGGTTGTCAAGTGCTTTCCAAGTGATTTTAGCATCACTTGCAAAGTGCTTGATGACTTGGTCACACTATATAAATCCATGCGAAAGGCATGGATTTATATAGTGTGACCCGAGAGAATGTCAAAAAATAAAAAAATAAATGTATACTTACCCTCCGATGGCCCGCGCTGTCTTGCTTCACCATCCCGGCTGCCGGCAGCGGTAGAGTGAAGGACCTGCCCACGTCAGCGTCGCGTGACCCGTCACATGACTCTGACGTCAGCGCAGGTCCTTCATTCCATCGCGAAGTGCTGGGAAGCAAGGAGGAGCGCAGCGCAGGTCGCCAGAAGGTAAGTATATATTAATTTTTTATTTTATTCTTTTTTTTACAGCTTTTTTAATGGTACCTGGGTGTGGATGAGACTCTCCTCTCCTCCACACCCGGGTACCATCCGCACATTAGAACGCGCCAATTATGCAAGTGCAGATGCAGTCTTGCGGAATTGGCGCGTTCTAATGCAAGTCAATGGTGGCGAAAACGCAGCACTTCCGCAAAATAATTGGTAGTGCTGCGTTTTTTTCCGCAATGATAATCCGCAGCGGAAATTTCCGTAGCATGTGCACAGCACATGCGGATTATCATTGGGGGACATGGCAGGCCTTCTACCATGCATTTTTTAAGCGTTTCTGCAGCGTTTTTGCAGCTGCGGAAACGCTTAAAAAACGCATCGTGGTCACACAGCCTAATAATGCCCCCAGACACCCATAATGCTTAGAGCCTCCCTCATAGTAATGTTGTAATTTGGGATAGTGAATCATTGCACACTGTGGTGCAATGCTCACTTATTACTGTACTTTGATGGTTTCACCTGAAAACTTATGTGCTGCTGGCCTTCTTTTTCATGTGTCGTCCCCACGGTGCTGTTCTTCTGAGGACTCCCACTCTTCCTGGCCTCCTCCATTTTGAGCTGACTCTTGTCACTCTTATGTCTTCCTGCCAACCATAGACTCTGGGTATGACATCTGCATTACCAAGCTGACATCTGGGTCTATGCTCTACAGAAAAACTAAAATGTTTTAGCACATTTGTATGACCTGGGAGCTCAGAAAACAGCCCCCTATTGTTCTGTTCAAACTTCTTTACCAATTGGGAACCTGCTAACATGTCTGACATTTTTACCTCAGGGACATTAGAAATACAATCAATTTTACAAATATTGTAGTCTGCTACAATCATCTTCCAGGGTCTTATCAGATTCACATGGTGAATTTGGTAGGGCTTGTGATTTACTGGATGATTTAACCGGTAATTTACCTCTCTCACCTTTTCCACAAATTCATAAGTTCCTTGCAATTTAGCAAGAAGTTTGCTTGCCAAAGTGGGAGACAGACCAAGACCCTGTCACCAGGGTTGAAGTTCCTTATTTTAGCTGACTTTACTTTGCTGTAAGTGTTCCTTTACCAAGGGCTTCACTTTTATTACTTTTACCCTTTCTCGTGCATGGGTTAATGTTGGGCTCTTGACTGGCTATCTCAAAGTTATTTTTGGAGACTGTTTATTCAGGGAGACCAATTTCAGGTGGGACTTCAACAATTCCTGCAAAAACAGTAAGGGAAAGCTCTCACTTTCACCCAGGGATACCCCTACAGCTTGAACATATTTAAGTTCAACCATGGGAATACGTTCATCAACAGATACTTTTATATTGGTTAAACACATTTGTAGAATTCTCCACAGTTGCCAAAAAAGGGAAAGTGACAATCACATCAAGCATTAAAGTTTTTATCATTACGACCGCATGGGTCACTTTTATATATGGGGCTTCAAAAGACAGGACAGTAATAGGATATTCCTAAGTGTCCTCATGTGTATATGTGACTTCCATTAATTTGCTCTGCAGTCCACCAAGCTGTCATGGACCAGAGTCACCAGACTACCTGAGTCGAACAGAGCATTAACTGACTGTCCTTCTACAGTCACATGGCAGGTGCATCTCTCTGGGTATGGGGCAGAGTCGCTGATACACATCCTTGGGATCCACTTGACCTACACAGCTTTGGATCTGAATGGGCAGAGCTTGAACAAATCGGTCTAGGACTACTCTTTCCACCACTTGGCCTGCAGTAGAGACCTCTGGCAAAGCCCATTTTTAGCTAGATGGAAAAGATCTTGCAGCTAGGATCTCACCAGTTTATCCTGCTGGAATGTCCATGTGTGCACCCGATGAGCTCTAACTGCAGATATAACTCCTAAGTGAGGATGAACTTCCCCTTTAGTTTGGGCATCATGCTCACTTAAGTCAAAGTACTCCTTCGGGGGCTCCCCAGAAAATGTATGCATATACACCATCAACCACTTTCCCCCTTGTCTGATTACAACATACAGTACAGATCAAAAGTTTGGACACACCTTCTCATTTAAAGAATTTTCTGTATTTTCAGGACTATGAAAATTGTACATTCACACTGAAGGCATTAAAACTATGAACCAACACATGTGGAACTATATACTTAACAAAAAAGTGTGAAACAACTGAAAATATGTATTATATTCTAGGTTCTTCAAAGTAGCCACCTTTTGCTTTGATGACTGCTTTGCACACTCTTGGCATTCTCTTGATAAGCTTCAAGAGGTAGTCACCGGAAATGGTTTTCACTTCACAGGTGTGCCCTGTCAGGTTTAATAAGTGGGATTTCTTGCCTTATAAATGGGGTTGGGACCATCAGCTGTGTTGTGCAGAAGTCTGGTGGATACACAGTTGATATTCCTACTGAATAGACTGTTAGAATTTATATTATGGCAAGAAAAAAGCAGCTAAGTAAAGAAAAACGAGTGGCCATCATTACTTTAAGAAATGAAGGTCAGTCAGTCCGAAAAATTGGGAAAACTTTGAAAGTGTCCCCAAGTGCAGTTGCAAAAACCATCAAGCGCTACAAAGAAACTGGCTCACGTGAGGACCGCCCCAGGAAAGGAAGACCAAGAGTCACCTCTGCTTCTGAGGATAAGTTTATCCGAGTCACCAGCCTCAGAAATCTCAGGTTAACAGCAGCTCAGATTAGAGACCAGGTCAATGCTACACAGAGTTCTAGCAGCAGACACATCTCTACAACAACTGTTAAGAGGAGACTTTGTACAGCAGGCCTTCATGGTAAAATAGCTGCTAGGAAACCACTATTAAGGACAGGCAACAAGCAGAAGAGACTTGTTTGGGCTAAAGAACACAAGGAATGGACATTAGACCAGTGGAAATCTGTGCATTGGTCTGATGAGTCCAAATTTGAGATCTTTGGTTCCAACCACCGTGTCTTTGTGCGACGCAGAAAAGGTGAATGGATGGACTCTACATGCCTGGTTCCCACCGTGAAGCATGGAGGAGGAGGTGTGATAGTATGGGGGTGCTTTGCTGGTGACACTGTTGGGGATTTATTCAAAATTGAAGGTATACTGAACCAGCATGGCTACCACAGCATCTTGCAGCGGCATGCTATTCTATACGGTTTTCATTTATTTGGACCATCATTTATTTTTCAACAGGTCAATGACCCCAAACATACCTCCAGGCTGTGTAAGGGCTATTTGACCAAGAAGGAGAGTGATGGGGTGCTACGCCAGATGACCTGGCCTCCACAGTCATCAGACCTGAACCCAATCGAGATGGTTTGGGGTGAGCTGGACCGCAGAGTGAAGGCAAAAGGGCCAACAAGTGCTAATCATCTCTGGGAACTCCTTCAAGATTGAGTACTAACTCAAGGGGACCGAATAATATTGCAAGCCCCAATTTTCAGTTTTTAATTTGTTATAAAAGTTTAAAATATCCAATAAATTTCGTTCCACTTCATGATTATGTCCCACTTGTTGTTGATTATTCCCCCAAAAATTTGAATTTTATGTCTTTATGTTTGAAGCCAGAAATGTGGCAAAAGGTAGAAAATAGAGATGAGCGTTGTTCGACTCGAACTGTTCGCCAATCTCAAATTCGAGCTGTTTTGGGCGGTGTTCGAGCCGTTTGGCGAACACGAACGATTTGAGAAAAATTCGGCTGTTCGAGGTTATGTTCGATAACTGTTCGTGCACCAAAATCATAACTGGATTTTTTCTCAGTAATGATGAAAATTAATGTTAATACGCAGTTTGAGTGTACAACGGGGTGGGGGGAGGGGCAGGGGATGGATCTCTGCAGGAACAATGAAGATCTCCATTTTTTTTTCTCTTTCCCGCATTTACAGTGGGGAGGTGCAATCTGTCAGCCTATCAGCAGCGCACACACGGAGCGAAGTGCTTTTTTTCACACAAGCAAGGGCATGTGTCATTGGCAGTGTATGTCACATGTCCTTGCCCTATAAGACCAAGCCATTTTCCCCGTCGCCACCATTTTCTCACTGCTGCAGCTGCGTGTTAGACGGCACTGCTGTTGCTGTGTGCGCTATACCTTGTTAATTTCAAGCCCATTTTCGCACAAATCTACAGATAGCTTGGGAGTAGAGAATAGTTGTGATTGCAGTCCTTTTAAGGACTAGGTTACAGCATTTCCTACGACTTTTATCTGGCAGGTCTGTGCTCTTAAATAGATAGATTGTGGGAGTAAAGACTAATTGTAATTGCAGTCCTTTTCAGGACTAGGTTACATCAGTTCCTATCAGTTTTTGCCAGCCAGGTCTGTGCCAGTGCTGTGCAAGTTTTTTTCACAGCATTTGGCTGAATCTAGCAAAGCTAATCCTTTTTGGCCTATTGCAGAGTGTGTTAGTCAGTGGAGTAGCCTATCTGTGTTGCAAGATATACCACCTGTGTATAGAATACCAATTTTTTTACTGCACCTAGTGAAGTAAAATCTTTTGGGCATAGCATCATTCTATTAGTCCATCTATACTGACCTCCATCAGGTTGCAAATTGAATATAATTTTTTTATGCATCTAGCTCTGAAAAAATATTTGGGCTTCTAGCAGTGTGTGGGACTTGTTCTATTAGTCCATCTATACTGACCTCCATCAGGTTGCAAACTGAATATAATTTTTTTCTGCATCTAGCTCTGAAAAAATATTTGGCCTTCTAGCAGTGTGTGGGACTTGTTCTATTAGCCCATCTATACTGACCTCCATCACGCTGCAAATTCAAAATAATTTTTTGTCTGCATCTAGCTCTGAAAAAATATTTGGCCTTCTAGCAGTGTGTGGGACTTTCTCTATTAGTCCATCTATACTGACCTCCATCAGGTTGCAAATTAAAAATAATTTTTATCTGCATCTACCTCTGAAAAAATATTTGGGCTTCTAGCTGTGTGTGGGACTTGTTCTATTAGTCCATCTATACTGACCTCCATCAGGTTGCAAACTGAATATAATTTTTTTCTGCATCTAGCTCTGAAAAAATATTTGGCCTTCTAGCAGTGTGTGGGACTTTCTCTATTAGTCCATCTATACTGACCTCCATCAGGTTGCAAATTAAAAATAGTTTTTATCTGCATCTAGCTCTGAAAAAATATTTGGCCTTCTAGCAGTGTGTGGGACTTTCTCTATTAGTCCATCTATACTGACCTCCATCAGGTTGCAAATTAAAAATAATTTTTTGTCTGCATCTAGCTCTGAAAAAATATTTGGCCTTCTAGCAGTGTGTGGGACTTTCTCTCTTAGTCCATCTATACTGACCTCCATCAGGTTGCAAATTCAAAATAATTTTTTGTCTGCATCTAGCTCTGAAAAAATATTTGGCCTTCTAGCAGTGTGTGGGACTTTCTCTATTAGTCCATCTATACTGACCTCCATCAGGCTGCAAATTAAAAATAATTTTTATCTGCATCTACCTCTGAAAAAATATTTGGCCTTCTAGCTGTGTGTGGGACTTGTTCTATTAGTCCATCTATACTGACCTCCATCAGGTTGCAAACTGAATATAATTTTTTTCTGCATCTAGCTCTGAAAAAATATTTGGGCTTCTAGCTGTGTGTGGGACTTGTTCTATTAATCCATCTATACAGACCTCCATCAGGTTGCAAACTGAATATAATTTTTTTCTGCATCTACCTCTGAAAAAATATTTGGGCTTCTAGCTGTGTGTGGGACTTGTTCTATTAGTCCATCTATACTGACCTCCATCAGGTTGCAAACTGAATATACTTTTTTTCTGCATCTAGCTCTGAAAAAATATTTGGCCTTCTAGCAGTGTGTGGGACTTTCTCTATTAGTCTATCTATACTGACCTCCATCAGGTTACAAACTGAATATATTTTTTGTCTGCATCTACCTCTGAAAAAATATTTGGGCTTCTAGCTGTGTGTGGGACTTGTTCTATTAGTCCATCTACACTGACCTCCATCAGGTTGCAAACTGAATATAATTTTTTTCTGCATCTAGCTCTGAAAAAATATTTGGGCTTCTAGCAGTGTGTGTGACTTTCTCTTAATCCATCTATACTGACCTCCATCAGGTTGCAAATTAAAAATAATTTTTTGTCTGCATCTAGCTCTGAAAAAATATTTGGCCTTCTAGCAGTGTGTGGGACTTTCTCTATTAGTCCATCTATACTGACCTCCATCAGGTTGCAAATTAAAAATAATTTTTTGTCTGCATCTAGCTCTGAAAAAATATTTGGCCTTCTAGCAGTGTGTGGGACTTTCTCTATTAGTCCATCTATACTGACCTCCATCAGGCTGCAAATTAAAAATAATTTTTATCTGCATCTACCTCTGAAAAAATATTTGGCCTTCTAGCTGTGTGTGGGACTAGTTCTATTAGTCCATCTATACTGACCTCCATCAGGTTGCAAACTGAATATAATTTTTTTCTGCATCTAGCTCTGAAAAAATATTTGGGCTTCTAGCTGTGTGTGGGACTTGTTCTATTAATCCATCTATACAGACCTCCATCAGGTTGCAAACTGAATACAATTTTTTTCTGCATCTACCTCTGAAAAAATATTTGGGCTTCTAGCTGTGTGTGGGACTTGTTCTATTAGTCCATCTATACTGACCTCCATCAGGTTGCAAACTGAATATCATTTTTTTCTGCATCTAGCTCTGAAAAAATATTTGGCCTTCTAGCAGTGTGTGGGACTTTCTCTATTAGTCCATCTATACTGACCTCCATCAGGTTACAAACTGAATATATTTTTTGTCTGCATCTACCTCTGAAAAAATATTTGGGCTTCTAGCTGTGTGTGGGACTTGTCCTATTAGTCCATCTACACTGACCTCCATCAGGTTGCAAACTGAATATAATTTTTTTCTGCCTCTAGCTCTGAAAAAATATTTGGCCTTCTAGCAGTGTGTGGGACTTTCTCTATTAGTCCATCTATACTGACCTCCATCAGGTTGCAAATTAAAAATTATTTAAATCTGCATCTAGCTCTGAAAAATATTTGGCCTTCTAGCAGTGTGCGGGACTTTCTCTATTAGTCCATCTATACTGACCTCCATCAGGTTGCAAATTAAAAATAATTTTTTGTCTGCATCTAGCTCTGAAAAAATATTTGGCCTTCTAGCAGTGTGTGGGACTTTCTCTATTAGTCCATCTATACTGACCTCCATCAGGTTGCAAACTGAATATATTTTTTTTCTGCATCTACCTCTGAAAAAATGTTGGGCTTCTAGCTGTGTGTGGGACTTGTTCTATTAATCCATCTATACAGACCTCCATCAGGTTGCAAACTGAATATAATTTTTTTCTGGATCTACCTCTGAAAATATATTTGAGCTTCTAGCTGTGTGTGGGACTTGTTCTATTAATCCATCTATACAGACCTCCATCAGGTTGCAAACTGAATATAATTTTTTTCTGCATCTACCTCTGAAAAAATATTTCGGCTTCTAGCTGTGTGTGGGACTTGTTCTATTAGTCCATCTATACTGACCTCCATCAGGTTGCAAACTGAATATAATTTTTTTCTGCATCTAGCTCTGAAAAAATATTTGGCCTTCTAGCAGTGTGTGGGACTTTCTCTATTAGTCCATCTATACTGACCTCCATCAGGTTGCAAATTAAAAAAAAATTTTATCTGCATCTAGCTCTGAAAAAATATTTGGCCTTCTAGCAGTGTGTGGGACTTTCTCTATTAGTCCATCTATACTGACTTCCATCAGGTTGCAAATTAAAAATAATTTTTTGTCTGCATCTAGCTCTGAAAAATATTTGGCCTTCTAGCAGTGTGTGGGACTTTCTCTATTAGTCCATCTATACTGACCTCTATCAGGTTGCAAATTCAAAATAATTTTTTGTCTGCATCTAGCTCTGAAAAAATATTTGGCCTTCTAGCAGTGTGTGGGACTTTCTCTATTAGTCCATCTATACTGACCTCCATCAGGTTGCAAATTAAAAATAATTTTTTGTCTGCATCTAGCTCTGAAAAAATATTTGACCTTCTAGCAGTGTGTGGGACTTGTTCTATTAGTCCATCTATACTGACCTCCATCAGGTTGCAAACTGAATACAATTTTTTTCTGCATCTGCGTCTGAAAAAATATTTGGGCTTCTAGCTGTGTGTGGGACTTGTTCTATTAGTCCATCTATACTGACCTCCATCAGGTTGCAAATTGAATATAATTTTTTTCTGCATCTAACCCAGCCAAAAGTTTTGGCCTAATACCACAGTTTGGCCACTCAGCTCTGCTCGGTTCCCATCCATTGTTTTTTTGTGCAAACAACTCCAGAGTTGTGAATTAGTTAACCACCAAAATGAGTGGAAAAAGGCCTGCTGCTGGTGGAAAGGGGAATAGTCGTGTTGGGAAGGGGAAAAAAGGTTGTGTCCGTGGGGTAGGTGTTAAAGCAACAGTCACATCTGCAGAAGAAAGACCATCTTCCAGCCAAACTAAAATGTCTACTTCTTTTAGCGGACAATGTGATAAGATCCCTTTCTTACGGCCACGCCAATCGCTACAAATTCCAGATGAGGCACAAAAACAGCAGGTGCTTCAATGGATATCAAGTGCTCCTTTAAGTGGGCTCTCCTCCACATCAACTTCAACATCACTAATACTCCAGTCCTCAAAGGTGTCACCCCAATCGCACTTGCTTTCTCACAGCTCCCAAATCTCCAGCTGCCCGTCTGAGTATGAGGTAGAACAGATGGTTGAGTCTGCAGAGCTGTTTACTCATTCTATAGCCTGGGAATCAGAGGTCGACTCCAGCGCTTCTGTGAATCCAGACGAGGAAATGAACTGCACTGATGCCCAGAATCTTTATTAGTCGGATCCAGGACCAGACGCAGAAGGTTCTGACCATAATGTAGACCCTCATTCCCAAACTGTAACTCCTGTTGGTGGAGACAATGAGGAAGACAATGATGAGACTCAAATACCTGATTGGAGCGACAACTTTAGTTTTTTGTCAGGGCAGGAACAGGTTGGCTCTGAGGACGATGGGTGTGATAACGCACAGGGTGATGATGATGAGGTTGGAGATCCCACTTACTGTCAACCCACAGTCAGCCAAGAGATGAGGTCAGCAGAGGAGGTGGAGGAAGATGCTAGTGACGACGAGGTCAGGTTGCGCCTTCCTGGACAGAGACGTAGTACTGGAAGCACGTCAACAACTGCATCCTCAAACACAACTCTGCCTCTCACCACAAGTCGTGGTGGCTCTTCAGGTCGCATGGGTGCTAAGCATTTCATAGCCTGGGCATTTTTTCAGATCGATAAAGATGACCCAACTCGTGTTATCTGTAACATTTGTCAGCAAAAGCTAAGTAGAGGCCAAAAAATACATAGTTTGAGTACTTCATGCATGAACCGGCACATGGACATGAAGCATAAGTTGCAGTGGGAAGCTCAGTGTGCTACAATGCGGCCTAGCCGGCGGGGCCAACCACAGTCTGCCATATCTTGTGCATCTGCGGCCTCTTCATCCTCTGTGACTGGGGGGACAGCAGTCACACCTGTTTTGGGGCGCAGACCTGCCACCTCTTTACCCGCAACAGCCAGCGTGATTGGCAGGTCATCATTTTCTTTGGAGGTGGTAACACCAGCTGGTGTTGAGCGCTGTCCGACATCGATAGCACCACCTTTGGATCAAGGCAACCTAACATGTCCGCCTGCATCTTCCTCACAGACCGGCAGTTTGCCGGGGACACCCTTATCAACCCCGTCTAAGCACAATAGCCAGCCCTCAGTCCCTCAGATGTGGACAAGTAAAAGACCATTTCCTCCCAGCCATGAGAAATCTAAGAGGTTGAATTTCACCATCTGCAAGCTCTTGGCTACAGAAATGCTGCCTTTCCGCCTGGTGGACACAGAGGATTTTCAAGACCTTATGTCCGTCGCAGTGCCCCAGTACCAGATGCCCAGTCGGCACTACTTCTCAAAGAAAGGTGTGCCTGCGCTCCACCAGCATGTCGCACACAACATCACCGCTTCTTTGAGAAACTCTGTGTGTGACAGGGTGCATTTCACCACAGACACTTGGACGAGTAGGCATGGACAGGGGCGTTACATGTCGCTGACTGGGCACTGGGTAACTATGGTGACAGCAGGACAAGGGGCTGCTGTCCAAGTCTTGCCGTCCCCACGAGTTGTGCGTCAATCCTCTTTATGTCAAAGTTCCTCCACTGCTTCTGCCTCCTCAACCTCCTCTCGGTCTTCCACCTGCACCCAAAGCCTGTCTGGTCATGCCACAAGCTTTCTAACTGCGCAGAAGGGATCCTGCACACCTCCTTACTATGCTGGCAGTAGGGCTCAACGTCATCAGGCGGTTTTTACTTTGAAATGTCTGGGAAATGTGAGTCACACAGCTGAGGAGTTGTGGTCAGCTCTGGAGAACCAATTTCATGAATGGTTGTCTCCACTGGACCTGAAACCAGGGAAGGCCGTGTGCGACAATGCTGCAAACCTGGGTGCGGCCCTTCGCCGGGGCAATGTCACACACGTGCCTTGTATGGCTCACGTGTTGAACCTGGTTGTCCAGCAATTTTTAGCCCACTATCCCAGACTAGATGGCCTTCTGCAGAGGGCACGGTCGCTGTGTGCTCACTTCCGCCGTTCGCATCCCGCAGCTCAGCGACTTACATCTCTACAGAAGTCGTTGGGCCTGCCACTTCACCGGCTAAAATGCGATGTGCCTACCCGGTGGAATTCAACTCTGCACATGTTGCAGCGACTGTGGCAGCACCGACAAGCCCTGGTGCAATACGTTCTGACGTATAGCCTGGGCCAACGAGATCCAGAGGTGGGGCAAATCACGCTGGAGGAGTAGTCTCAGATCAGGGACCTATGCACCCTTCTGCACAGTTTTGAAATGGCGACGAAGATGTTTAGTGCTGACGATGCCATTATCAGCATGACTATTCCGGTGATTTACATGCTGGAGCACATGTTAAACAGAATTCGGAGTCAGGTGGTGGCACAAGAGGAGGTGGAGGAAGTAGAGGAGGAGGAGTTGTATGCGGAAGGGCTAACATCTGCAAGGTCCAGACGGTCGGCAGCACCAAGGCGGCAGGCATGTGAGGGTGGGGGAGATGGTTTTACCAGGGCGCATGGTAGCAGCAAAACTAGTGAGGAAGGTGCAGGAGCCCAGGAAGAAGTGGAGGACGAACTGATGGAAGACTCATCAGATGAGGGAGACCTTGATCACATTTCTGTTGTGCGAGGTTGGGGGGAGAGGACAGAGGAAGGAAGCATGATTGTTACCTCGCCACCAACACAACAGGGACTTGGTGCTCCTGGATGCGCAACACACATGAGTGCCTTCTTGCTGCACTACCTGCAACATGACCCTCGAATTGTGAGAAATAGAAATAATCCTGACTACTGGGTTGCCACACTGTTAGATCCCCGGTACAAAAGTAAATTTGCAGAAATTATTCCTGCCATAGAAAGGGATGCACGCATGCAGGAGTATCAGCAGAGACTGTTGCAGAATCTTACATGTGCTTTTCCACAAAACACCAGTGGTGCACGTAGTGAATCTCACAGTTCCAACTTGCCAACCGTGGGACCGTCAAGCGTTCAGCACTCAAACCGTAACAGAACCACAGTATCTGCTGGTAACATCAATTTTGCGGAATCATTTCACCACTTTTTTAGCCCATCCTTTGCAAGGCCACAGGAGACAAGAAGTCTGACACATAGTCAACGCCTAGAGACGATGGTACAGGAGTATCTCCAAGTAAACATCGAAGCCATGACTGTGTCACTGGACCCTTGCTCTTTTTGGGCTTCCAATCTGGATAAATGGCCGGAGCTAGCCACTTACGCCTTGGAGATCTTGTCATGCCCCGCAGCCAGCGTTCTGTCTGAACGTGTGTTCAGCGCTGCTGGTGGTGTGCTGACAGATAAGCGCACGCGGCTCTCCACTGATAATGTAGACAGACTCACGTTCATAAAGATGAACAAATCATGGATCCGAAACGACTTTTCTACCCCTGTGTCATCCTGGGGAGAGTAAAAGCTTGATGATTGGTTAAAATCACCCTACCAACCGTTTTAAGCTTTCAAATTACTAATCATGTTTATCTGTATCTTGGCTGGAAAATAATTTGGGCTTTGTAGCAGTGTGCAGCACTGATTCTATTAGGCCATCTATAATAAGCTCCACCAGATTTAAAATTACTAATCATGTTTATCTGTATCTTGACTGGAAAATAATTTGGGCTTTGTAGCAGTGTGCAGCACTGATCCTATTAGGCCATCTATACTAAGCTCCACCAGATTTAAAATGAATAATAATTTTTAGCTGCATCTAGCCCGGAAAATAATTTTGGGGCTCCGAGATGCGCAAGACACATAAGTGCCTTCTTGCTGCACTACCTTCAACATGACCCTCATATTGTCAGAATTCGAAGTAATCATGACTACTGGGTTGCCACACTCTTAGATCCCCCAAACTTTTCGATCAACCTTTTCATTTTAATAAAGACCAAAAAAATGGTCATTTTTGAAATTATAAGCATTAGCAGGTTATTAGAAACTGAAATCAAACAGTTTTCAACTCAAAACTTTATTCTAGGTGATGTTACATTTTCACATAGGACCTCCCGCCATCATAGACACTCCTTTTGATGATGCTCCAGAGGTTCTGAATGGGGTAGAGGTCAGGGGAGCATGGGGGTCACACCATAAGTTTGTCCCCTTTTATGCCCATATCAGCCAGAGATGCAGATGTTTTATGTGCAGCATGAGATGGTGCATTATCATGCAAAAATTGATCTTGCTGTGAAATACACGGTTCTTCTTCTTGAACCATGGCAGGAAGTGCTGTTTGAGAAAATCCACATACATTATGGAGTTCATCTTTAGCGCCTTCAGGGATCCTAAAGGGGCCGACAATCTCTCTCCCCATGATTCCAGCCCAAAACATTACTCCACCTCCTCCTTGTTGGAGCTGTAGCCGTGTTTGCGTGGGGTGTCCATCAACCAGTCATCCTCCACTCCATCCATCTGGACCATCGAGCGCTGCACGGCACTCATCCGTGAACAAAACAGTTTTGAAATCAGTCTTCATGTAATGTTTGGCCCACTGGAGCCGTTTCTGCTTGTGTGAAGTGAATAGAGGAGGTCGACAGGATGGCGTATGCACAGCTGCAAACCTCTGAAGGACCCTGCATCTTGTTGTTCGGGGGACGTTGGAGGCACCAGCAGCTTCAAAAACTTGTCTGCTGCTATGACAAGGCTTTTTTGCCGCTGCTCTTTTAACCTGACGTAATTGCCTGTAGGAAAGAGTCCTCAATTTGCCCTTATCAGCACGCACACGTGTGTACTGTGAATCAGCTACATACTTCTTGATTGCCAAGACACTTCATCCTGATCATCGCACAATGTTGATTGTAGTCATGCCTTGACCTAAACACTCCACAATTTGTTGCTTCTCAGCAGCCGACACATCCTTTTTCTTTCCCATTTTGGCAGAAAATGTAGGCTGCTTAATAATGTGAGACACCCTTCTTAAGTAGTCTTACCTTTCATTGGACACACCTGCCAAACTAATTAGCACAGGTGTCTGCAATTGCTTACAGTGATATAAAGAGCCCTGACACACATCACCATCAATGAGTTTAACTGACAAAAACAAATTCTTCCCTTATCACTCCTAAACACTTTTTGCATAATAATTTGGAACACAGTGTACATGTGCTTTTCCACAAAACACCAGTGGTTCACGTAGTGAATCTTACAGTTCTAACTTGCCAACCGTGGTCTGTATGGAGTTGTTCAATAAAGGGCCCAAAATTAAGATAACATAGATGGGAGAGGTCTCTATGAATAGGAATTCCTAAGTATTTGATACCCTGTGAGGGCCAGGCAAAGGGAAAGTTGGACTGGATGGAATCCTATATGGATTTGGGGAGGGAGACATCGAGGGCCTCAGACTTCGCTGCATTGATTTTAAAATTTGACCATGTAACAAAGTGATCTATTTCAGCCATAACAGCATGGATGGATATATGTGATTGAGTGATATATACTAGGACATCATCAGCAAATAGAGAGCACTTGTACTCGGTGCCTCCCACCTCAATCCACCTAATATTGGGGTTATGGCGAATTGATGAGAGCAGGTGCTCCGTCACTAGGATGTATAAGAGAGGGGACAGAGGACATCCCTGCCTTGTCCCATTGGTGATTGTGAAAGGTGATGAAAATGTTCTGATGCACCCCCTGGGCCTTCGGACACCCGGAGCAGGACCCTTTTTGGTGGATGCTGGTGGTTGTAGTCTTCTTGGCGGCGACCCGGTTCCGTGGCTCAGGGTGGTCAAACCAGTGGCGGAACTATTTATGTGGTTTTGATGTTTAAATGTCCGACTACGCCACCTGTGGATTGCGGTCAGAGTGAACCGCCGCTGCAGGGCAGACCGCTGAGGCTGGTGTTGTGGGTGCAGCAGAGCGTAGCATAACTCCCCACGGGAGGAGTATAGCCTCAGGGCAGTGTATGCGGAGGATGGGGGTGATGGTGCAGGCCTAACTCCTCCACGTGTTATGCACACGCCCGGGCTAAGCGGCGTGTGCGTGTGATTGGTAGTGATTCCACTGGACCGTGCCGGAGAGTGAATGCCTGGAGGGGCGTGACTAAGTATTCACCCGATCCGACCAGGGTCGCACGACGGCATACGACGCCAGTGCACCAAGGAGGAACCGAGCAGAGGGACCAGGTGCTACTCCAGGACAGACCCCGGACACGGCTGTTGACCCACACAGGGGAATACAGGAACAGGCTGGTAGGCTGGCACACAGACTGGAGGGTATAGGCAGGCACGACTGGTATGCAGGCAGGCGGGTATGCAGGCAGGGGGGTAAAGGCAAGCACAGCTAGAGTGCAGACAGGGAGGCACTAGCAGGTAGGAACACAGGCGGGAAAGGACCCAGTACATACCGGGACTCAGGAACAAAACAGGCAGAGGGTTACAGGCAAGCACAGCTAGAGTGCAGACAAGGCTGAGCAGGGAGGACAGGGCTCTGTTCACACGGAACAGACAGGAAGGGAAAGACAGAGCCAGATACTCACACAGTACTTGCAGAGACAACAAGCAGGAGTTAGGTACGAGTTCAGACTCTGCAGAAAAAGGAAGGGAACGGACATAGAGGCAAAACAGGTAAAGGACAGGAGAGAGTTCAGACTGGAACTGAGTGTACGGAGGAGACCGACACTGCAGAGGGATACAGGAGCGGGTCTGGGAATACGGCCCCCAGAGAGGCGGAACGAACAGGCAAGGAGCGTGTTCAGACAGGACAGACCAGACACAGGAGCGGGTCTAGGAAATCGGCCACTAGAAGGCGGAACGAACAGGCAAGGAGCGTGTTCAGACAGGACAGACCAGACACAGGAGCGGGTCTAGGAAATCGGCCACTAAAAGGCGGAACGAACAGGCAAGGAGCGAGTTCAGACAGGACAGACCAGACACAGGAGCGGGTCTAGGAAATCGGCCACTAGAAGGCGAGAGGAACAGGCTAGGAGCGAGTACAGACAGGTCAGACAAGATACAGGAACGGGTCTAGGTAATCGGCCCCTAGAAGGCAGGAGGAACAGGCTAGGAGCGTGTTCAGACAGGACAGACAAGAGAACACAGAAAGGACTCAGTTCAGACACGGGAGCTGATACCGCAAAGCAGGAGACATACAGGACTCAGTTCAGACACGGGAACTGATACAAAAAGCAGGAGACAAGAGACGGGACCTGGCACCTTCAGAGTGCAAGCACACACTGAAGGAAACACTATGCTCAGGCGGGGATAGAAGGGAGCTGCTGAGCTATATACCAAGTGACAGACAGCAATAGGCTGAGGACGCACAAGGGGTGTGACCCATAGCAGGTACAAAAGGCAGGAAGTGATCGGGCGCCGCCCTTAAGCAGCAGAAACAGACACAAACAGACAGCATGGAGGGAAGCCAGAGAGACATTCTGGACAGGAGATCAAGTGCGCCCTCTTGCACAGTGGGAGATGGACCACCATGCAAGGACGCCGCCAGGTATGTTACAGTACCTCCCCCCTTACGCCCCCTCTTCTTCAGGCCTGCCAGAATCTTCCGCAGGGAATTCGAGGGCCAGTCGTTCACTGGGTTGGAGGGGGACAGAGACTTAAGGGTAATCTCTGCTTCGAGGTACATCTTGTCAAGCTCACAGGAAGAAATAGACGGGTTATCAGGTACATAATGAGGAAAAGTCACTGTCTCTTTGTTATCTGGTGGTATCCCGGAGGATTCAGGAAACAACTGGAGGTCCTCCGCCGGGTCAGAAGAGTGCAGAGGCTCAGAGAAAACAACTGCTTCAGAGTACACTAGGTCGGACTCACTGGAGGAAGCAGGCGAGGTATCGGGTACCGAGTATAGGAAAGTCTCTGTCCATTCACCACCAGGTGGCACCCCGAAGGGTTCTGGAGACAGCTGGCGGTCCTCCGCCTGGTCAGAGGGGTGTAGAGACTCACGGGTAACCTCTGCTTCAGAGTACACTAGGTCGGACTCACTGGAGGAAGCAGGCGAGGTATCGGGTACCGAGTATAGGAAAGTCTCTGTCCATTCACCACCAGGTGGCACCCCGAAGGGTTCTGGAGACAGCTGGCGGTCCTCTGCCTGGTCAGAGGGGTGTAGAGACTCACGGGTAACCTCTGCTTCAGAGTACACTAGGTCGGACTCACTGGACGAAGCAAGCGAGGTATCAGATCCAGGATATAGGAAAGTCTCTGTCCATTCACCACCAGGTGGCACCCCGAAGGATTCTGAACACAACTGGAGGTCCTCCGCCTGGTCGGAGGGGTGTAGAGACTCAGGAGTAACCTCTGCTTCGGAGTACACTAGGTTGGACTCACTGGACGAAGCGAGCGAGGTATCAGGTACAGAGTATAAGAGAGTCTCTGTCCTTTCGCTACCAGGTAGCACCCCGAAGGGTTCAGGAGACAACTGGAGATCCTCCGCCTGGTCGGAGGGGTGTAGAGACTCGGAGGTAACCACAGCTTTGGAGCATCCTTGGACATGCACACCGGTTAAAGAGAAAGAAGCATCTGATGCCGGGTGCAGGAAGTTCTCCTGTGTGGAGTCTGGATGGGCAGAAGTCTCTTCGGCCAGGAGAACTGGTGCACTACCCACGCACATTACCCATTGGGGTTTCTCCGGGATACAGGGAGATGAAGCTTCAGTAGGGACTTCAAGGTTGGGGTCAGGAGGTCTCAGGGAGGACAGACCCTGGCGTGACGGCTTGCCTCTAAGTCTAGCACGTCTGGACTGCCTCTTGAGGTTGAGAGAAGTATTCCGGAAAGCGTAGTCACCCTGTGAGGATTCTGGGTGGGCAGTAGTCTCATTGGGCTGGAGGACTATTGCGCTACCCACACACATTACCCGTCGGGGCTGCTCCGGGATATTGGGAAGTGAAGCTTCAGCAGGGGCTTCAGAGTTAGGGTCCTCGAAGACCATACGAAAGGCCACCAGGAAGGCCTGCAGGTCAAGGATGACAGGATCCCATGCTTCCCATAGGGGGGTGACCCATTTCAAGGCATCACCCGCTAGGTAGTCAATCATAAAGGCCACTTTAGCCCAATCGGAAGGAAAATAGAGAGGGTAGGCCTTAAAGTGTAGCATGCATTGCTCCACAAATGCACGACACTGTCTTGGATCCCCATAGTAACGTGGCGGATCCGCAGGAACGAGAGCTGATAGATCCATCTGGACGGGTGCGTAATTCGCCTGGAACTCAGCTAAAGGGGGAAAAAAAATTTATTTATTTATTTTAATGCATGTATTCGCTGGAAAAACTTCTCAAAGAGCGAAGGCCGTGGGGCTCAACGGGAACCATGGCCTGAGCATGCTGTTATGCACACGCCCGGGCTAAGCGGCGTGTGCGTGTGATTGGTAGTGATTCCACTGGACCGTGCCGGAGAGTGAATGCCTGGAGGGGCGTGACTAAGTATTCACCCGATCCGACCAGGGTCGCATGACGGCATACGACGCCAGTGCACCAAGGAGGAACCGAGCAGAGGGACCAGGTGCTACTCCAGGACAGACCCCGGACACGGCTGTTGACCCACACAGGGGAATACAGGAACAGGCTGGTAGGCTGGCACACAGACTGGAGGGTATAGGCAGGCACGACTGGTATGCAGGCAGGCGGGTATGCAGGCAGGGGGGTAAAGGCAAGCACAGCTAGAGTGCAGACAGGGAGGCACTAGCAGGTAGGAACACAGGCGGGAAAGGACCCAGTACACACCGGGACTCAGGAACAAAACAGGCAGAGGGTTACAGGCAAGCACAGCTAGAGTGCAGACAAGGCTGAGCAGGGAGGACAGGGCTCTGTTCACACGGAACAGACAGGAAGGGAAAGACAGAGCCAGATACTCACACAGTACTTGCAGAGACAACAAGCAGGAGTTAGGTACGAGTTCAGACTCTGCAGAAAAAGGAAGGGAACGGACATAGAGGCAAAACAGGTAAAGGACAGGAGAGAGTTCAGACTGGAACTGAGTGTACGGAGGAGACCGACACTGCAGAGGGATACAGGAGCGGGTCTGGGAATACGGCCCCCAGAGAGGCGGAACGAACAGGCAAGGAGCGTGTTCAGACAGGACAGACCAGACACAGGAGCGGGTCTAGGAAATCGGCCACTAGAAGGCGGAACGAACAGGCAAGGAGCGTGTTCAGACAGGACAGACCAGACACAGGAGCGGGTCTAGGAAATCGGCCACTAAAAGGCGGAACGAACAGGCAAGGAGCGAGTTCAGACAGGACAGACCAGACACAGGAGCGGGTCTAGGAAATCGGCCACTAGAAGGCGAGAGGAACAGGCTAGGAGCGAGTACAGACAGGTCAGACAAGATACAGGAACGGGTCTAGGTAATCGGCCCCTAGAAGGCAGGAGGAACAGGCTAGGAGCGTGTTCAGACAGGACAGACAAGAGAACACAGAAAGGACTCAGTTCAGACACGGGAGCTGATACCGCAAAGCAGGAGACATACAGGACTCAGTTCAGACACGGGAACTGATACAAAAAGCAGGAGACAAGAGACGGGACCTGGCACCTTCAGAGTGCAAGCACACACTGAAGGAAACACTATGCTCAGGCGGGGATAGAAGGGAGCTGCTGAGCTATATACCAAGTGACAGACAGCAATAGGCTGAGGACGCACAAGGGGTGTGACCCATAGCAGGTACAAAAGGCAGGAAGTGATCGGGCGCCGCCCTTAAGCAGCAGAAACAGACACAAACAGACAGCATGGAGGGAAGCCAGAGAGACATTCTGGACAGGAGATCAAGTGCGCCCTCTTGCACAGTGGGAGATGGACCACCATGCAAGGACGCCGCCAGGTATGTTACAGTACCTCCCCCCTTACGCCCCCTCTTCTTCAGGCCTGCCAGAATCTTCCGCAGGGAATTCGAGGGCCAGTCGTTCACTGGGTTGGAGGGGGACAGAGACTTAAGGGTAATCTCTGCTTCGAGGTACATCTTGTCAAGCTCACAGGAAGAAATAGACGGGTTATCAGGTACATAATGAGGAAAAGTCACTGTCTCTTTGTTATCTGGTGGTATCCCGGAGGATTCAGGAAACAACTGGAGGTCCTCCGCCGGGTCAGAAGAGTGCAGAGGCTCAGAGAAAACAATTGCTTCAGAGTACACTAGGTCGGACTCACTGGAGGAAGCAGGCGAGGTATCGGGTACCGAGTATAGGAAAGTCTCTGTCCATTCACCACCAGGTGGCACCCCGAAGGGTTCTGGAGACAGCTGGCGGTCCTCCGCCTGGTCAGAGGGGTGTAGAGACTCACGGGTAACCTCTGCTTCAGAGTACACTAGGTCGGACTCACTGGAGGAAGCAGGCGAGGTATCGGGTACCGAGTATAGGAAAGTCTCTGTCCATTCACCACCAGGTGGCACCCCGAAGGGTTCTGGAGACAGCTGGCGGTCCTCCGCCTGGTCAGAGGGGTGTAGAGACTCACGGGTAACCTCTGCTTCAGAGTACACTAGGTCGGACTCACTGGACGAAGCAAGCGAGGTATCAGATCCAGGTTATAGGAAAGTCTCTGTCCATTCACCACCAGGTGGCACCCCGAAGGATTCTGAACACAACTGGAGGTCCTCCGCCTGGTCGGAGGGGTGTAGAGACTCAGGAGTAACCTCTGCTTCGGAGTACACTAGGTTGGACTCACTGGACGAAGCGAGCGAGGTATCAGGTACAGAGTATAAGAGAGTCTCTGTCCTTTCGCTACCAGGTAGCACCCCGAAGGGTTCAGGAGACAACTGGAGATCCTCCGCCTGGTCGGAGGGGTGTAGAGACTCGGAGGTAACCACAGCTTTGGAGCATCCTTGGACATGCACACCGGTTAAAGAGAAAGAAGCATCTGATGCCGGGTGCAGGAAGTTCTCCTGTGTGGAGTCTGGATGGGCAGAAGTCTCTTCGGCCAGGAGAACTGGTGCACTACCCACGCACATTACCCATTGGGGTTTCTCCGGGATACAGGGAGATGAAGCTTCAGTAGGGACTTCAAGGTTGGGGTCAGGAGGTCTCAGGGAGGACAGACCCTGGCGTGACGGCTTGCCTCTAAGTCTAGCACGTCTGGACTGCCTCTTGAGGTTGAGAGAAGTATTCCGGAAAGCGTAGTCACCCTGTGAGGATTCTGGGTGGGCAGTAGTCTCATTGGGCTGGAGGACTATTGCGCTACCCACACACATTACCCGTCGGGGCTGCTCCGGGATATTGGGAAGTGAAGCTTCAGCAGGGGCTTCAGAGTTAGGGTCCTCGAAGACCATACGAAAGGCCACCAGGAAGGCCTGCAGGTCAAGGATGACAGGATCCCATGCTTCCCATAGGGGGGTGACCCATTTCAAGGCATCACCCGCTAGGTAGTCAATCATAAAGGCCACTTTAGCCCAATCGGAAGGAAAATAGAGAGGGTAGGCCTTAAAGTGTAGCATGCATTGCTCCACAAATGCACGACACTGTCTTGGATCCCCATAGTAACGTGGCGGATCCGCAGGAACGAGAGCTGATAGATCCATCTGGACGGGTGCGTAATTCGCCTGGAACTCAGCTAAAGGGGGAAAAAATTTTATTTATTTATTTTAATGCATGTATTCGCTGGAAAAACTTCTCAAAGAGCGAAGGCCGTGGGGCTCAACGGGAACCATGGCCTGAGCATGCTGTTATGCACACGCCCGGGCTAAGCGGCGTGTGCGTGTGATTGGTAGTGATTCCACTGGACCGTGCCGGAGAGTGAATGCCTGGAGGGGCGTGACTAAGTATTCACCCGATCCGACCAGGGTCGCACGACGGCATACGACGCCAGTGCACCAAGGAGGAACCGAGCAGAGGGACCAGGTGCTACTCCAGGACAGACCCCGGACACGGCTGTTGACCCACACAGGGGAATACAGGAACAGGCTGGTAGGCTGGCACACAGACTGGAGGGTATAGGCAGGCACGACTGGTATGCAGGCAGGCGGGTATGCAGGCAGGGGGGTAAAGGCAAGCACAGCTAGAGTGCAGACAGGGAGGCACTAGCAGGTAGGAACACAGGCGGGAAAGGACCCAGTACACACCGGGACTCAGGAACAAAACAGGCAGAGGGTTACAGGCAAGCACAGCTAGAGTGCAGACAAGGCTGAGCAGGGAGGACAGGGCTCTGTTCACACGGAACAGACAGGAAGGGAAAGACAGAGCCAGATACTCACACAGTACTTGCAGAGACAACAAGCAGGAGTTAGGTACGAGTTCAGACTCTGCAGAAAAAGGAAGGGAACGGACATAGAGGCAAAACAGGTAAAGGACAGGAGAGAGTTCAGACTGGAACTGAGTGTACGGAGGAGACCGACACTGCAGAGGGATACAGGAGCGGGTCTGGGAATACGGCCCCCAGAGAGGCGGAACGAACAGGCAAGGAGCGTGTTCAGACAGGACAGACCAGACACAGGAGCGGGTCTAGGAAATCGGCCACTAGAAGGCGGAACGAACAGGCAAGGAGCGTGTTCAGACAGGACAGACCAGACACAGGAGCGGGTCTAGGAAATCGGCCACTAAAAGGCGGAACGAACAGGCAAGGAGCGAGTTCAGACAGGACAGACCAGACACAGGAGCGGGTCTAGGAAATCGGCCACTAGAAGGCGAGAGGAACAGGCTAGGAGCGAGTACAGACAGGTCAGACAAGATACAGGAACGGGTCTAGGTAATCGGCCCCTAGAAGGCAGGAGGAACAGGCTAGGAGCGTGTTCAGACAGGACAGACAAGAGAACACAGAAAGGACTCAGTTCAGACACGGGAGCTGATACCGCAAAGCAGGAGACATACAGGACTCAGTTCAGACACGGGAACTGATACAAAAAGCAGGAGACAAGAGACGGGACCTGGCACCTTCAGAGTGCAAGCACACACTGAAGGAAACACTATGCTCAGGCGGGGATAGAAGGGAGCTGCTGAGCTATATACCAAGTGACAGACAGCAATAGGCTGAGGACGCACAAGGGGTGTGACCCATAGCAGGTACAAAAGGCAGGAAGTGATCGGGCGCCGCCCTTAAGCAGCAGAAACAGACACAAACAGACAGCATGGAGGGAAGCCAGAGAGACATTCTGGACAGGAGATCAAGTGCGCCCTCTTGCACAGTGGGAGATGGACCACCATGCAAGGACGCCGCCAGGTATGTTACACCACGCAGGTGGATTCGGGCGTGCGGTGGCGACTCGCCCGTCCGCACCCCTGGGATCCCTTCATTCCTCATTCCTGGAGCCTTCTCCGCTACTCTTCCTTCCTTCTCCCTCTTCCAGGCCTGGGCCTCTGTTACTAGGCCCGCCTCCGGAGCAGAGCTCATGCAGAGCCCCTGCTCCCAGTCACTTCTGCTCAGACTTCTCTGCACTGAACTAAGATGGTGCCCACCTTTTATACTCCCTTCTCAATGCACCCAGGAACTGCTTCCTCCCTGCTCCTGCACTACAGGGTTCCCCTTCCTCAGTGTTCCCTCCCCCCACTCCAGCCAGGGACAGGGACTGTCGTGCCCATCTCAGAGGCATATTGGTCGCCCTGCCCCACGGCAATGTGGTGTAATGCATGCAGGTGTCGGGTCCTGATCCACACTCCATCCTTACCTGAGAGTGAGATATCACACCTCTGGGTGAGGTGCAATACCTCTGTAGCAACCGAGCCCTCAGGGTGCTACAGTTCCATTTATCTTCAGCCTAGGTGACGTATTGTGATACAGGGCCGTGATTTTGGCTATAAAAGGGTCCCCTAGACCCCTACCCCAAGCTTTTTAAGAGAATCATATATGGCGTGCCAGGAGACTCTATGGAATGCTTTCTCAGCATCCAACGAGAGTATCTAATTACAAATTTTTAACTGCATCTAGCCCAGGAAATACTTTGTGCCTAGTAGCAGTGTCTGCTAGTCAGCGGATTATCCCGGCTGTTAAGCAAGCTACACCACCTGTAGTTTGGACACTTAATTTTTTCAAAGGAAATGCTTCGGGACCACGGGATACTCAGTGAAGAGCATCAGGAGGCACCCCAAGGCATAGGGGCTGGGACTGGCACTAGGATGCCTTGCGGTGGACAGCCGAGCTCGATCCTTATAAAAGCTTTTTAACTGCAGCAGCTTTAGTGGACGCTACTGGAGCTGGAATTACGCGGCTGCTGGCATGAGACTTGCCCTCCAATAGATCCTTGTAAATGGATTTAAAGTGTATTCATTCAAATTAGAGAGACAATTTAAATTAAAAAGCTTAGAGCTGCCTCCACCACAGGGGGGCTCGCTCGACCCACCAGCGGACAGGCACCAGTATTGGGAGAGGGGGGCTGGCCGTCAGGGTTCACCGCGGCTCTGGCACAAACCCGGCGACACGGAGGTGGCACGGGCAGGAGCGGACTGAACGTGTCGGCTTCTCACTTTTTGGATTTTAGAAGGGCATGACATGCCTATATCTGTGTCTCCCCCTCCTTTTACTCCTCCACCTCTTTTCTTTTCGCATGACTATATGTACTTGTCACTTTTCCATGTGTTAGTTGTGTCTTCTGAGCAGCTTGTCAGCTTTTGGACACCTTTGAAGGTGTTTTCTATGTGTTTCTATGTGTTTTTGTTTGCCTGCCATTGGTTTTAACGGTGTTCGAAGGTGTTCGACGAACAGTTCGACGAACAGTTCGGCGAACACACGGGTGTTCGACGAACCGAACTCGAACACTACGGGGGTGGCTCAACACTAGTAGAAAAGTTCAAGGGGGCCAAATACTTTCACAATGCATTGTACATTGCTCAGCATAAATGAGTACATCCCCTTTGAAAAGTAAGATTTTAATCAATATCTCACTGAATACAAGAGCCATTTCCAAAGCTTTGACAAGACAGAGTTTCATAGAATATTTCTTTAACTCATACAATGAAAGCAAGGGTAATAATACAACTTTCATTACAAAATCAACTAATTTGAGTAAAACTGAATATACCCCGAATCATAAACTACTACATCTAGTATTTTGTATGACCTTCATGATTTTTTAGGACAGCACCAAGTCTTTTTCCATTCTTCAAGAATGACCTCTTTTAGAGCTTGGATGCTGGATGGAGAGTTATATTCAACTAGTCTCTTCAGAGTTCCCAATAAGTGTTTCAATTGGGTTCAGGTCAGGAGACATACTTGGCCACTGAATCAATTTGACCCTGTGTTTTCGATCATTGTCATGTTGGTAAAGTGTACTTCTACCAAGGACATGGAGTGATGGTAGCAACTTCTCTTTCAATAAAGTACTGTACATCTGTGAATTCATGATACCATTTATGAAATGTAACTCCCCGACACCAGGAGCACCCATGCAGCCTCACATAAGGACACTGCCACCACTATAGTTAACAGTAGGCACCATTTTTGCACCAACTAATTTGAGTAAAACTGGAGATTCTGTAATGAAAGTTATATTCTTAATCTTACTTTTATATTATGGGTTAAAAATGTTCTATACAACTCAGTCTTGTCAAAATTTTGGAAATTATTGTTGTGTTCAGTGAGATTTTAATTAGAATATCTCACTGATATTGATTAGAATCACACTGGTCAAAAGTGGGTGTACTCATTTATCCTGAGGACTGTATATACAGTACAGTATGAACTGAGCTGTAAGTGTAAAAAGTGAGTTGTATGACAACATTCTTGTTTACTATTCCAAATGGCAACCATCAGAACTGTCTGTGCGGCTTTGGTAGTACAATTTACTATATGTACAAAGTTACTCAACTTTTTGTATGGGCTATATTTACAACTATACTCTAAAATAGTACTTAAAGTGCAACCATTGTTTTAATTTTTATTTCATAAATCAATAATACACATGAAAACAAGCAACTTTGTAATATATCTGATCAGAGGAATCTGCTTCTTTCTCTGCTAGAATCGATCGATCAGTCATTATTAGTGTTGAGTGAGCACTAAAATGCTCGGGTGCTCGAAGCTCGGGCCGAGCTCGCCGTGATACTCGGGTGCTCGACCCGAGCAACGAGCCCAATGTTAGTCTATGGGAGACTCGAGCATTTTTGCGGTGGCACCCCCGGCAGTCTTTTAAAAGCCTAACAAGTGCCCAAAACGATAGTGACAGTGCTCAAATGACATGGGGACAGCATGGGGATCGCCCCAGGAAGCATTTCTGACCGCCAGGTCACTGCGGTCAACAACGTGGTCAGAGGTATTAAGCAACTTTTACGGGCTCACAATAAAACGTTCAAAAAGTGAAACTTTTTTTCCTGTGAAATATGTTAAGGAACATCCTTTCCATTGAAAAGACTTGTGTATAAGTTAAAATAAATGACCAAAAACAAAAATACTCCTCCTCACCTTCGGCTATGTTCACAAGTAGCATTTTTTATGCGTTTTTGCACTTTTGTATTGCTTTCAACTATGACAAATGCATTCACAGGGAAATGCCATTTTAACATTTTACAACCTTATCTGGCCATGTGTTGTGTGACACATGCATAAAGTGCTGAAAAGACATGGGAACAGCATGGGGAAGACCCCTGGAAGAATCTCTGACTCCCAGGTCACTGTCTAAAAGTGTGCCCATCATAAGTGATCCTTGCCGCATCAGAAGATGCAGACTTGCAACTATCCCCATGCAAGTTCTAGTCCCAGGGCAGTGTTCAATTGTACCTCCCCCATTCCATGCAATACGCCTGGGGGCAGCCGGGTGTCCATAAACGGTCCCCAGCCGCCCCCATTTCTCCTTGGAACATCCCCCCACACACTTTTCTTAGCCCGGCCTGCTTTAGGCAGCATTGGACGAGCCCACCAGAGAACCAGACTCCTCCGGTGGGCCCTGACTTCTCCATCGGTGGAGTTGAGAGTGCCAAGGTGAGGAGCATGATGATGATGACAGAAGTTAGCATCTGCTATGTTTTCTTTTAATGCAAGTGTAAGTGTGCAGCCTGCCACCCACCCACCCCCAGACTGCAATTCCATACTGCTAGCTTGCACTTGAAATGGGGCCTTTTAGTTTGGAGGAGGCCGAAGCTGGCCACTACCTCATGGCTGCTTCGGCAGCGAGGTATCCATACTCAGTCCCCAGCCGCCCCTATTTGTCCTGGTGTGCCTTATACATAAGATTAAGCTCATATGCCAAAACATTACCTGTGCCCTCCCCAGTGCATTTAGTGGGAAGGAGAGCCTATTCCGCTGTAGTGTGTGCATGCCAAACCCCTGTTCATTGTACATGTGAAGATGCCTCCCACCTTGCACCTGTCGTTGCAGACTTGCAACTATCCCCATTCAAGTCCTTGTCCCAGGGCAGTGTTCAATTGTACCTCTCCCATTCCTTGCAATGCAAGCGCAAGTATGCAGCCTGCCACCCACCCACCCCCAGGCTGCAATACCATACTGCTTGCTTGCTTGCACTTTAAATGGGCCTTTTAGGCATGTGGAGGCGGAATCTGGCTACCACGCCATGGCTGTGTCGGCGGCCTGGTATCCATACTCAGTCCCCAGCCGCCTGGTGGCCGGGTGTCCCCGCTTGCTCCCCAGCCTCCAGGGGGTGGCCGGGTGGCAATACTCGGTCCCCAGCCACCCCTATTTGTCCCGGTAACCTTTCCCACACTTTTCTTAGCCTGGCCTGCTTTAGGGCAGCATTGGCCGAGCCCACCGGACTATCAGACTCCTCCGGTGGGCCCTGGCTTCTCCATCAGGGGAGTTGAGAGTACCAAGGTGAGGAGCATGATGAGGATGATAGAAGTTAGCATCTGCTTTGTTTTGTTGTAATGCAAGCGCATGTATGTAGTAGCGGATAGGCCTGAGGTGGTCAGCGTTTTGGCGCATATCCTACCTCCTCCGAGGATTGCTGGATGTTTTCCTGCTACTATCCCAGTTCTATGACTCCCGTTAAAACAGAGCTTCAGGTGATAAATGATGGATGAGGTAGTGGCAAAGGAAAAAGAGCAGGAGGAACAGGGACCATTCACATCAATATCAGGCCAGTCAAGCAGATATGTCTTGTAGGATAAGTTTCTGTAACAAAAGGAGTGGTTTGGCTACACAGTTATAGGGCATACAGTGAGTGCAATGTCTACCAAAAATTTCGAGGCACTCCAATGCCCCTTGGAAATGACATGGAGGTCAGAGGGCGTTAACTAAACCTTTTTTTACATTTATAGCAACTGGGTCTCCTGTGCACTGTTGGCCTAAGCAGTGAATGGAAGGCTTTCCAAAAATTATGAGGAACTGCAATGCCCCTTACAAGAGCCATGTGTGGCACCCCAAAGGTCTGGTCACCACAGTAATAGAGATATTACGTCGGAGAGCACGTGGGAGGTTTCCTGGTCAGGATCCCTTAAACATGCAACATCCTCCTGCCCCAGTCCTGGGAGGGGAGAATTCTGCCCTTATAAACTGGATCTGGGGCGGGGTTGAGTGAGTCAGAGAACAGAGAACAGTCAGAGTCAGAGTGAGAGCAAGGGAAAGTAACAGCAAGGAGCTCTGTAGGAGCTATGAGCTAAAGACCAGGGGCTGGAAGCTGAGCAGAGCTCGCCCTGGCAGAAGACAATAGGAACCGGACACAGGAGTCCGAGGCTGTGAGGACTTATGTATCCAGCAGCAGAAACCAGCCGGCAGGGGATTTCAGGTCCTCTGGCCATAGAAGCCCGGAGGCTCAGTCACAAGCAAGGGACCAGCACCGCCGTCGTGGAGCGGAGGCTAACAGAAGGCCCCAAGTCAGCAGCCATACGGGTGAGCACTACATGGTACACTCAGGAACGTGGGCTACTTCTACCCACTTACAGCAAGGTAGCCAGGAAGAGTGAAGACAGACGGGGAGGCCAACAACTCCACCTCGCCAGGGGAACTCCTGCTTGCTCACAGACTGACCAGGCCTCTTATGCTAGCCAGTACTCCCGGGAGGGTCTACCTTATAATTATTAGTAAAGACCCTGAACTGCACTGCAAAGACTCTGAGTCGTTCCTGCTGCGCTCGTGCACCATCACCCCAATCATCCACACTCACTGCCCTGAGGCTATACTCCTCCCGTGGGGAGTTATCCCATTCTCTGCTGCGCACACAACACCAGCCTCAGCGGTCTGCCTCGCAGCGGTGGTACTCTCTGACCGCAATCCACGGGTGGCTCAGTCGGACAATTAACCTCAAAATATAAGAAAGACTGCCACTGGTTTGACCAGCCTGAGCCACGGGACCGGGTCACCGCCACGGAGACTACAGACCCCAGAGACCGGGCACCGGGTATCACACACACGTGTACACACGGCCCAGGGGGCGCGTCACATGGAGTACAGCATATTACAAACATAAGTCCCATTATTAGGGAGTGGGTCTCCCATAGTATTTGCTTATGCCTTGCAAGCAAAAGCTGCCAAAAATTAGGACGGAGCAACTTGCAATGCCCCTTACAAGAGCCATGCAGTACAGCATATTACAAACATAAGTCCCATTATTGGGGAGTGGGTCTCCCATAGTATTTGCTTATGCCTTGCAAGCAAAAGATGCCAAAAATTAGGACGGAGCAACTTGCAATGCCCCTTACAAGAGCCATGCAGTACAGCATATTACAAACATAAGTCCCATTATTGGGGAGTGGGTCTCCCATAGTATTTGCTTATGCCTTGCAAGCAAAAGCTGCCAAAAATTAGGACGGAGCAAATTGCAATGCCCCTTACAAGAGCCATGCAGTACAGCATATTACAAACATAAGTCCCATTATTGGGGAGTGGGTCTCCCATAGTATTTGCTTATGCTTTCCAAGCAAAAGCTGCCAAAAATTAGGACGGAGCAACTTGCAATGCACCTTACAAGAGCCATGCAGTACAGCATATTACAAACATAAGTCCCAATATTGGGGAGTGGGTGTCCCATAAAATTTGCTTATGCCTTGCAAGCAAAAGCTGCCAAAAATTTGGACGGAGCAACTTGCAATGCCCCTTACAAGAGCCATGCAGTACAGCATATTACAAACATAAGTCCCATTATTGGGGAGTGGGTGTCCCATAGTATTTGCTTATGCCTTGCAAGCAAAAGCTGCCAAAAATTAGGACGGAGCAACTTGCAATGCCCCTTACAAGAGCCATGCAGTACAGCATATTACAAACATAAGTCCCATTATTGGGGAGTGGGTCTCCCATAGTACTTGCTTATGCTTTCCAAGCAAAAGCTGCCAAAAATTAGGACGGAGCAACTTGCAATGCCCCTTACAAGAGCCATGCAGTACAGCATATTACAAACATAAGTCCCATTATTGGGGAGTGGGTGTCCCATAGTATTTGCTTATGCTTTCCAAGCAGATGCTGCCAAAAATTAGGACGGAGTAACTTGCAATGCCCCTTACAAGAGCCATGCAGTACAGCATATTACAAACATAAGTCCCATTATTGGGGAGTGGGTGTTCCATAGTATTTGCTTATGCCTTGCAAGCAAAAGCTGCCAAAAATTAGGACGGAGCAACTTGCAATGCCCCTTACAAGAGCCATGCAGTACAGCATATTACAAACATAAGTCCCATTATTGGGTAGTGGGTGTCCCATAGTATTTGCTTATGCTTTCCAAGCAGATGCTGCCAAAAATTAGGACGGAGTAACTTGCAATGCCCCTTACAAGAGCCATGCAGTACAGCATATTACAAACATAAGTCCCATTATTGGGGAGTAGGTGTTCCATAGTATTTGCTTATGCCTTGCAAGCAAAAGCTGCCAAAAATTAGGACGGAGCAACTTGCAATGCCCCTTACAAGAGCCATGCAGTACAGCATATTACAAACATAAGTCCCATTATTGGGGAGTGGGTGTCCCATAGTATTTGCTTATGCCTTGCAAGCAAAAGCTGCCAAAAATTAGGATGGAGCAACTTGCAATGCCCCTTACAAGAGCCATGCAGTACAGCATATTACAAACATAAGTCCCATTATTAGGGAGTGGGTCTCCCATAGTATTTGCTTATGCCTTGCAAGCAAAAGCTGCCAAAAATTAGGACGGAGCAACTTGCAATGCCCCTTACAAGAGCCATGCAGTACAGCATATTACAAACATAAGTCCCATTATTAGGGAGTGGGTCTCCCATAGTATTTGCTTATGCCTTGCAAGCAAAAGCTGCCAAAAATTAGGACGGAGCAACTTGCAATGCCCCTTACAAGAGCCATGCAGTACAGCATATTACAAACATAAGTCCCATTATTGGGGAGTGGGTCTCCCATAGTATTTGCTTATGCCTTGCAAGCAAAAGCTGCCAAAAATTAGGACGGAGCAAATTGCAATGCCCCTTACAAGAGCCATGCAGTACAGCATATTACAAACATAAGTCCCATTATTGGGGAGTGGGTCTCCCATAGTATTTGCTTATGCTTTCCAAGCAAAAGCTGCCAAAAATTAGGACGGAGCAACTTGCAATGCACCTTACAAGAGCCATGCAGTACAGCATATTACAAACATAAGTCCCAATATTGGGGAGTGGGTGTCCCATAAAATTTGCTTATGCCTTGCAAGCAAAAGCTGCCAAAAATTTGGACGGAGCAACTTGCAATGCCCCTTACAAGAGCCATGCAGTACAGCATATTACAAACATAAGTCCCATTATTGGGGAGTGGGTGTCCCATAGTATTTGCTTATGCCTTGCAAGCAAAAGCTGCCAAAAATTAGGACGGAGCAACTTGCAATGCCCCTTACAAGAGCCATGCAGTACAGCATATTACAAACATAAGTCCCATTATTGGGGAGTGGGTCTCCCATAGTACTTGCTTATGCTTTCCAAGCAAAAGCTGCCAAAAATTAGGACGGAGCAACTTGCAATGCCCCTTACAAGAGCCATGCAGTACAGCATATTACAAACATAAGTCCCATTATTGGGGAGTGGGTGTCCCATAGTATTTGCTTATGCTTTCCAAGCAGATGCTGCCAAAAATTAGGACGGAGTAACTTGCAATGCCCCTTACAAGAGCCATGCAGTACAGCATATTACAAACATAAGTCCCATTATTGGGGAGTGGGTGTTCCATAGTATTTGCTTATGCCTTGCAAGCAAAAGCTGCCAAAAATTAGGACGGAGCAACTTGCAATGCCCCTTACAAGAGCCATGCAGTACAGCATATTACAAACATAAGTCCCATTATTGGGGAGTGGGTGTCCCATAGTATTTGCTTATGCCTTGCAAGCAAAAGCTGCCAAAAATTAGGACGGAGCAACTTGCAATGCCCCTTACAAGAGCCATGCAGTACAGCATATTACAAACATAAGTCCCATTATTAGGGAGTGGGTCTCCCATAGTATTTGCTTATGCCTTGCAAGCAAAAGCTGCCAAAAATTAGGACGGAGCAACTTGCAATGCCCCTTACAAGAGCCATGCAGTACAGCATATTACAAACATAAGTCCCATTATTAGGGAGTGGGTCTCCCATAGTATTTGCTTATGCCTTGCAAGCAAAAGCTGCCAAAAATTAGGACGGAGCAACTTGCAATGCCCCTTACAAGAGCCATGCAGTACAGCATATTACAAACATAAGTCCCATTATTAGGGTGTGGGTCTCCCATAGTATTTGCTTATGCTTTCCAAGCAAAAGCTGCCAAAAATTAGGACGGAGCAACTTGCAATGCCCCTTACAAGAGCCATGCAGTACAGCATATTACAAACATAAGTCCCATTATTGGGGAGTAGGTGTCCCATAGTATTTGTTTATGCTTTCCAAGCAAAAGCTGCCAAAAATTAGGACGGAGCAACTTGCAATGCCCCTTACAAGAGCCATGCAGTACAGCATATTACAAACATAAGTCCCATTATTGGGGAGTGGGTCTCCCATAGTATTTGCTTATGCCTTGCAAGCAAAAGATGCCAAAAATTAGGACGGAGCAACTTGCAATGCCCCTTACAGGAGCCATGCAGTACAGCATATTACAAACATAAGTCCCATTATTGGGGAGTGGGTCTCCCATAGTATTTGCTTATGCCTTGCAAGCAAAAGCTGCCAAAAATTAGGACGGAGCAACTTGCAATGCCCCTTACAGGAGCCATGCAGTACAGCATATTACAAACATAAGTCCCATTATTGGGGAGTGGGTGTCCCATAGTATTTGCTTATGCCTTGCAAGCAAAAGCTGCCAAAAATTAGGACAGAGCAACTTGCAATGCCCCTTACAAGAGCCATGCAGTACAGCATATTATAAACATAAGTCCCATTATTGGGGAGTGGGTGTCCCATAGTATTTGCTTATGCCTTGCAAGCAAAAGCTGCCAAAAATAAGGACGGAGGAACTTGCAATGCTGGCACCCTGGTGGTATAGTGGTGGTGGAGGCTGAGGATAAGGAGAAGAAGATAAAACAGCCGAAACGAGGAAGCGTATACCCATGTGTGGGTGTGAAGCGGTGCATGTGAATACACCTCCCGAAATAACACAGTGGATTTGACTTTATGTTACTCTGCTGTCATTTGGTGGTGATGAGAAGTCTGGCCCAATCCAGCCCTTGTTCATTTTGATAAGGGTCAGCTTGTCAGCATTGTCAGTTGACAGGCGAGTGCGCTTATCAGTTATAATTCCCCCAGCGGCACTAAAAACACGCTCCGATAACATGCTAGCGGCAGGGCAGGCCAGGACCTCCAAGGCGTACAGAGCGAGTTCATTCCAAGTGTCCAGCTTGGATACCCAATAATTAAAAGGCACAGAGGAATCACGGAGGATGCTGGTACGGTTGGCAAGGTACTCCCTCACAATCTTTTGAAACTTTCCACTCCTTGTGAGAGTACAACGCGACTCAGGGCCTGTAAGCTGGGCGGGTGTCAGAAAACTGTCCCAGAATGTTGACAGTGTTCCCCTGCCTCTGCTGGATTGGAGTTGCATCTCTCTCGCCTGTACGCCTTGGTTGGGCAACGAACTGTGACCTCTGTCGCTAGCGTGTTCAGATGGGAATTTTTTTAAGAGTTCTGTAGCAAGGGCCTTCTGGTACTGCCCCATTTTTGTAGACCTCTCCACCTCAGGAATAAGAGAGTGAAAGTTCTCCTTGTAGCGGGGGTCTACAAGTGTCACCAACCAGTAATGACTGTCACCCAACATTTTGACAACGCGAGGGTCACGGTTAAGGCAGCGTAACATAAAGTCAGCCATGTGTGCCAGACTGGTAACGGGCAAGATTTCCGTGTCCTCACCAAGATGACGACTGACCATGCTCTCCTCCTCATCCTCCTCTTCCTCCTCCCCCCTGTCCTCAGGCCACCCATGCTGAACCGACGGTATGACACTTGTAAAGGTACTACCGTCTACAACGCATGATAGCAACTCTTGTTCTTCCTCCTCCTCCTCCTCCTCTCCCTCATTGTCCCCCAATGCACGTTGGGATGAGATGAGGCTGGGCTGTGTGTAATCGCCCGCTACGGCTTCTTGATCCATCTCATCATACTCTAGCTGCAATGCCTCCTCTTTAATTCTCTGCAGAGAGCGTTGCAAAAGACAGACAAGTGGGATGCTGACACTAAAGATGGCGTCATCGCCACTTACCATCTTGGTGGCCTCTTCAAAGTTTGTCAGGATGGTACATATGTCAGATGTCCAGGTTCACTCCTGAGGTCTTATGTGTGGAGTCTGACCTGAATATCGATGGCCTTGTTGCAGCTGGTACTCCACAACTGCTCTCTTCTGCTCACAAATCCTTTGCAACATGTGGAGGGTAGAGTTCCAACGTGTGGGGACATCACACACCAGTCGGTGTGCCGGAAGCTGCAAACGCTGCTGCAACACAGCAAGGGCGGCGGAAGCTGTAGCCGACTTGCGAAAATGAGCTGACAGACGGCGTACTTTCACGAGCAGATCAGGCAACTCGGGGTACGATTTAAGAAACCGCTGAACAACGAGGTTAAGCACATGAGCCAGGCATGGTACGTGTGTGATCTCACCTCGCCTCAGAGCCGCCACCAGGTTACGGCCATTGTCACACACGACCATGCCGGGATGTAGTTTCAGCGGTCTCAGCCACAGATCTGCCTGCTCTTTCACAGCTGTCCACAACTCACAAGCAGTGTGAGGTTTATCACCTAAGCTTATGAGTTTCAGCACAGCCTGTTACTGCTTGGCGGAGGCAGTACTGCATTGCTTCCAGCTTGTAACTGATGTGGTGATATCTGAGATGGAGGCTGAACATGAGGAGGAGGAGGAGGAGGATGCGCAGGAGCTGAACACTGTGGGGCAACTCTGACTGACATAGGGCCCGCAATCCTCGGTGTGCGGAGGATGTGTTCCGTCCCAAGGTCCGACTGGGTCCCGGCTTCCACTATGTTTACCCAGTGTGCCGTCAGAGAGATGTACCGTCCCTGGCCACAAGCACTTGTCCACGTGTCCGTTGTCAGGTGGACTCTCCCAGTAACTGCGTTGTTGAGAGCACGGCAGATGCTTTGGGACACGTGCTTGTGTAGTGCGGGGATGGCACACCGGGCAAAATAGTGTCGGCTGGGGACCGAGTACCGAGGGACGGCCACCGCCATAAGATTGCGGAAGGATTCCGTCTCCACCAGCATAAAAGGCAGCATTTCCAACGCAAGCAGTCGTGAAGTGTGCGAATTTAGGACTGTGGCCTGTGGGGTGTTAGCTGCGAATTTCCGCTTTCGTTCAAAGGTCTGGGATATGGACAATTGAACGCTGCGGTGGGACGTGGATGTGGACGTTGATGCTGTTTCTTGAGAAACTGCCATAACAAGTGAAGACTGAGAGGAGGGGGCATCTTTACATGCAGTATGGACAGGGGATTGCCTTGCACACACAACAGGGTGTTCTATTGCACGCACAACAGTGGAAGAAGCAGTGGTGACACCCGCTGACACTGGTCGTGGACCCTGGGTTTCGCCCCACAAAGTCGGGTGCTTTGCTGCCATGTGCCTGATCATGCTGGTGGTGGTCAGGCTGGTAGTTTTGTCACCCCTGCTGATGCTGGCATAGCAGGTGGAAAATATGGCCTTTTTGGGGTTATCAGCAGAGTCTTTAAAAAAATTCCAGACTCTGGAAGACCTACCGCTTGTACTGGCAACGTCCCTCGTGTTGGTGTTACGGGGAACGGTTGCCTGCCTTCTGTCTGCGGCCACCACACTGCTTCTTCCTGCCTGTTGGGGTACTCTGCCTCCCTCCCCCTGTGTGCTGCTGGCCTCACTCTGCATGTCCTCCTTCCACGTTGGGTCAGTTACTAGATCATCCACCACGTCCTCCTCTTCCACTTGCGCACCACGATCCTCCTCCTCACTTCCTGGCAATTGTGTCTTGTCATCGTCCACCTCTTGTGACAGATTGCCAACGTCGACTTCCTGTGGCCGTGACTGTTCAAATATTTGGGCATCGCAACATGGGATCTCCTCTTCCACCACTTCAAGCGTATCAGGCGAGGGGCCCAAATATGGAAATGGACCAGTGAACAGCTCTTCAGAGTGTCCAAGTGTGGGATCATTTGCTGTCTGACGACACTCGGCATGGTGGGAGGAAGGAGCATCAGGGTGAGGAGGAGTATGCGGTCGAGACTCACGGCTACTAAGAGTTGACCGTGTGGAAGACAGACCGGAGGTGGTGGTGCCCAGGTAACTGGAAGTATTATCTGCTATCCAATTAATAACCTGTTCACACTGATCAGTTCTCAATACCGGTGTTGTTCTGTGCTTCCCTAGTAATTCGGTCAAGAAGTGGGAGCGAGAAGATGTGGCTGTTGGTTGTGGCACATTTTCACCTTGGCCACGGCCCCGTCCTCTGCACGAACCATCACCAGAACGTCCACTTCCACGTCCCTTGCCACGCGCCTTGCCCATTGTAAATGAAGTAAAATAGCTTACACTTGCACTATCAATGGAAAAAGGGTAATAAAGAGTAGATTAGAACCGTGGAAGAGGAAAACCACAGTTATTGTTTACTGGGGTATACCACACTTTTTTAAATAGAGATATTTGTGGCTGAACAGTGAGCGACACACTCAAACTGCTTTTTTTTTAGATACCAAAGGCCCAAAACTGGATAGTACAGCGATTTGACCCGTGGAACTGCGAAACCACACTGGGATGTCGGGCCTACACAAG
Source organism: Phyllobates terribilis (assembly GCF_046119375.1). Taxonomy (NCBI): domain Eukaryota; kingdom Metazoa; phylum Chordata; class Amphibia; order Anura; family Dendrobatidae; genus Phyllobates; species Phyllobates terribilis. The sequence goes on from NW_027362771.1 coordinate 252,778,794, forward strand.
ACTATTTTCAACAGATATATTTTTGTGTCACAACAATCAGGAGACACTACTGTTTTTCTTTACGGAAAATATACCAAAACCTGAATAATAGAGATTTTTTACCGTGGGATGGCAAAACCACAGTTATTGTTTACTGGGGTATACCACACTTTTTTAAATAGAGATATTTGCGGCTGAACAGTGAGCGACACACTCAAACTGCTTTTTTTTTAGATACCAAAGGCCCAAAACTGGATAGCACAGTGATTTGACCCGTGGAACTGCGAAACCACACTGGGATGTCGGGCCTACACAAGACTATTTTCAACAGATATATTTTTGTGTCACAACAGTCAGGAGACACTACTGTTTTTCTTTACGGAAAAAACTACCAAAACCTGAATAATAGAGATTTTTTACCGTGGGATGGCAAAACCACAGTTATTGTTTACTGGGATATACCACACTTTTTTAAATAGAGATAATTTGTGGCTGAACAGTGAGCGACACACTCAAACTGCTTTTTTTTTTAGATACCAAAGGCGCAAAACTGGATAGTACAGCAATTTGACCCGTGGAACTGCGAAACCACACTGGGATGTCGGGCCTACACAAGACTATTTTCAACAGATATATTTTTGTGTCACAACAGTCAGGAGACACTACTGTTTTTCTTTACGGAAAATATACCAAAACCTGAATAATAGAGATTTTTTACCGTGGGATGGCAAAACCACAGTTATTGTTTACTGGGGTATACCAGACTTTTTTAAATATATAGATTTGCGGCTGAACAGTGAGCGACACACTCAAACTGTTTCTTTTTTTAGATACAAATGGCCCAAAATGGATAATACAGAGGTTTGAACCGTGGAAGTCCAAAACAACACTTCTGTTTCTCTAGCCTACACCAGACTATTTTCAACAGTTATATTTGTGTCTGAAAAATCAGAGACACGCTTTTTTTTGGGGGGGGGGGGCACGCCAAAAGGTTAATAAGACGGGTATTTGTACAGTGTGAAGGAGGAAAAAAAAGGGAGGATTTAGATTAAAAAAAAAGGATTTTTCCTGGCCCCCGACACCTGGTGCTAAGTCCAGCAATTTCAGCAACAGGAGCACACAGGACTGTAATGCAGCATTTGCTGGTATAACCACTGTGTCTCCTATACAGCCTGCCTGCCTGGTATCTGGGATGGATATTAGTCCTGAAAAGGGCTGTTTGTTTGTTCTGGCAGCCTTTACAGACCCTACACTAACTATTTCGCAGTTTATATCTCTCCCTAAATCAGCAGCGCTGTCCCTACACTGTCTAATCCGGAGCAACTGTGTTCAAGATGGCGGCGCCCCCGGTTTTAAATACTCGAGGTGACGCTGTGCAGCCAGCCAATCACTGTAATGCCCACAACCAACATGGTTGCAGCATTACAGTGACTGGCTGGCAATCCCTGCATGTTCATTGGCTCTGTAAAGAGCGCCAAACATGCAGGGCGGAGACCCGAGCTCCCGCCCGAGTAACCCGGAAATGCTCGGTGCTCGCTGAACATCCCGAGTAGCGTGATGCTCGGGCGAGTACCGAGCAATGTCGAGCATGTTCGCTCAACACTAGTCATTATCACAATTCTCACTTCTGAGGTAAAATCTGTATTCAGTGAAGACAGACTTTCCCATTACTGAGATAGGAGATGGCAGTTGCTACTGATAAGACTCTATGTAGATGGCAGGGGAGGAGCTCTGCCTGTAGCTCCTCCCTCCTCCCATCTACATAGGAGATGACAGTTGCTATGGATACAATTATTGGGAAAGTCTGTCTTCACTTAATACAGATTTTACCTCAGAAGTGAGAATTGTGATAATGACTGGTCAATTCAGACAGAGAAAGAAGCCAAGAGCCTAACTTTTATAGAAGAAGCAGCCTTGTATTTACATGCCATATTTTTAAATACTTCTAAAAATCAGTAAGATATCTGGTAATTTATATAACACATATTAATTGATAGTTTAATGTTACAAACAATTTTTCCAGTAAAAAACAATGGAATCTGCATGCCAACACAAGATGTGAACAGTTCCTAAGAAATAAACCCTTGACACCAATATTGCAGTTATTTACTAAAGGCTGTGATGGTAAAAGTAACAAGGTAAACCACGGAGGTCATTTGTCTAGAGGAGAATAAACAGCAGCAATACCACATTCAGTATACGAGCTCTGAGGTTTGTGAACACTGCAACAGCTTCACAGCAAACATTCAGACAGAGATGTTGGAGTGTTATGCAATGTCCCCTGGTGACTGTGGTTATGAGATGTTTATCAGGGACATATTTCACCACAGGAATAAAAGAAGACAGGCTGAGGAACTGGGCAGTGGAGTAGAATATGGTCATGATGCTACAGTACATTTCAATGTTAATCATGAATTTTCTCGATAGAGTTTTGCTCAATATTTAATTAGCAATTTTGATTAAAATTTCCACCAACCTAGGAAATCAAGGAGCTGGATATTTATTCCTTTGTGATCTTCACAAGTTTTTCCTTATATGTATGCCCAGGGGTGGATTAAGGATAGCCAGGGCCCCGAGCAGTTGAGACTGCGCGGGCCCCCCCCTCATGACGGGTCGGGGGTCACCATATACCTGAAACATTAATATTGAAAAAAATAGCTGCCGAGTGAAACTAACCTAAAAAAGACAGCCATTAATCTCAGGCCTCAGAGTAAAAAGATCAGTAGAAAGGTCTTTGTACTGTCCCCTCATATACATGTACATAGTAATTAGATCACCCCATAGCCTTCATTTTTCCAAACTAAATAACCCCGAGTGAAATTGATAAGAATGTGTGTGTGTCGTATGCGAGTGTACTTGAGAAACACTTACTAGAAAGTGAAGTTACTGGGTCTCCGTTTTGTCTTTCTCCAACAGCTTCTTGGTCCTGACACGTGTTCCATTAATCAAAGCATGAGAGAAGTTCCTGTAGACAAACCCTGAAAAACATAATGCGAGTCAGTTCTGACCAGATTGTCATTACTTTTCTCAGAACGTCTACTTCTCTTAACGTGAGAAAATGGGTGTGGATTTTTAACATTTCTTTTACTTTGTTAGTCCCCTTAGGCAACTTGAAACTGAACGTTCGATCACTTGTCTATATTCAACAGTACTTTTGCATTGCTACATATAGGAAAAATCACTATTGCCTGTGAAGCCCAACCACAGAATGACAGTGGCATGTGAAGAGAACCTATTATGTCCATGTCCCCAAACGCTATTAACCTGCAGTGCAAGTTAATAGTATAGAAAGGTGCCCGACCGCTGTACTGAAAGTGCAGCTCATGGGAAAAAAAAATGGAATTTAAATCATTCCAAGAACCTTTACTGGGCTTCAGTCATACAGGTGTGTACAAAGCGTCTACAATTGCAGCCCATAGCACTGCGAGTAGCTGCTGCAAGCACGCCCTGGCACTTTGACTGACACATGGCTCTACAGTGATGCACTGCATCGAGAGAGGTCAAAGTGCTAGGGTGTGCTTACAGCAGCCACTCACATACTCACATGTATGACTGAAAACCGGCGGTTCTTGTGATGAAGTCTATTCTTTTTCCCCCCATGAGCTGCACTTTCAGTACAGCGGTTGGGCACTTTTCTACATTTAGATTAACCCTATATCTGCATGACAAGTCCCTTTAAAGGGGTGGTTCACTACTCAGATGACCCCATCTCAATCCCTAGGTTTCCCGCTTGTAAAAAAAAAACACTTATACTCACTGCCGCTGCTGTACTAGTGGCAGCGTTGGTACACAACTGGCGGGTAGTTTGAGTAGTGGAAAACCCCTTTAAAAAGGAGTTAACAGCAGCCAGCGAAGTTCAGCTCCACCCACAGCTGCAAGAGACAGATCCAGCCGGCTTTAAGTTAGTGCTGGGCCGCAGTTACAGCTGCCACTCACTATGCACTGAGCAGTTACTGAAGCCGCCCAGCAGCACCTCTATGACTGAAAGCCTGAGGCTGCGGGGAGGATTATAGTCTATTTGCTCCTAGCAACGGGGCTCTAAGTGCAGGCCAACATTTCGGATTTTAAAAACATTTTTCAAGCTGTTGTTATAAAGTATTCTAATTTCCTGAGATAATGACTTTTGTGTTTTCATTGGCTCTAAGCCATAATCATCGACATTAACAGAAATAAACACTTGAAATAGATCACTCGGTTTATAAGGACTCTATATAATATATGAGTTTCACTTTTTGTATTGAAGAACTGAAATAAATTAACTTTTTGATGATATTCTAATTTAGAAAGATGCACCTGTATATGCATAACCCCTGCTATCCTCAATAGTCATTGCACCAGAGCAACAATAGGGGAGTTTCATATACAGTACAGACCAAAAGTTTGGACACACCTTCTCACTTAAAGATTTTTCTCTATTTTCCTGACTATGAAAATTGTACATTCACACTGAAGGCATCGAAACTATGAATTAACACATGTGGAATTATATACTTAACAAAAAAAGTGTGAACCAACTGAAAATATGTCTTGTATTCTAGGTTCTTCAAAGTAGCCACCTTTTGCTTTGATGACTGCTTTGCACACTCTTGGCATTCTCTTAATGAGCTTCAAGAGGTAGTCACCGGAAATGGTTCTCACTTCACACTTGTGCCCTGTCAGGTTTAATAAGTGGGATTTCTTGCCTTATAAATTGGGTTGGGACCATCAATTGTGTTGTGCAGAAGTCTGGTGGATACATAGCTGATAGTCCTACTGAATAGACTTTTGGAATTTGTATTATGGCAAGAAAAAAGCAGCTAAGTAAAGAAAAATGAGTGGCCATCATTACTTTAAGAAATGAAGGTCAGTCAGTCCGAAAAATTGGGCAAACTTTGAATGTGTCCCCAAATGCAGTTGCAAAAAACATCAAGCGCTACAAAGAAACTAGCTCACAGGAGGACCGCCCCAGGAAAGGAAGACCAAGAGTCGCCCCTGCTTCTGAGGATAAGTTTATCCAAGTCACCAGCCTCAGAAATCGCAGGTTAACAGCAGCTCAGATTAGAGACCAGGTCAATGCCACACAGAGTTCTAGCAGCAGACACATCTCTACAACAACTGTTAAGAGTAGAGATGAGTGGTGTTCGACTAGAACTGTTCGCCAATCTCAAAATTCGAGCTGTTTTGGGCGGTGTTCGAGTTGTTCGACGAACCCGAACGATTTGCAAAAAATTCGGCTGTTCGAGGTTATGTTCGATAACTGTTCGTGCACCAAAAGCGTGTCCTGCATGTCTGGCGCTATTTTGAGCACCAATCATGCAGGGATTGTCTGCCACTCACTGTAATGCCACAGCCATGGTGGTTGTGGCATTACAGTGATTGCCCAAATCGATGGGAACAGTGCCAACAGTGAAACATGAAAAGCCGGCAATTCAGCAGCGACATACACCTGTGCCCGACAATTTAGAACCGAAAGAATAGAGCTTCACACATAGATTAGATAGATAGAAACATGTCAGTCACATATATACGAACTACAGTGACAGTGTTGCTTACTGTACTTGTCATTTAGTGTAAAGGATTTATTAAAAAAAATATTAGTGTTTTCATGCACCGTCTCTTTAAAAAAGCCGGCCGCAATTCAGCAGCGGTACCCGACAATTTACAACAGAAAGAATAGAGGATCACACATAGATTAAATAGATAGAAACATGTCAGTCACATATATATGAAGTACAGTGACAGTGTTGCTTACTGTACTTGTCATTTAGTGTAAAGGATTTATTAAAAAAAAATAATAGTGTTTTCATGCACTGTCTCTTTAAAAAAGCCGGCCGGCAATTCAGCAGCGGTACCCAACAATTTAGAATAGAAGGAATAGAGAATCACACATAGATTAGATATATAGAAACATGTCAGTCACATATATATGAAGTACAGTGACAGTGTTGATTACTGTACTTGTCATTTAGTGTAAAGGATTTATTAAAAAAAATAATAGTGTTTTCATGCACTGTCTCTTTAAAAAAGCCGGCCGGCAATTCAGCATCAGTACCCGACAATTTAGAATAGAAGGAATAGAGAATGACACATAGATTAGATATATAGAAACATGTCAGTCACATATATATGAAGTACAGTGACAGTGTTGATTACTGTACTTGTCATTTAGTGTTAAAATAAAGGATTTATTTAAAAAAAAATTGGCGTGGGGTTCCCCATAATTTTAGGCTCTAGCGGAGGTTAAGCAGACAGCTGGGGCAGATGTTTGAAGCCTGGGAAGGGGGTAATACCCACGGAGCTTCCCAGGCTACTAATATCAGCCCCCAGCTGAATACCTAGCCTTTACTAGCTATTAAAATGGGGGACTCCCCCAAAAAAATGACGTGGGGTCCCCCCTATTTTAATAGCTAGCAAAGGCTAGGCAGACAGCTGGGGGCTGATATTAATAGCCCAGGAAGGGTGCCATGAATATTGGCCCCCTCCCAGGCTAGAAACACCAGCCGTCAGCAGCCCCAGAAATGGCGCATCCATAGGATGCGCCAATTCTGGCACTTAGCCTCGCTCTTCCCACTGCCCTGTAGCGGTGGCAGTGGGGTAATAGGGCTGGGGTTGATGTCAGCTTATAATGCCAGCTGACATCAAGCCCAGGTTAGTAATGGAGAGGCGTCTATAAGACACCCCCATTACTAACCCCATAGTCAAAGTTAAAAGAAAACACAAACACCCAGAATAAAGTCCTTTAATTGAAATAAAGACACATTCCTTTATTGTTCTAAATTAAACTCTACTTACCGTCACGCCCATTCCAGCTGAAGCCAACGATCTCCTGCAATAAAAGAAAAATAATAAACCAACCTCATCCTTACCTTCCCATGGTTCCCACGATGGCTCCAGCTCTGCTACATCGAGATGACAGGCTGGACCGCAGCAGAACGCTGCCATCCAGCCTGTCATCCCGTAGACACTGAGAAGCGCAGGCATGCTTGCGCTCCTCAGTGTCTGGCTGTGACGGCATAAAGATGAGCCGACAATGAACTCAGCTCACCTCATGCACGTCACTGACAGCGTGGGAAAATTCTCCTGCACTCAGCGCTTCAGCGTGAGAATTTTCCCACGCTGTCAGTGACGTGCATGAGGTGAGCTCATTCATGTCCAATGATCTCAGCTCACCTCATGCACGTCACTGACAGCGTGGGAGAATTCTCACGCTGAAGCGCTGAGTGCAGGAGAATTTTCCCACGCTGTCAGTGACGTGCATGAGGTGAGCTCATTCATGTTCAATGATCTCAGCTCACCTCATGCACGTCACTGACAGCGTGGGAGAATTCTCACGCTGAAGCGCTGAGTGCAGGAGAATTTTCCCACGCTGTCAGTGACGTGCCTGAGGTGCGCCGAGTTCATTGGACATGATCTCGTCTCATCTTTATGCCGTCACAGCCAGACACTGAGGAGCGCAAGCAAGCCTGCGCTTCTCAGTGTCTGCGGGATGACAGGCTGGATGGCAGCGTTCTGCTGCGGTCCAGCCTGTCATCTCGATGTAGCAGAGCTGAAGCTGTCGTGGGATCCATGGGAAGGTAAGGATGATGTTGCTTTATTATTTTACTTTTATTGCAGAAGACATTGGCTTCAGCTGGAATGGGCGTGATGGTAAGTATGGTTTAATTTAGAACAATAAAGAATTGTGTGTTTATTTCAATTAAAGGACTTTTTTCTGGGTGTTGTGTTTTTTTTAAATACTTTACTAGAAATTCATGATGGTCATGTCTAATATTGGCGTGACCCCATGAATTTCTGCCTTAGGGCCAGCTGAAAATGCCAAGCTGGCCCTAACCCCTTTATTACCCAGTGAGCCACCGCACCAGGGCCCTGGATGAGTTGGGTACAGCGCCAGAAGATGGCGCTTCTATGACCGCGCCATTTTCCGGGGTGGCTGCGGACTGCAATTTGCAGCGGGAGGGGGGCCCAGAAAGCTTGGGCCTCCCTGCGCTGCAGATTCCATCCCCCAGCTGCCTAGATGTACCTGGCTGGACACAAAAATAGGGCGAAGCCCCACGTTTTTTTTTTTAATTATTTCATGAAATTCATGAAATAATTAAGAAAAAAAGGGCTTCCCTATATTGTTGTGTCCGGCCAGGTACAAATAGGCAGCTGGTGGTTGGGGGCAGCCCGTTCCTGCCTGCTGTACCTGGCTGGACCCAAATATAGTGCGAAGCCCCACGTCAATTTTTTTTTTTATTATTTCATGAAACTAGATGGTGGCCCGATTCTAACGCATCGGGTATTCTAGAATATGTATGCGGCAGACCCGGCGCAATCAGCAGAGCGGTGTTTAAATTTGGCGCCAAAATCGCTGACTGGTCGCGGCCAGCAACCGCGACCAATCAGCAAAGCGGTGTTGAAATTTGGCGACTATATCGCTGATTGGTCACGGCCGGCGGTCGCGACTAATCAGCAGAGCGGGGTTTAAATTTTGCGCCAATAATGCTGATTTTTCGCGGTCGCGACCAATCAGCAGAGCGGGGTTTAAATTTGGCGCCAATAATGCTGATTGGTCGCAATCGCCGGCCGCGACCAATCAGCAGAGCGGTGTTTAAATTTGGCTCCAAAATCGCTGAATGGTCGCGGCAACCGTGACCAATCAGCAGAGCGGGGTTTAAATTTGGCGCCAATACTGCTGATTGGTCGCGGCCGGCAACCGTGACCAATCAGCCGAGCAGGGTTTAAATTTGGCGCCAATAATGCTAATTAGTCGCAGCCGGCATCCGCGACCTATTAGCAGAGCGGGGTTTAAATTTGGCGCCAATCTCGCTGATTGGTCGCGGCTGGAGTCCGCGACCAATCAGCAGAGCGTTATTTAAATTTGGCGTCAATCACACTGATTGGACGCGTCTGGCGTCCGCGATCAATCAGCAGAGCGTTGTTTAAATTTGGCGCCAAGCTCGCTGATTGGTCGCGGCCGCTATTTAAATGTGGCGCCCAAATCGGTGATTGGTCGCGGGCAGCGTCCACGACCAATCAGCAGAGCGGTGTTTAACTTTAGCGCCAAAATCACTGATTGGTCGCGTGCGGAGAGCGCGACCAATCAGCGAATCGTATTGGTGAGGACCGGGGAGCGCCGCTGCTTGGTCGGATACTTCCACTGCGAGAAGCCGGGAGATGAGCGACTGCTCGCAGCAGAAGTATCCCGACCCGCAGCGCCGCTCCCCGGTCCTCCCTTGACACCCTAGCCGCTGATGTCCCCACAGTATCTGCATGGTGTTACAAAGATCCGGACATTTGTGTTAAAAATCGCTGATTGGTCGCAGGCGCTGCCCGCGACCAATCACCGATTTGGGCGCCAAATTTAAATGTCGGCCGCGACCAATCACCGATCTTGGCTCCACATTTAAACACCGCTGTGCTGATTGGTCGCCGACGCTGGGCGCGACCAATCACCGATTTTGGCGCCACATTTAAATAGCGTCCGCGACCAATCAGTACAGCGGTGTTTAAATGTGGAGCCAAGATGGGTGATTGGTCGCTGCCGATATTTAAATTTGGCGCCCAAATCGGTGATTGGTCGTGGGCAGCGCCAGCGACCAATCAGCGATTTTTAACACAAATGTCCGGACCTTTGTAACACCATGCGGGTACTGTGGGGACATCAGCGGCTAGGGTGTGAAGGAAGGACCGGGGAGCGGCGCTGCGGGTCGGGATACTTCTGTTGCGAGCGCTCGCTCATGTCCCGGGTTCTCGCAGCGGAAGTATCCGCATAGGCAGCGCCGCTGACATCCATGCGGCTAGGGTGTGAAGGGAGGATCGGGGAGCGGCGCTGACATCCAATTGGTCGCGGCCGCTATTTAAAAGTGCCGCACAAATCGGTGATTGGTCGCGGTCTTGGCGCGCGACCAATCACTGATCTTGCCGCCAAAGTTAAACACTACGGTGCTTATTGGTCGCGGACGCTGCCCGCGACCAATCACCGATTTGTGCGCCAAATTTAAATATCAGCCTCATGCACGTCACTGACAGCGTGGGAAAATTCTCCTGCACTCAGCGCTTCAGCGTGAGAATTCTCCCACGCTGTCAGTGACGTGCATGAGGTGAGCTGAGTTCATTGGACATGACCTCACCTCATGCACGTCACTGACAGCGTGGGAAAATTCTCACTCTGAAGCGCTGAGTGCAGGAGAATTCTCCCACGCTGTCAGTGACGTGCATGAGGTGAGCCGAGTTCATTGTCGGCTCATCTGGATGCCGTCACAGAGAGACACTGAGGAGCACAAGCATGCCTGCGCTTCTCAGTGTCTGCGGGATGACAGGCTGGATGGCAGCGTTCTGCTGCGGTCCAGCCTGTCATCTCGATGTAGCAGAGCTGGAGCTGTCCTGGGAACCATGGAAAGGTAAGGATGAGGTTGCTTTATTATTTTTCTTTTATTGCAGGAGATCGTTGGCTTCAGCTGGAATGGGCGTGATGGTAAGTATGGTTTAATTTAGAACAATAAAGAATTATGTCTTTATTTCAATTAAAGGACTTTATTCTGGGTGTTTGTGTTTTCTTTTAACTTTGACTATGGGGTTAGGAATGGGGGTGTCTTATAGACGCCTCTCCATTACTAACCTGGGCTTGATGTCAACTGGCATTATAAGCTGACATCAACCCCAACCCTATTACCCCACTGCCACCGCTACAGGGCAGTGGGAAGAGCGAGGCTAAGTGCCAGAATTGGCGCATCCTATGGATGCGTCATTTCTGGGGCGGCTGACGGCTGGTGTTTCTAGCCTGGGAGGGGGCCAATATTCATGGCACCCTTCCTGGGCTATTAATATCAGCCCCCAGCTGTCTGCCTAGCCTTTGCTAGTTATTAAAATAGGGGGGACCCCACGTCATTTTTTGGGGGGGGTCCCCCATTTTAATAGCTAGTAAAGGCTAGGTATTCAGCTGGGGGCTGATATTAGTAGATTGGAAAGCTCAGTGGGTATTACCCCCTTCCCAGGCTTCAAACATCTGCCCCAGCTGTCTGCTTAACCTCCGCTAGAGACTAAAATCACGGGGAACCCCACGCCAATTTTTTTTTTTAATAAATCCTTTATTTTAACACTAAATGACAAGTACAGTAATCAACACTATCACTGTACTTCATATATATGTGACTGACATGTTTCTATCTATCTAATCTATGTATGATTCTCTATTCCTTCTATTTTAAATTGTCGGGTACAGATGCTGAATTGCCGGCCGGCTTTCTTAAAGAGACGGTGCATGAAAACACTATTATATTTTTAAATAAATCCTTTACACTAAATGACAAGTAGAGTAAGCAACACTGTCACTGTACTTATTATATATGTGATTGGCATGATTATATCTATCTATCTATGTGTGAAGCTCTATTCTTTCTGTTATAAATTGTCAGGTACCGCTGCTGAATTGCCGGCCGGCTTTTTTAAAGAGACGGTGCACGAAAACACTATTTTTTTTAATAAATCCTTTACACTAAATGACAAGTACAGTAAGCAACACTGTCACTGTGCTTCTTATATGTGTGACTGACATGTTTTTATCTATCTAATCTATGTGTGATGCTCTATTTCTTCTTGTCTAAATTGTCGGGTACCGGTGTATGCCGCTGCTGAATTGCCGGCCGGCTTTTTTAAAGAGAGCGTCTTCTGAGCAGTTTGTCAGCTTTTGGACACCTTTGAAGGTGTTTTCTATGTGTTTCTATGTGTTTTTGTTTGCCTGCCATTGGTTTTAACGGTGTTCGACGGTGTTCTAAGGTGTTCGACGAACAGTTCGACGAACAGTTCCTCGAACATCCCGGTGTTCGACGAACCGAACCGAACCCGAACACTACGGGGGTGGCTCAACACTAGTTAAGAGGAGACTTTGTGCAGCAGGCCTTTATGGTAAAATAGCTGCTAGGAAACCACTGCTAAGGACAGGCAACAAGCAGAAGAGACTTGTTTGGGCTAAAGAACACAAGGAATGCACATTAGACCAGTGGAAATCTGTGCTTTGGTCTGATGAGTCCAAATTTGAGATCTTTGGTTCCAACCACCGTGTCTTTGTGCGATGCAGAAAAGGTGAACGGATGGACTCTACATGCCTGGTTCCCACCGTGAAGCATGGAGGAGGAGGTGTGATGGTGTGGGGGTGCTTTGCTGGTGAAATTGTTAGGGATTTATTCAAAATTGAAGCATACTGAACCAGCATGGATACAACAGCATCTTGCAGCGACATGCTATTCCATCCGGTTTGCGTTTAGTTGGACCATCATTTATTTATCAACAGGACAATGACCCCAAACACACCTCCAGGCTGTGTAAGGGCTATTTGACCAAGAAGGAGAGTGATGGGATGCTGCGCCAGATGACCTGGCCTCCACAGTCACCAGACCTGAACCCAATCGAGATGGTTTGGGGTGAGCTGGACCGCAAAGTGAAGGCAAAAGGGCCAACAAGTGCTAAGCATCTCTGGGAACTCCTTCAAGATTGTTGGGAGATCATTTCCGGTGACTACCTCTTGAAGCTCATCAAGAGAATGCCAAGCGTGTGCAAAGCAGTCATCAAAGCAAAAGGTGGCTACTTTGAAGAACCTAGAATATAAGACATATTTTCAGATGTTTCATACTTTTTTGTTAAGTATATAATTCCACATGTGTTAATTCATAGTTTTGCTGCCTTCAGTGTGAATGTACAATTTTCATAGTCATGAAAATAGAGAAAAATCTTTAAATGAGAAGGTATGTCCAAACTTTTGGTCTGTACTGTATACAGTGGTGGCCAAAAGTATTGGCACCCCTGCAGTTCTGTCAGATAATACTCAGTTTCTTCCTGAAAATGATTGCAATCACAAATTCTTTGGTATTATTATCTTCATTTAATTTGCTTGCAAGGAAAAAACACAAAAGAGAATGAAGCAAAAATCAAATCATTGATCATTTCACACAAAACTCCAAAAATGGGCCAGACAAAAGTATTGGCACCATAAGGCTAATACTTGGCTGTACAACCTTTAGCCAAAATAACTGCGAACAACCGCTTCCGGTAACCATCAATGAGTTTCTTACAATGCTCTGCTGGAATTGTAGACCATTCTTCTTTGGCAAACTGCTCCAGGTCCCTGATATTTGAAGGGTGCCTTCTCCAAACTGCCATTTTGAGATCTCTCCACAGGTGTTCTATGGGATTCAGGTCTGGACTCATTGCTGGCCACCTTAGAAGTCTCCAGTGCTTTCTCTCAAACCATTTTATAGTGCTTTTGGAAGTGTGTTTTGGGTCATTGTCCTGCTGGAAGACCCATGACCTCTGAGGGAGACCCAGCTTTCTCACACTGGGCCCTACATTATGCTGCAAAATTTGTTGGTAGTCTTCAGACTACATAATGCCATGCACACGGTCAAGCAGTCCAGTGCCAGAGGCAGCAAAGCAACCCCAAAACATCAGGGAACCTCCACCATGTTTGACTGTAGGGACCGTGTTCTTTTCTTTGAATGCCTCTTTTTTTTTCCTGTACACTCTATGTTGATGCTTTTTCCGAAAATGCTCTACTTTTGTCTAATCTGACCACAGAACATTCTTCCAAAACGTTTTAGGCTTTCTCAGGTAAGTTTTGGCAAACTCCAGCCTGGCTTTTTTAAGTCTCGGGGTAAGAAGTGGGGTCTTCCTGGGTATCCTACCATACAGTCCCTTTTCATTCAGACGCCGACGTAGAGTACGGGTTGACACTGTTGTACCCTCGGACTGCAGGGCAGCTTGAACTTGTTTGGATGTTAGTTGAGGTTCTTTATCCACCATCCGCACAATCTTGGGTTGAAATCTCTCGTCAATTTTTCTTTTCCGTCCACATCTAGGGAGGTTAGCCACAGTGCCATGGGCTTTAAACTTCTTGATGACACTGCGCACGGAAAGACACAGGAACATTCAGGTCTTTGGAGATGGACTTGTAGCCTTGAGATTGCTCATGTTTCCTCACAATTTGGTTTCTCAAGTCCTCAGACAGTTCTTTGGTCTTCTTTCTTTTCTCCATGCTCAATGTGGTACACACAAGGACACAGGACAGAGGTTAACTCAACTTTAATCCATGTTAACTGGCTGCAAGTGTGATTTAGTTATTGCCAGCACCTGTTAGGTGCCACAGGTAAGTTACAGGTGCTGTTAATTACACGAATTAGAGAAGCATCACATGATTTTTCAAACAGTGCCAATACTTTTGTCCACCCTCTTTTTTAGGTTTGATGTGGAATTATATCCAATTTGGCTTTAGGACTAGAGATGAGCGGTGTTCGACTCGAACTGTTCGCCAATCTCAAATTCGAGCTGTTTTGGGCGGTGTTTGAGCCGTTCGGCAAACACGAACAATTTGAAAAAAATTTGGCTGTTCGAGGTTATGTTCGATAACTGTTCATGCACCAAAATCATAACTGGATTTTTTCTCAGTAATGCTGAAAATTAATGTTAATACGCAGTTTGAGTGTACAGCGGGGCGGGGGGAGGGGCAGGGGATGGATCTCTGCATAAATAATGAAGATCTTTTTTTTTTTCTCATTCCCGCATTTACAGTGGGGAGGTGCAATCTGTCAGCCTATCAGCAGCGCACACACAGAGTGAACTGCTTTTTTTCACACAAGCAAGGGCATGAGTCATTGGCAGTGTATGTCATATGTCCTTGCCCAATAAGACCCAGCCATTTTCCACGTAGCCACCATTTTCTCATTGCTGCAGTTGCGTGTTAGATGGCACCTCTGTTACTGTGTGAGCTATACTTTGAGTGTTAATTTCAAGCCAATTTTTGCACAAATCTACAGATAGCTTGGGAGTAGGGAATAGTTGTGATTGCAGTCCTTTTGAGGAGTAGGTTACATAATTTCCTATGACTTTTATCAGGCAGGTCTGTGCTCCTAAATAGATAGGTTGGGAGTAAAGACTAATTGTAATTGAAGTGCTTTTGAGGGCTAGGTTACATCAGTTCCTATCACTTTTTGCCAGGCAGGTCTGTGCCAGTGCTGTGCAAGTTTTTTTCACAGCATTTGGCTAAATCTAGCAAAGCAAATCCTTTTTGGCCTCTTGCAGTGTGTCTTAGTCAGTGGAGTAGCCTATCTGTGTTGTAAGCTACACCACCTGTGTATAGAATACAATTTTTTTTACTGCACCTAGTGAAGTAAAACCTTTTGGGCATAGCATCATTCTATTAGTCCATCTATACTAACCTCCACCAGGTTGCAAATTCAAAATAATTTTTATCTGCATCTAGCCCGGAAAAAATATTTGGGCTTGTAGCAGTGGGTGGTACTCATTGTATTAGGCCATCTATACCAAGCTCCACCAGCTTTGAAATTAATAATAATTTTTAGCTGCATCTTGCCTGTAAAATAATTTTGGGCATATTAGCAGTGTGTGGTACTCTTTCTATTAGGCCATATATACTAAGCTCCACCAGCTTTCAAATTACTAATAATTTTTAGCTGCATCTTGCCTGGAAAATAATTTTGGGCATAGTAGTAGTGTGTGGTACTCATTGTATTAGGCCATCTATACCAAGCTCCACCAGCTTTGAAATTAATAATAATTTTTAGCTGCATCTAGCCCAGAAAATAATTTTGGGCTTAGTAGCAGTGTGTGGTACTCATTGTATTAGGCCATCTATACCAAGCTCCACCAGCTTTGAAATTAATAATAATTTTTAGCTGCATCTTGCCTGTAAACTAATTTTGGGCATATTAGCAGTGTGTGGTACTCATTCTATTAGGCCATCTATACCAAGCTCCACCAGCTTTCAAATTACTAATAATTTTTACCTGCATCTTGCCTGGAAAATAATTTTGGGCATAGTAGTAGTGTGTGGTACTCATTGTATTAGGCCATCTATACTAAGCTCCACCAGCTTTGAAATTAATAATAATTTTTAGCTGCATCTTGCCGGGAAAATAATAGTAGTAGTGTGTGGTACTCATTATATTAGGTCATCTATACCAAGCTCCACCAGCTTTGAAATTAATAATGATTTTTAGCTGCATCTTGCCTGTAAAATAATTTTAGGCATATTAGCAGTGTGTGGTACTCATTGTATTAGGCCATCTATGCCAAGCTCCACCAGCTTTGAAATTAATAATAATTTTTAGCTGCATCTAGCCCTGAAAATAATTTTTCTTCCCAAAAGTGGTAGCAATAGAAATATGGGGCGCTCTCCTGGCTAACAAAAATATACACTTCATAACAAAAATCACCAGCCTAGCACACTGCATTAATAAGATGGCATCATCGTCTCTCCCAGTGCTAGGCCTACTACGCCGGCTGGCATTCCTGTGCCTAAAACACAATGTATGGGTCCGCGCTAGCCACGATGCTGAGGGGTCTAAAGCTGCTGCTAACGCTTTATCACAATTCAATTGGCAGATTTTCACAGAGCTCCTCCCCAACGCCCACCCATCGGGCAACAGTTGCCCACCCTCCCTATGGGATCTATTGGTGAATAGTTGATGCCATTAATCAGAGTGTCAGTTGCCCCGTCGACGTGTCAAGCATACGGTAAGGCATGGGAAGAGTGGATACGACTAGTAGCAGGCAGACGGGTAGACCAATGTGAACAAGCCAGATTACAAGTCACCATAGAATTTCTCCACCAGCTAATGATGAGGGGCATATCCGGGTCGTCAGTGCAGCGGTGTCTGACCGGAGTAGCATTTCACTTCCAACTACTGAATTGGGGAGATGTGACAAAGAGATTCATCATCAAACAATCCATAAAAGGGGGAAAAGAGGTCAGCCAAGTCAGGAGTGTAGACGTCCCGTCCCGTATCACTAAAACTGATTTCTCACATGATATCCCTAACACCATTAACATGACACTCACAATTTGAAGCAACACTACTGTCTACTGCATTTGCGATTGCCTTCTTCGGGGCGCTATGCATAAGCGAATTAGTCCCTCAATCCAAAATTACCACCAGTGGAGGCTTATTACACCAGGAGGTAGTCATAGCCAATAATGCAATACGTCTACGCATACGTCAATCGAAAACGGTTCCAGCGGGCAGGGGCACTTGGGTACTTCTACAACCCACAAACGGTACACTGAGTCGGGTAACAATAGTAAAAACATATATAACCATCAGATCACAAAGTAATTTCTTCCTATCACACATTGATGGAACGCCATTATCAAGATACCAGTTCTAAGCTATATTTAATAAATGCATAACATCGGCAGGGAACCACCCCAAAGATTACGGGACACACTCATTCCGCATAGGCGCGGCCACGGAAGCAGCAAGAGCAGGACTGTCAGAAACGGTAGTTCAGAGGATAGGGAGATGGCGATCCACGTGTTTGGCAAGATACATAAGACCGGACTTGTTATCCTAACGTGATTTGTTTCTTTTACAGGTGATGCTAAGCCAACAGTGTGGGTGATAGGCCACTCGTATATATATTGGGCAGAAAAAAGGGCGAAAGTCCTCCCAGGCGGGAGGAAATTAGAGTTTCATAACACATATTTCAACTTGAGAGGTATTAGAGGCCTGCTATGGCCACAGGTACTAATGGAGGTAATCAAGGTAGGGAGAGAGGCAAGAGGTCCGGTTATCTTAGTTATACAGGCCGGGGGAAATGACCTAGGTCATCACAAGAGCGCATAACTAATGGCAATAGTGAAACTAGACACTGAGCGCTTCAGAGAATTTTTCACAAAACTAACTATAGTATGGTCAGAGATTGTGCCGATAGCGGTATGGCAAGGTGCGCGAGACATCACGGCCATCGAACGGACAAGGCGGGTAATAAATATTCGGATGGCAAAATTTAGAAGAGACAGAGGCGGTGTAGTGATACGACACCGATAACTGGAAGGAGATAAAGCCGGCCTCATACGGCCCGACGGTGTTCACTTAATGGATATTGGACTGGACATATTCCTGTCAGGACTCCAGGACGGAGTGGAACAAGCGTTAAGAGTGATGGATGGGGGTCAGAGTCCTGCATACGAGTACGCAGGATCCTCCGTGGCCTGGAAATAGAAAGGACATGTTGGAGAGTTACACTCGTTGGCCAACTTGCCGGTGTGGAGACCCAGGGCATGCTGAGACAAGCTGAATTATTTTAGAAATAAAATGCCTTTCTAATGGAATGAGAAAGTTGTAAGAGTTACATTATTGTATTGTCAAGGAAAGGGGGGCGGTAGGGGGGCTGAGCGTCTGGGTTTGGTTGGGGGTCCCCACAGTCTGCCTAGGCTAGATGCATTTAAAAATTCTTATTAGATACACAGGCGGTGCAGCTTGCTTCGCAGCTGGGCTACTACGCCCAAAGTATTGCCTAGGCTAGATGCAGTTAAAAATTCTACGCTGACTAGCAGACACTGAAGCTTTGGAGCAGACCTCTGAGTAAACAGCTCTTCAGACTCAACCATCTGTGTTACCCCAAGCCATAGTGTATGTAGTTTCTTACAGTTAAAAGGGGGGGGGGGGCGACCCAACCCACCTGGAATTGACGATGCCAATGTCACATAAAACACAGGAAGGGGACTCCAAAAAGAGTCTCCATTTTTTCCAAAAATTGTTGCACAAACCCACTTAAGTGGCATCAATTGCCCCAGAGTTGCTTAAAACGGTTGGTGAGGGGATTTTACCAAATCCTCAAGCTTTTAGTCTCCCCAGGATGACACAGGGGTAGAAAAGTCCTTGCGGATCCATGATTTGTTCATCTTTATGAACGTGAGTGTAACATACCTGGCGGCGTCCTTGCATAGTGGTCCATCTCCCACTGTGCAAGAGCGTGCACTTGATCTCCTGTCCAGAATGTCTCTCTGGCTTCCCTCCATGCTGTCTGTTTGTGTCTGTTTCTGCTGCTTAAGGGCGGCGCCCGATCACTTCCTGCTTTTTGTACCTGCTGTGGGTCACACCCCTTGTGCGTCCTCAGCCTATTGCTGTCTGTCACCTGGTATATAGCTCAGCTGCTCCCATCTATCCCTGCCTGAGCATAGTGTTTCATTCAGTGTGTGCTTGCACTCTGAAGGTGCCAGGTCCCGTTCTGTGTTCTCTTGTCTGCCTATCCTGGAGGCTGTATTTCCAGGCCTGTCTGAACACGCTCCTAGCCTGTTCCTCCTGCCTTCTAGGGGCCGATTACCTAGACCTGCTCCTGTATCTTGTCTGTCCTGTCTGAACACGCACCTTGCCTGTTCGTCCTGCCTCTCTGGGGGCCGTATTCCCAGACCCGCTCCTGTATTCCGCTGCAGTGTCGGTCTCCTCCGTACACTCAGTTCCAGTCTGAACTCTCTCCTATCCTTTACCTGTTTTGCCTCTATGTCCGTTCCCTTCCTTTTTCTGCAGAGTCTGATCTCGTACCTAACTCCTGCTTGTTGTCTCTGTACTCCCGTTTGTGAGTTTGTGGTCCACTCGCTACTTCTCTGCTAGTACCCTGTGGGTGTCTGGCTCTGCCTTTCCCTTCCTGTCTGTTCCGTGTGAACAGAGCCCTGTCCCCCCTACTCAGCCTAGCCTGCTCTGACTCCTTTGCTTACCGCTCCGGCGGTTCTAGCCTGCCCTGCTTCTGCCCGCTGCTCCGGCAGTCCTGTCCTGCCCTGCTTCTGCCCGCTGCTCCGGCAGTCCTGTCCTGCCCTGCTTCTGCCCGCTGCTCCGGCAGTCCTGTCCTGCCCTGCTTCTGCCCGGTGCTCCGGCAGTCCTGTCCTGCCCTGCTTCTGCCCGCTGCTCCGGCAGTCCTGTCCTGCCCTGCTTCTGCCCGCTGCTCCGGCAGTCCTGTCCTGCCCTGCTTGTGCTCGCTGCTCCTGCAGCCCCGTCCTGCTCTGTTCTTGCCCACCACTTCGGGCGTTCCCTCTCTGCTGTGGTTGTCTACCGCATCTGCGGTTCTGTGACCCAGTCTGTACTGGGTCTTAACCTTTCTGTGCTCCAGCCCGTCCTTTCGGCCAGTACCTCCCTGCCTGCATACTCGCCTGTATCCACCCATCTGCATACCTGCCGTGTTTGCTTATATCCACCAGTCTGTGCCAGCCTAACCTGCCTGTTCCTGAGTCCCAGTGTGTACTGGGTCCTATCCCGCCTGTGTTCCTACCTGCTAGTGCCTCCCTGTCTGCACTCTAGCTGTGCTTGCCTGTACCCCTCTACCTGTATTGTTCCTGAGTCCCAGTGTGTACTGGGTCCTATCCCGCCTGTGTTCCTACCTGCTAGTGCCTCCCTGTCTGCACTCTAGCTGCGCTTGCCTTTACCCGCCTGCCTGCATACCAGTCGTGCCTGCCTATACCCTCCAGTCTGTGCGCCAGCCTAACCAGCCTGATCCAGTAATCCCTGTGTGGGTCAACCCCCGTGTCCGGAGTTTGACCTGGAGTAGCACCTGGTCCCTCTGCCCGGTTTCTCCCTGGTGCACTGGCGTCGTATGCCGTCGTGCCATCTTGGTCGGATCGGCCAGATACTTAGTCACGCCCCTCCAGGCACTCTCCGGTTCATGGTCCAGTGGAATCACTACAATCACACGCACACGCCGCTCAGCCCGGGCGTGTGCATAACAGTGAGTCTGTCTACATTTTCAGTGGACAGCCGCGTGCGCTTATCTGTCAGCACACCACCAGCAGCGCTGAACACACGTTCAGAGAGAACGCTGGCTGCAGGGCATGACAAGATTTCCAAGGCGTGAGTGGTGAGCTCCGGCCATTTTTTCAGATTGGAAGCCCAAATTGAGCAAGGGTCCAGTGACACAGTCATAGCTTCGATGTTCACTTGGAGATACTCCTGTACCATCCTCTCTAGGCGTTGACTATGTGTCAGGCGTCTTGTCTCCTGTGGCCTTGCAAAGGATGGTCTAAAAAAGTGGTGAAACGATTCCACAAAATTGCTGTTACCAGCAGATACTGTGTTACTGTTACGGTTTGAGTGATGAAGACTCGACAGTCCCACGGTTTGCAAGTTAGAACTGTGAGATTCACTACGTGCACCACTGGTGTTTTGTGGAAAAGCACATGTAAGATTCTGCAACAGCCTCTGCTGGTACTCCTGCATGCGTGAATCCCTTTCTATGGCAGGAATTATTTTGGCAAATTTACTTTTGTACCGGGGATCTAAGAGTGTGGCAACCCAGTAGTCGGGATTACTTCGAATTCTGACAATCCGAGGGTCATGTTGCAGGTAGTGCAGCAAGAAGGCACTCATGTGTCAGGCGCATCCAGGAGGACCAAGTCCTTGTTGTGTTGGTAGCGAGGTAAGAATCATGCTTCCTTCCTCTGCCCTCTCCCCCCAACCTCGCACAACAGAAATGTGATCAAGGTCTCCCTCATCTGATGAGTCTTACATGCCCATCGCCAGTTCGTCCTCCACTTCTTCCTCGGCTCCTGCACCATCCTCAACAGTTTGGCTGCTACCATGCGCCCTGGTTAATCCCTCTCCCCCACCCTCCCATGCCTGTCGCCTTGGTGCTGCCAACCGTCTGGACCATGGAGATGTTATCCCTTCCTCATACGACTCCTCCTCTACTTCCTCCACCTCCTCTTGTCCCACCACCTGACTCTGAATTCTGTTTAACGTGTGCTCCAGCATGTAAATCACCGGAATAGTCATGCTGATAATGGCATCGTTGTCAGCACTAAACATCTTCGTCGCCATTTCAAAACTGTGCAGAAGGGTGTGTGGCGCTCCTGAGGGTTCAGTCGCCACAGAGGTACTGCATCTCACCCAGTGGTGTCGTATCTCACCCTCAGGTAAGGAAGGAGTATGGCTCGGGACCCTAACACCTGCATCCAACACATACCCGCAGTGGGGGTAGGGCGAGATTGCTCCTAAGGGAGAACACAGTCCCAGGTCCCTAGCTGGTGGGAGGGTCCTATGTTGTGGGTGTGGGTGGAGAAAGCAGCTAAGGGGAACACATGACAGGGAGAGTATAAATAGGAAGCCATCTTAGAAAGAGCAAGCCAGTCAGAGGGGAGGTGACAGGGGCAGAGGCTCTGCATGAGCTCTGCTCCGGAGGCGGGCCTAGCCTGGGAGGCCCAGGACTGAAGGAGAGAAGAGAAGAGTGGGAGCAGGAAGGCTCCAGGATCCAAAGGGACCCTAGGGGTACGGACCGTGCAGAAGGCCACCCGTACGCCTGCTGCTACCAGGAGGTAGAGGGGTCAGGCCAGATAAGGGGAACCGGTCCCTCAACTAGCGGAGAAACAGCAAGGCTCAACTAGAAACCGGAGGTTGCAGAATTTCATGTACTGCAGGCCAAAGTCCACACCAGTCTCACTAAGAAGGTAGCCACATAGGACCCAGGGGACGGAACACACGTCGCCCGCCAAGGCCCGAGGATACCGGATGGAAGAGTCACTGGGTGTGAGGTGGAGGGAAAAGGCCAGAGAAAGGACACACAGAAGGGGGTCCTGCTAAGTACTCCGGAGCTATCTGGGGGAGGACTGAGCCCCTCACTGAGTACAAACAGCACGGCGGGGGAGATTGCTCTGGTACCTGTAATCTGGACTGCAACAACTGTGAGTAAAGATCTTGGGACTGCATCACACAGACTCTGTGTTCATTACTGACTCCCTGCACTACAGCCACCATCATCCACCCACACTGCCCTGAAGCTACACTCTTCCTGTGGGGAGTAATAATACCACTGCTGCAAAACCACCAGCTTCATAGAACTGTTCCGCAGCGGCGGCCCCTTTGGCCGCACTCCACAGGTGGCGTAGTCGGACATTATAAAACCCATATATACAAATTACCCTTGGATTGACCGCCCTGGGTCACGGACCGGGTCACCGCCACAGTGACTACAGCCCCCAGCGTCTACCGGCCCAGCTCCAAGCACCCCACGGCCCAGGGGGCACGTCAACTTCATAGGTCCCTGATCTTAGACCACTCCTGCAGCGTGATTTGCCCCACCTCTGGATCTCGTTGGCCCAGGCTATACGTCAGAACGTATTGCACCAGGGCTTGTCGGTGCTGTCACAGTCGCTGCAACATGTGCAGAGTTGAATTCCACCGTGTCGGCACATCACATTTCAGCCGGTGAACTGGCAGGCCCAACGACTTCTGTAGAGATGTAAGTCGTTGAGCTGTGGGATGCGAACGGCGGAAGTGAGCACACAGCGACCGTGCCCTCTGCAGAAGGCCATCTAGTCCGGGATAGTGGGCTAAAAATTGCTGGACAACCAGGTTCAACACGTGAGCCATACAAGGCACGTGTGTGACATTGCCCCGGCGAAGGGTCGCACCCAGGTTTGCAGCATTGTCGCACACGGCCTTCCCTGGTTGCAGGTCCAGTGGAGACAACCATTCATGAAACTGGGTCTCCAGAGCTATCCACAGCTTCTCAGCTGTGTGACTCACATTTCCCAGACATTTCAAAGTAAACACTGCCTGATGCCGTTGAGCCCTGCTGCCAGCATAGTAAGGAGGTGTGCAGGATTCCTTCTGCGCAGTTAGAAAGCGGGTGGCATTACAAGACAGGCTTTGGGTACAGGTGGAGGACCGAGAGGAGGTTGAGGAGGCAGAAGCAGTGGAGGAACTTCTAGATAAAGAGGATTGACGTACAACTCGTGGGGACAGCAAGAATTGGACAGCAGCCCCTTGTCCTGCTGTCACCATAGTTACCCAGTGCCCAGTCAGTGACATGTAACGCCCCTGTCCATGCCTACTCGCCCAAGTGTCTGTGGTGAAATGCACCCTGTCACACACAGAGTTTCTCAAAGAAGTGGTGATGTTGTGTGCGACATGCTGGTGGAGCGCAGGCACACCTTTCTTTGAGAAGTAGTGCCGACTGGGCATCTGGTACTGGGGCACTGCGACGGACATAAGGTCTCGAAAATCCTCTGTGTCCACCAGGCGGAAAGGCAGCATTTCTGTAGCCAAGAGCTTGCAGATGGTGAAATTCAACCTCTTAGCTTTCTCATGGCTAGGAGGAAATGGTCTTTTACTTGTCCACATCTGAGGGACTGAGGGCTGGCTGTTGTGCTTAGACGGGGTTGAGTAGGGTGTCCCCGGCAAACTTGCCGATCTGTGAGGAAGATGCAGGCGGAAAAGTTAGGTTGCCTTGATCCAAAGGTGGTGCTCTCGATGTCGGAAAGCGCTCAACACCAGCTGGTGTTTCCACTTTCAAACGAAATGATGACATGCCAATCACACTGGCTGTTGCGGGTAAAGAGGTGGCAGGTCTGCGTCTAAAAACATGTGTGACTGCTGTCCCCCCAGTCACAGAGGATGAAGAGGCCGCGGATGCACAAGATAGGGCAGACGGTGGTTGGCCCGGCCCGCTAGGCCACATTGTAGCACAGTGAGCTTCCCAATGCAACTTATGCTTCATATCCATGTGACGGTTCATGCATGAAGTACTCAAACTATGGATTTTTTGGCCTCTACTTAGCTTTTGGTGACAAATATTACAGATAACACGAGTTGGGTCATCCTTATCGATCTGAAAAAATGCCCAGGCTATGCAAAGCTTAGAGCCCATGCGACCTGAAGAGCCACTACGACTTGTGGTCAGAGGCAGAGTTGTGGTTGAGGATGCAGTTGTTGACGTGCTTCCAGTACTCCGTCTCTGTCCAGGAAGGCGCAACCTAACCTCGTCATCAATAGCATCTGTGACGCCCAGCTGCGCTTGGTATCACAGATCCTAGAAGAGTGCATTGATGGAATCCTCCACAAGAGGCCCCCATAAACATTCACACATCTCCACCTTCCACCTCAGACCAGCAGAGGGAGCCCGTTAGGGATATAAATAGGGAAGGTGGAGCTAGGCAGTTCAGTTCCTCTGAAGAGTTCCTGCAGTAGAGAAGCCTAAGAGAGGTCAGTCTGCAGTGGAGCTCTGTCTAGTCTAGAGAACTCAGTTAATAGTTCAGCAGTGGAGCACGAGGCTCCTGTTAGCTAGATTCAGGGAGCACAGTTAGAGCTTAAGGTGTGCCGGCGCCATAAGATCGGGGAAGCGCGGCAAGCTGCCGTTAGTGTGGAGAGTTAGTACATAGGAGGCAGAGGAGCTTAACCAGCTCACCCCGAAGCATTTACCGGACACCGGATCCGAGCTTACCGGGATCTCTATGACCCAGTAAGGCATAACCGGAATCCCTGGAGAACTACAAGTCCCAGGATCGCTAAGGTGCTGATACGTAACAGAGCCAGGAGATGCTTAGGCCCCGCATACTGGGAGCATGAACTCCAAGACAAGGCCCTACCACAAGGTCAGCCAGCGCAGGACAGAGACAAAGTTAGGCCTAGCTCCAGGCAGGTCAGAAACTTACTACGCAGAGGCAAGAAACAGGAGGCCCTACACCCGCTCATTGGGGAGGATCCTGATATGCACCCTTCACCCTACAGTGCTCCGGGATGTGCCTGAATTTCCACCAGTAAAAGGTACTGAAGTGACTACCGTGTCCGTTCCCGTTCTTGCTCTGACCCAGCTGGGTCTCGCCCGTCCTGCATTCCCCCTGCATACACTTTTCTGAGGCCTAGCTCCACCTGTGGGAAGCTATACCATCGAGCTGCCTTATCACCGGCCTCAGTGGACTGCTGCAGCGCTCGTGCTTCTCACCAGATACCACAGGTGGCGTCACGAACTCTTATAAAATTAACAATTTTCCACCCTTTTAAAGAGTGACCCCAGGGTACTGGCCCGGGAGCTGACCAACGCGACATCCCAAAGGCCAGGCAAAGGGCCGTGTACCGAGTCAACCCCATCCCCTGGGCTAGTCACATCCTCCTCCACTTCCTCTGCTGACCTCATCGACTGGCTGACTGTGGGTTGACAGTAAGTGGGATCTCCAACCTCGTCATCATCACCCTGTGTGTTCTCTCACCCGTCGTCCTCAGAGCCAACCTCTTCCTGCCCTGACCGAAAAGTCAAGTTGTCGCTCCAATCAGGTATTTGAGTCTCATCATCATCTTCATCATTGTCTCCACCAACAGGAGTTACAGTTTGGGAACGAGGGTCTACAATATGCTCAGAACCTTCTTCATCTGTTCCTGGATCCGACTCATAAAGATTCTGGGCATCAGTGCAGATCATTTCCTCGTCTGGATTAACAGAAGCTCTGGAGCAGACCTCTGTTTCCCAGGCTATAGTATGAGTAAACAGCTGTGCAGACTTAACCATCTGTGTTATTCCATACTCAGACGGGCAGCTGGAGACTTGGGAGATGTGAGAAAGCAAGTGCGATTGGGGTGACACCTCTGAGGACTGGAGTATTTGTGATGTTGAAGTTGAGGTGGAGTAGAGCCCATTTGAAGGAGCACTTGATATCCGTTGAAGCACCTGCTGTTTTTGTGCCTCATCTGGAATTTGTAGCGATGGGCGTGTCCGTAAGAAAGGGATCGTATCACATTGTCCACGAAAAGAAGTAGACATCTTAGTTTGGCTGGAAGATGGTCTTTCTTCTGCAGATGTTAGTCCCCCCCACCACGGGGGGGGGCTCGACCCACCAGCGGACAGGCAACAGTGTTGGGAGAGGGGGGCTGGCCGTCAGGGTCCACCGCGGCTCTGGCACAAACCCGGCGACACGGATGTCGCACGGGCAGGAACGGACTGGCCGTGTCGGCTTCGCACTCCAGCGTAGTCCCTCTGCCCTCTCGCGCCCGTAACCTCAAAGGGATGCGCAAGCGGCTTTTCTTCCCAGGGCTGTTCCCCGCCCAGCAGGAACGTGAGGGAGCTCAGGTCGGGCTTCCACGGTACTCCCTTACCTCCCTCACCCTCTTTCCTTCTTCCATTCTCCATCTAACCTCTCGGCTCTGTGGTGTCCGCTCTCCCTCCAGCTCTCTCCTTCTCACAGGTGGACTACCGCGTGTACTCACACTGTGGCGAATCTTTTGGGCCCAGGCATAAGAAGTTGTCGAGGTAATGGATAATATGTGCCCCCTTAGAAACGTCCATTACAACCCATTCGAGGAAGCAACTAAACGCCTCAAATAGTGAGCAGGATCTGGAGCACCCCATGGGCAAACAGCGATCTATATAGTATACTCCTTCCCAGAAGCAGCCCAATAGGTGGACACTATTCAGTGGCACAGGTAGTAAGTAACCGGAACGCCGCATCAATGTCTGTTTTGGCCATTAGGGTGACCCTTCCCAACTTCTTGATCCGCCAGATTGCCTTGTCAAAGGATGTACAGTATATACTACTGTACTTGGTTCCCGTCGATGTTGTCGTTTACGGACCGGCCCCTTGGATATGACAAATGGTGAATTAGTCCGAATGTATTGGGTTCCATTTTTGGCACAACTCACAACGGGGATACCACTACGTCTTGTAAGGAAAGTGTTCTGAATGGAA
The DNA here is from genome assembly GCF_046119375.1 of Phyllobates terribilis. Taxonomy (NCBI): domain Eukaryota; kingdom Metazoa; phylum Chordata; class Amphibia; order Anura; family Dendrobatidae; genus Phyllobates; species Phyllobates terribilis. The sequence continues at coordinate 252,805,966 of NW_027362771.1, forward strand.
CCGCCATTCTACCTAAAGATATTTATTTTTTTAATTTTCTTGTCACGACGTCTGGGTGTTGGTAGGCTGATTTTAGATTTTTACTCCAGCCTTTCTTGATTTTAGAAGGGCATGTCATGCCTATATCTGTGTCTCCCCCTCCTTTTACTCCTCCACCTCTTTTCTTTTCGCATGACTATATGTACTTGTCACTTTTCCATGTGTTAGTTGTGTCTTCTGAGCAGTTTGTCAGCTTTTGGACACCTTTGAAGGTGTTTTCTATGTGTTTTCTATGTGTTTTCTATGTGTTTCTATGTGTTTTTGTTTGCCTGCCATTGGTTTTAACGGTGTTCGACGGTGTTCAACGAACAGTTCGACGAAAAAGTTCTGCGAACATACGGGTGTTCGACGAACCGAACCGAACTCGAACACTACGGGGGTGGCTCAACACTATTTAGGACAATTCTTTTTGTGTTTTTTCATTGAAGACAAATTAAATGAAGATAATAATACCAAAGAATTTGTGATTGCAATCATTTTCAGGAAGAAACTGAGTATTATCTGACAGAATTGCAGGGGTGCCAATACTTTTGGCCATCGCTGTATAGATACAAATGGCATCAGTTATCTTCTCAATTCTAGTACTAACTTTTTCTACCTATACCATATAGCTATATAGTCATTGTTACAGAAATCTTCAATTCACTATATATAAAACAGACTTTTTGGGGACTTATCCGATTATAAATAAGATTCATCTACGTCAGTCACTAAGTATCTGCATCACTACCAGCAGTCTTCCACAGCTAGTCGGAGTAACTGTCAGTAACTCAGTAGCCCAAACGCGGTAGTGATATACATTTATAATTCTGTAGATTTAAATGATTTCTCCCAGAAAAACAAGTTATCTTCTATACATTCACAGCCTCTGCTGCATACATTAACTATACACCTGCACACGGCAGTCCCATTGACAATGTATGGAGTGGAGGCCACTTATGTGCACTTGCACTTAATTCAGGATGGGGCTGCAGAGGGTTCTAAAGTCCTGACCTCACGATCGCTGGGGAGCTTAGGGCTACTGAGATTCTGGATAAGGGCTAACTTATCCAGTATCATGGATAAGGGCTATTTTTTATAATAATACAGTAGAAAAATGGTTATGTGTCTCAGTTTTGGGTGACAACTAAGATACTATTTTGAAGGTCAGCCTCATGTACAAATTTCTAACATAAATTCCTTAGCAGAATGTGGAGGAGGTCAATATGACATCAGTCAAATGTATTTTTACTGTTGGCGCACTTGCCTTCTTACAACTTTTCATTACCTACAGTTTGTCTATAGGGTGTAGGGCATGGGAAGTGTGCAGACTATTGTCAAATTGTGAGGAATATGTTTTAATTGCCGCTTCTATATTTTAGATTTAGATTCTGATAATTAAAATATACTGTATAAAGAAATGATCTAATATATAATCCAAGATGCATTGAAAGGGAATCCGTCAGCAGGTTTTTGCTATGTAATCTGAGAGCACCATGATGTACCCTGATTACAGTAATGTGTCACTTATTGGGATGTATTTTGCTGTTTCAATACAATCGTTTGTCTGCAGGAAATTATCACTACAGGACAAGCTGCCTCATGCAGGGTAGTCCAGCCACACCCCCAGCACTGATTAGCAGCTCTCTGTCACTATACAATGTACACAGAAAGCTGTGGTGTGGGCTGGGTTATACACAGCTCAACATATGAGCTCTGCTAGATCTGCAGCAGAGAACACTGCTGAATCCAATAAACTAAGTGATAAATTGCTGGAATCAAGATTTGCGTCCCTACCTCATGCTGCTGTCAGATTACATAGCAAAAACCTGCTGACCAATTCCTTTTAATATCTGACCTACCACTAAAACCAGATTTTACTGTTTGCTGAAACATAAAAGTACTTTGCAGATCCACTGTCCTTCTGCTTTACTAGGGAAACACTCCCTAGTGTTTTCAGTTAATGTTTGAAGAAGTCAGTTAAGTTTATAGCACTTTTATCAATTAGTCCAAAGTCTTCAGCTGTTGTGTGCCAAGGTAAAGCAGGCCTACCTCTCTACTTCTCCCAAAACCATTCAGTTCTGTAGAGAAAGGGGAAGAAACCATTGCCCTACTCCTCTGCAGCTTATCTCCAGTGGACCAAAAGTTTAGGCATTTTGAAATGCAATATCCGATTCCTTCTGACACCTGCTATCAGGAAGTGCCCTCACACGTTTGTACTTCCACTAAGTCTATCACCATTGATCAGTTTGGTCAATTTTGATCTAACTTGTATGACCAATTTTAAACAGACAGAGGGCTAAAAAAGAAACAAAAACCTGTACAGATACAAAGTTTTATAGGTACAGAATCTGTACCATTCCAAAATGATCATTCATTTTACACCTGACTAAGCAAACTGTCCATTTCGACGACACTTTTTCAAATGCAATACCAGAAGACCTTTTTACTGAAACAGTAAAACATATAACTTAATGAGATTTCCTGTTTCAAATCATTGCTATGCGCTTCTAATTAAAGTCTACTTGTGATATACTGGGGAGCAAATTACATGTAGTTCTCGAATACATTCTGTGAATTACTTTATTCTCCCCTTATATTAAGTGTATCATCTCTATTTCCCTTTTCAGCACACAAGTGAAAGGTGTACATTGTGCAAAGGTGATGCAGTATATTGTGTGTTATCATGTATTTTATACAGTTAATAAAATATAGAGAGGGACATTAATATATTTGAAATAAACGCATTAGTAGCCGTGTGACTCTAATTAGTCAAATAGAAATTATTATTTTTTATAGAGGGTCTTTCACCACTTTTACATGTTAAACTGGCTACATCATGATAAAGAGGCTGAATAAAACATAGTCTTTATGTTTCTATTTGTTCTCTCCATTGTGGAAATATTAGTTTATAAAGCTTAGTGCACCTAATATGCTCCTAATCTCTGTTAATGCCTGTTTGTTTGAAAGGGAAATCAGCATGGTGGCTCAGTGGTTAACATTGTTGGTTTGCAGCGTTGGGGTCCTGGATTGAAATCCCACCAAGGACAACATCTGTAAGGAGTTTGTATGTTCTTCCCGTGTTTGTTTGGGTTTCCTCTGGGTTCTCCGGTTACTTCTCACACTCCAAAAACATTCTGATAGGGAATTTAGCTTTTGAGCCCCAATGGGGACAGAGATGACAATATCTGTAAAGTGCTGTCGAATATAATGGCGTTATTTAAAGGGAACTTGTCAGGTCCCCTGTGTCCACAGAACCACCAGCAGGTGTGTCTACATAGCTAAATACCCTGCCTAATAGTCCCTTTATATTACACACAAACAGATCTTTAGAAAAAAAAAGTCTGTTTATGATATGTAAATGAAGCCTTTGACTAGTCGATGTAGCGTTAGTGTCCCCAGACTCGTTGGCCCACTTAGCATGTAATGATGCCCCTGTGGGTGTGATAACATGACTTACAAGCTCCGGCGTCATACAAACCTCGCGCATGGGTGCGGCTTCTTTCCCTCACTGTATTGATCGTCTGAAGCCAGGTGTACGCGTCCCAGCTTCAGAGAGGTGCACTGCGCATGACCCAAAGTGAATAAGACTTCTGATCAGGCGCAGTGCTCCTCTTTGAGGTCGGCACGCGTACACCTGGCTTCAGAGGATCAATACAGTGAGGGAAAGAAGCCGCGCACATTTGCGAGTTTGTATAGCGCTGGCATTGACTTGTAAGTCATGTTATCATGCCCACAAGGGTGTGATAACATGCTAAGTGGGTCGACTAGTCTGGGGACACTGATACCCCATGGACTAGTCAAAGGTCTCATTTACATAACATAAGCGGACTTTAGAAATACTTTTTCTAAAGATCTGTTTATGTGTGTAATGTAATACAGGGATAGTTAGGCAGGGTATTTGGCTATGTAGACACAAATGCTGGTTGTTCCAGGGGCATGGGGGACCTGACAGGTTTGCTGTAAGTAAGCATCTAAGCTGATATCTCTTAGTATCTAAACTGATATCTTTTAGTATCTAAGCTAATAGCTAGAATAAAATAAAATCTGCTACTCATATCTTCAGCCACTTTATCATGATATAGCCAATTTAACATATAACTATTGGTGAATGGTCCTCTTTAAGATTCTTACTAAACTTTTTGGTTACAATATTATTATTTTTTATTATAGCGCCCTTTTATTCCATGGTGCTTTACATGTGAAAAGGGGTATACATGATAAAAAAACAAGTACAATAATCTTGAGCAATACAAGTCACCGACTTGTGACTCATATAATTACAATGGGTCATCTCCAAAATGCTGAACTGCCCCTAAAATGATTGTGTAGTCCTTCTGCTTTTATATAATGAATGAAGCTCATTGTAAAGGCTATTTTGTAAGATCATAAAATATAATGGAATGCTGCACTAACGGGCTCCGCTGACTGTATCATAAGTTGGTGTGCAAAACCCCTGGAGAAGAGATAGAGTCGTGACTTGATGAGTACATTTTTAGTTCTGAAATAAAATCCACAATGAATGTTTGCCTGAGTTAACAATTGCCTTTGGTGATCTTCTAGTAGTGCATCTGTCAGAATTACCCAGTTTCTCATGCATTTGAGCAGGCGGATTAGCTTGCTTCTATTTGCATGGACAGTGCTGAGCAGTTGAAGATGACTTGAGCTGAAACATACCAAAACATCCCACTCATATCCTGCATGTTGACATTTACCATTTAACAAAGCTATTTCTACATCTTCTACATCTTCAGCTAGTGTTGAAAAAGAATCATGAATGCAATAGTGAAGAAAGCTGAACTTAAAGACAGGGATGTTTAATTCATTTCTACTAGTTGAATTTCATTTAGAAGAGACTGTTTTAAATATAAATTTAGAATTTTAATTTATTGCTTGTTGTTATCGTAAGATATTTCCACAGTACCATGAAGCATATTATCATCTTGTGTTACATGATTGTGTGATATAAACCTGAACATTTAATAATTAGGGTTTTCACAATTATGATGCACTTTTTTGTCTGGTTAATTTCTTAAAGAATTTCTTAATTAAAGAGGTTTTCCACTACTAATTTAACCCCATTTCAGTTGTCCTAACTCTTCCTAACTAAATCTTTTCTAATATACTTTTATCACCTGCCCTGATCCTGTAAGCTCATTTTCCTGTGGGTCATATATCCTTCTGTTTTGATTCTGGCTCTGCTACTTCTCATCTGGGGAACAGAATTGGACGAGCAAAGAAGAGCACGTCACTAATGGGGGCAAGGTTACATGTTGGTGAGTGACAGTATTCTAGGCACACATGCTCAGATCAGACTTCACTATCCTCGCTGTTGAATAATAATAATAATAATAATTTTTATTTTTATAGCGCCAACATATTCCGCAGCACTTTACAATTTTAAGGGGGACTTATACAAACAATACAGAATAAGCATGTCTTAAATCAAAAGGAGTGAGGGCCCTGCTCGCAAGTTTACAGTTTATGAGGAAATGGGGGAGACACAAAAGGTAAGATGTACATATATTGTATAATGTAGCCTTGATATACTAAATAGGATAAATAATAATACATGGACTGGTCACCAGCCAGTATGTGTACAGTCCTGACCGAGGCTATTAAGTGCATGGATGGTATGAACCTGAAATTGAAGAAGATTTTAATATGGGGGAAAACTGGGAGGACAGATAGTGTGTTGAGGTGATATGCCAGTCTAAAGAAATGGGGTTTTAGGGTCCGCTTGAAACTGTGCGTATTGGGAATTAATCGAACTGTCCTGGGTAGTGCATTCCAAAGAATTGACGCAGCACGCGAGAAATCTTGGAGACAGGAGTGGGAAGTTCGGATTATGGAGGATTTTAGTTTTAAGTCATTGGCAGAACGGAGGGCACATGTAGGGTGGTAGACTGAGACAAGGGAGGAGATGTAGGGGGGTACTGAAGCATGGAGCGCTTTGTGGGTAAGCGTGATAAGTTTAAATTGAACTCTATATTGGATGGGCAACCAATGTAATGACTGGCACAGGGAAGAGGCATCGGTGTAGCGGTTGGTGAGGAATATGATCCTGGCTGCTGCGTTAAGGACGGATTGGAGAGGGGAGAGTTTAGTAAGAGGGAGGCCGATTAGTAGAGAGTTGCAGTAGTCGGGACGAGAATGAATAAGGGCTACAGTAAGAGTTTTTGTCAAGTCAAAGGTGAGAAAGGTCCTGATTTTTGAGATGCTTTTGAGGTGTAGATGACATGAACGAGCGAGTGAATTGACGTGAGGAGTGAATGAAAGATCTGAATCAAAAATGACCCCAAGACAGCAGACTTGTTGTTGGGGAGTAATGGTTGAGCCACAAATGGAAATGGCAATATCGGGCACATGTAGGTTAGTGGAGGGAGGAAATATGAGTAGTTCAGTTTTTTACAGATTCAGTTTTAGACAGAGGGAGGACATAATGTTAGACACAGCAGAAAGACAATCACTGGTCTTTTGTAGTAATGCAGGGGTGATGTCCGGAGCAGAGGTGTATAATTGGGTGTCATCAGCATAGAGATGGTACTGAAAACCGAATCTGCTGATTGTTTGTCCAATAGAAGCGGTGTATAAGGAGAAAGAACGGGGGCCTAGGACTGATCCTTGAGGAACCCCGGCAGTAAGGGGAAGGAGAGAGGAGGAGGAGCCGGCAAAAGGCTCAGAGAAGGAGTGGTCAGAGAGATAGGAGGAGAACCAGGAGAGAACAGTGTCCTTGAGGCCAATAGTGCGGAGCATAGTGAGGAGAAGCTGGTGATCCACAGTGTCGAATGCTGCAGAGAGATCAAAGAGAATCAGCAGGGAGTAGTGACCATTAGATTTAGCTGTTAGTAGATCAGTAGAGACTTTAGGGAGGGCAGTTTCAGTAGAATGTAGAGCTGAAACCAGATTGTAGAGGGTCAAGAAGAGAGTTGTCTGAGAGATAGCGGATTACATGTGAATGGACCAGGCATTCCAGGAGTTTAGAGATAAATGGAAGATTGGAAACAGGTCTGTAGTTGGCCATGCAGTTCTGGTCAAGGGATGGTTTTTTAAGTAATGGATGTATGCTGGCGTGTTTCAAAGAAGAGGGAAAGATACCAGATGAGAGGGAGAGGTTGAAAATTTTAGTTAGGTGAGTGGTGACAGCAGGAGAAAGGGACTGAAGGAGATGTGAGGGAATAGGGTCACTGGTGCAGGTAGTAGGGCGAGAAGATGCAAGGAGCCTGATCGCTTCATCTTCTGTGACTGGTTCAAAGTCAGAAAGTGAGCAAGATACAATATGTGGGGGAGAGCATGCATAACGTTTGGGGATTGGGAGAAAATTTCCTGTCGGACATGGTAAATTTTTTCTTTGAAATAATTGGCCAGATCGTCAGCGCTGAGGTCGGTGGTCGGGGCCTGTGCTGTTTGATTGAGGAGAGAATGAAACATGTCAAAGAAGCCTTTAGGATTATTGGAAAGTGAGATGATGAGGTTGTTAAAGTAGGTTTGTTTGGAGAGGTGAAGGGCAGAGTTATATGTTTTCAGCATAAATTTATAATGGAGGAAATCTTCGGGCAGATTAGGTTTTCTCTACAGCCGTTCAGCGCACATGGAGCACAGCTGGAGAAGACGTGTTTGAGGCGTGTGCCAGGGTTGTCGCCGTCTATGCCGAATTGTTCTTTGTGTAGGAGGTGCGGCTTCATCCAGGGCGCATAGCAATATTTCGTTATAATGCTTCAATGCAGAGTCGGAACATGAGAGGGAGGAGATTGGGGCCAATGATGATTGCAACTTTTTCATAAATTTCTGGGTGTTAATGGCGCGTATATTTCTATAAGTGTGGATAGTGGGGGTGTCTTGAGTAGAGTCACAGTTCTTGACAGAGAATGAAAGAAGATTATGGTCAGAGAGTGGAAGGGAAGAGTTAGTAAAGTCATGTAGTGAGCAAAGCTGGGCGAAGATCAGGTCCAATGTGTTCCCGTCTTCATGTGTAGGAGAATTAGCAAGCTGTGAAAGGCCGAAGGAGGAGGTTAGTGATAAAAGATGAGAGGCAGATGGGGAAAGAGAATCGCCAATTGGGATGTTAAAATCTCCCATGATTAGAGTGGGGATGTTGCAGGATAGAAAATTTGGAAACCAGGCAGCAAAGTGATCCAGGAACTGACGGGAGGGACCAGGAGGGCGATAGACAACCGCCACTCGCAGGGAGAAGGGCCGGTAGAGTCTGACTGTGTGGGCCTCAAAAGAAGGGAAAATAAGGGAGGGTACTGGGGGGATAACCTGAAAAGTACATTTTGTTGACAGAAGCAGACCAACACCTCCACCTGATCTGTTGTCAGGTCTCGGGGTATGAGAGAAGTGTAGGCCACCATAGGAGAGATCAGCAGCGGCGGTGGTGTCCAACTGCTGGATCCAGGTTTCAGTGAGAGCCAGAAGGTTGAGGGAATTAGAGAGGAAAAAGTCATGGATGTAAGAGAGTTTATTACATGCTGAGCACGCATTCCAAAGGGCACAGTTGAATGAGACAGAAGATATGCAGGGTTTCTGAATGTAAAAGGGAAAGAGTTAGTGTTATTATTACTGGAGGGTCCTGGATTAGGAGAACTATCATCTGTGACTAAGAGAAGGAAGATACAGAGAGTGAGCAGATGGTTGAGTGATTTGTGAGAGCGTTTCCTGTGTTGTATGGTGGGAATGAATGGATCTGTGTGGTATAACATTGTGAAGAGAGCATTACAGCTGTACATAGGAGGAGAGAGGAGAGAGGGGTAAATATGGATGAAGTGTGCAGAATTTGTGGGAGAATGGTCAATGTGGATGATTGTAGCAGCCAGAATGTAAATGGCACAAATACAAATGGTGAATACTGTTTGCAAAACAGATGACCCGGAAGCAAGTTTGTTTAATTGTCTTGCATGTCTTACTTGTCTCCAGCCCTGTCCAACTGCCATATCTAACTGCCATGGCACTTTGATAAACTATGGCACTTCGATAAAGTATGCATAAATGCTATATGCATAAATGCCCCCGCATTAATGCTGCCCCTTGACTATGTCTCAATATCTAGGGACGTATCTGCTTCGATCTACACAGATTTAACTCGTTAGCAATCAATCAACTAGCTTAAGACAACAGGAGACATTAAAGCTGCAGAAAAAAAAACAGACTGCAACTCAACATGGATCATAAACTGTTAAAGTAAGTGTGATGACCTTAAAGTATCATGGATTAAACAACGTAGATGAATGAGATGTATATACCAGTGATTAGCTGCAGAGCATTGCAAGTAACATGGAGTTACAATGCAAATTTCAGAAGAGATAACTCGTAGCAGAGGAGTGAGATATATACACTGTGTGCAGAATTACTAGGCAAATGAGTATTTTGATCACATGATACTTTTTATACATGTTGTCCTACTCCAAGCTGCATAGGCTTGAGAGCCAACTACCGATTAAGTAAATCTGGTGATGTGCATCTCTGTAATGAGGAGGGGTGTTGACTAATGACATCAACACCCTATATAAGGTCTGCTTAATTATTAGGCAACTTCCTTTCCTTTGGCAAAATGGGTCAAAAGAGAGATTTGACGGGCTCTGAAAAGTCCAAAATTGTGAGATGTCTTGCAGAGGGATGCAGCAGTCTTGAAATTTCCAAACTTTTGAAGCGTGATCACCAAACAATCAAGCGTTTCATGGCAAATAGCCAACAGGGTCACAAGAAGCGTGTTGGCCAAAAAAGGCGCAAATTAACTGCCCATGAATTGAGGAAAATCAAGCATGAAGCTGCCAAGATGCCATTCGCCACCAGTTTTGCCATATTTCAGAGCTGCAACGTTACTGGAGTATCAAAAAGCACAAGGTGTGCGATACTCAGGGACATGACCAAGGAAAGGAAGGTTGAAAAACGACCACCTTTGAACAAGAAACATAAGATAAAATGTCAAGAATGGGCCAAGAAATATCTTGACTGATTTTTCAAAGATTTTATGGACTGATGAAATGAGAGTGACTCTTGATGGGCCAGAGGCTGGATCAGTAAAGGGCAGAGAGCTCCACTCCTACTCAGACGCCACCAAGGTGGAGGTGGGGTACTGGTATGGGCTGGTATCATCAAAGATGAACTTGTGGGACCTTTTCGGGTTGAGGAAGGAGTGAAGCTCAACTCCCAGACCTACTGCCAGTTTCTGGAAGACAACTTCTTCAAGCAGTGGTACAGGAAGAAGTCGGTATCGTTCAAGAAAAACATGATTTTCATGCAGGACAATACTCCATCACATGCATCGAACTACTCCACAGTGTGGCTGGTCAGTAAAGGTCTAAAAGAAGAAAAAATAATGACATGGCGCCCTTGTTCACCTGATCTGAACCCCATAGAGAACCTGTGGTCCATCATAAAATGTGAGATCTACAGGGAGGGCAAACAGTACACCTCTCGGAGCTGTGTCTGGGAGGCTGTGGTGGCTGCTGCATGCAATGTTGATCGATAACAGATCAAGCAATTGACAGAATCTATGGATGGAAGGCTGTTGAGTGTCATCATAAAGAAAGGTGGCTATATTGATCACTAATTTTTTTTGTTTTTGTTTTTGCATGTCAGAAATGTTTATTTCTAAATTTTGTGCACTGATATTGGTTTACCTGGTGAAAATAAACAAGTGAGATGGGATTATATTTGCTTTTTATTAAGCTGCCTAATAATTCTGCACAGTAATAGTTACCTGCACAAACAGATATCCTCATAAGATAGCCAAATCTAAAAAAAAAAACACTCCAACTTCCAAAAATATTAAGCTTGGATATTTATGAGACTTTTGGGTTGATTGAGAACATAGTTGTTGATCAATAATAAAAATAATCCTCTAAAATACAACTTGCCTAATAATTCTGCACACAGTGTATACCAGTATATAGTATATACATGCTGCTTTAAAGTGCCATCCATTCAGCTGACAAGCCTTGCAATGTGCTGATCATTAGAAAGTATATCACAGGGCATGTCAGCTGAAGGCACTTCTATAGGCTCTACTATATTCGGCCTACCTGCACACGCAGCAGATGTCCTTGACAATGACCGTTCCAGGTCAAAACTTTGGACAAGAGCTATTTTTGACTCCTTGCTGGATCAAAATAAATTAATACTGCAGCAAGACCCACAGTCTCATTTCATTTTCTTTTGTGGTTCCAACCTCAACAAGTCTGGACCACGAGTCCTTTCCTCAAGCACACAATTCTTTCAAAACGACAATGTGTCAGTCTTTCTCCTTCTAATAATTTGTAGACATCATAACATATCTGCCAAAAGTCCGTTCTCTATAGCATTCCAGACAACAAATGGTCATCAAAGTTGGCCATAGCCATAATAATTATAATGGTAAATTCTACCATTTCTGATATTGTGGTTGATAATTTACAGCTGAGGGTGGAAATAATTGAATCTATTTGTTTCAAATGAAATTCTGGACATATTTTTTTAAAATTTGCAGACGCTGGTGAGTTAAAATAATTTGCAATTAGATTCTCTTGGATTGCCCAAAAAATGCATGTCACCTATTTATACAATGCATGATTGCATCGGCCACAGAAGGCTGACATGACTGAAGGAGCCGTACCTCTGACTTCTCAATAATGCCTTGTAGCTATCACATTACATCGTAAAGCGCAGCCAATCAGGAAGGAATATTATAGCCTGCATAAAAACCTAAGCAGAGAATGCATTAGTCATTTTTGGGTGATTTCATATAGTGAGAGAATATCAGAGCTCACAGCTCAATAATAGACACAGAGAGAAAAAGCCCTAAAATATTGTACAGATACTGCAGACAGTAGTTGAACAACTGCAGCAGTGAAGAAGATTATTGTAGTAGTCTTTGAATAACACAGATATTATAACTGATAGGGAGGTGGGGAAGACAGATAGGAGATGTGTCATCAGCAGTGCCAGACTTAGTGGGATTGATCAGTTATATGGTGTAGCTGGCAGCTTTCCTTCTGCATTTGTATTAGAATTACACTTGTTCTTCATTCTTAATGTACTAGAAAGCAGAACCAAGAGACAGTATAATACTTTTTACAGAAATAAAATCTGAAACCAGTGTCAGACGGAGTACATGCTTGTCACAAGCAACTGTACTGAATTTTTGCATTACTAGTACAATCATTTTTGTTAAGGGGGAGAGTAATTGTTTTTAAAGATACAAAAGAAAATTCCCTAACATTCAGACATTTGTGACTGTCTGACAAAGTGTGTGTATTGCAAATAGTGTTTTTGCTTATCTGTTTTACTAGTCAAATTTTACACCCATACAAACTACACCAATGCACACCACACTTACTGCGGGGGCTGGCTTTTTGGGAGTTTTTGCTTGCGTGTTATTAAGTCTGTTTTGGCAAGGGTTAAATAATTGGGGTTGAAAAGATGGCAGAGAGACGAGGGATAGTTTTTGCATCGGTTTTTAATAAAAACAAACAAACAGAAAAAAGGGTAATTAAAAGATCTGTTGGTTACTATTGAGTTACTATTCTTTTCTCTGGTGAGATCAATTTACTAAGGCTGCATTTGCATAAGGTTCTAATTCTAGGAAACCTCAAAGTGTTACACACATCTTTTCAAGGCAATTGGAGTACCGGCAATATTTTCAAATTCTAATTCACCAAGTTTGACACATTTTTCCCAAAATTTGCAAAACATCATGAATTTGAACTACAAAAGATTCAATAATCTATAAACTAAAAGGTAGATGTCAGGGGGAACAAGTATACCATGACAATTTTACCTAGGGTTATACTTAGTGTCTAAGAAAGCTGCTTATAGCCTCCTGCCCATCTAGAATAAATTGCCCAAGCCAAAGACAAATTGTATGGGGAGCTTAAAGAGGTTTTCCATTACTAATTTCCCCTCTTTTCAGTTATCCTAAGTTTTCCTAACTAACACTTTTCTACTACACTATTAGTACCTGCCTGGCTCCTGTAAGCTCATCTCTCTGTGGGTCATATATCCTTCTGTTTTGATTCTGGCTCTGCCATTTCCGATCTGGGGAACAGAATCAGATGAATAGAGCAGGTCATGTCACAGGTGGGGGCAGGGCAACATCTCGGTGAGAGACAGCAGTCTGGACATGCAAGCTCTGACCAGACTTCACTCTCCTCTCTGCTTGGGTGCTGCTTTTGACGTGCCCCCAGGGCCGTGGGGTACTCGACAGCCGGGCCTCCGGTTGCCGGGGAATATCACGGTGGCTGGCCCGGTCCGTGACCCAGGGCGGTCAGTAAAAGGGGAAATAGTTTATAGGGGATTTGGGAAAGTTCGTGACGCCACCTGTGGATTCTGGTAAGAGGTTACCAGCGCTGCGGCAGTCCACTGAGGCTGATGTTAGGGGCAGTTATGATGGGACGGCTCCCCACAGGTGACAAAAATTTTGAAAAAATTATCAATTTTCAAACTTTGTATTGTAATTACCCTAAACCAGTTAGTCATAGCAGAAAAACATGTTATAACACATTTCTCATATGTCTATTTTACGTCAACATCATTTTTCAAACAACCTTTTATTTTGATAGAATTTTAGAAGGATAAAACTTAAGTAGCAATTTTTCAGTTTTTTTCAAGGAAATTTACAAATCTTATTTTTTATTAACTTATTCAGTTTTGAAGTGACATTTTGGGGTCTATATATTGGAAAAAAAATCTCAAAGTGATATTATTTTAAAAATTGCCCCCCTCAAATTATTCAAAACTGCAGTAAAAACGGCAAAAAATCACAATATTTTTGCGCAACTTGGACTTGCTTCAAAATTTTGTGACTATTCAATGGAATTTGATGAATCGGGGCCTGAGTACATAGCACTTTGGCTTATTCTGTGACAGAAATGTGCACCACAACTCTGGTGCACTTTTTGGTGCACGGTGTGCAATGGTAGAATACGCCAATTTCTGACAAGCCACATCCTTTAAGCAAGGCCACTTCACTTATCTGACAAGGTGCAGAAAGTGTTTAAAACATAATGAATATGGTGTAAATCATAGAAAAGACATTACAATTTGAGAGTCCTAGTAGTTGATACCTTTTAATGGCTAACTGAAAAGACGGCAACAAATTGCAACCTTTCGAGACTACTAGCGCCTCTTCATCAGGCATAGAATAGCACAAAATCTGAAGAGTCACATATTTATGCTCAACGGGACACAAATAATGCAATAGATAAAACAAGTGACGTCACTATGGGAGAGGGATAAACAGTTGTGGCCGTAAATGTCGGAACAGTTCATAGATAAGGAGTGTGAAAGTTTTATTGTCCTGTGATTGAGGTCTGGTCCATGTTTGTGATGCCCCCACATGGTCTGAGGAGCACATTCCTTAGTTGATATAGAAAGGCATAAATACATGCAACACATTCATTCCTGCACTGAGTGTGTCAAAGGTTGTCATAAGTTTGTACTCCCAGACTCTACTGTCTCTCTGAGATTTGTAGTTACCTTTTAATACTAGTAATTTCATGTTCTATGCCTGATGAAGTAGGTAGTCTCGAAAGCTTGCAATTTGTTACTGTCTTTTCAGTTAGCCATTAAAAGGTATCAACCACTGAGGACTCTCAAATCGTAATATTTTTTTATTGGCTAACATGGTACAAATATATATATTTTTTCCTGTATCATAGAAAAGACAGCATTTATGAGCCAACTGCACAAGAATTCTGTGATACTTAGTTTGATAAATCTCCCCTTATATAGTAAATGCAGAACTTGCATAGCAATACTAAAGTACAACTGAAACACAACTGAAACAGCAATATATTAATGTGTAGCTGGTGTTAACTATAGAACTACAGGATATTATCAGCAGCTCATTGCTGTCACTTTTGTTACTTTACTTTGAATATGTAATGGTATCTACATTGCCCAGACACCATTGTAGCTTATTTACTTGTTAGATAAGGCATATATGCAATAATTATCTGTTGCATGTAATTCTTCACCTCATTAACCCCTTAATAACATCTGACGTACTAATACGCGTCTGTGCCCTGGGACTTAAGAGCCAGACCCGTATTAGTATGTCATCGCGATCGCGCGCGCACACAGGCTGTGCGGGCGCAATCACCGCCGGGTGTCAGCTGATTGTCACAGCTGACACCCGGTTCTATGTGCAGGGAGCGGTCCTGCACCGCTCCCAGCACAATAACCCCCGCGATGCTGCGATCGAAGTCGATCGAAGTCGATCGCGGCATTGCGGGGGCAAGGGGAGGTGATCGGCGATACTCACCTCCTCTTCCGGCTTCCAGCGCAGTCTGCAAAGGCTTCCCGGGTGTTGCCATGACGACCCGATGTAGTCATGACAACATCCGGGTCACCAGAGAGCAGGAAGATTGCTTGGACATGCGCAGTGCATCTCCAAGCAATCTTCACACTGTGCATTTCTGACAGCCTTCATGGCATAGGGATGGTGCTCCATTCCTGTGCCATGCAGGCGATCAGAAAAAAAAAAGTGAAAGTCCCAGAATGGGACAAAGTAATAAGTGTATAAACTGTGTGAAAGTGGAAAAAAAAAAAAATGTGCAAAAATATTATAAAAAAATAAAAAAAATAATACACCAAAAATAAAAATATAATGTACCCATCAATAAATATTATTATAAAAAAAATTTAAAAAAAACAATAAAAGTACACATATTTGGTATCGCCGCGTCCGGAACAACCTGACCTATAAAACTGTCCCACTAGTTAACCCCTTCAGTGAACACGGTAAAAAAAAAAAAAAAAAAACGAAGCAAAAAACAATGCTTTATCACCATACAGCCAAACAAAAAGTGGAATAACACGCGATCAAAAAGACGCATATAAATAAAAATGATACCGCTGAAAACGTCATCTCGTCCCGCAAAAAACTAGCTGCCATACAGCTCCATCATCCGAAAAATCAAAAAGTTACAGCTCTCAGAATAAAGCGATGCAAAAGAATAATTTTTTCTATAAAATAGCTTTTATTGTGTAAAAATGCCAAAACATAAAAAACAATATAAATGTGGTACCGCTGTAAATGTACTGACCCGAAGAATAAAGCTACCTTATCAATTTTACCACACCCAGAGCAAAATAAAAAAATGTAAAAAAACACAATTCCTGATTTGTTGGTTTTTGTTTATTCTGCCTCCCAAAAATCGGAATAGAAAGCGATCAAAAAATGTCACGTGCCTGAAAATGGCACCAATAACAACGTCAAGTCATCCCGCAAAAAACGAGCCGTCACATGACTGTCTGCCAAAATCTGGAAAAATTATAGCTCTCAAAATATGGCGATGCAAAAACTAGATTTTACAAAAAATGCGTCTTTTAGTGTGTGACAGCTGTCAGTCATAAAAACCCCATATGATTCTGGCATTGCTGTAATCACACCAAGCCGAAGAATAAAGTCGTCTAATCACTTATACCGCACAAGGAACGGCGTCAAAAATAAACTCTTGGGTTAGGATTGGGCTAGGGTTAGGGCTGGGTTTGGGGCTAGGGTTGTGCTGGGGCTAGGGTTGTGCTGGGGCTAGGGTTGTGCTGGGGCTAGGGTTGTGCTAGGGTTAGGGCTGGGGTTGGGATTTTTTTCAAAAGTAAGAAAAAAAGATGACGATATGGCGACTAGTGTTGAGAGCAAGTGCTCGCTACTTGAGTTTGCATCGGGTGCTCTGGTATGCATTGAGTATCGTGGGTATTTGAGTGACATGCTCGAGTCTCTGCCCCATATGCTTCGCGGCCAAAAAACTTTACGGGGATTGCCTGCCATGCACGAGCGATCCCCGCATGTTTTATTTTGGGTGTCTAATAACCGCGAAACATGCGGAGCAGGGACTCGAGCATGTCACTCGAGCACACGCTGTACATGGTGCATACCTGAGTACCCGATGCAAACTCAAGTAGCGAGCACTTGCGCTCAAGAATAATGACAACTTATTCAATATGATGACCTAATGTAAAAAATTCTGTGCCGTACCTCTGGGTTCAAAATGTTCACTATACACCTTAATTAAATCCTTGAGGGGTATAGTTTCCAAAATGGGGACACTTGTGGGGGAGCTCCACTGTTTAGGCACATCATGGGCTCTCCAAACGCGACATGGTGTCCGCTAACAAATTGAATGGAAAATCGGCTCAAATTGTTAGCGGACGCCATGTTGCGTTTGGAGAGCCCCTGTGTGCCCAAACATTGGAGCTCCCCCACAAGTGACCCCATTTTGGAAACTAGACCCCCCAAGGCACCTATCTAGATGCATAGTGAGCACTTGGAATCCCCAGGTGCTTCACAAATTGATTCGTAAAAATGAAAAAGTGAAAAAAAAAACCACTTTTTCATTTTTATGAATCAATTTGTGAAGCACCTGGGGTTCCAAGTGCTCACTATGAATCTAGATAGGTGCCTTGGGGGGTCTAGTTTCCAAAATGGGGTCACTTGTGGGGGAGCTCCAATGTTTGGGCACGCAGGGACTCTCTAAATGCAACATGGTATCCGCTAACAAATTGAATGGAAAATCAGCTCAAATTGTTAGCGGACACCACATTGCGTTTGGAGAGCCCCTCTGTGCCCAAACTTTGGAGCTCCCCCACAAGTGACCCCATTTTGGAAACTAGACCCCCCAAGGCACCTTTCTAGATGCATAGTGAGCACTTGGAACCCCCAGGTGCTTCACAAATTGATTCGTAATAATGAAAAAGTGAAAAAAAAAACACTTTTTCATTTTTATGAATCAATTTGTGAAGCACCTGGGGTTCCAAGTGCTCACTATGAATCTAGATAGGTGCCTTGGGGGGTCTAGTTTCCAAAATGGGGTCACTTGTGGGGGAGCTCCAATGTTTGGGCACACAGGGACTCTCCAAATGCAACATGATATCCGCTAACAAATTGTCGGCTCAAATTGTTAGCGGATATCATGTTGAATTTGGAGAGTCCCTGTGTGCCCAAACATTGGAGCTCCCCCACAAGTGACCCCATTTTGGAAACTAGACCCCCCAAGGCACCTATCTAGATTCATAGTGAGCACTTGGAACCCCAGGTGCTTCACAAATTGATTCATAAAAATGAAAAAGTGTTTTTTTTTTCACTTTTTCATTATTACGAATCAATTTGTGAAGCACCTGGGGGTTCCAAGTGCTCACTATGCATCTAGAAAGGTGCCTTGGGGGGTCTAGTTTCCAAAATGGGGTCACTTGTGGGGGAGCTCCAAAGTTTGGGCACAGAGGGGCTCTCCAAACGCAATGTGGTGTCCGCTAACAATTTGAGCCGATTTTCCATTCAATTTGTTAGCGGATACCATGTTGCATTTAGAGAGTCCCTGTGTGCCCAAACATTGGAGCTCCCCCACAAGTGACCCCATTTTGGAAACTAGACCCCCCCAAGGCACCTATCTAGATGCATAGTGAGCACTTGGAACCCCTAGGTGCTTCACAAATTGATTCGTAAAAATGAAAAAGTGTTTTTTTTTTCACTTTTTCATTATTACGAATCAATTTGTGAAGCACCTGGGGGTTCCAAGTGCTCACTATGCATCTATAAAGGTGCCTTGGGGGGTCTAGTTTCCAAAATGGGATCACTTGTGGGGGAGCTTCAAAGTTTGGGCACAGAGGGGCTCTCCAAACGCAATGTGGTGTCCGCTAACAATTTGAGACGATTTTCCATTCAATTTGTTAGCGGATACCATGTGGCATTTAGAGAGTCCCTGTGTGCCCAAACATTGGAGCTCCCCCACAAGTGACCCCATTTTGGAAACTAGACCCCCCAAGGCACCTATCTAGATGCATAGTGAGCACTTGGAACCCCTAGGTGCTTCACAAATTGATTCGTAAAAATGAAAAAGTGTTTTTTTTTCACTTTTTCATTATTACGAAGCAATTTGTGAAGCACCTGGTGGTTCCAAGTGCTCACTATGCATCTAGAAAGGTGCCTTGGGGGGTCTAGTTTCCAAAATGGGGTCACTTGTGGGGGAGCTCCAAAGTTTGGGCACAGAGGGGCTCTCCAAACGCAATGTGGTGTCCGCTAACAATTTGAGCCGATTTTCCATTCAATTTGTTAGCGGATACCATGTTGCATTTAGAGAGTCCCTGTGTGCCCAAACATTGGAGCTCCCCCACAAGTGACCCCATTTTGGAAACTAGACCCCCCCAAGGCACCTATCTAGATGCATAGTGAGCACTTGGAACCCCTAGGTGCTTCACAAATTGATTCGTAACAATGAAAAAGTGTTTTTTTTTTCACTTTTTCATTTTTACGAATCAATTTGTGAAGCACCTGGGGGTTGCAACTGCTCACTATGCATCTAGATAGGTGCCTTGGGGGGTCTAGTTTCCAAAATGGGGTCACTTGTGGGGGAGCTCTAATGTTTGGGCACACAGGGGCTCTCTAAACGCAACATGGTGTCCGCTAATTATTCAAGCAAATTTTACAATCAAAAAGTCAAATGGCGCTCCTTCCCTTCCGAGCCCTACAGTGCGCCCAAACAGTGTTTTTTCCCCAAATATTGGGTATCTGCGTGCCCAGGGGAAATTGCACAACAAATTTTGCGGTCCATTTTTTCTTGTTACCCCTGTGAAAATAAAAAAAATTGGGTCTAATGTAACATTTTTGTGAAAAAAGTTAAATGTTCATTTTTTTCTTCCACATTCAAAAAATTCCTATGAAGCACCTGAAGGGTTAATAAAGTTCTTGAATGTGGTTTTGAGCACCTTGAGGGGTGCAGTTTTTAGAATGGTGTCACTTTTGGGTATTTTCTGTCATAAAGACCTCTCAAAGTGACTTCAAATGTGATGTGGTCCCTAAAAAAATGGTTTTATAAATTTTGTTGGAAAAATGAGAAATCGCTGGTCAACTTTTAACCCTTATAGCTCCCTAACAAAAAAAAATTTTGGTTCCAAAATTGTGCTGCTGTAAAGTAGACATGTGGGAAATGTTATTTATTAACTCTTTTGTGTGACATATCGCTCTGATTTCAGGGCTTAAAAATTCAAATTTTGAAAATTGCAAAATTTTCTAAATTTTCGCCAAATTTCCACTTTTTTCACAAATAAACGCAAGTGATATCGAAGAAATTTTTCCACAGTCATGAAGCACAATATGTCACGAAAAAACAATCTCAGAATCAGGGTGATCCGTTGAAGCGTTCCAGAGTAATCACCTCATAAAGTGACAGTGGTCAGAATTGTAAAAATTGGCCCGGTCATTAACGTGCAAACCACCCGCGGGGCTTAAGGGGTTAAGCAGATCATGGACTTTATTATCCTATCGCCCAAATCCTTGTATATATTCAGAATGTAAGTCTACTCATTTCATGCAAGTTTACATGAGGTTATCAACTTACTTTGTAATAGCTATGCAATTTATCATTGTCAGAAATACATAATGCCAGTGTGGAGAGCCTGTTTCATGGACACAGTTTACAATCAATTAATTTGATTTATACCAGTACTGAAAACATTTAGTAGAACTCAGAAAAAAAATGTTTCATCTTCCAAATAAAGCAGGAAAGTCCAGAAAAAAATATAAGGGTATGTGCGTACAAAAAAGTGTTTGTTGCATTTCTTAATTGTTTTTTTCCCATTCATTAGAATAGGTGAATAACGCTGCAAAAAAACGCTGAAGGAGTTGACATGCTGCAGATTCGATACTACTTCAAATAAAAAATAAGCAACATTTATTTATTTTACTCACTTATATAGCACCATTAATTCCACAGTGTTTCTTTACAGACATTATCATCACTGTCCCCATTGGGGCTCACAATCTACATTCAGTATGTCTTTGGAGTGTGGAAGGAAACTGGAGTACCCAGAGGAAACCAATGCAAACACAGGGAGAACATACAAACTCCTTGCAGATGTTGCCCTTGGTGGGATTTGAACCCAGGACCCCAGTGCTGCAAGGCTGCAGTGCTAACCACTGAGCCAGTGTGCTGCTTCCAACATGTGGAAGAGATTTCAGAAAACTCATTCACTTTGCTGGGACAATAAAATGCTGCCCTTTCCACGGCAAAAACGCCCAGGAAAAATGCGAAGTGTGAACTTACGCTTATTTTAAATCAGTAAAAAAATAGTTACAAAAAATATACAGTAAGTTATACGTAATATGGCTAATTGCAATCACTAATTGCTGGTTTATACTATTGCTTGTATTTCACAATAAGGTTGTGTTGACTGGATAATTAGTGCTCATAGGAAATATTTTTCAAACTTTTGTTTTATGGTTTTTCATATGCAAGGAGGCTTACAGAAGGCATATTCAGAAATATAATTTCGTGATTCTCATAATTATACAGAATAAAAAAATGCTTTGTTTCATGAATAATAAATTATCAGAGGCTTGAACTTTCACTAATACGATGTGTATCATTATTTCTTCTAGTGTGGAAACTGTTTATTTCTAGTGGCATCATTAGATATATACATTTACAGTAAAGAGGTTCTGCTTATCAAGGAAATTGGAGGCATATTACTAGGCTATGGCACAAGTGTCTGATCAGTCTGCTGTGATCCTTACTGATAAGGTGCCAGTAACACTGTGGAAGCTGCTGTAAGATGGTAAATGATTTTGTCTGTGGAATACAGGATCTTTCTCAATAATGAAACAGTGAAAATACAGCTTACCACAGCACAGATAGACAGCAGTACTACATAAGTAGCACTAAAGTATATCCCTCAGAGAGGTGCCACTAGACATCTAATCAATGCATTCACATCAGTGAGGCAGCGCTCCCGATTGGATTTGGATTTGGATTGGATGCCACAAAGCACTAATTTATTGTGGCTAATAACAGGCATTTCACCAGTGACTATGCTGTGTTTTCTGCAGATTGGCACTCTCTGCAGCATATAAGTTAAATTTGCTGTCAAGTTGTAATTGCTCCGAAAAGTTCATGTGCATTGAACATTTTGTGTATACCATAAACCAGCTGTACTGAAAATGCATTATTTCTACATAATCTGAACAATGTAAGACATTTGGTAACAATAAAAATGCCATGACTGTATTTTCTGAAGTCAGGAAATGAGCTGGAGCTTAAAACTTTCCACAACATCAGCAACTGGTCAGCTCCATGAAAGTCTCAAAGTATGAAACCTTCTTTTTTGGGCCACTTAAGATGTAATTTCGCATACCGCATATACTGGAGGATAAGCCAACCTGAATATAAGCCGAGGCACCTAATTTTACCACAAAAACTGGGACTCGAGTATAAGCCTAGGGTGGGAAATGCAGCAGCTACTGGTAAATTTCCCCATCCTGGTAAGCATTGCCCACTCATCACCAATGCTGGTATGCATGGCCTCCTCATCCGCAATCCTGGTATGCATGGCCCCCTCACCCCCAAACCTGGTATGCATGGCCCCCTCATCACCATTCCTGGTATGCATGGCCCTCCCATCCCCAAAGCTGGTATGCATGGCCCCTTCATCCCCATTCTGGTATTCATGGCCCCCTCATCACCAATCCTGGTATGCATGGCGCCCCATCACTGCACACATGAAAAAAAAAATAAACAATTCTACTTATCTTCCTTCCCTCTACTCCAGCGCTGCGTCCTTAATAGCGTACACTGTCAGTCGCAGCCGCTGACTTTCTGCTGCTGCTCAGCGATCCTGTGTGCCCCCTACTACAGAGAATGAATATTCACTCCTCTCCACACCCATGGGAGTGGCGAAGAGTGAATATTCATATTCTCTAATGGCGGGCACAGAGGATTGCTGAGCCACCTGCTGCGATTAACAGTGTGCGCTATTGAGGAGAATGAATATTCACTCCTCTCCATTCCCATGGGCGCGAAGAGGAGTGAATATTCATTCTCTTTAGTAGTGGGCGCATGTGATTGCTGTAGCAGCCAGCTACCGCTACTGCCTGTGCCCTGTTCTTCCACTGCCGTCTCCCCGCCCCACCATCCACAGAAAGAATGTAAGTGCAACCCTCACTCTAGTATAAACCAAGAGGGGCTTTTTCAGCATAACAAATGTGCTGAAAAAGTCAGCTTATACACCAGTGTATATGGTAGTTATCCAAACCATCCTTCAGTGGCGTGCAAGCGTAAATCAATAAAATTATCAATATACATTATTTCTGAAAACGGTACAGGTGATCTGATCTGGGTTTCTAACTGTCCAGAATTTCAAAATAGTCTGTAAAAATAGGGCACTTTTTTCCCTGTCCATAAAAAAAATTAAGGTGTTCATGATTTTTTGAACTTGAAGAAACTGATGTCTTCATATAAGAATTATGGGCTATAGACAAGGGCCACCTATAATCGTAATGGTTTATTATGGTCTTTCAATGTGTCTGTGAGATGTGTGTCAGCTGACCAGGGTGGTATAAATGGGTATATCTGTATACATCAGTATAATACTGTACCAGTTGTAAATAGATTTGATCTTCTGCAGTAATGTTGTTATTTGGTCACAAGATGTCGCAGTTGCCTAAACATTACTGAAAGACTGTAGATACATATTGAATGTCAGAGGTTGAGCTACAATCTGAGGTGATGAACACAGGAAAAGGAAGTGCCATCTTAAGGGCAGCCTGCAGTTATTGAGAACAGGGAGAGGATGTGCCGGAGGGGAATCCAACGACATCCTCTCATGGAAGCATCTCACTGAGACCAGAGCAGCAGCAGAGTGGGGCTGATCGTGTCCATGACCAGAACCTGTCCAGGTATGCAGAGACTTCTGCCAGGGATGCTGTTGAGAGACGGAAAAGGCCAGGACCTAGTGTGAGAGGTGTTGAATACCGCTGAGGAGTTAAGTCACAGTCATCAACAGTACCATTCACCTGCTGGAGGGACCTCGCATCCATCCATATTCACCGATTGTCCGCAGCATACCCGGGTCAGCAAGAAAACTAAGGACCATTGCGCCGCTGCAGTGGATAACCGTGCACACACCTCACTACATTCTGGCGCCAAAGTACTCTAGGCTGAGATAGAGCCTGTAGTCAGATAGGCATATTGACTGTTTCAGGCCACGTTTATTGCCAAAATCAGCGACTGAAACTTACAGATTTGCTGCCACGTTTTCTGTTTGTTCCGTAATTAAGAATCCTAATCCACGCCTAGGTGCCGACACGGCACGCAATGTACTTCAGAACAAACTTCTTTTTCTTTCAGGAGAGAGTTTGTAACATACCTGGTCCATCTCCCACTGTGCAAGAGTGCGCACTTGATTTCCAGTCCAAACTGCCACTCTGGCTTCTTTCCATACTGTCTGCTTTGCTCTGCTCTGGCTGCTTAGGGCGACGCCCGCCGGACTTCCTGTTTCTTGTAGCTGCTGCAGACACACCCCTAATGCGTCCTCAGCCTATTGCTGTCTGTCACCTGGTATTTAAACCAGCTCCTCCTTGGAATCCATGCCTGAGCATCTTGTTCCGTCAGTTGGCTTCTTGTCACTGATGTGCCAGGTCCTGTCTATGTTTCCTGACTTACGGTATCAGTTCCCGTGTCTGAACTGTGTCCTGTCTGTGCACTCTAGCCAGCTGTCTGTCTGCCTTCCTGGAGGCTGTATTTCCAGGTCTGTCTGAACACGCTCCTAGCCTGTTCGTCCCGCCCTCTGGGGGCCGCATACCCAGACTCGCTCCTTTATTTGTTGCAGTACAGTTCCTGTCTGAACTGTCTTCTAACCTGCTTCCTGTTTCTCTCTATGTCCATACCTTCCCTTTTTCTGCAGAGTCTGAACCTGCTCCTAACTCCTACTCGTTTTCGCTGTACTTCTCTTTGTGAGTTTAGAGTCCACTCGCTACTTCATTGCAAGTATCTTGTGTGTATCTGGTTCCGCCTTTCCCTTCCTGTCTATTCCATGTGAACAGAGCCCTGTCCCCTCTGCTCTGCCTTGCTCACCGCTCTGGCGGTTCTTGCCTGCTCTGCCTTGCTCACCGCTTCGGCGGTTCTAGCCTGCTCTGCCTTGCTCGCCGCTCCGGCAGTTTCTGCCTGCTCTGCCTTGCTCACTGCTCTGGCAGTCTCGCTCTGCTCTGACCCTTTGCTCACTGCTCCGGCAGCCTCGCTCTGCTCTGACCCTTTGCTCACTGCTCCAGCAGTCTCGCTCTGCTCTGACCCTTTGCTCACTGCTCCGGCAGTCTCTCTCTGCTCTGACCCTTTGCTCACTGCTCCGGCAGTCTCGCTTTGCTCTGACCCTTTGCTCACTGCTCCGGCAGTCTCGCTCTGCTCTGTCCCTTTGCTCACTGCTCCGGCAGTCTCGCTCTGCTCTGACCCTTTGCTCACTGCTCCGGCAGTCTCTCTCTGCTCTGACCCTTTGCTCACTGCTCCGGCAGTCTCGCTTTGCTCTGACCCTTTGCTCACTGCTCTGGCAGTCTCGCTCTGCTCTGTCCCTTTGCTCACTGCTCCGGCAGTCTCGCTCTGCTCTGACCCTTTGCTCACTGCTCTGGCAGGCTCGCTCTGCTCTGACCCTTTGCTCACTGCTCTGGCAGTCTCGCTCTGCTCTGACCCTTTGCTCACTGCTCTGGCAGTCTCGCTCTGCTCTGACCCTTTGCTCACTGCTCCGGCAGTCTCACTCTGCTCTCACCCTTTGCTCACTGCTCCGGCAGTCTCGCTCTGCTCTGACTCTATGCTCACTGCTCCGGCAGTCTCGTCCTGCTCCACTCTCGCTTACCGCCCCTGGCGGCCTTGTCCTGCTCTACTCTCGCTCACCGCTCCAGGCGGTCTCATCTTGCTCTGCTCTTGCTCGCCGCTCTGGGCGGCCTCACTCTGCTGTGTTTGTCCACCGCATCTGTGGTTCTGTTCCTGAGTCCCAGTCTGTACTGGGTCCTATCCAATCTGTGCTCCAACCTGTCGTACCTGCCAGTACCTCCTTGCCTGCATACCAGTCGTGCTTGCCAGCTTCCACCCATCTGCATACCAGCCGTGTCTGCCTATACCCACTAGTCTGTGTGCCAGCCTAACCTGCCTGTTCCTGTATTCCCCGGTGTGGGTCAACAGCCGTGTCCGGGGTCTGACCTGGAGTGGCACCGGGTCCCTCTGCTCAGTTCCTCCTTGGTGCACTGGCGTCGTATGCCGTTGTGCGACCTTGGTCGGATTGGGTGGATACTTAGTTACGCCCCTCCAGGCATTCACTCTCTGGTACGGTCCAGTGGAATCACTACATATATACGCACATGCCAGTCAGTCCGGGCGCGTGCATTACAGAGTTTCTGAGGAACAACTAGTTCGACTTTGATAGACTTTGCTTACGGTTAAATAGCCATCGCAGTTGGTTATTTTCGGTATAGTTGAGGAGGGACTATTCCTCTGAGTTCATTGAAGTCATATTGGGATGGAAGAGGGATATTTGGTTGGGGAATAGAGGTAATTGTAAGATTGTAAACTGTTGTGCTGTACCGCAGGCGAGCCCATATATTACTCTCATATAATTGTCCCAGTTTCCAGGGTATTAACAGGTAACAGGCTGTTGGTTTAGACAGGCACGCCAGTAAGTACAGTACAGACCAAAAGTTTGGACACACCTTCTCATTTACAGATTTTTCTGTATTTTCATAACTATGAAAATTGTACATTTACACTGAAGGCATCAAAGCTATGAATTAACACATGTGGAATTATATACTTAACAAAAAATTGTGAAACAACTGAAAATATGTCTTATATTCTAGGTTCTTCAAAGTAGCCACCTTTTGCTTTGATGACTGCTTTGCACACTCTTGGCATTCTCTTGATGTGCTTCAAGAGGTAGTCACCGAAAATGGTCTTCCAACAATCTTGAAGGAGTTCCCAGAGATGCTTAGCACTTGTTGGCCCTTTTGCCTTCACTCTGTGGTCCAGCTCACCCCAAACCATCTCGATTGATTTCAGGTCTGGTGTCTGTGGAGGCCAGGTCATCTGGCGTAGCACCCCATCACTCTCCTTCTTGGTCAAATAGCCCTTACACAGCCTGGAGGTGTGTTTGGGGTCATTGTCCTGTTGAAAAATAAATGATGGTCCAACTAAACGCAAACTGGATGGAATAGCATGCCACTGCAAGATGCTGTGGCAGCCATGCTGGTTCAGTATGCCTTAAATTTTGAATAAATCCCCAACAGTGTCACCAGCAAAGCACGCCCACACCATCACACCTCCTCCTCCATGCTTCACGGTGGGAACCAGGCATGTAGAGTCCATCCGTTCACCTTTTCTGCGTCGCACAAAGACACGGTGGTTGGAACCAAAGATCTCAAATTTGGACTCATCAGACCAAAGCACAAATTTGAACTGGTCTAATGTCCATTCCTTGTGTTCTTTAGCCCAAACAAGTCTCTTCTGCTTGTTGCCTGTCCTTAGCAGTGGTTTCCTAGCAGCTATTTTACCATGAAGGCCTGCTGCACAAAGTCGCCTCTTAACAGTTGTTGAAGAGATGTGTCTGCTGCTAGAACTCTGTGTGGTATTGACCTGGTCTCTAATCTGAGCTGCTGTTAACCTGCGATTTCTGAGGCTGGTGACTCGGATAAACTTATCCTCAGAAGCAGAGGTGACTCTTGGTCTTCCTTTCCTGGGGCGGTCCTCATGTGAGCCAGTTTCTTTGTAGCGCTTGATGGTTTTTGCAACTGCACTTGGGGACACTTTCAAAGTTTTCCCAATTTTTCGCACTGACTGACCTTCATTTCTTAAAGTAATGATGGCCACTCGTTTTTCTTTACTTAGCTGCTTTTTTCTTGCCATAATACAAATTCTAACAGTCTATTCAGTAGGACTATCAGCTGTGTATCCACCAGACTTCTGCACAACACAACTGATGGTCCCAACCCCATTTATAAGGCAAGAAATCCCACTTATTAAACCTGACAGGGCACACCTGTGAAGTGAAAACCATTTCCGGTGACTACCTCTTTAAGCTCATCAAGAGAATGCTAAGAGTGTTCAAAGCAGTCATCAAAGCAAAAAGTGGCTACTTTGAAGAACCTAGAATATAAGACATATTTTCAGTTGTTTCACACTTTTTTGTTAAGTATATAATTCCACATGTGTTAATTCATAGTTTTGATGCCTTCAGTGTGAATATACAATTTTCATAGTCATGAAAATACAGAAAAATCTTTAAATGAGAAGGTGTGTCCAAACTTTTGGTCTGTACTGTACATTTATAGAAAGTATAGTAAGTACAGGTTGTTTGGGCGGAATGCTGTACAGCAAAAGTGTCTCTGCCTCCCACTTGAATGTCTGTATAATGTTTTGATTGTTTTATATTTTCTGGTTGTGTCATCCACATAACTAAGGAAAATAGCTACGGTGAGGAACTCACCCCGGTACACGACTTCCATGTGTGTGAAAAAAATATTATCCTCTATTCTGTCAGCTGTGCTCATTTAGTTAGGTAAACTAAGGCAGACAGCCCCTTCATCACATCCCTTACACGAAGAGGAAATGAAACACTCTGCCTGTGTTGCAATGACACAAGTAACACAAGAAAAGCAATATTTCCGGTTCATCCGTATGGTTTTCAGAATTAAAATATACAAATTAGTTTAATTCTTACATTTACAAATGACTGAAGGACTGTTAGGCTCACCTAATGAGGTGGATTCTGCAGGTCAGGGTGTATATATGGACCCAGGTCAGGGTGTACACATGGACCCTGGGCATTAGCACAGCAGGCTGGACGGCATGTGGAACAGTAGGACCTAGACAACTGATTATGCAGGTCAGCAGGCAAATAAGAGTGGCAGGATATGTTGCAATCCACGGGAGGGCAGATGAAGACGATAATGGCAGGTCTGAAGTAGCACACAGATGTAAGTGGCAGAGTCACTTAATGTGAACAGTCTCTAATGGCAGTTTGTTATCTTCAGAGCAAATAATGGGTTAAGCGGCAGAGAGCTAGACAGCTGGTTAACCAGCATATCTGATGGTTGGTAGAAATGACAGGGGTGTGCAAAGATAATTGCAGCATAGCATCTAAATATAAGTTTATATTGTTTACTGCAAAAGATGGGTTAACCCCTTTACCCCGAGGGTGGTTTGCACGTTAATGACCGGGCCAATTTTTACAATTCCGACCACAGTCACTTTATGAGGTAATACCTCTGGAACGCTTCAACGGATCCCCCTGATTCTGAGATTGTTTTTTCGTGACATATTGTACTTCATGATAGTGGTAAAATTTCTTCAATATCACTTGCGTTTATTTGTGAAAAAATCTGAAATTTGGCGAAAATGTAGAAAATTTCGCAATTTTCAAAATTTGAATTTTTATGCCCTTAAATCAGAGATATATGTTACACAAAGTAGTTAATAAATAACATTTCCAACATATCTACTTTACATAAGCACAATTTTGGACCCAAAATTTTTTTTTTATTAGGGAGCTATAAGGGTTAAAATTTGACCAGCGATTTCTCATTTTTTACAACAAAATTTACAGAACCATATTTTTAGGGACCACATCACATTTGAAGTGACTTTGAGGGACCTTTATGACAGAAAATACCCAAAAGTGACACCATTCTAAAAACTGCATCCCTAAAGGTGCTCAAAACCCGATTCAAGAAGTTTATTAACCCTTCAGGTACTTCACAGGAATTTTTGGAAAGTGGAAGATAAAAATGAACATTTAATTTTTTTCACAAAAATGTTACTTTAGACCCCAATTTTTTTATTTTTGCAAGGGTAACAGGAAAAAATGGACCCGAAAATTTGTTGTGCAATATCTCTGGAGCACAACAATACCCCATATGTGGGAGAAAACTACTTTTTGGGCGCACTGCAGGGTTCGGAAGGGAAGGAGCGCCATTTGACTTTTTGAATGTAAAATTTGCTTGAATAATTAGCTTACGCCATGTTACGTTTGGGAGGCCCCTGATTTGCCTAAACAGTGGAAACCTCTCACAAGTGACACCATTTTGGAAACTAGACCCCTCAGGGAATTTATCTAGGTGTGTGGTGAGCACCTTGAACCCACAGGTGCTTCACAGAAGTTTATAACATTGAGCAGTAAAAATAACATTTTCACATTTTTCCCACAAAAATGTTTTTCAGCCTCCAACTTAGCATTTTCATAAGGGTAACAGGATAAATTGCACCATGCAACTTGTGCAATTTCTCCTGAGTAAGCTGATACCCAATATGTAGGAGGAAAACACTGTTTGGGCGAACGGCAGGGTTCAGAAGGGAAGGAGCGCCATTTGACTTTTTGAATGTAAAATTTGCTTGAATAATTAGCTTACGCCATGTCGCGTTTGGAGACCCTCTGATGTGCCTAAACAGTGGAAACCGCCCACAACTGACCCCATTTTGGAAAATTAGACCCCTCAGGGAACTTATCTAGATGTGTGGTGAACACCCTGAACCCCCAGGTGCTTCACAGAAGTTAATAACATGGAGCTGTGAAAATAAAAAAATCAAACTTTTTCCACAAAAATGATGTTTCACCCCAAATTTTTTATTTTCACAATGATAAGAGGAGAAAATGGACCCCAAAACTTTTGTGCAATTTCGCCTGAGTACGCTGATACCCCATATGTGGGGAAAATACACTGTTTGGGCGCACGGCAGAGTTCAGAAGGGAAGGAGCACTGTGTGACTTTTTGAATTAAAAATTCGCTGGAATTGAGAGCGGACGTTATGTCATGTTTGGAGAGCCCCTGATGCGCCTAAATAGTGGAAACCCCCCACAAGTGACCCCATTTTGGAAACTAGACCCCTCAAGGATTTTATCAAGGGGTATAGTGAACATTTTGAACCCAGAGGTGCGACACAGAAATTGATAACATTAGGTCATCATATTGAAGCTCGGGTGCTCGAAGCTCGGGTCGAGCTCGCCGTGATACTCGGGTGCTCGACCCGAGCAACGAGCCCTATGTTAGTCTATGGGAGACCCAAGCATTTTTGCGGCGGCACCCCCGGCAGTCTTTTAAAAGCCTAACAAGTACCCAAAACGATAGTGACAGTGCTCAAATGACATGGGGACAGCATGGGGATCGCCCCAGGAAGCATTTCTTACCCCCAGGTCAATGCTGTCAACAACGTGGTCAGAGGTATTAAGCCACTTTTAAGCAGCATTTTTTATGCGTTTTTGCACTTTTGTATTGCTTTCAACCGTGACAAATGCATTCACAGGGAAATGTCATTTTAACATTTTACAACCTTATCTGGCCATGTGCTGTGTGACACATGCATACAGTGCTGAAAAGACAGGAGAACAGCATGGGGAAGACCCATTGAAGCATCTCTGACACCCAGGTCACTGCCTAAAAGTGTGCCCATCCGAAGTCATCCTTGCCGCATCAGAAGATGCAGACTTGCAACTAACCCCGTGCAAGTTCTTGTCCCAGGGCAGTGTTCATTTGTACCTCCCCCATTCCTTGCAATGCAAGCGCAAGTATGCAGCCTGCCACCCACCCACCCCCAGGCTGCAATACCATACTGCTTGCTTGCACTTAAAATTGGGCCTTTTAGGCATGTGGAGCCGGAATCTGGCCACCACGTCATGGCTGAGTTGGCGGCCTGGTATCCATACTCAGCCCCCAGCCACCCGGCGGCCGGGTGTCCACACTCGGTCCCCAGCTGCCAGGGGGCGGCCGGGTGTCCATACTCGGTCCCCAGCCGCCCCGCGGCCGGGTGTCCACACACGGTCCCCAGCCGCCTGGGGGCAGCCGGGTTTCTCCTTGTAACATCCCCCCACACACTTTTCTTAGCCCGGCCTGCTTTAGGGCAGCATTGGAAGAGCCCACCAGAGAACCAGACTCCTCCGGTGGGCCCTGGCTTCTCCATCAGGGGAGTTGAGAGTGCCAAGGTGATGACCATGATGATGATGATAGAAGTTAGCATCTGCTTTGTTTTCTTGGAATACAAGCGTCAGTGTGCAGCCTGCCACCCACCCACCCCTAGGCTGAAATGCCATACTGCTAGCTTGCACTTGAAATGGGACCTTTTAGTTTGGAGGAGGCCGAAGCTGGCCACTACCTCATGGCTGCTTCGGCAGCGAGGTATCCATTAGTGTTGAGCCACCCCCATAGTGTTCGAGTTCGGTTCGGTTCGTCGAACACCCGTGTGTTCGCCGAACTGTTCGTCGAACTGTTCGTCGAACACCTTCGAACACCGTTAAAACCAATGGCAGGCAAACAAAAACACATAGAAACACATAGAAAACACCTTCAAAGGTGTCCAAAACCTGACAAACTGCTCAGAAGACACAACTAACACATGGAAAAGTGACAAGTACATATAGTCATGCAAAAAGAAAAGAGGTGGAGGAGTAAAAGGAGGAGGAGACACAAATATAGGCATGCCATGCCCTTCTAAAAGCAAAGAAGTGTGAAGCCGACACGGCCAGTCCGTTCCAGCCCGTGCCACCTCCGTGTCGCTGGGTTTGTGCCAGAGCCGCGGTGGACCCTGACGTCCAGCCCCCCCTCTCCCAATACTGGTGCCTGTCCGCTGGTGGGTCGAGCGAGCCCCCGCGGTGGGGGGGGAGTAACATCTGCAGAAGAAAGACCATCTTCTGTTAGAACCTTGCTGTTAGGTTTTTTTTCCTTTGCTGGTCACATGACCTTGTTGGCCTATTTAATCCTGCTCCGCCCTTCTGGCTTTGCTGGACTTCATTGTATATCTACTTTCTAGCTAGCCTGTGCTCTGTATCTAGCTCTGTTAGTTTTCTTGGTCTACGGACCTCTATGTTCTATCTATTTTGTTTGTTCATCTGTCTGCTACTATTTCTGTTAGGAGGTGTCCCATATTCCTCCCAGTCCTTAGTACTTGTAGGGATTCCCTCCCCACATCTATAGGTCTCCGTACAGACTAGATTAGGACTTTAGCAGGTCTGATCGCAGGATCAGGTTCCCTGTTACATCGTAGGGATTCAGCTGAGTCCTATAGTAGGGACAGATCTCCTCTCTTTCCTTAGCTCTGGTAGCAGAACATAACAGTAAGTCCAGCCTGCAAATTCTCTAAGGAAAGATTTTTTTTTTTTTTTTTTGTTCCATCATGGTGTCGGTTCAGGATTTGGCTAAACACCTGCAGGGACTCTCTCTGGAAGTGGCCGAGCTCCGTCAGCACGTGAGTAACTGTCCTGGAGCATATTTCTTGGAGCCTAAGGTATGTTTGCCGGATTTATTTTTTGGTGAACATCGAGAATTTTTTTCATTTAAAAATGCTTGCTTATTGTATTTTCGTTTGAGACCCAAGTCCTCTGGGGATGAATCCCAGCGCGTAGGGTTCATAATGTCACTTTTGCGCAAAGAGCCTCAGGAGTGGGCCTTTTCTTTGCAACCTAGTGATACATGCTTCAGATCAGTGGATAGTTTTTTTTCTGCTTTAGGATTATTATATGATGATCCTGACCGTGTGGCATCAGCTGAGACTGAGTTGAGACGTTTAAAACAAGGATCAGGTAATGTGGAAAAATATTGTACTCATTTTCGTCGTTGGTCCACTCAAACAGGGTGGAACGATTCTGCTCTGAAAAGTCTATTTCTTGCTGGGCTCAGTGAAAGGGTTAAAGACCTGCTAATTGCTTATCCTACACCTGAGGATTTGCAACAGGCTATGCAATTAGCTATACGGGTGGATAGAAGACTGCGTGCTAGGGTTAATGAGAGCAAATCCTCTGCTATGTCAGTTTCTGGTTATGATAATGTGTGTACTAACAGTGGTGAACCGATGGAGATTGGATCGGTGGCACCTCGCTCTCAAGAAAAAGACCGTCGTTTTTCGGAAGGCTTGTGTTTCTATTGCGGAAAATCTGGTCATTTGATTAAAGGCTGTGAGCTTCGTATGAAGAAAGAAAAAAAAATGGTCAGTCACGCCCGTATTGCCTGTTTAAATTCCAAGGGTGTATTTTTAGCTGCTTCCACGATTGCTCAGGAAAAATTAATGGAATTTCGGGTGTTTGTTGATTGCGGGTCTACACTGAATGTAATTGATGGGGGATTCGTGGAAAAACTCAATTTAAAACCTGAACCTTTATCATCCCCCATTGCTGTGGTTTCTGTGGATGGCTCCCCTTTGAAGAATATTACTCTCAAGGTCAGTGAATTTCCTCTCACTATTAATGGTGTTCACCATGAGAAATTGGATTTGGTAGTGTTGAATAACTTGCCTTCTCCAGTAATATTGGGTTTGCCCTGGTTAAAATTTCACAATCCTGTACTGGATTGGTCTACCAGTGAAATTAAATCCTGGAGCCATAAATGTTATGACAAGTGTTGTAACGGGCGTATTGCAGCTTTGGATAGGGGAGAATTGCCTGTTCCTATTCAGGATTTTTGGAGAGTTTTTTCTGAGAAAGAATCGCAGGTTTTGCCTCCCCATAGAGACTATGATTGTTCTATTGAATTTGTCCCTGGAGCGACTCTTCCTAAAAGTCGTTTATTTAACCTTACTATTCCTGAGAGGAAGGCTTTGGAGGAATACATACAGACAAGTTTGGCCGCCGGTCACATTAGGCCCTCTAAGTCTCCTGTGGCGGTTGGATTTTTTTTTGTAAAAAAAAAGGACGGCGGTTTACGTCCTTGTCTGGATTTTCGTGAGATTAATAAGATTACTGTACGCAATCCTTACCCACTGCCATTGATTCCTGATCTGTTTAACCAGTTATTGGGGGCCAAGTGGTTCTCTAAAATTGACCTTAAGGGGGCATACAATCTGTTGCGCATGAAGGAGGGTGACGAATGGAAGACTGCTTTTAACACTCCTGTGGGTCATTTTGAGAATCTGGTTATGCCTTTTGGTCTTACTAATGCTCCTGCATTTTTTCAGAATCTGATTAATGACATCCTTAGACCTTTGATCGGTAAAAATGTGGTTGTGTATTTGGATGACATTTTGATTTATTCGCCAGATCTGGAGTCTCATTGGCGGAGCGTGCGTGAGGTATTACAGTTATTAATGGACAATTCGCTTTTTGCTAAGCTGGAGAAATGTGAGTTCGCTGTACAGAGAATTAGTTTCTTGGGCTACATTATCTCCAGCAAAGGTTTTGAGATGGATCCGGTTAAGGTTCAGGCTGTGCAGGAATGGCCTAGGCCTATTGGTTTGAAATCGATACAGAGGTTTTTGGATTTCGCCAATTACTATAGAAAATTCATAAAAAAATTTTCTAGTATTGTCAAACCTCTGACTGATCTCACCAGGAAAGGTGCTGATGCGGTTCAGTGGTCTTCTGAGGCCATTGAAGCTTTTGTGTATCTCAAGGAGAGGTTCACCTCTGCTCCCATCTTTATGCAGCCTGATGTTACTAGGCCGTTTTTGGTTGAGGTTGATGCTTCCTCTGTGGGGGTTGGCGCAGTATTGTCTCAGGATAACGGGGATGGATTACATCCCTGTGCCTTTTTTTCAAAAAAATTTTCGGAGACTGAATTCAATTACGATATTGGTAATCGGGAATTATTGGCTATTAAACTCGCATTTGAACACTGGCGCCACTTCTTGGAAGGTGCGGAATTTCCCGTTCAGGTTCTTACGGATCATAAAAATCTGATATATCTTGATGCTGCCAAGCGCCTGAATGCCCGTCAGGCTAGGTGGGCACTGTTTTTCTCGCGGTTTAATTTCTCCGTTACTTACATCCCTGGTACTAAGAATGTTAAGGCGGATGCCTTGTCTCGCAGTTTTTCTCCCATAGTCGGTGCTGAGAAAGAGGAAAACATTTTACAAGAAGGTGTTGTGATAGCTGCTTTAGACTCCGTTTTGGAAGATGAGATTCTTAAAGCTCAGGAGAATGCCCCATCTAACACTCCTCATGGGAGGTTGTTTGTGCCTGGGACCTTTAGGAGAGATTTGTTTGTTGAGTGTCACGAATCTCGGTTGGCAGGTCATCCCGGAATCTCTGAGACCAAGAGACTGGTGGGTCGCAGTTTTTGGTGGCCTGGATGGCAGAAGGAAGTCATTAAGTGGGTGCGCCAATGTACTATATGTGCTAGATCTAAGTCCTCACATACTCCTGCTGCGGGGTTACTTTGTCCTTTGGAGGTCCCCAGTGCTCCTTGGACACATTTGGCTATGGACTTTATAACTGACCTTCCCCCCTCTGAGGGTTTTACTGTCATCTGGGTGGTCGTGGACCGTTTTAGCAAGATGTGTCACTTGGTTCCCTTCGTCAAACTGCCCTGCGCTAAAACTCTCGCTAAGGCCTTTGTCAAGGAAATTGTCAGACTTCATGGCGTTCCTACTGACATTGTTTCTGATAGGGGTCCTCAGTTCGTGGCTCGTTTTTGGCGTGCCTTTTGTGACAGGTTGGGAATTCATTTGTCGTTTTCGTCCGGATATCATCCTGAATCTAATGGCCAGACAGAAAGGAAAAACCAGGATGTTGAGCAGTTCTTGCGTTGTTTTGTGGCAGACAATCAAGAGGGGTGGTCTGAGTTTCTGCCACTTGCCGAATTTGCTCTGAACAATCATACATCTTCTTCTGCTGGTTGTTCGCCTTTTTTTTGTTGTTCTGGGAGACATCCGTCGTTTGGGTCGTTCTCCAAGTTGGGATCTGCCGTGCCTGAGGAGGAGAATTTTTCCGGTGATTTGGAAAGAGTTTGGACGGATGTGCGTGGTAATCTTCATGAGGCCAACAGAAAATCTAAAGACTACTTTGATAGGAAACGACAGGAGGTTTTGTTCGCTGTTGGTGACATGGTTTGGTTGTCCTCTAGGAATCTGCGGTTGAGGATTCCTTCTAAGAAATTGGGTCCCAAGTTTGTAGGGCCCTTTAAGGTGCTTCAGGTTGTCAACCAATCTGCTGTTAGGTTGGAGGTTCCTACCTCCTGGAGAATTAATCCGGTCTTTCATGTCTCTCTGTTAAAAAAAGCTGTTGTGTCGGATGGTGACGCCTCTGCCTCTGTTCCTCCGGTGGTGGAGGACGGGGAATATGAAATTTCTCGCATCCTTGACTCTAGACGGTATAGAGGTAGTTTGCAGTATCTTGTGGCCTGGAAAGGTTTCGGACCCGAGGATAACTCTTGGGTGAGGTCAGATGATGTTTCCGCGTCCAGACTTATCAGAGCGTTTCACAGGAGATTTCCTGATAAGCCTGGTCCTAGGGGATCCGGAGGATCCTCTTAGAAGGGGGGGTACTGTTAGAACCTTGCTGTTAGTTTTTTTTTCCTTTGCTGGTCACATGACCTTGTTGGCCTATTTAATCCTGCTCCGCCCTTCTGGCTTTGCTGGACTTCATTGTATATCTACTTTCTAGCTAGCCTGTGCTCTGTATCTAGCTCTGTTAGTTTTCTTGGTCTACGGACCTCTATGTTCTATCTATTTTGTTTGTTCATCTGTCTGCTACTATTTCTGTTAGGAGGTGTCCCATATTCCTCCCAGTCCTTAGTACTTGTAGGGATTCCCTCCCCACATCTATAGGTCTCCGTACAGACTAGATTAGGACTTTAGCAGGTCTGATCGCAGGATCAGGTTCCCTGTTACATCGTAGGGATTCAGCTGAGTCCTATAGTAGGGACAGATCTCCTCTCTTTCCTTAGCTTTGGTAGCAGAACATAACATCTTCCAGCCAAACTAAAATGTCGACTTCTTTTCGTGGACAATGTGATAAGATCCCTTTCTTACGGCCACGCCAATCGCTACAAATTCCAGATGAGGCACAAAATCAGCAGGTGCTTCAACGGATATCAAGTGCTCCTTCAAGTGGGCTCTCCTCCACCTCAACTTCAACATCACAAATACTCCAGTCCTCAGAGGTGTCACCCCAATCGCACTTGCTTCCTCACAGCTCCCAAGTCTCCAGCTGCCCGTCTGAGTATGGAGTAACACAGATGGTTGAGTCTGCACAGCTGTTTACTCATACTATAGCCTGGGAAACGGAGGTCTGCTCCAGAGCTTCTGTTAATCCAGACGAGGAAATGATCTGCACTGATGCCCAGAATCTTTATGAGTCGGATCCAGGACCAGATGAAGAAGGTTCTGAGCTTAATGTAGACCCTCGTTCCCAAACTGTAACTCCTGTTGGTGAAGACAATGAGGAAGATGATGATGAGACTCAAATACCTGATTGGAGCGACAACTTGACTTTTCGGTCAGGGCAGGAAGAGGTTGGCTCTGAGGACGACGGGTGTGAGAACACACAGGGTGATGATGACGAGGTTGGAGATCCCACTTACTGTCAACCCACAGTCAGCCAGTCGATGAGGTCAGCAGAGGAGGTGGAGGAGGATGTGACTAGCCCAGGGGATGGGGATGACTCGGTACCCGGGCCTTTGCCTGGCCTTGGGAATGTCGCGGTGGTCGGCTCCCTGGCCCGTACCCTGGGGTCAATCTTTAAAAGGGTGGATAATTGTTAATTTTATAAGAGTTCGTGACGCCACCTGTGGTATCTGGTGAGAAGCACCAGCGCTGCAGCAGTCCACTGAGGCTTGTGATAAGGCAGCTCGATGGTATAGCTCCCCACAGGTGGAGCTAGGTCTCAGGGCAGCGTATGCAGGGGGAATGCAGGGCAGGCATGACCCAGCTGGGTCAGAGCAAGAACGGGAACGGACACGGTAGTCACTTCAGTACCTTTTACTGGTGGAAATTCAGGCACATGCCGGAGCACAGTAGGGTGAAGGGTGCAAATCAGGATCCTCCCCAATGAGCGGGTGTAGGGCCTCCTGTTTCTTGCCTCTGCGTAGTAAGTTCCTGACCTGCCAGGAGCTAGGCCTAACTTTGTCTCTGTCCTGCGCTGGCTGACCTTGTGGTAGGGCCTTCTCTTGGAGTTCACGCTCCCAGTATGCGGGGCCTAAGCGTCTCCTGGCTCTGTTACGTATCAGCACCTTAGCGATCCTGCGACTTGTAGTTCTCCAGGGATTCCGGTTATGCCTTACTGGATCATAGAGATCCCGGTAAGCTCGGATCCGGTGTCCGGTAAATGCTTCGGGGTGAGCTGGTGAAGCTCCTCTGCCCCTTATGTACTAACTCGCCACTCGCCTTCGGCCTACTCGGGCCCTCACTAGGCTATACACACTAACGGCAGCTTGCCGCGCTTCACCGATCTTATGGCGCCGGCACACCTTAAGCTCTATCTGGGCTCCCTGAATCTAGCTAGCAGGAGCCTCGTGCTCCACTGCTGAACTATTAACTGAGTTCTCTAGACTAGACCTAGCTCCACTGCAGACTGACCTCTCTTAGGCTTCTCTACTGCAGGAACTCTTCAGAGGAACTGAACTGCCTAGCTCCACTTTCCCTATTTATATCCCTAACGGGCTCCATCTGCTGGTCTGAGGTGGAAGGTGGAGATGTGTGAATGTTTATGTGGGCCTCTTGTGGAGGGTTCCTTCAATGCACTCTTCTGGGATCTGTGATACCAAGCGCAGCGGGGCGTCACAGATGCTATTGACGATGAGGTTAGGTTGCGCCTTCCTGGACAGAGACGGAGTACTGGAAGCACGTCAACAACTGCATCCTCAAGGATGACCCAACTCGTGTTATCTGTAATATTTGTCACCAAAAGCTAAGTAGAGGCCAAAAAATCCATAGTTTGAGTACTTCATGCATGTACCGTCAGATGGATATGAAGCATAAGTTGCAGTGGGAAGTTCACTGTGCTACAATGCGGCCTCTTCATCCTCTGTGACTGGGGGGACAGCAGTCACACATGTTTTTGGACGCAGACCTGCCACCTCTTTACCCGCAACAGCCAGTGTGATTGGCAGGTCGTCAGTTCATTGGAAAGTGGAAACACCTGCTGGTGTTGAGCGCTCTCCGACATCGAGAGCACCACCTTTGGATCAAGGCAACCTAACATGTCCGCCTGCATCTTTCTCACAGACCGGCAGTTTGCCGGGGACACCCTTCTCAACCCCTTCTAAGCACAACAGCCAGCCCTCGGTCCCTCAGATGTGGACAAGTAAAAGACCATTTCCTCCTATCCATGAGAAAGCTAAGAGGTTGAATTTCACCATCTGCAAGCTCTTGGCTACAGAAATGCTGCCTTTATGCCTGGTGGACACAGAGGATTTTCGAGACCTTATGTCCGTCGCAGTGTCCCAGTACCAGATGCCCAGTCAGCACTACTTCTCAAAGAAAGGTGTGCCTGCGTTCCACCAGCATGTCGCACACAACATCACCACTTCTTTGAGAAACTCTGTGTATGACAGGGTGCATTTCACCACAGACACTTGGACGAGTAGGCATGGACAGGGGCGTTACATGTCGCTGACTGGGCACTGGGTAACTATGGTGACAGCAGGACAAGGGGCTGCTGTCCAAGTCTTGCCGTCCCCACGAGTTGTGCATCAATCCTCTTTGTGTCAAAGTTCCTCCACTGCTTCTGCCTCCTCAACCTCCTCACGGTCCTCCACCTGCACCCAATGCCTGTTTGGTCATGTCACAAGCTTTCTAACTGCGCAGAAGGGATCCTGCACACCTCCTTACTATGCTGGCAGCAGGGCTCAACGTCATCAGGCGGCTTTTACTTTGAAATGTCTGGGAAATGTGAGTCACACAGCTGAGGAGTTGTGGTCAGCTCTGGAGACCCAGTTTCAATGGTTGTCTCCACTGGACCTGCAACCAGGGAAGGTCGTGTGCGACAATGCTGCTAACCTGGGTGCGGCCCTTCGCCGGGGAAATATCACACGCGTGCCTTGCATGGCTCACGTGTTGAACCTGGTTGTCCATCAATTTTTAGCCCACTATCCTGGACTAGATGGCCTTCTGCAGAGGGCACGGTCGCTGTGTGCTCACTTCCGCCGTTCGCATCCCGCAGCTCAACGACTTACATCTCTACAGAAGTCGTTGGGCCTGTCATTTCACCGGCTGAAATGCGATGTGCCGACACGGTGGAATTCAACTCTGCACATATTGAAACGACAGTGGCAGCACCAACAAGCCCTGGTGCAATACGTTCTGACGTATAGCCTGGGCCAACGAGATCCAGAGGTGGGGCAAATCACGCTGCACGAGTGGTCTCAGATCAGGGACCTATGAAGTTGACGCGCCCCCTGGGCCGTGGGGTACCCGGAGCCGGGCCGGAAGACGCTGGGGGTTGTAGTCACTGTGGCGGTGACCCGGTCCGTGACCCAGGGCGGTCAATCCAAGGGTAATTTGTATATATGGGTTTTATAATGTCCGACTACGCCACCAGTGGAGTGCGGCCAAAGGGGCCGCCGCTGCGGAACAGTCCTCTGAAGCTGGTGGTTTTGCAGCAATGGTATTATTACTCCCCACAGGAAGAGTGTAGCTTCAGGGCAGTGTGGGTGGATGATGGTGGTTGTAGTGCAGGGAGTCAGTAATGAACACAGAGTCCGTGTGATGCAGTCCCAAGATCTTTACTAACAGTTGTTGCAGTCCAGATTACAGGTACCAGAGCAATCTCCCCCGTCGTGCTGTGTGTACTCAGTGAGGGGCTCAGTCCACCCCCAGATAGCTCTGGAGTACTTAGCAGGACCCCCTTCTGTGTGTCCTTTCTCTGGCCTTCTCCCTGCACCTCACACCCAGTGACACTTCTATCCGGTATCCTTGGGCCTTGGCGGGCGACGTGTGTTCCGTCCCCTGGGTCCTATGTGGCTACCTTCTTAGTGAGACTGGTGTGGAATTTGGCCTGCAGTACATGAAATGCTGCAGCCTCCGGTTTCTAGTTGAGCCTTGCTGTTTCTCCGCTAGTTGAGGGACCGGTTCCCCTTATCTGGCCTGACCCCTCTACCTCCTGGTAGCAGCGGG
Source organism: Phyllobates terribilis (assembly GCF_046119375.1). Classification (NCBI taxonomy): domain Eukaryota; kingdom Metazoa; phylum Chordata; class Amphibia; order Anura; family Dendrobatidae; genus Phyllobates; species Phyllobates terribilis. Next base: position 252,847,515 of record NW_027362771.1, read on the forward strand.
AGTACGGGTGGCCTTCTGCACAGCCCGTACCCCTAGGGTCCCTTCGGTTCCTGGAGCCTTCCTGCTGCCACTCCTCTCTTCTCTCCTTCAGTCCTGGGCCTCCCAGGCTAGGCCCGCCTCCGGAGCAGAGCTCATGCAGAGCCTCTGCTCCTGTCACTTTTCCTCCTCTGACTGGCTTGCTCTTTCTAAGATGGCTTCCTATTTATACTCTCCCTGTCATGTGCTCCCCTAAGCACCCACTACATAGGACCCTCCCGCCAGCTAGGGACCTGGGACTGTGCTCTCCCTTAGGAGTAATGTCGCCCTACCCCCACTGCGGGTATGTGTTGGATGCAGGTGTTAGGGTCCCGAGCCATACGCCTTCCTTACCTGAGGGTGAGATACCACACCTCTGGGTGAGATGCAGTAACTCTGTGGCGACTGAACCCTCAGGGGCGCCACACACCCTTCTGCACAGTTTTGAAATGGTGACGAAGATGTTTAGTGCTGACGACGATGCCATTATCAGCATGACTATTCCGGTGATTTACATGCTGGAGCACACATTAAACAGAATTCAGAGTCAGGTGGTGGGACAAGAGGAAGTGGAGGAAGTATAGGAGGAGTCGTATGCGGAAGGGATAACATCTTCAAGGTCCAGACGGTCGGCAGCACCAAGGCGGCAGGCATGGGAGGGTGGGGGAGAGGGATTAACCAGGGCGCATGGTAGCGGCCAAACTGTTGAGGAAGGTGCAGGAGCCGAGGAAGACGTGGAGGACGAACTGGCGATGGGCATGGAAGACTCATCAAATGAGGGAGACCTTGATCACATTTCTGTTGTGCGAGGTTGGGGGGAGAGGGCAGAGGAAGGAAGCATGATTCTTACCTCGCTACCAACACAACAAGGACTTGGTCCTCCTGGATGCGCAAGACACATGAGTGCCTTCTTGCTGCACTACCTGCAACATGACCCTCGGATTGTCAGAATTCGAAGTAATCCTGACTACTGGGTTGCCACACTCTTAGATCCCCGGTACAAAAGTAAATTTGCCGAAATAATTCCTGCCATAAAAAGGGATTTACGCATGCAGGAGTATCTGCAGACGCTGTTGCAGAATCTTACATGTGCTTTTCCACAAAACACCAGTGGTGCACGTAGTGAATCTCACAGTTCTAACTTGCCAACCGTGGGACTGTCAAGTCTTCATCACTCAAACCGTAACAGTAACACAGTAACTGCTGGTAACAGCAATTTTGTGGAATCGTTTCACCACTTTTTTAGACCATCCTTTGCAAGGCCACAGGAGACAAGAAGTCTGACACATAGTCAACGCCTAGAGAGGATGGTACAGGAGTATCTCCAAGTAAACATTGAAGCTATGACTGTGTCACTGGACCCTTGCTCATTTTGGGATTCCAATCTGGAAAAATTGCCGGAGCTCGCCACTCACGCCTTGGAGACCTTGTCATGCCCCGCAGCCAGCGTTCTCTCTGAACGTGTGTTCAGCGCTGCTGGTGGTGTGCTGAAAGATAAGCGCACGCGGCTCTCCACTGATAATTTAGACAGACTCACGTTCATAAAGATGAACAAATCATGGATTCGCAAGGACTTTTCTACCCCTTTGTCATCCTGGGAAGACTAAAAGCTTGAGGATTTCGTAAAATCACCTCACCAACCGTTTTAAGCAACTGTGGGACAATTGATGCCACTTAACCCTAGAACGCATGACCATAAAAATCTACACTTTCACATACCTGGGACCTTTTAGGCCCGTGTGCAAATAACATGGAATAACTGAAAGTCAAATGACAAACAACTATATATATGAAGAATACCTAGAGTTTCAAAATTCTAACTAAAGTAATCTTGCAGAAAATAGAAAACAATTAACAGGGCGGGCCTGCGAGGCCCCAGGTATGCGTTCTAGGGTTAAGTGGTGTCTGTGCCACAATTTTGGGAAAAAATGGAGACTCTTTTTGGAGTCCCCTTGCTGTGTCTTACGTGACGTTGGCATCGTCAATTCCAGGTGGGTTGGGTCGCCCCCCCCCCCCTTTTAACTGTAAGAAACTACATACACTATGGCTTGGGGTAACACAGATGGTTGAGTGTGAAGAGCTGTTTACTCAGAGGTCTGCTCCAAAGCTTCAGTGTCTGCTAGTCAGCGTAGAATTTTTAACTGCATCTAGCCTAGGCAATACTTTGGGCATAGTAGCCCAGCTGCGAAGCAAGCTGCACCGCCTGTGTATCTAATAAGAATTTTTAAATGCATCTAGCCTAGGCAGACTGTGGGGACCCCCAACCAAACCCAGACGCTCAGCCCCCCTACCGCCCCCCTTTCCTTGACAATACAATAATGTAACTCTTACAACTGGATGGGTGAGGATCGGTCACAACTTTATTAACTCTTTATACTCATTCCATTAGAAAGGCATTTTATTTCTAAAATAATTCAGCTTGTTGCAGCATGCCCTGGGTCTCCACTCCGGCAAGTTGGCCAACATGTCCTTTCTATTTCCAGGCCACGGAAGATCCTGCGTACTCGTATGCAGGACTCTGACCCCCACCCATCACTCTTAACGCTTGTTCCACTCCATCCTGGAGTCCTGACAGGAATATGTCCAGTCCAATATCCATTAAGTGAACACCGTCGGGCCGTATGAGGCCTATTTTATCTCCTTCCAGTTGTCGGTGTCGTATCACTACACTGCCTCTGTCTCTTCTAAATTTTGCCATCCGAATATTTATTACCCGCCTTGTCCGTTTGATGGCCGTGATGTCTCGCGTACCTTGCCATACCGCTATCGGCACAATCTCTGACCATACTATAGCTATATAGTTATAGCTAATTCTCTGAAGTGCTCAGTGTCTACTTTCATTTTTGCAATTAGTTATGCGCTCTTGTGATGACCTAGGTTGTTTCCCCCGGCCTGTATAACTAAGATGACCAGACCTCTTGCCTCTCTCCCTACCTTGATTACCTCCATTAGTACCTGTGGCCATAGCAGGCCTCTAATACCTCTCCAGTTGAAATATGTGTTATGAAACTCTAATTTCCTCCCGCCTGGGCGGACTTTCGCCCTTTTTTCTGCCAAATATATATACGAGTGGCCTATCACCCACACTGTTGGCTTGGCGTCACCTGTAAAAGAAACAAACCACGTTAGGATAACAAGTCCGGTCTTATGTATCTCGCCAAACACGTGGATCGCCATCTCCTTATCCTCTGAACTTCTGTTTCTGACAGTCCTGCTCTTGCTGCTTCCGTGGCCGCTCCTATGCTTAATGAGTGTGTCCCATAAGCTTTGGGGTGGTTCCCTGCCGATGTTATGCATTTATTAAATATAGCTTGGAACTGGTATCTTGATAATGGCGTTCCATCAATGTGTGATAGGAAGAAATTACTTTGTGATCTGATGGTTATATATGTTTTTACTATTGTTACCCGACTCAGTGTACCGTTTGTGGGTTGTAGAAGTACCCAAGTGCCCCTGCCCGCTGGAACCGTTTTCGATTGGCGTATGCGTAGACGTATTGCATTATTGGCTATGACTACGTCCTGGTGTAATAAGCCTCCACTGGTGGTAATTTTGGATTGAGGGACTAATTCGCTTATGCATAGCGCCCCGAAGAAGGCGATCACAAATGCAGTAGACAGTAGTGTTGCTTCAAATTGTGAGTGTCATGTTAATGGTGTTAGGGATATGATGTGAGAAATCAATTTTAGTGACACGGGACCGGACGTCTACACTCCTGACTTGGCTGACCCCTTTTCCACCCTTTTATGGATTGTCTGATGATGAATCTTTGTCACATCTCCCCAATTCAGTAGTTGGAAGTGAAATGCTACTCCGGTCAGACACCGCTGCGCTGACACCCCTGTTATGCCCCTCATCATTAGCTGGTGGAGAAATTCTATGGTGACTTGTGATCTGGCTTGTTCACATTGGTCAACCCGTCTGCCTGCTACTAGTCGTGTCCACTCTTCCCATGCCTTACCGTATGCTTGCCACGTCGACGGGGCAACTGACGCTCTGTTTAATGGCATCAACTATTCGCCACTAGATCCCATAGGGAGGGTGGGCAACTGCTGCCCGATGGGTGGGCGTTGGGGAAGAGCTCTGTGAAAATCTGCCAATTGAATTGTTATAAAGCGTTAGCAGCAGCTTTACACCCCTCAGCATAGTGGCTAGCACGGACCCATACATTGTGTTTTAGGCACAGGAATGCTAGCCGGCGTAGTAGGCCTAGCACTGGGAGAGACGATGATGCCATCTTATTAATGCAATTCGCTAGGCTGGCGTTTTTTGTCATGAAGCGTATATGTTTGTTAGTCAGGCGCGCGCCCTATATTTCTATTGCTACCACTATTGGGAAGAAAAATTATTTTCAGGGCTAGATGCAGCTAAAAATTATTATTAATTTCAAAGCTGGTGGAGCTTGGTATAGATGGCCTAATACAATGAGTACCACACACTGCTAGAAGCCGAAATATGTTTTTCAGAGCTAGATGCAGAAAAAAATTATATTGAATTTGCAACCTGATGGAGGTCAGTATAGATGGACTAATAGACCAAGTCCCACACACTGCTAGAAGCCCAAATATTTTTTCAGAGCTAGATGCAGATAAAAATTATTTTTAATTTGCAACCTGGTGGAGGTTAGTATAGATGGACTAATAGACCAAGTCCCACACACTGCTAGAAGCCCAAATATTTTTTCAGAGCTAGATGCAGATAAAAATTATTTTTAATTTGCAACCTGGTGGAGGTTAGTATAGATGGACTAATAGACCAAGTCCCACTCACTGCTAGAAGCCGAAATATTTTTTCAGAGCTGGATGCAGAAAAAAATTATATTGAATTTGCAACCTGATGGAGGTCAGTATAGATGGATTAATAGACAAAGTCCCACACACTGCTAGAAGCCCAAATATTTTTTCAGAGCTAGATGCAGAAAAAAATTATATTGAATTTGCAACCTGATGGAGGTCAGTATAGATGGACTAATAGAACAAGTCCCACACACTGCTAGAAGCCCAAATATTTTTTCAAAGCTAGATGCAGATAAAAATTATTTTTAATTTGCAACCTGGTGGAGGTTAGTATAGATGGACTAATAGACCAAGTCCCACACACTGCTATAAGCCCAAATATTTTTTCAGAGCTAGATGCAGAAAAAAATTATATTGAATTTACAACCTGATGGAGGTTAGTATAGATGGACTAATAGACCAAGTCCCACATACTGCTAGAAGCCCAAATAATTTTTCTGAGCTAGATGCAGAAAAAAATAATATTGAATTTGCAACCTGATGGAGGTCAGTATAGATGGACTAATAGACCAAGTCCCACACACTGCTAGAAGCCCAAATATTTTTTCAGCGCTAGATGCAGATAAAAATTATTTTTAATTTGCAACCTGGTGGAGGTTAGTATAGATGGACTAATAGACCAAGTCCCACACACTGCTAGAAGCCCAAATATTTTTTCAGAGCTAGATGCAGATAAAAATTATTTTTAATTTGCAACCTGGTGGAGGTTAGTATAGATGGACTAATAGACCAAGTCCCACACACTGCTAGAAGCCGAAATATTTTTTCAGAGCTAGATGCAGAAAAAAATTATATTGAATTTGCAACCTAATGGAGGTCAGTATAGATGGACTAATAGAACAAGTCCCACACACTGCTAGAAGACCAAATATTTTTTCAGAGCTAGATGCAGAAAAAAATTATATTCAATTTGCAACCTGGTGGAGGTTAGTATAGATGGACTAATAGAATGATGCTATGCCCAAAAGGTTTTACTTCACTAGGTGCAGCAAAAAAATTGGTATTCTATACATAGGTGGTGTAGCTTGCAACACCGATAGGCTACTCCACTGACTAACACACTCTGCAATAGGCCAAAAAGGATTTGCTTTGCTAGATTTACCCAAATGCTGTGAAAAAAACTTGCACTGCACTGGCACAGACCTGCCTGGCAAAAACTGATAGGAACTGATGTAGCTTAGTCCTGAAAAGGACTGCAATTACAATTAGTCTTTACTCCCAACCTATCTATTTAAGAGCACAGACCTGCCTGATAAAAGTCATAGGAAATGCTGTAACCTAGTCCTTAAAAGGACTGCAATCACAACTCTTCCCTACTCCCAAGCTATCTGTAGATTTGTGCGAAAATTGGCTTGAAATTAACAAGGTATAGCGCACACAGCAACAGCGGTGCCGTCTAACACTCAGCTGCAGCAGTGAGAAAATGGTGGCGACGGGGAAAATGGCTGGGTCTTATTGGGCAAGGACATGTGACATACACTGCCAATGACACATGCCCTTGCTTGTGTGAAAAAAAGCACTTCGCTCCGTGTGTGCGCTGCTGATAGGCTGACAGATTGCACCTCCCCACTGTAAATGCGGGAAAGAGAAAAAAAAATTGAGATCTTCATTATTCCTGCAGAGATCCATCCCCTGACCCTCCCCCCGCCCCGCTGTACACTCAGACTGCGTATTAACATTAATTTTCAGCATTACTGAGAAAAAATCCAGTTATGATTTTGGTGCACGAACAGTTATCGAACATAACCTCAAACAGCCGAATTTTTTTCAAATCGTTCATGTTCGCCGAACGGCTCGAACACCGCCCAAAACAGCTCGAATTTGAGATTGGCGAACAGTTCGAGTCGAACACTGCTCATCTCTAGTATCCATACTCAGTCCCCAGCCACCCTTATTTGTCCCGGTGTGCCTTATACATAAGATTAAGCGCTCATACCAAAATATTACCTGTGCCCTCCCCAGTGCATTTAGTGGGAAGGACAGCCTATTCCGCTGTAGTGTGTGCATGACAAACCCCTGTTCATGGTACATGCGAAGATGCCTCCCACCCTGCGCCTGTCGTTGCAGACTTGCAACTATCCCCATTCAAGTCCTTGTTCCAGGGCAGTGTTCAATTGTACCTCTCCCATTCCTTGCAATGCAATCGTATGCAGCCTGCCACCCACCCACCCCCAGGCTGCAATACCATACTGCTTGCTTGCTTACACTTGAAATTGGGCCTTTTAGGCATGTGGAGGCGGAATCTGGCCACCACGTCATGGCTGCGTTGGCGACCTGGTATCCATACTCAGTCCCCAGCCGCCCGGCGGCGGGGTGTCCACACTCAGTCCCCAGCTGCCAGGGGGCGGCCGGGTGACCATACTCGGTCCCCAGCCACCCCGCGGCCGGGTGTCCACACACGGTCCCCAGCCGTCTGGGGGCAGCCGGGTGTCCATAAACGGTCCCCAGCCGCCCCTATTTCTCCTTGTAACATCCCCCCACGCACTTTTCTTAGCCCGGCCTGCTTTAGGGCAGCATTGGACGAGCCCACCAGAGAACCAGACTCCTCCGGTGGGCCCTGGCTTCTCCATCAGGGGAGTTGAGAGTGCCAAGGAGAGGACCATGATGATGATGATGATAGAAGTTCACATCTGCTTTGGTTTCTTGGAATGCAAGCGCATGTATGTAGTAGGCCTGAGGTGGTCAGCGTTTTGGCGCATATCCTACCTCCTCTGAGGATTGCTGGATGTTTTCCTGCTACTATCCCAGTTCTAGGACTCCCTTTAAAACAAAGCTTCAGGTGATAAATGATGAATCAGGTAGTGGCAAAGAAGAAAAAGCAGGAGGAACAGGGACCATTCACATCAATATCAGGCCAGGCAAACACATATGTCTTGTAGGATATGTTTCTGTAACAAAAGGAGCGGTTCGGCTACACAGTTATAGGGCATACATTGAGTGCAATGCCTACCAAAAATTTTGAGGCACTCCAATGCCCCTTGGAAATGACATGGAGGTCAGAGGGCCTTAACTAAACCGTTTTTTCCATTTATAGCAACTGGGTCTCCTGTACAGTCATGGCCAAAAGTATTGAGAATGAGACAAATAGTAATTTTTCCAAAGTTTACTGCTTAATTTTTTGTAATGGCAATTTGCATATACTCCTGAATGTCAAAGAGTGATCAGCTTAACAGCAATTACTGTACTTGCAAAGTCAATATTTGCCCAGAAAATGAACTTTAACCCCAAAATACATTTCAACATCATTGCAGTCCTGCCTTAAAAGGAGCAGCTAACATCGTTTTAGTGATTGATCCATTAACACAGGTGTGGGTGTTGATGAGGACAGGGCTGGCGATCAATCAGTCATGATTAAGTAAGAATGACATCACTGGACACTTTAAAAGGAGGCTGGTTCTTGGTATCATTGTTTCTCTTCAGTTAACCATGGTTATCTCTAAAGAAACACGTGCAGCCATCATTGCACTGCACAAAAATGGCCTAACAGGGAAGAGTATCGCAGCTACAAAGATTGCACCTCAGTCAACAATCTATCGCATCATCAAGAACTTCAAGGAGAGAGCTTCCATTGTTGTCAAAAAGGCTCCAGGGCGCCCAAGAAAGACCAGCAAGCGCCAGGACCGTATCTTAAAACTGTTTCAGCTGCGGGATCGGACTACCAGCAGTGCCGAGCTTGCTCAGGAATGGCAGCAGGCTGGTGTGAGTGCTTCTGCACGCACTGTGAGGCGGAGACTCTTTGAGCAAGGGCTGATTTCAAGGAGGGCAGCAAAGAAGCCACTTCTCTCCAGAAAAAACATCAGGGACCGACTGATATTCTGCAAAAGGTACAGGGAGTGGACTGCTGAGGACTGGGGCAAAGTCATTTTCTCTGATGAATCCCCTTTTCGATTGTTTGGGACATCTGAAAAACAGCTTATTCGGAGAAGAAGAGGTGAGCGCTACCACCAGTCTTGTCTCATGCCAACTGTAAAGCATCCTGAAACCATTCATGTGTGGGGTTGCTTCTCAGCCAAGGGAATCGGCTCACTCACAGTCTTGCCTAAAAACACAGCCATGAATAAAGAATGGTACCAGAATGTCCTCCAAGAACAAATTCTCCCAACCGTCCAAGAGCAGTTTGGCGCCCAACAATGCCTTTTCCAGCATGATGGAGCACCTTGCCATAAAGCAAAGGTGATAACTAAATGGCTCATGGAACAAAACATAGAGATTTTGGGTCCATGGCCTGGAAACTCCCCAGATCTTAATCCCATTGAGAACTTGTGGTCAATCATCAAGAGACGGGTGGACAAACAAAAACCAACAAATTCTGGCAAAATGCAAGCATTGATTATGCAAGAATGGACTGCTATCAGTCAGGATTTGGTCCAAAAGTTGATTGAGAGCATGCCAGGGAGAATTACAGAGGTCTTTAAGAAGAAGGGGCAACACTGCAGATATTGATTGCTGCATTAACTCATTCTAACTGTCAATATAACCTATTGGTACTCATAATATGATTGCAATTATATTTCTGTATGTGATATAAACATCAGACAAACACTAATAAAAACCAGAGGCCAGCAGATCATGTAAAAATATAATTTTGGAGTCATTCTCAAAACTTTTGGCCATGACTGTACACTGTTGGCCTAAGCAGTGAATGGAAGGCTTTCCAAAACTTATGAGGAACTGCAACGCCCCTTGAAACAGACGTGGATTACAGCGTACTAAAAACCTTCTGCCCATTATTGGGGAGTGGGTCTCCCTTAGTTTTCGCCTTTGCATTGAAAAGCAAAAGCTGACTAAAATTAGGAGGAAATGCAATGCCCGTTGGAAGAGTCATGGAGGTTAGAGGTAATTAAAAACAACATTTCAATGCCCCTTGGAAGAGCTGTGGAGTTCAGAGTGGCTTAAGAAGACGCTTTTAATGCCCCTTTGAAGAGACGTGGAGGTCCCAGTAGCTTAACAAGACGGTTTTAATGCCCCTCGGAAAAGACGTGGAGGTCCCAGTAGCTTAACAAGACGGTTTGAATGCCCTTCAGAAGAGACATGGAGGTCCCAGTAGCTTAACAAGACGCTTTTAGTGCCCCTCAGAAGAGACGTGGAGGTCCCAGTAGCTTAACAAGATGCTTTTAATGCCCCTCAGAAGAGACGTGGAGGTCCTAGTAGCTTAACAAGATGCTTTTAATGCCCCTCAGAAGAACCATGGAGGTCCCAGTAGCTTAACAAGACCCTTTTAATGCCCCTCGGGAAAGTGGTGGAGGTCCCAGTAGCTTAACAAGACGCTTTTAATGCCCCTCAGAAGAGACGTGGAGGTCCCAGTAGCTTAACAAGACGCTATTAATGCCCCTCGGAGAAGTGGTGGAGGTCCCAGTAGCTTAACAAGACGCTTTTAATGCCCCTCAGAAGAGATGTGGAGGTCCCAGTAGCTTAACAAGACGCTTTTAATGCCCCTCGGAAAAGTGGTGGAGGTCCTAGTAGCTTAACAAGATGGTTTTAATGCCCCTTACAAGAGCCATACAGTACAGCATATTACAAACATTATTCCCATTATTGGGGAGTGTGTCTACCATAGTATTTGCTTATGCCTTCCAAGCAAAAGCTGCCAAAAATTAGGATGGAGGAACTTGCAATGCCCCTTACAAGAGCCATGCAGTACAGCATATTACAAACATTATTCTCATGATTGGGGAGTGGGTCTCCCATAGTATTTGCTTATGCATTCCAAGCAAAAGCTGCCAAAAAGTAGGATGGAGGAACTTGCAATGCCCCTTACAAGAGGAACTTTCAAAAAAGGCAACACGTACCACAGTCACCCTGGTGGTATAGTGGTGGTGGAGGCTGAGGATAAGGAAAAGAACATAAAACAGCTTAAATGAGGAAGCTTATACCCATGTGTAGGTGTGAAGCGGTGCATGTGAATATACCTCCAGAAAAAACTCAATGGATTTGACTTTATGTTACTCTGCTGTCATTTGGTGGTGATGAGAAGTCTGGCCCAATCCAGCCCTTGTTCATTTTAATAAGTGTCAGCTTGTCAGAATTGTCAGTTGACAGGCGAGTGCGCTTATCAGTTATAATTCCCCCAGCGGCACTAAAAACACGCTCCGATAACACGCTAGCGGCAGGGCAGGCCAAGACCTCCAAGGCGTACAGAGCGAGTTCATTCCAAGTGTCCAGCTTGGATACCCAATTATTAAAAGGCACAGAGGAATCACGGAGGACACTGGTACGGTTGGCAAGGTACTCTCTCATCATCTTTTTAAACTTTCCACTCCTTGTGAGAGTACCCCGCGCCTCAGGGCCTGTAAGCTGAGCGGGTCTCAGAAAACTGTCCGAGAGCGTTGACAATGTTCCCCTGTCTCTGCTGGATTGGAGTTGCCTGTCTCTCGCTTGTACGCCTTGGTTGGGCAACGAACTGTGACCTCTGCGGCTAGCGTGTTCAGATGGGAACTTTTTTAACAGTTCTGCAGCAAGGGCCTTCTGTTACTGCCACATTTTTGTAGACCTCTCCACCTCAGGAATAAGAGAGTGAAAGTTCTCCTTGTAGCGGGGGTCTAAAAGTGTCACCAACCAGTAATGACTGTCACCCAACATTTTGACAGCACGAGGGTCACGGTTAAGGCAGCGTAACATAAAGTCAGCCATGCGTGCCAGACTGGTAACGGGCAAGACTTCCGTGTCCTCACCAAGATGACGACTGACCATGCTCTCCTCCTCCTCCTTCTCCTCCCCCCTGTCCTCAGGCAACCCACGCTGAACCGACGGTATGACAGTTGTACAGGTACTACCGTCTACAGCGCATGATACAAGCTCCTGTTCTTCCTCCTCCTCCTCCTCCTCTCCCTCATTGTTCCCCAATGCACGTTGGGATGAGATGAGGCTGGGCTGTGTGTAATCGACTGCTACGGCTTCTTGATCCATCTCATCATACTCTGGCTGCAATGCCTCCTCTTTAATTCTCTGCAGAGAGCGATGCAAAAGACAGACAAATGAAATGCTGACGCTAATGATGGCGTCATCGCCACTCACCATCTGGGTGGACTCCTCAAAGTTTGTCAGGATAGTACAGATGTCAGACATCCAGGTCCACTCCTGAGGTCTTATGTGTGGAGTCTGACCTGAATATCGATGGCCTTGTTGCAGCTGGTACTCCACAACTGCTCTCTTCTGCTCACAAATACTTTGCAACATGTGGAGGGTAGAGTTCCAACGTGTGGGGACATCACACACCAGTCGGTGTGCCAGAAGCTGCAAACGCTGCTGCAACACAGCAAGGGCGGCGGAAGCTGTAGCCGGCTTGCGAAAATGAGCTGACAGGCGGCGTATATTGACCAGCAGATCTGGCAACTCGGGGTACGATTTAAGAAACCGCTGAACCATGAGGTTAAGCACATGAGCCAGGCATGGTACGTGTGTGATCTCGCCTCGACTCAGAGCCGCCACCAGGTTACGGCCATTGTCACACACGACCTTGCCTGGATGTAGGTTCAGCGGTCTCAGCCACAGATCTGCCTGCTCTTTCACAGCTGTCCACAACTCACAAGCAGTGTGAAGTTTCTCACCTAAGCTTAGGAGTTTCAGCACAGCCTGTTGCCACTTGGCGGAGGCAGTACTGCAGTGCTTCCAGCTTGTAACTGATGTGTTGATATCTGAGATGGAGGCTGAATATGAGGAAGAGGAGGAGGATGATGCGCAGGAGCTGTACACTGTGGGGGCAACTCTGACTGACATAGGGCCCACAATCCTCGGTGTGGGGAGGATGTGTTCCGTCCCAAGGTCCGACTGGGTCCCGGCTTCCACTATGTTTACCCAGTGTGCCATCAGGGAGATGTACCGTCCCTGGCCACAAGCACTTGTCCACGTGTCCGTTGTCAGGTGGACTCGCCAAGTAACTGCGCTGTTGAGGGCACGGCAGATGTTTTGGGACACGTGCTTGTGTAATGCGGGGATGGCACACCGGGCAAAATAGTGTCGGCTGGTGACCGAGTACCGAGGGACGGCCACCACCATAAGGTTGCGGAAGGATTCCGTCTCCACCAGTCTAAAAGGCAGCATTTCCAATGCAAGCAATCGTGAAATGTGCGAATTTAGGACTGTGGCCTGTGTGGCGTTAGCTGCGAATTTCCGCTTCCGTTCAAAGGTCTGGGATATGGACAATTGCATGCTGCGGTGGGACGTGGACATGGACGTTGATGCTGTTTCTTGAGAAACTGCCATAAAAAGTGAAGACTGAGAGGAGGGGGCACCTTTGCATGCAGTACGGACAGGGGATTGCCTTGCACACACAACAGGGGGTTCTATTGCATGCACAACAGCGGAAGAATCAGTGGTGACACCCGCTGACACTGGTCGTTGACCCTGGGGTTTGCCCCACAAAGTCGGGTGCTTTGCTGCCATGTGCCTGATCATGCTGGTGGTGGTCAGGCTGGTAGTTTTGTCACCCCTGCTGATGCTGTAATGGCAGGTGGTACAAATGGCCTTTTTGGGGTTATCAGCAGAGTCTTTAAAAAAATTGCAGACTCTGGAAGACTTACCGGTTGTACTGGCAACGTCCCTCGTGTTGGTGTTACGGGGAACGGTTGCCCACCTTCTGTCTGCGGCTACCACACTGCTTCTTCCTGCCTGTTGGGGTACTCTGCTTCCCTCCCCCTGTGTGCTGCTGGCCTCACTCTGCATGTCCTCCTGCCACGTTGGGTCAGTTACTAGATCATCCACCACCTCCTCCTCTTCCACTTGCGCACCACGATCCTCCTCCTCACTTCCTGGCAATTGTGTCTCATCATCGTCCACCTCTTGTGACAAATTGCCAGCGTCGACTTCCTGTGGCCGTGGCTGTTCAAATATTTGGGCATCGCTACATGGGATCTCCTCTTCCACCACTTCAAGTGGAGCAGGCGAGGGGCACAATTCTGGAAATGGACCAGTGAACAGCTCTTCAGAGTGTCCAAGTGTGGGATCTGTTGCTGTCTGATTACACTCGGCATGGTGGGAGGAAGGAGCATCAGGGTGAGGAGGAGTATGCGGTCGAGACTCACAGCTACTAACAGTTGACCGTGTGGAAGACAGGCCGGAGGTGGTGGTGCCCAGGTAACTGGAAGTATTAACTGCTATCCAATTAATAACCTGTTTACACTGATCAGTTTGCAATACTGGTGTTGTTCTGGGCTTCCCTAGTAATTCGGTCAAGAAGTGGGAGCGAGAAGATGTGGCTGTTGGTTGTGGTACATTTTCACCTTGGCCACGGCCCCGTCCTCTGCACTCACCATCACCAGAACGTCCACTTCCACGTCCCTTGCCACGCGCCTTGCCCATTGTAGAGGAAGTAAAATAGCTTACACTCGCACTATCAATGGAAAAAGGGTAATAAAAAGTAGATTATAACCGTGGAAGAGGAAAACCACAGTTCTATTTCTCTGGCCTACACCCGACTCTTTTAAACAATCTGAACAATCAGGGAGAAACTATTACTGTTTTTCTTTACGGAAAAAATACCAAAAGCTGAATAATAGAGATTTCTTACCGTGGAACAGCAAAACCACAGTTATAATTTACTGGTGTATACCAGACTTTTTAAAATATATATATTTGCGGCTGAACAGTGAGCGACACACTCAAACTGTTTTTTTTAGATACAAATGGCCCAAAAGTGGATAATACAGAGGTTTGAACCGTGGAACTGCAAAACCACACTTGCATTTCTCGAGCCTACACCAGACTATTTTCAACAGATATATTTGTGTCTGAACAATCAGTAGACACTATTATTTATTTTTTACGTCAAAAATTGCGAAAAGCAGGATAATACAGAGATTTGACCCGTGGAACTGCAAAACCACACTTGTATTTCTCGGGCCTACACCAGACTATTTTCAACAGATATATTTGTGTCTGAAAAATCAGGGAGACACTATTATTTTTTTTTTTACAGCAAAAAATGCCAAAAGCAGGATAATAGAGATTTTTTTTACCGTGGAACAGCAAAAGCACACTTCTGTCTCTCTGGCCTACATCAGACTATTTTCAACAGATATATTTGTGTCTGAAAAATCAGGGAGACACTATTATTTTTTTTTTCATGGCAAAAAATGCCAAAAGCAGGATAATAGAGACTTTTTACCATGGAACAGCAAAACTACAGTTATAATTTACTGGTGTATACCAGACTTTTTTAAACAGCTGAACAGAGAGCGACACACTCAAACTGTTTTTTTAGATACAAATGGCCCATGGAACTGCAAAACCACACTTCTATTTCTCTGACCTACACCACACTATTTTCAACAGATATATTTGTGTCTGAAAAATGAGAGACACGCTTTTTTGGGGGGGGAGAGGGACACCAAAAGGTTAATAAGACGGGTATTTGTACAGTGTGAAGGAGGAAAAAAAAAAGAGGATTTAGATGAAAAAAAAAGGATTTTTCCTGGCCCCCGAGACCTGGAGCTAAGTCCAGCAATTTCAGCAACAGAAGCACACAGGACTGTAATGCAGCGTTTGCTGGTATAACCACTGCGTCTCCTATACAGCCTGCCTGCCTGATATCTGGGATGGATATTAGTCCTGAGAAGGACTGTTTGTTTGATCTGGCAGCCTTTACAGACCCTACACTAACTATTTTGCAGGATATATCTCTCCCTAAATCAGCAGCGCTGTCCCTACACTGTCTGATCCGGAGCGACTGTGTCCAAGATGGCGGCGCCCGGTTTTAAATACTCGAGGTGACGCTGTGCGGCCAGCCAATCACTGTAATGCCCACAAACAACATGGCTGCGGCATTAAAGTGACTGGCTGGCAATCCCTGCATGTTCATTGGCTCTGTAAAGAGCGCCAAACATGCAGGGCAGAGACCCGAGCTCCCGCCCGTGTAACCTGGAAATGCTCGGTGCTCGCCAAACATCCCGAGTAGCGTGATGCTCGGGCGAGTACCAAGCAGTGCCGAGCATGCTCGCTCAACACTAGTAATTAGTCTTGAGTGCAAGTGCTCGCTACTTGAGTTTGCATCGGGTACTCAGGTATGCACCATGTATCGCGGGTGCTGGAGTGACATGCTCGAGTCTCCGTCCCGCATGTTTCACGGTTGTTAGACACCCAAAAAAAACATGCGAGGATTCACTCGTGCATGGCAGGCAATAGCCCGCGAGGTATTTTTGGCCGCAAACCATATGGGGCGGAGACTCGATGCATTTTGGGGTCCATTTTTTCCTGATACCCTTGTGAAAATAAAAAAATTGGGGTCTAAAGTAACATATTTGTGAAAAAAGTTAAATGTTCATCTTTATCTTCCACATTCCAAAAATTCCTTTGAAGGGTTTATAAACTTCTTGAATGTGGTTTTGAGCACCTTGGGGGTGCAATTTTTAGAATGGTGTCACTTTTGGGCATTTTCTGTCATAAAGACCACTCAAAGTCACTTCAAATGTGGTGTGGTCCCTAAAAAAAATGGTTTTGTAAATTATGTTGGAAAAATGAGAAATCGCTGATCAATTTTTAACCATTATAACTTCCAAACCAAAAAAAAATGTTGTTTCCAAAATTGTGCTGATGTAAAGTAGACATGTGGGAAATGTGATTTATTAACTATTTTGTGTAGCATATCTCTGATTTAAGGGCATGAAAATTCAAAGTTTGAAAATTGCCAAATTTTCGCCAAATGTCTGACTTTTTCACAAATAAACGCAAGTCATATCGAAGAAATTTTACCAATATCATGAAGTACAATATGTCCCAAAAAAAAAAATCTCAGAATCAGTGGGATCCATTGAAGCGTTCCAGAGTAATTACCTCATAAAGTGACAGTGGTCAAAATTATAAAAATTGGCCTGGTCATTAATGTACAAACCACCCTCGGGAGTAAAGGGGTCAAGACCTATTGGTCTTATTGAGTTGTCAGAAATGCCATTTAAATCCCTTTCAAATTTATTACACAGTTGCATTTGCTCATTTCTGGAACAAATTTGCCACAAATAAGCATACCTTCCCATTAACCATGTTAAAAGTCATCTCAGACATGTGAAAGCGAAAGAAGAAATGCTGGCAACATGAAACCTTCTAGCTGAGGGCAATACATTGATGCCTTATTAACATAGTACTGCAGTAGTGGAATTAATAGTCCATTGATTTCTCGGAGTCCTGTCTACCCCTCTCTTGTGAAAACGAAGTTAAATTGATAATATTCATATGGCATCCATTGTAATAAAGCTATCCTAGTGGCCCCTGTAATAATGTCAACCTAATAGTTATGTCTCATTTTACCCCTGAGACATTAGAAATCATTTTACAATTACTCATGCTTTTTATTTTGGAAAATATGACTATTACAGAAGTGGACAGTTTATTTGTCATGCTAAAGTAGCAGAAATAACATAAATTCTTCAAGTATATACTATATTTGCAGACATAATGCATGGGTTCATTTTAATTTGAGTCAAGGACATCCTGTCTCTGGCAGGATAAGTGTTCAATCCCCTTTTATCTCCCTGAAATGTAGACATATTTTTAGACACTTAGCACTTAACGTTCAATATTTTTACATGCTTCTAAAGACATTACCTTGCATAAAACATTTCATCACAAATGAGATAGCATTAGGGTGAATAAAGTTAGTAGACATATTTTGTGAATAATATAACAATACTTATAAGAAAACTCTAAGTAGAATTCCACTTATTAAGTTTTACAGTATTATTCTATACGCTATACTATATTTTTTAGTTGAATTTCACATTGGTTGCATTTATAGAGATATAAGTACAGGCATGTAAAATGTATTGTGACAAAGTCACTGGCAAAGGGAGGGGAAGTATGGCTGGCTGGAGGGGAAGTATGTTTCACTGAGGCTATTAGCTTCAGTGATTTGAAACCCAGAAGATTTTCTCCAGCATACTAAGTGTTGAGAGGGGTTAAGCAGCCATTTTCAGGGCTGGGTTTTTGAGAACAACCAAAGAGCGGGTGGGAGGTTGTTCTCCATATCTCCACCCCAGGGTGTGGTCTGGGGTTTAAATAGAGGGTCTGCTGAGGCATTCAGTGTTCAGTGTATCTGGAGAGGCTAGCTCCAGAGAGAGGATCTTGTGGTTTTGTGCTAACCTGAACCTGAACTGTGTGTTTTGCTAACCCTGAGTGGTCGGACCCTGGCCAATGTAAGGACTGTGCTGTACATTTTCTTCTGTTTTGCCATTATGCCAGAAGGGCCATGTTTATTTTTATGAACTCCACATTGGTTTATGCCGTCTTTTAAGAAACCAGTACAAAAAATGAGAGTAATTAGTAGTAAACATCCTCATTAAAGCCACTGGAGAAACGCGCATTGGATCCCTGCGGACACTGTGGGACTGGCAGGTATTTTATTTTATTATCATTCTATTATGATGACACTTGGATCTGTATGAAACATTTATTCACATATATAGGTTCATAGTAGCCCCTAAAAATCCCCTTTTTCTTATAACAGTCGGGCTTTATATTCATTGTTATGTGCTTCACTGTGTTCACATAGACATTGTGCAATTCCTTTTACCTTAACATTTACTAGTGTCTTTATACCCAATTGGGAAAATATTTATTGCGCCATGCACTTTGTATTATGCACTTTTATATCGTATCTGAGCAATATATGATCCATGAGCCCAATGATAAACTCTGTAATTTGAGATCTGTGTCTCTCTGTGATTGTATACCACCTGATCCCTGGTTGTCCATTGTTTCTTGGGTATTGTTTTCCTAGTTGTACTTCTCAGTTGTTTTATTTTATTCTTCAATAAATGATATCTTTTATATTATATTGACTATGTGTCATACTTTTAAGAAACCAATTAGAAATTTAAAGAGACAACGTTCCGTGTCTACCTCCCTGTGCAGCCCAGTAAGCCGGTCTTCCACAGTATGTAAATTAATCTCATGTTTGTTTGTTACTCAATATTCACATTTATCATTGGGGTTCATTTATCTTACATGAGTCACAGAAAGTCAAAGAAGCCAGGAGACCAGTGGAAGACACAAGCAATGGTACGGCAGTGGGGGTCATTGTGGGGTCTGGTGGGTTAGTACTTTTTTCTTTTAATTCCACCCATGTGCCCATTTTTATTAGAAAAAACTAGTGGACAACCCCTTTAAATCAGCCGAAACTGGTTGAATCAGGTACTGTTCAATTTAACTAAAGGTCTGTTCATCAGAACATTTAACAAGATAGTCAGAACGACATGTTTGAGAGATCAGAATTGTGTGGCTGTAGAAAGATGCAGAATGTGAAAATAATGCTTCTGCCAATAACAGTACATTTCTGTGATCAATAAAGGAGTATGTGTAGTTTTCATTATTTATTGCTGTCTGCATTGGATTTCATTGTGCTATAGCATCCATAATTTACAGAACCATCATGGGTTTCTTTGCAGCAAATGTTGAACTTTGAACAGCATTTATCTACATAGAATTTTGAGCAACTTTGCAATTACGAGGCGTCTTGCATTGATCCTAAGTTACAGCATGCGTTACAATCCAGTGCTAGTATCTGGAGGAGTTGAAATTTCCCAGCATTCCTGTGATTTGAAGTAGCCAGACATTTACTATAGCAATTACAATAATTGTGAAAGATACTTATTTATCATATTTATTGTGTTGAACACTGATTTTATAAACTGTATGAAAACAGAGCCAATTAAAATGTAGATATTAAATTTTCATCCAATTAAAAGTAAAAGTGATGTTATACCAGGAATATGGCTAATAACTAAGTCACACATTTTATATAAGTACTAATTATAATATTTATATGATTTTAGCAAAATTACATAGATTTCCAAAACAGCAAAAATATCTATTGGCCATACACATAAAGTATAAAGTATATAGTCTGACCAGAGGTATATCTAGAGGTTCCGCTCAGGGAAGGGCAAGACATCTGAGTGGGCCCCTAACCAAGTAACCCTGATTACAACTACATTGGCGCACCCTAATAGTTGGTATAGGGGAACCTCAGCAGATGACCCGGCTGCTACTGAAAATAAATCTCTATACAAACATCAACACTGATATTACCGCGATATGGTAGCCATATAGTGGTAGATACTAGTGTTGAGCGAGTATGCTCGACACTGCTCGGTACTCGCCCGAGCATCTCACTACTCGGGATGTTCGGCGAGCACCGAGCATTTTCGGGTAACTCGGACGGGAGCTCGGGTCTCCGCCCTGCATGTTTGGCGCTCTTTACAGAGCCAATGAACATTCAGGGACTGCCAGCCAGTCACTGTAATGCCGCAGCCATGTTGGCTGTGGGCATTACAGTGATTGGCTGGCCACACAGCGTCACCTCGAGTATTTAAAACCGGGCGCCGCCATCTTGGACACAGTCGCTCCGGATCAGACAGTTTAGGGAGAGTGCTACTGAGCTAGGGAGAGATTTATACTGCGAAATAGGTAGTGTAGGGTCTCTAAAGCCTGCCAAATCAAACAAACAGTCCTTCTGAGGACTAATATCCATCCCAGTTATCAGGCAGGCAGGCTGTATAGGAGACACAGTGGTTATACCAACAAACACTGCATTACAGTCCTGTGTGCTGCTTCACAAATTGCTATACTTAGCCCCAGGTCTCAGGGGCCAGGAAAGATCTTTTTTTTCATCTAAATCCTCTTTTTTTTTTTTTCCTCAGTCAGACTGTACAAATATCCGTCTTATTAACCTTTTGGTATTCCCCCCCCCCCCAAAAAAAATGAGTGTGTCTGTGAGTGTTCAGACACAAATATATCTGTTTAAAAGAGTCTGGTGTAGGCCAGATAACTAGAACTGTGGTTTTGCAGTTCCACGGTTCAAATCTCTGTATTATCCACTTTTTTGCCTTTTTGCCATAAAAAAAAACAGTTTGAGTGTCTCGCAGGCTGTTCAGACACAAATATATCTGTTTAAAAGATTCTGGTGTAGGCCAGAGAAATAGAACTGTGGTTTTCCTCTTCCACGGTTCAAATCTGGGTGTAATCCACCTTCTTGCCTTTTTTACATAAAAAAAAATAGTTTGAGTGTCTCGCTGACTGTTCAGACACAAATATATCTGTTTAAAAGATTCTTGTGTAGGCCAGAAAAATAGAACTGTAGTTTTCCGCTTCCACGGTTCTAATCTCCTTTTTATTACCCTATTGCCATTAATAGTGCGAGTGTAAGCTATTTTACTTCATTTACAATGGGCAAGGCGCGTGGCAAGGGACGTGGAACTGGACGTTCTGGTGATGGTGCGTGTAGAGGATGGGGCCGTGGCCAAGGTGAAAATGTGCCACAACCAACAGCCACATCTTCTCGCTCCTAGTTCTTGACCGAATTACTAGGGAAGTACACAACAACACCACTATTGCGAACTGATCAATGTGAACAGGTTATTAATTGGATAGCAGATAATACTTCCAGTTACCTGGGCACTACCACCTCTGGTCTGTCTTCCACACGGTCAACTCTTAGTAGCCGTGAGTCTCGACCACATACTCCTCCTCACCCTGATGATCCATATTTAGGCCCCTCGTCTGCTCCGCTTGAAGTGGTGGAAGAGGAGATACCATGTAGCGATGGCCAAATATTTGAACAGCCACGGCCACAGGAAGGCGACTCTGGCAATTTGTCACAAGAGGTGGACAATGATGAGACACAATTGCCACAAAGTGAGGAGGAGGACCGTGGTGCAGAAGTGGAAGAGGAGGAGGGGGTGGATGATCTAGTAACTGACCCAAGGTGGCAGGAGGACACGCAGAGCGAGGCCAGCAGCACACAGGGGGAGAGAGGCAGAGTACCCCAACAGGCAGGGAGAAGCAGTGAGGTGGCCGTAGACAGAAGGCGGGCAACCATTCCCTGTAACACCAACACGAGGGACGTTGCCAGTACAACCTGTAGGTCTTCCAGAGTCTGGAATTTTTTTAAAGACTCTGCTGATAACCCCAAAAAGGCCATTTGTACCACCTGCCAGGCCAGCATCAGCAGGGTTGACAAAATGACCAGCCTGACCACCACCAGCATGATGAGGCACATGTCAGCAAAGCACCCGACTTTGTGGGGCAAACCCCAGAGTCCATGACCAGTGTCAGCGGGTGTCATAACTGCTTCTTCCGCTGTTGTGCGTGTAAGAGAACCCCCTGTTGTGCATGCAAGGCAATCCCCTGTCCATACTGCATGCAAAGATGCCCCCTCCTCTCAGTCATCACTTGTTATGGCAGTTTCTCAAGAAACAGCATCAACGTCCACGTCCACGTCCTACCGCAGCGTTCAATTGTCCATATCCCAGACCTTTGAACGAAAGCGCAAATTCTCAGCCAACGCCCCACAGGCCACAGTCCTAAATTCGCACATTTCACGACTGCTTGCGTTGGAAATTCTGCCTTCTAGGCTGGTGGAGACGGAATCCTTCCGCAACCTTATGGCGGTGGCCGTCCCTCGGTACTCAGTCCCCAGCCGACACTATTTTGCCCAGTGTGCCATCCCCACACTACACAAGCACGTTTCCCAAAACATCTGCCGTGCCCTCAACAACGCAGTTACTGGGAGAGTCCACCTGACAACGGACATGTGGACAAGTGCTTGTGGCCAGGGACGGTACATCTCCCTGACGGCACACTGGGTAAACAAAGTGGAAGCCAAGACCCAGTCGGACCTTGGGACGGAACACATCCTCCCCACACCAAGGATTGCGGGCCCTATGTCAGTCAGAGTTGCCCCCACAGTGTACAGCTCCTGCGCATAATCCTCCTCCTCATGTTCAGCCTCCATCTCAGATATAACCACATCAGTTACAAGCTGGAAGCACTGCAGTACTGCCTCAGCCAAGCGGCAACAGGCTGTGCTGAAACTCATAAGCTTAGGTGAGAAACATCACACTGCTTGTGAGTTGTGGACACCTGTGAAAGAGCAGGCAGATCTGTGGCTCACGCCGCTGAACCTACATCCAGGCATGGTCGTGTTTGACAATGGCCGTAACCTGGTGGCAGCTCTGAGGCTAGGCGAGGTCACACACGTACCATGCCTGGCTCATGTGCTTAACATCGTGGTTCAGCGGTTTCTTAAATCGTACCCCGAGTTGCCAGATCTGCTCATCAAAGTACGCCACCTGTCAGCTCATTTTCGGAAGTCGGCTACAGCTTCCGCCGCCCTTGCTGTGTTGCAGCAGCGTTTGCAGCTTCCGGCACACCGACTGGTGTCTGATGTCCCCACACGTTGGAACTCTACCCTCCACATGTTGCAAAGGATTTCTGAGCAGAAGAGAGCAGTTGTGGAGTACCAGCTGCAACAAGGCCGTCAATATTCAGGTCAGACTCCACACATAAGACCTCAGGAGTGTACCTGGATGTCTGACATATGTACCATCCTGACAAACTTTGAGGAGTCCACCAAGATGGTGAGTGGCGATGACACCATCATTAGCGTCAGCATCCCACTTGTCTGTTTTTTGCAACGCTCTCTGCAGAGAATTAAAGAGGAGGCATTGCAGCCAGAGTATGATAAGATGGATCAAGAAGCCGTAGCGGGCGATTACACACAGCCCAGCCTCATCTCATCCCAATGTGCATTGGGGGACAATGAGGGAGAGGAGGAGGAGGAAGAACAGAAGCTGGTATCATGAGTTGTAGACCCTAGTACCTGAACAACTGTCATACGGTCGGTTCAGCATGGGTGGCCTGAGGACAGGGGGGAGGAGAAGGAGGAGGGAGAGAGCATGGTCAGTTGTCATCTTGGTGAAGACACGGAAGTCTTGCCCATTACCAGTCAGGCACGCATGGCTGACTTTATGTTACGCTGCCTTAACCGTGACCCTCGTGTTGTCAAAATGTTGGGTGACAGTCATTACTGGTTGGTGACACTTTTAGACCCCTGCTACAAGGAGAACTTTCACTCTCTTATTCCTGAGGTGGAAAGGTCTACAAAAATGGGGCAGTACCAGAAGGCCCTTGCTGCAGAACTGTTAAAAAAATTCCCATCTGAACACGCTAGCGGCAGAGGTCACAGTTCGTTGCCCAACCAAGGCATACAGGCAAGAGAGACGCAACTCCAATCCAGCAGAGGCAGGGGAACACTGTCAACGTTCTGGGACAGTTTTCTGAGACCTGCCCAGCTTACAGGTCCTGAGGCGCGGGGTACTCTCACAAGGAGTGTAAAGTTTCAAAAGATGGTGAGGGAGTACCTTGCCGACCGTACCAGCATCCTCCGTGATTCCACTGTGCCTTTTAATTATTTGGTATCCAAGCTGGACACTTGGAATGAACTCGCTCTGTATGCCTTGGAGGTCCTGGCCTGCCCTGCCGCTAGCGTGTTATCGGAGTGTGTTGTTAGTGCCGTTGGGGGAATTATAACTGATAAGCACACTCGCCTGTCAACTGACAATGCTGACAAGCTGACCCTTATCAAAATGAACAAGGGCTGGATTGGGCCAGACTTCTCATCACCACCAAATGACAGCAGAGTAACATAAAGTCAAATCCACTGTGTTATTTCGGCAGGTGTATTCTCATGCACCGCTTCACACCCACACATGGGTATACGCTTCCTCATTTTGGCTGTTTTTTGCTCTTCTGCTTATCCTCAGCCTCCACCACCACTATACCACCAGGGTGACCGTGGTCCGTGTTGCCAGCATTGCAAGTTCCCCCGTCCTAATTTTTGGCAGCTTTTGCTTGGAAGGCATAGGCAAAGACTATGGGAGACCCACTCCCCAATAATGGGAATAATGTTTTTAATATGCTGTACTGCATGGCTCTTGTAAGGGGCATTAAAATTGTCTTGTTAAGCTCCTGTGACCTCCACGTCTCTTCCAAGGGTCATTGATATTGTCTTTTTATTCCACTGGGACCTCCACGTCTCTTCAAAGAGGCATTAAAACCATCTTGTTAAGCTACTGTGACCTCCACGTCTCTTCCAAGGGGCATTAAAATCGTCTTGTTAAGCTCCTGTGACCTCCACATCTCTTCCAAGGGTCATTGATATTGTCTTTTTATTCCACTGGGACCTCCACCACTCTTCCAAGGGGCATTGATATTGTCTTTTTAGTCCACAGCGACCTCCACCACTCTTCCAAGGGGCATTGAAATTGTCTTTTTATTCCACTGCGACCTCCACCAATCTTCCAAGGGGCATTAATATTGTCTTTTTATTCCACTGCGACCTCCACCACTCTTCCAAGGGCATTGATATTGTCTTTTTATTCCACTGGGACCTCCAAGTCTCTTCCAAAGGGCATTAAACCGTATTGTTAAACCACTCTGAACTCCACGTCTCTTCCAAGGGGCATTAAAATCATCTTGTTAAGCTACTGTGACCTCCATGTCTCGTCCAAGGGGCAATAAAATCGTCTTGTTAAACCACTCTGAACTCCACGTCTCTTCCAAGGGGCATTGATATTGTCTTTTTATTCCACTGCGACCTCTACCACTCTTCCAGGGGGCATTGATATTGTCTTTTTATTCCACTGGGACCTCCACGTCTCTTCCAAGGGGCATTAAAACTGTCTTGTTAAGCTACTGTGACCTCCACGTCACTTCCAAGGGGCATTAAAACCGTCTTGTTAAACCACTCTGAACTCCACGTCTCTTCCAAGGGGCATTAAAATCGTCTTGTTAAGCTACTGTGACCTCCATGTCTCTTCCAAGGGGCATTAAAATCGTCTTGTTAAACCACTCTGAACTCCACGTCTCTTTCTAGGGGCATTAAAATTGTCTTGTTAAACTACTGTGACCTCTACGTCTCTTCCAAGAGTCATTGATATTGTCTTTTTATTCCACTGGGACCTCCACCACTCTTCCAAGGGGCATTGATAATGTCTTTTTATTCCACTGTGAACTCCACCACTCTTCCAAGGGGCATTGATATTGTCTTTTTATTCCACTGGGACCTCCACCACTCTTCCAAGGAGCATTGATATTGTCTTTTTATTCCACGGTGACCTCCACGTCTCTTCCAAGGGGCATTCATATTGTCTTTTCATTCCACTGCGACCTCCACCACTCTTCCAAGGGGCATTGATATTGTCTTTTTATTCCACTGTGACCTCCACGTCTCATCCAAGGGGCATTAAAACCATCTTGTTAAGCTACTGTGACCTCCATGTCTCTTCCAAGGGGCATTAAAATCGTCTTCTTAAGCTCCTGTGACCTCCACGTCTCTTCCAAGGGTCATTGATATTGTCTTTTTATTCCACTGGGACCTCCACCACTCTTCCAAGGGGCATTGATATTGTCTTTTTATTCCACTGCGACCTCCACCACTCTTCCAAGGGGCTATGAAATTGTCTTTTTATTCCACTGCGACCTTCACCACTCTTCCAAGGGGCATTGATATTGTCTTTTTATTCCACTGTGACCTCCACCACTCTTCCAGGGGGCATTGATATTGTCTTTTTATTCCACTGGGACCTCCACGTCTCTTCCAAGGGGCATTAAAACCGTCTTGTTAAGCTACTGTGACCTCCACGTCTCTTCCAAGGGTCATTTAAACCGTCTTGTTAAACCACTCTGAACTCCACGTCTCTTCCAAGGGGCATTAAAATCATCTTGTTAAGCTACTGTGATCTCCATGTCTCGTCCAAGGGGCATTAAAATCGTCTTGTTAAACCACTCTGAACTCCACGTCTCTTCCAAGGGGCATTAAAATCGTCTTGTTAAGCTACTGTGACCTCCATGTCTCTTCCAAGCGTCATTGATATTGTCTTTTTATTCCACTGGGACCTCCACCACTCTACCAAGGGGCATTGATATTGTCTTTTTATTCCACTGCGACCTCCACCACTCTTCCAAGGGGCCATGAAATTGTCTTTTTATTCCACTGCGACCTTCACCACTCTTCCAAGGGTCATTGATATTGTCTTTTTATTCCACTGCGACCTCTACCACTCTTCCAGGGGGCATTGATATTGTCTTTTTATTCCACTGGGACCTCCACGTCTCTTCCAAGGGGCATTAAAACTGTCTTGTTAAGCTACTGTGACCTCCACGTCACTTCCAAGGGGCATTAAAACCGTCTTGTTAAACCACTCTGAACTCCACGTCTCTTCCAAGGGGCATTAAAATCGTCTTGTTAAGCTACTGTGACCTCCATGTCTCTTCCAAGGGGCATTAAAATCGTCTTGTTAAACCACTCTGAACTCCACGTCTCTTCCTAGGGGCATTAAAATTGTCTTGTTAAACTACTGTGACCTCTACGTCTCTTCCAAGAGTCATTGATATTGTCTTTTTATTCCACTGGGACCTCCACCACTCTTCCAAGGGGCATTGATATTGTCTTTTTATTCCACTGTGAACTCCACCACTCTTCCAAGGGGCATTGATATTGTCTTTTATTCCACTGGGACTTCCACCACTCTTCCAAGGAGCATTGATATTGTCTTTTTATTCCACTGTGACCTCCATGTCTCTTCCAAGGGGCATTGATATTGTCTTTTCATTCCACTGCGACCTCCACCACTCTTCCAAGGGGCATTGATATTGTCTTTTTATTCCACTGTGACCTCCACGTCTCATCCAAGGGGCATTAAAACCATCTTGTTAAGCTACTGTGACCTCCATGTCTCTTCCAAGGGGCATTAAAATCGTCTTGTTAAACCACTCTGAACTCCACGTCTCTTCCAAGGGGCATTAAAATCGTCTTCTTAAGCTCCTGTGACCTCCACGTCTCTTCCAAGGGTCATTGATATTGTCTTTTTATTCCACTGGGACATCCACCACTCTTCCAAGGGGCATTGATATTGTCTTTTTATTCCACTGCGACCTCCACCACTCTTCCAAGGGGCTATGAAATTGTCTTTTTATTCCACTGCGACCTTCACCACTCTTCCAAGGGGCATTGATATTGTCTTTTTATTCCACTGTGACCTCCACCACTCTTCCAGGGGGCATTGATATTGTCTTTTTATTCCACTGGGACCTCCACGTCTCTTCCAAGGGGCATTAAAACCGTCTTGTTAAGCTACTTTGACCTCCACGTCTCTTCCAAGGGGCATTAAAACCGTCTTGTTAAAACACTCTGAACTCCACGTCTCTTCCAAGGGGCATTAAAATCGTCTTGTTAAGCTACTGTGACCTCCATGTCTCTTCCAAGGGGCATTAAAATCATCTTGTTAAACCACTCTGAACTCCACGTCTCTTCCTAGGGGCATTAAAATTGTCTTGTTAAACTACTGTGACCTCTACGTCTCTTCCAAGAGTCATTGATATTGTCTTTTTATTCCACTGGGACCTCCACTTCTCTTCCAAGGGGCATTGATATTGTCTTTTTAATGCACTGCGACCTCCACCACTCTTCCAAGGAACATTGATATTGTCTTTTTATTCCACTGTGACCTCCACCACTCTTCCAAGGGGCATTGATATTGTCTTTTTATTCCACTGGGACCTCCACCACTCTTCCAAGGGGCATTGATATTGTCTTTTTATTCTACTGGGACCTCCACATCTCTTCCAAGGGGCATTGATATTGTCTTTTTATTCCACTGCGACCTCCACATCTCTACCAATGGGCATTAAAACCGTCTTGTTAAACTACTCTGAACTCCACTTCTCTTCCAAGGGGCATTAAAATCGTCTTGTTAAGCTACTGTGACCTCCACGTCTCTTCCAAGGGGCATTAAAACCGTCTTGTTAAAGCTCTCTGAACTCCACGTATCTTCCAAGGGGCATTAAAATCGTCTTGTTAAGCTACTGTGACCTCCACCACTCTTCCAAGGAGCATTTATATTGTCTTTTTATTCCACTGTGACCTCCACGTCTCTTCCAAGGGGCATTGATATTGTCTTTTTATTCCACTACGACCTCCACCACTCTTCCAAGGAGCATTGATATTGTCTTTTTATTCCACTGTGACCTCCACGTCTCTTCCAAGGGGCATTGATATTGTCTTTTTATTCCACTGCGACCTCCACAACTCTTCCAAGGGGCATTGATATTGTCTTTTTATTCCACTGTGACCTCCACGTCTCATCCAAGGGGCATTAAAACCATCTTGTTAAGCTACTGTGACCTCCACGTCTCTTCAAAGGGGTATTAAAACCGTCTTGTTAAACCACTCTGAACTCCACAGCTCTTCCAAGGGGCATTGAAATGTTGTTTTTAATTACCTCTATCGTCCACGACTCTTCCAACGGGCATTGCATTTCCTCCTAATTTTAGTCAGCTTTTGCTTTTCAATGCATAGGCGAACACTAAGGGAGACCCACTCCCCAATAATGGGTAGAAGGTTCTTAGTACGCTGTAATCCACATCTGTTTCAAGGGGCATTGCAGTTCCTCATAATTTTTGGAGATCTTTCCATTCACTGCTTAGGCCAACAGTGTACAGGAGACCCAGTTGCTATAAATGGAAAAAACGGTTTAGCTAAGGCCCTCTGACCTCCATGTCACTTCCAAGGGGCATTGGAGTGCCTCGAAATTTTTGGTAGGCATTGCACTCACTGCATGCCCTATAACTGTGTAGCCAAACCTCTCCTTTTGGTACAGAAACATATCCTACAAGACATGTGTGGTTGACTGGCCTGATATTGATGTAAATAGTAGTGTTGAGCCACCCCCGTAGTGTTCGAGTTCGGTTCGGTTCGTCGAACACCCGTGTGTTCGCCGAACTGTTCGTCGAACTGTTCGTCGAACTGTTCGTCGAACACCTTCGAACACCGTTAAAACCAATGGCAGGCAAACAAAAACACATAGAAACACATAGAAAACACCTTCAAAGGTGTCCCAAAGCTGACAAACTGCTCAGAAGACACAACTAACACATGGAAAAGTGACAAGTACATATAGTCATGCGAAAAGAAAAGAGGTGGAGGAGTAAAAGGAGGGGGAGACACAAATATAGGCATGTCATGCCCTTCTAAAATCCAAAAAGTGAGAAGCTGGCACGTTCAGTCCGCTCCTGCCCGTGCCACCTCCGTGTCACCGGGTTTGTGCCAGAGCCGCGGTGAACCCTGACGGCCAGCCCCCCTCTCCAATACTGGTGCCTGTCCGCTGGTGGGTCGAGCGAGCCCCCCTGTGGTGGAGGCAGCTCTAAGCTTTTTAATTTAAATTGTCTCTCTAATTTGAATGAATACACTTTAAATCCATTTACAAGGATCTATTGGAGGGCAAGTCTCATGCCAGCAGCCGCGTAATTCCAGCTCCAGTAGCGTCCACTAAAGCTGCTGCAGTTAAAAAGCTTTTATAAGAATCGAGCTCGGCTGTCCACCGCAAGGCATCC
This sequence comes from Phyllobates terribilis, assembly GCF_046119375.1. Lineage (NCBI taxonomy): Eukaryota > Metazoa > Chordata > Amphibia > Anura > Dendrobatidae > Phyllobates > Phyllobates terribilis. Next base: position 252,877,484 of record NW_027362771.1, read on the forward strand.
TACTGCCAGTCCCAGCCCCTATGCCTTGGGGTGCCTCCTGATGCTCTTCACTGAGTATCCCGTGGTCCCGAAGCATTTCCTTTGAAAAAATTAAGTGTCCAAACTACAGGTGGTGTAGCTTGCTTAACAGCCGGGATAATCCGCTGACTAGCAGACACGGCTACTAGGCACAAAGTATTTCCTGGGCTAGATGCAGTTAAAAATTTGTAATTAGATACTCTCGTTGGATGCTGAGAAAGCATTCCATAGAGTCTCCTGGCACGCCATATATGATTCTCTTAAAAAGCTTGGGGTAGGGGTCTAGGGGACCCTTTTATAGCCAAAATCACGGCCCTGTATCACAATACGTCACCTAGGCTGAAGATAAATGGAACTGTAGCACCCTGAGGGCTCGGTTGCTACAGAGGTATTGCACCTCACCCAGAGGTGTGATATCTCACTCTCAGGTAAGGATGGAGTGTGGATCAGGACCCGACACCTGCATGCATTACACCACATTGCCGTGGGGCAGGGCGACCAATATGCCTCTGAGATGGGCACGACAGTCCCTGTCCCTGGCTGGAGTGGGGGGAGGGAACACTGAGGAAGGGGAACCCTGTAGTGCAGGAGCAGGGAGGAAGCAGTTCCTGGGTGCATTGAGAAGGGAGTATAAAAGGTGGGCACCATCTTAGTTCAGTGCAGAGAAGTCTGAGCAGAAGTGGCAGGGAGCAGGGGCTCTGCATGAGCTCTGCTCCGGAGGCGGGCCTAGTAACAGAGGCCCAGGCCTGGAAGAGGGAGAAGGAAGGAAGAGGAGCGGAGAAGGCTCCAGGAACGAGGAATGAAGGGATCCCAGGGGTGCGGACGGGCGAGTCGCCACCGCACGCCCGAATCCACCTGCGTGGAGGGGTCAGGCCAAAGGGGGAGACCGGTCCCCGAAACTAGTGGAGGCAGGAAACGACCCTCAGCTAGAAACCGGAGGCTCTGGCATTTTATGTGGCGCAGCCCCTCGCTACACCCGCTAGGAAGGCACCACATAGCGTCAGGGAAACTGGCGCCAAGTTTACCAAGAGGAGGCCCGAGGCAGCCGGACAGAAGGGTTGGTAAGAAAGGCCAGACAAAGGACACACAAAGGGGGTCCTGTGAAGCGCTCCAAAGTTATCTGGGAGTTGTCTGAGCCCCTCACCTGGTGAGCACAGTACGACGTGGGCAGCCGTTACCTGCAGACGTGGTCTGGATAATAAGAACTGTGAGTAAAGGCCCTGGACTGCATCACTGACTCCGTGTCGTTACTGCTGCTGCCCTGCACCATCACCCCCATCCTCCGCATACACTGCCCTGAGGCTATACTCCTCCCGTGGGGAGTTAGGCTACGCTCTGCTGCACCCACAACACCAGCTTCAGCGGTCTGCCCTGCAGCGGCGGTTCACTCTGACCGCAATCCACGGGTGGCGTAGTCGGACATTTAAACATCAAAACCACATAAATAGTTCCGCCACTGGTTTGACCACCCTGAGCCACGGAACCGGGTCGCCACCACGAAGACTACAACCACAAGCATCCACCAAAAAGGGTCCGGCTCCGGGTGTCCCAAGGCCCAGGGGGTGCATCAGAACATTTTCATCACCTTTCACAATCACCAATGGGACAAGGCAGGGATGTCCTCTGTCCCCTCTCTTATACATCCTAGTGACGGAGCACCTGCTCTCATCAATTCGCCATAACCCCAATATTAGGTGGATTGAGGTGGGAGGCACCGAGTACAAGTGCTCTCTATTTGCTGATGATGTCCTAGTATATATTACTCAATCACATATATCCATCCATGCTGTTATGGCTGAAATAGATCACTTTGTTACATGGTCAAATTTTAAAATCAATGCAGCGAAGTCTGAGGCCCTCGATGTCTCCCTCCCCAAATCCATATAGGATTCCATCCAGTCCAACTTTCCCTTTGCCTGGCCCTCACAGGGTATCAAATACTTAGGAATTCCTATTCATAGAGACCTCTCCCATCTATGTTATCTTAATTTTGGGCCCTTTATTGAACAACTTCATACAGACCACGGTTGGCAAGTTAGAACTGTAAGATTCACTACGTGAACCACTGGTGTTTTGTGGAAAAGCACATGTACACTGTGTTCCAAATTATTATGCAAAAAGTGTTTAGGAGTGATAAGGGAAGAATTTGTTTGTTTGTCAGTTAAACTCATTGATGGTGATGTGTGTCAGGGCTCTTTATATCACTGTAAGCAATTGCAGACACCTGTGCTAATTAGTTTGGCAGGTGTGTCCAATGAAAGGCAAGACTACTTAAGAAGGCTGTCTCACATTATTAAGCAGCCTACATTTTCTGCCAAAATGGGAAAGAAAAAGGATGTGTCGGCTGCTGAGAAGCAACAAATTGTGGAGTGTTTAGGTCAAGGCATGACTACAATCAACATTGTGCGATAATCAGGATGAAGTGTCTTGGCAATCAAGAAGTATGTAGCTGATTCACAGTACACACGTGTGCGTGCTGATAAGGGCAAATTGAGGACTCTTTCCTACAGGCAATTACGTCAGGTTAAAAGAGCAGCGGCAAAAAAGCCTTGTCATAGCAGCAGACAAGTTTTTGAAGCTGCTGGTGCCTCCAACGTCCCCCGAACAACAAGATGCAGGGTCCTTCAGAGGTTTGCAGCTGTGCATACGCCATCCTGTCGACCTCCTCTATCCACTTCACACAAGCAGAAACGGCTCCAGTAGGCTAAACATTACATGAAGACTGATTTCAAAACTGTTTTGTTCACGGATGAGTGCCGTGCAGCGCTCGATGGTCCAGATGGATGGAGTGGAGGATGGCTGGTTGATGGACACCCCACGCAAACACGGCTACAGCGCCAACAAGGAGGAGGTGGAGTAATGTTTTGGGCTGGAATCATGGGGAGAGAGATTGTTGGCCCCTTTAGGATCCCTGAAGGCGCTAAAGATGAACTCCATAATGTATGTGGATTTTCTCAAACAGCACTTCCTGCCATGGTTCAAGAAGAAGAACCGTGTATTTCACAGCAAGATCATTTTTTTGCATGATAATGCACCATCTCATGCTGCACATAAAACATCTGCATCTCTGGCTGATATGGGCATAAAAGGGGACAAACTTATGGTGTGACCACCATGCTCCCCTGACCTCTACCCCATTCAGAACCTCTGGAGCATCATCAAAAGGAGTGTCTATGATGGCGGGAGGCAGTTCACATCTAAGCAACACCTCTGGGAGGGTATTCTGTCCTCATGCAAAACAATTGAAGCAGAAACCATCCAAAACCTGACAAATTCAATGGACGAGAGAGTTCAGAAGCTCCTTTCGAACAAGGGGTCCTATGTGAAAATGTAACATCACCTAGAATAAAGTTTTGAGTTGAAAACTGTTTGATTTCAGTTTCTAATAATCTGCTAATGCTTATAATTTCAAAAATGACCATTTTTTGGTCTTTATTAAAATGAAAAGGTTGATCGAAAAGTTTTTGGAATCTAAGAGTGTGGCAACCCAGTAGTCATGATTACTTCGAATTCTGACAATATGAGGGTCATGTTGCAGGTAGTGCAGCAAGAAGGCACTTATGTGTCTTGCGCATCTCGGAGCCCCAAAATTATTTTCCGGGCTAGATGCAGCTAAAAATTATTATTAATTTTAAATCTGGTGGAGCTTAGTATAGATGACCTAATAGGATCAGTGCTGCACACTGCTACAAAGCCCAAATTATTTTCCAGCCAAGATACAGATAAACATGATTAGTAATTTTAAATCTGGTGGAGCTTATTATAGATGGCCAAATAGAATCAGTGCTGCACACTGCTACAAAGCCCAAATTATTTTCCAGCCAAGATACAGATAAACATGATTAGTAATTTGAAAGCTTAAAACGGTTGGTAGGGTGATTTTAACCAATCATCAAGCTTTTACTCTCCCCAGGATGACACAGGGGTAGAAAAGTCATTTCGGATCCATGATTTGTTCATCTTTATGAACGTGAGTCTGTCTACATTATCAGTGGAGAGCCGCGTGCGCTTATCTGTCAGCACACCACCAGCAGCGCTGAACACACGTTCAGACAGAACGCTGGCTGCGGGGCATGACAAGATCTCCAAGGCGTAAGTGGCTAGCTCCGGCCATTTATCCAGATTGGAAGCCCAAAAAGAGCAAGGGTCCAGTGACACAGTCATGGCTTCAATGTTTACTTGGAGATACTCCTGTACCATCGTCTCTAGGCGTTGACTATGTGTCAGACTTCTTGTCTCCTGTGGCCTTGCAAAGGATGGGCTAAAAAAGTGGTGAAATGATTCCGCAAAATTGATGTTACCAGCAGATACTGTGGTTCTGTTACGGTTTGAGTGCTGAACACTTGACAGTCCCACGGTTGGCAAGTTGGAACTGTGAGATTCACTACGTGCACCACTGGTGTTTTGTGGAAAAGCACATGTAAGATTCTGCAACAGTCTCTGCTGATACTCCTGCATGCGTGCATCCCTTTCTATGGCAGGAATAATTTCGGCAAATTTACTTTTGTACCGGGGATCTAACAGTGTGGCAACCCAGTAGTCAGGATTATTTCTAATTCTCACAATTCGAGGGTCATGTTGCAGGTAGTGCAGCAAGAAGGCACTCATGTGTGTTGCGCATCCAGGAGCACCAAGTCCCTGTTGTGTTGGTGGCGAGGTAACAATCATGCTTCCTTCCTCTGTCCTCTCCCCCCAACCTCGCACAACAGAAATGTGATCAAGGTCTCCCTCATCTGATGAGTCTTCCATCAGTTCGTCCTCCACTTCTTCCTGGGCTCCTGCACCTTCCTCACTAGTTTGGCTGCTACCATGCGCCCTGGTAAAGCCATCTCCCCCACCCTCACATGCCTGCCGCCTTGGTGCTGCCGACCGTCTGGACCTTGCAGATGTTAGCCCTTCCGCATACAACTCCTCCTCCTCTACTTCCTCCACCTCCTCTTGTGCCACCACCTGACTCCGAATTCTGTTTAACATGTGCTCCAGCATGTAAATCACCGGAATAGTCATGCTGATAATGGCATCGTCAGCACTAAACATCTTCGTTGCCATTTCAAAACTGTGCAGAAGGGTGCATAGGTCCCTGATCTGAGACCACTCCTCCAGCGTGATTTGCCCCACCTCTGGATCTCGTTGGCCCAGGCTATACGTCAGAACGTATTGCACCAGGGCTTGTCGGTGCTGCCACAGTCGCTGCAACATGTGCAGAGTTGAATTCCACCGGGTAGGCACATCGCATTTTAGCCGGTGAAGTGGCAGGCCCAACGACTTCTGTAGAGATGTAAGTCGCTGAGCTGCGGGATGCGAACGGCGGAAGTGAGCACACAGCGACCGTGCCCTCTGCAGAAAGCCATCTAGTCTGGGATAGTGGGCTAAAAATTGCTGGACAACCAGGTTCAACACGTGAGCCATACAAGGCACGTGTGTGACATTGCCCCGGCGAAGGGCCGCACCCAGGTTTGCAGCATTGTCGCACACGGCCTTCCCTGGTTTCAGGTCCAGTGGAGACAACCATTCATGAAATTGGTTCTCCAGAGCTGACCACAACTCCTCAGCTGTGTGACTCACATTTCCCAGACATTTCAAAGTAAAAACCGCCTGATGACGTTGAGCCCTACTGCCAGCATAGTAAGGAGGTGTGCAGGATCCCTTCTGCGCAGTTAGAAAGCTTGTGGCATGACCAGACAGGCTTTGGGTGCAGGTGGAAGATGGAGAGGAGGTTGAGGAGGCAGAAGCAATGGAGGAACTTTGACATAAAGAGGATTGACGCACAACTCGTGGGGACGGCAAGACTTGGACAGCAGCCCCTTGTCCTGCTGTCACCATAGTTACCCAGTGCACAGTCAGCGACATGTAACGCCCCTGTCCATGCCTACTCGTCCAAGTGTCTGTGGTGAAATGCACCCTGTCACACACAGAGTTTCTCAAAGAAGCGGTGATGTTGTGTGCGACATGCTGGTGGAGCGCAGGCACACCTTTCTTTGAGAAGTAGTGCCGACTGGGCATCTGGTACTGGGGCACTGCGACGGACATAAGGTCTCGAAAATCCTCTGTGTCCACCAGGCGGAAAGGCAGCATTTCTGTAGCCAAGAGCTTGCAGGTGGTGAAATTCAACCTCTTAGCTTTCTCATGGCTAGGAGGAAATGGTCTTTTACTTGTCCACATCTGAGGGACCGAGGGCTGGCTATTGTGCTTAGACGGGGTTGATAAGGGTGTCCCCGGCAAACTGCCGGTCTGTGAGGAAGATGCAGGCGGACATGTTAGGTTGCCTTGATCCAAAGGTGGTGCTCTCGATGTCGGACAGCGCTCAACACCAGCTGGTGTTACCACCTCCAAAGAAAATGATGACCTGCCAATCACGCTGGCTGTTGCGGGTAAAGAGGTGGCAGGTCTGCGCCCCAAAACAGGTGTGACTGCTGTCCCCCCAGTCACAGAGGATGAAGAGGCCGCGGATGCACAAGATATGGCAGACGGTGGTTGGCCCGGCCGGCTAGGCCGCATTGTAGCACACTGAGCTTCCCACTGCAACTTATGCTTCATGTCCATGTGCCGGTTCATGCATGAAGTACTCAAACTATGTATTTTTTGGCCTCTACTTAGCTTTTGCTGACAAATGTTACAGATAACACGAGTTGGGTCATCTTTATCGATCTGAAAAAATGCCCAGGCCATGCAAGGCTTAGCACCCATGCGACCTGAAGAGCCACCACAACTTGTGGTGAGAGGCAGAGTTGTGTTTGAGGATGCAGTTGTTGACATGCTTCCAGTACTACGTCTCTGTCCAGGAAGGCGCAACCTGACCTCGTCGTCACTAGCATCTTCCTCCACCTCCTCTGCTGACCTCATCTCTTGGCTGACTGTGGGTTGACAGTAAGTGGGATCTCCAACCTCATCATCATCACCCTGTGCGTTATCACACCCGTCATCCTCAGAGCCAACCTGTTCCTGCCCTGACAAAAAACTAAAGTTGTCGCTCCAATCAGGTATTTGAGTCTCATCATCGTCTTCCTCATTGTCTCCACCAACAGGAGTTACAGTTTGGGAATGAAGGTCTACATTATGGTCAGAACCTTCTGCGTCTGGTCCTGAATCCGACTCATAAAGATTCTGGGCATCAGTGCAGATCATTTCCTCGTCTGGATTCACAGAAGCGCTGGAGTCGACCTCTGATTCCCAGGCTATAGTATGAGTAAACAGCTCTGCAGACTCAACCATCTGTTCTACCTCATACTCAGACGGGCAGCAGGAGATTTGGGAGCTGTGAGGAAGCAAGTGCGATTGGGGTGACACCTTTGAGGACTGGAGTATTTGTGATGTTGAAGTTGATGTGGAGGAGAGCCCACTTAAAGGAGCACTTGATATCCGTTGAAGCACCTGCTGTTTTTGTGCCTCATCTGGAATTTGTAGCGATTGGCGTGGCTGTAAGAAAGGGATCTTATCACATTGTCCGCTAAAAGAAGTAGACATTTTAGTTTGGCTGGAAGATGGTCTTTCTTCTGCAGATGTTAATGTTGCTTTAACACCTACCCCACGGGCACAACCTTTTTTCCCCTTCCCAACACGCCTATTCCCCTTTCCACCAGCAGCAGGCCTTTTTCCACTCATTTTGGTGGTTAACTAATTCACAACTCTGGAGTTGTTTGCACAAAAAAACAATGGATGGGAACTGAGCAGAGCTGTGTGGCCAAACTGTGGTATTAGGCCAAAACTATTGGCTGGGTTAGATGCAGAAAAAAATTATATTCAATTTGCAACCTGATGGAGGTCAGTATAGATGGACTAATAGAACAAGTCCCACACACAGCTAGAAGCCCAAATATTTTTTCAGAGGTAGATGCAGAAAAAAATTGTATTCAGTTTGCAACCTGATGGAGGTCAGTATAGATGGACTAATAGAACAAGTCCTACACACAGCTAGAAGCCCAAATATTTTTCAGAGGTAGATGCAGAAAAAAAATATATTCAGTTTGCAACCTGATGGAGGTCTGTATAGATGGATTAATAGAACAAGTCCCACACACAGCTAGAAGCCCAATATTTTTTCAGAGGTAGATGCAGAAAAAAAATATATTCAGTTTGCAACCTGATGGAGGTCAGTATAGATGGACTAATAGAGAAAGTCCCACACACTGCTAGAAGGCCAAATATTTTTTCAGAGCTAGATGCAGACAAAAAATTATTTTGAATTTGCAACCTGATGGAGGTCAGTATAGATGGACTAATTGAGAAAGTCCCACACACTGCTAGAAGGCCAAATATTTTTTCAGAGCTAGATGCAGATATAAATTATTTTTAATTTGCAACCTGATGGAGGTCAGTATAGATGGACTAATAGAGAAAGTCCCATACACTGCTAGAAGGCCAAATATTTTTTCAGAGCTAGATGCAGAAAAAAATTATATTCAGTTTGCAACCTGATGGAGGTCAGTATAGATGGACTAATAGAACAAGTCCCACACACAGCTAGAAGGCCAAATATTTTTTCAGAGGTAGATGCAGATAAAAAATATTTTTAATTTGCAGCCTGATGGAAGTTAGTATAGATGGACTAATAGAGAAAGTCCCACACACTGCTAGAAGGCCAAATATTTTTTCAGAGCTAGATGCAGACAAAAAATTATTTTGAATTTGCAACCTGATGGAGGTCAGTATAGATGGACTAATAGAGAAAGTCCCACACACAGCTAGAAGGCCAAATATTTTTTCAGAGGTAGATGCAGATAAAAATTATTTTTAATTTGCAACCTGATGGAGGTCAGTATAGATGGACTAATAGAGAAAGTCCCACACACTGCTAGAAGGCCAAATATTTTTTCAGAGCTAGATGCAGATATAAATTATTTTTAATTTGCAACCTGATGGAGGTCAGTGTAGATGGACTAATAGATTAAGTCCCATACACTGCTAGAAGGCCAAATATTTTTTCAGAGCTAGATGCAGAAAAAATTTATATTCAGTTTGCAACCTGATGGAGGTCAGTATAGATGGACTAATAGAACAAATCCCACACACAGCTAGAAGGCCAAATATTTTTTCAGAGGTAGATGCAGATAAAAATAATTTTTAATTTGCAGCCTGATGGAGGTCAGTATAGATGGACTAATAGAGAAAGTCCCACACACTGCTAGAAGGCCAAATATTTTTTCAGAGCTAGATGCAGACAAAAAATTATTTTGAATTTGCAACCTGATGGAGGTCAGTATAGATGGACTAATAGAGAAAGTCCCACACACAGCTAGAAGGCCAAATATTTTTTCAGAGGTAGATGCAGATAAAAATTATTTTTAATTTGCAACCTGATGGAGGTCAGTATAGATGGACTAATAGAGAAAGTCCCACACACTGCTAGAAGGCCAAATATTTTTTCAGAGCTAGATGCAGATATAAATTATTTTTAATTTGCAACCTGATGGAGGTCAGTATAGATGGACTAATAGAGAAAGTCCCACACACTGCTAGAAGGCCAAATATTTTTTCAGAGCTAGATGCAGAAAAAAATTATATTCAGTTTGCAACCTGATGGAGGTCAGTATAGATGGACTAATAGAACAAGTCCCACACACAGCTAGAAGGCCAAATATTTTTTCAGAGGTAGATGCAGATAAAAATTATTTTTAATTTGCAACCTGATGGAGGTCAGTATAGATGGACTAATAGAGAAAGTCCCACACACTGCTAGAAGGCCAAATATTTTTTCAGAGCTAGATGCAGACAAAAAATTATTTTGAATTTGCAACTTGATGGAGGTCAGTATAGATGGACTAATAGAGAAAGTCCCACACACTGCTAGAAGGCCAAATATTTTTTCAGAGCTAGATGCAGATAAAAAATTATTTTTAATTTGCAACCTGATGGAGGTCAGTATAGATGGACTAATAGAGAAAGTCCCACACACTGCTAGAAGGCCAAATATTTTTTCAGAGCTAGATGCAGATAAAAATTATTTTTAATTTGCAACCTGATGGAGGTCAGTATAGATGGACTAATAGAGAAAGTCCCACACACTGCTAGAAGGCCAAATATTTTTTCAGAGCTAGATGCAGAAAAAAATTATATTCAGTTTGCAACCTGATGGAGGTCAGTATAGATGGACTAATAGAACAAGTCCCACACACAGCTAGAAGGCCAAATATTTTTTCAGAGGTAGATGCAGATAAAAATTATTTTTAATTTGCAACCTGATGGAGGTCAGTATAGATGGACTAATAGAGAAAGTCCCACACACTGCTAGAAGGCCAAATATTTTTTCAGAGCTAGATGCAGACAAAAAATTATTTTGAATTTGCAGCGTGATGGAGGTCAGTATAGATGGACTAATAGAACAAGTCCCACACACTGCTAGAAGCCCAAATATTTTTTCAGAGCTAGATGCAGAAAAAAATTATATTCAATTTGCAACCTGATGGAGGTCAGTATAGATGGACTAATAGAATGATGCTATGCCCAAAAGATTTTACTTCACTAGGTGCAGTAAAAAAATTGGTATTCTATACACAGGTGGTATATCTTGCAACACAGATAGGCTACTCCACTGACTAACACACTCTGCAATAGGCCAAAAAGGATTAGCTTTGCTAGATTCAGCCAAATGCTGTGAAAAAAACTTGCACAGCACTGGCACAGACCTGCCTGGCAAAAACTGATAGGAACTGATGTAACCTAGTCCTGAAAAGGACTGCAATTACAATTAGTCTTTACTCCCACAATCTATCTATTTAAGAGCACAGACCTGCCTGATAAAAGTCGTAGGAAATGCTGTAACCTAGTCCTTAAAAGGACTGCAATCACAACTATTCTCTACTCCCAAGCTATCTGTAGATTTGTGCGAAAATTGGCTTGAAATTAACAAGGTATAGCGCACACAGCAACAGCGGTGCCGTCTAACACGAAGCTGCAGCAGTGAGAAAATGGTGGCGACGGGGAAAATGGCTTGGTCTTATAGGGCAAGGACATGTGACATACACTGCCAATGACACATGCCCTTGCTTGTGTGAAAAAAAGCACTTCGCTCCGTGTGTGCGCTGCTGATAGGCTGACAGATTGCACCTCCCCACTGTAAATGCGGGAAAGAGAAAAAAAAATGGAGATCTTCATTATTCCTGCAGAGATCCATCCCCTGCCCCTCCCCCCACCCCGCTGTACACTCAAACTGCGTATTAACATTAATTTTCATCATTACTGAGAAAAAATCCAGTTATGATTTTGGTGCACGAACAATTATCGAACATAACCTCGAACAGCCGAATTTTTCTCAAATCGTTCGTGTTCGCCGAACGGCTCGAACACCGCCCAAAACAGCTCGAATTTGAGATTGGCGAACAGTTCGAGTAGAACAATGCTCATCTCTAAATATGACCCCACATTAGCTCCCATACTGTATAATGGTCCACACACTGTATAATGCACCTCATAGTAGCCCCCAAACTGTATGTTGGCCCCTGCATAAGCTCTCACACTGTATAATGGCCACCCCCAGTAGCTCCTACACTGTATAATAGCCCCCACAGTAGTCTCCACACTTTATGAGGGCCCCAACGTAGCTCCCACACTGTATAAAGGACCCACCATGTTTGATGGCACTCAAAATAGTCCCCACACTCTATGATGACCCCCACATTAGTGTCCACACCGTATAATGGCCTCCACCTTGTATTATGGCCCCCCACAGTAGCCCTCAAACTGTTTAATGACTCCCGCATTAGCATCCACACTGTATAATGCCCCCCACAGTGGTCCCCACAGTTTATGACAGTCCCCCACAGTAGCTCTCACACTGTATAAAGGTCCCCGCAGAGTATGACGGTCCTCACAATAGTCCCCACACTGTATGATAGCATCCAAATTAGCGCCCACACTGTATAATGGCCCCCAAACTGTATAATGGCCTGCATTAGCCCCCATATTGTATAATGGCCCCCACATTAGTCCCCATACTGTATGACGGCCCCCAATGTAGGAACCCAAACTGTATAATGGTCCCCACATTAGTTCCCATGCTGCATAATGCCCACACACTTTTTGGGGGCATCACACTGTATAAGGGCCCCTCACAGTAGTTCCTACAATGTATGAGCATCCCCCACACTGTATCAGGGTCCCTCATACTTTATGATGCCCCCAGAGTCAAGCCACACATTTTAATTAAAATAAAAATCATCATACATTCACCTACTAAAGAATCCTTACGAGTCCACCAGCAAAGTGCAGGTGGACCGCAAGTTGTTATCACACTGGTGCATGCACAGGACATCAGAGACCGCAGGCTTGAAGAGACCTGCGGTCTACAAAATGGAGAGTGGTAGTGCAGGAAGGCTATGTCTCCCTCCAGGGATTAACTATACAGTATTATTATACTATAAATATACAGTTAAGAGTAGCAATAGCTCTGAGTGGGTCACTTCGAACGAGGGACCCGGGGTGACCGCACCCTCTGCCCCCCAATAGCTATGCTACCCAGTCCGACCCATGACAACAACAGTAGGAAAAGCAACCAAAGCAATAATTTATTATCTAGAAAAAGACTGAATTCTCCTGCATTCTGAAATACCAGCAATAATCTTCTTCCACGGCCTCCACAGCTGTACAGCGCAGGTACTCACCGGAGACAACAGGGCCCCTATCAAATAACAGCGTGACCCGCAACAAAAGAGGGAAGAAAGAGTCAGGAGAGGCGGCCACATCCAATATGGTGCCGGCTTTGAACACCACCACCAGAAGCAGAACATCTGAAGCGGCGGCAAAGCTGGGAAAATTCAACCGCATTCCACCTGAACAATTCTCTCCAGATGATTGCCGCGACGGGAATTGCTCTGGTCTTGACCTGGAGGCGGAGCTGGAACCCAGGAGGGAATATTTTAATATAAACAAAGATTCACCCCCCAATCACATAGTACAGGACGCCATGAATCGTTTGTTCATGGGCTATATATTAGAGAAATCTGGACTAGGAAAACAAAAACCAGAGAGCTCACTAATAACTTGATACAGGGCCTTGCTGATGCAGAGGGTAGACTGATAACAGACCCAACTGAGGAGGCAAAGATTGCCCTGGAGAGGGCACAGACAGCATTAAAAGAGCATTTGATGTTTCTAGCTTCTAATAAGCAGTTTTTCATTAAACAGAGATTTTTTGTAGAGGGAGAGAATGCGGGGCACCTTTTAGCTACAATTGTCAGGGCTCAGGAGGGCACTTCTCAGATAGTCAGTCTAACTTTGGATAATTGGGAGGTGGTGAAAGAAAATAAGGACATCCCATTATGCTAAGCTTTATACCCCAAAATATAACCCCATGATGGAGAAGGTAGTGGAGTTTCTTGCAAATATACCCCTCTCTGGTATGACTGATGAAAAAAGAGAGGCATTAAATAGTGATTTATTATTAGAGGAACTAGAAGAGGAGTTAAATCAAATGCAATCTGAAAAAGTCCCTGGGGTGTATGGATTGCAGGGAGAGTTTTTTAAAATGTATGCCTCCCTGCTGATTCCTCGCTTGTTGAGGGTGATTGAGGATGCAGAGAAACAGGGATCGCTTCCTACATCTATGAGAGAGACCATAATAGTATTAAATCTAAATCCTGGGAAGGACTCATCTCTTCCAGAGTCTTATCGCCCTATCCCTCTCCTCCCAGTTGATGTTAAATTGTTTGCAAAAGTATTGACCAATATTCTATCCCGGGTGATAACAACAGTAGTACATGAAGATCAAACGGGGTTTATCCCACATAAATCTACCTCCATAAATATCATACATTTGTTTTGGGGTCTTCAGCTTAGCTCCGAGGAACCAGGGGGAGGGCAATTCTGTCATTAGATGCTGCCAAGGCGTTTGACAGTATGAAATGGAATTATCTGTGGGCTGTTCTGACCAAAATCAGATTTGGATCTAGATTTATTAGTTGGGTCAAATTATTGTATGTTTCCCCAAGAGCAAGAATCTGTGTTAATGGATGCATTTCAGGACCCTTTAATCTGGGAAGAGGTACCTGTCAGGGATGTTCTATCTCCTCGTTACTATTTGCATTGGCTATAGAGCCATTGGCGTCCTTGCTGCACTCCTACAAGGAAATTAGTGGTTTTAAATGCGGAAACATTGATCACAGAGTATCTTTTTATGTAGATGACTTACTTCTATGTTTAGGAGGGGTTCAAACTTCTATAATATTGGCTATGAATATAATTAGGGAGTATAAGAGGTGGTGTGGGCTTCAGATAAATTGGTGAAAGTCAGCTCTGATGCCGTGGATTCTCTCCCACCGGAGTTCCCTACTTTGCAGTTGCAGATCCCAGTGGTGGGATTTGGACCCCCTGTTAGCTCAATTTAGAACCAAGGTCAACACTTGGTGTCGCTGTCCTCTGTCCCGTGATTGGCAGAGTTAACCTGACTAAAATGGTGTTGATGCCACAACTTCTATACCTTTTTTTAATAATGCCCCAGTCTTGATGCTCAGGGAACTTTTTGGAAGAAGCAAAATGTAAGGATTAGGTTAGACATTCTTTGGAGGGAAAAGAGAGATGGGGGCTTGGCAATACCGAATCCATGGGTGTACTATATTGCATCACAAATGCAACACTTTAGAGGGTGGGGGACAGATGAGGCATACAATATAGGGGGATGGCTGATAAAAGAGGGCACAAGATGGAAGAGCCCTGTGGGATCTCTGGAGGTGGGAAGTCTGCAAATCAACAGAGTGAGGCATCCAATGCTTGCTATGATCTTCAAGGTATGGGATAGAGGTAAAAAATGAATGGGCATATCAGGATATACTGTATATTACCCAGTTTGACATAATCCAGGTTTGGTGGAGATACAGAAATTTGTAGGATTTAAAAAATGGGAGGAAAAAGGAATAACCATGATGTCTCATTTTTTTTTCAAAATAACATATTTAAAAGTTTCGATCAAATCCAATCTGAATTTAAAATCCCACATAGAGCCTTCTATCAATACTTATAGTTGAGACATGTGTTTGGAAAACAGGCAAATTAGGCCAGTATCAAAATAGAACAAAACTATTGTCTCACTAATTTGCTCAAGTCTGAATCTTCCAGCGTTATCATATCTTTGTTATATAAGAAACTATTGCCATTATACCTGATTAAGTTTCCTATGACGGTCATATTCAAATGGCAAAGGGATTTGGGACGCCCAACAGAGGAGCAGTGGGTGGATGTTCTGGAACAGACCACTAGATTGGCTGTTTCAGAGAGACAGAGGCTGTCTCAGCTTTTATTCTTGCATACTGTAGAGTCAGAGGCATAGCTAGGGGTTGGGATCAGGGGGGGTGAAACTTCTGAGTGGGCCTCTAACCATGTAACCCTGATTACAAATATGGTGGCTCACCCTAATAGTGGATGTAGGAGAACCTCAGCAGATGACAGGGCTGTTGCTAAAAGAAATCTTTATGCAAAGACCAACATTGATATTACCGCCATACTGTGATGACCATGTAGTGGTAGATACCAGTGTTACAGAGCATATAAGAGATTACAGTGCAGTTATATTTGGTACCTTACAGCTGACGTTCTTTCTGGTGGAGTCATTCACTTTTCCCGTCTTTTCCATCTGGCCCAGACAGATATGACAACTTTTCCAGCCAGGACTCGTCTGCAGAGTTTAAAAGAAAGACACATATGACTACTCACATTTCAGGCACCAACCCCATCTAAACCCCTCATCTTGATGATACCCCAATGCTGAGCCGCTGCTGCCGTATGTGTCTCTATTACTGATCCTTTTAGTAGCCCACATAATAATGCCCACCACTGTGCCCCCACATAATAATGCTAACACTGTGCCTCTTACAAAGTAAAATCCCCCCTTTCTGCTCTCTAGATGGTAAAACTACCCCTTTAAAATATTACTGCCCTGTGCAAGTGCCCTAGAAAACAGAGCCCACATTTTGGTCCTAGAACCTAATAATGCCCCATGTGCACCTTTGACGGCCAGAATAACTTGAGTGCCCCTATAACAATAATGCTTTTTACATGCCCACTTAACATTTAATAATGTCCCCTGATTCCCCCATGTACAGTAATAATGACCCATGAGCCCCCAATATTAACAGTGTGATCGGGCGGTCATGTGACTATTTGCATGTGTGACTAGACTTTCACAGCTTGTCTCAATTCTCTTGTATTGAGAGAAGCTAGTCGACCCATGCAAATAGCATACATGTGGTCACATGACCAACCTGATCACACTGTTGATATTGGGGGCTCATAACAGCAGGCATACCGCACCCAGTCATGATTTACCAGTCTGCAGTCACATAGAGTGACTGCAGACTTTTATCCCAAGCCCGCACAACCCCTTTAATAACTTTATACCAATAATAAGCTGCTAATTATGAAATTATTAAAGGGATTGTCTACTCTGAAGCTACAAGTCTGCAGTTACTTTATGTGGCTGCAGACTTGTGAATCCTCACTAGTGTTGAGCCACCCCCGTAGTGTTCGAGTTCGGTTCGTCGAACACCCGTATGTTCGCCGAACTGTTCGTCGAACTGTTCGTCGAACACCTTCGAACACCGTTAAAACCAATGGCAGGCAAACAAAAACACGTAGAAACACATAGAAAACACATAGAAAACACTTCAAAGGGGTCCAAAAGCTGACAAAATGCTCAGAAGACACAACTAACACATGGAAAAGTGACAAGTACATATAGTCATGCGAAAAGAAAAGAGGTGTAGGAGTAAAAGGAGGGGGAGACACAGATATAGGCATGTCATGCCCTTCTAAAACCAAAAAAGTGCGAAGCCGACACGGCCAGTCCGTTCCTGCCCGTGCGACCTCCGTGTTGCCGGGTTTGTGCCAGAGCTGCGGTGGACCCTGACGGCCAGCCCCCCTCTCCCAATACTGGTGCCTGTCCGCTGGTGGGTCGAGCGAGCCCCCCTGCGGTGGAGGCAGGTCTAATCTTTCTAATTTAAATTTTCTCTCTAATTTGAATGAGTACACTTTAAATCCTTTTACAAGGATCTATTGGAGGGCAAGTCTCATGCCAGCAGCCGCGTTAATTCCAGCTCCAGTAGCGTCCACTAAAGCTGCTGCAGTTAAAAAGCTTTTATAAGGATCGAGCTTGGCGGTCCACCGCAAGGCGTCCTACCGCCAGTCCCAGCCCCTGTGCCTTGGGGTGCCTCCCCGATGCTCTTCACTGAGTGTCCCGGGGGCCCGAAGCATTTCCTTTGAAAAAATTAAGTGTCCAAACTACAGTTGGTGTAGGTTGCTTAACAGCTGGGTTAATCCGCTGACTAGCAGACACTGCTACTAGGCCCAAAGTATTGCTTGGGCTAGATGCAGTTAAACATTTGTAATTAGATACTCTCATTGGATGCTGAGAAAGCACGCCATATATTATTCTCTTAAAAAGCTTGGGGTAGGGGACCCTTTTATAGCCAAAATCATGGCCCTGTATCGCAATCCGTCAGCTAGGCTGAAGATAAATGGAACATTATCATCACCTTTCATAATCACCAATGGGACAAGGCAGGGATGTCCTCTGTCCCCTCTCTTATACATCATAGTGATGGAGCACCTGCTCTCATCGATTCACGATAACCCCAATATTAGGGGGATTGAGGTGGGAGGCACCGAGTACAAGTGCTCTGCATTTGCTGATGATGTCCTACTATATATCACTCAACCACATATATCCATCACTGCTGTTATGGCTGAAATAGATCACTTTGGTACATGGTCAAATTTTAAAATCAATGCAGCGAAGTCTGAGGCCCTCGATGTCTCCCTCCCCAAATCCATACAGGATTCCATCCAGTCCAACTTTCCCTTTGCCTGGCCCTCAAAGGGTATCAAATACTTAGGAATTCGTATTCATAGAGACCTCTCCCGTCTATTTTATCTTAATTTTGGGCCGTTTATTGAACAACTCCATAGAGATCTTACTTCTTGGACGGTAAAGGATTTTTCCTGGTTCGGCAGAATAAATATACTAAAAATGAACGTCCTACCTAAACTCTTATACCTCTTCCAAACCGTTCCCGTGGTAATTCCCTCAAATTTTTGGAAAAGGCTATGCAGTAGCTTTTGCAGATTTATCTGGCCAAGTGGGCGTCCATGCATTCGGGGGGACGTTCTGATCAGACACAAACAAAAGGGGGGCCTTAGCCTTCCGGATTGTAGAAGATATTACATGGCAGCAGTACATGCTAGAATCCTGGACTTCTTCCATCATTCGGAGGGGAAATTGTGGGTCAAAATAGCTCAATCCATTTGTCCTAAAGCTCTTACCACTCTCCCATGGTGCGCCCATTTAATTGTCACCTCTCTTGGCCTCATGTCATATAGTACTTATGCCACTGCTTTGGCTTTGAGATCCCAATAAAAAGCTTATCCTCAATCGACCCCCAGGGCCCCTTGCTCCCGATTTCAGATAATCCAGATTTCCCACCAGGACTATCTGCAAATAGATTTCTCGGTACAAATAAATCCCATCCGATATTATTTTCTCATGTCATCTCCAATACTTTGCTGCTCCCCCTCAATGACTTGTTACAGGGAAGAGCCACTTCCCCGAAGGCTAATTTTGAATATAGCCAGTTACAACACTTCTATTCAACTGTGAAGAAGCGCACACATCTTCATAGAGATCTCACAAACTTTGAAAAATTGAACCTATCATTGTCACCCCCTACACGCTTCATCTCCCTACTGTATAATCATCTCCTCATTGCCCAGGTAACTGACAATAGGCCAGGATTCTGCGGTGCATGGGAAAGGGAACTGGGGAAGTCCTTCTCTGACTCACAATGGGATAAATGTTTCTTCCTAACACATAAAACCTCAATAGGGTCCAAAGCTCAGGAAACCTCCTTCAAAATTATCTCTAGATGGTACCGGGTACCAGCAGTCCTTCATAGATGGCATCCAGTGGTCTCAGACAGATGTTGGAGATGTGGGGAGGGGGAAGGGACAATGTCACACATATGGTGGGAATGCCCTATAATAAATGCATTTTGGGCAAAGGTGGTTCCCATGATTGAGAAAATACCTGGTTTGACTATCCCTAATATGCCAGAAGCCCTCCTTTTATCAATGTTACCAATAATTAAACGTAGTTATAAAAGGTCATCAATAGGCTACCTAATACAGGCGGCTAAGAATGTCATTCCACGACACTGGAAAAGCAAAGACCCACCCACTGTGGAGGAATGGTTTGCAGAGATCTCCCTCCTTAATAGGATGGAGCATCTGATTGCCATCTCACCGGCTGATGTTGATAGATACTGTGTGATTTGGAGGGATTGGATTGATTTGCAAAACTCTGACGCCTACCATCTAGCACCCAACTAAAGTTATCCGTGATGTCGGCACAGCAATGATCATAATCGCACTCTATTGATTGGTGGTCTGCCGTGGTCCGCTCCCTCTCTCTCTATCTTTCATAAGGAAAAATACATGTTTGATCTGGATATTGATGGAAAACCCTCCCTGTACCCCCCAATGTACTGTCGCTATGCATAGATTTATAGTTATACTACCCCTTTTACTATGTATATTGTATTTTCTTGTACTTTTTCAACACAAAAATAAAAAAAATCTTGAATTTGAAAAAAAAAATTGTAATTAGATCTACAGGCGGTGGCTACTCCGCTGACTAGCAGACACTGAAGCTTTGGAGCAGACCTCTGATTCCCAAGCTATAGTATGAGTAAACAGCTCTTCAGACTCAACCATCTGTGTTACCCCAAGCCATAATGTATGTAGTTTCTTACGGTTAAACGGGGGGGGCTGAGACCCGACCCACTTGGAATTGACGATGGCAACGTCATGTAAAACACAGCAAGGGGACTCCAAAAAGAGTCTCCATTTTTTCCCAAAATTGTGGCACAGACACCACTTAAGTGGCATCAATTGTCCCAGAGTTGCTTAAAATGGTTGGTGAGGTGATTTTCCAAAATACTCAAGCTTTTAGTCTCCCCAGAATGACACAGGTGGGGCAGATGGTGGTTGTCCCGGCCCGCTAGGCCGCATTGTAGCACAGTGAGCTTCGCACTGCAACTTATGCTTCATATCCATGTGACGGTTCATGCATGAAGTACTCAAACTATGGATTTTTTGGCCTCTACTTAGCTTTTGGTGACAAATGTTACAGATAACACGAGTTGGGTCATCCTTATTGATCTGAAAAAATGCACAGGCTATGCAAGGTTTAGAGCCCATGCGACTCTGCTAATAGCAATACTATCAAATGATTGGCTGGGTTAGATGCCGAGCGTCTGGGTTTGGTTGGGGGTCCCCACAGTCTACCTAGGCTAGATGCAGTTAAAAATAATTATTAGATACACAGGCGGTGCAGCTTGCTTCGCAGCTGGGCTAATACGCCCAAAGTATTGGTAGACTCTATACTAAATAAGGAAGGATTCGCTGACTGTGGTGGCCCCTCCGTGGGCCGTGGCGATTGGTGGAGATTTGGTGGATGATTATAGGAGAAAGCTCCTAAATAGAGAAAGTTGGTGGATTTATACTTTAAATACACGTGTACTAGCGGGTTTAAACATCAGACATGATTTGATGTATCATTATCAGTGATCATTTATAGATTATTATTATATATATGTTCCTTTTTTCTTCTTTTCTTTTTCTTTTGGATTATTTACATTTATATGCATTGTTTCTATGCTATACGATTTTAACATGGTATGTGTGTTTAAATTTCTGATTAACTCAGCCTTGAACAGGTGCATAGCAAGACATGACATATAAATACCACTTCCTTGCTGTTTTTCTGCTATGCAATGATTAAAAACCTTTAGTTCGAAACGCGTTTGCTGTTCTTCTCCAAGGTGGACTTTTAAAATATTTTTTGTATGACCCAATAAAAAGTGGATTTTAGATGATTTGTTCAGCTGGATCTTCCTGGTTCCTCATGTTCGTCTGGTAGCACTCCTGGCTCCGTGCTGTTGATCTTCTAGGTGGGTGAGCTGATTTTTTCCTTTCTTTTTCTGCCATGTGGCGATTGGTCATCCACTTTCGCTGCCCCTTACTCAACGAATTCACAAACATCTCCCGTCGGTTTGGAGTCCCATTATGCTCAACCAAAAACATAGGCCCCACAATTAAAAAAAATCGTTCTTAGGCATCGAAATCGACACCACAGCAAGGTTGTTCGGCCTCCCATGGGAAAAAATACCAAAACATTACATCTGATCTAGGTTTTTTGCGCAGTATGGAAAGTAACACTACAGCAGATGCAAGTATTACTAGGTCTCCTCGTGTTTGCGAGCCGGGTGATGCCAGTCGAAAGGGTTTTTTCTCTTCATTTATCGCCCGCAACAAAAGGGGAATCTAAACCGAGTCATACAATCAGAATCAGCAGGCAGCTACGGGAGGACTTAGAGGTGTGGAAAACCTTCAACGGTCACACGTTATTTATGTCAGCAGAACAGTCCAACATTCAACTAAGATTATTCACCGGGGCGGCAGAATCAGGCGGATATGCAGCGATACTAAATAACCAATGGTGCACAAGCTTATGGCCTCCGTATTGGGCAGAACAAGTGCTGACAAAAAAACAGACAGTCCTGGAACTGTTTCCAATAGTGGTAGCAATAGAAATATGGGTCGCGTGCCTGGCTAACAAAAATATACTCTTCATAACAAAAAACACCAGCCTAGCGCACTTCATTAATAATATGGTGTCATCGTCTCTCCCAGTGCTAGGCCTACTACGCCGGCTAGCATTCCTGCACCTAAAACACAATGTATGGGTCCACGCTAGCCACGATGCTAACGCTTCTGCTAAGGCTTTATCACAATTCAATTGGCAGATTTTCACAGAGCTCCTCCCCAACGCCCACCCATCGGGCAACAGTTGCCCTGCCTCCCTATGGGATCTAGTGGAGAATAGTTGATGCCATTAATCAGAGCGTCAGTTGCCCCATCGATGTGGCAAGCAAACGGTAAGGCATGGGAACAGTGGACACGACTAGTAGCAGGCAGACGGGTTGACCAATGTGAACAAGCCAGATTACAAGTCACCATAGAATTTCTCCACCAGATAATGATGAGGGGCATATCAGGGGCGTCAGCGCAGCGGTGGCTGACCGGAGTAGCATTTCACTTCCAACTACTGAATTGGGGACATGTGACAAAGAGATTCATCATCAGACAATCCATAAAAGGGTGGAAAAGGGGTCAGCCAAGTCAGGAGTGTAGACGTCCTGTCCCGTGTCACTAAAACTGATTTCTCACATCATATCCCTAACACCATTAACATGATACTCACAATTCGAAGCAACACTACTGTCTACTATATTTGCGATCGCCTTCTTCGGGGCGCTATGCATAAGCGAATTAGTCCCTCAATCCAAAATTAACACCAGTGGAGGCTTATTACACCAGGCATTGTCATAGCCAATAATGCAATACATCTACGCATACGCAAATCAAAAACGGTTCCAGCGGGCAGGGGCACTTGGGTACTTCAACAACCCACAAATGGTATGCTGAGTCGGGTAACAATAGTAAAACCATATATAACCATGAGATCACAAAGTCATTTCTTCCTATCGCACATTGATGGAACGCCATTATCAAGATACCAGTTCCAAGCTATATTTAATAAATGCATAACATCGGCAGGGAACCACCCCAAAGATTATGCTACACACTCATTCCGCATAGGCGCGGCCACGGAAGCAGCAAGAGCAGGACTGTCACAAACGGAAGTTCAGAGGATAGGGAGATGGCGATCCACATGTTTGGCGAGATACATAAGACCGGACTTGTTATCCTAACGTGGTTTGTTTGTTTTACAGGTGACGCTAAGCCAACAGTGTGGGTGATAGGCCACTCGTATATATATTGGGCAGAAAAAAGGGCGAAAGTCTGCCCAGACGGGAGGAAATTAGAGTTTCATAACACATAATTCAACTGGAGAGGTATTAGAGGCCTACAATGGCCACAGGTACTAATTGAGGTAATCAAGGTAGGGAGAGAGGCAAGAGGTCTGGTCATCTTAGTTATACAGGCCGGGGGAAACGACCTAGGTTATCACAAGAGCGCATAACTAATGGCAATAATGAAACTAGACACTGAGCGCTTCAGAGAATTTTTCACAAAAGTAGTCAGAGATTGTGCTGAGCGCGGTATGGCAAGGTGCCCGAGACATCACGGCCATCGAACGGACAAGGCAGCTAATAAATATTTGGATGCCAAAATTTATAAGAGACAGAGGCGGACAACTGGAAGGAGATAAAGCAGGCCTCATATGACCCGACTGTGTTCACTTAATGGATATTGGACTGGACATATTCCTGTCAGGACTCCAGGACGGAGTGGAACAAGCATTAAGAGTGACGGATGGGGGTCAGAGTCCTGCATACGAGTACGCAGGATCCTCCGTGGCCTGGAAATAGAAAGGACATGTTGGAGAGTTATACTTGTTGGCCAACTTGCCGTTGTGGAGGCTGGAGACACAGGGCATGCTGCAACAAGCTGAATTATTTTAGAAATAAAATGCCTTTCTAATGTAATGAGTATAAACAGTTAATAAAGCTGTGACCGATCCTCACCCATCCATTTGTAAGAGTTACATGATTGTATTGTCAGTGAAAGGGGGGCGGTAGGGGGCTGAGCGTCTGGGTTTGGTTTGGGGTCACCACAGTCTGCCTAGGCTAGATGCAGTTAAAAATCATTATTAGATATACAGGCAGTGCAGCTTGCTTCGCAGCTGGGTTACTACGCTGACTAGCAGACACTGAAGCTTTGGAGCAGACCTCTGAGTAAACAGCTCTTCAGACCCAACCATCTGTGGTACCCCAAGCCATAGTGTATGTAGTTTCTTATGGTTAAAAGAGGGGGGGGGAGACCCAACCCACCTGTAATTGACGATGCCAATGTCACGTAAAACACAGCAAGGGGACTCCAAAAAGAGTCTCCATTTTTTCAAAAAATTTGGGGCACACACACCACTGCGTTCTAGGGTTAAGTGGCACCAATTGCCCCAGAGTTGCTTAGAACGGTTGGTGAGGTGATTTTAACAAATCCTCAAGCTTTTACTCTCCCCAGGATGACACAGGGGTAGAAAAGTCCTTGCGGATGCATGATTTGTTCATCTTTATGAACGTGAGTCTGTCTACATTGTCAGTGGACAGCCGCGTGCGCTTATCTGTCAGCACACCACCAGCAGCGCTGAACACATGTTCAGAGAGAACACTGGCTGCGGGGCATGACAAGATCTCCATGGCGTGAGTGGCAAGCTCCGGCCATTTATCCAGATTGAAAGCCCAAAAAGAGCAAGGGTCCAGTGATACAGTCATGGCTTCGATGTTCACTTGGAGATACTCCTGTACCATCGTCTCTAGGCATTGACTATGTGTCTGACTTCTTGTCTCCTGTGGCCTTGCAAAGGATGGGCTAAAAAAGTGGTGAAAGGATTCCACAAAATTGCTGTTACCAGCAGATACTGTGTTTCTGTTACGGTTTGAGTGCTGAAGACTCGACAGTCCCATGGTTGGCAAGTTAGAACTGTGAGATTCACTACATGCACCACTGGTGTTTTGGGGAAAAGCACATGTAAGATTCTGCAACAGTCTCTGCTGATACTCCTGCATGCGTGAATCCCTTTCTATGGCAGGAATTATTTCGGCAAATTTACTTTTGTACCGGGTATCTAAGAGTGTGGCTACCCAGTAGTCAGGATTATTTCGAATTCTGACAATTCGAGGGTCATGTTGCAGGTAGTGCAGCTAGAAGGCACTCATGTGTCTTGCACATCCAGGAGCACCAAGTCCCTGTTGTGTTGGTGGCGAGGTAAGAATCATGCTTCCTTCCTCTGCCCTCTCCCCCCAACCTCGCACAACAGAAATGTGATCAAGGTCTCCCTCATCTGATGAGTCTTCCATGCCCATCGCCAGTTCGTCCTTCACTTCTTCCTGGGCTCCTGCACCTTCCTCACTAGTTTGGCTGCTACCATGCGCCCTGGTTAATCCCTCTCCCCCACCCTCCCATGCCTGCCGCTTTGGTGCTGCCGACCGTCTGGACCTTGCAGATGTTAGCCCTTCCGCATACAACTCCTCCTCTACTTCCTCCACCTCCTCTTGTGCCACCACCTGACTCCGAATTCTGTTTAACATGTGCTCCAGCATGTAAGTCACCGGAATAGTCATGCTGATAATGGCATCGTCAGCACTAAACATCTTCGTTGCCATTTCAAAACTGTGCAGAAGGGTGCATAGGTCCCTGATCTGAGACCACTCCTCCAGCGTGATTTGCCCCACCTCTGGATCTCGTTGGCCCAGGCTATAAGTCAGAACGTATTGCACGAGGGCTTGTAGGTGCTGACACAGTCACTGCAACATGTGCAGAGTTGAATTCCACCATGTTGGCACATCGCATTTTAGCCGGTGAAGTGGCAGGCCCAACGACTTCTGTAGAGATGTAAGTCGCTGAGCTGCTGGATGCGAACGGCGGAAGTGAGCACACAGTGACCGTGCCCTCTGCAGAAGGCCATCTAGTCCGGGTTGGTGGGCTAAAAATTGCTGGACAACCAGGTTCAACACGTGAGCCATACAAGGCACGTGTGTGACATTGCCCCGGCGAAGGGCCGCACCCAGGTTTGCAGCATTGTCGCACACGGCCTTCCCGGGTTGCAGGTCCAGTGGAGACAACCATTCATGAAACTGGTTCTCCAGAGCTGACCACAACTCCTCAGCTGTGTGACTCACATTTCCCAGACATTTCGAAGTACAAACGGCCTGATGACGTTGAGCCCTGCTGCCAGTAAAGTAAGGAGGTGTGCAGGATCCCTTCTGCGCAGTTAGAAAGCTTGTGGCATGACCAGACAGGCTTTGGGTGTAGGTGGAGGACCGAGAGGAGGTTGAGGAGGCAGAAGCAGTGGAGGAACTTCGAGATAAAGAGGATTGACGCACAACTCGTGGGGACAGCAAGACTTGGACAGCACCCACTTGTCCTGCTGTCACCATAGTTACCCAGTGCCCAGTCAGCGACATGTAACGCCCCTGTCCATGCCTACTCGTCCAAGTGTCTGTGGTGAAATGCACCCTGTCACACACAGAGTTTCTCAAAGAAGCGGTGATGAAGTGTGCGACATGCTGGTGGAGCGCAGGCACACCTTTCTTTGAGAAGTAGTGCCGACTGGGCATCTGGTACTGGGGCACTGCGACGGACATAAGGTCTCGAAAATCCTCTGTGTCCACCAGGCGGAAAGGCAGCATTTCTGTAGCCAAGAGTTGCAGATGGTGAAATTCAACCTCTTAGCTTTCTCATGGCTAGGAGGAAATGGTATTTTACTTGTCCACATCTGAGGGACCGAGGGCTGGCTGTTGTGCTTAGAAGGGGTTGATAAGGGTGTCCCCGGCAAACTGACGGTCTGTGAGGAAGATGCAGGCGGAAAAGTTAGGTTGCCTTTATCCAAAGGTGGAGCTTTCGATGTCGGAGAGCGCTCAACACCAGCTGGTGTTTCCACTTCCAAATGAAATGATGACCTGCCAATCACACTGGCTGTTGCGGGTAAAGAGGTGGCAGGTCTGCGTCTCAAAACAGGTGTGACTGCTGTCCCCCCAGTCACAGAGGATGAAGAGGCCGTGGATGCACAAGATGGGGCAGACGGTGGTTGGCCCGGCCCGCTAGGCCGTATTGTAGCACAGTGATCTTCCCACTGCAACTTATGCTTCATATCCATGTAAAGGTTCCTGCATGAAGTACTCAAACTATGGATTTTTTGGCCTCTACTTAGTTTTTGGTGACAAATGTTACAGATAACATGAGTTGGGTCATCTTTATTGATCTGAAAAAATGCCCAGGCTATGCAAGGCTTAGAACCCATGCGACCTGAAGAGCCACCACGACTTGTGGTCAGAGGCAGAGTTGTGTTTGAGGATGCAGTTGTTGACGTGCTTCCAGTACTACGTCTCTGTCCAGGAAGGCGCAACCTGACCTCGTCGTCACTAGCATCCTCCTCCACCTCCTCTGCTGACCTCATCGGCTGGCTGACTGTGGGTTGACAGTAAGTGGGATCTGCAACCTCTTCATCATCACCCTGTGTGTTCTCACACCCGTCGTCCTCAGAGCCAACCTCTTCCTGCCCTGACAAAAAACTCAAGTTGTCGCTCCAATCAGGTATTTGAGTTTCATCATAGTCTTCCTCATTGTCTCCACCAACAGGAGTTACAGTTTGGGTACAAGGGTCTACATTATGCTCAGAACCTTCTTCATCTGGTCCTGGATCCGACTCATAAAGATTCTGGGCATCAGTGCAGATCATTTCCTCGTCTGGATGACACAGAAGCTCTGGAGCCGACCTCTGATTCCCAGGCTATAGTATGAGTAAACAGCTCTGCAGACTCAACCATCTGTTCTACCCCATACTCAGATGGGCAGCTGGAGACTTGGGAGCTGTGAGGAAGCAAGTGCTATTGGGGTGACACCTCTGAGGACTGGAGTATTTGTGATGTTGAAGTTGAGGTGGAAGAGAGCCCACTTAAAGGAGCACTTGATATCCGTTGAAGCACCTGCTGTTTTTGTGCCTCATCTGGAATTTGTAGCGATGGGCCTGGCTGTAAGAAAGGGATCGTATCACATTGTCCACTAAAAGATGTAGACATCTTAGTTTGGCTGGAAGATGGTCTTTCTTCTGCAGATGTTACTGTTGCTTTAACACCTACCCCACGGACACAACCTTTTTTTCACTTCCCAACACGCCTATTCCCCTTTCCTCCAGCAGCAAGCCTTTTGCCACTCATTTTGGTGGTTAACTAATTGACAACTCTGGAGTTGTTTGCACAAAAAACGATGGATGGAAACCGAGCAGAGCTGAGTGACCAAATTGTGGTACTAGCCCAAAAGGATTGGCTGGGTTAGAAGCAGTAAAACAATTTTATTAGATACACAGGTGGTGGAGCTTGGTATAGATGGCCTAATAGAATGAGTACCAAACACTGCTACAGGCCCAAAATTATTTTCCAGGCAAGATGCAGCTAAAAATTATTAGTAATTTAAAAGCTGGTGGAGCTTAGTATAGATTGCCTAATAGAATGAGTACCACACACTGCTAATATGCCCAAAATTATTTTCCAGGCAAGATGCAGCTAAAAATTATTATTAATTTCAAAGCTGGTGGAGCTTGGTATAGATGGCCTATTAGAATGAGTACCACACACTGCTACTAAGCCCAAAATTATTTTCCGGGCTAGATGCAGCTAAAAATTATTATTAATTTCAAAGCTGGTGGAGCTTGGTATAGATGGCCTAATACAATGAGTACCACACACTGCTACTAAGCCCAAAATTATTTTCTGGGCTAGATGCAGCTAAAAATTATTATTAATTTCAAAGCTGGTGAAGCTTGGTATAGATGGCCTAATACAATGAGTACCACACACTGCTACTATGCCTAAAATTATTTTCCGGGCTAGATGCAGCTAAAAATTATTATTAATTTCAAAGCTGGTGGAGCTTGGTATAGATGGCCTAATACAATGAGTACCACACACTGCTACTATGCCCAAAATTATTTTCCAGGCAAGATGCAGCTAAAAATTATTAGTAATTTCAAAGCTGGTGGAGCTTAGTATAGATGGCCTAATAGAATGAGTACCACACACTGCTAATATGCCCAAAATTATTTTACAGGCAAGATGCAGGTAAAAATTATTATTAATTTCAAAGCTGGTGGAGCTTGGTATAGATGGCCTAATACAATGAGTACCACACACTGCTACTATGCCAAAATTATTTTCCAGGCTAGATGCAGGTAAAAATTATTATTAATTTCAAAGCTGGTGGAGCTTGGTATAGATGGCCTAATACAATGAGTACCACACACTGCTACTATGCCCAAAAGGTTTTACTTGGCTAGGTGCAGCAAAAAATTAGTATTACATACACAGGTGGTGTAGCTTGCAACACAGATACGCTACTCCACTGACTAACACACACTGCAAGAGGCCCAAAAGGATTTGCTTAGCTAGATTTAGCCAAATGCTGTGAAAAACACTTGCACAGCAGTAAAACAGACCTGCCTGGCAAAAAGTGATAGGAGCTGATGTAACCTAGCCCTCAAAAGGGCTGGAATTACAACTAGTCACTACTCCCAACCTATCTGTCTATTTAAGAGCACAGACCTGCCTGCTAAAAGATCTAGGAACTGCTGTAACCTAGCCCTCAAAAGGGCTGCAATTACAAACTAGTCCCTACTCCCTAAACCTTTCTGTCTATTTAAGAGAAAATTCGCTTGCAATTCAGTTACACAATATAGCGCTAACAGCAGCAGCAGTGCCGTCTAACACTCAGCTGCAGCAGTGAGAAAATGGTGGCGATGGGGAAAATGGCTGGGTCTTATAGGGCAAGGACAAGTGACATACACAGCCAATGATACATGCCCTTGCTTGTGTGAAAAAAGCACTTCGCTCCGTGTGTGCGCTGCTGATAGGCTGACAGACTGCACCTCCCCACTGTAAATGCGGGAAAGAGAAAAAAAAATGGAGATCTTCATTATTTCTGCAGAGATCCATCCCATGCCCCTCCCCTCTCCCCGCTGTACACTCAAACTGTGTATTAACATTGATTATCAGCATTACTGTGAAAAAATCCAGTTACGATTTTGGTGCACGAACAGTTATCGAACATAACCTCGAACAGCCGGATTTTTTTCAAATCGTTCGGGTTCGTCGAACGGCTCGAACACCGCCCAAAACAGCTCGAATTTGAAAATGGCGAACAGTTCGATTCGAACACCGCTCATCTCTAATCCTCACATTGCATGCACAGCACACTGTCTGGGCTCCCTGATTTGGGGAGCAGGTTGTCATGTGATCTCAAGTATGCGATTTGCATACACCTGGCCACATTCCGATTAGACTGTTTCCGGTCTCGCTCAATACACTTGTATTGAATGAAGCCGGAAAGTTGGAATGTGGCCAGGAGCATGTAAATCGCATACTTGAGATCACATGACAGCATGCTTCCCGAACCAGAGAGCCCAGGCAGTGTGCTGTGCATGCAGTGTGGGGATTCACAAGTCTGCAGCCACATAAAGTAACTGCAGACTTGTACATTTAGACCAGACAATCCCTTTAAATATTGTACAGCTCATGCCATGGTTACTGTATGGGGGCTTGTTATGCTATCAGGCAGGGGCTTATAATAAGACCTAAACTGTAAATATAATATGGCCGGTTTCACACGTCCGTATATTTCCGGTACTGGAGATATCCGTGACCTGTATGTCCATGTGTGCTTTACGTGTTGCATCCGTGTGCGGCCTGCGTGCCGCATCAGGATAACACGGACCGGCGCCTGGGAATCAGTGTACAGTTAGCGCTGTTCCCAAGCCCCGAGTGCTGAACACTGCCCTCATCATGGTTCATTGCTGGGGCTGCGATCAGCATCAGCAGGGACAATGATGAGGGTAGTATTAGTGTCTGCTCCTGGAGTGTCCCTGTGTAAAAATAAGAATAAAATAATAAAATCCTTTTCAACCACATATGGGTATAGGTGTACTCAGAAGAAATTGCACAACAAATTTTGGGATCCATTTTCCCCTGCTATCCTTGTGAAAATGAAAAAATTGGGGCTGAAACAAAATTTTGGTGGGAAAAATAATTTTTTTTCATTTTCATAGTTCAACTTTGTAAAATCTCTGTTTCCCTTGTGAAAATAAAAAGTTTGGGGCTAAAGAACATTTTTGGGGGAAAAAATTGATTTTTTGTTTTCACAGCTCTACCTTATGAACTTCTGTGAAGCACCTGGGGGTTCAAGGTATTCACCACACACACACACACACACACACACACACACACACAGTGTTCACCATCCACACACATAGATAAATTTCTTAAGGGGTCTAGTTTCCAAAATGGGGTCACTTGTGGGAGGTTTCCACTGTTAAGGCATGTCAGGGGCTCTCCAAACTCAACATTGTGTCTGCTCTTGATTCCAGCCAATTTTGTGTTCAAAAAGTCAAGTGGTGCTCCTTCCCTTCTGAGCCCTGCCGCATGCCCAAACAGCAGTTTTCCCACACATATAGGGTATCGGCGTACTCTGGAGAAGTTGCACAACAAATTGCATGGTGCAATTTCTCCTGCTACACTTGTGAAAATGAAGACTTTGGGGCTAAAGTAAAATTTTTATGAAAAAAAAGGTAAAATGTTAATTTTTTTCTTCCACATTGCATTAATTTCTATGAAGCACCTGAAGGGTTAATAAAGTTCTTTAATGTGGTTTTGAGGACTGGTGTGAAGTTTTTAGAATGGTGTCACTTTGGGGTATTTTCTGTCATATAGGCCCCTTAAAGTCACTTCAAATGTGATGTAGTCCCTAAAAAAATGGTTTTGTAAATTTTGTTGGAAAAATGAGAAATTGCTGATCATCTTTTAACCCTTCAGTGAAGACACAGGGTCTCCCGTGGACGCAATACTACTCAGACAGCATTCATCAATTACCAAATATCAACTGAAGTGATCAACGTTCAGAATTATTCAAACAATAGTCTGGGTTGACCCACCAAAGAAAAACACATACAAACATAATATTGTATTTCTCCTGACCTAACAAATCTAGAAGTCTAGCTAATTAAGATTAGAAGTTGTGTCAACTCGTCACACCTTCTAACTTCCTAAGGAAAAAAATGATGCTGATATAAAGTAGACATGTGGTAAATGTTATTTATTAACTATTTTTGTGACATAACTCTCAGTTTTAAGGGCATAAGAATTAATAATTTCAAAATTTCAAATTTTTTGCAGAATTTCCAGTATTTTTACAAATATATGCAAGTGGTATCGAACAAATTTTACCACTATCATGAAGTACAATATGTCATAAGAAAACACGCTCAGAATCACTGAGATCCATTGATTAGTTCCAGAGTTATTACCACTAGTGATGATCGAGCGTGTATTGTTAACCCTTTCGGCGAGCGCGCTCGGGTACTCGCCAAGTATTTGTGGCGTGCTTGGTATCTATGCTTGATCCGCCGCAGCTGCATTTGTCACGGCTGTTAGACAGCCGTGACACATGTAGGGATTGCCTGTTTGTTAGGCAATCCCTACATCTGTCACTGCTGTCTAACAGCCGTGACACATGCAGCCACGGCAGATCAAACATAGATGCCAAGCACGCCACAAATACTCAGTGAGCACCTGAGTGTACTCCCCAAAATGGTTAACAATACACGCTCAATCATCACTAATTACCACATAAATTGACACTGGTCAGAATTGTAAAATTTGGCCTGGTCATGAAGGTGAAAACAGGCTTGGAGGGGGTAAAGGGGTTTAAGGTCCTCTTTAAAGGATATGCATGGTAGGCTTTGCGCAAGTTACTCCACCTAACTGGTCCCAGTGGAATCTAGCCTTTACTCTTTCACACTTATACCTATACAGGGATCTGCTGTTATGCAGGGCCCCCTGGGTTGATTCCACAAAGTTGCTGTTGACTGGTGGAGTAGGCTGACAAACAATAGTCAAACAATAGTCAGAAAATCATTTCAGTAGCAAAAGGTCAGGATTAGGAACAAAATCATAAGGCAGTATGAAGTCTAAACACAAGCTGGTGTCAAAGACAGAAATAGCAACCTAAGTCAAAGCAGTAAAAAGAAGTGAAGAAGTAAAACAGAGTCAGTAATACCTATATCTGGCAACTAGCAGCATGGAACTAGTGTCATGGGTGTGTCAGAGGTGACAGACAGTCGCCCTGCAGTGGGTTGCAGGAGATCTCCACGTTTAGCATTGCACACAGCTGCTTAGATAGGAGGCTGTCTCTAGGACCGAGCAACTACCTCTCTCTTGCTAATTTGCTCTCTGGCCTGGGTGTATATGACTCGCCCCCTGGGCCGTGGGGCACTCGGATCCGGGCAATAGGGGGAACGATGGGAGTAGTAGTGGCAACCCGGTTCCGTGGCTCAGGGTGGTCAGGCCAGTGGTAGTCCGTTATGTGTTGTTGATTATGTCCGACTACGCCACCCGTGGATTGCGGTTATTAGGAACCGCCGCTGCATGCAGACCGCTGGGCTGATGATATGTGCAGCTGGGATGGTGTGACTCCCCACGGGAAGAGTGCAGCCCCAGGGCAGTGTAGTGGATGTTGGGAGTGATGGTAGTGAGAGTCCTGGTGCTGATAGTGCTGGAGGAGCAAGGAGCACACAGACAACAAGTTGCAGTCCAGGGTCTCTACTGAAACAGGTAAACTGACCCATAAACAGTCCCGGCTAGGAGGGGACCTGGATGTCTGAGAGCAACGGGGAAATTGGCCCTGGTCAGGGTGAGGGTGTAGGCCTACCGTGCTTTCTGCGCTCCTTCTGGCTATCTCCTTCTTATAGGGTAACAGCCCACGTTTCCGAGCTTTCCGTGTTTTCTCGCCTGTATGGCCTGCGACGTGGATTCCTTTCTGCTCCCAGCCTTGTACGGCTTTACTGGTCCCTTCGGTTGTGGCAGGGCCTCCAGGCTTCTTAGGCCAAGGAATGTACAGTCCCTTGCGGACTGGTTCTCTGCTGGGGGATGTGGAATCCTTCCAGCCTCAGACACCAAAGTCTGGTAAAATTAAGTCTTTTCTCTGCCAAGACAGGCTCACTGCGCCTCTTGTCTCTGGCTTGTGGCTCTCCTCCTGCCACACTTCCTCTTAGGTTACAATGCAACTTTCTGTCCCTGCTCCACTCTGGGACACGTCTCAGAGCTGAGACAGGCAATCCAGTTCTCTCTAACCCTGCCCCCAGCACCAGCTTTTATAGGGGCAGCCTGCTCCCCCTACTGGCCTGAGACAGGAGGCATTGCATGCTAATGTTCCCCTGACCAGAGAACCTCCCCCTTGCTCTCAGACACAGCTTTAATTACACTTGTGGCATCCAGGTCAGGGTGACACATTCCCCCCTAGTGAAATTTAGTACTCCGGGACTAAAAAATAAACAAGGATAATATACATAACTATAAAACATCAGTAGACAAACGACGCACAGATTGAGTTCTTAAGGTCACAGTGTGGTCTGTGACCGGGTGTCCATATCACTAGCACAACGGGGAGCCTTAACCAGGTGGGGGTCTGTCCTACCCCAAGTCCTTTACAGTCTTAGTTCATTCCTGGGTTAGGCTCCGAACGCAGTCCATACCATGTCCCGGTTATAAAAAGTCCATAACCTGTGAGTCCTTACGGTAGCTGCAAGAAACTGAAACACAGAATTACAAAACATGCATGCAACTTGGCAAACAATTCAACATTTTGCAACAGGGTCATTTACAATTTTAGTACACTCTATATTCTCCAGCGAGCGGGTATCTGTCCCTTTGTGCTCCTGGCTGACCTACGTAGCTCACTGTCTGGTGGTGGACCAACCTGGCTTTCCCCACTAGCGTTAGGGGTACAGCTACCAGCTGGGTGTACAGGTAAGGCAGGCAGCTGTCTGCGGGTCCTTTGGCTTACCGCAGGCATGGCAGGCTCACTGTCAGCAGAGGGTTGACTCTCCTGGGCTGCTGGAACAGGCTATTCTGCCTCTGGAACTGCTTGCTCCTCTTCACCTTCCGGCTCTGGTGTTGGTTGTTGCTGGGCCGGTTGCAGGAAATGCAGGACGGGTACCACTATGGCATCATTTATGCGAGTCCAGGACTGAGGGAACTCTCCGAGGACGGTGCTGATCATTTCTTCCTTGTCCTCTGCGGGTTCAAGGTCACTCTGATCCTCTTCTGCACTACGGAGTTGCTCGGGGCACCTTTTGAGGTGGTCTCTGGAGACGACACTAGTGGTTTCTCCTCCGTCCTTGGTGATTACGCACACCTTTGGGTTGTCGTGGTCAGACTGCAGTACGGTGTAGGGTTCCCTTTCCCACTGGTCGTCCAACTTATGTAGCCTTCTTTTTCGCTTTAGGACTTGCTCACCAGGTTCTAGGGGACCATCAGGGGCGTGTTGATTGAAGAGTCTTTCTTGCTTCTCTCTCACCTGGGCCAGGCTCTTCTCCACACTCTCCTGTACCTTCTTGTACTGCAGTTGCCTTTCCGTATCCCAGTCCGCGTCCGGGGAGGTGTCCTCAGGTATTAGGACTCCCATCTCCAGGTCTACGGGCAGCTTACCTGGTCTAGCTCGCATCAGGTAAGCCGGGGTGCAGTTTGTAGCGTTCACCGGGATGTTGTTGTACATGTCTACCAGGTCCGGCAATTTTTCTGGCCACAGGCTGCGTTCCTCCAGGGGCAACGTCTTCAGGAGATCAATGACTATATTGTTCATCTTCTCACACATCCCGTTGGTTTGGGGGTGGTAAGGCGTTGTCCGTATTTTCTTACAGCCATAGAGGTTGCAGAACTCCTGGAAGATTTCAGCCTCGAACGCTGGACCCTGGTCTGTCAGGACCTGTTCCGGATACCCGTGTGGACGGCGGAAATATTGCTGGAAGGCTCTGGCTGCTGTTTGGGCTGTCAAGTCCTTTACCAGGACCACCACTAGAAAACGGGAATAGTGGTCCACGATTGTCAGGGCATAGATGTATCCAGACCGGCTTGGAGCCAATTTGACGTGGTCCAGAGCTACCAGCTCAAGAGGCTGCGTGGTGACGATGGGCCTCAAGGGTGTCTTCTGGCTGGTGCGGTCCTTCCTCCTCAGGTGACAAGGGCCACAGTCTCTGCACCACTTTTCTACAGCTCCTCTCATGCCGACCCAAAAGAACCTTCCTCTTAGCAGGAACTCCAGTTTCTTCCAACCGAAGTGTCCCGCTCTGTCATGGTAAGCCCCCAGGACCATAGCTGCATCCCGCCTTGGGACCACGACTTGCCAGGTAAGCTCGTGCATCCGGTGGTTGACAATCCTTCTGCACAACTTGCCTTCGTAGAGGAACAGCTTGCTCTTCTCCTTCCATAGCTGCTTGGCTTCCTCTGGGGCATCTGGATCTAAGCGGGCGTCTTCCCGGGTCAGCAGATCTTTCACCAGGCGGACTGCAGGGTCACTATCTTGGGTCTCGGCCCAGCTGTGGTGAGGTAGGGGATTCATCATCACAGTTGTTAGATCCTCCTCCTTCACGCGGTGAGAGTGTTGAGCGGCTCCATACCGGTGAAACGCGGGGAGTTCTACCTCCTCCAGCTCTTCTGGGTCTTCGTCACCTTCAGGTAAGTGAGGCATCCTTGATAGGGCGTCCGCGTTGGCGTTGGTTTTGCCTGCCCGGTACTTGATCACGAAGTCATAGTTGGAGAGACGGGCCATCCACCGCTGTTCCAGGGCACCCAGTCTTGCATTGTCCAGGTGTGTCAACGGGTTGTTGTCCATGTACACGGTGAACTTCGCGGAGGCCAGGTAATGCTTGAAGCGTTCCGTCACGGCCCACACCACCGCTAAGAATTCTAGCTTGAAGGAGCTGTAATTCTCCGGGTTCCTCTCGGTGGGCCTCAGCTTCCGGCTGGCGTATGCGATCACCCGTTCCCTGCCCTGTTGGTTTTGGACAGTACGGCTCCCAGTCCCACATTACTGGCGTCCGTGTGGAGAATAAAAGGCTGGCCATAATCAGGGTAGGCCAGGATCTCATCCCCCGTGAGGGCCATCTTCAACTGGCGGAAGGACTCCTCTTCTGGTTTATCCCACTTGAAGGGTGGCTTTTGACTTCTGGACTTAGACTGTCCGATCAGGAGGTCCTGCATAGGAGCTGCCATCTTAGTGAACCCGGGGATGAACCTTCGGTAGTAGCCTACCAACCCGAGAAACTGTCTCACCTCTTTGATGTTCGAGGGGCTTGGCCAGCTCTTGATTGCCGTGACCTTGTCAGGGTCGGGGGCCACTCCTTCCGCGCTTACCACGTGCCCTAGGTACTGGACCTTTGGTTTCAGCAGGTGACACTTCAATGGTTTCACCTTCAGGCCGTAGCCTGCCAGGGCTTCGAACACCTCGGCCAGGTGCTTTAGATGGTCCTCGTAGGTCTTTGAATAGACGATCGCGTAAAGGAGGACCGTCTCGAAGTTTCGGTGCCCTAGACAGCATTCCATCAGCCGCTGGAAGGTCCCTGGTGCGTTGCAGAGCCCGAAAGGCATACAGTTGAACTCACTCAGTCCCATCGGGGTGGTGAAGGCGGTCTTCTCCTTGTCAGCCTCTGCCACAGGAACCTGCCAGTACCCGCTAGTAAGGTCCAAAGTAGAAAAGAAGTTAGCTGATTTTAGTGCGGCTAAAGACTCCTCTATTCTAGGCAGTGGATATGCGTCTTTGTGGGTGATACGGTTGATTTGTCTATAGTCCACGCACATTCTCATGGTGCCGTCTTTCTTTTTCACCAGAACCAAGGGGGCTGCCCAGGGGCTACAGCTATCTCTATTAACCCCAGCTTCTTTCATCTCTCTTAGCATGCCCTTGGCGTTCTGATAATGTGCAGAGGGTACAGGCCTGTGTCTCTCTTTTATTGGTGGGTGGCTCCCTGTGGGGATGTGGTGTTCTATCCCCTTTACTCTGCCGAAGTCTAGCGGGTGCTTACTAAAGACTCTCTCGTACTCCTGTACCACCCGGTAGACTCCTTGTTTTTGGTGCAGGGGAGTGGAGTCAGCACCCACGTGGAGTTTCTGGCACCAGTCCTCCTTTTGTTTCTGGGAGCCATTACCCTCCGCCTGTGGAGATGGAGGCAAGGGCTCCACGTGTTAGAACCTTGCTGTTAGGTTTTTTTTCCTTTGCTGGTCACATGACCTTGTTGGCCTATTTAATCCTGCTCCGCCCTTCTGGCTTTGCTGGACTTCATTGTATATCTACTTTCTAGCTAGCCTGTGTTCTGTGTCTTGCTCTGTTAGTTTGCTTGGTTTACTGACCTCTATGTTCTTTATATTTTGTTTGTTCGTCTGTCTGCTACTATTTCTGTTAGGAGGTGTCCCATATTCCTCCCAGTCCTTAGTACTTGTAGGGATTCCTCCCCCACATCTATAGGTCTTCGTACAGACTAGCTTAGGACTTTAGCAGGTCTGATCGCAGGATCAGGTTCCCTGTTACATCGTAGGGATTCAGCTGAGTTCTATCGTAGGGACAGATCTCCTCTCTTTCCTTAGCTCTGGTAGCAGAACTTAACAGTAAGTCCAGCCAGCAAATTCTCTAAGGAAAGATTTTTCTGTTCCATCATGGTGTCGGTTCAGGATTTGGCTCATCGCCTGCAGGGACTCTCTCTGGAAGTGGCCGAGCTCCGTCAGCACGTGAGTAACTGTTCTGGAGCACATTTCTTGGAGCCTAAGGTATGTTTGCCGGATTTATTTTTTGGTGAACATCGAGAATTTTTTTCATTTAAAAATGCTTGCTTATTGTATTTTCGTTTGAGACCCAAGTCCTCTGGGGATGAATCCCAGCGCGTAGGGTTCATAATGTCACTTTTGCGCAAAGAGCCTCAGGAGTGGGCCTTTTCTTTGCAACCTAGTGATACATGCTTCAGATCAGTGGATAGTTATTTTTCTGCTTTAGGACTATTATATGATGATCCTGACCGTGTCGTATCAGCTGAGACTGAGTTGAGACGTTTAAAACAAGGATCAGGTAATGTCGAAAAATATTGTACACATTTTCGTCGTTGGTCCACTCAAACAGGGTGGAACGATTCTGCTCTGAAAAGTCTATTTCTTGCTGGGCTCAGTGAAAGGGTTAAAGACCTGCTAATTGCTTATCCTACACCTGAGGATTTGCAACAGGCTATGCAATTAGCTATACGGGTGGATAGAAGACTGCGTGCTAGGGTTAATGAGAGCAAATCCTCTGCTATGTCAGTTTCTGGTTATGATAATGTGTGTACTAACAGTGGTGAACCGATGGAGATTGGATCGGTGGCACCTCGCTCTCAAGAAAAAGACCGTCGTTTTTCGAAAGGCTTGTGTTTCTATTGCGGAAAATCTGGTCATTTGATTAAAGGCTGTGAGCTTCGTATGAAGAAAGAAAAAAAAATGGTCAGTCACGCCCGTATTGCCTGTTTAAATTCCAAGGGTATATTTTTAGCTGCTTCCACGATTGCTCAGGAAAAATTAATGGAATTTCGGGTGTTTGTTGATTGCGGGTCTACACTGAATGTAATTGATGGGGGATTCGTGGAAAAACTCAATTTAAAACCTGAACCTTTATCATCCCCCATTGCTGTGGTTTCTGTGGATGGCTCCCCTTTGAAGAATATTACTCTCAAGGTCTGTGAATTTCCTCTCACTATTAATGGTGTTCACCATGAGAAATTGGATTTGGTAGTGTTGAATAACTTGCCTTCTCCAGTAATATTGGGATTGCCTTGGTTAAAATGTCACAATCCTGTACTGGATTGGTCTACCAGTGAAATTAAATCCTGGAGCCATAAATGTTATGACAAGTGTTGTAACGGGCGTATTGCAGCTTTGGATAGGGGAGAATTGCCTGTTCCTATTCAGGATTTTTGGAGAGTTTTTTCTGAGAAGGAATCGCAGGTTTTGCCTCCCCATAGAGACTATGATTGTTCTATTGAATTTGTCCCTGGAGCGACTCTTCCTAAAAGTCGTTTATTTAACCTTACTATTCCTGAGAGGAAGGCTTTGGAGGAATACATACAGACAAGTTTGGCCGCCGGTCACATTAGGCCCTCTAAGTCTCCTGTGGCGGTTGGATTTTTTTTTGTAAAAAAAAAAGGACGGCGGTTTACGTCCTTGTCTGGATTTTCGTGAGATTAACAAAATTACGGTACGCAATCCTTACCCACTGCCATTGATTCCTGATCTGTTTAACCAGTTATTGGGGGCCAAGTGGTTCTCTAAAATTGACCTTAAGGGGGCATACAATCTGTTGCGCATGAAGGAGGGTGATGAATGGAAGACTGCTTTTAACACTCCTGTGGGTCATTTTGAGAATCTGGTTATGCCTTTTGGTCTTACTAATGCTCCTGCAGTTTTTCAGAATCTGATTAATGACATCCTTAGACCTTTGATCGGTAAAAATGTGGTTGTGTATTTGGATGACATTTTGATTTATTCGCCAGATTTGGAGTTTCATTGGCGGAGCGTGCGTGAGGTATTACAGTTATTAATGGACAATTCGCTTTTTGCTAAGCTGGAGAAATGTGAGTTCGCTGTACAGAGAATTAGTTTTTTGGGCTACATTATCTCCAGCAAAGGTTTTGAGATGGATCCGGTTAAGGTTCAGGCTGTGCAGGAATGGCCTAGGCCTATTGGTTTGAAATCGATACAGAGGTTCTTGAGTTTCGCCAATTACTATAGAAAATTCATAAAAAAAATTTCTAGTATTGTCAAACCTCTGACTGATCTCACCAGGAAAGGTGCTGATGCGGTTCAGTGGTCTTCTGAGGCCATTGAAGCTTTTGTGTATCTCAAGGAGAGGTTCACCTCTGCTCCCATCCTTATGCAGCCTGATGTTACTAGGCCGTTTTTGGTTGAGGTTGATGCTTCCTCTGTGGGGGTTGGCGCAGTATTGTCTCAGGATAACGGGGATGGATTACATCCCTGTGCCTTTTTTTCAAAAAATTTTTCGGAGACTGAATTGAATTACGATATTGGTAATCGGGAATTATTGGCTATTAAACTCGCATTTGAACACTGGCGCCACTTCTTGGAAGGTGCGGAATTTCCCGTTCAGGTTTTTACGGATCATAAAAATCTGATATATCTTGACGCTGCCAAGCGCCTGAATGCCCGTCAGGCTAGGTGGGCACTGTTTTTCTCGCGGTTTAATTTCTCCGTTACTTACATCCCTGGTACTAAGAATGTTAAGGCGGATGCCTTGTCTCGCAGTTTTTCTCCCATAGTCGGTGCTGAGAAAGAGGAAAACATTTTACAAGAAGGTGTTGTGATAGCTGCTTTAGACTCCGTTTTGGAAGATGAGATTCTTAAAGCTCAGGAGAATGCCCCATCTAACACTCCTCATGGGAGGTTGTTTGTGCCTGGGACCTTTAGGAGAGATTTGTTTGTTGAGTGTCACGAATCTCGGTTGGCAGGTCATCCCGGAATCTCTGAGACCAAGAGACTGGTGGGTCGCAGTTTTTGGTGGCCTGGATGGCAGAAGGAAGTCATTAAGTGGGTACGCCAATGTACTGTATGTGCTAGATCTAAGTCCTCACATACTCCTGCTGCGGGGTTGCTTTGTCCTTTGGAGGTCCCCAGTGCTCCTTGGACACATTTGGCTATGGACTTTATAACTGACCTTCCCCCCTCTGAGGGTTTTACTGTCATCTGGGTGGTCGTGGACCGTTTTAGTAAGATGTGTCACTTGGTTCCCTTCATCAAACTGCCCTGCGCTAAAACTCTCGCTAAGGCCTTTGTCAAGGAAATTGTCAGACTTCATGGCGTTCCTACTGACATTGTTTCTGATAGGGGTCCTCAGTTCGTGGCTCGTTTTTGGCGTGCCTTTTGTGACAGGTTGGGAATTCATTTGTCGTTTTCATCCGGATATCATCCTGAATCTAATGGCCAGACAGAAAGGAAAAACCAGGATGTTGAGCAGTTCTTGCGTTGTTTTGTGGCAGACAATCAAGAGGGGTGGTCTGAGTTTCTGCCACTTGCCGAATTTGCTCTGAACAATCATACATCTTCTTCTGCTGGTTGTTCGCCTTTTTTTTGTTGTTCTGGGAGACATCCGTCGTTTGGGTCGTTCTCCAAGTTGGGATCTGCCGTGCCTGAGGAGGAGAATTTTTCCGGTGATTTGGAAAGAGTTTGGACGGATGTGCGTGGTAATCTTCAGGAGGCCAACAGAAAATCTAAAGACTACTTTGATAGGAAACGACAGGAGGTTTTGTTCGCTGTTGGTGACATGGTTTGGTTGTCCTCTAGGAATCTGCGGTTGAGGATTCCTTCTAAGAAATTGGGTCCCAAGTTTGTAGGGCCCTTTAAGGTGCTTCAGGTTGTCAACCAATCTGCTGTTAGGTTGGAGGTTCCTACCTCCTGGAGAATTAATCCGGTCTTTCATGTCTCTCTGTTAAAAAAAGCTGTTGTGTCGGATGGTGACGCCTCTGCCTCTGTTCCTCCGGTGGTGGAGGACGGGGAATATGAAATTTCTCGCATCCTTGACTCTAGACGGTATAGAGGTAGTTTGCAGTATCTTGTGGCCTGGAAAGGTTTCGGACCCGAGGATAACTCTTGGGTGAGGTCAGATGATGTTTCCGCGTCCAGACTTATCAGAGCGTTTCACAGGAGATTTCCTGATAAGCCTGGTCCTAGGGGATCCGGAGGATCCTCTTAGAAGGGGGGGTACTGTTAGAACCTTGCTGTTAGGTTTTTTTTCCTTTGCTGGTCACATGACCTTGTTGGCCTATTTAATCCTGCTCCGCCCTTCTGGCTTTGCTGGACTTCATTGTATATCTACTTTCTAGCTAGCCTGTGTTCTGTGTCTTGCTCTGTTAGTTTGCTTGGTTTACTGACCTCTATGTTCTTTATATTTTGTTTGTTCGTCTGTCTGCTACTATTTCTGTTAGGAGGTGTCCCATATTCCTCCCAGTCCTTAGTACTTGTAGGGATTCCTCCCCCACATCTATAGGTCTTCGTACAGACTAGCTTAGGACTTTAGCAGGTCTGATCGCAGGATCAGGTTCCCTGTTACATCGTAGGGATTCAGCTGAGTTCTATCGTAGGGACAGATCTCCTCTCTTTCCTTAGCTCTGGTAGCAGAACTTAACACCACGGCCCTGATAGCTTGGTGTTCGACAACAAACAGTTTGGCGAGTGTAGCGTACCTGGGTAAGTGTACTTCCCTCTCCCCAATGTTGAGGATGCGGACGGGCACCCTCCCATGACGGACATCAACCACCCCCCGGGCTGTCAAAATGGTGGGCCTGCTGTCTGAGTACACGGGTTCTACCATGGCTTGGTAGTCTCTACCTCTCAACCCGATTGCAGTCCGACACCAGATCATCATTTCACTTTTGGGAGGCATGGAAATGGGGAATGGATCACTGAGTCTTACGCTACCGATCTCACCACCAGACAGTTCTACCTGCTGCCGTCTCATCAGGGCTTTTATCTCCTTGTTGAGGACTCTCTGTTGGCTGGAACTAGCATTCACCGCCACCTGTTGTAGAATTACAATTACCTCTCTGAAAGACAATTTTCAATTATGTTAGTACCCACAGTTATTTTAGGGTGACTTTCATGACGGTCAATGTCCACAATAATCACTCCCTGTGCCGGCAGTTCAACTTTACCAATTTTAATGGTCATCTCCTTGAACCCCATCTGCGGCACGGGTAAGCCAT
Organism: Phyllobates terribilis; assembly: GCF_046119375.1. NCBI lineage: Eukaryota > Metazoa > Chordata > Amphibia > Anura > Dendrobatidae > Phyllobates > Phyllobates terribilis. The sequence goes on from NW_027362771.1 coordinate 252,920,613, forward strand.
TACTGGCGATGATGCTCAAGTTACTGTCTGGATACCGTGTGATATCAGCATCAGTCCAATACTGCTTAAAAAGTACATAAGGGATAGTGGTTACTTGTGACCCAGTATCCAGCAAGGCGCTCATGGGGATACCTTTCAGCACCACGGGTAAAACCGGGCGCCCCCCAACGTACTTATTACGCCAATTGTAAGGGCCTGGTGATCTTATGCCTGGGGGTTGGCCCTCTGCCCCAGGTTGGACCCGTTTAAATTACAGTACCTGGAAATGTGTCCGGCTGTTTGCATCGACGGCAAATGGGCTGTCCATCCTCTGCGTAGCGGTCTGTGGGCCTCCCTCGGAACGACGGGATCCTCCTCTGTCGACGCCACGGGACATCCTCCGGACTTGAAGCCAGCTCGATGGGTCTTGACGGGTCCACTTGCAATGCCCAGACGGTCCTGGTCAACGCCGCGATGCCCCTGGTCAGCTCCTGGACTTGGTGGTGCAGGTCTTTCGACGGGGCTTGGTTCAGGGCCTGTGCATCAGCCTCCACGGAGTCCATAGAGGAGGGCGCCGCCTCCTTGTGGTAGGTGAGAGCAGGGCGCCGGGGGTTTATAGCGCCACTGGTTGCGGTTTCACGGAGCACCCTTATGGCCCTGTCCTTAAATTGGGCAAAGGTCAGGTCGGGGTTCTGAAAGAACATGAGGCGCAGCTGGGCCCTGTGGGCGCTAGACAGCAGACCTTCTATGAATTGTTCTGTTAGTAGTTTATCCGTTTCCTGCACACTGCCAGGGTCAGTTTGTTGGATAGCCCTCAAGGCTTCCTGCAGATTTAGGGCATAGTCTCTGATGCTGTCCTGTGCCTGCTGCTTACATCCATAGAACCTCATTTTAATCTCAGCGGAGGTACGTGTATCAAAGGTACCCCGCAGCCGGGCCAGAATACCCTTCACAGTCCTTTTCTCCTCAGTGGGCCATGATTTTACCTCCCTTTGGGCTGCGCCAGTTAACTGCCCTGTCAATATGCTGACCTTCTGTTCCTCTGTCAGGGGGTAAACGTGGAACAAACTGTATAGCCTTTCCTTGTAGTCAGTTAGGGCATGGGGCTCCCCTGAGTATTTGGGCAGCCAGGCCGCTCCAGGGATGTAGGGCAGGGAAAAGGGCATCACCGCTGCTGCAGCTGCGTTGGTGGTAGTGGGCGCCTCTGTGTCCGACATCTTCCTCCCCCCTAGTTAAGCGTGGCCTACCTTCCGACGATCCTCTTCTGTAGGCCGCGGCTCCGCTGCTGCTGCTATGGACGAGGACCTGGCGTCGCGTCCTGATGAGGTCAGCGTCGCTCTCTCTCCCTTCCAGGACCTTGCGCAGCGTCGGTGCGTGGGGCGGAGCTTCGGATCTCGCGCGGTTTTGACGTCCACGCCCCTCTTCTTCCCGCGCGGCGTCCTGAAGATGGCCTCCGATGGCGGGAAACAGCTGCGGATGGCGGGAAGACGGCAGAAGACGGCGGGAAACGGTCCAAGATGGCGTCTGATGGCGGGAATCGGCTCCGGATGGCGGGAAAAGACTCCGGACGGTGAAACTTCGCCACAGGTAAGTTACAAAAGTCTTTTTTCAGGCACGCAGTACCCGGTGGTTGCGGGCACGAAATTCTGCCGACTACGCCAAAGCTGACTCGCCCCCTGGGCCGTGGGGCACTCGGATCCGGGCAATAGGGGGAACGATGGGAGTAGTAGTGGCAACCCGGTTCCGTGGCTCAGGGTGGTCAGGCCAGTGGTAGTCCGTTATGTGTTGTTGATTATGTCCGACTACGCCACCCGTGGATTGCGGTTATTAGGAACCGCCGCTGCATGCAGACCGCTGGGGCTGATGATATGTGCAGCTGGGATGGTGTGACTCCCCACGGGAAGAGTGCGGCCCCAGGGCAGTGTAGTGGATGTTGGGAGTGATGGTAGTGAGAGTCCCGGTGCTGATAGTGCTGGAGGAGCAAGGAGCACACAGACAACAAGTTGCAGTCCAGGGTCTTTACTGAAACAGGTAAACTGACCCATAAACAGTCCCGGCTAGGAGGGGACCTGGATGTCTGAGAGCAACGGGGAAATTGGCCCTGGTCAGGGTGAGGGTGTAGGCCTACTGTGCTTTCTGCACTCCTTCTGGCTATCTCCTTCTTATAGGGTAACAGCCCACGTTTCCAAGCTTTCCGTGTTTTCTCGCCTGTATGGCCTGCGACGTGGGTTCCTTTCTGCTCCCAGCCTTGTACGGCTTTACTGGTCCCTTCGGTTGTGGCAGGGCCTCCAGGCTTCTTAGGCCAAGGAATGTACAGTCCCTTGCGGACTGGTTCTCTGCTGGGGGATGTGGAATCCTTCCAGCCTCAGACACCAAAGTCTGGTAAAATTAAGTCTTTTCTCTGCCAAGACAGGCTCACTGCGCCTCTTGTCTCTGGCTTGTGGCTCTCCTCCTGCCACACTTCCTCTTAGGTTACAATGCAACTTTCTGTCCCTGCTCCACTCTGGGACACGTCTCAGAGCTGAGACAGGCAATCCAGTTCTCTCTAACCCTGCCCCCAGCACCAGCTTTTATAGGGGCAGCCTGCTCCCCCTACTGGCCTGAGACAGGAGGCATTGCATGCTAATGTTCCCCTGACCAGAGAACCTCCCCCTTGCTCTCAGACACAGCTTTAATTACACTTGTGGCATCCAGGTCAGGGTGACACATATATATACCTGGTATGTCTGAGAGGGTGTCGCCGGTTATATTCATTTCTACTTGTGAAGCTTAGCAGGAGCAGTACCTCATCCTCTCTTGAGCTTAAGGCCGTGTGCACATTTGGAGTTCATCTAAAGCTAAGCCGTTTTCCCCTGTTCTGTCTACCCTTGTTGTCTTTAGAGTTTTAATGGAGGTTGACTATTGCTCATCTCCTTCCATCCCTAGCCGTAGTTTACTCCAGAGAAAGTAGGGCAATGCACGAGATTGGCGATAGCTGAGGAGGCTATATAGGGACGTTAGTTGAGACAGGGTGATGCTAGACCAGACTTGGAGGTCTCCACTTCCCCCTTTCCCTAGTGTCTGGGCTCCCTCTCCCTTTTCCCTCTGTGTTGCACTTACACCTGGCATGACAGCTAGGGGTTTAAATAACATGTAGCCCTGCCCAAGTCTTAAAGCCAGAAAATAACAAGGCAACAATGATGAGGAATGAAAGGGAACCTGCCATAGTATACATGCAATCTTATCTGTGGACTTTGTGCTATAGAGAAGGAGAAGCTGAGCAGAATGATATATTAACCAAAAGAAACCCAATTGTATATTACTTGTGAAAAGAGAAACGGCAGTGGGTATAAAAATTCATAAGAGAAAAACCACTCCAAATAAATATTTGAAAACTGGAGAATTCGGAGTATAATTGGTTAAAAACAATAAATTTTACTAATATAAAAAGTAATAATTTCTAAAAATGTGTAGAAAAGACAGACAGATAACAACCATTTATTATCAAAAAGTATTTTAAAAATTACAATATATATATATATATATATATATATATATATATGTATATATATATATATATATATATACAGTATATGGGTAGATCAAACCATACTAATACTATAGCATAAAATGTCTCAAGCCAAATTGGCATAATTTGAACAGTGCGTGCCAGGACTCATCTTACCCATAAACAGAGCGAATTTAGGTTGCCATCAGTAAACAGGTATTGAAGTCCCCAACGTGCATTTCGCATATGTTTGAACTTGCTTTCTCAAGGGGAAGTCGTAGTATCGGTACCTGCCAGAGCCTTTTTATGTCCATGGCAACGGTCACGTGGAAAACCACGTGATCCGTGGCTTACCAATGGGATTAACACCGAACGCTCCACACCAGCCGCGTCACGCCAACTTCACCCGGCCACCAAGTCCGGTCAGCGCATGTGCGGGATCGTGGCAAATGCCAAGGCTCCCGATCATGTGCTGAAGACATATAGATGCCGGGCTGTGCGGCGAGAACAGCGGCATTGAAGCGCGCACAAGCACTGCAGACCCAATGTAGGACAAAGGTGTCAATACATTATTACAAAAAATATCAAAATACGCCAAAACAGACGAATACAGAGTATTGGTAACACACTTAAAGGTATATCGTTCTCAAATAAGTGTAATTCAAAAATATTGGGATGTGTCTCCATTACAGTTGCCTGTATCAAGGCGCTTGAGATAGACCTCAATTACATGAATAAACTATCTTGTAGGCCAAAGAAGGAACCAATTAATTGTTATAAACTGAAACAAACACAAAAGAGAAAAGTAAATACATATAAAAACATAACATATAGTCAGATTAAAAATGGAGGGCAGTGAACTAGAAGAGCAGAAATGAAACCTCAGCTTTACAGAAAGGAAGCGAAACTGAGTGACTCATTTAGACCACTCTGAGTCATTGTGCCTAATGTAACAAATAACGATCCATTTCGCTTCACATTGTGCCAGGAGTTTTTTTTATTGATCCCGGTATGGACAGTATGCTCCTAACCATGAATGACTTTGGGTCACAATTATGGTAAGACTTGAAATGCCGGGGAATGGTCTCCAATTCAGAAATGTTGGTCACTGTCTTGGTCACGCCAATGTCCCGCATGTACTCCTGCACTCTTACTCTCAATTCTCTCGATGTGAAGCCAATGTAAATCAACGGACAACTGCATGTAGCGTAATAAATTACATTCATGCTACTGCACAATATATGATGTTTAATTTGAAAATGATTGTCACCATAATTCGAATGTGGTGCAGCGAAGGACATTGGCACAGGCAAGACAGTGGCCGCAGGTAAAACATTAGTTTTTGGGGAAAAATTCAGAAAAAAATGTTTTTTATTCATTGAAATTCCCTGGTGTTTGTATTCATATGCATCCAGTGGTCTTAATAGTGATTGACAGCTATCTCTGCATGCCCAGTCATACAGGGACCTCTCACTGGACTCATATGCATTCAAACAGTAGAGATTTCAATGAATACAATGCAAAGTTTACTAAAACTTTTGCTACCAAAATATATATCAATCTGTTCAGCTCCTTCTGCTCTATTGCATCCTGCTTGCATATCAGTATGACAGGTTCCCTTTAAACCACAACCTCAATGCCTGGATGTTACAAAAATAACAGAATGCTTAACAGAACTGTTCCAGTCCCTCCATGTGTTGCCCACGCAATGAAGGTGTGGCAGGACCTAGTGATAGGAATAGTAGAGGAAGGAGTGAGTACTGATATGGATGTTGCAGCTTTTAACGACATGTAGCCTATTAGTCAAGCAGCTGGAGGAAGGACTTAGCCGGCAGCTCTCAGTGCAGTGTGCTCTTAATGGTGATGTCTTGGGGCACGTAACCAGTGATCCTTAGTAAGTTGTTAGTGATTGGGGAAGTGTGCAGGGAGGAAGAGAGAACAGATGCCACAAAAGTATTTCACGATCACAGCTCCACCAAGTTAATAACTCATTGCTCCCCTACACCCTCTGTGAAGCTAGTATAAGAAAGTGACATTATCCTTCTTTGCACTAAAAATGTGTCTTCTCCAATAAACAGTAGTCACATTTATCATGGGCTATCTTAATGTAAGAGTTGATAGATATTGCAAATAACAATGTGGTTGAATAAACGACTTTGTTTATCATACTCTGCTAGATGACTGCTTGGAGGGAATAACTGGAAAACAATTTATCCATCTTAAGACTGTATAAAAGTCTCAAGATGGTGCTTTGTAGATGAAGTAGTTGGGCACTGAGGATAGCAGTGTGTAAGCTGTTGGACTGATACAACTTTGACAGAGAATCAAGAGCATACTTTCCTCTTAGGAAATGTGGCCCTGAGGCACAGAGAGAGTGAGCTTGCAGTAGAGAATGTAGACAATAACAGAGGGCAAGGATGGCTACAGAGAGGGAGCTAAAAAAGGGAAAGAGGAACTAAAAAGGGAAAATATAGGTAACAAGTGAGTTTTAGGATTCATTACAGATGGCCACATATTTTTTGAAAAATAAAATGCAAGATTATGTTTCAAATTCTGTGCATAGCACTGCTTCACAGAAACTTCTCTCTAATTGTTACAGAGCTTAAAATATTTTTAAAGGTATATCCTGTCGCATTCTTGTTGCAGATTAGAAACATATCCCCTGATTTATACGAATGCATAGAACTTGCTAAATTATGTATTCACTTCTTGTAAAAACCCAGTTGTTTACAAATAAATCGAACAGACTATATAAACCATAGTTGTAAAATGAGTTCTGCAGAATAGTAGTTGGTATGCTCAATACTCTTTTCTTTAGATAGATAATAGATAGATAGATAGATACAGATGGCTAGATAGATAGATAGATAGATAGATAGATAGATAGATAGATAGATAGATAGATAGATAGATAGATAGATAATCTCATCTTCTCTGATCGCTGCCTTCATGTGTGGATTTCTACTTGAATATAAAGCTTGCCCTATACAGTTCATTGATCTTCATGCCTATCTGATTTCTTTGTTAAATGATTGAGCCCAGTGCAGAAGTTCTTTTGTATAGAGGCTCTTGTTATCCTGTATTTCCTTTCACCTTTAATAAATTAGAATGGAAGTAAGGGCAACCTTTATGGCCCCATTAAGCATCAAAATTTCATAAAAGACATTTTATAGAAAAAACCTTCCCAGCATAAGCTGAAATCATAATAATACTCACTGTCATCTTTCTTCAGTTTTTTTTCAACCTACATGAAAAACAATGGTTGTAGAGTTGCTTTCTTATGTCGTATTCATGTGTGACATTTGGCATTATTCCTTTTGAAATGAAAACATTCAATAAAAATGTTTATTAACATTGTTTGTGCTGTAATTTGTATTCTTCCAAAACAGCAAATATATTGTGTGGCATAGGGAGAAGCATAGTAGAAGAAGCCATGCAGAAAAATTAAAGTGCATACAGTATTTCAGATACACAGCTTACATATAGAATGTTTTTTTCTTTAAAATAGATTTGCTTGGGAAGTGCTGTAATTTTCTGGGATTATGTTGTTCTCTTTATGAAAACATGGGAATTGACAGGAATAATTGCCATACATATAGAAAATTATTCAGCTCACTGTCTTTGACAAATGAAATACAGCACGATTGTTTTATATATAACTACTTCTAGTTCTTTATACATCTGTGAAGAAATAGCAACAGGGAGACCCCGCAGAACCTCTCTGTTGCCACTACTTGTCCTTCTTTGGGACGAGGACCACATTGGAGGCCCAGCACTGCTGGAGGGTTGGATGACCCCTAGCTTCAGCATCTCGTCAATCTCCTGGTGCATGTACTACTGTACTTCCAGGGATACCCGATATGATGAACGCCGGATTTGGGGGTGATCCCCGGTGTCCACGTGATGGACAGCCGACTCTGTCCTCCCGGGCTTGTTGCTGAACAAGCTCCTAATGGGGGGGCAGAGTTGCCCACAGCTGGGACCATTGGTCCGACAACAGCTGGTGGCAAACCTCCACTTCCTCGATGGTCCCACCCGCCCTAGCCTGGGCAAGCATGTCCGGGAGGGTCTCCGCCTCTCCCTCCTCTGGCAGGTTGCACAAGGGGAGGACGCAGGCCTCCCGCTCATGATGTGCCTTCATCATGTTTACTCAGAAGGCCTTCCGCCTTCCCCGGGCGTGGTCCAGGGTGACCAGGTATATCACGGCATTGAGCTGCTGGTGCACGAGGTACAGGCTTTCCCAGGCCGCTTGAATCTTGTGCTGCGTTATTTGGACCAGTACCCACACCCTTTGACCCACCTGGTAGGTTCTCGCACAAGCATTCTGGTCGTAACATCACTTCTGGTCGGGCTGGGCTCGCGTCATATTGTCGTGCACCTGTGACGCCTCTGCTCGAAAAGCCCTTTTCTTTACCCTGGGAGATGGGGGACTCGGAGTCGGGTCCTGTGATGGAGAGATGGGGTGCAGCCGTGGCCCTGACCCGCTCCGTGCTCAGGGCCGTCACATTAAAAAGGACGGTGTGCTCTTATCCGGGTTGAGTGGCTGATTACGACTACGCCACCTGTGGTACCTGGTGAAGGCCACCAGCGCTGCTGCAGCCCACTGAGGCCTGGTGTTAGGGCAGCCGACGATGTTACTACTCCCCACAGGCGGAGCAGGGCCTCAGGGCAGATGGACAGGATGGAGGGGGTAGTAGTAGAGGAGAACGGGTGCCGCGTTGTGCGGTGTAGCGCAGAATAAACAGTCCGGAGGCCATAGGGGTGAACTTCCAAGGCTTTACTCACATTAGAGATGGCAGTAGGAAGGCGACTCCCTGCTCCTCGCGGAGTCCTGCGGTCACCAGGGACGGGGATTCGACAACCTCCGAGCAAGTCCAGCATTCAATCGGGACTCCGCACCAGAGTGTTCCTGAACTACAGACCGTATCCTCTCCTGTCTGTGTGTGTGAATAGGCCGGGTCTCCCTCTGAGCTCCTCTCATAACAAGGGCACAGGTGGTAGCTCCTCTCCTTCCGATACCTGGTGGGATCCTCAGGGCCTACCGGGCTTTCCCGACCAGTACATGGAGTAGCAAGGTCGGGTGTAGAGGGCCGGTACCCCTCTTGCAGCCGGAATCCCTCTGAATGTATCAGGTGGTGAGGACAGGTGGCGTACGCCGCTCCGTCTGCATCCTCCCCGGGATCCATTTGCTATGGAGCCACACTCTTAAGCTCCGGGCCTTCTTGGTCGTGGTCCTTGACCAGGTTGAGACATTCCTCGTCTGTAACCTTCCCGTCGTCCCAAGGCCGGGGTATGAGGGCTGTGTCCCCATCCGCTATAGGTCCACACAGGATCCACTTTCAGGGTAGGAGATCACAGTACATGACAGCCAGGCAAGTTAACTACCAGGACCGTCAAAGGTCTAAACTACAAGGACCTAGAACCTAGATGACTTTTTATTAAATATGAAATTTACAGTGTCACTAAATTGTGAGTCCTCCACCCTCACCCACTAACTGGTTCCCCTAACTCTTGGTTCCCCAGTCTTCTTGTAACCAGGAGGGCAGCACCTGGTGCATACTAGCCCGCTCTGGTGGAGAAATGTGGTGTTGGATGTAAGGGTTGGGTCCCGACCATCACGCTGTTCTTACCTCATAGGAGGAACACTACACTCCATTAGAGAAGTGCAGCATCCCTGTGGTGGTCGAACCCTCAGGGGCGTCACACACCAGCTGCGCCAAGGCCTGCATTTTATCAAGGAAGCTCACGACATATTCGATTACATACACTCCAGGGATGGCTAATTCCCCTTCCCAGATGTCATTCTCCAGAGTCAGAGGGCCCCGTGCACGCCGGCCATACAGGAGCTCAAAGGGGAGAACCCCATTGAGGCCTGTGGAACCTTCTGGTAGGCAAATAGCAGGTATGTGAGGTACTGCTTCCAGTCGTGCCCATGGGAATTGACCAACAACTTAAGCATCTGTTTCAGGGTGCCATTGAACTGTTCGCACAGGTCGTTGGTCTGTGGGTGGTACGGGCTGGTCACCAGATGTTGCACCTGTATTTGCTTACAATGGGACTCCATCAGCTGTGACATGAACTGCGTCCCCCGGTCAGTAAGCATTTCCTGGGGAAAACCCACTCAAGAGAAAATCTACAGTAAGGCGGTGGCCGCTTTATTGGCCCGAATGGACGACAAGGCTACCGCTTCCGGGTACCGGGTGGCATAGTCTACTACTGTCAGTATGAAGCGTTTCCCGGAGCTGCTGGGAGTGGCCATAGGGCCAATCAAATCCACAGCCACCCTCCTGAAAGGCTCTTCAATGATGGGCAGAGTTACCAGTGGGGCTTTGGGGCGCTGCCCCGCCTTCCCCACTCTCTGACAGGTGTCACACAACAGGCAGTAGACAGCCACCTCGGCCCCCATCCTTGGCCAGTAGAAATGCTGGGCTAACCTGGCCTTGGTATTATGGATCCCTAAATGTCCGGCCATCAGAATCTCGTGCACCATTCGCAACAACTCGGCCCTGGACGGAGAGGGTACCACTAACTGTTGGTCCCTGGGCCACACATCCGGTGAACCTCGCTGGACCATTATCCGGTACAGCCGGCCTTGGTCCCAGACCACCCGCCCATGGTCTGAGTCCGAGGGAGGCTGTGCCGCCTGCTGCTTAAGAGTTTTCAGGTTGTCCTCAGTCTCCAACGCTGCCTGAAACCCGTGACTGGACGTGGCTAGAATAGACAAAACTGTCACGACTTCTGTCAGTTCCTCGGGACCTGTCTTCTGGCCTCCATCTGACCCGGCGGCCACTGTGACCACGGGTAGTGCCCACTTCTCCTCCGCTTCTGACCAAACCTCCGGGCTAAAAGGACTACTCTGGCTATCTGGCATCCCGGTTGTGGGGGAGCCCTGCCATGCGGCCTTACCTGGGAACCCTACCTCTCCTGGGACTACCCCGCCCTCCATGGCATGCTCCTCCTCTGCAGCTGTTAGCCCCCTGTCTGCCCCCTCTGTGACAACCTCACAGGACAAACTGTTCCAGCCTCTCGGCTGGCCGCAATCTAAGGCCTTATCACAGCCAACATGATTAATCTCCTCCTCCCCAGGGGAGTAGGCATGTTCATAACATTAGCAGCAATAGGGGTGGACATGACATTGACTGGAGAGTTAGGCCTTGGGGGTTCAGTGGCCACATAGTGGGACACTAGCTGCCCCAAGTCTCTCCCAAGTAAAACACTCACGGGAAAGTTCGGAGTTACCCCCACCTCCCGCACTCCCCTCCTGGCAGCCCAGTCCAAACACACTTTGGCGACTGACAGCGCCGGCTCGATGCCTCCACTCCCGGAGATGGCAAGAGTTTTACCAGGTATCAAATCCTGGGGTGACACCAGTTCAGGACACCCAAGGGTCATCTCAGTGCCGGTGTCTCTCAGTCCCATGGCCCTGGCGTGGCCTATGGTGACAGTCTGAAGGTTGTCAAGGGACCTCCCACCACCCCCACTCACACAAAAAACAGTGGACAGTTTCTGGGACGGGGACAGGCCCTTCTGGCGCTGGGGACACATGGCTTTGAAGTGGCCCGGCTGTCTGCAAAGGTGACACAGTCGGGGTTCCCCTACCCGCATGGAGAGGAAAGTATGGGTAGGTGGCCCCTTGGGCCTGGAAGCCGGGACAGCAGGCACCGCGTTCGTCTTACTCCCTTTCCAGCCAGCTAGTTTCTTGGCCTCTGGAGTCCTGTTGTTGGAGTACTCGTCGGCAAGGGTCGCTGTTGCAGATGCCCCCTTTGGCTTCCTGTCGCGAGGTACTGTTGGAGGTCCTCCGGGCAGTTCCACAGAAACTGTTCAGTCATGATGAGCTCCTTCAGCTGCTGGATGGTGGTGAGCTCCAGTCCCGTGGTCCATTAATTGACAGTTCTCAGTAGGGCTCACATGTGATCGACCCAGCTGTCTGCAGGACCCCGCTGCAGACTCCGGAGCTTCTTCCGGTACGACTTAGGGGTCAGGTTGTACTGCAAGACCAGAGCCTGCTTGATGTCCTCATAGCTCAGGGTAGACTCGCTGGACAGGTACCCGAAGATTTCCAGGGCCTTACCCCTAAGGCGAGGGGTTAAGAACCGAACCCACTGGTCCTTAGGCAGATAGTACTGAAAGGAGGATTTTTCAAATGCCAGCAAGAAAGTGTCCAAGTCCCCTCCTTTGACAAGCAGGGGGAAGTCCTCCGCCCGTAGCTTTAGGACTCGGATCTCAGGGGACTCTGGACTGCCTGGGACTGGCAGCCAGAGCTGGAACCTAAGCATGTTTTCCTGGTGCTTGCGCTCCCGCTGACGTTCTGCTGCGGCTGTTGCCTCGCGACATGCTACTGTTACCTTGAGACGTTCCACTGCAGCTGTGAGGGTCTCATAGGTGGCCTTGTCTCCAGCCATGAGACTGGCCAGGGCAGCTTGCACAAGATCATCCAAGCCTGCCTGCCTAGGTGGAAGGTCAGATTGTGGGCGGTCCCCTGTGGGGCCAACCGCTAGCGACTCTCTCCCTGGAGTGCCTGGGTTGGACTCCCCTTCTCTTAGAGAGACCTTGTCTTCCACCTACTCAACACCATCTGGAGCATTGGACATCTCATTGGTTCTGCTCCTGATGGCACTGGCCATCCTTGCATGCTACGGTCACTGACACCGAACTGCAAGCTGATGAAGCCACATACCTTACAGTATTTGCACTCTGTCTAGTGCTGAGCTGATCTTAAGACTCCAGCAGCAGAAGCTACTACTGGCAATCCTTAGTGTCTGTGAGTAAGCGTTACACACTCTCACACACGATTATCTCGATCCCACACCGCTTGCCACCAATGTGAAGAAAAGGCAACAGGGAGACCCCACAGAACCTCTCTGTTGCCACTACTTGTGATGGATCCACACCCCGCCACCCGCCTGACGTCACACTACGCCAGATGGAGCACATTATACAGAGCACGTGATATGGATTTACACCAACGTGACGTTCTGCACCCCCCTCAAGGACACGTAAGGTCAGATTGGTACAGTTCTACACAGTCACCCCCTGTCCACACGGGTACAGAGAGGCACCAGGTAGTGAGCAAAGGGGGCCCACTCAGACACTGACATGGCACCACACTCGCGCACACCCCCTGACATGCTGAGAGGCTTTGTTCACTAGCTCCAGTGAAGCAGAACCTTGTCGGCTCTGTAGAGCTGCCACCAGTTTCTATTTGATATAATGGACTTATATCGGACTAGAAACTAGCCCGGTAGCATGTTCGTTGGACCAAACAACAGACGTAAGGTTCGTGGATCAAGATAAAAGAATAGCCCAGAGTTATATTACATATTTAATCACCGTAAGGGCACGCTAAACAATATGCTATATACATAAGGGTTATACATATACTCAGGGGTGGATTAAGAGTAGCTAGGGTCCAGGGCAGTTTAGAAGGTCTGGGCCCCCTCCACCCTCATCACGCAAATTTTTCCTTATGCACAGAACTATGCATAACATAGCGCTATATATAATAGAACAGGAGTGGGAGATTAATTTTCCCAAGGGGCCACATGAGATATCTTGACTGTTGTGGAGGCCGAACCAATAGGCTGAAATTAATTCTGCTCAATATTAATATATTAATTACATTTGTATATTAATAGTATGACTTCATATTAAGCAGAATTAAAGGGAACCTGTCAGGTCCCGTATGCCCTCCAATCCAGCAGCATTCAGCTATATGCGATTATAACCCCTCCTGTAACATTATTCAGTTAAATAAATGCTTTAAAAAAATCATTTATAACCTCCTCTTTCCCTATCCTAATGAGGGTTTTTCCTAGTAGATGGGGTGTTAGTTCCCCAGACTAGTCAGCCCTCTTCCATGTTATCACAAGCGGCGTCATCGGCTAATGCAAATGTGCGCAGGCGCGGCGCTTATTCTGGCAGAGTCACTGCACCTCTGCAGCCAGGTATACGCTTCCCAGCTTCAGAGGAGAGCACTGCGCATGACCGGAAGTTCAGACGATGGCTTCTGGTTATGCGCAGTATACAACATGAGCCCCCACATAGCCCCCTCAATCAATAACCAAAGAGATCAACCTATGGGGCCCTTATACATGTAAACCAGTCCATAACAAAAAAAAAACTAAAAAAATTCACTTTATTTAATTAATTTAAAAACCCAATACATAAATGCACCCACATTTACACAGAAACACAGTGATTTAAAAAGAAAGAGCAGAAATAATCAGAGACAGGGACAAGTTCTGCTCTTCATAATTTCCCCCCAGACAGCGGAGGTCGACCCCTAAGATGAAGCAGTCTGGCGCCCCTGCTCCTCGTCAACTGCCCCTATGTAACCCTACTACTAGTCCAGCCCCCCCAGGATAACATAATGCCCTGCAGCTCCCGCAGGGTAACATCATGTCCTGCAGCCCCTCCAGGGTAACATCATGCGCTGCTGCCCCCCCCCCAGGGACACATCATGGCCTTCAGCCCCCCCCCCAGAATAACATCATGCACTGCAGCCCCCCCTGGGTCACTTCATGGCTTGCAGCCCCCCAGGGTAATATCATTGCCTGCAACCCCCCCAGGGTAACATTATGGCCTGCAGCCCCTCTAGGGTAAAATCATGTGCTGCCGTCCCCAAGGATAACATAATGCCCTGGAGCCCCCCCGATGTAACATCATGCGCTGCAGCTCCCCAAGGTCACATCATGGCCTGCAGCCCCACCAGGGTAACATCATGTGCTGCAGTTCCCCAAGGGTCACATCATGGCCTGCAGCCCCTCCCAGGGTAACATCATGGCCTACAGCCCCCCCCCAGGATAACATAATGCTCTGCAGCACCCCAGGGTGACATCAAGGTCTGCAGCCCCTCCAGGGTAACATCATGCGCTGCAGCCCCCCCAGGGTCACATCACGGCCTGCTGCTCCCCTCCAGGATAACATAATGCCCTGCAGCCCCCAGAGGATAACATAATGCCCTACAGCCCCCCCTTCCCCCAGGATAACATAATGTTCTGCAGCCCCCCCAAGGATAACATAATGCCCTGCAGCCCCCTCCCAGGATAACATAACACCCTGCAGATCCCCCCCAGGATACCATGATGCCCTGCAGCCCCCCCCCCTCAGGTAACATTATGCCATTTTCTCACAGCACATGATCTATCACACTGTTTCTTACCATCGCCACCAGGCACCAGGAGCTGCCGGCAGGTGAGAAGCATTGAAAGGCAGCACAAGACGATCAGGGGGCGGAGCCAGCACTGAGCACTGCACAGGTCCTGAGCTGCAGTGCAGGAGCAGACAGCCGGGAACACCACGGACTCTGTGGGTGAGTACAGCAGATGTGGCCACGCAGAGCGCACTGCGTCTTCGCGTCTGCTATATTGTCATACAGGCTGCGAACAAAACATTATAATGAGGGCAGTTTGGCCATGGGGACCCCCCGGAGCATTGGGCTCCGGGCGGTAGCCGAGATTGCCCTCATTATAATCCGCCTATGCATATACAGTGGTCAGAGTTACAAATGCAAAAGTATGGTACAACAAGTATAAGCAGAACTTAAGACTCAATTACCAGTGTAGATGGAAAGGCCTGACTTTCGAGAGATAGGCTGCCACATTGAAGGCTGTGGGCCCTCACTTGGTTGATGGCCTTGTCCCACACGTAATGATGTCACGACCTCTCCAGGAACAAAGACCCTAAGCTCGGGACTGTTATGATCTGCAACAAGTACTAAGGAAAGATAGGGGAAAGCTGTCCCTACAGTAAGACTAAGCTGAATCCCTACGATGTAGCGGGCTAACTATTCCTAGCGAACAGACCCGCCTTAGTCCTCGGCTAGTCTGAACGAAGACCTATACAATAAGGGGAGGGGTCCCTAAAAGAACTAAGGACTGGGACAAAAATGGGACACCTCCTAAACAGAGAAGTTGTTGCAGAACACAAAAGGACAAACTGACAAAAGGCACTAGTGGTCCCAGAAGGACCAAGCGAACTGACAGAGAAAGGCACCGGAGCAACTGGCTAGAGAAACAGTCAAACACTGAAGTCCAGCACAGCCAAAAGGGCGGAGCTGGAATATAAAGGCAGATGGTCACGTGACCGCAAAACACAAGATGGAAAAAACAAACAGGAGGGTTCTAACAGTACCCAGGCCCAGGCCTATCCGGAAACCTCTTGTGGAAAGCTTTAACAAGCCTAGGAGCTGAGACATCATCCGCCCTTACCCAGGAGTTGTCTACGGGACCAAAACCCTTCCAGGAGACAAGATACTGTTATCTCCATCTATGCCATCTAGAATTCAAGATACGAGAAATTTCATATTCGCCGTCTTCCACCACAGGAGGAACTGTGACGGTGGCGTCCCTATCTGATACATCAGCCTTTTTCATCAAAGAAACATGAAACACAGGATTAATCTTCCAGGAAGTAGGGACATCCAACCTAACAGCAGACGGGTTAACAACCTGAAGCACTTTAAATGGACCCACAAACTTAGGACCCAGTTTTTTAGAGGGAATCCTCAGCCGCAGGTTCTTTGAGGATAACCAAACCATGTCACCCACAGTAAACAAAACCTCCTTACGTTTCCTGTCAAAATACTTCTTGGACTTCTTGTTAGCCTCTTGAAGGTTGCAACGTACATTAGTCCAAACTCTCTCCAAATCACCGGAAAAATTCTCCTCCTCCGGCACTGCCGACCCCAATTTGGAGAACGAACCAAAAGACGGATGTCTCCCAGTACAACAAAAAAAGGAGAACAGCCAGCAGAGGAGGATGTATGGTTGTTAAGAGCAAATTCAGCGAGAGGCAGAAACTCAGACCACACCTCTTGATTGTCCGCCTCAAAACAACGCAAAAACTGTTCAACATCCAGGTTCTTTCTTGCAGTCTGTCCATTAGACTCAGGATGATAACCAGACGAAAATGACAAATGGACTCCCAACCTGTCACAAAAAGCACGCCAAAAGCGAGCCACAAACTGAGGTCCTCTATCAGAAACAATATCCGTGGGAACGCCATGGAGCTTGACAATCTCCATAACAAACGCCTTAGCGAGTGTCTTGGCGCAGGGCAACATAATGAATGGAACCAAATGACACATCTTACTAAAACGGTCCACGACCACCCAGATGACAGTAAAACCCTTGGACACAGGAAGATCAGTAATAAAATCCATTGTGAGATGCATCCAAGGCGCACTAGGAACCTTCAGAGGGCAAAGCAACCCCGCAGCAGGAGTATGTGAAGCCTTTGACCTAGCACACACAGTACATTGACGCACCCACTTGATGACTTCCTTCTGCCATCCAGGCCACCAAAAACTGCGACTGATAAGTCTCTTAGTCTCCGAAATTCTTGGATGACCTGCCAACCGAGACTCATGACACTCCACAAACAAATCTCTCCTAAAGGCTCTAGGCACGAACAACCTCCCATGGGGAGTGTTAGATGGAGCATCATCTTGAGCTTTCAGAATCCCATTCTCCAAAACGGAGTCCAATGCCACCACCACAACTCCTTTCTGTAAAATGCTCTCCTCCTCCTCGGCACTGACCGTAGGAGAGAAGCTGCGAGATAAAGCATCAGCTTTAACATTCTTAGTACCAGGGATATAGGTAACAGAAAAATGAAACGAAGAAAAAAAAGTGCACACCTAGCTTGATGGGCATTCAAGCGCTTGGCAGCATCCAGATAGATCAAATTCTTATGATCTGTGAAAACCTGAATAGGAAATTTAGCACCTTCCAAAAAATGACGCCAATGTTCAAACGCGAGTTTAATAGCCAGCAACTCCTGATTTCCAACATAATAATTCAGTTCGGTTTCCGAAATTTTTTTTGAAAAGAAGGCACAAGGATGTACTCCATCCTTGTTCTCCTGAGAAAAAACTGCTCCGACCCCCACCAATGAAGCATCGACCTCGACCAAAAAAGGCTTGGTCTCATCAGGCTGCATAAGGATAGAGGCAGAACTGAACCTCTCTTTGAGATACTCAAACGCTTCAATGGCCTCAGTAGTCCACTGGACCGTATTCACACCTTTCCTGGTGAGATCGGTCAGAGGTTTAACAATTATAGAAAAATTCTTAACGAATTTCCTGTAATAATTGGTAAAACCCAAAAATCTCTGTATAGATTTCAAACAAATAGGCCGAGGCCATTCCTGCACAGCCTGAACCTTCACCGGGTCCATCTCAAAGTCCTCACTGGAGACAATGTAGCCCAAAAAAATTATTTTCTGCACAGCGAACTCACATTTCTCCAGCTAAGCAAAGAGTGAATTATCACTCAATAGCTGCAAAACTTCACGTACACTCTGCCAATGGGACTCTAAATCTGGTGAATAAATCAAAATGTCATCCAAATACACAACCACATTCTTACCAATCAAAGGTCTCAGGATGTCTTTAATAAGGTTCTGAAAAAAACGCAGGTGCATTGGTAAGACCAAAAGGCATCACCAGATTCTCAAAATGACCTACTGGAGTGTTAAAAGCAGTTTTCCATTCATCACCCTCCTTCACTCGTAACAAATTGTATGCCCCCCGGAGATCTATTTTAGAGAACCACTTGGCCCCCACCAACTGGTTAAACAAGTCAGGAATTAACGGCAATGGGTAGAAATTGCGTACAGTAATCTTATTAATTTCACGAAAATCCAGACATGGACGTAAACCCCCATCCTTTTTTTAACAAAGAAAAATCCAACTGCCACAGGCGACTTAGAAGGTCTAATGTGACCAGCAGCCAGGCTAGTGTGTATGTATTCCTCCAAGGCCTTTCTTTCAGGGATAGTCAGATTAAACAAGCGACTCTTGGGAAGAGTAGCTCCTGGAACGAACTCAATGGCGCAATCATAATCCCTATGAGGAGGTAAAACTTGTGACTCCTATTCTGAAAAAGCCCTCCAAAAATCTTGAATAGGTACAGGTAATTCCCCCTTTTCCACAGCGGCAATGCGACCATTACAACATTTATAATAGCACTCCGGACTCCAAGACTTAATCACATTAGTAGACCAGTCCAGCAAAGGATTGTGCAGTTTTAACCAAGGCAAACCTAAAATGACCGGAGAGGGTAAATTATCTAATACAACCAAGTCCAAAATTTCTTGGTGAACTCCATTGATAGTGAGGGGAAATGCAGCAACCTTGTGAGTAATACATTTCAAGGGAGCGTTATCAATTGCAATCACAGAAACAGGTGAGGACAAAGGTTTGGATTTCAATTTAAGGTTTTCCAAAAACCCTTTATCAATCACATTAAGTGTTGAACCACAATCCACAAATACCTGAAATTCAATCAAATTTTCCTGCAAAGTAGTACTCCCAGAAAGAAATACAGCTGCAGAGCGTAAACAAGCTATACGGGCGTAACTGACTTTTTTTTTTCTTTACTTAAACGAAGCTCACAATACTTAATCAAATGGCCAGCTTTACCACAATACAGACACAATCCCTCGGCGAACCTCCGGTCTCTTTCCTGAGAGCGGAGTGACATCGTCCCAACCTCCATCGGTTCTCTGCTGTCAGAGCAGATTTTCTGGGGACTAGGACCTGACATTACAGGAGTCTTTACCTCATTCACCCTGGACCTCAGTCTCCTGTCAACATGAAAAGCTAATTGCATGGCATCCTGCAGAGTCTCAGGTGCGGGGAATTCAATTAGCAGATCCTTAACCCTTTCACTCAGACCAGCAAGAAATAAACATTTCAGCGCAGGATCATTCCATTTGACTTCTGAAGCCCATCTCCTGAAGTGTGTGCAATAAATTTCAACATCACCTGACCCCTGATTCAAACACCTGAGTTCTGCCTCAGCAGATGAGATTCTATCAGGATCATCATATAATAGCCCCATAGCAGAAAAAATTCTTCTACAGACCTTAAACACGGATCATTAGGTTGGAGAGAATGCCCACCCCTGTGGTTCATTGCGCAACAGTGACATAATAAAACCAATGTGCTGTGATTCATTCCCAGAAGACCGTGGTCTCAAACAAAAATATAACAAACAAGCATTTTTAAAGGAAAAAAAATCTTGCTGTTTACCATAAAAAACATCAGGCAGTCCTACCTTGGGTTCCACAAAATGCGCTCCAGAACAGCTACTCACGTGTTGCTGTAGCTCGGCCACCTCCAGAGACAATCCCTGCAAGCGTTGAGCCAAATCCTGGACGGAAACCATACTGATCCCCAAATTTCTTTCCTTTTAGTTTTTTTGGGCTGGACTTACTGTTATGATCTGCAACAAGTACTAAGGAAAGATAGGGGAAAGCTGTCCTTACAGTAAGACTAAGCTGAATCCCTACGATGTTGCGGGCTGACTGTTCCTAGCGAACAAACCCGCCTTATCCTTGGCTAGTCTGAACGAAGACCTATGGCATAAGGGGAGGGGTCCCTAAAAGAACTAAGGACTGGAACAAAAATGGGACACCTCCTAAACAGCGAAGTTGTTGCAGAACACAAAAGGCCAAACTGGCAAAAAGGTACTAGTGGTCCCAGAAGGACCAAGCGAACTGACAGAGAAAGGCACCGAAGCACCTGGCTAGAGAAACAGTCAAACACTGAAGTCCAGCACAGCCAAAAGGGCGGAGCTGGAATATAAAGGCAGATGGTCACGTGACCGCAAAATGTAAAAAACAAACAGGAGGGTTCGAACAGGGACTTCTGGAACTGTTAAACTCTCTGGATCCTGCCCACTCCTGCCTCCAAGCTGGACTCAACTCTCCTTCCCCTGGTCTCTCTCAGCTACAACTATAAAAACTAAAACAGGCTGCACCTCCTTACTGGATGATCCTAGGGAGCTGGTTCTGGCGTCATTGAATCCAGTGGCCCTAGGGGCTTCTGAAAGGCTGTGCTGCATATCTCCCTATCGTTGCTTGCTGGGCGGTTAAGAAAGGAATGATGAGATTCTCCATTCCTTTAGGTTTTGTGAGGTGGTGACCGGGATCGTATACGAGGGACGTTATATATCCCCCAGAATTTGTACAGAGACCTATTAAATCCATTGGAGTGCATTGCAGTCACAAACTCACCTGCGGCTGCAATGCAGGAATGAAGGTGGGCAATGACCTGGTCAGACTACCTGGCTAAGGCAGATTAAGTAAAACCTGGCAGGGCCTTCATTTCTTGTAGGAGGTCACAGGAGGCAGTGGGGGGGGCCTCCTTCCTCCGACGCAGGTTTTCCAGTGGCTCTTGCCACAGGTCCTTTAAAACCTCTGCACTAAGGATTAGTGTTGTTCTATGTTGGAACCTGCTAGGAGCATAGCAGGAAAGCTCTGCGGATCAGTGAGTAGCTGAGCCAATGCCTGGGAAGGCTCTGCACCTGTCAGGGTCTGAGCGGCCCCCCGCAACCATTGTTTATGGACTCATGTTAACCCGTGTTGCGAACCGGAGGACTTTCTGTTTACCCATGAGTTGCTGAATAAAGCTGTTTATGTTGGACTTGCTTTGGTCACTGCCTCAGTTTCTGCACGGTGTGAACACCGCCGCCCTACAGCTTCCAAAAATCTGTTTGGTTTATCACTCGGATGTATCGTTTTCCCATAACTTGACGTTAAATTATAGTTTCTCACACAAAGGACCGCATGGCTTGGAAGCCACAGGGGGTCTCAGCAGCCCCAGGTATTTGTCACTCATAGCCTGTCAGCCCCTCCTTTGCAAACTGCAGTGTATTCAAAAGAGTCGGATTACACTGTGCATTGAAGATCTCTCTAGAACCTGCCAAGCAGGGCACAGTGATTGACATGGATTTGTCTTGAATATTCTTCACAACATCTGTATATTTTTTTTTTGCAAAACCGACGTAGATTGATGCAATATGTATCTTTTATAGGTCAAATTGTATGTAATGTGTTGATTATGAGTCAAACAATTGGGTTTTAATTAAAATTTAAAAGTGAAATTATTACCCTTAGGGGTTGATGACTGTATTTTTGGTCCCAGTGCGATCTGACAAAACATCCTAATCGCACTCGGACCATTGTTAGTCTATGGGGCCATGAACATGTTCGATTTTTTCCTCTGACTTTGTCTGTCCAAGGAAAAAATCGTAGCATGTCCGAGTTAGATTTGATCAGATTGCACTCAGCCATGCAAGTCAATGAGTCAGTGAGTCTCGGATGACATCTCAGTGCAGTCTGAATTTCACAGATTGACAGAATGGAGTAGATGGAGAAATGTTTTTTTCCATCTTCTCTCCATCCGAAAGAATAGGATCACAGTATGCTGACACTCTGAGCAAACTCTGATCAGAGTTTCATCAGTTTGATTAGCATAATCGGCCCAATTCTCTCAGGTGAGAGAATTTACGGTCGTGTGACTTTAGCCTTAGGGTGGTTTCACATGGGTATATAAAAAATGTAATCGAGAAAAGTGAGATTCTTTTATTCTCACTTGTCATCCATGCGCAGTTCGTATACAATCCGTTTCTTACAGCATCAAATATTAATTTAATAATTTACAAGACCATTTCCAGTTTTCTATGTTACAGAATTTCAGTGTATCCATAAAAATCGGATGCTATGCTGTGTCTCCATATGGCATCCCATTTTTTTACGCACCCATAGACTTGAATGGGTGAGACTCATCCGTTTTAAGGAAGAAACTAATGCAGGCTGCGATTTTTTTCACACGGAGATTCAGTCAGTGAAAAAAACCCGCTCATCTGCACTGCCTCATTGAATGACATTGGTCTGAGTGTTGTCCGTTTTTTTCACAGACAGCACTTGGACCAAAAATACGGTCATGTGAACGAGCCCTTAAAGTGAATGTTCAACCATGAATAATAATTTGTTTTTATTCTTTGTAGGTTTTTTATATTTTTATAGGCCTAAAACTCAGTGCTGAGTTATTTCTTTATCTTTAAAGGGATTTGAGCTTCATTTTTCTTCTACAGAAATTCATATCTCCTACATAACAATAGAATTAAAATAAAACACTGGCTGTCTACAACAGACACTAGAAGAAGTTTATTAACTGCATATTGTAGCATCGGCGTCTCTGCCTCCTGCCAGGCAGAGACGCCGTCCCTCTCACCTCCCCGCGCGGCATCCTCCTGCGCTCCTCTTCCTGCAGCTGCCGGCGCGCGTTCATTCCCGGGCACTGTGCTTAGGGCGCGCGCGCTCACTCTCTCTTAAAGGGGCAGCACACGTCGTCCTAAGGAGTCCCCGGCCAATAGCCGGAGGACCTCCCATATTTAAGGCACCTCCTCCAAAATGGAGGTGCCCGAGCAAAAGTTGTTGCACAGTTACTTATCTCTGCTTCAGCCCTCAGGTTCTGCTGTTAGCCAGACTCCTCCTCCTGCCTGCCAGCCTGTTATCTGCCCGTTGCCTGCCGAGCCTCCCAGCCCACTCACCTGGAGCGCTCACCTGTTACCTGCCTGTTACCTGCATTGTCTGTCAGCCCGTTCACCTGGGTGCACCCGCCTGTTGCCTGCTGTGTCCGTCAGCCCGCTCACCTGGGAGCGCTCACCTGTTACTTGCCTGTTACCTGCCTTGTCTGTCAGCCCGCTCACCTGGGAGCACCCGTCTGTTACCTGCTAGCCTACCAGGAGGCTCTGCCGTCACTTGCTGTGACCACCTGCCTGGTAAACCTAGAGACTACTACTTGCTCTGCTGTCACGTACCGTGACCAGCTGTCAGCTAACCAGTGACTTCTGCCTGCTTGCTGTGTCCATCCGTCATACCGGTCAGTCCCAGCCATCTGACCCATGGGAGCCACCTGCTCTCTTACAAGGTCATCCGCAGAGTAGCACCTGGTCCCTCTGCCCGGATCCTCCCTGGTCACGGAGTCGTTTGCCGCCATCCGACCAGGGTCGGTTCGGGTTGATACTTAGTTACGCCCCTCTGGGTCCCTTCTTGCACCGCGGCACAGAGGTTCCACCACCCGGATCCGTAACAGTTTGCTCTGGCCATGGAACCCGGTGGCACCCAAGCTCCCTCGCTCTCTGACCTATACCACGAAGTCTCCCATCAGAGATCCCAACAGGAATCCATCCTGAACCACCTGTGGAATGTCAACTCCCGCCTGAACACACTGACTGCTCCACCAGTACCCGCCTCTAGTTGCACGACTCGCACCCCGGCAGCACCGCTGCCCATCAATACCATGGTATCCGGCCCCGTCCCCGGCTTTCTGCACCGCCTCGCTTTGGTGGAGACCCCGCCTTGGTTCGAGGTTTCATAAACCAGTGCACCCTGCAGTTTGAACTCTTGGCACATCAGTTTATCTCTGACCGGGCCAAAGTGGCATTCATCATGTCCCATCTCACTGGGGAGGCACTGGCTTGGCTAAATCCCCTGTGGGAGAGAGGGGATCCCCTGGTGTCCGACCTGTCGTCTTTCCTCTCTGCTTTCCGGAAAGTCTTCGATGAACCGGGACGTAAGACCTCATCAGCCTCCTCTCTGCTACGTCTCCGCCAAGGGAGTCTCACCGTGGGCCAATATGCCATACGGTTCCGCACCCTCGCTTCTGAGCTTGCCTGGGATAACGAGGCCCTGGTGTCCGTCTTCTGGGAGGGCCTTTCCGGTCGGATTAAAGACGAGCTCGCCGGTCAGGACATTCCTACCATCCTGGATGACCTGGTGTCGCTGGCTACCCGGATTGACATCCGGTTTCAAGAGCACACCAAGGACACCACCCGTGAGAGAAGGTTTCCCCGCCTTGCTACTACTTTCCAGAGACCTGTCTCCTCATCTGTTACTCCCCGGGCGCACTCACCCGAGCCCATGCAGATTGACCAGACCAAGATGGTGAAATCTCGCCAAGAGTCACGCCGAGCCGAGGGGAGCTGTTTCTATTGTGGCAGTAAGGAGCACCTGATACGTTCCTGCCTGGAGAGGCCGGGAAACTCCAGTGTCTAGGACCGCTCGGACAGGTCGCCCTAGACAAAAGTAAGCCCTCTCCATCCCTGACTTTGTCTGTCTCTATCTGCTGGGGAGAGAACCGTCACTTTGAACTCGCCCACCTGGATTCTGGAGCTGCTGGAAACCTCATTTCCCAGGCCCTGGTTGAGAAATACCGTATTCCCACCAAGTCTCTGGCTGAACCATTGTCAATCGCCTCCGTGGATGGAAGACTCCTTCCAGTGACCATCCTGCTCGTCACGGAACCCATAACCCTGCAGGTGGGAATGCTGCACTCTGAGAAAATCTTCTTCCATGTGCTACCCGGACTCTCTCACTCCCTATTGCTAGGCCTACCTTGGCTCCAGACACATGAACCCGCGTTGAACTGGCAATCCGGTGAAGTACTCCGGTGGGGGCCGGACTGCCAAAAAACCTGCCTGGTTCCGGTTCGTCCGGTTCGTCCACCACCTACCCCAGCTAATTTACCCGATCTTCCGGCTCCTTACTGGCCCTATGCTGACGTCTTCGGTAAAAAGGAAGCAGAGACATTGCCACCTCATAGGCCATATGATTGCCCGATCGACCTGGTACCTGGCGCCACTCCACCCCGTGGCCGTATTTACCCGTTGTCTGCGGCCGAAACCCGGGCCATGTCTGAGTACATTGATGAGAATCTGGCTAGGGGATTCATCCGGAAGTCTACCTCCCTGGCTGGAGCTGGATTCTTCTTTGTCAAAAAAAAGGATGGCTCGCTACGCCCCTGTATTGACTATAGAGGACTTAATCAGATCACGGTAAAGAATAAATACCCCCTGCCACTCATCTCCAAGTTGTTTGACCGCCTTAAAGGTGCCAGGATCTTTTCCAAGCTGGATCTACGTGGAGCATATAACCTGGTCCGACGAGTGGAAGACGGCATTCAATACCCGGGACGGTCACTATGAGTACCGTGTGATGCCCTTTGGTCTCTGCAATGCTCCCGCCATCTTCCAAGAACTGGTGAACGACATCTTCCGTGATCTTCTTTACTCCTGCGTGGTGGTATACCTGGAAGATATCTTGGTCTTCTCTCCGGATCTTCCCACACACCGGAGGGATGTTCGTCAGGTCCTGCTTAGGCTCAGGCAGAACCACCTCTATGCTAAATATGAGAAGTGCCTCTTCGAACAGACCTCTCTTCCATTCCTGGGCTATGTTATCTCCCAGACAGGCTTGCGAATGGATCCCGAGAAACTCTCTGCTGTCCTAAAGTGGCCCCATCCGGAGGGATTGAAGGCGATTCAGCGATTCCTGGGCTTCGCCAATTACTATCGTCTCTTCATTCCACACTTCTCGTCCCGGACGGCTCCCATATCTGCGCTCACCCGTAAGGGGGCAAATCCCAAGGTATGGTCGCCCGAAGCCGAGGAGGCCTTCCTTTCCTTAAAGCAAGCCTTCTCCTCTGCCCCAGTACTGCACCGTCCGGACTGCAATAAACAATTCTACCTGGAGGTTGATGCTTCCTCCTCCGGAGCCGGAGCGGTGCTCACCCAAAAATCTTCTTCTGGGAGAATGGTAACCTGCGGCTCCTTCTCCAAAATCTTCTCCTCATCTGAGCGCAACTACTCCATAGGAGACCGAGAATTGCTAGCCGTCAAATTGGCGCTGGAGGAGTGGCGCTACCTGCTTGAGGGGGCTCTATACCTGGTGATCATCTATACGGATCACAAAAATCTGGCATATCTCCAGAATGCCCAAAGACTCAACCCGCGTCAGGCCCGGGAGTCTTTGTTCTTTGCCCGCTTCGACTTCATCCTACATTTCCGCCCGGCGGACAAGAATGTCAAAGTCGATGCCTTGTCCCGATCCTTCCTGTCCTCTGATCTAGAGGAGGAGAATATGCCCATCATCGATCCCTCCAAGGTGATGAATGTGGCCCCCTTGGATGTAACTTGTCTTCCACCCGGTAAGACGTTTGTAGCGGTTCCAGACCGTGAGAGGGTTCTTCGCTGGGGCCATTCTTCTAAACTAGCTGGCCATGCTGGTCAAAAGAAGACCTTCCAGCTCATTATCCGGCATTACTGGTGGCCTACCCTGCGTAAGGATGTGGTAGACTTCGTCTCAGCCTGTTCATCTTGTGCCCGCAACAAAGTGCACAGACATTTACCAGGCGGTCATCTCCTGCCTCTTCCCGTACCTGCTGCCCCGTGGCAACACATTGCTATGAACTTTATTACTGATCTCCCTGTTTCTGCCGGTTGTACAGTCATTTGGGTGGTCGTGGACCGCTTTTCTAAAATGGCCCACTTCATTCCTCTGCCTGGTCTCCCTTCTGCATCTGAGCTAGCTAAGGACTTCTTTCACCATATCTTTCGTCTCCATGGCCTACCCCTCCACATTATGTCGGATCGAGGGGTTCAGTTCACCTCACGCTTTTGGAGAGCTACCTGTAAGCTGCTGGATGTCACCCTGGATTTCTCCTCCGCTTACCATCCTCAGTCCAATGGTCAAGTAGAGCGGATCAACCAGATCCTTACCAGCTACCTCCGGCACTTTGTCAATGCCCACCATACTGATTGGGTGGACCTCCTACCATGGGCCGAATTCTCTTATAACAATCATGAGAGTGAATCCACTTCCAAGTCCCCATTCTTTATTGTCTATGGCCAACACCCCCGGATTCCGTTTCCCGTCTCCACTTCTGTGGACAACCCTGCTGCGGAGTCCCTGGTCAGTGATTTTTCCACTATTTGGGAGAATACTAGGTCCGCACTTCTTCAGTCTTCAGAGCGGATGAAGAGATTTGCTGACAAAAGACATCTGAATCCGCCTCAATTCCGTCCGGGAGACAAGGTTTGGCTCTCCTCCAAACATGTGCGGCTCAAAATACCCTCCTACAAGCTGGGTCCTCGGTTCATCGGTCCATTTGAGGTCCTTAAACAGATCAATCCAGTGGCCTACAAGTTGAAGCTTCCACCCACCCTACGCATTCCCAACTCCTTCCACGTATCTCTCCTCAAACCTGCTGTCTTTAACTCTTTCTCCAATAATTCAGGTACTCCTCCTGCTCCGGTTGCTGCTGAGGACGTTTTTGAGGTAGAGAATATTCTGGCCACCAAGAGGGTAAGAGGGAAAACCTTTTTTCTGGTGGATTGGAAGGGGTTTGGCCCAGAGGAGAGAACTTGGGAACCCAGGGAGAACATCCACGCCCCACTTCTCCTTGAAAAATTTCTTGCCAGGCTAAAAAGGAGGGGGCGTAAAGGGGGGGGTACTGTAGCATCGGCGTCTCTGCTTCCTGCCAGGCAGAGACGCCGTCCCTCTCACCTCCCTGCTCCCCGCGCGGCGTCCTCCTGCGCTCCCCTTCCTGCAGCGGCCGGCGCGCGTTCTTTCCCGGGCACTGTCCTTAGGGCGCGCGCGCTCACTCTCTCTTAAAGGGGCAGCACACGTCGTCCTAAGGAGTCCCCGGCCAATAGCCGGAGGACCTCCCATATTTAAGGCACCTCCTCCAAAATGGAGGTGCCCGAGCAAAAGTTGTTGCACAGTTACTTATCTCTGCTTCAGCCCTCAGGTTCTGCTGCTAGCCTGACTCCTCATCCTGCCTGCCAGCCTGTTATCTGCCTGCTACCTGCCGAGCCTGCCAGCCCACTCACCTGGAGCGCTCACCTGTTACCTGCCTTGTCTGTCAGCCCGCTCACCTGAGAGCACCCGCCTGTTACCTGCTGTGTCCGTCAGCCCGCTCACCTGGGAGCGCTCACCTGTTACCTGCCTGTTACCTGCATTGTCTGTCAGCCCGCTCACCTGGGAGCACCCGTCTGTTACCTGCTAGCCTACCTGGAGGCTCTGCCGTCACTTGCTGTGACCACCTGCCTGGTAAACCTAGAGACTACTACTTGCTCTGCTGTCACGTACCGTGACCACCTGTCAGCTAACCAGTGACTTCTGCCTGCTTGCTGTGTCCATCCGTCATACCGGTCAGTCCCAGCCGTCTGACCCGTGGGAGCCACCTGCTCTCTTACAAGGTCGTCCCCAGAGTAGCACCTGGTCCCCCTGCCCGGATCCTCCCTGGACATGGAGTCATTAGCCGCCGTCCGACCAGGGTCGGTTCGGGTTGATACTTAGTTACGCCCCTCTGGGTCCCTTCTTGCACCGCGGCACAGAGGTTCCACCACCCGGACCCGTAACACATATTATTACACTGTGAACTCAGTAATAGCACAGTAAGCATAAGCCTCCCTATATTTGTGGTTGTATATAGAATGTTGGAGGAGAATTGCCGTGCACACAGCAATAGAGGTGAGGTACAGGCAGAAGGAAGTTGTGAACTCCTGGAACATCAAGTAGAGAAAAATTTGCCGCACACTCCAAATGTGAATGCAAGCTTTTTTATTACTTAAATTCAGGTGCAGGTAGATCCAAAATTAGGTATATAGGGAAAATGATAGAGGCTTGCACACCAGAGGTGTCTGTGGGCCGTGCTGCACATAGGTAATGACGCACCAGCACAGCAAATCCCAAAAATTGCCCAGGAACCCATGCATTTGGGGGGTGCTTCCGTTCACACTAAGTTACCTGCGGTTCACCAAGGGAAGGGGGCATGTTTTTACTGTGGTATTACGGATCATTACATCAATGTCTGTTCATTACATGCCAAACTTGCTGTTCCATCACATAAGTAGCGTCCCTTTTCGTTTTTCATTTCAGCTGACACAGTAGTGGGTGGGAAAACTGAGACTATTCCAGTTTTGGTGGATAGTGGAGATGGAGTCAGTTTGGTGGATGCTCGCTTTGCTCAGTCCCTTGCTCTTATTTGTAGGGAACTAGTAAGATCCATTCCTATTTTTTCAATTGATTTCGCTCCCTTTGGCCAGAGGAATTTGACCCAAGTTATACATAATGTGAACTTGCGCATAAGGACTCTACATAGTGAGTTCCTGTCATGCTACATCTTGGAGGGTCTGCCTTCGCCCATCGTCTTAGGCCTTACCTGGCTGAAGAAACACAATACGGTCTTAGATTGGCGGTCCAGAGAAGTAGTCAGTTGGGGCAAATTTTGTGAGAACAATTGCTTCGGTGCTACTATCTCTGCCGTCTTGATGAAACCTACCCCTCCTTCTCAGGTGGAGGTAGCAAATGTGCTACCACAGAATAGGGGTGAGACTCTACCCATACTCCAGGTTAGCTCTTGACTTCAGCATCCTCCCAGGAGGATTCGTCAAGGGGGGTGCTTGTTACCACTGAGTCTTCTAATGGTAGAAATTTTGTGACTTGGGGGAACGCATCCATTGTCAGTCCTCCAAGGAGAGTTCCAGCTGGTTCCAAACGTTCGTGTGGTAATAAATGTTCAGGCCCTGACCTGTGTGTGAATGAGTAGATGTGGGTGTCCACTAAAGACATCAAGTGGAAGTACGCTTCGGGGACTCTGGGTTCTAGGGTGATCTAGGTAGATCTAGGGTTATGGTCGTCCTCAGCCCTATGACCTTCCAGTTGGAGTTACCCCAATTGATGCATTTCCATAACGTAATCCACTGGTTGTTGCTTAGGGGATTTTTCGCGCCTCCAGAGTCTACGTCTATCATCACCGTCGGTCTGCTGATCCATCCATCCATAGGGGAGCTTAGGGACAGACACAGGTTGGTGTCAGGAGGTGTCCCTTTCCTCATTCCCTACTGCTAGTGCCCTCCTCCCCCTATAACTTCCCGTTGCTTCCGTGTGTTGTGCCATCCACTGGACATCTCCTTGTTGTTCTGTGACACAGAGCCAGACAGAGTATCCCAGGGGCCAGAGATGCCAGATCAGGAAGGGATAGCTCAGGGCAAGCGGACAGCGGACATCAGAACGTGCTGTGTTATGGACTTTGAAAATGGAAAAGTTTGCGCCCAATACTACGTGTCTCATTATGAGGAAAATGGACAGTTAAGTAAACTTCTTTATTATAAAACAAATTGGATGTCCCCTAATGTGTGTGTGGCGGTTCCTGTTTATTTGTAGGGGGCCAGGGTGTGGGAGAACAGCAGCCCCTCACCCATGACTACCGCACTGCCCCCCTTACAGCACCTTAGAAGCTAAAATGGATAACTGAATATTACCTGGGAATTTTCTCCATCAGAACCCAATTTTAGTCTGCTGCAACTGGAACAATTCTTGGTGTAAAGCTATACAGGTCCCTTGACATTTGCAAACTCTTGGATACATAGAGATATAACTTTTGAAGAAGGGGCATTGTCTAAGAACTGTGATGCAGTGAGGGGCATGGTGCTGGATGTGAGATATATTCCTTCGAGCAAGTGCCTTTCGAACTGGTAAACAGCTGGGAAGGCGGTCAAGACCCGGCCTGGGCCTTCTCTGCTTTTCTGGGTTTTTGGGGCAATGTCCGGATTGCACAGCTGCAGGTCTTAGCACAACATAAATAGACAGCCAGAACACTTTAGTGTGTTGGTGGGTGGGAAAGAGCTGAGTGGTGTTTTGTGGCAACATCAGACTAAAAGGGACTGTCATGTCGGGGCCCTAACGTATGTTGTGGAAACAAGCTGGACTTTTGTTGATGTAAGACTGTTTTTTTCTGCTGCCAGTGTGAATAAAACACTGAGCTTGGACTGAAAACCTGCGTGTGAGTCTTCACTGCGTCCCTGCCATTGCGTACCAGAGTGGAATCCCACAGAACAAAGTAACAATATCACCACACAATTTACAAATTGTATAAAAAAATGTTGCGCAGAACACAATATATGTAGCCAAACATAGCTACAATATTTTATTTCTAATGGACTGCTAACATCGTGTTTCAAAGAGATGTTATATCCACATCACTGATTTCTTTTTGTTATCAAGGTTTCACTGAGCGCACTTCAAATGATGATAATACTGGATTTTCAGAAGGTTGGAAAGCAAAAAGTCTAAAATAAAATGGCAGATAATTGCTGGAGTGGTGCATATTTGATCATATGAATAATTAGTTTTATACATGCAATGAACAATTTGCTGTAAAATGTGCCCATTTAAGCAGTTACACTTAAACATAGGTAAACCATTCATTTTTCATTATACCACAAGTGCTTACAATCACTTGATTAATCACAGCAATTTACTTGGCAATACATGAGGAAGTTGGTAAATGGTGCTAAGTTATCGACATGTCAGTGATTAGATGAAGTGTGACCCTTCATTGTTCATGGAAAATTATATGCCTGTGACATAAATAGCAAAAAACAGTAGATGTCCTCATTAGTGTTGAGCGAACATGCTCGACACTGCTCGGTACTCGGCGAACACCGAGCATTTCCGGGTTACTCGGGCGGGAGCTCGGGTCTCCGCCCTGCATGTTTGGCGCTCTTTACAGAGCCAATGAACATGCAGGGATTGCCAGCCAGTCACTGTAATGCCGCAGCCATGTTGTTTGTGGGCATTACAGTGATTGGCTGGCCGCACAGCGTCACCTCGAGTATTTAAAACCGGGCTCCGCCATCTTGGACACAGTCGCTCCGGATTAGACAGTGTAGTGACAGCGCTGCTGATTTAGGGAGAGATATAAACTGCAAAATAGTTAGTGTAGGGTCTGTAAAGGCTGCCAGAACAAACAAACAGTCCTTTTCAGGACTAATATCCATCCCAGATACCAGGCAGGCAGGCTGTATAGGAGACACAGTGGTTATACCAGCAAACGCTGCATTACAGTCCTGTATGCTCCTGTTGCTGAAATTGCTGGACTTAGCACCAGGTGTCGGGGGCCAGGAAAAATCCTTTTTTTTTCATCTAAATCCTCCTTTTTTTTTTCTCCTTCACACTGTACAAATACCCGTCTTATTAACCTTTTGGTGTGTCCCCCCCCCCCAAAAAAAAAAGCGTGTCTCTGATTTTTCAGACACAAATATAACTGTTGAAAATAGTCTGGTGTAGGCTAGAGAAACAGAAGTGTTGTTTTGCACTTCCACGGTTCAAACCTCTGTATTATCCATTTTGGGCCATTTGTATCTAAAAAAAAAACAGTTTGAGTGTGTCGCTCACTGTTCAGCCGCAAATCTATATATTTAAAAAAGTCTGGAATACCCCAGTAAACAATAACTGTGGTTTTGCCATCCCACGGTAAAAAATCTCTATTATTCAGGTTTTGGTATATTTTCCGTAAAGAAAAACAGTAGTGTCTCCTGACTGTTGTTACACAAAAATATATCTGTTGAAAATAGTCTTGTGTAGGCCCGACATCCCAGTGTGGTTTCGCAATTCCACGGGTCAAATCGCTGTACTATCCAGTTTTGGGCCTTTGGTATCTAAAAAAAAAGCAGTTTGAGTGTGTCGCTCACTGTTCAGCAGCAAATATCTCTATTTAAAAAAGTGTGGTATACCCCAGTAAACAATAACTGTGGTTTTGCCATCCCATGGTAAAAAATCTCTATTATTCAGCTTTTGGTAGTTTTTTCCGTAAAGAAAAACAGTAGTGTCTCCTGACTGTTGTGACACAAAAATATATCTGTTGAAAATAGTCTTGTGTAGGCCCGACATCCCAGTGTGGTTTCGCAGTTCCACGGGTCAAATCGATGTACTATCCAGTTTTGGGCCTTTGGTATCTAAAAAAAAAAGCAGTTTGAGTGTGTCGCTCACTGTTCAGTGGCAAATATCTCTATTTAAAAAAGTGTGGTATACCCGAGTAAACAATAACTGTGGTTTTCCTCTTCCACGGTTCTAATCTACTCTTTATTACCCCTTTTCCATTGATAGTGCAAGTGTAAGCTATTTTACTTCATTTACAATGGGCAAGGCGTGTGGCAAGGGACGAGGAAGTGGACGTTCTGGTGATGGTTCGTGCAGAGGACGGGGCCGTGGCCAAGGTGAAAATGTGCCACAACCAACAGCCACATCTTCTCGCTCCCACTTCTTGACCGAATTACTAGGGAAGCACAGAACAACACCAGTATTGAGAACTGATCAGTGTGAACAGGTTATTAATTGGATAGCAGATAATACTTCCAGTTACCTGGGCACCACCACCTCCGGTCTGTCTTCCACACGGTCAACTCTTAGTAGCCGTGAGTCTCGACCTCACCCTGATGCTCCTTCCTCCCACCATGCCGACAGACAGCAAGTGATCCCACACTTGGACACTCTGAAGAGCTGTTCACTGGTCCATTTCCATATTTGGGCCCCTCGCCTGATACGCTTGAAGTGGTGGAAGAGGAGATCCCATGTTGCGATGCCCAAATATTTGAACAGCCACGGCCACAGGAAGTCGACATTGGCAATCTGTCACAAGAGGTGGACGATGACGAGACACAATTGCCAGGAAGTGAGGAGGAGGATCGTGGTGCGCAAGTGGAAGAGGAGGAGGTGGTGGATGATCTAGTAACTGACCCAACGTGGAAGGAGGACATGCAGAGTGAGGCCAGCAGCACACAGGGGGAGGGAGGCAGAGTACCCCAACAGGCAGAAAGAAGCAGTGTGGTGGCCGCAGACAGAAGGCAGGCAACCGTTCCCCGAAACACCAACACGAGGGACGTTGCCAGTACAAGCGGTAGGTCTTCCAGAGTCTGGAATTTTTTTAAAGACTCTGCTGATATCCCCAAAAAGGCCACATATTCCACCTGCCATGCCAGCATCAGCAGGGGTGACAAAACTACCAGCCTGACCACCACCAGCATGATCAAGCACAAGGCAGCAAAGCACCCGACTTTGTGGGGCGAAACCCAGGGTCCACGACCAGTGTCAGCGGGTGTCACCACTGCTTCTTCCACTGTTGAGCGTGCAATAGAGCCCCCTGTTGTGTGTGCAAGGCAATCCCCTGTCCATACTGCATGTAAAGATGCCCCCTCCTCTCAGTCTTCACTTGTTATGGCAGTTTCTCAAGAAACAGCATCAACGACCACGTCCACGTCCCACCGCAGCGTTCAATTGTCCATATCCCAGACCTTTGAACGAAAGCGGAAATTCGCAGCTAACGTCCCACAGGCCACAGTCCTAAATTCGCACATTTCACAACTGCTTGCATTGTAAATGCTGCCTTTTAGGCTGGTGGAGACGGAATCCTTCCGCAATCTTATGGCGGTGGCCGTCCCTCGGTACTCGGTCCCCAGCCAACACTATTTTGCCCAGTGTGCCATCCCCGCACTACACAAGCACGTGTCCCAAAGCATCTTCCGTGCCCTCAACAACGCAGCTACTGGGAGAGTCCACCTGACAACAGACACGTGGACAAGTGCTTGTGGCCAGGGACGGTACATCTCTCTGACGGCACACTGGGTAAACATAGTGGAAGCCGGGACCCAGTCGGACCTTGGGACGGAACACATCCTCCCCACACCGAGGATTGCGGGCCCTATGTCAGTCAGAGTTGCAGCCACAGTGTACAGCTCCTGCGCATCCTCTTCCTCCTCCTCCTCCTCATGTTCAGCCTCCATCTCAGATATCACCACATCAGTTACAAGCTGGAAGCAATGCAGTACTGCCTCCGCCAAGCGGCAACAGGCTGTGCTGAAACTCATAAGCTTAGGTGATAAACATCACACTGCTTGTGAGTTGTGGACAGCTGTGAAAGAGCAGGCAGATCTGTGTCTGAGACCGCTGAACCTACATCCCGGCATGGTCGTGTGTGACAATGGCCGTAACCTGGTGGCGGCTCTGAGGCGAGGTGAGATCACACACGTACCATGCCTGGCTCATGTGCTTAACCTCGTGGTTCAGCGGTTTCTTAAATCGTACCCCGAGTTGCCAGATCTGCTCGTGAAAGTACGCCGCCTGTCAGCTCATTTTCGCAAGTCGGTTACAGCTTCCGCCGCCCTTGCTGTGTTGCAGCAGCGTTTGCAGCTTCCGGCACACCGACTGGTGTGTGATGTCCCCACACGTTGGAACTCTACCCTCCACATGTTGCAAAGAATTTGTGAGCAGAAGAGAGCAGTTGTGGAGTACCAGCTGCAACAAGGCCGTCGATATTCAGGTCAGACTCCACACATAAGACCTCAGGAGGGGACCTGGATGTCTGACATATGTACCATCCTGACAAACTTTGAGGAGGCCACCAAGATGGTGAGTGGCGATGACGCCATCATTAGTGTTAGCATCCCACTTGTCTGTCTTTTGCAACGCTCTCTGCAGAGAATTAAAGAGGAGGCATTGCTGCCAGAATGTTGATGAGATGGATCAAGAAGCCATAGCGGGCTATTACACACAGCCCAGCCTCATCTCATCCCAACGTGCATTGGGGGACAATGAGGGAGAGGAGGAGGAGGAGGAAGAACAGGAGCTGCTATCATGCGTTGTAGATGGTAATACCTGTACAAGTGTCATACCGTCGGTTCAGCGTGGGTGGCCTGAGGACAGGGGGGAGGAGAAAGAGGAGGAGAGCATGGTCAGTCGTCATCTTGGTAAGGACACGGAAATCTTGCCCGTTACCAGTCTGGCACGCATGGCTGACTTTATGTTACGCTGCCTTAACCGTGACCCTTGAGTTGTCAAAATGTTGGGTGACAGTCATTACTGGTTGGTGACACTTTTAGACCCCCGCTACAAGGAGAACTTTCACTCTCTTATTCCTGAGATGGAGAGGTCTACAAAAATGGGGCAGTACCAGTAGGCCCTTGCTGCAGAACTCTTAAAAAAATTCCCATCTGAACACGCTAGCGGCAGAGGTCACAGTTCGTTGCCCAACCAAGGCGCACAGGCGAGAGAGATGCAACTCCAATCCAGCAGAGGCAGGGGAACACTGTCAACGTTCTGGGACAGTTTTCTGACACCCGCCCAGTTTACAGGCCCTGAGGCGCGGGGTACTCTCACAAGGAGTGGAAAGTTTCAAAAGATGGTGAGGGAGTACCTTGCCAACCGTACCAGCATCCTCCGTGATTCCTCTGTGCCTTTTAATTATTGGGTATCCAAGCTGGACACTTGGAATGAACTCGCTCTGTACGCCTTGGAGGTCCTGGCCTGCCCTGCCGCTAGCGTGTTATCAGAGCGTGTTTTTAGTGCCGCTGGGGGAATTATAACTGATAAGCGCACTCGCCTGTCAACTGACAATGCTGACAAGCTGACCCTTATCAAAATGAACAAGGGCTGGACTGGGCCAGACTTCTCATCACCAACAAATGACAGCAGAGTAACATAAAGTCAAATCCACTGTGTTCTTTCGGGAGGTGTATTCACATGCATCGCTTCACACCCACACATGGGTATACGCTTCCTCGTTTCGGCTGTTTTATCTTCTCCTTATCCTCAGCCTCCACCACCACTATACCACCAGGGTGCCAGCATTGCAAGTTCCTCCGTCCTTATTTTTGGCAGCTTTTGCTTGCAAGGCATAAGCAAATACTATGGGACACCCACTCCCCAATAATGGGACTTATGCTTGTAATATGCTGTACTGCGTGGCTCTTGTAAGGGGCATTGCAAGTTGCTCCGTCCTAATTTTTGGCAGCTTTTGCTTGGAAAGCATAAGCAAATACTATGGGAGACCCACTCCCCAATAATGGGACTTATGTTTGTAATATGCTGTACTGCATGACTTTTGTAAGGGGCATTGCAAGTTGCTCCATCCTAATTTTTGGCAGCTTTTGCTTGCAAGGCATAAGCAAATACTATGGGACACCCACTCCCCAATAATGGGACTTATGTTTGTAATATGCTGTACTGCATGGCTCTTGTAAGGGGCATTGCAAGTTGCTCCATCCTAATTTTTGGCAGCTTTTGCTTGCAAGGCATAAGCAAATACTATGGGACACCCACTCCCCAATAATGGGACTTATGTTTGTAATATGCTGTACTGCATGGCTCTTGTAAGGGGCATTGCAAGTTGCTCCGTCCTAATTTTTGGCAGCTTTTGCTTGCAAGGCATAAGCAAATACTATGGGACACCCACTCCCCAATAATGGGTCTTATGTTTGTAATATGCTGTACTGCATGGCTCTTGTAAGGGGCATTGCAAGTTGCTCCGTCCTAATTTTTGGCAGCTTTTGCTTGGAAAGCATAAGCAAATATTATGGGAGACCCACTCCCCAATAATGGGACTTATGTTTGTAATATGCTGTACTGCATGGCTCTTGTCAGGGGCTTTGCAAGTTGCTCCATCCTGATTTTTGGCAGCTTTTGCTTGCAAGGCATAAGCAAATACTATGGGAGACCCACTCCCCAATAATGGGACTTATGTTTGTAATATGCTGTACTGCATGGCTCTTGTAAGGGGCATTGCAAGTTGCTCCGTCCTAATTTTTGGCAGCTTTTGCTTGCAAGGCATAAGCAAATACTATGGGAGACCCACTCCCCAATAATGGGACTTATGTTTGTAATATGCTGTACTGCATGGCTCTTGTAAGGGGCATTGCAAGTTGCTCCGTTCTAATTTTTGGCAGCTTTTGCTTGCAAGGCATAAGCAAATACTATGGGAGACCCACTACCCAATAATGGGACTTATGTTTGTAATATGCTGTACTGCATGGCTCTTGTAAGGGGCATTGCAAGTTGCTCCGTCCTAATTTTTGGCAGCTTTTGCTTGCAAGGCATAAGCAAA
Organism: Phyllobates terribilis; assembly: GCF_046119375.1. Classification (NCBI taxonomy): domain Eukaryota; kingdom Metazoa; phylum Chordata; class Amphibia; order Anura; family Dendrobatidae; genus Phyllobates; species Phyllobates terribilis. The sequence goes on from NW_027362771.1 coordinate 252,958,373, forward strand.
TACTATGGGAGACCCACTCCCCAATAATGGGACTTATGTTTGTAATATGCTGTACTGCATGTGACGCGCCCCCTGGGCCGTGTGTACACATGTGTGGGATACCCGTTGCCGGGTCTCTGGGGTCTATAGTCTCCGTGGCGGTGACCCGGTCCCGTGGCTCAGGCTGGTCAAACCAGTGGCAGTCTTTCTTAGGTTTTGAGGTTGATTGTCCGACTGCGCCACCCGTGGATTGCGGTCAGGGAGTACCACCGCTGCTAGGCAGACCACTGAGGCTGGTGTTGTGTGCGCAGAAGAGAATGGGATAACTCCCCACGGGAGGAGTATAGCCTCAGGGCAGTGAGTGTGGATGATGGGGGTGATGGTGCACGAGCGCAGCAGGAACGACTCAGAGTCTTTGCAGTGCAGTTCAGGGTCTTTACTGATGATTATAAGGTAGACCCTCCCGGGAGTACTGACTAGCATAAGAGGCCTGGTCAGTCTGTGAGCAAGCAGGAGTTCCCCTGGCCAGGTGGAGCTGTAGGCCTCCCCGTCTGTCTGCACCCTTCCTGGCTACCTTGCTGTAAGCGGGTAGAAGTAGCCCACGTCCCTGAGTGTACCGTGTAGTGCTCACCCGTATGGCTGGTGACTTGGGGCCTTCTGTTAGCCTCCGCTCCACGACGGCAGTGCTGGTCCCTTGCTTGTGACTGAGCCTCCGGGCTTCTATGGCCAGAGGACCTGAAATCCCCTGCCGGCTGGTTTCTGCTGCTGGATATATAAGTCCTCAAAGCCTCGGACTCCTGTGTCCGGTTCCTATTGTCTTCTGCCAGGGCGAGCTCTGCTCAGCTTCCAGCCCCTCGTCTTTAGCTCCTAGCTCCTACAGAGCTCCTTGCTGTTACTTTCCCTTGCTCTCACTCTGACTCTGACTGTTCTCTGTCCTCTGACTCACTCAACCCCGCCCCAGATCCAGTTTATGAGGGCAGAATTCTCCCCTCCCAGGACTGGGGCACGAGGATGTTGCATATTTAAGGGATCCTGACTAGGAAACCTCCCACTTGCTCTCCGACGTAATATCTCTATTACTGTGGTGACCAGACCCCTGGGGTGCCACACATGGCTCTTGTAAGGGGCATTGCAGTTCCTCATAATTTTTGTAAAGCCTTCCATTCACTGCTTAGGCCAACAGTGCACAGGAGACCCAGTTGCTATAAATGGAAAAAAAGGTTTAGCTAACGCCCTCTGACCTCCATGTCATTTCCAAGGGGCATTGGAGTGCCTCGAAATTTTTGGTAGGCATTGCACTCACTGTATGCCCTATAACTGTGTAGCCGAACCGCTCCTTTTGTTACAGAAACATATCCTACAAGACATATCTGGTTGACTGGCCTGATATTGATGTGAATGGTCCCTGTTCTTCCTGCTCTTTCTCCTTTGCCACTACCTCATCCATCATTTATCACCTGAAGCTTTGTTTTAACGGGAGTCATAGAACTGGGAAAGTAGCAGGAAAACATCCAGCAATCCTCGGAGGAGGTAGGATATGCGCCAAAACGCTGACCACCTCAGGCCTAGCCGCTACTACATACATGCGCTTGCATTACAACAAAACAAAGCAGATGCTAACTTCTATCATCCTCATCATGCTCCTCACCTTGGCACTCTCAACTCCCCTGATGGAGAAGCCAGGGCCCACCGGAGGGGTCTGATAGTCCGGTGGGCTCGGCCAATGTTGCCCTAAAGCAGGCCAGGCTAAGAAAAGTGTAGGAAAGGTTACCGGGACAAATAGGGGTGGCTGGGGACCGAGTATGGACACCCGGCCACCCCCTAGAGGCTGGGGAGCAAGCGGGGACACCGGGCCACCAGGCGGCTGGGGACTGAGTATGGATACCAGTCCGCCGACACAGCCATGGCGTGGTGGCCAAATTCCACCTCCACATGCCTAAAAGGCCCAATTTAAAGTGCAAGCAAGCAGTATGGTATTGCAGCCTGGGGGTGGGTGGGTGGCAGGCTGCATACTTGCGCTTGCATTGCAAGGAATGGGAGAGGTACAATTGAACACTGCCCTGGGACAAGGACTTGAATGGGGATAGTTGCAAGTCTGCAATGACAGGTGCAAGTTGGGAGGCATCTTCGCATGTACCATGAACAGGGGTTTGGCATGCACACACTACAGCGGAATAGGCTCTCCTTCCCACTAAATGCACTGGGGAGGGCACAGGTAATGTTTTGGTATAGGCGCTTAATCTTATGTATAAGGCACACCAGGACAAATAGGGGTGGCTGGGGACTGAGTATGGATACCTCGCTGCCGAAGTAGCCATGAGGTAGTGGCCAGCTTCGGCCTCCTCCAAACTAAATGGCCCCATTTCAAGTGCAAGCTAGCAGTATGGAATTGCAGTCTGGGGTTGGGTGGGTGGCAGGCTGCACACTTACACTTGCATTAAAAGAAAACATAGCAGATGCTAACTTCTGTCATCATCATCATGCTCCTCACCTTGGCACTCTCAGCTCCACCGATGGAGAAGTCAGGGCCCACCGGAGGAGTCTGGTTCTCTGGTGGGCTCGTCCAATGCTGCCTAAAGCAGGCCGGGCTAAGAAAAGTGTGTGGGGGATGTTCCAAGGAGAAATAGGGGCGGCTGGGGACCGTTTATGGACACCCGGCTGCCCCCAGGCGGCTGGGGACCGTGTGTGGACACCCGGCCGCGGGGCGGCTGGGGACCGAGTATGGACACCCAGCCGCCGGGCGGCTGGGGACTGAGTATGGTTTCCAGGCTGCCAACACAGCCATGACGTGGTGGCCAGATTCCGCCTCCACATGCCTAAAAGGCCCAATTTCAAGTTCAAGCAAGCAAGCAGTATGGTATTGCAGCCTGGGGGTGGGTGGGTGGCAGGCTGCATACTTGCGCTTGTATTGCAAGGAATGGGGGAGGTACAATTGAACACTGCCCTGGGACTAGAACTTGCATGGGGATAGTTGCAAGTCTGCATCTTCTGATGCGGCAAGGATCACTTATGATGGGCACACTTTTAGACAGTGACCTGGGAGTCAGAGATGCTTCCAGGGGTCTTCCCCATGCTGTTCCCATGTCTTTTCAGCACTTTATGCATGTGTCACACAGCACATGGCCAGATAAGGTTGTAAAATGTTAAAATTACATTTCCCGGTGAATGCATTTGTCATAGTTGAAAGCAATACAAAAGTGCAAAAACGCATAAAAAATGCTACTTGTGAACATAGCTGAAGGTGTGGAGGAGTATTTTTGTTTTTGGTCATTTATTTTAACTTATACACAAGTCTTTTCCCTGGAAAGGATGTTCCTTAACATATTTCACAGGAAAAAAGTTTCACTTTCGTTTTTGAACGTTTTATTGTGAGCCCGTAAAAGTGGCTTAATACCTCTGACCACGTTGTTGACAGCAGTGACCTGGGGGTCAGAAATGCTTCCTGGGGCGATCCCCATGCTGTCCCCATGTCATTTGAGCACTGTCACTATCGTTTTGGGCACTTGTTAGGCTTTTAAAAGACTGCCGTGGGTGCCACCGCAAAAATGCTCGAGTCTCCCATAGACTAACATTGGGCTCGTTGCTCGGGTCGAGCACCCGAGTATCACGGCGAGCTTGGCCCGAGCTTCGAGCACCCAAGCATTTTAGTGCTCGCTCATCACTAGTCCTCATCCATATATTTGAGTTTATTCAGGTCATGAACTGATGAGAATAATTTTGTTTTTATTTCCATATAAATATGGTGTTGTATATGCTATATGTTTTGCAATGCTATTTATAACAAATTCAATATTACATAAAGTAAAATGTGCTGCGGATTTATTAAAAAATCAGATATTAAAAAAAATGTACTAATTAGAGGCCATTCATAGATTTATCATGTTCATGCCTACCCTTCAACCTGTAAGTAAGATCCAAGATGTTGTCATTCTAGCCAAGATTCGTTCAAACAAAATGTTAGAGTGATGGCTTTGATTATAATATACTATAGTAATTGTATGGGTCATAGAGTTGGTCAAGGACAATTCCAGAAAGGACATAACAAAAAAAATTCTTAATTTAAGCATCCTTATGGCAGTTGGCACTTACATACAGCAAATATATATTTTTTGAAGTGTTTGATATATTCTACAGTATGATGAATACTTTTCGGGTTAAATATATAAATAATATGTCTTATTTGATGGCCTACATGGAATATCAGATGAGTGTATTGAAGGTGAATGAAAAATACTGAAGGATATGTAACCTCTTATCTGGTGTATATTTATATTACAAGGTGTCAATCAGCACAGAATGACTGTTCTAACCAAGTATAGATGCTTGGTGCACCCTTGGCATGGCTAAATGTTTAAGTGCACCTTCCCACCTTCTTGTTTTTCCTTTATCTCCACACCCCCTTCTTCTTTGATTGACATTTCTAAGTTTATAGGGCCAGAGAATTGAGAAAATAGGTGGAAAATGTAGGTGAAAAGGTGCACTTAAAGGAGTTTTCCCACAAACAAAGTACATTTTAATTAGCTGATCTTGGAATAATAATTATTTCCACAATTGGATGTGTTAAAAAAATGTTCCTGTGCTGAGATAATCTTATAAATGTGGCCCTGCTGTGTACTGTGTAATGACTGTGTCTGACCGTGCAGGGACATGGTCTGATCATATCACATCTCCTGGGCAGGGGAGGAAGTAAAAAAGTATACAGACATTAAAGCAGGGGATCGTGACTGATTCTTTCTGTGAGATAAAACATTTCACTGCCCATTTTTAAGAAATGTTTTACCTCAAAGAAAGAATCAGCTGTGATCCCTGTAATGTCTGCATACTTTTTTTCTCCCCCTCTGCCAGGAGCTGTGGTATGATCAGACCATGTTCCTGTACGGTCAGACACAGCCATTACACAGCACACAGCAGGGGCACATTTATTATTATTATTATTTATTATTATTATAGCGCCATTTATTCCATGGCGCTTTACATGTGATAGGGATATACACAGCAAAAAACATTTACATAATCTTAACAAAACGAGTCAGCGACTGGTACAGGAGGAGCGAGGACCCTGCCCGCGAGGGCTCACAGTCCACAAGGGATGGGTGAGGATACAGTAGGTGGGGGTAGAGGAGGTCATGCAGTAATGTGGTGGAGCGGTGGTTACTGCAGGTTGTAGGCTTGTCGGAAGAGTTAGGTCTTCAGGTTTCTTTTGAAGGCTTCCATGGTAGGCGAGAGTCTGATGCGTTGAGGTAGAAAGTTCCAGAGTAGGGGGGATGCACGGGAGAAATCTTGTATGCGATTGTGGGAAGAGGAGATAAGAGAGGAGTAGAGAAGGAGATCTTGTGAGGATCGGAGGTTGCGTGCAGGTAGGTACCGGGAGACTAGGTCACAGATGTATGGAGGAGACAGGTTGTGGATGGCTTTGTATGCCATGGTTAGGGTTTTGAACTGGAGTCTCTGGGCAATGGGGAGCCAGTGAAGGGATTGACAAAGGGGAGAGGCCGGGGAATTTATAAGATTATCTCAGCACAGGGACATTTTATTTAACCCATCCACTTGTGGAACTAATTATTATTCAAAGATCTATTGATTAAAATGTTGATTAAAATGAACTTTTTTCGTGGGAAAACCACCTTCAAATGTTTGGCCACCCCGAGGGTGCACCAAGTACCTGTACGTGGTTTGAATAGTGAATGTTTGCAAACAAAGACTCTCTTTAACGTCCCGACATGGCTATTTTATGCTTTTGCATTTTAATTTTTTCCTCATGTTCTTCCAAGAGCCTTATCTTTTTTATATTTCCATCTACATAGCCATATGAGGGCTTCATTTTTGTGGGACAAGTTATTCTTTTAAATTACACCATTCATTTTATTATGTAATGTACTGGAAAGTGGGAAAAAAATTCCAAGTGCAGCGAAATTACGAAAAAAATGCAATTACGTAATTGTTTTTTTTTAATCTACCTTGATCCCTATACGGTAAAAAGAGACCTGCAATATGATTTGCACAGCAGGAAAAGAAGATCTGTCCAGCGATGATATTAATATCATTATTATTATTATTAATATCATCGCTGAACAGATTTTGTACACTGAGCCAACAATTTTATTGATATTATTTTGGGGTAGGTACAATTTTTTGATCCCCTCTTATTGCATTTTATTGCAGTTTTATGGAAGTTGAAAAGCCGGAATTGTGGCATTTAGATTTTTATTCATTACAGTTTACTGATAAGATTAATTAATTTAATATTTTTATCGATTGGACTTCTACAAATATAACGATATCAAATGTGTATTTTTTTACTTATTTATTTTTAATGGAGCATAAGGGGATGATTTATACATTCAGCAGAATGCACTGTATAAATGTGAACCTAACCTAAGCTATAACATCGAAAAGAACAGAATCTCTTTACTCATAGACAGTCACTGTGCCCCCTACTTAAATGTAACCTGTCAGGACGATTTTATCACTGAAATTAATTGTATGCTTGTAGATATCATAGAACAACATAAAAAATCTTGCCTTTTTTTGTAATAATCTAATTTGCCAGACCTGAAAACTCAAGCTTTGAACTCACATTAAAATTAGCCTGGAAGTGATTGGGGCATTGTCAGTGCAAACTACAAGATATGACAGGTATATACCACACAGGTCACTGATAATACTTCCCAGATACATATTAACCACAAAGAAACTAGAGCTACATAAACTCATGCTCAAGGAAGATACATTTACATATGTTAAAATAAATATATTTTTATTTCAATAATTTAAAACAGAAAAATATATAAAATCAATTAAAAGCAAAAAGCCTTCCAATTCCAATTTGCAAAAACCCTTAGTGTAAACTCCAAAAATTTGTATCAATGGTTAATAACTAGTGTTGAGCGAGCACTAAAATGCTCGGGTGCTCGAAGCTCGGGCCGAGCTCGCCGTGATTCTTGGGTGCTCGACCCGAGCAACGAGCCCAATGTTAGTCTATGGGAGACTCGAGCATTTTTGCGGTGGCACCCCCGGCAGTCTTTTAAAAGCCTAACAAGTGCCCAAAACGATAGTGACAGTGCTCAAATGACATGGGGACAGCATGGGGATCGCCCCAGGAAGCATTTCTGACCCCCAGGTCACTGCTGTCAACAACGTGGTCAGAGGTATTAAGCCACTTTTAAGGGCTCACAATAAAACGAAAGTGAAACTTTTTTCCTGTGAAATATGTTAAGGAACATCCTTTCCAGGGAAAAGACTTGTGTATAAGTTAAAATAAATGACCAAAAACAAAAATACTCCTCCACACCTTCGGCTATGTTCACAAGTAGCATTTTTTATGCGTTTTTGCACTTTTGTATTGCTTTCAACTATGACAAATGCATTCACCGGGAACTGTCATTTTAACATTTTACAACCTTATCTGGCCCTGTGCTGTGTGACACATGCATAAAGTGCTGAAAAGACATGGGAACAGCATGGGGAAGACCCCTGGAAGCATCTCTGACTCCCAGGTCACTGTCTAAAAGTGTGCCCATCATAAGTGATCCTTGCCGCATCAGAAGATGCAGACTTGCAACTATCCCCATGCAAGTTCTAGTCCCAGGGCAGTGTTCAATTGTACCTCCCCCATTCCTTGCAATACAAGCGCAAGTATGCAGCCTGCCACCCACCCACCCCCAGGCTGCAATACCATACTGCTTGCTTGCTTGAACTTGATATTGGGCCTTTTAGGCATGTGGAGGCGGAATCTGGCCACCACGTCATGGCTGTGTTGGCGGCCTGGAATCCATACTCAGTCCCCAGCCGCCCGGCGGCCGGGTGTCCATACTCAGTCCCCAGCCTCCCCGCGGCCGAGTGTCCACACGGTCCCCAGCCGCCCCCATTTCTCCTTGGAACATCCCCCCACACACTTTTCTTAGCCCGGCCTGCTTTAGGCAGCATTGGACGAGCCCACCAGAGAACCAGACTCCTCCGGTGGGCCCTGACTTCTCCATCGGTGGAGTTGAGAGTGCCAAGGTGAGGAGCATGATGATGATGACAGAAGTTAGCATCTGCTATGTTTTCTTTTAATGCAAGTGTAAGTGTGCAGCCTGTCACCCACCCACCCCCAGACTGCAATTCATACTGCTAGCTAGCACTTGAAATGGGGCCTTTTAGTTTAGAGGAGGCCGAAGCTGGCCACTACCTCATGGCTGCTTCGGCAGCGAGGTATCCATACTCAGTCCCCAGCCGCCCCTATTTGTCCTGGTGTGCCTTATACATAAGATTAAGTGCGTATACCAAAACATTACCTGTGCCCTCCCCAGTGCATTTAGTGGGAAGGAGAGCCTATTCCGCTGTAGTGTGTGCATGCCAAACCACTGTTCATGGTACATGCGAAGATGCCTCTCACCTTGCACCTGTCGTTGCAGACTTGCAACTATCCCCATTCAAGTCCTTGTCCCAGGGCAGTGTTCAATTGTACCTCTCCCATTCCTTGCAATGCAAGCGCAAGTATGCAGCCTGCCACCCACCCACCCCCAGGCTGCAATACCATACTGCTTGCTTGCTTGCACTTTAAATTGGGCCTTTTAGGCATGTGGAGGCGGAATCTGGCCACCACGCCATGGCTGTGTCGGCGGCCTTGTATCCATACTCAGTCCCCAGCCGCCTGGTGGCCGGGTGTCCCCGCTTGCTCCCCAGCCTCCAGGGGGTGGCCGGGTGTCCATACTCGGTCCCCAGCCACCCCTATTTGTACCGGTAACCTTTCCCACACTTTTCTTAGCCTGGCCTGCTTTAGGGCAGCATTGGCCGAGCCCACCGGACTATCAGACTCCTCCGGTGGGCCCTGGCTTCTCCATCAGGGGAGTTGAGAGTGCCAAGCTGAGGAGCATGATGAGGATGATAGAAGTTAGCATCTGCTTTGTTTTGTTGTAATGCAAGCGCATGTATGTAGTAGCGGCTAGACCTGAGGAGGTCAGCGTTTTGGCGCATATCCTACCTCCTCCGAGGATTGCTGGATGTTTTCCTGCTACTATCCAAGTTCTATGACTCCCGTTAAAACAAAGCTTCAGGTGATAAATGATGGATGAGGTAGTGGCAAAGGAGAAAGAGCAGGAGGAACAGGGACCATTCACATCAATATCAGGCCAGTCAACCAGATATGTCTTGTAGGATATGTTTCTGTAACAAAAGGAGCGGTTCGACTACACAGTTATAGGGCATACAGTGAGTGCAATGCCTACCAAAAATTTCGAGGCACTCCAATGCCCCTTGGAAATGACATGGAGGTCAGAGGGCGTTAACTAAACCTTTTTTTCCATTTATAGCAACTGGGTCTCCTGTGCACTTTTGGCCTAAGCAGTGAATGGAATGCTTTCCAAAAATTATGAGGTACTGCAATGCCCCTTACAAGAGCCATGTGTGGCACCCCAGGGGTCTGGTCACCACAGTAATAGAGATTACGTCGGAGAGCAAGTGGGAGGTTTCCTGGTCAGGATCCCTTAAACATGCAACATCCTCCTGCCCCAGTCCTGGGAGGGGAGAATTCTGCCCTTATAAACTGGATCTGGGGTGGGGTTGAGTGAGTCAGAGGACAGAGAACAGTCAGAGTCAGAGTGAGAGCAAGGGAAAGTAACAGCAAGGAGCTCTGTAGGAGCTAGGAGCTAAAGACGAGGGGCTGGAAGCTGAGCAAAGCTCGCCCTGGCAGAAGACAATAGGAACCGGACACAGGAGTCCGAAGCTGTGAGGACTTATATATCCAGCAGCAGAAACCAGCCGGCAGGGGATTTCAGGTCCTCTGGCCATAGAGGCCCGGAGGCTCAGTCACAAGCAAGGGACCAGCACCGCCGTCGTGGAGCGGAGGCTAACAGAAGGCCCCAAGTCACCAGCCATACGGGTGAGCACTACACGGTACACTCAGGGACGTGCCTACTTCTACCCGCTTACAGCAAGGTAGCCAGGAAGAGTGCAGACAGACGGGGAGGCCTACAACTCCACCTGGCCAGGGGAACTCCTGCTTGCTCACAGACAGACCAGGCCTCTTATGCTAGCCAGTATTCCCGGGAGGGTCTACCTTATAATCATCAGCAAAGACCCTGAACTGCACTGCAAAGACTCTGAGTCATTCCTGCTGCGCTCGTGCACCATCACCCCCATCATCCACACTCACTGCCCTGAGGCTATACTCCTCCCGAGGGGAGTTATCCCATTTTATGCTGCGCACACAACACCAGCCTCAGCGGTCTGCCTCGCAGCGGTGGTACTCCCTGACCGCAATCCACAGGTGGCGCAGTCGGACAATTAACCTCAAAACCTAAGAAAGATTGCCACTGGTTTGACCAGCCTGAGCCACGGGACCGGGTCACCGCCACGGAGACTACAGACCCCAGAGACCCGGCACCGGGTATCCCACACACGTGTACACACGGCCCAGGGGGCGCATCACATGCAGTCCAGCATATTACAAACATAAGTCCCATTATTGGGGAGTGGGTCTCCCATAGTATTTGCTTATGCTTTCCCAGCAAAAGCTGCCAAAAATTAGGATGGAGCAACTTGCAATGCCCCTTACAAGAACCATGCAGTACAGCATATTACAAACATAAGTCCCATTATTGGGGAGTGGGTCTCCCATAGTATTTGCTTATGCTTTCCCAGCAAAAGCTGCCAAAAATTAGGATGGAGCAACTTGCAATGCCCATTACAAGAGCCATGCAGTACAGCATATTACAAACATAAGTCCCATTATTGGGGAGTGGGTCTCCCATAGTATTTGCTTATGCTTTCCCAGCAAAAGCTGCCAAAAATTAGGACGGAGCAACTTGCAATGCCCCTTACAAGAGCCATGCAGTACAGCATATTACAAACATAAGTCCCATTATTGGGGAGTGGGTGTCCCATGGTATTTGCTTATGCTTTCCCAGCAAAAGCTGCCAAAAATTAGGATGGAGTAACTTGCAATGCTGGCACCCTGGTGGTATAGTGGTGGTGGAGGCTGAGGATAAGGAGAAGAAGATTAAACAGCCTAAACGAGGAAGCGTATACCCATGTGTGGGTGTGAAGCGGTGCATGTGAATACACCTCCCGAAAGAACACAGTGGATTTGACTTTATGTTACTCTGCTGTCATTTGGTGGTGATGAGAAGTCTGGCCCAATCCAGCCCTTGTTCATTTTGATAAGGGTCAGCTTGTCAGCATTGTCAGTTGACAGGCGAGTGCGCTTATCAGTTATAATTCCCCCAGCGGCACTAAAAACACGCTCCGATAACACGCTAGCGGCAGGGCAGGCCAGGACCTCCAAGGCATACAGAGCGAGTTCATTCCAAGTGTCCAGCTTGGATACCCAATAATTAAAAGGCACAGAGGAATCACGGAGGACGCTGGTACGATCGGCAAGGTACTCCCTCACCATCTTTTGAAACTTTCCACTCCTTGTGAGAGTACCCCGCGCCTCAGGGCCTGTAAACTGGGCGGGTGTCAGAAAACTGTCCCAGAACGTTGACAGTGTTCCCCTGCCTCTGCTGGATTGGAGTTGCATCTCTCTCGCCTGTATGCCTTGGTTGGGCAACGAACTGTGACCTCTGCCGCTAGCGTGTTTAGATGGGAATTTTTTTAAGAGTTCTGCAGCAAGGGCCTTCTGGTATTGCCCCATTATTGTAGACCTCTCCACCTCAGGAATAAGAGAGTGAAAGTTCTCCTTGTAGCGGGGGTCTACAAGTGTCACCAACCAGTAATGACTGTCACCCAACATTTTGACAATGCGAGGGTCACGGTTAAGGCAGCGTAACATAAAGTCAGCCATGCGTGCCAGACTGGTAACGGGCAAGATTTCCGTGTCCTCACCAAGATGACGACTGACCATGCTCTCCTCCTCCTCCTCCTCCTCTTCCTCCTCCCCCCTGTCCTCAGGCCACCCACGCTGAACCGACGGTATGACACTTGTACAGGTACTACCGTCTACAACGCATGATAGCAGCTCCTGTTCCTCCTCCTCCTCCTCCTCCTCCTCTCCCTCATTGTCCTCCAATGCACGTTGGGATGAGATGAGGCTGGGCTGTGTGTAATCGCCCGCTACGGCTTCTTGATCCATCTCATCATACTCTGGCTGCAATGCCTCCTCTTTAATTCTCTGCAGAGAGCATTGCAAAAGACAGACAAGTGGGATGCTGACACTAATGATGGCGTCATCGCCACTCACCATCTTGGTGGCCTCCTCAAAGTTTGTCAGGATGGTACATATGTCAGACATCCAGGTCCCCTCCTGAGGTCTTATGTGTGGAGTCTGACTTGAATATCGACGGCCTTGTTGCAGCTGGTACTCCACAACTGCTCTCTTCTGCTCACAAATCCTTTGCAACATGTGGAGGGTAGAGTTCCAACGTGTGGGGACATCACACACCAGTCGGTGTGCCGGAAGCTGCAAACGCTGCTGCAACACAGCAAGGGCAGCGGAAGCTGTAGCCGACTTGCGAAAATGAGCTGACAGGCGGCGTACTTTCATGAGCAGATCTGGCAACTCGGGGTACGATTTAAGAAACCGCTGAACCACGAGGTTAAGCACATGAGCCAGGCATGGTACGTGTGTGATCTCACCTCGCCTCAGAGCCGCCACCAGGTTACGGCCATTGTCACACACGACCATGCCGGGATGTAGGTTCAGCGGTCTCAGACACAGATCTGCCTGCTCTTTCACAGCTGTCCACAACTCACAAGCAGTGTGAGGTTTATCACCTAAGCTTATGAGTTTCAGCACAGCCTGTTGCCGCTTGGCGGAGGCAGTACTGCAATGCTTCCAGCTTGTAACTGATGTGGTGATATCTGAGATGGAGGCTGAACATGAGGAGGAGGAGGATTCGCAGGAGCTGTACACTGTGGGGGCAACTCTGACTGACATAGGGCCCGCAATCCTCGGTGTGGGGAGGATGTGCTCCGTCCCAAGGTCCGACTGGGTCCCGGCTTCCACTATGTTTACCCAGTGTGCCGTCAGAGAGATGTACCGTCCCTGGCCACAAGCACTTGTCCACGTGTCCGTTGTCAGGTGGACTCTCCCAGTAACTGTGTTGTTGAGAGCACGGCAGATGGTTTGGGACACGTGCTTGTGTAGTGCGGGGATGGCACACCAGGCAAAATAGTGTCGGCTGGGGACCGAGTACCGAGGGCCGGCAACCGCCATAAGATTGCGGAAGGATTCCGTCTCCACCAACCTAAAAGGCAGCATTTCCAATGCAAGCAGTCGTGAAATGTGCGAATTTAGGACTGTGGCCTGTGGGGCGTTAGCTGCGAATTTCCGCTTTCGTTCAAAGGTCTGATATATGGACAATTGAACGCTGCGGTGGGACGTGGACGTGGACGTTGATGCTGTTTCTTGAGAAACTGCCATAACAAGTGAAGACTGAGAGGAGGGGGCATCTTTACATGCAGTATGGACAGGGGATTGCCTTGCACACACAACAGGGGGTTCTATTGCACGCACAACAGTGGAAGAAGCAGTGGTGACACCCGCTGACACTGGTCGTGGACCCTGGGTTTCGCCCCACAAAGTCGGGTGCTTTGCTGCCATGTGCCTGATCATGCTGGTGGTGGTCAGGCTGGTAGTTTTGTCACCCCTGCTGATGCTGGCATGGCAGGTGGAACATGTGGCCATTTTGGGGTTATCAGCAGAGTCTTTAAACAAATTCCAGACTCTGGAAGACCTACCGCTTGTACTGGCAACGTCCCTCGTGTTGGTGTTACGGGGAACGGTTGCCTGCCTTCTGTCTGCGGCCACCACACTGCTTCTTCCTGCCTGTTGGGGTACTCTGCCTCCCTCCCCCTGTGTGCTGCTGGCCTCACTCTGCATGTTCTCCTGCCACGTTGGGTCAGTTACTAGATCATCCACCACCTCCTCCTCTTCCACTTGCGCACCACGATCCTCCTCCTCACTTCCATGCAATTGTGTCTCGTCATCGTCCACCTCTTGTGACAGATTGCCAACGTCGACTTCCTGTGGCCGTGGCTGTTCAAATATTTGGGCATCGCAACATGGGATCTCCTCTTCCACCACTTCAAGCGTATCAGGCGAGGGGCCCAAATATGGAAATGGACCAGTGAACAGCTCTTCAGAGTGTCCAAATGTGGGATCACTTGCTGTCTGTCGGCATGGTGGGAGGAAGGAGCATCAGGGTGAGTAGGAGTATGCGGTCGAGACTCACGGCTACTAAGAGTTGACCGTGTGGAAGACAGACCGGAGGTGGTGGTGCCCAGGTAACTGGAAGTATTATCTGCTATCCAATTAATAACCTGTTCACACTGATCAGTTCTCAATACTGGTGTTGTTCTGTGCTTCCCTAGTAATTCGGTCAAGAAGTGGGAGCGAGAAGATGTGGCTGTTGGTTGTGGCACATTTTCACCTTGGCCACGGCCCCGTCCTCTGCACGAACCATCACCAGAAGGTCCACTTCCACGTCCCTTGCCACACGCCTTGCCCATTGTAAATGAAGTAAAATAGCAAAAACAGGATAATAGAGATGTTTTACCGTGGAACATCAAAACCACAGAAATAATTTACTGGTGTATACCAGGCTTTTTAAAATATATATATATTTGCGGCTGAACAGTGAGCGACACACTCAAACAGTTTTTTTTAGATACAAATGGCCCATAGAACTGCAAAACCACACTTCTATTTCTCTGGCCTACACCAGACTATTTTCAACAGATATATTTGTGTCAGAAAAATCAGAGGCACACTTTTTTTTTTGGGGGGGGGGGGGGCACCAAAAGGTTAATAAGATGGGTATTTGTACATTGTGAAGGAGGAAAAAAAAAAGAGGATTTAGATAAAAAAAAAGGATTTTTCCTGGCCCCCGGGACCTGCAGCTAAGTCCAGCAATTTCAGCAACAGGAGCAGCACACAGGACTGTAATGCAGCGTTTGCTGGTATAACCACTGCGTCTCCTATACAGCCTGCCTGCCTGCCTGCCTGATATACCTGGGATGGATATTAGTCCTGAGAAGGACTGTTTGTTTGATCTGGCAGCCTTTACAGACTCTACACTAACTATTTTGCAGGATATATCTCTCCCTAAATCAGCAGCGCTGTCCCTACACTGTCTGATCCGGAGCGACTGTGTCCAAGATGGCGGCGCCCGGTTTTAAATACTCGAGGTGACGCTGTGCGGCCAGCCAATCACTGTAATGCCCACAAACAACATGGCTGCGGCATTACAGTGACTGGCTGGCAATCCCTGCATGTTCATTGGCTCTGTAAAGAGCGCCAAACATGCAGGGCGGAGACCCGAGCTCCCGCCCGAGTAACCCGGAAATGCTCGGTGCTCGCCGAACATCCCGAGTAGCGTGATGCTCGGGCGAGTACCGAGCAGTGTCGAGCATGTTCGTTCAACACTATTAATAACCTAAAAAATGGCCCACATAATATGTGAGTGTTAGTATTGCACTTTGACCAGTTAATAAATAATACATGTAAGGGAATTCCTTATCATAAATAAAGGGAACTGCTAAGATTATAATAACTGTAATGCTGATTTCATATGGTACATATATCTGCAAAACCCCAAATAACTGGTCTATATCCAAGTTGCAATCAGAATCGCGTACTTAAGCGCGGTATATCAAAAACAAAGTGTCTGAAACATAATGCAGAGCCATGTTGTGGGATTATACTTACAAATAGACAAGGTTTGCAAAGAGGAATCAACCCCAGTTCCCTTTATTTATGATAAGGAATTCCCTTACATGTATCATTTATTAACTGGTCAAAGTGCAATACTAACACTCACATATTATGTGGGCCATTTTTTAGGTTATTAACCATTGATACATGTTTTTGGAGTTTATACTAAGGGTTTTTGCAAATTGGAATTGGAAGGCTTTTTGCTTTTAATTGATTTTATATATTTTTCTGTTTTCAATTATTGAAATAAAAATATATTTATTTTAACATATGTAAATGTATCTTCCTTGAGCATGAGTTTATGTAGCTCTAGTCTCTTTGTGGTTAAGATATGACAGGTAACAATATTAATCTGTCTTGGGTCACTCTTTT
This sequence comes from Phyllobates terribilis, assembly GCF_046119375.1. Lineage (NCBI taxonomy): Eukaryota > Metazoa > Chordata > Amphibia > Anura > Dendrobatidae > Phyllobates > Phyllobates terribilis. Next base: position 252,974,361 of record NW_027362771.1, read on the forward strand.
TGAGGTTTTTAAATTAATCTTTTAACCCCTTCATGACATATTACACATATTTACATGATATGTCTTGTCCCTGACTTTGATGCGGGCTTCCCTTGCTGAGCCCGCATCTTTCCCCACACAAGAGAGCTGATTTAATCATCTGTCATGTTCCTTTAACAGCCGCGAGTGGAGCACCTGTTAACCTGTTAAATCCCACTGTCAATTTCTCAGCAGGGCGCGCATCATTCCACACTCCCATCGGCGCACCCATGACATTATTCCGAAGAAGACCCACGTGCCTGTCATTATGATCCTCCTGTGAACACTGGCTCATGGCCAATGTTTATAGGAGATCATAATTTCATACATAGCAGAGTTGAAGCCCTGCTATGTGTAGTACAGGGATCGGACTTGAAGAAAGGAAAGTAAGCATCACGTCCGTCCAATAATATATAAAAATTATTTCATGCTTTAAAAAGTCCAAAAATGTATAAAAACCTGACGCGCTTCTGGCGTCCAGTTGCCCTTAGTCATAGGATATCCTATGAAATTATTTTTATATGTTGTTGAACTGACATGCCGCTTACTTTCCTTTCTTCAAATTTTTGGCTGAACTTCACCACCTTTTGCCCCATTGAAAATAAAGTAATAAAAAAATACACATTTTGGTATCGCTGCATTCAGAAATGTCCGATCTATCAAAATATAAAATAAGTTAATCTGATCAGTAAATGGCGTAAAAAGAAAAAAGTCGAAAAGCCAGAATTATAGTTTTTTGGTCGCCAAAATATTGCAATAAAATGGAAAAATGGACAATAAAAATATCGTATCTACCTCAAAATGGTATCAATAAAAATGTCAGCTCAGTGCATAAAAAATAAGCCATCACCCAGCCCCAGATCCTGAAACATGAAAACGTTATGGCTCTCGGAAAATGGCAACAAAAGCAAAAACTTTTTTTTGTACAAATTTTGGAAATTTTTTTCACCACTTAAATAAAAAATAAACTATACATGTTTGGTATCTGCGTACTTGTACTGACCTGGAGAATAATATTGCCAGCTCCGTTTTACTATATAGTTAACATGGTAAATAAAAAACAAAAAAACAATTGTAGAATTGCACTTTTTTTTTGCAATTTCACCGCACTTCGAATTTTTTTTTCCCGTTTTCCAATACACTATATGGTGCCATTCAAAAGTCCAACTCGTCCTGGAAAAAAAAGCCCTCATACGGCTATATTGATGGAAATACAAAAAAGTTATGGCTGCTGGAAAAAGGGGAGGAAAAAAATGAAACTGAAAAAAACGGAAAATGCCCCAGGGTTGAAGAGGTTAATAATGCTGTTTGAATACTATAGTATAATACCCCGTTCACATGGATTTTTTTTGCATTCAATATTGTTTTCTTGTTAGTGTGCTGGACCCAATTTTCATCCACTTTTGGTCTATTTGTCAGTTTTCATCAGGAGTATGGCATCTATTTTTCTTGACAAGGATGGCATGTAAATACTATATATTGTTTTGACAGACCCACTCACTTGAATAGGAGTTTATGGTCTGCAAGTTGGATTAAAGTCTGCTACGTATACATTTTTATTTGGCTGACAACTGGTCCACAAAAAAAATGACAAGTGGATATGCCCACAATGAGTACTTGTTATATGTGTGGAAAACAAACATATGAATGTGGCCTAATGCAAAGTCGGAACCAATTCTAATGAAGAAATGAAGCACTTACGAAAGAAAGTAAAGCGCAGATCCTGTGATAACACACAATTACTATTTTAGTTTTGGCTGATGCACCATGATTGTGTAATGGAGCATGACGATGACTATACTGGATGGTGGATGTAGAGAATGTTACAGTGCAAGTATATAATGTGGAAATAAAATGTCATACACATAATTCTCAGAGCTCTAGAGGCCATATATTTGTTGGCTTAAATGAAACCAATTAAAAGCAAAACTGTTTGGTAGGTCTTATGAGAACTGTTCTATTTAGCTTTGTTGTATTCATGAGGGGGTACCTGTATTAGCCCTTTCACCAGTGACTGATGGACTGTCATGTATCTGCACATAGACACAGTGAATAACTCTTGTAAGGGGCAGAACAAAACTGAGGAAAGGTATGTGTCCACCTGGAGACCATCAGCTACTTGTAACTTGTAACTGAGAGGCAAGACATAGGCAGAATACAACATAAGGGCTAATTCACACTTCAGTATTTTTGATCAGTATTTCATCATTGTTGGAATGCCAAATCCAGAAGTGGAATTTACCGAGAAAATCCACTGTTGAAAGACTGACTCCTGTTCTGTGCTTTGGAGAAACTCCTGGTTTTGGCTTACAAATACTGATGAAACACTGATCAAAAATACAGATGTGTAAATCAAGCCTAAAGGCTTATTCACACATCAGTATTTGGTCAGTATTTTACTTCAGTGTTTGTATACCAAAACCAGAAGTGTAGCTTGCAGAGAAAATTATAATTGAAAAATTGCACCCTGTTCTGTGTTTTTGGAGACACTCTTGGTTTTGACATAAAATATATTGATAAAATACTGATCAAAAACACTGATGTGTGAATAAAGCTTTAAGGGCAGCATAATAAGGGGACACAACTACTTTACAGGTTGAACAGTAAACATATTTTTGGTGTTGTGGGAAGAGAGAAAAGAATCAGGGCTACATAACATGTCTTTTCATTATTAACTGTAATGTTCTCAGCACTATTGTGCATAAACCAGTTAGAGGTATCAAACGCCCAATTAAAGTTCGTAAATTGTCATTTTTGTAACACTCCAATTGTTTTTATACATTTTGCGATGGAAAATATGTTTCATGTGTAGTAAATATCATTATTTTTTAATGAGATTCACTGGATATCTCTATGATATTTTATCTCTCAGTGTGTTTTGTAGCGCTAGCTTTAAACATGCAGATGGGAATAATCATGTTCATAAGTAATTTTGTCATAGTGGGTGACCCTCAGGCAATCCATTAAATGGAAAACGAGAATTAAATGTTAGGAGCTGGTGGATGGACTCTCATGCCTCTACTGTGATTATAAGATGAATAATATACATGCTTAATGTGATTTTGAAGTTACAAGTTGTTTATTTTTAATGCTTGTGGTAAAATGCATTTTGTTTGTAGAAAAAGTTAGCAACGGCCTTTGAAAAAGGATAGAATTAACATTTAATACAATTCAGAGCCCTTAATGATTGAAAGTACAACCAAGTAGGCTTGGTCTTGATGGTAACTCGGTAACACATCTGAAGTCACACATAATGTGCAAATTAATATATCTGCAATAGTGGGAAGTTACATTGAGATTTTTTCTAGGTGCATCACAGTCATGTCATGGCTCAGCTGGACTCCCATGGCAAACAAGGTAAGTTTCATGCGTTATCCTTCTGAAATGTCATGTCCTTTGAAAATCTTCTCAGTAAGGCTATGTGCCCACGATCAGGAATAGCAGCGTTTTGGACACAGCTCACCCGCGCTGCATTCAAAACACTGCATTGTACATTAGAAGCACAGTAGATGGGATTTATAGAAATCTCCTGCCCACTGTGCTTCTATTTGACGCTGCGTAAACTCACACACAGCGCGGCTTCACGAGTCCCAACATGTCAATTACTGTTGCAGAGACTAGCATCAGAAATTTCCCCCATAGAATGTATTGGATGCGGTAACTCAGCATTGTGTCATTAGAACGCAGCATTTTGGAATCAGCGAAAATACGTTGCTTCCAAAACGCTGCTATATCCTGATCGTGGGCACATAGCCTAAAAGGTGCAAAAACACAGAAAGAATCAACGGGAACCATAAATTTATTTCTTTTTATTATTTCTGCACATGGAGGTTTTTCGTTAATCATTTGTTTCATACCTTTTTTTATCTAGGTTTGGTTCATTGCTTCATTCATTCATTTATTGTTCATTCACTCTGTGATTGGCTAAATTAGAGTATAGTATTTACTTTTGCAGTGACTAATATGTGACACACTTATTGTGGGATTCCATGATGCTGGTGGCTGACCATACCAGGGTTAGAAATGCGTGGTAGAATACTGTACACTTCTGTGTAATTTAATTATTTTAATTTGTGTTTTATTCTGCATTGTGTAATTTTGTGTAGATTTAAATGAACTTTATTCCTATTCTATAGAGTTTTTTATATTAGATTACTCAGTTTTCCTTAAATTTTGTGACGCTGGTGGATGTGGACCTACTGCACTATGGGCTGGGCTTAATCACGCCCCTCCAGGGTAAGCGTCTACCGGGTATTCACTAGAGCCTCTCATGGTGCAGATAGGCTGCGCCACTGGTAAACTCCAGGTACCACTCCAGGCAAGTCCCCAGGACTGCAGCAGCTGACCGGAGGGTCAGACACTCAGGTACGGGATACAGGTGGGCGAGACAGAAGCGTAGTCAGATGGTTCGGGGTTGGGGTAGGCAGTACAGGTTAAGGATACGTACATGAGGTCAGGAGCGGAGAGAACAGACATGATGAGAAGATAAGCCAGGTCAGTATCAGGAGGAATAAACAGCAAAATACATTGACTATAAACTAGATGCTAACAGCAAATTCTAACCTAAGCTCAGACAAGGTGTGGAGGGTGGCACTGCCTGATATAGCACCTGCAGGTTGGAGATTGGCTGGGGAATCCAAACTCTGCAGGACACAGCAGGGTTAAATTCCTGCAGTATCTGTCCGCATCCTCCTATAGCCATGTGGAAACAACATACAGATGCAGCAGTGCTGAGGACTGCTGCAAGAGATAGACTCAGCGAGTTGACCTGACATGAAGAGAAGCAGTGCGGTGACCACGGTGAGTAAGGTGGCGCTGAGGAGGCATGCGAGTTACAACCATGACAAACTTTTTATAGAGGCAATCTTAGCTTTATGTTTTGCATTTTTTGATAGTACTATCAATATTAACTTAACATTCAATGAGTTGTTACATCACGAGACCATGGCAGTCATGGCATGGCCCTATGGACATAATGTCAAAGTACCATTCCATAATTGTTTCCGCTATGTAACATGACTTCTCAATTGCTGTCACATAAAGCCTTCCATGAAAGCTCAAAGGCCTGAATTGTGCATGAGAAAATTTGCTGCACAACTTACATGCAGCTGCCATTGCATGAATTAAAGTGAACCTGTCACCATTTTTCATATATGAACAAGTACCACCTTCTTCATCAGTGCCTCTGCTGCATTCCACAAAAAAACCTTTTGAATTGCTCCAGCACTGGATGGTTCGGTCCTATGGAGGCCATTGCTGCGACGTCTGTCCCTCCTCTCCGCTGGTAATCGCCGTCCTCTGGCTTTGATTGATGTGGATGATACATCCTGCATCATCCACATAGCAAAACAAAGCAGTTATGTTTTATGCTCTGCACGCAGTAGGGCAGAACAAAGTGCGCCTGCGTGAGCCAGTGATGTCCCTGCGTAGGTGTGAGATTTTGTTCGGCTATGCGAGTGATGTGTAGCACCCTGAGGATTCGGCTGCTACAGGGGTATTGCACCTCAACCCAGAGGTGTGATATTCCACTCCCGGGTAAGGATGGAGTGTGGAACTGAGCTCGGTAGGCTGCATGCACTACATACATCCCATTTCCGAGGAACAGGCCGACGGTACTCCCACTTAGAAATGTGCAGGTACGACCGAGTCTGTTCCTGGCTGGAGTGGGAGGGGGGTGGTACATCCCAAGTAGTGTAGGGGCAGATAGGGGGAGCAGCCTGGGTAAAGATAGGAGCTCATTGGGTGCTGGTCACCTGAGCTCACACATAGAGGGTGTATATAAGGTGGGCACCATCTGAGATCAGGGTCAGTCTGTCAGAGTAAGAAGCAGAGGAGGAGCAGAGAAGCCCCAGAGAGAGAGAGAGGAGAAGAAAGAGAGACCCAGAGGGGGAAGCAGAAGAGAGGACTCTAAGACCCCAAATCCAATCCACGGGTGAAGAGTCGGCATCAGGGTACCGGAACCCAAGCTGGTGGGGGCAAAAACACACCCCAGCCAGAGACCGGAGGCCGTGGGCAGCGTCTGCCACGGCCACCCACCATATCCACCACGAAGGCATACCACGTGGAGGGTCAGGGAACCCAAGGCCAAGGGTCTCCCAACAGAAGGCCCGAGGGAGCTGGACCTGGGTGGATCAATAGTGGGGACGGCCAGAGAAAGGACAGAAGGAGAGCTCAGGGTCACGCTCCGGACTCGCTTGGGGGTTGGCTGGATCCAGGACCTGGTGGATGCAGCACGGCTCGGGAGGTCACTTGAAGCTGGAGTGACCGGAACATCAGCAGTGAGTAAATACCCTAAACTGCATAACCCGACTCTGTCTTCCTTTAACATCTACGCTGCACCACCACAACCCCCATCCTCTGCACCTGACCCCCTGAGGCTATACCCCACCCGTTGGGGGTTATACCATCACAAGCTGCACCTACACCATCAGCCTCAGCGGACCCTGCTGCAGCGGCGGCCATAGTGACCGCAATACAACGGGTGGCGTAGTCGACAATAAAGAACTTAATAACATCTGTAGGACTGCCACATACAACTGAGTTTGACACCCTGGGCACGGACCGGGTCACAGCCACTCGGAAGACTACAACCCCCATCTGATCCGGCTCCGGATATTCCCCCTAAAGAATATGGCCCAGGGGGCGCGTCAGATGCAGGATGTGTCATCCACATCAATCAAAGCCGGAAGATGGCGATTACCAGTGGAGGGACAGACGTGGCAGCAATGACGCCCGTCAGACCGGTCCATCCAAATTTGTATACAGCGCGGGAACGCTTCAAAAGCTTTTTTGAGGAATATACAGGGGAAGCCAGGGGATAATATACAACTTTGTGGAATGCAGCACAGACGCTGATGAAGGTGGTTGCATTTGTTCATATACGAAAAAAATTGTGACGGGTTCCCTTTAAGTCATATTTTCCCCATTTATGTCTCACTGAGATTTGCTACATACTCCATAATGTCACCTTAACAACAAACTACAACCTGCCACTTTTACATTAGAGTTAATAAACTAAGGTTTCTGTTGCAAAATAAAGCAATACGAAGCTACTGATATGATATAACATTAAATAAAGCACACCTCAGTAAGTCTAAAATATGGTTCCAATGGTTCACATACAGTGGTGTGAAGAAGTGTTTGCCCCCTTCTTGGTTCCTTATTCTTTTGCATGTTTGTCACACTTAAATGTTTCAGATCACAAAACAAATTTAAATATTTGACAAAGATAACACAAGTAACCACAAAAAGTTTTTAAATTAAGTTCTTTATTAATAAAGGAAAAAGAAATCCAGACCGCCAGGGTACTGTGTGAAAAAGTGATTTTCCCTCTCCCCCTTAAAACATAAATTAATGTGGTTTATCACATCTTTGGCAAGCTGTGTTCACTTTCCCTAGCTACACAAAGGCCCGATTACTGCCACACCTGTTCTCAATCAAGAAATTACTTAACTAGGACCTGCCTGACAAAGTGAAGTAGACCAAAAGATCCTCATGCTGCGATCCAAAACAATTCAGGAACAAATGATAAACAACGTAATTGAGATCTATCAGTCTAGAAAAGATTCTAAAGCCATTTTAAAGCTTTGGGACTCCAGCAAACCATAGTGAGAGCCATTATCCACAAATGGAGAAAACATGGAACAGTGGTAAACCTTCCCAGGAGTGGCCGGCTGACCAAACTTACCCCAAGAGCGCAGCGACGAGTCATCCAAGAGATATTAAAATACCTCACAACAACATCCAAACAACTGCAGGCCTCACTTGCCTCAGTTAAGGTCAGTGTTCATGACTCTACCATAAGGGCGTGGCCCCACTATCAGTATTTGGTCAGTATTTTTTCCCATGAGTGGGAGCCAAAACCAGGTGAGGCACAATCAGAGAAAATGTATAATAGAAACAAGTGCACCAATTCTGCATTTATCACCCACTCCTGGTTTTGGCTCCCACTCCTGAGAAAAAATACTGACCGAATACTGACCAAATACTGATAGTGGGGCCGTGGCCTAAGAAAGAGATTGGGCAAAAAAGGCATGCATGGCAGAGTTCCAAGACAAAAACCACTGCTGAGCAAAAAGAATATAAAGGCTCGCCTCAGTTTTGCTAGAAAACATCATGATGATCGCCAAGACTTTTGGAGAATACTCTGTGGACTGACTGAGAACCATGTTGTATATTACAAGACAGACTGCCAGCTCACTGAGCAATCAAATTGGACAGCATGTTACAATCTGTGGAGAGCGGAAGTGTAGAGGGGGGAAAGAGAAGGCACATAAGAGGCAGAGAAACAGACTGTGCAGATTCAGCCTATAGTAGCGTACTCCAGTGCTGGATTCACAGCTAGGGTGCTCAGTATTACTATAAAATTTCCTCCTTACCTTTGCTGCCTTTGTCTGTATGTTACCAAAGGTAAAACAAGCAGGAATATATGTTACATTTGTTTAGTGTATGGAAGGCATCATAGCAGCTAGACTCCCCACTAGAGATGAGCGTTGTTCTACTCGAACTGTTCGCCAATCTCAAATTCGAGCTGTTTTGGGCGGTGTTCGAGCCGTTCGGCGAACACGAACGATTTGAGAAAAATTCGGCTGTTCGAGGTTATGTTCGATAACTGTTCGTGCACCAAAATCATAACTGGATTTTTTCTCAGTAATGATGAAAATTAATGTTAATACGCAGTTTGAGTGTACAGCGGGGTGGGGGGAGGGGCAGGGGATGGATCTCTGCAGGAATAATGAAGATCTCCATTTTTTTTTCTCTTTCCCGCATTTGCAGTGGGGAGGTGCAGTCTGTCAGCCTATCAGCAGCGCACACACGGAGCGAACTGCTGTTTTTCACACAAGCAAGGGTATGTGTCATTGGCAGTGTATGTCACATGTCCTTGCCCTATAAGACCAAGCCATTTTCCCCGTCACCACCATTTTCTCACTGCTGCAGCTGCGTGTTAGACGGCACCGCTGTTGCTGTGTGCGCTATACCTTGTTAATTTCAAGCCAATTTTCGCACAAATCTACAGATAGCTTGGGAGTAGGGAATAGTTGTGATTGCAGTCCTTTTAAGGACTAGGTTACAGCATTTCCTACGACTTTTATCAGGCAGATCTGTGCTCTTAAATAGATAGATTGTGGGAGTAAAGACTAATTGTAATTGCAGTCCTTTTCAGGACTAGGTTACATCAGTTCCTATCAGTTTTTGCCAGGCAGGTCTGTGCCAGTGCTGTGCAAGTTTTTTTCACAGCATTTGGCTGAATCTAGCAAAGCTAATCCTTTTTGGCCTATTGCAGAGTGTGTTAGTCAGTGGAGTAGCCTATCTGTGTTGCAAGATATACCACCTGTGTATAGAATACCAATTTTTTTACTGCACTTAGTGAAGTAAAATCTTTTGGGCATAGCATCATTCTATTAGTCCATCTATACTGACCTCCATCAGGTTGCAAATTGAATATAATTTTTTTCTGCATCTAGCTCTGAAAAAATATTTGGGCTTCTAGCAGTGTGTGGGACTTGTTCTATTAGTCCATCTATACTGACCTCCATCAGGTTGCAAACTGAATATAATTTTTTTCTGCATCTAGCTCTGAAAAAATATTTGGCCTTCTAGCAGTGTGTGGGACTTTCTCTATTAGTCCATCTATACTGACCTCCATCAGGTTGCAAATTAAAAATAATTTTTATCTGCATCTAGAGCTGAAAAAATATTTGGCCTTCTAGCTGTGTGTGGGACTTTCTCTATTAGTCCATCTATGCTGACCTCCATCAGGTTGCAAATTAAAAATAATTTTTATCTGCATCTACCTCTGAAAAAATATTTGGGCTTCTAGCTGTGTGTGGGGCTTGTTCTATTAGTCCATCTATACTGACCTCCATCAGGTTGCAAACTGAATATAATTTTTTTCTGCATCTAGCTCTGAAAAAATATTTGGCCTTCTAGCAGTGTGTGGGACTTTCTCTATTAGTCCATCTATACTGACCTCCATCAGGTTGCAAATTAAAAATAATTTTTATCTGCATCTACCTCTGAAAAAATATTTGGGCTTCTAGCTGTGTGTGGGACTTGTTCTATTAGTCCATCTATACTGACCTCCATCAGGTTGCAAACTGAATATAATTTTTTTCTGCATCTAGCTCTGAAAAAATATTTGGCCTTCTAGCAGTGTGTGGGACTTTCTCTATTAGTCCATCTATACTGACCTCCATCAGGTTGCAAACTGAATATATTTTTTTTCTGCATCTACCTCTGAAAAAATATTGGGCTTCTAGCTGTGTGTGGGACTTGTTCTATTAATCCATCTATACAGACCTCCATCAGGTTGCAAACTGAATATATTTTTTTTCTGCATCTACCTCTGAAAAAATATTGGGCTTCTAGCTGTGTGTGGGACTTGTTCTATTAATCCATCTATACAGACCTCCATCAGGTTGCAAACTGAATATAATTTTTTTCTGCATCTAGCTCTGAAAAAATAGTTGGCCTTCTAGCAGTGTGTGGGACTTTCTCTATTAGTCAATCTATACTGACCTCCATCAGGTTGCAAATTAAAAATAATTTTTATCTGCATCTAGCTCTGAAAAAATATTTGGCCTTCTAGCAGTGTGTGGGACTTTCTCTATTAGTCCATCTATACTGACCTCCATCAGGTTGTAAATTAAAAATAATTTTTATCTGCATCTACCTCTGAAAAAATATTTGGGCTTCTAGCTGTGTGTGGGACTTGTTCTATTAGTCCATCTATACTGACCTCCATCAGGTTGCAAACTGAATATAATTTTTTTCTGCATCTAGCTCTGAAAAAATATTTGGCCTTCTAGTAGTGTGTGGGACTTTCTCTATTAGTCAATCTATACTGACCTCCATCAGGTTGCAAATTAAAAATAAATTTTATCTGCATCTAGCTCTGAAAAAATATTTGGCCTTCTAGCAGTGTGTGGGACTTTCTCTATTAGTCCATCTATACTGACCTCCATGAGGTTGCAAATGAAAAATAATTTTTATCTGCATCTACCTCTGAAAAAAGATTTGGGCTTCTAGCTGTGTGTGGGACTTGTTCTATTAGTCCATCTATACTGACCTCCATCAGGTTGCAAACTGAATATAATTTTTTTCTGCATCTAGCTCTGAAAAAATATTTGGCCTTCTAGCAGTGTGTGGGACTTTCTCTATTCGTCCATCTATACTGACCTCCATCAGGTTGCAAATTAAAAATAATTTTTATATGCATCTAGCTCTGAAAAAATATTTGGCCTTCTAGCAGTGTGTGGGACTTTCTCTATTAGTCCATCTATACTGACCTCCATCAGGTTGCAAATTAAAAATAATTTTTATCTGCATCTAGCTCTGAAAAAATATTTGGCCTTCTAGCAGTGTGTGGGACTTTCTCTATTAGTCCATCTATACTGACCTCCATCAGGTTGCAAATTAAAAATAATTTTTATCTGCATCTACCTCTGAAAAAATATTTGGGCTTCTAGCTGTGTGTGGGACTTGTTCTATTAGTCCATCTATACTGACCTCCATCAGGTTGCAAACTGAATATAATTTTTTTCTGCATCTAGCTCTGAAAAAATATTTGGCCTTCTAGCAGTGTGTGGGACTTTCTCTATTAGTCCATCTATACTGACCTCCATCAGGTTGCAAACTGAATATATTTTTTTTCTGCATCTACCTCTGAAAAAATATTGGGCTTCTAGCTGTGTGTGGGACTTGTTCTATTAATCCATCTATACAGACCTCCATCAGGTTACAAACTGAATATATTTTTTTTCTGCATCTACCTCTGAAAAAATATTGGGCTTCTAGCTGTGTGTGGGACTTGTTCTATTAATCCATCTATACAGACCTCCATCAGGTTGCAAACTGAATATAATTTTTTTCTGCATCTAGCTCTGAAAAAATAGTTGGCCTTCTAGCAGTGTGTGGGACTTTCTCTATTAGTCCATCTATACTGACCTCCATCAGGTTGCAAATTAAAAATAATTTTTATCTGCATCTAGCTCTGAAAAAATATTTGGCCTTCTAGCAGTGTGTGGGACTTTCTCTATTAGTCCATCTATACTGACCTCCATCAGGTTGCAAATTAAAAATAATTTTTATCTGCATCTACCTCTGAAAAAATATTTGGGCTTCTAGCTGTGTGTGGGACTTGTTCTATTAGTCCATCTATACTGACCTCCATCAGGTTGCAAACTGAATATAATTTTTTTCTGCATCTAGCTCTGAAAAAATATTTGGCCTTCTAGTAGTGTGTGGGACTTTCTCTATTAGTCAATCTATACTGACCTCCATCAGGTTGCAAATTAAAAATAATTTTTATCTGCATCTAGCTCTGAAAAAATATTTGGCCTTCTAGCAGTGTGTGGGACTTTCTCTATTAGTCCATCTATACTGACCTCCATCAGGTTGCAAATGAAAAATAATTTTTATCTGCATCTACCTCTGAAAAAATATTTGGGCTTCTAGCTGTGTGTGGGACTTGTTCTATTAGTCCATCTATACTGACCTCCATCAGGTTGCAAACTGAATATAATTTTTTTCTGCATCTAGCTCTGAAAAAATATTTGGACTTCTAGCAGTGTGTGGGACTTTCTCTATTAGTCCATCTATACTGACCTCCATCAGGTTGCAAATTAAAAATAATTTTTATCTGCATCTCTCTCTGAAAAAATATTTGGCCTTCTAGCAGTGTGTGGGACTTTCTCTATTAGTCCATCTATACTGACCTCCATCAGGTTGCAAATTAAAAATAATTTTTATCTGCATCTAGCTCTGAAAAAATATTTGGCCTTCTAGCAGTGTGTGGGACTTTCTCTATTAGTCCATCTATACTGACCTCCATCAGGTTGCAAATTAAAAATAATTTTTATCTGCATCTACCTCTGAAAAAATATTTGGGCTTCTAGCTGTGTGTGGGACTTGTTCTATTAGTCCATCTATACTGACCAACATCAGGTTGCAAACTGAATATAATTTTTTTCTGCATCTAGCTCTGAAAAAATATTTGGCCTTCTAGCAGTGTGTGGGACTTTCTCTATTAGTCCATCTATACTGACCTCCATCAGGTTGCAAATTAAAAATAATTTTTATCTGCATCTAGCTCTGAAAAAATATCTGGCCTTCTAGCAGTGTGTGGGACTTTCTCTATTAGTCCATCTATACTGACCTCCATCAGGTTGCAAATTAAAAATAATTTTTATCTGCATCTACCTCTGAAAAAATATTTGGGCTTCTAGCTGTGTGTGGGACTTGTTCTATTAGTCCATCTATACTGACCTCCATCAGGTTGCAAACTGAATATAATTTTTTTCTGCATCTAGCTCTGAAAAAATATTTGGCCTTCTAGCAGTGTGTGGGACTTTCTCTATTAGTCCATCTATACTGACCTCCATCAGGTTGCAAATTAAAACTAATTTTTTTTCTGCATCTACCTCTGAAAAAATATTGGGCTTCTAGCTGTGTGTGGGACTTGTTCTATTAATCCATCTGTACAGACCTCCATCAGGTTGCAAACTGAATATAATTTTTTTCTGCATCTACCTCTGAAAAAATATTTGGGCTTCTAGCTGTGTGTGGGACTTGTTCTATTAGTCCATCTATACTGACCTCCATCAGGTTGCAAACTGAATATAATTTTTTTCTGCATCTAGCTCTGAAAAAATATTTGGCCTTCTAGCAGTGTGTGGGACTTGTTCTATTAGTCCACCTATACTGACCTCCATCAGGTTGCAAATTCAAAATAATTTTTTGACTGCATCTAGCTCTGAAAAAATATTTGGCCTTCTAGCAGTGTGTGGGACTTTCTCTATTAGTCCATCTATACTGACCTCCATCAGGTTGCAAACTGAATATATTTTTTTTCTGCATCTACCTCTGAAAAAATATTTGGGCTTCTAGCTGTGTGTGGGACTTGTTCTATTAGTCCATCTATACTGACCTCCATCAGGTTGCAAATCGAATATAATTTTTTTCTCCATCTAACCCAGCCAATAGTTTTGGCCTAATACCACAGTTTGGCCACTCAGCTCTGCTCGGTTCCCATCCATTGTTTTTTTGTGCAAACAACTCCAGAGTTGTGAATTAGTTAACCACTAAAATGAGTGGAAAAAGGCCTGCTGCTGGTGGAAAGGGGAATAGGCGTGTTGGGAAGGGGAAAAAAGGTTGTGTCCGTGGGGTAGGTGTTAAAGCAACAGTAACATCTGCAGAAGAAAGACCATCTTCCAGCCAAACTAAAATGTCTACTTCTTTTAGCGGACAATGTGATAAGATCCCTTTCTTACGGCCACGCCAATCGCTACAAATTCCAGATGAGGCACAAAAACAGCAGGTGCTTCAACGGATATCAAGTGCTACTTTAAGTGGGCTCTCCTCCACATCAACTTCAACATCACAAATACTCCAGTCCTCAAAGGTGTCACCCCAATCGCACTTGCTTCCTCACAGCTCCCAAATCTCCAGCTGCCTGTCTGAGTATGAGGTAGAACAGATGGTTGAGTCTGCAGAGCTGTTTACTCATACTATAGCCTGGGAATCAAAGGTCGACTCCAGCGCTTCTGTGAATCCAGACGAGGAAATGATCTGCACTGATGCCCAGAATCTTTATGAGTCGGATCCAGGACCAGACGCAGAAGGTTCTGACCATAATGTAGACCCTCATTCCCAAACTGTAACTCCTGTTGGTGGAGACAATGATGAAGACGATGATGAGACTCAAATACCTGATTGGAGCGACAACTTTAGTTTTTTGTCAGGGCAGGGACAGGTTGGCTCTGAGGACGACGGGTGTGATAACGCACAGGGTGATGATGATGAGGTTGGAGATCCCACTTACTGTCAACCCACAGTCAGCCAAGAGATGAGGTCAGCAGAGGAGGTGGAGGAAGATGCTAGTGACGACGAGGTCAGGTTGCGCCTTCCTGGACAGAGACGTAGTACTGGAAGCACGTCAACAACTGCATCCTCAAACACAACTCTGCCTCTCACCACAAGTCGTGGTGGCTCTTCAGGTCGCATGGGTGCTAAGCCTTGCATAGCCTGGGCATTTTTTCAGATCGATAAAGATGACCCAACTAGTGTTATCTGTAACATTTGTCAGCAAAAGCTAAGTAGAGGCCAAAAAATACATAGTTTGAGTACTTCATGCATGAACCGGCACATGGACATGAAGCATAAGTTGCAGTGGGAAGCTCAGTGTGCTACAATGCGGCCTAGCCGGCCGGGCCAACCACCGTCTACCATATCTTGTGCATCCGCGGCCTCTTCATCCTCTGTGACTGGGGGGACAGCAGTCACACCTGTTTTGGGGCGCAGACCTGCCACCTCTTTACCCGCAACAGCCAGCGTAATTGGCAGGTCATCATTTTCTTTGGAGGTGTTAACACCAGCTGGTGTTGAGCGCTGTCCGACATCGATAGCACCACCTTTGGATCAAGGCAACCTAACATGTCCGCCTGCATCTTCCTCACAGACCGGCAGTTTGCCGGGGACACCCTTATCAACCCCGTCTAAGCACAATAGCCAGCCCTCGGTCCCTCAGATGTGGACAAGTAAAAGACCATTTCCTCCTAGCCATGAGAAAGCTAAGAGGCTGAATTTCACCATCTGCAAGCTCTTGGCTACAGAAATGCTGCCTTTCCGCCTGGTGGACACAGAGGATTTTCGAGACCTTATGTCCGTCGCAGTGCCCCAGTACCAGATGCCCAGTCGGCACTACTTCTCAAAGAAAGGTGTGCCTGCGCTCCACCAGCATGTCGCACACAACATCACCGCTTCTTTGAGAAACTCTGTGTGTGACAGGGTGCATTTCACCACAGACACTTGGACGAGTAGGCATGGACAGGGGCGTTACATGTCACTGACTGGGCACTGGGTAACTATGGTGACAGCAGGACAAGGGGCTGCTGTCCAAGTCTTGCCGTCCCCACGAGTTGTGCGTCAATCCTCTTTATGTCAAAGTTCCTCCACTGCTTCTGCCTCCTCAACCTCCTCTCGGTCTTCCACCTGCACCCAAAGCCTGTCTGGTCATGCCACAAGCTTTCTAACTGCGCAGAAGGGATCCTGCACACCTCCTTACTATGCTGGCAGTAGGGCTCAATGTCATCAGGCGGTTTTTACTTTGAAATGTCTGGGAAATGTGAGTCACACAGCTGAGGAGTTGTGGTCAGCTCTGGAGAACCAATTTCATGAATGGTTGTCTCCACTGGACCTGAAACCAGGGAAGGCCGTGTGCGACAATGCTGCAAACCTGGGTGCGGCCCTTCGCCGGGGCAATGTCACACACGTGCCTTGTATGGCTCACGTGTTGAACCTGGTTGTCCAGCAATTTTTAGCCCACTATCCCAGACTAGATGGCCTTCTGCAGAGGGCACGGTCGCTGTGTGCTCACTTCCGCCGTTCGCATCCCGCAGCTCAGCGACTTACATCTCTACAGAAGTCGTTGGGCCTGCCACTTCACCGGCTAAAATGCGATGTGCCTATCCGGTGGAATTCAACTCTGCACATGTTGCAGCGACTGTGGCAGCACCGACAAGCCCTGGTGCAATACGTTCTGACGTATAGCCTGGGCCAACGAGATCCAGAGGTGGGGCAAATCACGCTGGAGGAGTGGTCTCAGATCAGGGACCTATGCACCCTTCTGCACAGTTTTGAAATGGCGACGAAGATGTTTAGTGCTGACGATGCCATTATCAGCATGACTATTCCGGTGATTTACATGCTGGAGCACATGTTAAACAGAATTCGGAGTCAGGTGGTGGCACAAGAGGAGGTGGAGGAAGTAGAGGAGGAGGAGTTGTATGCGGAAGGGCTAACATCTGCAAGGTCCAGACGGTCGGCAGCACCAAGGCGGCAGGCATGTGAGGGTGGGGGAGATGGTTTTACCAGGGCGCATGGTAGCAGCCAAACTAGTGAGGAAGGTGCAGGAGCCCAGGAAGAAGTGGAGGACGAACTGATGGAAGACTCATCAGATGAGGGAGACCTTGATCACATTTCTGTTGTGCGAGGTTGTGGGGAGAGGACAGAGGAAGGAAGCATGATTGTTACCTCGCCACCAACACAACAGGGACTTGGTGCTCCTGGATGCGCAACACACATGAGTGCCTTCTTGCTGCACTACCTGCAACATGACCCTCGAATTGTGAGAATTAGAAATAATCCTGACTACTGGGTTGCCACACTGTTAGATCCCCGGTACAAAAGTAAATTTGCCAAAATTATTCCTGCCATAGAAAGGGATGCACGCATGCAGGAGTATCAGCAGAGACTGTTGCAGAATCTTACATGTGCTTTTCCACAAAACACCAGTGGTGCACGTAGTGAATCTCACAGTTCCAACTTGCCAACCGTGGGACCGTCAAGTGTTCAGCACTCAAACCGTAACAGAACCACAGTATCTGCTGGTAACATCAATTTTGCGGAATCATTTCACCACTTTTTTAGCCCATCCTTTGCAAGGCCACAGGAGACAAGAAGTCTGACACATAGTCAACGCCTAGAGACAATGGTACAGGAGTATCTCCAAGTAAACATTGAAGCCATGACTGTGTCACTGGACCCTTGCTCTTTTTGGGCTTCCAATCTGGATAAATGGCCGGAGCTAGCCACTTACACCTTGGAGATCTTGTGATGCCCCGCAGCCAGCGTTCTGTGTGAACGTGTGTTCAGCGCTGCTGGTGGTGTGCTGACAGATAAGCGCACGCGGCTCTCCACTGATAATATAGACAGACTCACGTTCATAAAGATGAACAAATCATGGATCCGAAACGACTTTTCTACCCCTGTGTCATCCTGGGGAGAGTAAAAGCTTGATGATTGGTTAAAATCACCCTACCAACCGTTTTAAGCTTTCAAATTACTAATCATGTTTATCTGTATCTTGGCTGGAAAATAATTTGGGCTTTGCAGCAGTGTGCAGCACTGATTCTATTAGGCCATCTATAATAAGCTCCACCAGATTTAAAATTACTAATCATGTTTATCTGTATCTTGGCTGGAAAATAATTTGGGCTTTGTAGCAGTGTGCAGCACTGATCCTATTAGGCCATCTATACTAAGCTCCACCAGATTTAAAATTAATAATAATTTTTAGCTGCATCTAGCCCGGAAAATAATTTTGGGGCTCCGAGATGCGCAAGACACATAAGTGCCTTCTTGCTGCACTACCTGCAACATGACCCTCATATTGTCAGAATTCGAAGTAATCATGACTACTGGGTTGCCACACTCTTAGATCCCCCAAACTTTTCGATCAACCTTTTCATTTTAATAAAGACCAAAAAAATGGTCATTTTTGAAATTATAAGCATTAGCAGGTTATTAGAAACTGAAATCAAACAGTTTTCAACTCAAAACTTTATTCTAGGTGATGTTACATTTTCACATAGGACCCCTTGTTTCGAAAGGAGCTTCTGAACTCTCTCGTCCATTGAATTTGTCAGGTTTTGGATGGTTTCTGCTTCAATTGTTTTGCATGAGGACAGAATACCCTCCCAGAGGTGTTGCTTAGATGTGAACTGCCTCCCGCCATCATAGACACTCCTTTTGATGATGCTCCAGAGGTTCTGAATGGGGTAGAGGTCAGGGGAGCATGGGGGTCACACCATAAGTTTGTCCCCTTTTATGCCCATATCAGCCAGAGATGCAGATGTTTTATGTGCAGCATGAGATGGTGCATTATCATGCAAAAAAAATGATCTTGCTGTGAAATACACGGTTCTTCTTCTTGAACCATGGCAGGAAGTGCTGTTTGAGAAAATCCACATACATTATGGAGTTCATCTTTAGCGCCTTCAGGGATCCTAAAGGGGCCGACAATCTCTCTCCCCATGATTCCAGCCCAAAACATTACTCCACCTCCTCCTTGTTGGCGCTGTAGCCATGTTTGCGTGGGGTGTCCATCAACCAGCCATCCTCCACTCCATCCATCTGGACCATCAAGCGCTGCACGGCACTCATCCGTGAACAAAACAGTTTTGAAATCAGTCTTCATGTAATGTTTAGCCCACTGGAGCCGTTTCTGCTTGTGTGAAGTGGATAGAGGAGGTCGACAGGATGGCATATGCACAGCTGCAAACCTCTGAAGGACCCTGCATCTTGTTGTTCGGGGGACGTTGGAGGCACCAGCAGCTTCAAAAACTTGTCTGCTGCTATGACAAGGCTTTTTTGCCGCTGCTCTTTTAACCTGACGTAATTGCCTGTAGGAAAGAGTCCTCAATTTGCCCTTATCAGCACGCACACGTGTGTACTGTGAATCAGCTACATACTTCTTGATTGCCAAGACACTTCATCCTGATCATCGCACAATGTTGATTGTAGTCATGCCTTGACCTAAACACTCCACAATTTGTTGCTTCTCAGCAGCCGACACATCCTTTTTCTTTCCCATTTTGGCAGAAAATGTAGGCTGCTTAATAATGTGAGACAGCCTTCTTAAGTAGTCTTGCCTTTCATTGGACACACCTGCCAAACTAATTAGCACAGGTGTCTGCAATTGCTTACAGTGATATAAAGAGCCCTGACACACATCACCATCAATGAGTTTAACTGACAAACAAACAAATTCTTCCCTTATCACTCCTAAACACTTTTTGCACAATAATTTGGAACACAGTGTACATGTGCTTTTCCACAAAACACCAGTGGTTCACGTAGTGAATCTTACAGTTCTAACTTGCCAACCATGGTCTGTATGGAGTTGTTCAATAAAGGGCCCAAAATTAAGATAACATAGATGGGAGAGGTCTCTATGAATAGGAATTCCTAAGTATTTGATACCCTGTGAGGGCCAGGCAAAGGGAAAGTTGGACTGTATGGAATCCTATATGGATTTGGGGAGGGAGACATCGAGGGCCTCAGACTTCGCTGCATTGATTTTAAAATTTGACCATGTAACAAAGTGATCTATTTCAGCCATAACAGCATGGATGGATATATGTGATTGAGTGATATATACTAGGACATCATCAGCAAATAGAGAGCACTTGTACTCGGTGCCTCCCACCTCAATCCACCTAATATTGGGGTTATGGCGAATTGATGAGAGCAGGTGCTCCGTCACTAGGATGTATAAGAGAGGGGACAGAGGACATCCCTGCCTTGTCCCATTGGTGATTGTGAAAGGTGATGAAAATATTCTGATGCACCCCCTGGGCCTTGGGACACCTGGAGCCGGACCCTTTTTGGTGGATGCTGGTGGTTGTAGTCTTCGTGGCGGTGACCCGGTTCCGTGGCTCAGGGTGGTCAAACCAGTGGCGGAACTATTTATGTGGTTTTGATGTTTAAATGTCCGACTACGCCACCCGTGGATTGCGGTCAGAGTGAACCGCCGCTGCAGGGCACACCGCTGGGGCTGGTGTTGTGGGTGCAGCAGAGCGTAGCATAACTCCCAACGGGAGGAGTATAGCCTCAGGGCAGTGTATGCGGAGGATGGGGGTGATGGTGCAGGGCAGCAGCAGTAACGACACGAAGTCAGTGATGCTGTCCAGGGCCTTTACTCACAGTTCTTATTATCCAGACCACGTCTGCAGGTAACGGCTGCCCACGTCGTACTGTGCTCACCAGGTGAGGGGCTCAGACAACTCCCAGATAACTTTGGAGCGCTTCACAGGACCCCCTTTGTGTGTCCTTTGTCTGGCCTTTCTTACCAACCCTTCTGTCCGGCTGCCTCGGGCCTCCTCTTGGTAAACTTGGCGCCAGTTTCCCTGACCCTATGTGGTGCCTTCCTAGCGGGTGTAGCGAGGGGCTGCGCCACATAAAATGTCAGAGCCTCCGGTTTCTAGCTGAGGGTCGTTTCCTGCCTCCACTAGTTTCGGGGACCGGTCTCCCCCTTTGGCCTGACCCCTCCACGCAGGTGGATTCGGGCGTGCGGTGGCGACTCGCCCGTCCGCACCCCTGGGATCCCTTCATTCCTCGTTCCTGGAGCCTTCTCCGCTCCTCTTCCTTCTCCCTCTTCCAGGCCTGGGCCTCTGTTACTAGGCCCGCCTCCGGAGCAGAGCTCATGCAGAGCCCCTGCTCCCTGCCACTTCTGCTCAGACTTCTCTGCACTGAACTAAGATGGTGCCCACCTTTTATACTCCCTTCTCAATGCACCCAGGAACTGCTTCCTCCCTGCTCCTGCACTACAGGGTTCCCCTTCCTCAGTGTTCCCTCCCCCCACTCCAGCCAGGAACAGGGACTGTCGTGCCCATCTCAGAGGCATATTGGTCGCCCTGCCCCACGGCAATGTGGTGTAATGCATGCAGGTGTCGGGTCCTGAACCACACTCCATCCTTACCTGAGAGTGAGATATCACACCTCTGGGTGAGGTGCAATACCTCTGTAGCAACCGAGCCCTCAGGGTGCTACAGTTCCATTTATCTTCAGCCTAGGTGACGTATTGTGATACAGGGCCGTGATTTTGGCTATAAAAGGGTCCCCTAGACCCCTACCCCAAGCTTTTTAAGAGAATCATATATGGCGTGCCAGGAGACTCTATGGAATGCTTTCTCAGCATCCAACGAGAGTATCTAATTACAAATTTTTAACTGCATCTAGCCCAGGAAATACTTTGTGCCTAGTAGCAGTGTCTGCTAGTCAGCGGATTATCCCGGCTGTTAAGCGAGCTACACCACCTGTAGTTTGGACACTTAATTTTTTCAAAGGAAATGCTTCGGGACCACGGGATACTCAGTGAAGAGCATCAGGAGGCACCCTAAGGCATAGGGGCTGGGACTGGCAGTAGGATGCCTTGCGGTGGACAGCCGAGCTCGATCCTTATAAAAGCTTTTTAACTGCAGCAGCTTTAGTGGACGCTACTGGAGCTGGAATTACACGGCTGCTGGCATGAAACTTGCCCTCCAATAGATCCTTGTAAATGGATTTAAAGTGTATTCATTCAAATTAGAGAGACAATTTAAATTAAAAAGCTTAGAGCTGCCTCCACCACAGGGGGGCTCGCTCGACCCACCAGCGGACAGGCACCAGTATTGGGAGAGGGGGGCTGGACGTCAGGGTTCACCGCGGCTCTGGCACAAACCCGGCGACACGGAGGTGGCACGGGCAGGAGCGGACTGAACATGTCGGCTTCTCACTTTTTGGATTTTAGAAGGGCATGACATGCCTATATTTGTGTCTCCCCCTCCTTTTACTCCTCCACCTCTTTTCTTTTCGCATGACTATATGTACTTGTCACTTTTCCATGTGTTGGTTGTGTCTTCTGAGCAGTTTGTCAGCTTTTGGACACCTTTGAAGGTGTTTTCTATGTGTTTCTATGTGTTTTTGTTTGCCTGCCATTGGTTTTAACGGTGTTCGAAGGTGTTCGACGAACAGTTCGACGAACACACGGGTGTTCGACGAACCGAACTCGAACACTACGGGGGTGGCTCAACACTACTCCCCACACAAGAAATAATTTTATCCTTCATGTACACACACAACAGCTTATGCAGAATTGTTTCTTGGAAATATAGTTCTTTTTACCTGCCTGTTAACATTAGCCCATGGTCATTATGCATTAAAACTATTCTCACTGCCAGTGTAGCCCATTGCAAGTAATCAGATACAAGCTTAAAAATTGTACATTTGGAAATTAAAGCAGTGGTCTGATTGGTTACAATGGCTAACTTTTTTTACAACAGTTTTTATGTTAGAGGCCCTATGTTCCATATACCCTCATCTGAGAAAATATATTAGACTACTCCATCAGATCTAGATAAAGTGTTGAATAGCGCCATACATCTACTAGTCAGCAATAGAGATGAGCGTTGTTCTACTCGAACTGTTCGACAATCTCAAATTCGAGCTGTTTTGGGCGGTGTTCGAGCCGGTCGGCGAACACAAACAATTTGAGAAAAATTCGGCTGTTCGAGGTTATGTTCGATAACTGTTCGTGCACCAAAATCATAACTGGATTTTTTCTCAGTAATGATGAAAATTAATGTTAATACGCAGTTTGAGTGTACAGCGGGGCGGGGGGAGGGGCAGGGGATGGATCTCTGCAGGAACAATGAAGATCTCCATTTTTTTTTCTCTTTCCCGCATTTGCAGTGGGTAGGTGCAATCTGTCAGCCTATCAGCAGCGCACACACGGAGCGAAGTGCTTTTTTTCACACAAGCAAGGGCATGTGTGATTGGCAGTGTATGTCACATGTCCTTGCCCTATAAGACCAAGCCATTTTCCCTGTCGCCACCATTTTCTCACTGCTGCAGCTGCGTGTTAGACGGCACCGCTGTTGCTGTGTGCGCTATACCTTGTTAATTTCAAGCCAATTTTCGCACAAATATACAGATAGCTTGGGAGTAGGGAATAGTTGTGATTGCAGTCCTTTTAAGGACTAGGTTACAGCATTTCCTACGACTTTTATCAGGCAGGTCTGTGCTCTTAAATAGATAGATTGTGGGAGTAAAGACTAATTGTAATTGGAGTGCTTTTCAGGACTAGGTTACATCAGTTCCTATCAGTTTTTGCCAGGCAGGTCTGTGCCAGTGCTGTGCAAGTTTTTTTCACAGCATTTGGCTGAATCTAGCAAAGCTAATCCTTTTTGGCCTATTGCAGAGTGTGTTAGTCAGTGGAGTAGCCTATCTGTGTTGCAAGATATACCACCTGTGTATAGAATACGAATTTTTTTACTGCACCTAGTGAAGTAAAATCTTTTGGGCATAGCATCATTCTATTAGTCCATCTATACTGACCTCCATCAGGTTGCAAACTGAATATAATTTTTTTCTGCATCTAGCTCTGAAAAAATATTTGGGCTTCTAGCAGTGTGTGGGACTTGGTCTATTAGTCCATCTATACTGACCTCCATCAGGTTGCAAATTAAAAATAATTTTTTTCTTCATTTAGCTCTGAAAAAATATTTGGGCTTCTAGCAGTGTGTGGGACTTGTTCTATTAGTCCTTCTATACTGACCTCCAGCAGGTTGCAAATTGAATATAATTTTTTTCTGCATCTAGCTCTGAAAAAATATTTGGGCTTCTAGCAGTGTGTGGGACTTGGTCTATTAGTCCATCTATACTGACCTCCATCAGGTTGCAAATTAAAAATAATTTTTTTCTGCATCTAACCCAGCCAATAGTTTTGGCCTAATACCACAGTTTGGCCACTCAGCTCTGCTCGGTTACCATCCATTGTTTTTTGTGCAAACAACTCCAGAGTTGTGAATTAGTTAACCACCAAAATGAGTGGAAAAAGGCCTGCTGCTGGTGGAAAGGGGAATAGGCATGTTGGGAAGGGGAAAAAAGGTTGTGTCCGTGGGGTAGGTGCAGAAGAAAGACCATCTTCCAGCCAAACTAAAATGTCTACTTCTTTTAGCGGACAATGTGATAAGATCCCTTTCTTACGGCCACGCCAATCGCTACAAATTCCAGATGAGGCACAAAAACAGCAGGTGCTTCAACGGATATCAAGTGCTCCTTTAAGTGGGCTCTCCTCCACATCAACTTCAACATCACAAATACTCCAGTCCTCAAAGGTGTCACCCAAATCGCACTTGCTTCCTCACAGCTCCCAAATCTCCAGCTGCCCGTCTGAGTATGAGGTAGAACAGATGGTTGAGTCTGCAGAGCTGTTTACTTATACTATAGCCTGGGAATCAGAGGTCGACTCCAGCGCTTCTGTGAATCCAGACGAGGAAATGATCTGCACTGATGCCCAGAATCTTTATGAGTCGGATCCAGGACCAGACGCAGAAGGTTCTGACCATAATGTAGACCCTCATTCCCAAACTGTAACTCCTGTTGGTGGAGACAATGAGGAAGACGATGATAAGACTCAAATACCTGATTGGAGCGACAACTTTAGTTTTTTGTCAGGGCAGGAACAGGTTGGCTCTGAGGACGACGGGTGTGATAACGCACAGGGTGATGATGATGAGGTCGGAGATCCCACTTACTGTCAACCCACAGTCAGCCAAGAGATGAGGTCAGCAGAGGAGGTGGAGGAAGATGCTAGTGACGACGAGGTCAGGTTGCGCCTTCCTGGACAGAGACGTAGTACTGGAAGCACGTCAACAACTGCATCCTCAAACACAACTCTGCCTCTCACCACAAGTCGTGGTGGCTCTTCAGGTCGCATGGGTGCTAAGCCTTGCATAGCCTGGGCATTTTTTCAGATCGATAAAGATGACCCAACTCGTGTTATCTGTAACATTTGTCAGCAAAAGCTAAGTAGAGGCCAAAAAATACATAGTTTGAGTACTTCATGCATGAACCGGCACATGGACATGAAGCATAAGTTGCAGTGGGAAGCTCAGTGTGCTACAATGCGGTCTAGCCGGCCGGGCCAACCACCGTCTGCCATATCTTGTGCATCCGCGGCCTCTTCATCCTCTGTGACTGGGGGGACAGCAGTCACACCTGTTTTGGGGCGCAGACCTGCCACCTCTTTACCCGCAACAGCCAGCGTGATTGGCAGGTCATCATTTTCTTTGGAGGTGGTAACACCAGCTGGTCTTGAGCGCTGTCCGACATCGATAGCACCACCTTTGGATCAAGGCAACCTAACATGTCCGCCTGCATCTTCCTCACAGACCGGCAGTTTGCCGGGGACACCCTTATCAACCCCGTCTAAGCACAATAGCCAGCCCTCGGTCCCTCAGATGTGGACAAGTAAAAGACCATTTCCTCCTAGCCATGAGAAAGCTAAGAGGTTGAATTTCACCATCTGCAAGCTCTTGGCTACAGAAATGCTGCCTTTCCGCCTGGTGGACACAGAGGATTTTCGAGACCTTATGTCCGTCGCAGTGCCCCAGTACCAGATGCCCAGTCGGCACTACTTCTCAAAGAAAGGTGTGCCTGCGCTCCACCAGCATGTCGCACACAACATCACCGCTTCTTTGAGAAACTCTGTGTGTGACAGGGTGCATTTCACCACAGACACTTGGACGAGTAGGCATGGACAGGGGCGTTACATGTCGCTGACTGGGCACTGGGTAACTATGGTGACAGCAGGACAAGGGGCTGCTGTCCAAGTCTTGCCGTCCCCACGAGTTGTGCGTCAATCCTCTTTATGTCATTTTTCCTCCACTGCTTCTGCCTCCTCAACCTCCTCTCGGTCTTCCACCTGCACCCAAAGCCTGTCTGGTCATGCCACAAGCTTTCTAACTGCGCAGAAGGGATCCTGCACACCTCCTTACTATGCTGGCAGTAGGGCTCAACGTCATCAGGTGGTTTTTACATTGAAATGTCTGGGAAATGTGAGTCACACAGCTGAGGAGTTGTGGTCAGCTCTGGAGAACCAATTTCATGAATGGTTGTCTCCACTGGACCTGAAACCAGGGAAGGCCGTGTGCGACAATGCTGCAAACCTGGGTGCGGCCCTTCGCCGGGGCAATGTCACACACGTGCCTTGTATGGCTCACGTGTTGAACCTGGTTGTCCAGCAATTTTTAGCCCACTATCCCAGACTAGATGGCCTTCTGCAGAGGGCACGGTCGCTGTGTGCTCACTTCCGCCGTTCGCATCCCGCAGCTCAGCGACTTACATCTCTACAGAAGTCGTTGGGCCTGCCACTTCACCGGCTAAAATGCGATGTGCCTACCCGGTGGAATTCAACTCTGCACATGTTGCAGCGACTGTGGCAGCACCGACAAGCCCTGGTGCAATACGTTCTGACGTATAGCCTGGGCCAACGAGATTCAGAGGTGGGGCAAATCACGCTGGAGGAGTGGTCTCAGATCAGGGACCTATGCACCCTTCTGCACAGTTTTGAAATGGCGACGAAGATGTTTAGTGCTGACGATGCCATTATCAGCATGACTATTCCGGTGATTTACATGCTGGAGCACATGTTAAACAGAATTCGGAGTCAGGTGGTGGCACAAGAGGAGGTGGAGGAAGTAGAGGAGGAGGAGTTGTATGCAGAAGGGCTAACATCTGCAAGGTCCAGACGGTCGGCAGCACCAGGGCGGCAGGCATGTGAGGGTGGGGGAGATGATTTTACCAGGGCGCATGGTAGCAGCCAAACTAGTGAGGAAGGTGCAGGAGCCCAGGAAGAAGTGGAGGAAGAACTGATGGAAGACTCATCAGATGAGGGAGACCTTGATCACATTTCTGTTGTGCGAGGTTGGGGGGAGAGGACAGAGGAAGGAAGCATGATTGTTACCTCGCCACCAACACAACAGGGACTTGGTGCTCCTGGATGCGCAACACACATGAGTGCCTTCTTGCTGCACTACCTGCAACATGACCCTCGAATTGTGAGAATTAGAAATAATCCTGACTACTGGGTTGCCACACTGTTAGATCCCCGGTACAAAAGTAAATTTGCAGAAATTATTCCTGCCATAGAAAGGGATGCACGCATGCAGGAGTATCAGCAGAGACTGTTGCAGAATCTTACATGTGCTTTTCCACAAAATACCAGTGGTGCACGTAGTGAATCTCACAGTTCCAACTTGCCAACCGTGGGACCGTCAAGTGTTCAGCACTCAAACCGTAACAGAACCACAGTATCTGCTGGTAACATCAATTTTGCGGAATCATTTCACCACTTTTTTAGCCCATCCTTTGCAAGGCCACAGGAGACAAGAAGTCTGACACATAGTCAACGCCTAGAGACGATGGTACAGGAGTATCTCCAAGTAAACATTGAAGCCACGACTGTGTCACTGGACCCTTGCTCTTTTTGGGCTTCCAATCTGGATAAATGGCCGGAGCTAGCCACTTACGCCTTGGAGATCTTGTCATGCCCCGCAGCCAGCGTTCTGTCTGAACGTGTGTTCAGCGCTGCTGGTGGTGTGCTGACAGATAAGCGCACGCGGCTCTCCACTGATAATGTAGACAGACTCACGTTCATAAAGATGAACAAATCATGGATCCGAAACGACTTTTCTACCCCTGTGTCATCCTGGGGAGAGTAAAAGCTTGATGATTGGTTAAAATCACCCTACCAACCGTTTTAAGCTTTCAAATTACTAATCATGTTTATCTGTATCTTGACTGGAAAATAATTTGGGCTTTGTAGCAGTGTGCAGCACTGATCCTATTAGGCCATCTATAATAAGCTTCACCAGATTTAAAATTAAAAATAATTTTTAGCTGCATCTAGCCCGGAAAATAATTTTGGGGCTCCGAGATGCGCAAGACACATAAGTGCCTTCTTGCTGCACTACCTGCAGCATGACCCTCATATTGTCAGAATTCGAAGTAATCATGACTACTGGGTTGCCACACTCTTAGATCCCCCAAACTTTTCGATCAACCTTTTCATTTTAATAAAGACCAAAAAAATGGTCATTTTTGAAATTATAAGCATTAGCAGGTTGTTAGAAACTGAAATCAAACAGTTTTCAACTCAAAACTTTATTCTAGGTGATGTTACATTTTCACATAGGACCCCTTGTTCGAAAGGAGCTTCTGAACTCTCTCGTCCATTGAATTTGTCAGGTTTTGGATGGTTTCTGCTTCAATTGTTTTGCATGAGGACAGAATACCCTCCCAGAGCTGTTGCTTAGATGTGAACTGCCTCCCGCCATCATAGACACTCCTTTTAATGATGCTCCAAAGGTTCTGAATGGGGTAGAGGTCAGGGGAGCATGGGGGTCACACCATAAGTTTGTCCCCTTTTATGCCCATATCAGCCAGAGATGCAGATGTTTTATGTGCAGCATGAGATGGTGCATTATCATGCAGAAAAATGATCTTGCTGTGAAATACACGGTTCTTCTTCTTGAACCATGGCAGGAAGTGCTGTTTGAGAAAATCCACATACATTATGGAGTTCATCTTTAGCGCCTTCAGGGATCCTAAAGGGGCCGACAATCTCTCTCCCCATGATTCCAGCCCAAAACATTACTCCACCTCCTCCTTGTTGGCGCTGTAGCCGTGTTTGCGTGGGGTGTCCATCAACCAGCCATCCTCCACTACATTCATCTGGACCATCGAGCGCTGCACGGCACTCATCCGTGAACAAAACAGTTTTGAAATCAGTCTTCATGTAATGTTTGGCCCACTGGAGCCGTTTCTGCTTGTGTGAAGTGGATAGAGGAGGTCGACAGGATGGCGTATGCACAGCTGCAAACCTCTGAAGGACCCTGCATCTTGTTGTTCGGGGGACGTTGGAGGCACAAGCAGCTTCAAAAACTTGTCTGCTGCTATGACAAGGCTTTTTTGCCGCTGCTCTTTCAACCTGACGTAATTGCCTGTAGGAAAGAGTCCTCAATTTGCCCTTATCAGCATGCACACGTGTGTACTGTGAATCAGCTACATACTTCTTGATTGCCAAGACACTTCATCCTAATCATCGCACAATGTTGATTGTAGTCATGCCTTGACCTAAACACTCCACAATTTGTTGCTTCTCAGCAGCCGACACATCCTTTTTCTTTCCCATTTTGGCAGAAAATGTAGGCTGCTTAATAATGTGAGAGAGCCTTCTTAAGTAGTCTTGCCTTTCATTGGACACACCTGCCAAACTAATTAGCACAGGTGTCTGCAATTGCTTACAGTGATATAAAGAGCCCTGACACACATCACCATCAATGAGTTTAACTGACAAACAAACAAATTCTTCCCTTATCACTCCTAAACACTTTTTGCATAATAATTTGGAACGCGGTGTACATGTGCTTTTCCACAAAACACCATTTGTTCACGTAGTGAATCTTACAGTTCTAACTTGCCAACCGTGGTCTGTATGGAATTGTTCAATAAAGGGCCCAAAATTAAGATAACATAGATGGGAGAGGTCTCTATGAATAGGAATTCCTAAGTATTTGATACCCTGTGAGGGCCAGGCAAAGGGAAAGTTGGACTGGATGGAATCCTATATGGATTTAGGGAGGGAGACATCGAGGGCCTCAGACTTCGCTGCATTGATTTTAAAATTTTACCATGTAACAAAGTGATCTATTTCAGCCATAACAGCAGGGATGGATATATGTGATTGAGTGATATATACTAGGACATCATCAGCAAATAGAGAGCACTTGTACTCGGTGCCTCCCACCTCAATCCACCTAATATTGGGGTTATGGCGAATTGATGAGAGCAGGTGCTCCGTCACTAGGATGTATAAGAGAGGGGACAGAGGACATCCCTGCCTTGTCCCATTGGTGATTGTGAAAGGTGATGAAAATGTTCTGACGCACCCCCTGGGCCTTGGGACACCCGGAGCCGGACCCTTTTTGGTGGATGCTGGTGGTTGTAGTCTTCGTGGCGGCGATCCGGTTCCGTGGCTCAGGGCGGTCAAACCAGTGGCGGAACTATTTATATGGTTTTGATGTTTAAATGTCCGACTACGCCACCCGTGGATTGCGGTCAGAGTGAACCGCCGCTACAGGGCAGACCGCTAAGGCTGGTGTTGTGGGTGCAGCAGAGCGTAGCATAACTTCCCACGGGAGGAGTATAGCCTCAGGGCAGTGTATGCGGAGGATGGGGGTGATGGTGCAGGGCAGCAGCAGTAACGACACGGAGTCAGTGATGCAGTTCAGGGCCTTTACTCACAGTTCTTATTATCCAGACCACGTCTGCAGGTAACGGCTGCCCACGTCGTACTGTGCTCACCAGGTGAGGGGCTCAGACAACTCCCAGATAACTTTGGAGCGCTTCACAGGACCCCCTTTGTGTGTCCTTTGTCTGGCCTTTCTTACCAACACTTCTGTCCGGCTGCCTCGGGCCTCCTCTTGGTAAACTTGGCGCCAGTTTCCCTGACCCTATGTGGTGCCTTCCTAGCGGGTGGAGCAAGGGGCTGCGCCACATAAAATGTCAGAGCCTCCGGTTTCTAGCTGAGGGTCGTTTCCTGCCTCCACTAGTTCGGGGACCGGTCTCCCCCTTTGGCCTGACCCCTCCACGCAGGTGGATTCGGGCGTGCGGTGGCGACTCGCCCGTCCGCACCCCTGGGATCCCTTCATTCCTCGTTCCTGGAGCCTTCTCCGCTCCTCTTCCTTCCTTCTCCCTCTTGCAGGCCTGGGCCTCTGTTACTAGGCCCGCCTCCGGAGCAGAGCTCATGCAGAGCCCCTGCTCCCTGCCACTTCTGCTCAGACTTCTCTGCACTGAACTAAGATGGTGCCCACCTTTTATACTCCCTTCTCAATGCACCCAGGAACTGCTTCCTCCCTGCTCCTGCACTGCAGGGTTCCCCTTCCTCAGTGTTCCCTCCCCCCACTCCAGCCAGGGACAGGGACTGTCGTGCCCATCTCAGGGGCATATTGGTCGCCCTGCCCCACGGCAATGTGGTGTAATGCATGCAGGTGTCGGGTCCTGATCCACACTCCATCCTTATCTGAGAGTGAGATATCACACCTCTGGGTGAGGTGCAATACGTCTGTAGCAACCGAGCCCTCGGTGCTACATTTCCATTTATCTTCAGCCTAGGTGACGTATTGTGATACAGGGCCGTGATTTTGGCTATAAAAGGGTCCCCTAGACCCCTACCCCAAGCTTTTTAAGAGAATCATATATGGCGTGCCAGGAGACTCTATGGAATGCTTTCTCAGCATCCAACGAGAGTATCTACTTACAAATTTTTAACTGCATCTAGCCCAGGAAATACTTTGTGCCTAGTAGCAGTGTCTGCTAGTCAGCGGATTATCCCGGCTGTTAAGCAAGCTACACCACCTGTAGTTTGGACACTTAATTTTTTCAAAGGAAATGCTTCGGGACCACGGGATACTTAGTGAAGAGCATCAGGAGGCACCCCAAGGCATAGGGGCTGGGACTGGCACTAGGATGCCTTGCGGTGGACAGCCGAGCTCGATCCTTATAAAAGCTTTTTAACTGCAGCAGCTTTAGTGGACGCTACTGGAGCTGGAATTACGCGGCTGCTGGCATGAGACTTGCCCTCCAATAGATCCTTGTAAATGGATTTAAAGTGTATTCATTCAAATTAGAGGGACAATTTAAATTAAAAAGCTTAGAGCTGCCTCCACCACAGGGGGGCTCTCTCGACCCACCAGCGGACAGGCACCAGTATTGGGAGAGGGGGGCTGGCCGTCAGGGTTCACCGCGGCTCTGGCACAAACCCGGCGACACGGAGGTGGCACGGGCAGGAGCGGACTGGCCGTCTCGGCTTCTCACTTTTTGGATTTTAGAAGGGCATGACATGCCTATATCTGTGTCTCCCCCTCCTTTTACTCCTCCACCTCTTTTCTTTTCGCATGACTATATGTACTTGTCACTTTTCCATGTGTTAGTTGTGTCTTCTGAGCAGTTTGTCAGCTTTTGGACACCTTTGAAGGTGTTTTCTATGTGTTTCTATGTGTTTTTGTTTGCCTGCCATTGGTTTTAACGGTGTTCGAAGGTGTTCGACGAACAGTTCGACGAACAGTTCGGCGAACACGCGGGTGTTCGACGAACCGAACCGAACTCGAACACTACGGGGGTGGCTCAACACTAGTCAGCAAGTATTTTCGGTATTTTCATTCTAATATTATATCTATTACATAATTTTACTTGCTCTATGTTAAAAGTATGCAGATTCATCCTTATACAGGAAAACTATATATTATAACTGTGCACAGTTCTGTGCCATACAGAGTGCACTATAATAAAAGCAAAGTGGTGAGGCCTGCCCAGCAATGACTAATACATGGGCAACAATGTCATTTATGTATAATCTCACATGGAAGCATGACTTATTACAGCTACTGTGAATTACAGTTATCAGAACTTTCCATTGTAATGAGCTCATATGACCAGGATTAATTTTCATTCTCTGGAATTACCTCTTCCTCTCTGAAGAGGCAATTTGCATATTTAATTTCCCAGAGGAACATTGAATGGCTTAAACGTATCCTTACTTCGGCTTGGCACTCTACACAGGAGAGACATTACCTTTTAGAACCAGGGGTGGACATATCATTGGTCCAACCTGTGCAGCCACACAGTAGCCCAAGAGGTAAGGGGACCACTACAACCTCAAAAGCAGGAGGAATTGTGCATTATGATGAGCTATTGGACTGTAAGTATTGTCTGTGTCCACTCCTGTTTAGAACCCCATTCTCTGGAAGTAACTAATAAAAGTCTTGTTCAGTGATACTAAATGGAGATTTTGTAAATCATGAGGAATTCCAATGCAATTTTGTTTCACATTTTACTATACAGTAAATATAGGAACAAACAATGTAACGACAGGAAAAACGGGGAGGTCCCAAAAGCACGATCACAAGACAGAAACCATATGATAAGGACATTAGTACAGGGAAAGGGCCAGGATGGAGGACATTAGTACAGGATGTGGACATTACAGGAAGGGGCCAGGATGTGAACATTATTACAGGAGGGTGCAATAATGGGGTACATTATTACGTGGGAGGGGAAACACGTTTGTCCTTAGAGCATCTAGAATGCTACAAGGACCTGTACATCTGACCAACAGGTGGGGGCCCATGTTCAAATTCTGCATTATGTTTTAGGACTGCTTTGCTGCATTTGGCACAGAATGCCTTGAATTTGTGCAGGGCACAATGAAATTTCAAGACTATCAAGGCATTCTGGAGCAAAATGTGCAGCCAGTCTAAGAAAGCTTGGTCTGAGTGTCAGGCCATGGCCTAAAAATATCCTAGAATGGCTATAAACAAAGCATTGGACTATTCTGAAGTGGCCTTCTATGAGCCCTGTTCTAAATTCTATTGAACATATGTAGAAGGAGCTAAAACATACAGTTGGTAAAAAGGCACCCTTCACACCCGAGACAGCTGGAGCAGTTTACTCACAAGGAGTGGGTCAAAATACCCGAGGACAGGTGCAAAAGTCTCATTGAGAGTTACAGAAATCATTTGTTTGCAGTGATTGCCTCAAATGGTTGTGCAACAAAATATTAAGTTAAGGGTACCCTCATTTTGCCCAGGCCATTTTCATTAGTTTGTTTTTTTAAATGTTTCTGTTGAACCAAAATTCAAATGCAAAGTCTGATTGTTACTAGTTCTATTCAGTAAATTTAAATTGAAAGTTACTTTTCTCAGTTTCAAGTTATTTCAGTGAGCATTCTGTTTTTTTTTTACTTTAAACGAAGGGTACCAACAATTTTGTCCATGTGTGCATATACATTGTATGTTTTGGGGTCTCTTCTTTTTGGCTCATCCATAAATTATTTCCTGCATTTGTTTTTCAGGATATTTACACATGTATACAAATTTACTTTTTAACTCTATTTAATAAAAGACGAGTTTCTCCTTTTTTGCAAATACCTTGGTCATTACACGTTTTTTTGTTTTATTGTTTTCTATACACTAAATACAAAATAATTGTTAAAACCATATTATGACTTTAAGAGCAGTGTAGGTTGGAATTAACCATGTTTAAAAAACATGTATCACATTTACACATAACATACAAAATCCAGGGTTATTAGTTATTGATTAGATGAGAATGATTGATCATACAAGGATTACACAAGAAAGCCGTCATAAAATCATAGCATGGAATAAAAACACTAGTTACAGTAGTTGTCAGAATGTGCAGAATACAATATTTTGATTTTAAGTGGCAATTCACAGTCTTCATGTAAATAACTTTGCCACAAGTATTGAATGATATTTTACAATGAAGCTACTTTTTGAAATGTCGGTTTTATTAGATTACAGTAGTTAACTATGAAGATATTAGTGATTAGACAAAGCGTCTGGACTATAGACATCGTCACCTTTAAAGGCTGCTGACAGCAAAACTGAAATATGTATCATTAGTCAAGCAATAACTATATACTGTAATTATTCTTTGACATTTGTACACTAAAGGACAACAATGTAAAATGAAGACACCAACTTTAACGGCAGCAATTAATACCTGTAAGAAGCAGTGCAGTCAGATAACTATGAGGCTGCATGAATTAAAGAACAGAACTTTAAATGTCAGCCAGTGTCCACTGAAATTATATATTGTATTGTACCGTTTTATACTATTACTAACATACTGATGTTACTTTATTGTGAAAGAAATGGAAAATGAGATGTGATGTCAAATTAAAATGTGATCATTGATTTGAGTTTAAATTGCCATAATTTGCAAAAGATGTAGCAAATAAAATAGAAACACAGGCGGTTTTGTATAACTACATAATTGAAGGGCTTTTCCCACAATTACAACTTATCAGATGTCCACAAATACAATGTATCCCCTATCCTGTTCTACTACTGGGGTCCACACCAATCACAGAAATGGGATTATTGTGCCCCTGATTCAGTGGAGCAGTGGTTGAACATGCTCTATCTCTCGATTCTTTGTCTGTGGAAAAGGCAATAATATACTAGATATTTTTGCTACATAATTTTGCTATCTTTGTCAATCCTATAGAAAATGAGGGGTGTGGAAGCTGGCATGTTCAACCACTGTTCCATTAAGAACAGGAGACACTGAACTACTGTTCTCTAAATGGTGGATGTGCCAGTGGTGGGACCTCCATTTTACTAAAATCCACATTTACCAATATGCATTTCTTTGTAATTTGCTTTTGAGTGGATTCAGCTATAGCCATAAACTGGATTCAGCAAAAGCCATAACTGAACAATAAAAGAACATCAAAATTTTTGCTGGCGCATAAGCAGAATCCCCCCCCAGCTTAGTCAAACACAGAAGTCTATGCCTAACACGAGTGGTGGTGATCTGAAGATGCAATGAGGACCAAATGGGTGACGGTGAGAAGTGTAGGGCCTGGAAAGGGGAGCAGTGACTATAAAGATATTTTTTATTTTTTACATATAACGTGTATTATGCTCTGGGGTCTGGAGAGAATCTAGACCATAATAAGGGACATTCAGTTAATGGAGAATAAGTTTTTTGCACCTCAAATTTCCCAGAAAAATCTGCACGAACAGGCAAATGTAAATCTTGTCTCATCCATTCATTTTTAATACACATATGTATAAATACATAGAGCACATGCACACATATACAGTTGAAACCAGAAGTTTACATACACTATATAAAAAGACACATATGCATGTTTTTCTAAATATCTGACATGAAATCAGAATAAACCTTATGTCAATTAGGATTACCATCATTGTTAATATTTGCCAAATGCCAGGATAATGAGAGAGAGAATGTTTTAAGGCATTTTTATTACTTACTGCAAAGTCAAAAGTTTACATACATTTCATTAGTAGAGTTGAGTGAGTATGCTCTGTCCGAGTATGCTCTGGCCGAGCTCCGAGTCTATAGCTGCTCGGTGATAAGGTTAAATCGCTCCCATGTGCATGATTTGCAACTGTTTGACAGTTTTATTACATGTGAGGAATGTGTAAGAAATAGACATTCCTCACATGTAATAAAACTGTCAAACAGTCACAAATCATGCACACGGAGCGATTCAACCATATCACCGAGCTGCTATAAATACTCGGAGCTCGGCCCGAGCATACTCGGCGAAAGGGTTAATAGAACATACTCGCTCAACACTAATTTAGTGTTTGGTACCATAGCCCTTAAACTCAATGACTTGGGTCAAACATTTGGGATATCCTTCCACAAGCTTCTCACAATAGTTGGTCAGAATTTGGGCCCATTCCTCCTGAGAAAATTGGTGTACCTGATCCAGGTTTGTATGTCGCCTTGCTCGCACCAGCCTTTTCAGCTTTGCCAATAAATTTTCAATAGGATTGAGATCAGGGCTTTGTTATGGCGACTCCAAAACATTGACTTTGTTATCCTTAAGCCACTTTGTTACCATTTTGGATGTATGCTTTAGGTCATTGTCCTTTTGGAAGACCCATTTCCACCCAAGCTTTAACTTCCTGTTTGATGTCTTAAGATGTTGCTTCAGTATTGCCACATAATCTTCATTTCTCATGATGCCATCTATTTTGTGAAGTGTACCAGTCCCTTCTGCAGCAAAACAACCCCACAACATGATGCTGCCACCCCTGTGATTCACAGTTGGGATGGTGTTCTTAGGCTTCCAAGCTTCTCCCTCTTTCCTCCAAACGTAACGATGGTCATTATGCCCAAAAAGTTCAATTTTAGCTTCATCACACCACATGACATGTCTACAAAAATGAAGGTTTTTGTTCCTGTGTGCATTTGCAAACATTAATCTGGCTTTTTTATGTTTCTTTTGGAGTAATGGCTTCTTCCTGGCAGAGTGGCCTTTCAGCCCATGTTGATACAGTACTCGTTTCACTGTGGTTATTGACAGAATCTTACCAGCTTCTGCCATCATCTTCATAAAGATCTTTTGCTTTTGTCCTTGGGTTGATATGCACATGTCGGACCAAAACACGTTCATTTCTGGGACACAGAACCTGTCTCCTTCCTGAGCGATATGATGGCTGGACATTCCCATCTTGTTTGTACTTGTGCATAATTGTTTGTACAGATGAATGAGGCACCTTCAGGTATCTTGATATTGTACTCAAAGATGAGCCAGACTTGTGCAAGTCCACAATTCTCTTCCTGATATGTTGGCTAATTTCTTTAGACTTTCCCATGATGCTACACAAAGAAAGTGTGTTTCAGGTGTGCATTAAAATACATCCACAGGTGTGTCTCTAATTAATGTGACATGTAGAAGTAGTGCTGTTGCTTTAAAAGCATTCAGCAACTATTATAAATAACACAAGCACATGAGACAGGAAGTGTTGTACTCCAGAAGCATCCAGCAACTAGAGGGGTTAACACAGTCACAGGAGAAGGGGAGTGTTTTAGCAGAGCCCCACGGGGATTGTGGGGAAATTGTTTACTGTCTGGCCGGAGCCGAAGAGAAAGGTGGCTTATGATCTGTATCTCACAGAAGGCAAGGGAACAGAATTTTACATCAGGAGGGAAGCTAAACAAATGTCAGTTAGACTCCCTGAGCTAAGAGTGTGGAGTATTATCAGCCAGGAAGATAAGGACTGGAAGGAAGCCTGTCATAGATATCATCTCCCTCATCACACCCCCCCCTCCATCTCCATGCAGAATAAAGAGTGCTGTGTACTATTGAGTCCTTGTGAAGGAAAAGCCTGTGATTGTAAATGCATCAAAACTGTGCTGTACTAGGCTACCGGATAATAGGCTGAGTACTGCTGTGCTGCAAAGGATACAGTACTGTTATTACTGGAGCCTGTTGCTCAAAGAGACATTTGCATTGCATTGGCCGTGCCTCATTAAATGTTACTGTTCTACCATTTATGAAGACTCTTGTCAGATGTGTCTGGTCAGCAACTGAATCTATTGTGCGCCTGAGAGAAGCTGCAGCCTATGGTCGCCCTGAGTAACGGTTCACCCAGGATTCCAACGAATTCATGTAACCGGTCTCGGCCCTATCTGAACTTAGCCGGCGTGCATGTAACATTAACTCAGATGTTGCCAAAAAACTATCAAAAGCTTCCAAACACATCACATCATCATATGGACAGTCCAGAATTGTTTAAAGGCATAGTAATCTTAGTGTATGTAAACTTTTGACTTCGCACTAAGTAATAAAAATGCCTTAAAACATTCTCTCTCTCATTGTTCTGGCATTTGGCAAATATTAAAAATTATGGTAATCCTAATTGACCTAAAATGGGAAAGGTCTATTCTGATTTCATGTCAGATATTGAGAAAAACATGCATATGTGTCTTTTTATATAGTGTATGTAAACTTCTGGTTTCTACTGTATCTACACAGAGCACAAAAACACACATGTACATACACAGAGCACATACAAACACAAAGCTCTGAAATTTTGCTTGGTCTTCCAGACCTTATCTTGACCTCCACTGTTCCTTTTAACTGTCATTTCTTAATTATATTTCAAACTGAGGAAAGGACAACTTGAAAATGCTTTGCTATCTTCTTATAGCCTTCTCCTGCTTTGTGGCCCTCGACAATTTTCATTTTCAGGCTGCTAGGCAGCTGCTTAGAAGAACCCATGGCTGCAGTTCTTTGGCACACGGTTAGAGAAGGCTGGGTTTTTATAAAGCTGGGAAATTTGCATCACCTGGCCTATCCTAACGATGATAGTGAACAAGCCATAACCCTAACAGGCTAACTAAGGTCTGAAACTCCTTCTTCTTGACCTGTCCTCTGCTTTCGATACTGTTGACCACTGCCTCCTACTACAGATCCTCTCTTCCTTTGGCGTCAAAGACCTTGCCCTATCTTGGATCTCCTCATACCTTTCTAACCGCACATTTAGAGTCTCCCATTCCCACACTACCTCTTTACCCCGCCCCCTCTCTGATGGAGTCCCTCAAGGCTCTGTCCTAGGACCCCTACTCTTCTCAATCTATACCCTTGGCCTGGGTCAGCTCATAAAATCCCTTGGCTTCCAGTACCATCTGTACGCTGATAACACCCAGATCTAACTCTCTGGCCCAGATGTTACCCTTCTGCTGTTCAGAATCCCAGCATATCTAGCAGCCATATCCTCCTTCTTCTCCTCCCGCTTCCTCAAGCTCAATGTGGACAAAACTGAACTCATTATCTTTCCCCCATCTCGCACATCTTTCCCACCTGATCTTTCCATCACAATAAATGACATCACTCTTTCCCCTGTACCAACAATCCGCTGCCTCGGAATAACCCTTGACTCTGCCCTGTCCTTCAAGCCCCACACCCAAGCTCTCACCACCTCCTGTTGCCTCCAGCTCAAAAATATTTCCAGAATCCGTCCTTTCCTCAACCCTCAATCTACTAAACTGTTTGTCCATTCCCTCATCATCTCCCGCCTTGACTACTGCAACATCCTCCTCTGTGGCCTACCTGCTAGCACTCTCGCACCCCTCCAGTCCATCCTTAACTCTGCTGTGCAACTGATCCATCTCTCGCCTCTCTACTCCTCTGCTACCACCCTTTGCAAATCCCTTCACTGGCTCCCAATTGCCCAGCGTATCCAGTTCAAACTACTAACACTGACCTACAAAGCCATCCCTAACCTCTCTCCTCCGTACTTCTCTGAACTAATCTCCCGATATATTCCCTCACATAATCTCCGGTCCTCACAAGACCTCCTTCTCTGCTCCACACTTATTCGTTCCTCACGCAATCGCCTCCAAAATTTCTCCCAAATATCCCCCGTTCTATGGAATTCTGTGCCTCAACACGTCCGATTATCCGCCACACTTGGATCCTTCAGACGGAACCTGAAAACCCATCTCTTCAAACAAGCTGTCAGCCTGCCATGAACTTGCTTGCTGCCACCTCAACAACACTGGAGCTACTGCAACCCCTCAACCTACTGTCTCCTTTCCCATTCCTGTAGAATGTAAGCCCACAAGGGCAGGGTCCTCTTCCCTCTGTACCAGTCTATCATTGTTAGTTTGTTGTAAGTGATATCAGTATTTTGTATGTAACGCCTTCTTATGTACAGCACCATGGAATCAATGGCACTATATAAATAAATAATAATAATAGACATATATGAATACACAAAGCATATACTAACATATGTATACACAGAGCACATGTATGCATTGCTGAGTACATTTCTACCTAGTTATTTTATTTAATTGTACATTCTTACTTAATTATTTTATTTATCTTTCCTACAGGCCATGAATTTATTACATTACTGTATCTATATCTGTGCTTGTTATTCACATTGTGGTTAAGATATACATTTTGAGGTATAGGGTTACTAGAGGGAGCAGTTTCAGGACTGCTGAATAGTTAATTAATTACAGGTGGGAGTACGTAATTAAGAGAGGTGTAAGATGCTTTTTGGTCGTTATAGGAAGCGATTGATTGCAGTTATTTATTCCAAAGAGTGTGCAACCAAATATTAAGTTGAGGATGCCAACAATTTTTTTCAGCCCATTTTTGGGGTTTTGTGTGAAATTATGTCCAATTTGCCTTTTTTCTCAGTTTTTTGTGTTCCAATACACACAAAGGAAATAAACATGTATGTAAGAATGTGTAATTGCAATAATTTTCTGGGAGAAATACTTCATTTTCTGGAAAAATTGCAGGGATGAGATGGTCCTCACATTTCAAGGTCCTAACTAGAGATGAGCGAACCTTTCAAGGTTCGGTTCGGTTCTGATCGGTGAACTTCCCGATGTTCGCCGAACAATTCACAGAACAGTTCATCGAGCATATCCGAACCCTATTGAGTTCGATGAGAGGCAAAACCAAACACAGACAAGACCTTCAAAGGGGCCCAAAAGCTGCCAAAACAGCACAAATTAGGGACAGACACCAGGAAAAGTGGTATCAATTGACTCACAGTCGAAATTTTATAGTGGCACAGCAGCAGTCAACCATGGGCCATGCCTGAGGTATCAGGGTTTGGGCCATCATTTACGCTTTGAATTTAACTTCAAATTAAGATGAGGTGGGTGAAGAACCAGTGTAGGCCTGCTGTGCTGGGAGCCCTGATACCACATGCAACAGCTGAATTTGCTTTTCTTC
Source organism: Phyllobates terribilis (assembly GCF_046119375.1). NCBI lineage: Eukaryota > Metazoa > Chordata > Amphibia > Anura > Dendrobatidae > Phyllobates > Phyllobates terribilis. The sequence goes on from NW_027362771.1 coordinate 253,015,594, forward strand.
TCAGCCACACTCAGGTGGCACAAATTTCAGTTTTGTAGACTACTATTGCTAGAAAAATGTAAGGATGGTAACACAAGTAGTTGACTGAAAGTAAGTGCAGGCCTGCTGGTCTGGGAGCCCTACTGCTAAAGGCAACAAACATGAAGGAGACCCAAGTTTGAGCGCAAACACTTCCAAAAATTAGGGGCAGACACCACTAAAGTGGCATCAATTTCACCAGAGTAGAAATAGTATAATGGGGCACTGACACCCCTTCCACTGCAGGCAACCCACCAGATGGAGAGCCAACTAGTAGTCTCTACATTTCAAAAAAATATTGCCACACACCACTAAAGTGGCATCAATTTCAACAGAGTAGAACTAGTATAATGGAGCACTGACACCCCTTCCACTACATTCAACCCACCAGATGGAGACCCAACTAGGAGTCTCCACATTTCAAAAAATTATTGGTAACATCAGCAGCAGTAGCAACAGCAGGCACAGAAGCCACGACAAAGATGTCACAGACTGCAGTAATGCAAGATCAATGCTGCACACTAAAAACTACACAATCGCCCAGTCTGTACAGTCTGTGATTGGGGTGCAAAAGTCCTAGGAGATCCATGACTTGTTCATCTTGATGAAAGTTAGGCGGTCTACACTTTCAGACTATAAAAGGAGGGGGAGACACAGATATAGGCATGTCATGCCCTTCTAAAATCCAAAAAGTGAGAAGCCGACACGGTCAGTCCGTTCCTGCCCGTGCCACCTCCGTGTCGCCGGGTTTGTGCCAGAGCCGCGGTGGACCCTGACGGCCAGCCCCCCTCTCCCAATACTGGTGCCTGTCCGCTGGTGGGTCGAGCCCCCCCGCGGTGGGGGGGGGAGTAACATCTGCAGAAGAAAGACCATCTTCCAGCCAAACTGACATGTCGACTTCTTTTCGTGGACAATGTGATACGATCCCTTTGTTACGGACACGCCCATCGCTACAAATTCCAGATGAGGCACAAAAACAGCAGGTGCTTCAGCGGATATCAAGTGCTCCTTTAAGTGGGTTCTCCTCCACCTCAATTTCAACATCACAAATACTCCAGTCCTCAGAGGTGTCACCCCAATCGCACTTGCTTCCTCACAGCTCCCAAGTCTCCAGCTGCCCGTCTGAGTATGGGGTAACACAGATGGTTGAGTCTGCAGAGCTGTTTACTCATACTATAGCCTGGGAAACGGAGGTCTGCTCCAGAGCTTCTGTTAATCCAGATGAGGAAATGATCTGCACTGATGCCCAGAATCTTTATAAGTCGGATCCAGGACCAGATGAAGAAGGTTCTGAGCATAATGTAGACCCTCGTTCCCAAACTGTAACTCCTGTTGGTGGAGACAATGATGAAGACGATGATGAGACTCAAATACCTGATTGGTGGATTGAGAAAGATGTGGTGTGCTCGGTAAAACAAAAACAGCAGACATGTCCACTTCCATAACAGCTGATGGGCTTTCACTCACCCCGACTGTAGCATGTAAACAAGTGGACGTTCTGCGGCCGGAGACCAGTGTGAGAACACTTGGATTGGTGATAGTGGAAGAAGCAACAGATGCGGTTGATGGGGCGTCCGGTGGTTGGTGAGGCCCACTAGTCTGCATTTTAGCGCAGTGAGATTCCCAGACTAACGCATGTTGATCGTGTATGTGCCGTTCATGCATGTACAGTGACAAGCAAAAGGGAACAATGTTTTGAAATTTTGACTTTCAGGCTCCATAGCTCACCATCCACTACTGATTCCAACGTGAGACTATCATCATTTTATAGAAAATCATCTTGGCTATCTCATACATAAATTTGACTTGACGTATGCTTTGTAATAGTGAGATTACAGACGTCCATGCAAGCACAATGAGATGCACATTACACAAGTCTGGAAAAGTGGCCCTAAAAAAGGTGAAGAAGCCTAGACTTCAATATCGTCATAAGGAATGTTGGCTCGAGTTTGCAAAAAAGTACGAAAAGTGGACAGTGGAAGATTGGAAACAGGAGATTTGGAGCAACTAGATGAAAGTCAATAGACTAGGCTATGATGGGTGCAAATGGATCTGGAAGAAACAAGGGAAAAGGGGGCTAACGGATCTAGAAATTGAAGGAACCGTCAAGTTCTGTGGAGGAAGCCTGATGATATGGTGTTGTTTCACAGCCAAATGCGTTGGGTACTTGACCAGAGTTGATATGTGAGTATCCTACAAGACGAGTTACTTCATACACTTGAGTACTATGGGAATGAAAAGGATGACAGTGTTCCAGCAGGACAACAACCCGAAGCATACATAGAGATTGGCAAAGAAGTGGTCCAATAACATTGATGAAGACATGCTGGATTGACCCCCACAGTACCTCACCCCAATCGAACACTTGTGGGTAGAGTTGATGAAAAAGCTTTATATATACCCAAGTGAGTGAGTCGACCAGTATGCAACAACTTTGGGAACATATAGAAGAGACCTGAGATTAGATTTCAGTTGAGACATGCTTGAATCTGATAGAGAGTTTGCCCAGAAGGATTCAGGCAGTGTTGAAAGCCAAAGGTGGATTTACAAAATGCTAACAAAATAATAAAAATTAAAATTGAGATTTTTAGGAGCAAAACAGAAACAATGCTGTGACATGACAAGAATATGCATAACTAATCATATGCTAAATAGTTGCAAGTCAAATTTATGTATGAGATAGCCAAAATGATTGTCTATCAAAAAGATGTTAGTCTCACATTCTCTTACGGGGCCGGGTGGTGGAACCTCTGTGCCGAGGTGCAAGGAGGGACCCAGAGGGGCGTGACTAAGTATCCACCCGAACCGACCCTGGTCGTACGGCAGAAAACGACACCGTGACCAGGGAGGATCCGGGCTGAGGGACCAGGTGCTACTCTGGGGACGACCTTGTAAGAGAGCAGGTGGCTCCCACGGGTCAGATGGCTGGGACTGACCGGTATGGCGGATGGACACGGCAAGCAGGCAGAAGTCTCTGGTAGCTGGCAGGTGGTCACAGTTCGAGAAAGCAGGGCAGGTAACAGTCTTTAGGTTTACCAGGAAGATGGTCACAGCAAGTGACGGCAGGGTCTCCAGGCAGGCTGGCAGGAAACAGGCAGGTGCTCCCAGGTGAGCGGGCAGATAGACGAGGCGGGTAACTGGCAGGTAACTGGTGGGTGCTCCCAGGTGAGCAGGCTGACGGACACAGCAGGTAACAGGCGGGTGCTCCCAGATGAGCGGTCTGACAGACGAGGCAGGAACAGTCAGGTAACTGGTGGACGCTCCCAGGTGAGCAGTCTGACAGACGAGGCAGGTAACAGGCAGGTAACTGGTGGACGCTCCCAGGTGAGCGGTCTGACAGACGAGGCAGATAACAGGCAGGTAACTGGTGGACGCTCCCAGGTGACCTGTCTGACAGACAAGGCAGGTAACAGGCTGGCAGGCTGGACGAGGAGTCAGGCTAGCAGCGGAACCTGAGGGCTGAAGCACAGGTGAGACACAGTGCAAACAACTTTGCTCGGGCACCTCCATTTTGGAGGAGGTGCCTTATATATGGGAAGTCCTCCGGCAATTGGCCGGGGACTCCTTAGGACGACGCGCGCGGCCCCTTTAAGAGAGGGGGAGCACGCGCGCGCGCCCTAAGCACAGTGCCCGGGAAGGAGCGCGCGCCGGCAGCAGCTAGGGAAGGAGCGCAGGAGGACGCCGCGTGCTCAACAGGAAGGTGAGAGGGACGGCGTCTCTGCCTAGCAGGAGGCAGAGACGCCGATGCTACAGTACCCCCCCCTTTAGGCCCCCCCTTTTTTAGGCCAGAGAGAAATTTCTCAAGGAGAAGCGGAGCGTTGATGTTCTCCCTGGGTTCCCAAGTTCTTTCCTCAGGACCAAATCCCTTCAAATCCACCAGAAAAAAGGTTCTCCCGCTTACCCTCTTGGTGGCCAGGATACTGTCCACTTCAAAGACGTCCTCAGCAGAAACCGGAGTAGGAGGAGTACCTGGATTGTCGGAAAAAGTGTTAAGGACAATGGGTTTGAGGAGGGATACGTGGAAGGAGTTGGGAATGCGTAGGGTGGCCGGGAGTTTTAATTTGTAGGTCACTGGGTTAATTTGCCTGAGAACTTCGAAGGGTCCGATGAACCGAGGGCCCAACTTGTAGGAGGGTACTTTGAGCCGCACATATTTGGAAGAGAGCCAAACCTTGTCTCCCGGACGAAATTGAGGTGGATCCAGACGTCTCTTATCAGCAAATCTCTTCATCCGCTCGGAGGACAGAAGAAGAGCGGACCTGGTATTCTCCCAAATAGTAGAAAACTCGCTGACAAGAGACTCTGCGGCAGGGTTGTCCACAGAAGCGGAGACAGGAACTGGAATCCGGGGGTACTGGCCATTGACAATAAAGAACGGGGATTGGGAAGAGGATTCGCTCTCATGATTATTATAAGAGAACTTGGCCCATGGTAGGAGATCCACCCAATCCGAATGGTGGGCATTAACGAAGTGCCAGAGGTAGCTGGTCAGGATCTGATTGATTCGCTCCACTTGACCATTGGACTGTGGGTGGTAAGCGGAGGAGAAATCCAGGGTGACGTCTAGCAGCTTACATGTGGCTCTCCAAAAGCGTGAGGTGAACTGAACCCCACGATCCGACACGATGTGGAGGGGTAGGCTATGGAGACGGAAGATATGGCGGATAAAGTCTTTAGCCAGCTCGGGTGCAGATGGGAGACCAGGCAGGGGAATGAAGTGGGCCATTTTAGAAAAGCGGTCAACGACCACCCAAATGACTGTACAACCGGCAGAAACAGGAAGATCGGTGATAAAGTCCATAGCAATGTGCTGCCATGGAGCAGCAGGCATGGGCAGGGGCAAGAGATGGCCAGCTGGTAGATGTCTGGGAACTATGTTACGGGCACAGGATGAACAGGCCCGACGAAGTCTACAACGTCCTTACGCAGGGTAGGCCACCAGTAATGCCGGGAAATGAGCTGGAATGTCTTCTTTTGGCCTGCATGGCCAGCTAGTTTAGAAGAATGTCCCCAGCGAAGAACCCTCTCCCGATCTGATACTGCTACAAATGTCTTACCGGGTGGAAGACGAGTCAGATCCAAGGGGGCCACATTCATCACCTTGGAGGAGTCAATGATGTGCGTAGGCTCCTCCTCTAGATCGGAGGACAGGAAGGACCGGGACAAGGCATCAGCTTTGACGTTCTTGTCCGCCGGGGCGGAAATGAAGAATGAAGTCGAAGCGGGCAAACAACAACGACCACCGGGCCTGGCGAGGATTGAGTCTCTGGGCATTTTGGAGATATGCCAGGTTTTTGTGATCCGTGTAGATGATTACCGGGTAGAGAGCCCCTTCTAGCAGATAGCGCCACTCCTCCAGTACTAATTTGACGGCTAGCAATTCACGGTCTCCTATGGAGTAGTTGCGCTCAGACGAGGAGAAGATTTTGGAAAAGAAGCCGCAGGTTACCATTCTCCCGGTAGAAGATTTTTGGGTGAGTACAGTTCCGGCTCCGGAGGAGGAGGCATCAACCTCCAGGTAGAATTGTTTATTATAGTCCGGACGATGCAGGACGGGGGCAGAGGCGAAGGCTCTCTTTAAGGAAAGGAAGGCCTCCTTGGCTTCAGGTGACCATACCTTGGGATTTGCCCCCTTACGGGTAAGCGCAGATATGGGAGCAGTTCGGGACGAGAAGTGTGGGATGAAAAGACGATAGTAATTAGCGAAGCCCAGGAATCGCTGTACCACCTTCAAACCTTCTGGACGGGGCCATTTTAGAACAGAAGAGAGCTTCTCCGGATCCATTTGTAGACCTGTCTGGGAGATAACATAGCCCAAAAATGGGAGGGAGGTCTGGTCGAAGAGGCACTTCTCGTATTTGGCATAGAGGTGGTTCTGCCGGAGCCTAAGCAGGACCTGACGAACATCCCTCCGGTGTGTGAGGAGATCCGGAGAGAAGACCAAGATATCGTCCAGGTAAACCACTACGCAGGAGTACAAGAGGTCACGGAAGATGTCGTTGACCAGCTCTTGAAAGACAGCGGGGGCGTTACAGAGACCAAAGGGCATCACAAGGTACTCATAGTGACCGTCCCGGGTATTGAATGCTGTCTTCCACTCGTCTCCTTGACGGATACGGACCAAGTTATATGCCCCTCGAAGATCCAGCTTGGAGAAGATCCTGGTGCCCTTGAGACGGTCAAACAATTCGGAGATGAGCAGCAGGGGGTATTTGTTTTTTATATTGATTAGATTGAGTCCTCTGTAGTCAATACAGGGACGTAGCGAGCCGTCTTTCTTTTTGACAAAGAAGAATCCTGCTCCAGCCGGGGAGGTAGATTTTCGGATAAATCCCCTTGCCAGATTCTCCTCAATGTATTCAGACATGGCCCGGGTTTTGGCCGCAGACAACGGGTAGATACGCCCATGGGGAGGAGTGGCGCCAGGTACCAGGTCAATCGGGCAGTCATATGGCCTATGGGGTGGCAACGTCTCTGCTTCCTTTTTACCGAAGACGTCCGCATAGGGCCAGTATGGAGCCGGGAGACCGGGAAGATTAGCTGGAGTAGGCGGAGGGCGAGCTGGGCGGACCGGAACCAGGCAGGTCCTATGGCAGTCTGGACCCCACCGGAGTACTTCGCCGGATCGCCAGTTCAATACGGGTTCATGTGTCTGGAGCCAAGGTAGACCTAGCAACAGGGAGTGAGAGAGTCCAGATAGCACATGGAAGGAGATCTTCTCAGAGTGCAGCATTCCCACCTGCAGAGTTAAGGGTTCACTGACGAGCAGGATGGGTACTGGAAGGAGTTTACCATCCACGGAGGCAACTGACAAAGGTTCAGTGAGAGGCTTGGTGGGAATACGGTATCTCTCAACTAAGGACTGGGAGATGAGGTTCCCAGCCGCTCCAGAGTCCAGGTGAGCGTTTTCGAAGTGCCGATCCTCTCCCCAGGAGAGAGAGACAGACAAAGTCAGGGAGGGAGAGGACTTACTTTTGTCTAGGACGACCTCTCCGAGCGATCCTAGACACCGGCGTTTCCCGGCCTCTCCGGGCAGGAACGGATCAGGTGCACCTTGCTGCCACAATAGAAACAGCTCCCCTCGGCCCGGCGTGACTCCTGGCGGGATTTGACCAACTTGATCTGGTCGACCTGCATGGGCTCGGGTGAGTGCGCCCGGGGAGTGACTGAAGAAGAGACAGGTCTCTGGAAGTTAGGAGCAAGGCGGGGAAACTTTCTCTCCTGGGTGGTTTCCTTGGTACGTTCCTGGAACTGGATGTCAATCCGGGTAGCAAGTGACACTAGGTCGTCCAGGGTGGTAGGGATGTCCCGACCGGCAAGTTCATCTTTAATCCGACCGGAAAGACGCTCCCAGAAGACGGACAGCAGGGCCTCATTATCCCAGGCAAGTTCAGAAGCGAGGGTACGGAACCGTATGGCATATTGGCCTACGGTGAGACTCCCTTGGCAGAGACGTAGCAGAGAAGAGGTTGATGAGGTCTTTCGTCCCGGTTCATCGAAGACTTTCCGGAAAGCAGTGAGGAAAGCTGACAAGTTGGATACTAGGGGATCCCCTCTCTCCCACAGGGGATTTAGCCAAGCCAGTGCCTCTCCAGTGAGATGGGACATTATGAAAGCCACTTTGGCCTGGTCGGTGGTAAAGTGATGTGCCAAGAGTTCAAAGTGCAGGGTGCACTGGTTTATGAAGCCCTAAGCTTGAGCGGGGTCGCCTCCGAAACGAGGAGGTGCAGAAAGCCGGGGTCCAGAGCAGGATGCCATGGTATTGATGGGGTGCGAGTCGTGCAACTAGCGGTGGTTGTAGGTGGAGCAGTCAGTGTGTCCAGGCGGGAGTGGACATTCCGCAGGTGGTTCAGGATGGACTCCTGCTGGGATCTCTGATGGGAGACTTCCTGGTATAGGTCAGAGAGCAAGGGAGCTTGGCTGCCACTGGGTTCCATGGCCCGAGCAAACTGTTACGGGCCGGGTGGTGGAACCTCTGTGCCGAGGTGCAAGGAGGGACCCAGAGGGGCGTGACTAAGTATCCACCCGAACCGACCCTGGTCGTACGGCAGAAAACGACACCGTGACCAGGGAGGATCCGGGCTGAGGGACCAGGTGCTACTCTGGGGACGACCATGTAAGAGAGCAGGTGGCTCCCACGGGTCAGATGGCTGGGACTGACCGGTATGGCGGATGGACACGGCAAGCAGGCGGAAGTCTCTGGTAGCTGGCAGGTGGTCACAGTTCGAGAAAGCAGGGCAGGTAACAGTCTTTAGGTTTACCAGGAAGATGGTCACAGCAAGTGACGGCAGGGTCTCCAGGCAGGCTGGCAGGAAACAGGCAGGTGCTCCCAGGTGAGCGGGCAGACAGACGAGGCGGGTAACTGGCAGGTAACTGGTGGGCGCTCCCAGGTGAGCAGGCTGACGGACACAGCAGGTAACAGGCGGGTGCTCCCAGATGAGCGGTCTGACAGACGAGGCAGGAACAGTCAGGTAACTGGTGGACGCTCCCAGGTGAGTGGTCTGACAGACGAGGCAGGTAACAGGCAGGTAACTGGTAGACGTTCCCAGGTGAGCGGTCTGACAGACGAGGCAGGTAACAGGCAGGTAACTGGTGGACGCTCCCAGGTGACCGGTCTGACAGACAAGGCAGGTAACAGGCTGGCAGGCTGGACGAGGAGTCAGGCTAGCAGCGGAACCTGAGGGCTGAAGCACAGGTGAGACACAGTGCAAACACCTTTGCTCGGGCACCTCCATTTTGGAGGAGGTGCCTTATATATGGGAAGTCCTCTGGCAATTGGCCGGGGACTCCTTAGGACAACGCGCGCGGCCCCTTTAAGAGAGGGGGAGCGCGCGCGCCCTAAGCACAGTGCCCGGGAAGGAGCGCGCGCCGGCAGCAGCGAGGGAAGGAGCTCAGGAGGACGCCGCGCGCTGAACAGGAAGGTGAGAGGGACGGCATCTCTGCCTAGCAGGAGGCAGAGACGCCGATGCTACACATTCAAAGCAGTAGTGGATGGTGAGATATGGAGCCTGAAAGTCAAAAGTTCAAAACATTGTTACCTTTTTGCTTGTCACTGTAGTAATCAAATTATTAAAGTTTGTGCCTTTACTGAGTCCTTTTTTTACAAAGTTGGCAGATAAGGTGAGTTGCGTCATCCTTTGTGGTTTCAAAAAAGGCCCAGGCTAGGCAACCGTTGCTGCCCCTGTGAACTGCAGACCCACGACCACTGCTGGCCACAGCCACAGTTGTGGCTGAGGATGCAGTGCTTGTCATGGTTGCGTCACTCCGTGTCTGTGTGGGAGGCCACAACGTAACCTCCTCATCTTCCTTCTGCTCCACCTCCTCTGCTGAGCTACTCCGCTGCGTGCCTCTGGGTTCACACCAGGTGGGATCTACAACCTCATTGTCATCCTCTCTGTCCTCCCACTTCTCACCCTCTCACCTCCTCCTCTTCCTGCCCTCACAGCACAGTACAGTCCACATGCACCTCAGGAATCTGAGTCTCATCAGTATCACTTTCACCCCTGGGGATTAACGTCTGGGGACGAGGGTCTGGATTCTGCTCGGGCCCTACTTCGTCCAGCCCCGGATCCAACAGAGAAAAATTTTCTGCATCGGCGCAGATGCTTTCCTCCTCTTGACGCTGTGAATCTTTGGAGCAGACCTCTGATGCCCATGGCATAGAATGTGTGAACAGCTTTGCAGACTTTCCCATCTGTGGTTCCCCACAGTCAGTTGGGCAGTTGGAGAGTTGCGACACAGGGGGAAACAATGGTAATTGGGGTGCCGCCTCTGAGGACTGTACTGTGTGTGATGTTGAGGTTGAGGAAGAGGAGGAGAGGCCACTTGATGCAGCGCTTGCCATTCACTGAAGCACATGCTCTTTCTGGCCCTCATGTACAAGGCATACCACTATGCAGCTGCTAATAAAAAGGGATTGGAGTAGCCCTCCAGTAAAAGAAGTTGTCAGTTGTCTTTGGATAGGATGAGTCAGTGTTTGTTCAGTAGAGCTTTCACTAACATTAACACCTATCTCACATACACCTTGAACACCAAGCCTATTCCCCCTTCTACCACGACCTCGCTTTTTCCCACTCATGATGGATGTACCCTTCCCCTCTTTTAACCAGCTGTTTCACAACCCTAGGCCCAGACCTGTCAGTCACCTGTCACTAAAGTACCAATCAATATTTATTTGCTGAGACAGTGTGTCTGTAGCACGCTGGTAGCATAAAGAATTTAGATTTTCAAATGTGGGCTACTGCCTGGCCAAAAATATTACCAGCACAAAATATTTTTATGCACAAATGTGGCCTTGTTTCAGGACCACGCTAGTAGCACAAAGAATTTAGATTTTCAAATGTGGACTCCTGCCTGGCCAAAAATATTACCAGAACAAAATATTTCTATGCACAAATGTGGCCTTGTTTCAGGACCACGCTAGTAGCAGAAAATATTTAGATTTTCAAATGTGGACTCCTGCCTGGAGCACAATATTAGCGGAACAAAAGAGTTATATGCTGAAATGTGGCCTGATGTCTCTGGACCACAGAATTAGCAAAAAGGATTGATTTGCTGGAAGATCGATTTCACAGCCACACAGGATCCTATCTATTTGAACTAGCTGACTGACAATCAACCGACTAGCTAACTATCTCACTATCCAGTAACAGCAGCAGGAGCAGCCTCTCTGCGCTATTACACTGACAAAATGGCGCCAAAACATCATGTCCGCTCTTTATATGGAGAGGGACATTTGACTCCGGCAGCCAATGACCCACGCCCTTGTGTCTGGACGTTGTGGGTGATTTCTGCACCCTGATTGGCTGCCGGAATCTCCACGCATTAAGTTAAGAAAAAAAAAATTAAGAATAATAGTCTGCCACTCCATTGACCTCTCCCCACCCCCTCCTCTCACCAATCCGAATGTGCAATGTTCGTTCCAACTTTGAGATTGGCAAACGTTTTCGGAACAAGTTTGCTCATCTCTAGTCCTAATAGCCCAGACCACCCAACCAGCTCAACCTGAGTCAACAGGGCCGATAAGTCTTAGGCTTCTTCTTAAACTTCAGTGACAAACTGAGGAGGAGGAGTGGAAAAAGTGGTCAAGCTTGGGAGCTGAGTTCAGGGAAGATGGGCTATGAAAAAGGAGGGAAAAGCTTGCCTTCCTAAGACGTTGTATCCCCAGATGGCTGCGCCAGTGCATGGCCCATCCCAGGTTTCCAAAACGGATGTGTGGTTTTATAAAAACAACCTGGGTAGCCCCTGATTTAGCACCTTGGCAGTAAAATATGTCCAGTTATGCTTGGTGAGTGCTCAGCACAATGTAGGCCAATAGTAAAAACACCTAAGAAGAGCACACCCAAAAGTCAGTACCCTTTCTAAAGGATGCAAATAGGCTACATACACTTACGTAAAGTAGGTACTTATGAATATGTGTTGGTCTGCATTGATGAATGGGCAAAGGCATATCTGGTAACCAAGGCTACTGCAAAAAATACCGCTAAGAAACTCCTAGCTGAGATCGTCTGCAGGTATGGGATTGAGGTAATTGAGAGTGATAGAGGTACCCACTTCACTGCAGATGTCCTACAAGAGATACAAGTAGAGCAAGCCTTGCACATCCATCACCACCCACAGAGCAGTGGTAAGGTGGAGCGGCTGAATGGAACATTGAAAATGAAGATAAAGAAAGCAATGGCAGAGACAGAGAAACCCTGGACAGGGTGCTGACCACTTGCCTTGTTTTCTGTAAGACATACACTGAATAAAAAGACAGTATTGACACCCTTTGAGATACTTTTCGGGAGGACAGGGGATACTGGATTGTGTTTTCCACAGGTTCTTACTTTGAAGTATGATGATTTGTTCTGTTATGTGCAAAGTTTACACAATAACATCTCTGCACAAGCAGGTCTTTTCTTCCATTCCAGAAAAATGCGGTCTAGAAGGGACTAATGATCTAAAGCCTGGAGATCTGGTTATGGCAAAAAGACACGTCAAGAAATCCCTGAAGCCCAGATATGACTGTCCATGCCAAGTCATGCTGACTATGCCCACTTCCATGAAGTTAGAAGTAAGAGCCAATTGGATTCACGCCAGTCACTGTAAAAGACACATCCCACAAAAATGAGAACATATATCCTTTTATGTATCCTTTTGATAAAGATATATGGGTGGACCCAAGCCCAAATGGTGTTGGAAGTATCAAAATAATCTGACTTTTCGTAAAAAAAGGTATACGTTAATTCGACAAAGGGGGGGGTGGAGTAACCTTTCCCCTAGAGCTGGATATAAGTTTCATTTTGTGTACCAATTCTTCAGTAGTTCACAAAAGGACCCTTTTGTGGTTGTTGATAAATGTAGCCTGTTTAAAGTGGAATAATGAAACCTTTATTTTTCATGAAATTTTAGAAGTAGATTTTCATAAGATTATATTAGTAGAGACACCTGATTACAATTCCTCTCTTGACATGTCTATATTACAAAATAAATGAAATGAAAATAATCATATATTGGATCATAACCTCACTTTACAAGAAGCTGTAGTTTTTGCTAAAGATAAGCTAGTGCAATTGTCTTCATTTATATGTCATCTATGTAAACATCACTGGTATGATATTTTGCAGGATTTAGCCCTTCAGGAACTCAGATAGTCAATTACCTTTTCTAACCATTAGTAGTGATGTTTTGTATGTTTTATTCTAATAGTTAATAGTTCTAAAAGTGTTTTTCTTTTGTAAGATAAAGGCTGAATTTTCTAGAAGACCCCTTCTTGTGAGTTCAAAAGAAGCCTGAAATTATCTGATGTCCTGAATTTGGTGAAGAGTTAATAAGTCCGGCAGGGTGGATTAGCCCCTGAAGGACAGGCACAGAAACATTTCTAGTCTTCCAGAATCACAAAAGGAGGGAATTGCAGGAAATTATGATTCATTTTGTCTTCTCAGTCCCCATTTTATGTACTAAATATATCACGTAGGACCTCTACACAAACCCACCCTCTACACATTTTAAGTGCCTGAGAAACTGAATCAAACTCATACACCTAGACATATCTATCTCTAAATCCCAGAAAACAGTAGCTTGCTTTTTAGCATTAAGCCCTCTCTGTTCTCAGGTGTATATAAACGCAGCCCACATTTCATTAAAGCGGAATCTCTTGCTGGACACTGTGTGTGTGTGCTGTCTATTGATTCTTCAAGCTCATTCATCACATCTAGTGATGAGTGGACCCGTGGATGTTCGGACCTGGCAGGTTCTGCTGAACAACTATTAAAAGTTTTGTTCGGGTACTAGAACAGTACCAGAACCCAAACCCCATTCATGTGAATGGGGGGCCTGAACATCCGTGGTTTCCCATGCTGTCATCGGCATGACAGCATGGGAAATACTGGCTCTGATTGGCGGTAAGATCGATACAGCAGGTCAGAGCGCCGCGGGATCATGCTGTCAGATGTCAGCATGAGCCCACAGCTGTGACTGTGACCAGCGGTAAAAAGCTTACCGCTTGTCTCAGGCGTTGGCTGATGAGAGTACAACTCCCATCAGCCTACCTCTGCTGTCACTGATAACAGCGAGAGCAGGCACCACTGATAAGAGTAGTCATCAGCCGGCACCTGTGCTCAAAGTAAAAAACAAAAAAAAGTTAAAATTAATAAATAAATATTGAAATAAAAAAAAACACAGTTCTACTCACCTTAACACCTAATCCCTGAAGCCCTTGTCCCCTGTAGAAAATAAAAAATAAAAAAACACCACAATACTCACCTTAACGCCTAATCCCCAAAGTCCATGTCACCTGTAAAAGAGAAAAAATAATAAACCACCATAATACCCACCTATCTGCCGTAATCCATACTGTCCCAAGATGATCCAGATCACTTGTAGAGTAGTCATATCAGCTGATGTGACTGCTCTACATGACAGCCGGCTACACACTGACAGGAGCGTAATCGCTCCTGCAGTGTATAGCGCTGAGCTGCCATGAGAGAGTTCACAGGAGTTCATCAGCTGATGAGCTCCTGTGATCTCACTTATGGCACCACCGTAATTAAATTACCGCCAATTAGAGCCCGTGTTTGCCGCGCTGTCACACAGATGGCGGCACGGGAAACACTCGATGCTTGCGGTGCCGACCCGCACAATGACACAGACTTCCGGAGGACATCCATGTTCGGGGTACGTGCCCGAACACTAGATGTTCGGTACAGACCCCGAACTTTACTGTTCAGGTTCGCCCATCAATAATCACAACACCTCTATTCTGCCTTTGCACATCAACTCCAGTGGACCCGTTGCGCCCACAACCCCTTTCCCTGCAATTAATTCTGCAAGTCTTTTGGGATATGTCTCTACCAGCTTTACACATTTGAAGGCTGAAATTTTTACTTATTTTTCTTTGCAAACTAGCTTTAGCTCAGTGAGATTGAATCGACAGCGGCTGTGAACAGCAATTTTCAAATCTTGCACAGATTCTGAATGTGATTTACGTCTGGACTTTGACTGGGCCATTTAAATACATGACTAGGCTTTGATCTAAACCATTCCATTGTAGCCCTGGCAGTATGTTTAGGGTCGTTGTCCTGCTAGAAGGTGAACCTACGTCCCAGTCTCATATGTTTTGCAGCTTCTAACAAGTTTTCCTCCAGGATTGCCCTGTATTTAGCTCCATTCATCAGCTTCTCATCAACTCTGACCAGCTTCCCTGTCCCTGCTGAAGAAAAGCATCCCACAATATGATGCTGCCAACACCATCTTTGACAGTGGGAATGCTGTTTTCAGGGTGATGTGCAGTGTTAATTTTCGGCCCCATATAGCTTTTTGTACTTAGCCCAAAAAGTTCTATTTTGGTCTCATCTAATCAGAGCTCCTTCTTCCACATGCTAACTGTGCCCTCTATATGACTTTTTGCACACTGCAAATGGGACTTCCTATGGCTTGCTTTCAAAAACGGCTTTCGTCTTGCCACTCTTCCAAAATTACAGATTTATGGTGTATGTGACTAATAGTTGTACTGTGGATAGATTCTCCCACCTGAGCTGTGGATCTCTGGCTACTTCTCTAATTAGTGCTCTCCTTTCTTGAGATGTCAGCTTAGGTGGACAGTCATATCTTGGTAGGCTTGCAGTTGTGCTCCTTCCATTTTTGGATGATGGATTGAACAGTGCTCCATGAGATGTTCAGAGCTTGGCTATTTTTTTATAACCTAACCCTGCTTTACTCTTCTCCACAACTTTATCCCTGACCTGTTTGGCATGTTCCTTGCTTTTCACGATGCTGTTTGATTCCTAATGCTCTCAAACACACCTCTGGAGCCTTCACAGAACAGTTGTAGTTATACTGAGAATAAATTACCCACGGGTGGATTCAATTTAATAATTATGTGATTTCTGTAGGCAATTGGTCACTGTGGATTTTATTTAGGGGTATCAGACTACAGGGTGGTGAATATAAATGTATGTCACAATTTTTAGATTAACATTTTTTAAATAATTACAAAACCATGTATAATTTCCTTTACACTTCACAAATACGAGTTACTTTGTGTTGGTATAGCACTTAAAATCCCAATAAAATATATTAAAGTTGTGAGTGTAACGTAAAAAAACGTGGAAAGGTTGCTGAGGTATGAATACTTTTTCAAGACATCGCATATATTGTCACTATACATATGTTCTTATGAGATCAGGTATATACTTGTATATAAGCAGCACTGCACAAAGGTTTGAGGTGAAACAAATGCTAAAATGTTGAAATATAAGAATGCTTTCTAAAGCAAAAGTGTTCAGAGGTTATTTTATCTATTAACAAAATACAAAGTGAATAACCAAAAGAGAAGTTTAACCCAAACTTATATTTGCTTTGCCTTCAAAAAAGCATCAGAGTTTTAATTCTTCTAGTACACTTGCACAAAATGTGTAAAAAAACAATCAGCATGAAAGTTGTTCCAAAATGATATGGCAGCCACAAAACCCTGATTTTAATATCATTGAGTCTGTCTGAGATTACATGGATTACATGGAGAGACAAGGCTTTACACAAGACTACTTCCATGAAAGATCTGTGGTAGTTCTATAAGATGTTTAGAACAATCTCCCTGCTGAGGTTTCTTATTTTTCAAAAACTGTGTGCAAATTGATCTTTAGATACTGTTTTGAAGGTAACAGGTGGTCACATCAAATATTAATTTTATTTAGATTCTCTCTTGTTCATTTACTTTGTGTTTTGTTAATAAATAAAAATAAATGAACACTTCTATTTTTGCAAGCATCCTTACTTTTCAGCATTTGTTTCTCACCTGACTCAAACTTTTTCACAGTACGGTAGAACATCATCTAGGAGTGACAACAGCTCAGTTTAATAAAAAAAAAAAAACACCACACAATCTAAGCCAGACCTTTTTGACTAGCATCAGTGTCGGACCTTTAGGCTTTGGTCAGTATTTTTTCTCATGAGTGGGAGCCAAAACCAGGAGTGGGTGATAAATACAGAATTGGTGACTTGTTTCTATTATACCTTTTCTCTGATTGTTCCTCACCTGGTTTTGGCTCCCACTCCTGAGAAAAAATACTGACCGAATACTGATAGTGGGGCCATGGCCATAATATCTTATTTTGCCTCTTTTTCTCCCAAACATGATGCTGCTCTGCTGTTTAAAAGCCCTGTTCAAGCTCCTTTAGAAGCTTCTTGAGATCTGCCAGTGATCTAATGTGGTGACATCTGTCAATCTAATGGTCTGGCGAATATAGGATGTCCATTATTCTTCTGAATAGTCGTTGTGTGATAATATGTCTGAATAGTTGGCATGTAATATTACTGCAGCAGCCACAGGGAAATGGCAATCTTAGTGTTAATTTGAAATATTCATTTTTTTATTCACTTTAGCTTCCCAACAATACATTTTGTTCGTATATGATAATAAGTGATCATTCCAATCAATGCAAATGGAAGACACATTAATACTTTTTAGCTCTTACACTGAAATGAATATTAGGATATATTCTGAGGAGAATATACTGTGAAAATGTATAAAGGTACATGATGACAGCAGCTAAAATTATTCTACTAAAGCCAGTCAGACCATGCATTTCTGCATTTAAATATATGTTACCGCTCCATAGTGGAATGGAAAGATTATCACAAGACATGTCAAGAAATAAAACAGAGAGGATATTGTCATGAGGTGTGTTCCTGGAATACGTCCAGTTTATGCCACAATAATTGGTCACTGGGGCCATAGGCGGATTATAATGAGGGCAATCTGGGCTACCGCCCAGGGCCCCAGGGCTCCAGGGGGCCTGGGGCTCCGGGGGGTCCATTGCCAGAGTGCCCTCATTATAATATGTGCGGCACATACCGGTAGTCAGAGGTGGGGGGGCCCCCGGATCGCTCCCCCAGCAGCAGCGCACGGCGGCTACTTCTTCTTCGGCCCGGCCAGCACTGCACCTGTTAACTTTACTGTGTGCTGGCCCGGCCGCGTCACTGCTAGGAGACACGGCCCTGTGCACGGCCGTGTCTGCTAGTGTGACGTCATGCAGTGCGCGCTGCACTGCTGCACTGGAGAGGAGCTGGAGGACTGGAGCCAAGCCGGGGAATGGTGAGTGTGTGTGTGTGAGTGTGTGTGTGTGTGAGAGTGTGTGTGTGAGAGTGTGTGTGAGAGAATGTGTGAGAGTGTGTGAGAGTGTGTGTGTGTGTGTGAGTGATTGAGTGTGTGAGTGTGTGTGCAGGCAGATAGCATTGTGTGATGTCTGTTTATATGTATTTTTGTGTTTCAAATGTGTTTATGCGTGTATGTATATGTCTGTATATGTTTGTGGGTGTGCGTGACTGCGTGCGGCCTCCCGCTGTGTATAGATGGCTACATGCGGCCTCCTGCTGTGTATAGATGACTACATGCGGCCTCCTGCTGTGTATAGATGGCACCGGGCGGCCTCCTGCTGTGTATAGATGGCTACGTGTGGCCTCCTGCTGTGTATAGATGGCGCCGTGCGGCCTCCTGCTGTGTATAGATGGCGCCCTGCGGCCTCCTGCTGTGTATAGATGGCGTCCTGCGGCCTCCTGCTGTGTATAGATGGCGCTGTGCGGCCTCCTGCTGTGTATAGATTGCTACGAGCGGCCTCCTGCTGTGTATAGATGGTGCCCTGTGGCCTCCTGCTGTGTATAGATGGCGCTGTGCGGCCTCCTGCTGTGAATAGATGGCTATGTGCGGCCTCCTGCTGTGTATAGATGACTACGTGCAGCCTCCTGCTGTGTATAGATGGCACCGGGCGGCCTCCTGCTGTAAATAGATGGCTACGTGCGGCCTCCTGCTGTGTATAGATGGCTACGTGTGGCCTCCTGCTGTGTATAGATGGCGCCCTGCGGCCTCCTGCTGTGTATAGATGGCGCTGTGCGGCCTCCTGCTGTGAATAGATGGCTACGTGCGGCCTCCTGCTGTGTATAGATGACTACGTGCGGCCTCCTGCTGTGTATAGATGGCACCGGGCGGCCTCCTGCTGTGTATAGATGGCTACGTGCGGCCTCCTGCTGTGTATAGATGGCGCCGTGCGGCCTCCTGCTGTGAATAGATGGCTACGTGCAGCCTCCTGCTGTGTATAGATGACTACGTGCAGCCTCCTGCTGTGTATAGATGGCTACATGCGTCCTCCTGCTGCGTATAGATGGCTACGTGTGGCCTCCTGGTGTGTATAGATTGCTACGTGCGGCCTCCTGGTGTGTATAGATGACTACGTGCGGCCTCCTGCTGTGTATAGATGGCTACGTGCGGCTTCCTGCTGTGTATAGACGGCTACGTGCGGCCTCCTGCTGTGTATAGATGGCTCCGTGCGGCCTCCTGCTGGGTATAGATGGCTACGTGTGGCCTCCTGCTGAGTTTAGATGGCTACGTGCGGCCTCCCGCTGTGTATAGATGGCTACGTGCAGCCCCCCACTGTGTATTAGATGGCTACGTGCGGCCTCCCGCTGTGTATAGATGGCTACGTGTGGCCTCCTGCTGTATATAGATGGCCACGTGTGCTCAATATTAAGCCATACAATTAATGTAAGGCTATGTGCCCACGATGCAGAAATGCTCCGGATTTTTTTTTAGCGTTTCTGCATCTCCCTGGCAGAAAAAACGCATGCGGATTGTACATGGGGATTGTACATGCGGATTGTACATGCGTTTTTCCTGCCAGTGACAAGCGGAAGTGAAGCATTCTTCACATGCATTTCTGCATGCGGGTTGTCAAGCGCTTTCCAAGTGATTTTAGCATCACTTGAAAAAGTACTTGACAACTTGGTCACACTATATAAATCCATGCAACCGGCATGGATTTATATAGTGTGACCGTAAAAGAATGGTAAAAAATAAAAAATAAATATATAATTACCTTCTGATGGCCTGCCGACGTCAGGGGTCGCGTCACATGACTAAATTACGTCACCACAGGTCCTTTAGTCTACCGCGAGCTGCTGGCAAGCCAGGACGCATCGGATAAAGACACCGGGGGCCATCAGAAGGTAAGTATAGATTTATTTTTTATTTTATTCTTTTTTTTACAGGTTCTATGGTACCCGGGTTCGGAGGAGAGTCTCCTCTTCTCCAGACCCGGGTACCATCCGCACATTGAACCGCATGGAATCCGCATGTACAGATGCAGTGATGCGGAAAATAATTGGTAGTGCTGCGGATTTTTCCGCAATGATAATCAGCAGCAGAAATTTCCGCAGCATGTGCACAGCACATGCTTATTATCAGTGGGGAACATGGCAGACCTTCTACCATGCGTTTTTTAAGCGGAATTGCTGCTGCGGAAATGCTTAAAAAACGCATAGTGTGCACACAGCCTAAAAAAATTATTATAATCTATATATATAATCGTCTTATCCCGTCTGTCTGTCTGTCTTTCTGTCTGTCTGTCTGTCTGTCAGTCTTTCTGTCTGTCCAGGAAATCCCGCGTCGCTCATTGGTCCGGCCGCGGCCAATCAGCGACGCGGGATTTGAGAAAAAGATGGCGGCCGTTAGCGGTTCATCTGCCGGACGGAGGTCAGCGGCGATGCAGCCGGGAGAAGAGGCGGCGCGAGGCGCTCATCTCCGGGCCGATAGCAGCAGAAGTATCCCGACCGGCGGCGGCGCCGCTGACCTCCATGCGGCTAGGGTGTCAACGGAGGACCGGGGAGCGGCGCTGCCGTCGGGATACTTCTGCTGCGAGCAGCCGCTCATCTCCCGGATTCTCGCAGCGGAAGTAGCCGCACAGGCAGCGACGCTCCCCGGTCCTCACCAATACGATTCCGCTCCCCAGTCCTCACCAATACGATTCGCTGATTGGTCGCGGCCGGAGGCCGGTGCTTAAACAGCGGTGTTTAAATTTTGCGCCAAGATCACTGATTGGTGGCGGCCGCTGTTTAAATTTTGCGGTCAAATCGCTGATTGGTCGCGGGTAGCGTCCGCGACCAATCAGCACAGCAGTGTTTAAATGTGTTGGTAAGATCGCTGATTGGTCGCGGGCAGCGTCCGCGACCAATTAGCACAGGGGTGTTTAAATTTTGAGCCAAGATCACTGATTGGTCACGGCCGCTGTTTAAATTTTGCGGTCAAATCGCTGATTGGTCGCGGGCAGCGTCCGCGACCAATCAGCACAGCGGTGTTTAAATTTTGCACCAATCAGCGAGATTGGCGCCAAATTTAAACAACGCTCTGCTGATTGGTCGCGGCCGCCGGCAGCGACAAATCAGCGAGATTGGTGCCAAGTTTAAACACCGCTCTGCTGATTGGACCAATCAGCAAGATTGGCGCCAAATTTAAACAATGCTCTGCTGATTGGTCGCGGCCGCCGGCCGCAACTAATCAGCATTATTGGCGCCAAATTTAAACACCGCTTTGCTGATTGGTCGCGGTCGCCGGCCGTGACCAATCAGCATTATTGGCGCCAAATTTAAACAACGCTCTGCTGATTGGTCGCGGTCGCCGGCCACGACCAATCAGCGATATTGCCGCCAAATTTAAACACCCCTCTGCTGATTGGTCGCGGTTGCCGGCCGTGACCAATCAGCGATATTGGCGCCAAATTTAAACACCCCTCTGCTGATTGGTCGCGACCGCCGGCCGCGACCAATCTGCATTATTGGCGCCAAATTTAAACACCGCTCTTCTGATTGGTCGCGACCGCCAGCTGCGACCAATCAGCGATATTGGCGCCAAATTTAAACACCGCTCTGCTGATTGGTTGCGACCGCCAGCTGCAACCAATCAGCATTATTGGCGACAAATTTAAACCCCGCTCTGCTGATTGGTCACGACCGCCGGCCGCAACCAATCAGCGATATTGGTGCCAAATTTAAACACCGTTTTGCTGATTGGTCACGGTCGCGACTAATCAGCGATTCTATCACCAAATTTAAACAAGCTCTCCGGTCCTCACTAACAAAGTTCGCTTATTGGTCGCGGCCGCCACCCGCGACCAATCACTGATATTGCCGCCAAATTTAAACACCGTTTTGCTGCTTGGTCGCGGTTGCCGGCCGCGACCAATCAGCGATTTTGGCGGCAAATTTAAACAACGTTCTGCTGATTGCGCCCGGTCGGCCACATACATATTCTAGAATACCCGATGCGTTAGAATCGGGCCACCATCTAGTATATTAATATTGTGCAAAATTAATTTCACGTGAACTATCACATGATCTATCACAGGGGATCATGTGACATGTGATACATCAGGTCTGTGTGTGTGGGGGTGTGGGGGGGGCTCGCGCCTTCTAAACTGCCCGGGGCCCTTGCTACTCTTAATCCACCCCTGACTGGGGCACATGCCAACAGACACTGAACAAGTAGAGACAGGATACATAATACGAACACCAGCATCCAAAAAGAGAGTCCAGTATTGTTTCACTACCAGAAAAGTATTATTGTTAGTTTGCAAACTTGATGCAATGTGTAGCTTACCAAAACCTAGCTTATTATAAGGCAGTGACCAAACAAAGTTCAAACTTTTTCAATGAATCAGTGATTTAGAGCTGCTGTTCCCTGATGTATACTGAAGAGCCTCAGTGTTTCCTATCCACACCTATTATTTTGTTTTTTGTTTTTTATATGATGCAGAAATGATACGGCAGATTTGTGAAATTGAAAAAAATCTTATCTGTTATGTGTGATTGGTTGGTATGAGCAGCAAAGATAACTTCATGGGAGATATACAGAGAGACAAGGACGGCGGAGGAAGATGAGAGGAGAGGTCAGAGTTGCCATAAAGGATTCCATAGGTTATGATGTCATCCTGGGGTATGCAGGAAGTCAAAGTGATACCCTGTCTACACAAGAGTATGTACTGAGCCGAATACAATATGGCCTGTCCATAATGATGGGGGGAAATTTTATAAATGCAACTGAGCTGGGGTGAAACAAAGTAAACCAGAATATTGCAGGTGAGTTTGTGCGAAGGAGGCCTTAAATGTTCTGTAATAACTCTTAGTAGGACAAAGCAATGTGAATAAAACAATGTGCAATGTGCTCCTCAATATAAGCCAGGATGCCCAATCGAATGATTCCTCATCCTATGTTAGGTGTGCTCTACCATTTGTGCTGTTAATGGTTTATGTTTGTGACGCGCCCCCTGGGCCATATTCTTTATGGGAATATCCGGAGCCGGATCAGATGGGAGTTGTAGTCTTCCGAGTGGCTATGACCCGGTCCGTGCCCAGGGTGTCAAACTCAGTTGTATGTGGCAGTCCTACAGATGTTATTAAGTTCTTAATGTCGACTACGCCACCCGTTGTATTGCGGTCACTATGGCCGCCGCTGCAGCAGGGTCCGCTGAGGCTGATGGTGTTGGTGCAGCTTTTGGTAGTATAACCCCCAACGGGTGGGGTATAGCCTCAGGGGGTCAGGTGCAGAGGATGGGGGTTGTGGTGGTGCAGCATAGATGTTAAGTGAAGACAGAGTCGGGTTGTGCAGTTTAAGGTATTTACTCACTGCTGATGTTCCGGTCACTCCAGCTTCAAGTGACCACCCGAGCCGTGCTGCGTCCACCAGGTCCTGGATTCAGCAAACCCCCAAACAAGTCCGGAGCGTGACCCTGAGCTCTCCTTCTGTCCTTTCCTCTGGCCGTCCCCACTAGTGATCCACCTAGGTCCAGCTCCCTCGGGCCTTCTGTTGGGACACCCTTGGCCTTGGGTTCCCTGACCCTCCACGTGGTATGCCTTCGGGGTGGATGTGGTGGGTGGCCGTGGCAGACGCTGCCCACGGCCTCCGGTCTCTGGCTAGGGTGTGCTTTTGCCCCCACCAGTTTGGGATCCGGTACCCTATTGCCGACTCTTCACCCGGGGATTGAATTTGGGCTCTCAGAGTCCTCTCTTTGTCTCCTCTGGGTCTTTCCTTCTCTGCTCCACTCTCTCTCTCTCTGGGGCTTCTCTGCTCCTCTTCCTCTGCTCTGCTCTGACAGACTGACTGACTCCTCTGCAAAGACTGACCCTGTTCTCTGATGGTGCCCACCTTATATACACCCTCTATGTGTGAGCTCAGGCGACCAGCACCCAATGAGCTCCTATCTTTACCCAGGCTGCTCCCCCTATCTGCCCCTACACTACTTGGGATGTACCACCCCCCTCCCACTCCAGCCAGGAACAGACTCGGTCGTACCTGCACATTTCTAAGTGGGAGTACCGTCGGCCTGCTCCTCGGAAATGGGATGTGTGTAGTGCATGCAGCCTACCGAGCTCAGGTCCACACTCCATCCTTACCCGGGAGTGGAATATCACACCTCTGGGTTGAGGTGCAATACCCCTGTAGCAGCCGAATCCTCAGGGTGCTACATTCCCCCCTGGTAAATCACAGCACGTCCTCGGGCTGTAAGAACAAAACACCACAAAACATACAAATTTTTGCATAAACATATAAAACATATAAAACAACATATATTAGCAGCATTATAAAACTCTTCATATAAAACATTCTCGTCGCCTCTGGCTCCTCCTCCGGTCACTGTGCAACGTGTGACCGGGTAAAGTGCGACAGTCTTTTCTTGAAAAATGGTTTTCCTATAAAAACCGGTAGGGGGCGCTTTAAGACGCGCAACTATTTACAAGGGGTAGTGGCCGCTCTCAGTCCTCGGCCAGGTATTAGGGAGGAATGACCGCTCTCAGTCCTCGGTCAGTGGGATTTAAGGGAAATACGGGTAAACAGTTCACACTTGCTGGTCCCAACGGGGACTATATTAGCAACAGTTACAGTTCACTGTGCCCCGACGGGCAACTATATACAGCTTGTACTCTGCTGTACTTAACGACGGCTTCCTCCTGCTCTTTCTTTATGTTTCCCTTTAGCTTCAGACCCGTCCGGGTCCTCTTGCTCTTCCTCCTCACACCGCAGCTCTTCCTCCATCAGGCGATGCACATGGAGGGCGTAGGGTCCTTTGGCACACTTGTGCCGGGTGAAGGTGACCTCGTCCCCGATGTAAAGGTCACGACCTCTGTGTCCCTCCGGTAGGTGGGACTCAACGTCTCTCCTGGTCACAAAGACGTCGCCTAGGGTGCGGTGGTCTCGGATGAAGCCCCACCCATGCTGCATGTTAAACTTTATCACAGTCCCGGTGGTGCGGGGACTATGCGCTGCACGGGGGTCTCTCCTGGCCCGGCTCTTCTGCTCCGCGCTCCTTATCTGAGCTTGCTGTTCCCGGACCCGCCTCTCTCTCCGCTCCCTCTCAAAGACCTCGAGCTGTTGGCGGCAGCACTCAGCACGCTCCGCTGCAGCTGCCCGAGTCTCCTGAGTGAACCCCATGAGGTCTTCTCCGGTGGGGTCCCACTCAAACTGCGCTTCTGCTAGCGGGGGCGAGATCCTCTTAACGGGCTTTGGAGCCGGGATCAGGGGTTCATCAAGGGGTCTCTCTTTCCGGAGTCGGGGATGGTGAAACTCCGGTGGCCATATGAAGGGCTGCCCATCCGGGCACGTATGTTGGGCAAACAGGTCCTCTCCCAGATGCGGCACTTTTGGTCTTATGGGCGCGGTGGTGTTAGCGCCCGGGTTGCCCGGGCCTTGCGGCCAGGCCTGGGGTATCTGGAAGGTGAAGGGCACCGTAAGGACGGCGGCGCCCTGGGCTACTTGGCCCTGCGACCAGGCCGGGGGCTCCGCGGAGGTAGGGGGCGCTGTTGGTATAGCGGCGCCCGGGGGTACTAGGCCTTGCGACCAGGCTGGTGGTACTTCCTGCTTGGTCACGCTCGGGGTCGAGGCGTGTGACGTCACAGGGGTCGCGGCTCCCGTTTGAGGCCTAGCCTGCGGCGGTGACGTTGCAGCGACGGGCACGGCAGGATAGACTTCGGGCTCTGCGACGGGGAGCTGGGGCAGGTGCGCGGTTTCCCGGTTTGGGGTATAGACGTCCCCTTTACCTGCCTCCACTCATTCGGCTCCCTTCTCGGCGCCGTCTCCGGCCTTCAGTCCTCCTGCGCCATCCTCAGAGGCGGTCTGTCTCCTCGTCTCGGGTGGCGTGCTCCGCTGACGGGTCTCGGTCTGCTGGGCCATCTCACGGCTCCACTCCGCCAACGTCTCTCGCTGCACCCGGGCCACCCTCCTTGCGAGGCCCTCCAGAGCGGTCTGCGCACACTCCCGGTCTCGGGGGAGCTGTGCTAGGACCTCCACTAGGCCTAGTGGGGTCGTTGTTTCCAGCAGGCTCCTGACCAACGGGTCGGTGCTGCTCTGCTCTCCTACAGTTGTCTCCAGCAGGCTCCTGGCCAGCGGGCCGGTGCTGCTCTGCTCTCCCTCCTCTGTTTCTAGCAGGCTCCTGGCCAACGGGCCGGTGCTGCTCTGCTTTCTCGCCATCTCCGGGTAAGCTCCTCCGATACTCTTCTCCAGGCTTCTTGCCTCCGGGTGCGCTCGCTCCAGACTGCTCCAAGCGACACCCATCTTTTCTCTTCTTCTCAGTCCTCCCACTTCGAGGGCGGTCCCGGGGCCACTTGGTGATTGTCAGCTCCAGGGGCTGTTCTTTCATGCTGACAGACACCTCTAGCATCACAGTCTCTGTTGGTGGGGGCGGTTTCCACTTTTGGCGCCATTTTCGGTCCTGGCCCACGATGGGAGGTGGCCTCTTGCCATCCTCTGGCACGCCCATAATGGCGTCCGCTCCGACAAGGCGGGAAACCTTTGGAAATGGCGGGAATCGTCTCCCAGTGGCGGGAAACTCTGCAAATGGCGGGAAAAAGCTGTTAATGGCGGACAACCGGCGGGAATCGACCTGTGATGGGGTCCGATGGCGGGGACCCTCCGGAACCGGCAGGAGACTTCTTTTTGAGGTAAACTCGTTCTTTTCTTCAGGCACGCAGTACCCGGTTGTTGCGGGCACGTAATCCTGCCGACTACGCCAAAGTTGACGCGCCCCCTGGGCCATATTCTTTATGGGAATATCCGGAGCCGGATCAGATGGGAGTTGTAGTCTTCCGAGTGGCTATGACCCGGTCCGTGCCCAGGGTGTCAAACTCAGTTGTATGTGGCAGTCCTACAGATGTTATTAAGTTCTTAATGTCGACTACGCCACTCGTTGTATTGCGGTCACTATGGCCGCCGCTGCAGCAGGGTCCGCTGAGGCTGATGGTGTTGGTGCAGCTTTTGATAGTATAACCCCCAACGGGTGGGGTATAGCCTCAGGGGGTCAGGTGCAGAGGATGGGGGTTGTGGTGGTGCAGCATAGATGTTAAGTGAAGACAGAGTCGGGTTGTGCAGTTTAAGGTATTTACTCACTGCTGATGTTCCGGTCACTCCAGCTTCAAGTGACCACCCGAGCCGTGCTGCGTCCACCAGGTCCTGGATTCAGCAAACCCCCAAACAAGTCCGGAGCGTGACCCTGAGCTCTCCTTCTGTCCTTTCCTCTGGCCGTCCCCACTAGTGATCCACCTAGGTCCAGCTCCCTCGGGCCTTCTGTTGGGACACCCTTGGCCTTGGGTTCCCTGACCCTCCACGTGGTATGCCTTCGGGGTGGATGTGGTGGGTGGCCGTGGCAGACGCTGCCCACGGCCTCCGGTCTCTGGCTAGGGTGTGCTTTTGCCCCCACCAGTTTGGGATCCGGTACCCTATTGCCGACTCTTCACCCGGGGATTGAATTTAGGCTCTCAGAGTCCTCTCTTTGTCTCCTCTGGGTCTTTCCTTCTCTGCTCCACTCTCTCTCTCTCTGGGGCTTCTCTGCTCCTCTTCCTCTGCTCTGCTCTGACAGACTGACTGACTCCTCTGCAAAGACTGACCCTGTTCTCTGATGGTGCCCACCTTATATACACCCTCTATGTGTGAGCTCAGGCGACCAGCACCCAATGAGCTCCTATCTTTACCCAGGCTGCTCCCCCTATCTGCCCCTACACTACTTGGGATGTACCACCCCCCTCCCACTCCAGCCAGGAACAGACTCGGTCGTACCTGCACATTTCTAAGTGGGAGTACCGTCGGCCTGCTCCTCGGAAATGGGATGTGTGTAGTGCATGCAGCCTACCGAGCTCAGGTCCACACTCCATCCTTACCCGGGAGTGGAATATCACACCTCTGGGTTGAGGTGCAATACCCCTGTAGCAGCCGAATCCTCAGGGTGCTACATTTGTACTTGCATTCATTTCTGCTGGGTTCAGCTGCCACAGTCCTGCTGATCCTGGATTCCTGGTGATCCTTTCCGGTCCTTGAGGCCCACATGCCTTTTTGCTCGTTGCATTGACTCCCAGGGTCTGTCTGCCCACCTGGACTTGGAGCTTAGAAGATCCACCTGATCTGGTGAGTCTTTACACACATACGGAATGTTGTGTATTTTTTGGGGTTCAGATTGTTTCATCCTTAACGGAAGTTACAGAAGAATAATCAGGGCCTCTTTTGCGTGAATCTCCCTGTGTATGAAGAAAAAAATCCTGTAGTGCTACTTTAAATAAGTGTATGCAAATGTATATCTCCCCAGCGAAGGCCAAAATGGCACTCTTTGGATTTGTCAGGTAAATACAGTTGTATGGATATGCTTGATATACGTGACGCGCCCCCTGGGCAGTGGAGTACTCGGTGCCGGGCCGGTCATTGCTAGGGGAGATGTCACAGTGGCGGTGACCCGGTCCATCACCCAGGGCGGTTAATAAAAGGGGTTATTTACAGGGGATTTATAGTTCTTATATACAGTTCGTGACACCACCTGTGGTATGCGGCTAAAGGGAGCCGCCGCTGCGGAGCAGGTCCTCTGGAGCTGTTGTTAATGCAGCAGAGTTGGTTTAGCTCTCCACAGGTAGAGCTTAGCTCCAGGGCAGGAAGTAGTGATTTTATAGATGTTGCTGTGCAGTGTAGTGCAGAGGATGGCGCAGTTAATAATCAGTCCACAACTTAATGGCGGTTTCCTCTTATCTTTACTTGCGGTGGTTAGGCAGACCGGGGCACGAGTAGTAGCTGGTAGTAGAGGTCCGGGCGGCCTGGAAGCAAGTTGGGGGATCCACCTAGCCAGGTGGGGTTGTAGGCCTTCCCTTTGCACTACCTCTTTGGCCCTGCTGCTGTGGCCCTCGTCCCTGAGTAAAACGTCTTTGTGCTCACCCGTATGGCAGGCAGCTCAGGCCTTCCTGGAGTGTCGCTCCCACATGGCGGTCCCGGGCCCTATCGTGCTGCTGAGCCTCCGGGCGTCTGATGGGGCCAAGAGACCTGCAGTCTCCTGCCCTCCGGTTTCTGCTGCTGGGCTTTCGGTGCCCCACAACCTCGGACTCCGGTGTCCGGTTCTTCTGCGCGTCCCTCTGGGGTGAACTGCCGTGCAGCTCCACTCCCTAGGTCCTTCCTCGTCGACGTCCTGACTTCAACTCCTCTCTGCTCTCCTCACACTAACACAGCCTCCAGATCCCAGTTGCTAAGGGGAGGAGCTCCCCTTGCTGGTCTGGAGCCAGGAAGTGTTTCATGCTAGCAAAACCTGATTAGGGGAACCCTCCTTGCTTCCAGGCATGGCATCACCCCCTTGTGAGGGAGGCAATGCCACTGTGGCAACCGGACTCCTGGGGTGCCACATTCCCCCCTAGTTAACTTCAGTACTCCCGGACTGAGGATACCTTTTAAAATTAACAATTAACAATAACAATTCACATTACAAACAGTTTACAAAATCTGAAAAGGCAAAAACTACAAAAACCCAAGCTAAAACGTACAGCAGTCACTGCGGCGCTTAGTCTTTACACCACAATCCAGGTAACTGAAATTTGGCTGGTGGGAACCGCATCAACCCACCTTGTGTATCATCCCTGGCTTCAGGGCACTCTTTCGGTGGGCCTTGTCTTCAGCCACGCCTGCGGTTTATTTTCTAGGCCAATTAGTAACTATATCCAACATTGTCCTGACCACACCTAGCCCTGTGGTCCAATTGTCCATAAATTTAACAAACATGTATCTAGCATTATTTAACGATTGCAACTATTTATAACATACTCTTTAGTTCTCTTACACTTTAGTTCCTCCAGCGGGCAGGGAGCTGACCTTTAGTACTCCGGGTCGATCTACGTAGAACATTTGTTGTCACTGACCTACCCTGGTCCCTAGTGTCTACCCCTGGTGTGGTGGGTTCAGTGTGAACTACACTGCGGGTAGTCTGAGGTAACACCGGTAGGCTGGGTAATCTCCTACGAATTCTTTGACTCACCCTGGGTACGACAGGTTCACTGCTAGCAGAGGGTAGATTCTCCTGATCTGCTGCTGATGAAGCATCTGTCTCTGGGGCCGACTGGTCTTCCAGATGTTCTGGAGCCTCTGCAGCTTCCGGTGAGGCCACTTGGAGAAAGGTCAGGACCGGTACCACAATTGCTCTGTTCACCTGCGTCCAAGATCGGGGAAATGCTCCAAGGACTGTGTGGACCGTTTCTTCCACCTCTTCTGTGGGCTGAGGGCTGTCTTGGTCTTCTTTGTGTTTCAACTGTTCAGGACATATCTTCAGATGGTCTCTTGAGACTGTCGCTGAAGTTTCCCCTCCATCTTTACTGATGAGGAACACTTTGGTGTTATCGTAATTCGAGGGTAGGACGGTGTATGGCTCATCCTCCCACTGGTCATCTAATTTATGGACTCGTCTCTTCCTCTTGAGTACCTGTTCTCCAGGTGATAAGGGAATTGCAGGTGCTGATTGTAAGTTTTCTCCTGCTTCTGTCTCGCCTGGGACAAACTTCTCTTCACACATTCTTGCACCTTGCGGTATTGTTGCAGCTGCTCTGTATCCCAATCTGCATATGGTGATGTCGTCTCTGGTGTTAAGACTCCCATGTCTAAGTCAATGGGTAGCTTACCAGGTCTTGCTCTCATCAGGTAAGCGGGTGTACAGTTGGTGGAGTTCACCGGGATGTGGTTATATAGGTCCATCAAATCTGGTGAGTTTTCTGGCCACAGGCTACATTCTTCAAGGGGCAACGTCTTCAATAGGTCTATTACCATCTGGTTCATCTTCTCACACAACCCGTCGGTCTGGGGATGATACGGCGTCGTCCTGATTTTCTTGCAGCCGTACAAGTTACAGAATTCCTGGAACACTTCTGCTTCAAAGGCTGGACCTTGGTCGGTCAGCACTTGTTCAGGGTAACCGTGCGGGCGACAAAAGTGTTGTTGAAACGCTTTGGCTGCCGTCTGAGCCGTCTGATCTTTCACTGGCACTACTACCACTAATCGGGAGTAGTGGTCTGCTATGGTGAAAAAGTAGACATAGCCTGACCGGCTTGGGGCTAGCTTCACGTGGTCCAAGGCTACCAGTTCAAGTGGTTGTTTGGTGATTATGGGCTGCAGGGGAGCCCTCTGGCTATCACTGTCTTTCCGTCTCAGTTTGCATGGACCACATTCTTGACACCATCTCTCGATTGCTTTCCTCATGCCAACCCAGTAGAATCGCTAACGTAGCAGGGCTTCCAACTTCTTCCAGTGTCCTGCTGCATCGTGGTATGCTTCTAAGACCATTGGCGCATCCCGCCTCAGGACTACCAC
Organism: Phyllobates terribilis; assembly: GCF_046119375.1. NCBI lineage: Eukaryota > Metazoa > Chordata > Amphibia > Anura > Dendrobatidae > Phyllobates > Phyllobates terribilis. Next base: position 253,046,504 of record NW_027362771.1, read on the forward strand.
CTGCCAGACCAGTTCGTGTGTCCGGGAGTTGATGCTTCTCCGACACAGCTTTCCCTCGTAGATGAACAGTTTGCCCTTCTCCTTCCACAACTGTTGGGTCTCCTGTGGAGCATCTGGATCAGGGTGCGAGTCAGCTTGAGTCAGCAACTCCTTTACCAGGCCGACAGCTGGGTCGCTATCCTGCGTCTCTGCCCATCCACGATGGGGCAATGGGTTGAACATGGCCTCTCTGCTGGCGGAGCGCTTGTCCCTCACACAGTGGGAGCACTGGGTCACCCCGTGACGATGGAAAGCGGGTAGCTCTATCTCCTCCAGATCTTCCGGGTCTTCTCCCCCATCTGGCAAAGTTGGACATCCTGGACAGCGCATCAGCATTTGTGTTTTTATGCCCCGCCCGATACTTGATAGTAAACTCGTAATTAGACAGTCAGGCCATCCATCGTTGTTCTAGGGCACCAAGTTTCGCCGTCTCCAGGTGCGTCAGCGGGTTGTTGTCTGTGAAGACTGTAAGTCTGGAGGAGGCGAGGTAGTGTTTGAAGCGCTCTGTTACAGCCCAGACTATGGCTAAAAACTCAAACTTGAAGGAACTATAGTTGTCGGGGTTCCTTTCCATAGGACGGAGCTTCCTGCTGGCGTAATCAATCACTCTCTCTCTCTGCCCTGTTGTACCTGGGACAGCACCGCTCCCAATCCCACGTTGCTCACATCCGTATGGAGCACAAATGGTTCACCATAGTCGGGGTAGGCCAGGACTTCATCTCCAGTAAGAGCCATTTTCAGTCGAGTGAAAGATTCATCTTCCGGTTTACCACATTGGAACGTAGGTTTCGGGTTCTTGGCCTTCTTGGACTGGCCCACTAAGAGGTCCTGCATGGGTGCCGCTATCTTGGTGAAACCCTTGATGAATCTCCTGTAGTTGCCAACCAGCCCGAGGAACTGCCGCACTTCCTTGATAGTGGAGGGTCTTGGCCAGTCCTTGATCATGGTGACTTTTTCAGGGTCTGGTGCTACACCTTCGGCGCTTACTACATGACCTAGGTACTGTACCTTGGGCTTCAACAGGTGACACTTGGACGGCTTTACCTTCAGGCCAAAACCAGGCCAGGTGTTCCAGGTGGTCTTCATATGTCTTTGAGTAGACGATTATGTCGTCTAGGTACAGCAGGATGGTTTCGAAGGTTTTGTGTCCTAGGCAACACTCTATTAACCTCTGGAAGGTTCCTGGGGCGTTGCAGAGCTCGAATGACATGCAGTTGAACTCGCTAAGGCCCATTGGTGTTGTAAACGCGGTCTTTTCTCTGTCTGCCTCTGCCACAGGAACCTGCCAGTACCCACTGGTGAGATCCAAAGTGGAGAAATAGTTAGCTGATCTCAATGCTGCTAATGATTCCTCAAATCTGGGTAATGGGTAGGCGTCCTTATGTGTAATGCGGTTAATCTGCCTGTAATCAACACACATTCTCATTGTACCATCTTTCTTTTTGACGAGAACTAATGGAGCTGCCCAGAGGCTACAACTGTCTCTGATCACCCCACCCTCCTTCATCTCCCGTAACATTCCTTTGGCACATTGATAGTGAGCTGGGGGTACAGGCCGGTACCTCTCTTTAATGGGCGGATGATCTCCTGTGGTGATATGATGTTGGACCCCTTTTACCTGCCCAAATTCGAATGGATGTTTGCTGAAGACTCGCTCATATAGTTGGACCACCCGGTATACTCCATGCTTTTGGTGCAAATGGGTGGAGTCAGTGCCTACTTGTAGCTTCTGACACCAATCCTGCATCTGCCCCTTGGAGCCGTTATCCTCCCCCAGTTTGGATGGAGGCAAGGGTTCCCCTGCCTTTATTGCATTGTTACTGACAGTGAACAGCTTAGCAAGGGTAGCATACCGGGGTAAAAGGACCTCTTTCTCCCCACAATTCAGGATGCGTATCGGTACTCTCCCCTTTGCCGACATCGACTACCCCCTTGCTGTCAAGATGGTGGGCCTACTATCAGAGTACACGGGTTCTACCAGGGCCTGATAATCTTAACCCCTGAGACCAATTGCTGCCCGACACCATATTATCATTTCACTCCTAGGGAGCATTGCAATGGGGAATGGATCACTCATTCTGACACTGCCAACTTCTCCACCAGACAGCTCTACCTCTTGTCTTTTCATCAGGGCTCTGATCTCCTTCTGCAGAACTCGCTGCTGACTGGAACTGGAAGGTCTACGACCTGCTGCAACAAAAGAATAATTTCCCTAAGACAATTCTCTATCACATTGGTGCCTATAGTTATCATAGGATGACTTTCTCAGCGATCAATATCAACAATAACCATTCTTTGTGATGGCAGTTCTACTCGGCCAACTTTTATGGTCACCTCTTTATACCCCACCTGAGGTAAGGGCTGACTATTGCTGGCATAGATACTAAGATGTTCATCTGGACAGCGGGTAATGTCTGAATCAGTCCAATATTGTTTATAAAGGATATATGGCATCGTTGTCACCTTGGACCCAGTTTCCAGCAGTGCGTTCATCGGGATGCTATCAAGCACGAAAGGTAGGACCAATCGTCCTCCCACGTACTTGTCTCGCCAGCTTTGTGGGCCTGGTCGTCTTACTCCTGGGGGTTGGCCCTCTGCCCCAGGGGTTGCTCATTTTAAATTACAGAATCTTGCGAAGTGCCCCGCCTTTTGACAGCGGCGGCAGATGGGTTGTCTGTCCTGGTCGTAGCGATCGCTGTTCCTACCTCTGGTCGGTGTAATTCTTCTCTGTCGTCGCCAAGGGACGTCATCTGGACTGGAAGCCAGCTGGATCTTTTCCTTTGGAGACACTTGCATGGCCAGCACAGTTTTAGTTAGTGTAGCCACACTTTTGGTCAGCTCCTGGACCTGAAGGCGTAGGTCTACAGACAGATCATTATCTAGGGTCTGCGCTTCAGCCTCCACAGGTGCTGGGGAAAAGGATGCCACCTCCTGGTGGTATGTGATAGCTGGGCGCCGGAGGGATACAGTGCCGCCTTGGGTTGGTTCTCGCAGCACTCGGATGGCTCGGTCTTTAAAGTGCGCAAAGTCCAAATAAGGGTTTTGCAGAGCCATAATGCGCAGCTGTGTCCGGTGAGCGTTAGACAGGAGCCCCTCAATAAACTGCTCAGTTAGCAATCTGTCCTCATCTTGCACACTGTCGGGGTCTACCTGTTTGATAGCTTGCAGTGCCTCCTGCAGGTTTAGAGCATAGTCCCGTACACTGTCCTGCACCCTTTGTTTGCACCCGTAGAACTTCACTTTAATTTCTGCTGCGGTGCGGGTGTCAAAGGTATCCTTTAACCGGGCCAGTTTTTCCTTGATCGTGCCTTTGTCTCTGCCTGGCCAGGACTTCACCTCTCTCTGGGCTGCACCGATTAGCTGGCCTATGAGGATGCTGACTTTTTGCTCCTCAGACAGGAGGTACACTTTAAACAAACTGCACAGTCTCTCCTCAAAGTCATTCAGGGTGTGCGACTCCCCTGAGTACTGGGGCAACCACGCCGCCCCTGGTATATATGGCATTGATAACGGCATTACAGTGGCGGCGGCCGCGGCTGAATCCTCTCCTCGGTTGGGCATCCTACTCCCCCCTAGTGAACCTCAGCCAGGTCCTGGGCGTTTGCTGATGTACCGGTATGCTGCTCTACAGGCGGAAGGATCTCTTACCCGGCGGTTCCGGATCGGGGCCTCCTGCTTCCCCTCGGCTGACGGCAAATGACGTGATAACACAGTTCAGTACAATCTATGGCACACAGTACCCGGTTATACAGGGCTTCGTGAATCCTGTTCGTGACGCCAAGTTGACGCGCCCCCTGGGCCGTGGGGTACTCGGTGCCGGGACGGTCATTGCTAGGGGAGATGTCACAGTGGCGGTGACCTGGTCCGTGACCCAGGGCGGTCAATAAAAGGGGTTATTTACAGGGGATTTATAGTTCTTATATACAGTTCTTGACGCCACCTGTGGTATGCGGCTAAAGGGAGCCGCCGCTGTGGAGCAGGTCCTCTGTGTAGCAGAGTTGGTTTAGCTCTCCACAGGTAGAGCTTAGCTCCAGGGCAGGAAGTAGTGATTTTATAGATGTTGCTGTGCGGTGTAGTGCAGAGGATGGCACAGTTAATAATCAGTCCACAACTTAATGGCGGTTTCCTCTTATCTTTACTTGTGGTGGTTAGGCAGACTGGGGCACGAGTAGTAGCTGGTAGTAGAGGTCCGGGCGGCCTGGAAGCAAGTTGGGGGATCCACCTAGCCAGGTGGAGTTGTAGGCCTTCCCTTTGCGCTACCTCTTTGGCCCTGCTGCTTATAGCTGTGCTGTGGCCCTCGTCCCTGAGTAAAACGTCTTTGTGCTCACCCGTATGGCAGGCAGCTCAAGCCTTCCTGGAGTGTCGCTCCCACATGGCGGTCCCGGGCCCTATCGTGCTGCTGAGCCTCCGGGCGTCTGATGGGGCCAGGAGACCTGCAGTCTCCTGCCCTCCGGTTTCTGCTGCTGGGCTTTCGGTGTCCCACAACCTTGGACTCTGGTGTCCGGTTCTTCTGCGCGTCCCTATGGGGTGAACTGCCGTGCAGCTCCACTCCCTAGGTCATTCCTCGTTGACGTCCTGACTTCAACTCCTCTCTGCTCTCCTCACACTAACTAACTCCGCCTCCAGATCCCAGTTGCTAAGGGGAGGAGCTCCCCTTGCTGGTCTGGAGCCAGGAAGTGTTTCATGCTAGCAAAACCTGATTAGGGGAACCCTCCTTGCTTCCAGGCATGGCATCACCCCCTTGTGAGGGAGGCAATGCCACTGTGGCAACCGAACTCCTGGGGTCCCACATATGCAGTATGACAGAAGCATTTTCTGGCTTATACATATATAAGGCTTAAATGTTTGCACATAGCCTTATTGAGATCTGGTTCAAGCTTTTTTATTTTAATCTTGCTACTTGTTTTCCCTTACTACCTTAAAGAGAACATGTCAGCACGATTTTGTATTGTAAAGTAAGTAAAGCCATGGCTCTAATAGCGCTGTAATACTGATTACATTGTTACCTTTGGTGAACAAATACGCTTTGTGGTTCTTCTGTAATCAGCATTTGAGGTTTTCTAGTTGTGTAATCTGCATTTGAGGTTTTCTACTAATTAGGTCTTCCCTTGCTTGTCAGTGAAGACAGTAAAGTCCGGCCCCTGTGCACCAAAATCTAATCAGCAAAACACTACAAATGGTGTTTTAAGAAGAACAACAAAGCGGATTTCTTCACCAAAGGTATCAACTTAATCAGTATTAAAGTGCCATTACAGCCATGTAATGTTACTTTACATTACATGTTACTTTACATTACAAAATCGTGCTCACAGGTTCTCTTTAAGTAGTAGAATATTAATATGAACATTCACTCTAATCTAAATGGATATAACTATGGTCTACTGGGCCCTGATGCAAAAGTTCAGTTTGGTCACCATGCTCTACTACTCTTCACAGCACCATTTCAGCTACAATTAGCAGCTAGGGGCATCACTATGGTTTTAACATATTAGGGGCACAAGTTCCAGTATGACTAGCACTGTTCTTTTTCAGCACTGGTGTCCATCCAATTAAAACACCAACATGAAATTTGTACCTTCTCCCTGTATTTGTCTGGGTTTCCTCCGAGTACTCCAGTTTCCTCCAACAGTCCAAAGACAAAGTGTTTTCACCATAAAGCTGGAATAAAACACTTTACAAAGTCACAACATTTTTGTTCAATGCAGAGTGGAGTCAAAATTTTGCAACTTTTGACAGTTTCACACCAGTTTGAAGCAGTTCTGCCAAAAGGGGAAAGTTCAGGAGGTGGCGGGACATGGCATGGCTACACCCACCCATCAAATTTATCAAAAGTGCCAGCATTTTGTATGCCAGAAATGTTACTTCAGTCACTGGCTGGAGTAACATGAATTTGTGGAAGAAAGAAAGCACTACATAATAGACGAGCACAACTCCGATATAGAACAATATAGAAAAAAGTTTACTGGACACCACAGATTAAAAACATTTGAATTGGCATGCAAAATGCCCCCCACACATGACAGATCTCAAATTAAACAATGATATAGGCCCCCAAATCTGATCAACTATAAAGATGGATGGGGAATAATAATCAATTTCTGTAACAATACATGATTTAGAGGATCCCCACAAATATACATGGAAAAGGTACCATTAGGTAGATAATAAATGAATGAATATATGCACAAAAAAATGTGAAGAATAAGATCAAATTTGAATAAACAAACAATGACACATTTGATAATGAAAAACTATGTGTACATCAATATGAATTAATGCATTGCTTGAATAAATACCAACCCAAATGAGATAACCTTCATGATTGAAAGTGCTGTGAAGCCACAAATTGCATGCCATTCAGAGGTGGAAAGAACCCACACTACTAAAAAGATGCAAAACAAGGAAACCAATGATGGAATATAAAGGATCCAAGAATAAATAGTCATTTGTCCCACAAGGGGGTATATGCAAGTGAGTGTCCTGTCATGACACTGAATAAATACCTAAGGCGCCAGCTAGTATAGAAGTGGCGGGGGCCTGGATAACGTCAGGCGGAAGGCAAAGAAAAAGCCCCACGCGTATCGCCGTGACCCACACGGCTTCGTCAGGCTGGAGTAACATTGCTGATGAGGCGCATGGAGGAGCACACCGCTGAGATCATGTGCCGAATTCATTACATGGCTTGCGCCTCTTAATGAATTTAGCGCACCATACTCCAGTGAGCCCTTCATTAAGACTCGCGTGTGCAAGGCCTGTCTTACTGAATCAACCCCATAGTGATTGAGAATTTAGAATGTGAATTGTAAAGTGCTCTGGAATATGGTGACATTTTATCAGCAATAGAAATAAATAAATGTTTTTTATAAATAGAGTGGGCCACAAAAAATATTGTTCAGAATTAACAAGGCTAATCCATTAAAACTGGGGAGTAGTATTGTGAATGAGTGTGTCCATCATGCCATATCTGACTCAACACAGAGGCACAATAGTGGAGTACATACAGGCTCATAAAGGAAACAAAAGACTGTTTTGCTGGTCAGTTTCTGGACTTTCCCATTACAGCAAAAACCAGTATGCATGGAGGTAACATAACCGTGACCAGTGCAGTTTAAAGTTGAGACAGCCAGGTGTTCATATACTCACTATTGCAGACATCCAGGAGAATATTATGAGAAGCCTGAGGAAATCAAGTTGAAACTTAGCAACCTCATGTAGACAGAACAACAATAATAGCTGACTGAAATCTATTCATCTGCAGCCATATCAAGTGTCAGTTGTGCAAGAGTTAAAAGATGGGGATAAAAGAGAAGAATGTAATATATTGCAATTGGCTAACATATATGATTACTGACAGCCATTTGGACACATTGCAATATATCAGGTCCAATGAAGCATGGTTCCAGCTAATCCAGTGTATTAAATCACACAATAGGTACTGGCACATAAATTCACACAAGCTGCATGATCAGCCAACTCTCCATCCAAAAATCAGGATTTGGCTTGCATCTATGAGTGGATTGTAGACTACACAGTCATGTGCATGGATATCTTCAAGCAATTCCTTACTTAACCCCTTAAGGACCAGGGAGTATTTAGTTTTTGCTGTTTTAATTTTTCCTTGCCTGATAAAAAAAATGTTAATTAAGTATCTTACATCTTTAATGTTTACACCAACAGCAGAGTTATCGTATTCATTAATCGCAGTGTGCTGACACATAGTGTATGTATATGCTTGTATATTGGCCACATAACATATTTGTGCTCCTATACATTAATTTAAAACTAAAGATGTGCGGATGCTATTTTTTTCTTTTTGGTAGTACATATTGGGGTTGTGACCCCCTCCAAGGCTCAACAACCTTATGTTCACATCTTTACCAGACAAGGTTTTAATTGCGAGCTGTGTTCTTGCCTTCATTTCACTTACTCTGCTCAGATGAGACCTGGATTGGCACATAGAGGTAGGACATTAGTGATAGAGAGGAGACCATCAATATTTACAGTAGGTACACCTTGTCGTGGTTGGATACCTTTTGCACTTTTTGATAAAAAAAATATTAAGTACCTTACGTTTTTAATGCATAAAGCAATAGTTAAGTTCATTTATTCATTCAAGGAGTTCTTCAAGAATGAGACAAAATGGAGTACCTAAAGAAATTCAGGTGTTAGTATAGGCTGCAGACTAAAGACATACAGCTCCTGAGACGTGTGTCTCAACTGACAAGAGCTGTATCACACATACCTTATTGGCGGATGGGAGCACGACTGTGATATGTAAAGAAATATGTTTTAACCCACGTTGCATTCGGCGAGGAGATCTTCAGCTTCTCCTACTCCGTCAGTCTGACAGCTTTATAGTAGTGCACAGACTGACTGCATCCAACTGGAAAATGGAAAACAAATAAACATTGAGGAAGATGAAGCCAGCGAGGAAGAGATATATTTCTTCACATTTGACAGTCGGCTGTCAACTGAGGTACTGTATGTGTGATACAGTCCAGAGCCTCTCACCTAGCCAAATCAGTTCTCATACTTTGTACTGACGAGGGCCAATAGCCCAAAACATCGTGTCTACAAATTGAGATTCTGATTTGACTATTATCCTAAGTCATATTGCAAGACTCGTTAAAGGGTTGATTGTGACTTGTAGGATTGCTGCTTCTAATAGGTGGCGCTATAGAGTACAAGTCCTCTTTCTCTCTGAAAAGGCAATTTGCAAATTAAATTTCCCAGAGGAGCATTGCATGGCGAATAAGCCTCCTTACCTTGACATGCCAGTGCCGGTATGTCACTCTCCACAAGGAGAAACATTACCCCATAGACCTCAGTTCAGAACCTCTCACCTAGCCAAATCAGCTCTCATACTTTGCACTGATGAGGACCAATAGCCTGAAACACCGTGTCTGCAAATTGAGATTCTGATTTGACTATTATCCTAAGTCATATTGCAAGACTCGTTAAAGGGTCGATTGTGACTTGTAGGATTGCTGCTTCCAATAGGTGGCGCTATAGAGTACAAGTCCTCTTTTTCTCTGAAGAGGCAATCTACATATTAAATTTCCCAGAGGAGCATTGCACGGCAATAAGCCTCCTTATCTTGACATGCCAGAGCCGGTATGTCACTCTCCGCAAGGAGAAACATTACCCCATAGACCTCAGACCAGAACCTCTCACCTAGCCAAATCAGCTCTCATACTTTGCACTGATGAGGACCAATAGCCTGAAACACCGTGTCTGCAAATTGAGATTCTGATTTGGCTTTTATCCTAAGTCATATTCCACGACTCGTTAAAGGGTCGATTGTGACTTTTAGGATTGCTGATTCCAATAGGTGGCGCTATAGAGTTCAAGTCCTCTTCATCTCTGAAGAGGCAATTTGCATGGAACAGTTCTTGACAGTTGAGAAGCAGGTCTCAGGAGCTGGATGCCATCAATCTGCATCCCGTGCTAAGACATGACCAGGATGAGCTGCAGTTTGAATTATACTAGGGATGCCATTTTAGCTCACCCTCAGAGAACCCCTGCAATTGCAATGTGCTGACGTATAATGTATGCTTAGAGGGTAAAGGTCATGAAACATTAATGATGCCGCCAAAGAAAGACTGGAAAAGTTTAGCCTGAGGGAAAGCACATAGCCCATGAGTTACAGATCAGCCATAAATTGTATACATCCACCTGCTTTAAAAAAGCAGCAGAGGTAAAATCTAAAAGAGCTGTATGTGCAAGCTCAGATACATAACTGAGCTGTAATGAATAGCTCAAATATTTAGAGGACTGGATATTATTATTGTCATAAATTTTTATTTAGCTGTAGATGATGCGTGTAACTTAAATATAGTTATAGAACCAAGCTTACTGCATAGATAAGATAACAGAAGTGAGCCTACAACATAGATAAGCCAAGAGAATCGAGTTTAATGCATAGAAATGATAACATAACCAAGCTTACTATATAGATACAGTAACGGAATCAAGTTAACTTGAAAGGTACAGTAACAGAACCAAGTTTACTACACAACAGAAACCTGCAATAGCAAAAGAAATAGGTCAGCACTACTATTAACAGGCAGCGTCATACAATAGCAATGACCACAGGTCACCGTTCACTTTCTTATCCCAGCGACAGAGCTCTCTGTTTCACAAAAGTCCAACAGGTATAATCCACAGTAAAGATACAGCCATCAAGCTCACTGGAAATCAACATTCATTGATTGGTTTTCTCTAGTGGAAAATTCTGTTATGCACTTTTGATTGAAATAGAAACATTAAAGAGATTTCTGTTGAGTGCTGTGGTTGTATCTTACTGTGGATGGTAACTGAACCAAACTTTGCCGCCTACTCCCTGAAGAAGGCAGTGCCGAAACGAGTGTTAGGGCTAACACTATTGCAGTGATACAACACATTCTGGGTCCATTATTGCACTTGATATAACTATGTTTAGTATTTAGAATCATATTTATGTTTTATGGCACTAGGCACTTTATCTTCCTCTGGATCAATATTGTATTTATGCACTTTGCGTCTTATATTCTGATCAACATGTTTCTATCCAAGCAATGTATGATATATGTTGCACTTGTTCACTTACTATAACACCTGGCTTATTATGAATAGTTCTATCACATTTTTCAATTGTACCATTGTGCATTTATGTAATTCCTGTAAAATATTTGCACTTCTTATTATATATTGTACTATATTGCCTGTATTTATCTTCTCTACCATGTAATCCTCTTGCTTATTGTGGTTCTGTTTTTAAATCCTTTATTTTCCATTTAAATCATGTTGTTGATCAAATAAAAAATATATTTCTAATTTAGTGCATCTCACTAAATTAGAATATCATCAAAAAGTTAATTTATTTCAGTTCTTCAATACAAAAAGTGAAACTCGTATATTATATAGAGTCATTGCAAATAGCGTGATCTATTTCAAGTGTTTATTTCTGTTAATGGTGATGATTATGGCTCAGAGCCAATGAAAACACAAAAGTCATTATCTCAGTAAATTAGAATACTTTTTAACAACAGCTTGAAAATGTTTTTATAATCCGAAATGTTGGCCTACTGAAATGTATGTTCAGTAAATGCACTTAATACTTGTTCGGGGCTCCTTTTGCATCAGTTACTGCATCAATGTGGCGTAGCATGGAGGCGATCAGCCGGTGGCACTGCTGAGGTGTTATGGAAGCCCAGGTTGCTTTGATAGCAGCCTTCAGCTCGTCTGCATTGTTGGGTCTGGTGTCTCTCATCTTCCTCTTGACAATATCCCATAGATTCTCTATGGGATTAAGGTCAGGCAAGTTTGCTGGCCAATCAAGCACAGTGATACTGTTGTTTTTAAACCAGGTATTGGTACTTTTGGCAGTGTGGACAGGTGCCAAGTCCTGCTGGAGAATGAAATTTCCATCTCCAAAAAACTTATCGGCATAGGGAAGCATGAAGTGCTCTAAAATTTCCTGGTAGATGGCTGCGCTGACTTTGGTCTTGATAAAACACCGTGGACTTACACCAGCAGATGACATGGCTCCCCAAGCCATCACTGATTGTGGAAACTTCACACTAGACCTCAAGCAGCTTGGATTGTGTGCCTCTCCACTCTTCCTCCAGACTCTGGGACCTTGATTTCCAAATGAAATGCAAAATTTACTTTGCACTTACTTAGTGTCAATGTCTGCCTTCTGGACATCTGTCAAGTCAGCAGTCTTCCCCATGATTGTGGGGCCTACTGAAATAGACTAAGGGACCTTCTTAAGCGCTTAGGAAACCTTTGCGGGTGTTTTTTGTTAGTTATTCCAATTTACTGAAATAATGACTTTTGTGTTTTCATTGGCTGTAAGCCATAATCATCAACATTAACAGAAATAAACACTTGAAATAGATCACTCTGTTTGTAATGACTCTATATAATATATGAGTTTCACTTTTTGCATTGAAGAACTGAAATAAATTAACTTTTTGATGATATTCTAATTTAGTGAGATGCACCTGTATATGGTGACGGAATCATACTACCTATGTACAATAATATAACTAAGCTTACTATGTACAGTAGATAAGGTTTTAGAACTAAAGTGGAAAGATACTTGTGAAGTGTTGGAAACTGCTGTTGACCTAATTGTGAAATATTCTGCATAGCCACATATGCAGCTGATGATGGAGCAAATTATTATCTCTCCATTGCCAGCTCCAAGCAGCCATTAGACATTCACTATGTTGATACAAGTGACCAGATCTAGATGATAATACTTAATCATACCACTCCGTTACAATTAATATAATGGATGCATCTGCAAACCTATTACAGGTTGATGCAGCTATATCTGTATTTGTATTGATAGAACATTTATATAAATAGATTGCAAGAATAGCAGGAACATGAATAGTTAATTACTCCTTTCTTTAAATCATCGGTGTCATGTAAGGCCATGACATGCAATGTCAGGCTATGACCATACATATCCTGCAGAATCCTCTGACATTTCTCAGCAAATGCAAATGAACGGGGATTTATCACCATATTCATATGCAGGAAAAAAAAACTAGGAGGAACAATAAAAGATCTATGGACTTAACATATTTAATGTTTGTATTTTATTTAATATGGGAAAGGCACAAAATAGCCAGATGGAATTTCAAAGGATGGATTTCTAACACATGTTCTTGAAAAAAATCTACATTGGATATCCTAAAGGTCACCGCACATAAATTATAATCTCTATTTTTTATATTCCTTGAAAAGGCCATTAGTATTACATATATATTGGGTCTATCTGTAAGTTACATATAGTACGGTATTATTCTTTTGGTGCACTTTACCTATTATGAAAACCATGCCAGTCATAACAAGTGAACAACAAAAACAATAAATTACAAATACATTTCCTAAAGTGTAGTTGAATATAACACCATGGTGTCTACAAGAGAGTAGGTAATCTGTGTTAAAGTTGTGGTGATTTCTAGTTAAGAGGGGGGATTGATCATGATAAATAGTGCTCTGTGAAATAAATGTTATTACCTACTGGTGGAGTGAGAGCTGAACAGGATCTGGGTGTAAAGGCCAATGAGAAATACATGTACAATTTATTTCCAGCTGTATAATTGCTATATGCCGTTTATCATTTCTGCTCAGCCTGTCTTAGCAGCTGAAAGCTCACAAGCAATTTGTCCAGAAATGTCTTTTCTGAAAAGTTACAACATCTACAATCTCGGGAAATGCAAGGCAAAATGCCTGTCACTCAAATCTTCTCATTTATCTTCTATCCAAGTTTCTTGAGGATGAGTTATATTATGTCATGTTGACTTAAGATTAACCAGAAATGTGAAAATACATTTCTGCCTTGTTATGAAATAACCACTATCAAACTCTGATTTGTTACAGCCCCGATGATCTGACGTTGACATAAAAATGTGCCACAGTGACCCGAGAGCCCAACATTTGACGACATGAAAAAACAAGAAATATGGTGAAGTAACAGATGTGTCATCTCAGTGGTAACAACAAAAGTTAATCCAGATCATTTAAAATTTATATAAGGGTTCATTTAGGCGAACACATTAAGCCCACAATTTCTGGCCCGAGCACGGATGTTCTGGCTTAATCTAACAGCATCACATATGTTTATGAGACTTTTAATTCAGGTCGTAAATTGATGCTGTGACATGGACTTTATAATATGGTCATGTGAATTCATCCTAGAGTAAAGTTTGGACCTCAAATAGTAGAAACTTATTTAATTATTAAGATGATTGATAAGGATGGGGCCCCATATACCAGTTGGCTTGAGTTCAAAATATTGGCATGCAGGTGTGGACATACTGCCAGTGCAGTTGCACACAGGCCCATTGGGCAAATTCCATGCCAGAGGTAAAGGAGCAGATTATAATGAGGGCAATCTGGCCTACTACCTGTTGTCTGTGTCTCCGTGGCCAGATTGTATTCATTATACTTCTTTTCCCCTCCAGTAATGGCGTGCATCATCGATCAGTGAGCGTTCCTGCAGCTCTGCTGCTAGCTATAGATAGCAGCAATGTAGCTGCCGGATGCTTGTCTCACTTTCCTTCTCAGGACCTTTTCTATGACTCAGCCGGATGACAAGAGTACAGTGCGGGAAAATGGTAAGGTCACATTACAGGGACTTATAATGAATTTGGAAAGATGGAGAGGACAATACAGGGACTTATAATGAATTGAGGAGGAGGGAGATGACACTATATAGGGGCTTATAATGAATTGGAGAGAGGAAAATACAGGGACTTATAATAAATTGAAGAGGGGGATAAGACACTATACAAGAACTTACAATGAATTGGGGAAAGGCAAGAAGAAAATACAGGGACTTATAATGAATTGAGGAGGGGGCAAAGACACTATATAGAAACTTATAATGAATTACAAAGGGGGAGAGGAGACTTTACAGGGATTTATAATGAATTTGGAGAGTGGGGAGAGGACACACTATAAGCACTTATAATGAATTAGGGAGGAGGAAGAGAGGACACAATAGAGGGTCTTCGTATCATGGTCCCGCAAATCAATATACGTTAGCCATCATACAGAGTGAGGGGTTATCAGGGACATCATACTGAATGAGGAGCTGTGGGGACCTTCATACAAATTGAGGGGCTGTGGTCATCATACTGAGTGAAGTCTGTGGTGCGTAGCCTCTGGGCCTCATCATTACACAGTGTTAGGGGCACTGTGGGGGTGTTATACTTTGCTGGAGGCACTGTGGGGCCATCATACTGTGCGTAGGGGACTGTGGGATGAAATTGTGGCAGATATTCACTGTGGTGATATTTTATACTGTATATGTGGGTGGGGGCATTTTTAGGAACATGATTCTCTATAATGAACATGAAAGGGGTATTGTGGGTGAGAACAATAAGGGGCTTCATTAGGGGCATAATTACTGTGTATGTGCCACAATACTTGTTCTTTCCCTGTTCATAAAAGTTTGGAGATCTGATCCAGGTTAACCTGCTGAATATATTTTTTTCGGGGAAAGAGGGAGCCCAATTAGAACTTTTGATATGAGGTCCTGCAATTTCTATGAATGCTGTAATGCTGTAATGCTGCGGCTTGCTGCATTGCTAAAATGTCCAGGGGGTGTGTTCTGACTGACCATTTACCTCCCCCTCAGGTGACTGATCACATGACTGTGACATCATCACAGGTCCTGTGTGCACAAAAGGATATATAAATCCTGGTGGTTATTGAAATAGAGGGGCCTGGAAGGTAGAGGCTGGATCCCTGTGTCTGGGATACCGGTAGTCTTGGAAGGCAAGAGGACTGGTGAGGCCTGGTGAGGCCTGGTGAAGCAAGAAGCCTGGTCCCTGTGTCTGAGACTCCACTAGCCTGGAAGGCAGAGGCTGGATCCCTGTGTCTGAGATACCAGTAGCCTTGGAAGGCACATGGCCTGGAGACTACATCTGGGAAGCCTTAAAGCTACGGCTGTGGTCGAACCGAGCTGATAGAAGCAGCTGAGACCCAGCCAAGGTAAATCGGCGCTTTAAGTGAATATTGATGCTGTACCTTGCTGAAGTCTGTATTTAAAGCTAAGCGGGCATAGTTGCCACTGAAAAGGCTCTAGGATACATGTGTAACATTCCTGCGAGTCACTGAGATGGACTATGTTATGAGCGGTTTATGATGTGTAATAAACTGCTGGTCTTCATATTACCGGAAAACATTGCATGTGTGCTTTAATTGATCCGGTGAAGCGAGTGCCCTCAGCGTGATGAATAGCGCTATCTTACATGTGGTTGGAGAATGCGGGCAACTGCAGACTGGTTGCTAGGGGTAACGGCACAGGACGACGAATGTGGATGCAAGCATCTTGCTGGGGCTCGGCAGGGTCACGAAGATTAAAGCATCTGGCTGTAACTCGGCGGGGTTACGAAAATTGTCGTCGCACTCAAACTTGGTTAGCTGTGGCTTGGTGGGGCCACGAAAATTTTCCGGGGAGAGCGGTGTGAAGTGTCTAGTGTGAACAGTGTAACGCGATGGCTTTGAATGGAGCAGTATCCCCAGACGGAATGGAGAAGTGGTTAGATGACCGGCTACAAACGCTCTCCAGCAAAATAGAGTTTTCTAAAGAAATGCAGGAGCAGATAAAGATGGCTGTGAAGGGAGCAGCAGAAGAGACTGAAGCTGCTGAGCGGTTAAGGTACCTGTTAAAGTTAAAGCAACAGGACATGGTGCAGGAAGGGCAGGAGCTGTTGGCACTGTATAGAATGGTGGCAGCTGGCCATTCTGTGAGTTCTCCTGGTGCGCCGGTATTGTCCCAGAATGCCCGGGGAGGTGGTAAGTGATGTT
The DNA here is from genome assembly GCF_046119375.1 of Phyllobates terribilis. Taxonomy (NCBI): domain Eukaryota; kingdom Metazoa; phylum Chordata; class Amphibia; order Anura; family Dendrobatidae; genus Phyllobates; species Phyllobates terribilis. Next base: position 253,062,860 of record NW_027362771.1, read on the forward strand.
GTGAACTGGGTCCTAAGATTATCGCGTGTTTTTTTTTTTAAATTCCCCTACAGGTGTGTGTGTCCAAAAGGGGGCGGAGTCTCAAAAGGGGGCGGAGTTTCAAACGAGCGTAGAGTATACAAAACCAAAATTGGTTACTGGTTGTGGGTTGGTACCGCCTAAAAATGACAATTTGACCGTTGATAACGGGGTAGCTCCAGTAGAAGGGGTTGACATCAAAGTGGGAGGTGACTTGTTGGTCCACAACACCATGGGGAGTGACACAGACCCCATAGCTGACGGTGACACTACGAAAGTAGAAAGAGAGTTCAGTCAGGAGGAGCTAGACGAGGTGAGAGAGTCCCCCTCTCGTCGTCGACGGCGCAAGGGCCACAAAAAAGTTGCTCCGGTAGCCTTTGCTGAAAGGGCAAATAAAGAAAATGCAATGTTGTGTGCCTTTATTCCGAGTGTGGATCCTCCTTTAGAAGCAGAAGAGGAGGTGACTTTGCTAGTAGCAACCTCCGGTATAGTATCAGACAACAATTGGAAGGAAAAGTTCCAGAAAAATAAAGAGGAGGTTTTTCAGTTGGAGCCTGACAAAGCGGAGTTTGAAGATGAGCTGTGCGAGATGAAAGATCGTTTCTCCCTGGTACAGTTAGAGCTGATGCAGGTGAAGCAAAAGCTGGATGAGGGTCTACCCCAGAGGGATAGGGAGCTGTCTGCCTTAAAAGAGGCGCTGCAGGATGAAGTTTCTAGACGTGATCAAAACCTAGAATGACTGCGCGAACAGTTCAACAGGGAGCTGTGTGAATCCAAGAAGGAGTATGGTGAACTCAGTAAGGATCTGCAACAAATTAAGAGAGACTATGAGGATCTCCTCAGGGTTAAGGAAAAACTAGAGGATGATAAGGCGGATGCAGAACACATGCGTCTAGTGATTGAGACCACTCTACAGGACACCCGGGATGAGAATGATGATTTCCGCAGAAAGATCCCAGGACTGGAAGCTCAGGTGAAGGAGCTGCAGACGTTCTGTGGTGATCTCCAGAGGGAAGAGACGTGCCTTAGGGATAGAATCTGCAGGATGGAGGAGTCTATCGGAGAAGGGAGGTATGAAGCAAATGCCTCTTCGAATAATGCGAGCTTGGGTGATTCAGTGGATGTAAGAGCCGAGATAAGGGAGCTCAAGGAGTCGCTACAAGCCCATTTGAAGCAAGAGATGCTTGAGAGACTGGCTGTCGAGAGCTGAGTGGGCGCATTGGAGACAGAGAGGTCTGAGAAAATTCTGCTGATAAAGGAGCAGTTGAAGCCGGAAGAGTTTCAGAGATGGGTTGCTGAGAGGTGAGTAGCTGAGCTAGAAGAAGAAGTTGTCGAGCTCAAAGGTCGCCTGGCAAAGTACCAATCAGTGAACAAGGCCTCCTTGGAGAAGGAGAAGGGCAAACAAATTGCGCTTAATCCTTTAAACCATGGGAAGGTGGACCTGAGGAGAGCTGAGAGAGTGTTAAAAGAAGATAAGTATGAAATGGAAGTGGTCAAGGCGAGAATTCTTGAGTTCATAGCTGTGAGTCAGCTCAGGGGAAGCATACAGGGTGAAGAAGCTGAAAGTCAGTTGTCCCTGAAACCTGAGCCAGATGATCATTTGGAGACCACTGGTGAGACAGAAACCTCTCGGTACAAGTGCCTCATAGAGGTACCCGAAGATTTGAGAGAAGAATGCACCAGAGAATCAGTGCATGAAGAGTTTAAGAAGGCCGTGGGAGCCTGTAAGGTGTACTCGACCTCAGAAGCTAAACAGCTGGTAGTCCTGTCCACAACCGAAGTCACAGTGAAGAGGGTGGCTATCCTAAGTGACATGCACTGGCGATGTATTTGCACGAAGCAGTTTGTCCGGTTGAAGACGGAACAAGCCATTAGGCAACTGGAGCTTATGAGAAAAGCTCAAAGTCTGCGGGAAGAAGTCATCTGGGTGCCTCATGCTTTGGTAAGAAAGCTCATTGGGAGAAATGGCCGAACCATGCAAATGATGGTAAAGAAGTCTGGTGTGATACCAGATGTAGACGGCATGGTGTCATTCTCCGCTGTCGGAACGGAAGAAAATCTTGCATATATACGAATGCTGATAGAGTACCGAGTGACCTACCTGCGAGAGATAGAACAGTTGAATCTCGCCAGACTGCGAATGGAAAGACAGCATCGTCTGAGCAGCAGAAGATGGCAGCCGTCTATAAATAGTGAAACCTCCAGTAACTCAGGTCTGAGAGGCCCATGCTAAAAGGGCCCTTCAAATAATAGGACGGCTACAGTAGAAGTTAGAGACCTTTCAAGATTTCCTGAGTATAGTGGGCGTGGGTTTAGAGGTAGTGAGACCTCCAGTAACTCAGGCCTGAGAGGCCCATACAAACGACCCAATAGAGTACGGGACAGGACGAAGTCAGACTTGACCTTAGATACAAGGGCAAGTAAGTCACACTGCTGTATTGACCGCTGCGAGCGGGGGAGGTCTGACAAGGTTACGACTGACCGCTGGGAGCGGGGGAGGTCTGACATTTACGACTCGGAAATGTGACTTGACGAAGTTAGTGACAATGACAGATGGTAGGTCCCTAAGGAATGGGCTAATGTTGATCACTAATGTTCCAGGGGCTGAGCAGCGCAAGTGTCAAGTACATGGTCTCTGTGTGAACCGTAGGTTATAATGTGATTGTGTATATTATGTGTTCAACCCCACAAGTTTGAACAGGGGGGGGATATGTAATGCAGCGGTTTGCTGCATTGCTAAAATGTCCAGGGGGTGTGTTCTGGCTGACCATTCACCTCCCCCTCAGGTGACTGATCACATGACTGTGACATCATCACAGGTCCTGTGTGCACAAAAGGATATATAAATCCTCGTGGTTTTTTAAATAGAGGGGCCTGGAAGGCAGAGGCTGGATCCCTGTGTCTGGGATACCAGTAGTCTTGGAAGGCAAGAGGCCTGGTGAGGCCTAGTGAGGCAAGAAGCCTGGTCCCTGTGTCTGGGAATCCACTAGCCTGGAAAGCAGAGGCTGGATCCCTGTGTCTGAGATACCAGTAGCCTTGGAAGGCACGTGGCCTGGAGACTACATCTGGGAAGCCTTAAAGCCACGGCTGTGGCAGAACCGAGCTGATAGAAGCAGCTGAGACCCGGCCAAGGTAAATCGGCACTTTAAGTGAATATTGATGCTGTACCTTGCTGAAGTCTGTATTTGAAGCCAAGCGGGCATAGTTGCCACTGAAAAGGCTCTAGAATACATGTGTAACATTCCTGCGAGTCACTATGGACTATGTTATGAGCGGTTTATGATGTGTAATAAACTGCTGGTCTTCATATTACCGGAAAACGTTGCATATGTGCTTTAATTGAAGCGAGTGCCCTCAGCGTGATGAATAGCGCTACCTTACAATGCCCTTGGGACACAGGACAGAGACTTGCAATGAATTGGGCCAATGCAAAACCTTGGGCACCTTTGGAGATTTGTGTGCTCAGATAACTTTAACCAAGCTTTCAGACCTTAATTAGCCTGTTAGGGTAATGGTTTGTTCATTATCATCATTAGCAAAGGCAAGGTGCTGCAAATTTCCCAGCTTTATAAAAACCCAGCTTCATCTAAACTTGTGCCAAAAAACTGCAGCCATGGGTTCTTCTAGGCAGCTGTCTAGCACTCTGAAAATAAAAATGGTGGAGGGCTGCAAAGCAGGAGAGGGCCAGAAGAAGATAGCAAATCACTTTCAAGTTGCCTTTTCCTCTGTTCAAAATGTAACTAAGAAATGGCAGTTAACAGGAACAGTGAAGGTCAAGATAAGGTCTGGAAGACCAAGCAAAATTACAGTGAGAGCTGCTTGTAGGATTGCTAGAGACGCAAATCAGAACCCCCACTTGACTGCAAAAGACCTTCAGAAAGATTTTGCAGACTCTGGAGTTGTGGTACATTGTTCTACTGTTCAGAGACACCAACACAAATATGGCCTTCATGGAAGAGTCTTCAGAAGAAAACCTCTCCTGTGTCATCACCATAAAATTTAGCATCAGAAGTATGCAAAAGAACATCTAAACAAGCCTGATGCATTTTGGAAACAAGTCCTGTGGACCGATGAGGTTAAAATAGAACTCTTTGGTCACAATGATCGGCCATTTTTAATGGGCTAGGATTTTATGTGAACAGCTGTAGAACGGGTGGGAGGCTGTTCACCATATCTCCACCCCACGGTGTGGCCTTGGCTATGAATAGGCGGCCTTTTGAATCATTCAGTGTTCGGTAGAGCTGGAGAGAGGAACGCCAGTGATTTGTGTCCTGACAAGGAAAAGCTGAACCATTTGTTTGCTAAACTCTGAGTGGGCGAATCCCCACTACCATAAGGACTGTGCTTTGTGCTACCACTTTGTTTTGATTTCCTGTTTTGCCCAAAGGGTCGTGTTTATTTTTACTTTACCACAGTTTATGCTGCCTGTATAATAAACCTGAGAAGAATTTAAAGAGACAGTGTTCCCCTTGTCTACCTCTGTGTGCTGTGGAGTGAGCCGATCTATCACACACTGTATATAAATATATATACAGTACAGACCAAAAGTTTGGACACACCTTCTCATTTAAAGATTTAAACCTGACAGGGCACATCTGTGAAGTGAAAACTATTTCCGGTGACTACCTCTTGAAGCTCATCAAGAGAATGCCAAGAGTGTGCAAAGCAGTCATCAAAGCAAAAGGAGGCTACTTTGAAGAACCTAGAATATAAGACATATTTTCAGTTGTTTCACACTTTTTTGTTAAGTATATAATTCCACATGTGTTAATTCATAGTTTTGATGCCTCCAGTGTGAATGTACAATTTTTATAGTCATGAAAATACAGAAAAATCTTTAAATGAGAAGGTGTGTCCAAACTTTTGGTCTGTACTGTATATATATATATATATATATATATATATATATATATATATATTTATATACACTGTGTTCCAAATTATTATGCAAAAAGTGTTTAGGAGTGATAAGGGAAGAATTTGTTTGTTTGTCAGTTAAACTCATTGATGGTGATGTGTGTCAGGGCTCTTTATATCCCTGTAAGCAATTGCAGACACCTGTGCTAATTAGTTTGGCAGGTGTGTCCAATGAAAGGCAAGACTACTTAAGAAGGCTGTCCCACATTATTAAGCAGCCTACATTTTCTGCCAAAATGGGAAAGAAAAAGGATGTGTCGGCTGCTGAGAAGCAACAAATTGTGGAGTGTTTAGGTCAAGGCATGACTACAATCAACATTGCCAAGACACTTCATCGTGATCATCGCACAATCAAGAAGTATGTAGCTGATTCACAGTACACACGTGTGCGTGCTGATAAGGGAAAATTGAGGACTCTTTCCTACAGGCAATTACGTCAGGTTAAAAGAGCAGTGGCAAAAAAGCCTTGTCATAGCAGCAGACAAGTTTTTGAAGCTGCTGGTGCCTCCAACGTCCCCCGAACAACAAGATGCAGGGTCCTTCAGAGGTTTGCGGTTGTGCGTAAGCCATCCTGTCGACCTCCTCTATCCACTGCACACAAGCAGAAACGGCTCCAGTGGGCCAAACAATACATGAAGACTGACTTCAAAACTGTTTTGTTCACGGATGAGTGCCGTGCAATGCTCGATGGTCCAGATGGATGGAGTGGAGGATGGCTGGTTGATGGACACCCCATGCAAACACGGCTACGGCGCCAACAAGGAGGAGGTGGAATAATATTTTGGGCTGGAATCATGGGGAGAAAGATTGTCGGCCCCTTTAGGATCCCTGAAGGGGTAAAGATGAACTCCATAATGTATGTTGAGTTTCTCAAACAGCACTTCCTGCCATGGTTCAAGAAGAAGAACCGTGCATTCCGCAGCAAGATCATTTTCATGCATGATAATGCACCGTCTCATGTTGCACATAACACATCTGCATCTCTGGCTGCTATGGGCATAAAAGGGGACAAACTTATGGTGTGGCCCCCATGCTCCCCCGACCTCAACCCCATTGAGAACCTCTGGAGCATCATCAAAAGGAGTGTCTATGATGGCGGGAGGCAGTTCACATCTAAGCAACAGCTCTGGGAGGGTATTCTGTCCTCATGCAAAACAATTGAAGCAGAAACCATCCAAAACCTGACAAATTCAATGGACGAGAGAGTTCAGAAGCTCTTTTCGAACAAGGGGTCCTATGTGCAAATGTAACATCACCTAGAATAAAGTTTTGAGTTGAAAACTGTTTGATTTCAGTTTGTAATAACCTGCTAATGCTTATAATTTCAAAAAATGACCATTTTTTTGTTCATTATTAAAATGAAAAGGTTGAAAACTCTGCTGTGCAGAATAATTTGGAACGTGCATTTTGAGTGCAGTTTGAGTGTTTTATTTTTTTAAAAATATACTGTTATCATAGGCAGTTTGTACAAAAACCTTTCAATTGTACTCTAATAGTTATTTGACTGGAAAATTACAATGACTGCAATTCATATAGGTAATTTGGGAAAATCTGAGAAAATATTATTTGTATAACAATTTGGAACACAGTGTATATATATATATATGAACACATGTGCATAATGCAATCATGTAATGGATATGGCGCTCCCCTTCATCTAGTGTCTACTAGAATGCCCTGTGCACATTGCCACATTGCCATAAGGGTGGAATTACTCTTTGAAAGTAATTAAGAAAATATAATATAATACTGTGCTATGTGGTGATAATAAATCCACACATTTCCAATCTTTCAACACCCTGATTAATCACATGCCTGGAAGGAACTTAAAATGTGGAAATGTATACATAGTGCATGTGTTGTAACAATGCTACTCACTTGGGAGCGATATAAGGTATCAAAGGAACCGTTTCTATTTAAAAGTCCAGCTGGTTTATTTCACTACTCATAAACCACATCACAGGAAAACTTAAATACAGCCTTTGTACGGCACAAGGTGAAACATGAATCAAAAGTCCATACAATAGTGCTGATTTGCCCGTCTTGGGTTAGAGTCCAGTTTCTTAGTCCTTTAGCAAAGGCACATAATCCTGGAGGTCTACACACCTCCATACACAGAATCATGTGTGAGATAAACAGGTCTCATTTTACAATGTGAACCACACCCAAGGGTGGAGATATGGTGAGCAGCTGTCCCACCCTAAACCTTCAACTGCTCACATTAAGACCTGGCCCTATCATGGCCGATTAATCCCTCTTAGTACTATGTGTACTAGAGCAATACTCCAGGTTTTACATCACAGAGTACATCCACCTCTGTGTTACATATCTCCCATCCACTATGTGTCCGGCAGCCACTTTACAGTGTGTATAAATGTGCATGTAGCAGAGCTGTGTGTGTATACAAATGTAAATATAGCAAAGCTGTATGTGTCTGTATGCGCATGTAGCAGAGCTGTGTGTGTTTATATTTGCATATGTACCAGAGCTGTGTCTTTATTTAAATGTACATTTGTAGCAGAGCTGTATGTGTGTATGCAGAGCTGTGTGCGTATAATACACACACTGCAGAGAAGCAATAACATTACAACTATTACCTCCCTGTTCTACCCTAGTGCATTAAAATTAGCGATAATAACCCCTCAACTTCACATCACCAGGGAAATTTAATTAACCCCTTAATAACATCTGACGTACTAATACGCGTCTGTGCCCTGGGACTTAAGAGCCAGACCCGTATAAGTACGTCATCGCGATCGCGCGCGCACACAGGCTGTGCGGGCGCGATCGCCGCCGGGTGTCAGCTGATTGTCACAGCTGACACCCGGTACTATGTGCAGGGAGCGGTCCTGCACATTAACCCCTGCGATGCTGCGATCGAAGTCGATCGCAGCATTGCGGGGGCAAGGGGAGGTGATCGGCGATACTCACCTCCTCTTCCGGCTTCCAGCGCTGTCTGCAAAGGCTTCCCGGGTGTTGTCATGACGACCCGATGTCGTCATGACAACATCCGGGTCACCAGATAGCAGGAAGATTGTTTGGACATGCGCAGTGCATCTCCAAACAATCTTCTCACTGTGCAGCGCTGATAGCCTGTATGACACAGGGATGGTGCTGCATTCCTGTGCCATGCAGGCGATCAGAGGAAAAAAAGTGAAAGTCCCATAGTGGGACAAAGTAATAAAGTATAAAAACTGTCAGTAAGTGAAAAAAAAAAAAAAAAATTGCAAAAATATAAAAAATAAATAAATAAAATAATCCACCAAAAATAAAAATATAATGTACCCATCAATAAATATTATTATAAAAAAAAACAAAAAAAACAATAAAAGTACACATATTTGGTATCGCCGCGTCCGGAACAACCTGACCTATAAAACTGTCCCACTAGTTAACCCCTTCAGTGAACACGGTAAAAAAAAAAAAAAAAAAACGAAGCAAAAAACAATGCTTTATCACCATACCGCCAAATAAAAAATGGAATAACACGCGATCAAAAAGACGAATATAAATAAAAATGGTACCGCTGAAAACGTCATCTCGTCCCACAAAAAACAAGCTGATATACAGCTCCATCAGCCGAAAAATAAAAAAGTTATAGCTCTCAGAATAAAGCTATGCTAAAAAATATTTTTTTCTATAAAATTGCTTTTATTATGTAAAAGTGCAAAGCATAGAAAAACGATATAAATGTGGTACCGCTGTAAACGTACTGACCCAAAGAATAAAGCTACCTTATCACTTTTACCACACGCGGAACAGAATAAAAAATAAATAAATAAATTCCTGAATTGTTGGTTTTTGTTTATTCTGCCTCCCAAAAATCGGAATAGAAAGCGATCAAAAAATGTCACGTGCCTGAAAATGGCACCAATAACAACGTCAACTCATCCCGCAAAAAACGAGCCATCACATGACTGTCTGCCAAAATCTGGAAAAATTATAGCTCTCAAAATATGGCGATGCAAAAACTAGATTTTACAAAAAATGCGTCTTTTTGTGTGTGACAGCTGTCAGTCATAAAAACCCCATATGATTCTGGTATTGCTGTAATCACACCGACCCGAAGAATAAAGTCGTCTAATCACTTATACCGCATGGTATCCGCTAACAAATTGTCGGCTCAAATTGTTAGCGGACATCATGTTGCGTTTGGAGAGCCCCTGTGTGACCAAACATTGGAGCTCCCCCACAAGTGACCCCATTTTGGAAACTAGACCCCCCAAGGCACCTATCTAGATGCATAATGAGCACTTGGAACCCCCAGGTGTTTCACAAATTGATTCATAAATATGAAAAAGTGTTTTTTTTTCACTTTTTCATTTTTACGAATCAATTTGTGAAGCACCTGGGGGTTCCAAGTGCTCACTATGCATCTAGATAGGTGCCTTTGGGGGTCTAGTTTCCAAAATGGGGTCACTTGTGGGAGGAGCTCCAAAGTTTGGGCACACAGGGGCTCTCCAAACGCAACTTGGTGTCCGCTAACAATTTGAGCCGATTTTCCATTTAATTTGTTAGCGGATACCATGTTGCATTTGGAGAGTCCCTGTGTGCCCAAACATTGGAGTTCTCCCACAAGTGACCCCATTTTGGAAACTAGACCCCCCAAGGCACCTATCTAGATGCATAGTGAGCACTTGGAACCCCCATGTGCTTCACAAATTGATTCATAAAAATGAAAAAGTGTTTTTTTTTTCACTTTTTCATTTTTACGAATCAATTTGTGAAGCACCTGGGGGTTCCAAGTGCTTACTATGCATCTAGATAGGTGCCTTGGGGGGTCTAGTTTCCAAAATGGGGTCACTTGTGGGGGAGCTCCAATGTTTGGGCACACAGGGGCTCTCCAAACACAACATGGCGTCCGCTAATTATTCAAGCAAATTTTACAATCAAAAAGTCAAATGGCGCTCCTTCTCTTCCGAGCCCTGCCGTGCGCCCAAACAGTGTTTTTTCCCCACATATTGGGTATCTGCGTGCCCAGGGGCAATTGCACAACAAATTTTGGGGTCCATTTTTTCTTGTTACCTCTGTGAAAATAAAAAAAATTGGGTCTAAAGTAACATTTTTGTGAAAAAAGTTAAATGTTAATTTTTTTCGTCCACATTCAAAAAATTCCTGTGAAGCACCTGAAGGGTTAATAAAGTTCTTGAATGTGGTTTTGAGCACCTTGAGGGGTGCAGTTTTTAGAATGGTGTCACTTTTGGGTATTTTCTGTCATAAAGACCTCTCAAAGTGACTTCAAATGTGATGTGGTCCCTAAAAAATGGTTTTGTAAATTTTGTTGGAAAAATGAGAAATCGCTGGTCAACTTTTAACCCTTATAGCTCCCTAACAAAAAAAAAATGTTGATTCCAAAATTGTGCTGATGTAAAGTAGACATGTGGGAAATGTTATTTATTAACTCTTTTGTGTGACATATCTCTCTGATTTAAGGGCATAAAAATTCAAATTTTGAAAATTGCAAAATTTTCAAAATTTTCGCCAAATTTCCGTTTTTTTCACAAATAAACGCAAGTGATATCGAAGAAATTTTACCACAATCATGAAGTACAATATGTCACGAAAAAACAGTCTCAGAATCAGGGGGATCTGTTGAAGCGTTCCAGAGTAATTACCTCATAAAGTGACAGTGGTCAGAATTGTAAAAATTGGCCTGGTCATTAACGTGCAAACCACCCTCGGGGCTTAAGGGGTTAACAGGAAAAATGTTCTCCATATTTTCTGCTGTCTAAACTTGGAGTACATCTTATAGTAATACTAGAGATAGGACAGGACCGTCCTGAATGGGTATATCTTGTCACATTGGGATGGCTTTTACACTTTTCTGATCAAAATAGTGTTAACTAAGTACCCTATGTTATTTACATATACTGTTACTATTTACTTATTATAGGGTATATGCTCTTTTTTTTGGGGGAGGGGAGGTTGTCTGTGAAATGGCCACAGTTTGAACGTGCTTCTGCACCTTAAGGCTGTGTGCCTACGATGCGTTTTTTAAGCGTTTCCGCAGCGGCAATTCCACTGCAGAAACGCTTAAAAAACGCTTGGTAGAAGGTCTGCCATGTTCCCCAATGATAATCCGCATGTGCTGTGCACATGCTGCGGAAATTTCCGCTGCGGATTATCATTGCGGAAAAAAACGCAGCACTACCAATTATTTTGCGGAAGTGCTGCGTTTTCGCCGCCATTGACTTGCATTAGATCACATGGATTACGCATCACTGTATATGTAGATCCACATTCCATGCGTTCTATTGTGCGGATGGTACCCGGGTCTGGAGGAGAAGAGACTCTCCTCCGGACCCGGGTACCATAGAAAACTGTAAATAAAGAATAAACTAAAAAATAAATATATACTTACTTCTGGCGGCCCGCGCTGTGCTCCTCCTTGCATGCCGGCAAATCGCGATGTACTGAAGGACCTGCGCTGACGTCATAGTCATGTGACGGGTCACGCGACGCTGATGTCGGCAGGTCCTTCAGTGCAGTGTACCGCTGCCGGCAGCCAGGGCGGAGGGAAAGTAGGACACCGGGGGCCATCAGAGGGTAAGTATATATTTGTTTTTTTATTTTTTGACATTCTCTCGGGTCACACTATATAAATCCATGCCGTTTGCATGGATTTATATAGTGTGACCAAGTTGACAAGCACTTTCCAAGTGATGCTAAAATCGCTTGGAAAGCGCTTGTCAACCCGCATGCGGAAATGCATGTGAAGAACGCTTCACTTCCGCATGTCCCTGGCAGGAAAACGCATGTACAATCCGCATGCGTTTTTTTCTGCCAGGGAGATGCAGAAACGCTCAGGAAAAAATCCTGAGCATTTCTGCATCATGGGCACATAGCCTAAACGTATACCAACTTATGCTCCTGCTCATTTCTTTGGTTTTACTTTAGCTGTAGCATAATCTCCCCCACATAGGCAGTTTGTAGCATAATCTCCCCCCCATAGGCAGTCTGTAGCATAATCTCCCCCCATAGGCAGTCTGTAGCATAATCCCCCCATAGGCAGTCTGTAGCATAATCTCCCCCATAGGCAGTCTGTAGCATAATCCCTCCCATAGACAGTCTGTAGCATAATCCCCCCCATTAGGCAGTCTGTAGCATAATCCCCCCCATAGGCAGTCTGTAGCATAATCCCCCCGTAGGCAGTCTGTAGTATAATCTCCCTCCCATAGGCAGTCTGTAGTATAATCTCCTCCACCCCATAGGCAGTCTGTAGCATAATCCCCCCATAGACAGTCTGTAGCATAATCCCCCCCATTAGGCAGTCTGTAGCATAATCCCCCCCATAGGCAGTCTGTAGCATAATCCCCCCCATAGGCAGTCTGTAGCATAATTTTCCCCCATAGGCAGTCTGTAGCATTATTCCCCCCCCATGGGCAGTTTGTAGCATAATTTCCCCCCCATAGGCAGTTTGTAGCATAATCCCCCCCATAGGCAGTCTGTAGCATAATCCCCCCCATAGGCAGTCTGTAGCATAATCCCCCCACCATAGGCAGTCTGTAGCATAATCTCCCCCCGATAGGCAGTCTGTAGTATAATCTCCCCCATAGGCAGTCTGTAGTATAATCCCCCCCATAGCCAGTCTGTAGTATAATCTCCCCCCCATAGGCAGTCTGTAGTATAATCTCCTCCCCCCATAGGCAGTCTGTAGTATAATCTCCTCCCCCCATAGGCAGTCTGTAGCATAATCTCCCCCCATAGGCAGTCTGTAGCATAATCTCCCCCTATAGGCAGTCTGTAGTATAATCTCCTCCATCCATTAACAATGTGTTCGACCCCAAGGCTGTAGGTCTGGTGGGGGGAGAAACAAGAAACAGGCGCAGATCTAAGTGTAGATGTATATATATATATATATAGAAACAGAAAAAAAATGAACTGCTCACCTTTAGTAGATCTTGTACCAAGGCTTATCGACCAATTCTGGTCTAATGTGGGTAGCTGGTCCACTGGTATGCAGCTTCTATCTGGATTAAACGGATCTCCCAGCTGGAGTCCGTAAGAATAGGGTTCAGAGTATGTATCCAGCCAATTGAGCGCTCCCAGGGTCACAAGGAATGATTATCCAAAAAAAGGATTTAATTCTTCAGAAGATTTATTCAGATTGGTAAATAGATAAAACTTATAAATAAAACAACGCATTTCGGCTATTAAAATTAAAGATATATAGCCTTCCTCAGGTCTAATGTAAGAGAGTCAATAGTGGTGGTTATATAGTCACTATAAAAACCTACCTAGTGAAATAATTATCCTAATCACATGTAAATTGGTTTGAGTTGGAACGCCCAAATCCCATTCAATAGAGACTCAGCTTTCTCAGAGTTAGGATTTTCCAGCTTTTTCCTCTGATTATAGAATAAACAAATTATAGAGCAGCTAAATTTGTCATAATAAAATTTGTCATAATAAAATTTTCCATAATAAAATTTTGGTAATAAAGATATTATACTTTCTCCTTCTCTTTCTTTCCTTTCTTTTTCTATCCCTTTAAGAGGAGAAAATAAGTGCATTAGTAGAAAAATCTATACCATGAACCTGAATTTAAGAAGATTTTCATTCAATAGGTATATCAATGAAATTCAGATAAGGGGAGCTTAATTCACATGGATATATATGCCAAAGGTAGTAAAACGGAGAGAGAGAGAAGAAAAAACAAAACAAAAAAAAAACGCATAAAAACGCATCAAAAAACGCAACAAAAAATGCAAGAGAAAAAAAATAAAATAAAATAAAAAAATAAAAAAATATTAAAAAAAAAAAATAAAATAAATAAATAAATAAAAAATAAAAAAAAAAAACGCATAAAAACGCATCAAAAAACGCAACAAAAAACGCGGGGAAAAAAAAAAGGAGAGAGGTTATTATTATACATAGTGAATGTATAATAATAACCTCTCTCCTTTTTTTTTTTTTTTTTTTTTCCCGCGTTTTTTGTTGCGTTTTTTGATGCGTTTTTATGCATTTTTGTTTTTTTTTTTAATTTGTTTTTTTTTTCTCTTGCATTTTTTGTTGCGTTTTTTGATGCGTTTTTATGCGTTTTTTTTTTTTTTTTTTTGTTTTTTTTTGTTTTTTCTTCTCTCTCTCTCCGTTTTACTACCTTTGGCATATATATCCATGTGAATTAAGCTCCCCTTATCTGAATTTCATTGATATACCTATTGAATGAAAATCTTCTTAAATACAGGTTCATGGTATAGATTTTTCTACTAATGCACTTATTTTCTCCTCTTAAAGGGATAGAAAAAGAAAGGAAAGAAAGAGAAGGAGAAAGTATAATATCTTCATTACCAAAATTTTATTATGGAAAATTTTATTATGACAAATTTTATTATGACAAATTTAGCTGCTCTATAATTTGTTTATTCTATAATCAGAGGAAAAAGCTGGAAAATCCTAACTCTGAGAAAGCTGAGTCTCTATTGAATGGGATTTGTTCGTTCCAACTCAAACCAATTTACATGTGATTAGGATAATTATTTCACTAGGTAGGTTTTTATAGTGACTATATAACCACCACTATTGACTCTCTTACATTAGACCTGAGGAAGGCTATATATCTTTAATTTTAATAGCCGAAACGCGTTGTTTTATTTATAAGTTTTATCTATTTACCAATCTGAATAAATCTTCTGAAGAATTAAATCCTTTTTTTGGATAATCATTCCTTGTGACCCTGGGAGCGCTCAATTGGCTGGATACATACTCTGAACCCCATCCATTAACAAAGTATGTAGCATAATATCCCCCCCAATAAGAAAAATAAATAAACACAGTACTTACCTCTCCTCCTCGCTCCCTCGCTGCTTCGAGCGCCCGGCCCGCACACATCTTCAGCACAGCGGTCGGGCGCCAGGTGATGACGTCATTGACATCAGACGCAGAGGGGGGACTGATGGGAGAGGGAGCGTCGCGCTCCTTCTCTCACAAGTTAACTTGCGGCGGTGATGGGCGGGGTAGCCCGATGCTGGCACAGGGGGCCCCTCCCCTCCTGCTCAAAGGCTGCCTATCGGCCGCCGGGCAGTGCAGGGACATCCAGTCTCCCTGCTCTGCCCGGAACGTAACTGTAAAGGCGTGCTGCGCACGCTGATACAGTTACAGCAGCATAGCTCCAAGTGGGCCCCCTCAGAGCGTGGGGCCCGGAGCGACCGCCCCCTCTGCCCCCCCGGTAGCTACACTACTGCATAGGACCTTTGTTGTGTGCGAAACAGGGCAGCATTGCAGAAGTCCTAGGACCTTTGGTGTTGCTCAGGGAGCTATGGGGTTAAAACCTGGCTGTTAAAATTGCTTTTTTTTGTCAGACCTTGGCGGAGCTGTCTTCTATTTAAACTCTTCAACCTCTGACTCCTGCTGCCAGTTAAGTTTATCTACTCTAATTCAGTCTTGTGCTTTCAGCTCTTGCTTTACTTGTTGATATTCACGTTGTCTAACCGTGACTCATTTCCTCATCATTCCTTTACCTTCTGATTTTGTATCTTGACTGCCCTCCTCGTTCTGACCCTGCTACCTGACCACTTCTGCCAGCCTGATCCATCCACCAGCATCTGACTTCGTGACCCCAACCAAGATGTCCCCATGCCACACAGAGAGCAGCCTGACTGGGAGTGACCTATGAAGTTTCATTCTCAGAACGAGACTCCATAGGTTGTACTACAGAATCGGTGGACATTGTGGGAACGTCATGGACTATGTTGGAGCTGAGTGGTTAATAAACTGGTGAACGAGGGACTGTCTCTTGTCTTTATTTATTTAATTCTCTCTTTTTATGTCATTCAGGTTACCATTTGTGCACTACGTCGGAAGCCTTGGACTACTTTGGACCAGCATGGTTTTTGTTTTATTATTAAATTGGTGAACCAGGGAGTCAGGGAGTTTTTTTTATTTAGATAAAACATTTTTATGGGTGTTTTTTTTCTTTTAACATACTGGTTTAGTAATGGGGGTGTCTGAGAGGTGTCTCTCCATTACTAACCCCAGGGCATGATGGCAGCTGACACTACACAGCTGACATCAACCCCAAAAAATATTACCCCAATTGCCAATGCACCAGGGCAATCGGGAAGAGCCAGGCAAAGTGCAAGAATTGGCGCATCTAATATGATGTGCCAATTCTGGGGCAGCTGCGGGCTCGTATTTTTAGGCTCGAGCATGGCGTTCGAACACCAAGATACTCGATCAAGTAAGGAGCGTGCCCGTGCACCTTCGATGCTCGATCGAGTATCGAGTAGTGGCGAGCATATTCGCTCATCGCTGTTATGATCTGCAAAATAAACTAAGGAAAGATAGGGGAAAGCTGTCCCTACAGTAAGACTAAGCTGAATCCCTATGATGTAGCGGGCTGCCTGTTCCTTGTGAACAGACCCGCCTTAGTCCTCGGCTAGCCTGAACGAAGACCTATAGCATTAAGGGAGGGGTCCCTAAAAGAACTAAGGACTGGGGCAAAAATGGGACACCTCCTAAACAGAAGTAGATGAAGAGTACAAAACACAAACAGACAAAACGTACTAGAGGTCCCAGAGGACCAAGCGACCTAGACAGAGATAGGCACAGAAGCAACTGGCTAGAGACACAGTCAATCAACACTGAAGTCCAGCAAAGCCAGAAGGGCGGAGTAGGAATAAATAGGCAGATGGTCACGTGACCGCAAAACATAGGATAGCAAAAACTAACAGGAGGGTTCTAACAGTACCCCCTCGTCTATGAGGATCCTCCGGATCCTCCAGGCCCAGGCCTATCAGGAAACCTCCTGTGGAAAGCTTTAACAAGCCTAGGAGCAGAGACATCATCCGTCCTTACCCAGGAGTTGTCTTCGGGACCGAAACCCTTCCAGGAGACAAGATACTGTAATTTCCCTCTATGTCATCTAGAATTCAAAATACAAGAAATTTCATATTCGCCGTCTTCCACCACAGGAGGAACTGTGACAGTGGCGTCAGCCTTTTTCAACAAGGAAACATGAAATACAGAATTAATCTTCCAGGAAGTAGGGACATCCAACCTAACAGCAGACTGGTTAACAACCTGAAGCACTTTAAATGGACCCACAAACTTAGGACCCAGTTTTTTAGAGGGAATCCTCAACCACAGGTTCTTCGAGGACAACCAAACCATGTCACCCAGAGTAAACAAAACCTATTTACGCTTCCTGTCAAAATACTTCTTGTTAGCCTCTTGCAGGTTACAATGCACATTAGTCCAAACTCTCTACAAATCACCGGAAAAATTCTCCTCCTCCGGCACCGCCGACCCCAATTTGGAGAACGAACCAAAAGACGGATGTCTCCCAGTACAACAAAAAAAAGGAGAACACCCAGCAGAGGAGGATGTATGATTGTTAAGAGCAAATTCTGCGAGAGGCAGAAACTCAGACCACACCTCTTGATTCTCCGCCACAAAACAATGCAAAAACTGTTCAACATCCTGGTTCTTTCTTTCAGTCTGTCCATTCGACTCAGGATGATAGCCAGACGAAAATGACAAATGGACTCCCAACCTGTCACAAAAAGCACGCCAAAAGCGAGCCACAAACTGAGGTCCTCTATAAGAAACAATATCCGTGGGAAAGTCATGGAGCTTGACAATCTCCTTAACAAACGCCTTAGCGAGTGTCTTGGCGCAGGGCAACTCAATGAATGGAACCAAATGACAGATCTTACTAAAACGGTCCACGACCACCCAGATGACAGTAAAACCCTCAGACACAGGAAGATCAGTAATAAAATCCATAGTGAGATGCGTCCAAGGTGCACTAGGAACCTCCAGAGGGCAAAGCAACCCCGCAGCAGGAGTATGTGAAGCCTTTGACCTAGCACACACAGTACACTGACGCACCCACTTAATGACTTCCTTCTGCCACCCAGGCCACCAAAAACTGCGACTGATAAGTCTCTTAGTCTCCGAAACTCCTGGATAACCTGCCAACCGAGACTCATGACACTCCACAAACAAATCTCTCCTAAAGGCTCTAGGCACGAACAACCTCCCATGGGGAGTGTTAGATGGAGCATCATCTTGAGCATTCAGAATACCATTCTCCAAAACAGAGTCCAAAGCCGCCACCACAACTCCTTTCTGCAAAATGCTCTCCTCCTCCTCGGCACCGACCATAGGAGAGAAGCTGCGAGATAAAGCATCGGCTTTAACATTCTTAGTACCAGGGATATAGGTTACAGAAAAATGAAACCGAGAAAAAAAAAGTGCCCACCTAGCTTGATGGGCATTCAAACGCTTGGCAGCATCCAGATAGATCAAATTCTTATGATCTGTGAAAACCTGAATAGGAAATCTAACGCCTTCCAAAAAATGACGCCAGTGTTCAAACGCAAGTTTAATAGCCAGCACCTCCCGATTTCCAACATCATAATTCAGTTCGGTTTCCGAAAAAATTTTCGAAAAAAAGGCACAAGGATGTACTCCACCCTTGTTCTCTTGAGACAAAACTGCTCCTACCCCCACTGATGAAGCATCGACCTCGACCAAAAAAGGCTTGGTCTCATCAGGCTGCATAAGGATAGGGGCAGAACTGAACTTCTCTTTGAGATACTCAAATGCTTCAATGGCCTCAGTAGTCCACTGGGCCGTATTCGCACCTTTCCTAGTGAGATCGGTTAGAGGTTTAACAATTACAGAAAAATTCTTAATGAATTTCCTGTAATAATTGGCAAAACCCAAAAATCCCTGTATAGATTTCAAACCAATAGGCCTAGGCCATTCCTGCACAGCCTGAACCTTCACAGGGTCCATCTCAAAACCCTCGCTGGAGACAATGTAGCCCAAAAAATTAATTTTCTGCACAGCGAATTCACATTTCTCCAGCTTAGCAAAGAGTGAATTATCACTCAATAACTGCAAAACTTCACGTACACTCTGCCAATGGGAGTCGAGATCTGGTGAATAAATCAAAATGTCATCCAAATACACAACCACATTCTTACCAATCAAAGGTCTCAGGATGTCATTAATAAGGTTCTGAAAAAATGCAGGTGCATTGGTAAGACCAAAAGGCATCACCAGACTCTCAAAGTGACCTACCAGGGTGTTAAAAGCAGTTTTCCATTCATCACCCTCCTTCACACGTAACAAATTGTATGCCCCCCGGAGATCAATTTTGGAGAACCACTTGGCCCCCACTAACTGGTTAAACAAGTCAGGAATTAACGGCAATGGATAAGAATTGCGTACAGTAATCTTATTAATTTCACGAAAATCCAGACATGGACGTAAACCGCCGTCCTTTTTTTTAACAAAGAAGAATCCAACTGCCACAGGTGACTTAGAAGGTCTAATGTGACCAGCAGCCAGGCTAGTCTGTATGTACTCCTCCAAGGCCTTTCTTTCAGGGATAGTCAGATTAAACAAGCGACTTTTGGGAAGAGTAGCACCCGGAACAAACTCAATGGTGCAATCATAATCCCTATGAGGAGGTAAAACTTGCGACTCCTCCTCCGAAAAAACCCTCCAAAAATCTTGAATAGGTACAGGTAATTCTCCCTTTTCCACAGTCGCAATGCGACCATTACAACATTTATCATAGCATTTTGGACTCCAAGACTTAATCACATTAGTAGACCAGTCCAATAAAGGATTGTGCAGTCTTAACCATAGAATCATAGAATCATAGAATGGTAGAGTTGGAAGGGACCTCCTGGGTCGTCTGGTCCAACCCCCTGCTCAAAGCAGGATTCACTAGATCATCTCAGACAGATGTCTGTCCAGCCTCTGTTTGAAGACGTCCATTGAAGGGGAACTCACCACCTCTCGTGGCAGCCTGTTCCACTCATTAATCACCCTAACTGTCAAAAAGTTTTTTCTAATATCTAATCTGTGTCTCCTCCCATTTAGCTTCATCCCATTGCTTCTAGTCTTTCCTTGTGCAAATGAGAATAAAGATGATCCTTCTACAATGTGACAGCCCTTGACATATTTGTAGACAGCTATTAAGTCTCCTCTCAGTCTTCTTTTTTGCAAGCTAAACATTCCCAAATCCTGCAACCGTTCCTCATAGGACATGGTTTGCAGACCAGTCACCATTCTGGTCGCTCTTCTCTGAACTTGCTCCAGTTTGTCGATGTCTTTTTTAAAATGTGGTGCCCAAAACTGTACACAGTATTCCAGATGAGGTCTGACCAAAGAGGAGTAAAGACCGATAATGACTTCACGTGATCTAGACTGTATGCTTCTGTTAATACATCCCAGAATTGTATTTGCCTTTTTTGCTGCTGCATCACACTGTTGACTCATGTTCAGTCTATGATCTATTAGTATACCTAAGTCTTTTTCACATGTACTGTTGCTTAGCTCTATTCCTCCCATTCTGTATATGCTTTTTTCATTTTTATTGCCCAGATGTAGTACTTTGCATTTTTCCCTGTTAAAAACCATTCTGTTGGTTGCTGCCCACTGCTCCAGTTTATTTAGGTCTTTTTGAATCCTCTCTCTCTCTTCTCTAGTATTAGCTATCCCTCCTAGCTTTGTGTCATCAGCAAATTTAATCAGTTTACCCTCAATTCCTTCATCTAAATCATTGATAAAGATGTTGAACAATACAGGTCCCAGGACGGAGCCCTGTGGTACCCCACTTGAGACATTCATCCAGCTGGATGTGAAGCCATTTACAACCACCCTTTGAGTCCGATCACTAAGCCAGTTATGAATCCACCTAACAGTTGCCTGGTCCATTGCATACTTGGTCATTTTTTCAATAAGGATGATGTGAGATACTTTGTCAAATGCTTTGCTGAAGTCAAGATATACTATATCTACAGCATTTCCCTGATCCACCCAGTCAGTGATTCTGTCATAGAAGGAAATTAAGTTAGTCTGACATGACTTGTTAGTTACAAACCCATGCTGACTCTGGTTAATCACTTCATTCTTATCCATGTACTTACATACATGTTGTTTAATAATTTGTTCAAAGATCTTTCCTGGTATAGAAGTCAGACTCACCGGCCTGTAGTTCCCTGGGTCCACCTTCTTCCCCTTTTTGAAGATAGGAACAACATTTGCTCTTCTCCAGTCTTCTGGGACTTCTCCTGTTCTCCAAGAATTTTCAAAGATTATGGAGAGTGGTTCTAAAATTTCTTCTACAATCTCCTTCAGTACTCTGGGGTGTAATTCATCTGGACCTGGAGACTTGAACTCATTTATGTTAGCTAAATATTCCCTCACAATCTTTCTGTTTACTGATAACTTGGATTCCTCTATTCCTTTAAAAGGACAGTGAAGATCAGTTGATGTTACATTTTCTTTCTGAGAGAAAACAGATGCAAAATAGGAATTAAAAAGTTCGGCCTTCTCAACATCCTCTCTTACCATTTCTCCATTTTCATCCTGTAAAAATCCTATAGCATCTTTGACTTTTCTTTTACTTTTGACATACCCCCAAAATCCTTTTTTATTGCTTTTGACATCTCTTGCAAGCCTTAATTCATTGTCAGCTTTAGCTAACCTGATACGTGCCCTACAGGATCTGCAGACTGCATTATAATCTTCTTTAGATATGCCTCCCTCTTTCCATTTAATAAACATTTCTTTCTTTCTTTTTAGCATGTGTTTAAGTTCTGTGTTCATCCATCCTGGTTTCCTTAAATGCTTCCCATTCTTCCTACTTTTCGGGATTGTTAACGATTGTGCTTTGAGAATCTCATTTTTAAAAATTTCCCATCCTTCCTGGACATTTTTGTCCTTAAGGACATCCAGCCATTGGATCCCTCCTATCCTCTTTCTGAGTCTCTTAAAATCTGCCTTTCTAAAATCTAACCTTGAAGTTTGAGTCTTCACATGTCTTCCTCCTCTAGTTATCCAAAATTCTATAATAGCATGATCGCTGCCTCCTAGGGTCCCAGCCACCTTTACCTCCTCAACCATTTCCTCCCTGTTTATAAGGATTAGATCCAAAGTAGCAGATCCCCTTGTTTTCTCCCCTACCTTTTGGAAGATAAAGTTGTCAGCAAGAGAGGATAAGAATTTGCTTGACCTGTTAGTTTTACTTGAGAGAGATTCCCAACAAATGTCTGGATAGTTGAAATCTCCCATGACCACTACGTCATATTTTTTGGAGAACTTGGTCATTTGATACATAAAGAGCTCATCCATATCTTCAGCTTGCCCAGGTGGCCTGTAGTAAATGCCTACAATGGTGTCCTTTCCGTTGTTCTCTCCTTGTATTCTTACCCAAACAGTTTCCACAGAACTCCCAGTCTCTGAAGCTTCAATCTCTGTGCAGATATATGCTTTTCTAATATACAATGCAACACCTCCTCCTCGTTTATTAAGTCTGTTTCTTGCAAATAAGTTGTATCCTTTTAGCCTTTTATTCCAATCATGTGTATCGTCCCACCAAGTTTCAGTGATTCCAATGACATCATATTCCTTTTCCTGCATTAGTAGTTCCAATTCTCCTTGTTTGTTGCCCATGCTTTGTGCATTTGTATAAAAACATTTTAGTTTGTGATTGGTTTCTCTTCCTCCAATATTTTTATTATTTAGATTTTTTTGTCTTAGTTCTTCTTTTCCACTTCCAGTAGCAGAGATCTCAATAGTATTTGTCAGCTGTATCGCTTTTTCTGGCCTTTTGCTTCCCTTCCCACATTGTTCTAGTTTAAAGCTCTTCTGATGAGTGTAGCAAGGCGACTTCCAAATACATGTTTTCCAGTCTTCGTAAGGTGCACCCCATCTCTAGCAAGTAGTCCATCGTATAGGTAATTCATTCCGTGATCCAGAAATCCAAATCCTTGTTGATGGCACCATCGACGTAGCCAGTTGTTCACCTGTAGAATCTTATTCCACCTCATTGTTCCATGGCCATCCACTGGGAGGATGGATGAGAAGACCACCTGCGCTCCCAATTCTTTCACTTTCTTGCCTAAGTCTTCAAAGTCACTGCAGATGGTTTCCAGGTCCTTTCTTGCGGTGTCTTTTGTCCCCACATGTATTAGCAGGAATGGGTAGTGATCTGTAGGTCTGAAGAGTCTTGATATCCTGTCAGACACATCTTTAATTTTTGCTCCTGGAAGACAGCACATTTCTCTTGAGGTTATGTCTGGTCTGCAGATAGCGGCCTCTGTTCCTCTTAACAGGGAATCCCCCATGACCACCACTCTCCGTTTTTTCTTCACAACATTCTTCTTTCTCCATCCAGGAGGATTCTGAGGGCTTACAAGGTTATTCATTGCTGGCAAAGTCTTATCTTGCTGTATTTCTTCATGGTTCTCCTGTGTGAGAGCCTGGTACTGGTTCCTGAGCAGTATGGGTGCTGACAGCCTCTCGATCCTCCTGCTTCTGTGGGTCACATGCTTCCATTCCTCTGTTTCGTCAGGTGCAGTTCGAATTTCTTCTCTTTCTGAATCATGAAGAGATAATTCTGCTCTGTCTAAGAACTCTTCACCTTCCTTAATGATTTTCAAGGTAGTTAACCTCTCTTCTAGATTTCGCAACTTTTCCTCCAACAGGGACACAAGCTTGCATTTCTGGCATGTGAAGTCTGGCTTTTCCACTGGCAAGTCTGTGAACATGTAGCAGGATATGCAGCTCACCAAATGGCTCCTGGACTCTTCCATGTTCTTATTGTTAATGTTCTGAAAACAGTGAAAAAAGCTTAAAAAAAAAAGTTTCAAAATGCGCGCGCCTACCGGCGCGCGGTTTACCGATGTCCTCTTTTCAGCTCCAACAGCCAAAATCCAGTGTTCTTTGAGCTCGCGGAGACTCTTCACTTACCCCAAAATGCAGTGGGAATATGCAAATTATCTCCTCAGGACTCCTCCCCTGGTTTACCGATGTCCTCTTTTCAGCTCCAACAGCCAAAATCTAGTGTTCTTTGAGCTCGCGGAGACTCTTCACTTACCCCAAAATGCAGTGGGAATATGCAAATTATCTCCTCAGGACTCCTCCCCTGGTTTACCGATGTCCTCTTTTCAGCTCCAACAGCCAAAATCCAGTGTTCTTTGAGCTCGCGGAGACTCTTCACTTACCCCAAAATGCAGTGGGAATATGCAAATTATCTCCTCAGGACTCCTCCCCTGGTTTACCGATGTCCTCTTTTCAGCTCCAACAGCCAAAATCCAGTGTTCTTTGAGCTCGCGGAGACTCTTCACTTACCCCAAAATGCAGTGGGAATATGCAAATTATCTCCTCAGGACTCCTCCAAGGCAATCCTAGAACAACTGTAGAGGGCAAATTATCCAAAACAACCAAGTCCAAAATTTCTTGGTGATCTCCATTGATAGTGAGAGGAAATGCAGCAGTCTTGTGAGTAATACATTTCAAAGGAGTGTTATCAATTGCAACCACAGAAATAGGTGATGACGAAGGTTTGGATTTCAATTTAAGGTTTTCCAAAAACCCTTTATCAATCACATTAAGCGTTGAACCACAAATACCTGAAATTCAATCAAATCTCCCTGCAGAGTAGTACTCCCAGAAAGAAACACTCCTGCAGAGCGTAAACAAGCTATACGGGTGTAACTGACCTTTTTTTTTTCTTTACTTAAGCGACGCTCACAATATTTAATCAAATGATCATCTTTGCCACAATAAAGACACAAACCTTCGGCGAATCTCCGATGTCTTTCCTGAGAGCGGAGTAACTTTGCCCCCACCTCCATTGGTTCCCCGCTGTCAGAGCAGATTTTCTGGGAACTAGGACCTGAAGTTACAGGAGTTTTTACATCATTAGCCCTGGACCTCAGTCTCCTGTCCACACGAACAGCTAACTGCATAGCTTCCTGCAGAGTATCAGGTGCAGGGAATGCAATTAGCAAATCCGTAACCCTTTCACTCAGACCAGCAAGAAATAAACATCTTAGCGCAGAATCATTCCATTTAACTTCTGAAGCCCATCTCCTGAAGTGTGTGCAATAATTTTCAACATCATCTGACCCCTGATTCAAACATCTAAGTTCTGATTCAGCAGATGAGATTCGATCAGGATCGTCATACAATAGCCCCATAGCAGAAAAAAATTCTTCAACAGAACTTAAACACGGATCATTTTTGCCACATGTTCATCTCATAACGCACAGGAATGAAACATAGCCAAACACTTTGTCTCCTAGACCATGAACAGAATGTATCACAAACATTGGCCAGTCTATGGATTGATAGCTAAGGCACAAGAAATAAGACAAAAATTAAGTATATAGAAAAATGTTTACCTAAGTTCTGCACACTATGGTGCCAATTCTTTGAAGAGTTTTTGGCAGAATTCTGTCTTAAAACAGTTTAAAAAATTGCAAAATATTGAAACAACTCATGGTTGAGCAAAAAGGTTGCAACATTTGATGTTTTTACAACAGTCCTGGCGAGCTCTACCAACTAAAAAGTGGGCAGATTTTAGCCAGGAGGGAGCATGACCAAGCGCTGCTCACAAATTCATCATAATTTACTCTACAAAAGTGGGGTAAATTGTGATAGAAATGTATTATAGTCTCTGCCTGGAGTATATTTTTGCGGCGAAGAATGACAGTTGAAATATTTGCCAAATTAATTAAGGCCCTGTGCACACGGTGCGTTTTTGATGGGATTTTCCGTGCGGAATTGGCCCCAAAAACGCATTGGAATCCTTATCCCAGCGTTGTCTATGAGAATTCTGAAGATCTATGCACATGATCAGGAATTTCCCTGACAGGATTTCATGTGCGTTTAAATCTACAGCATGTCAATTATTTGTGCGTTTTTGTCTGCGTTTTTCCTATTGAATGCACTGGCAAAAATGCAAGCAAAAATGCACCAAAAAAGCGTGGAATTTCCTCAGCATTTTTTCTGCCAAGAAGTGCAGAAACGCTGCAGAAATTTCTGCACAAAATACTCATTGTGCGCACATACATACCTTGAAGAGGCAAATGCCCCTTAATGAATTTGGTGCATCTTAATTCAGCACACCTTTCATCCAGACTTAATGGGGTCTATATTCTTGTACCTGGAGGTGAACTCTAATGTTTGTACAACTGTGCCTGGAAGAATGACTTTGAAGCCTTCATTGTGTATTCATTGTTTGTTATATAACTCAGCCTGTGAATGTTTTTGCTAATAACCTTACTCACACTGATGAAATCACTTTCTCTTTTACTGTAGCTGAGAAATATGATGAGCAAAAGTGCAAAGTACCAAACAGAGAAATATATCATTTAAGGCCATCATTTCAGACCCCAAAAAATAAATACCGTGTTTTTTTGATTATAAAAATGCACTTTTTTCCCCAAACAATTTGGGAGGAAAGTGGGGGTGCTTCTTATAATCTGAATGTAGCATACCGGGGGAAAGGGGGTGGCTGCGGTGGAACAGGGTCTTAGGAGGCACGGTCACTGCTGCAGGAGGCTGGTGGCAGCAGGAGTGCTGCGATGCTGTGGGCCCCGGGCTGGCATGAGGGGGTGTACCGGACCTTTTAAAATTCTAAGTCTTTATTTAACGACACAGTAAAATTGGCTGCAGGGAGGGAGAAAGCATGTCTGGAGTAGTGATAAGCGAATTTGTTTGAAATCCGATCTTACAACTTAAATTTGACACAAATATGGCCCATTCGAATTCATGTTCGGAAAGGCAAGCAAAATTTCTTAAATTCTGGAAAAATCGGCAACATTCGACAAATAAATGCGGGAACGTGATTGCGGGGCAACTACAGCGTTTTTAACTGTTTTGCTGGCATAGTGCTTGTGTATGATGAGCGGGGGGACGTAGTGGATGAGTAGGGGGGCTGGTGATAGCTTAGAACAGGTCAGATCAGCGGCATGCTTGTAATTTTTTTTCTTCCTGTAGGCGGTAACTTTTAAGTCTGGAAAACACGTCTAGCCAAGCATCCACACTGTCCAAACACAAGGGCTTCTGCAATTGGCTGCTGAAATCACATGTCCTCTCTATATAAAAACCGGCCATGTTCCCTCAGCAGCATTTCATGCATGTCACTGCTGGAGACAGACGCTGCTCAGTGTGCGCCCGTGTACTGAGAGATATTAGCTAGATAGATGGGCGCTTGTTTGGAAGTCAGATAGTGTAGATAAGTCCTCTGCTGTGCACCTGTTCATTCGACCTTGCAGCTCATTTTTTTTTTCTTGTGCAATTACTGAGATTCTGACAGAAAGAGCAGGGCCCATGCCATAGAACAGTGTTGTGCACCGGTTGTACTGTGCTCCATGCAGGAGTATACCTTCAATCTATTTTTGCACTTGCTAATGTGATAAAGCAAACAAGCCCTTGTAGGCCACATTAATTTGCTAATGTGATAGTGCAAGCTGTGTTAGCCCAGTTTGTCATTTTTGTGGTGGGAGAACTTCAGCTGTATGCACAGTAAAACAAATATTTTTTTCTGTTGGCAGGCAGAGTCGACAAAAGTTTTTTTTTGTGTGTCAAACGTCATACACTCTGCTATACGTCAGCTACTACATTAGTGGCGTTGAACTTCAGCTGTTTTCAGAGTAAAAAAAGTTAATTTCTTTTTGTCTTGCTAGGCAGAGTCCACAAAAGATGGACCAAACGGCAGCTTGGAGCATGCAAATATCCCCTTCATCTTTTCACCGGTTCCAAGTTCCTTGTTTACCATAGGTAAGCCTCTGCTAAGTGGGTAGAGATATGGACAAGTGTCAACAGTAATAATATAATCCACAAGGGATTTATCCTATAATGATATCCAGAATGTGGGTACATACAGCTTTGCACATACTGAAGTGGTTCAATGCTACCCTTAAGAGTGACACATTATACTAAGATCGACTTATATTTGTACACTCTTATATTGAACATACTTCATTGATTCCTGGATATATAAGGGGGATATGTATTTATATAAATTATACTTTGAAATTTATTGTTCTACTATGTATCCTCATTGCTGCATGCCTCTATGCATAGCCTATTGCATTGTGCTTTGTTCACTTCTATGCCCTGTGACTGATTTTTGATACTAATAAAAAATTATATAGTTTTACAATATGGCCTGTAGATCGTCTTTTCTCGGTTTTTGTTAGAGCTTGTCAGTGCAGAGCTTCTTAGTGTAGAGCACAAAAACCTTTTTTTTTTAATTTGCTAATGTGATAGACAAACTGGGTAACACAGCTTGCACATTTTTGTGATGGGTGAACTTCAGCTGTATGCACAGTAAAACAAATTTTTTTTTTCTGTTGGCAGGCAGAGTGCACAAATGTTTTTTTTGTGTGGCAAACGTCATACACTCTGCTATACGTCAGCTACTACATTAGTGGTGGTGAACTCCAGCTGTTTTCAGAGTAAAAAAGTTGATTTTTTTTGTCTTGCTAGGCAGAGTCCACAAAAGATTTTTTTGTGTCGCAAACGTGATACACTTTGCTAAAAGCCACCTACTATTTTAGTGGCTGTGAAATTCAGCTGTATGCAGAGCTTAAGCAGAGTAAAAAAATCTATTTTTTTACTGTGACTAATGTGATACAGCAGGCTAGATCTGAGTTTGACATATCTTGGAGCATATATTCTATGTTATACAGGCCTCATCCACAGTCAAAAAATACTTTCTTCGATTCTTAACATTATACAGCAGGGGATATCTCAGTTTGAATTAGTTTGGAGAATATCTCATATGTTATACAGGCCTCATCCACAATAAAAAAATACTTTCTTCTGTTACTAACGTGATACAGTAGGGGACATCTCAGTTTGAAATTATTCGTAGCATATCTCCTATGTTATACAGGCCTCATTCACACTAAAAAAATTCTTCTGTTACTAACGTCATACGCTAGGGGACATCTCAGGGTGCCAAGGGAGGGTGGTTCACTGCGATTGAGGGGGGTTGGCGATATCAGAAAAATTGTTAGTGAAGGCGAAGAACAAATGGAAGAGGAAGAGGTGATGGGTGAGCAACAGTCAGAACATGAAGAGGATAATGATCCCCTCTCTGTTTGTGTTTGGCGGGAGGGGAAGGAGGAAACAAGCATCAGAATTACCCAGCCACCAACACAGCATGGGCTTGAACCTCAGGAAAGAGGCCGACATATGAGTGCGTTCATGTTGCATTATCTGCAACATGGTCCCCGTGTAGTTATGATTCCAAATAGTGCTGACTACTGGGTTGCCACTCTGTTAGATCCACTTTATAAGACTAAATTTTGCTAGATGCTTCCCGCCCTGGAAAGGGACCCGCGAATGCTGGAGTATCGAAACACGCTTTTATACAACCTTAACATAGGTTTTCCCAAGCAAGCAGTGAGGCACACAGAGTTCATTGCAGCTCTACACTTCCAACCTCTGGCACGTCAATTCGTCAACACCAAAATATTAGCAGCAGCAGTAGTGTAAATGACAGAAGCAATTTCTGTGAGTCTTTTCACACATTTTTTAGACCAGCCCGTGCACCTGCACAACAGAGTACAAGTCTGATGCGTGGTGAACGACAGGAGAGGATGGTTCACTCCTGATTGAGTCTCGATCTGCTGGGTTGGCTGTAGTGGAAGATGTGTTATTCCTAATTCTGCAATTTCTACTGTAGTGAAATTTATGCCACTTTGCTGGTGTCTGCCACAAATTTTTGGAAATGTGGAGAATCCTGATTGGGTCGCCATCTATTGGGTTTAGCTGTAGTGGTAGAGGTTTCTGTCTCCATTAAACTACTTCTACTCTGTTGAAATTGATGCCACTTTGTTGGTGTTAGGCCCTAATTTAGGGAAATATGAACACTCCTAGTTAGGTCTCCATCCTCTGGGTTGGTTGTAGTGGAAGAGGTTTTGGTCTCCATCCATTTGTATAGTTATACTGTAGGGAAATTAATTATTTGGTGCAGATATTGTTCTCCACAAAGGGGTACACAAACATGATCAACTCAAAATTGGTTTTCAATATACAACCATCAGCTGCCCCATCAAACGCATCTGCTGCTTATTCCTCCTCCTCTGTTACCGTGCCAAGTATTGTCACGCAGGTCTCCGACCGCAGAACCTACGGTTGTATAATCGGTCCAGTCAGGCTGAGTGAGAGCCCATCAGCTGTAACAGAAGCTGACATGCCTGCTGTGTTTGTTTCACTGAGCACACCACATGTTTCTCAATCCACCGTAATGACGCGCCCCCTGGGCCTGTGTTGTGCAGGGGATACCCGGAGCCGGATCGCTTGGGGTTGTAGTCCTCCGTGGCGGTGACCCGGTCCGTGCCCAGGGCGGTCAAACCAGTGGCAGTCTTAGGTAATAACAAATGTCCGACTACGCCACCCGTGGATTGCGGTCAGTGGGGACCGCCGCTGCGCTGCAGACCGCTGAGGCTGATGTAGTTTGCGCAGCCGAGTATGGAATAACTCCCCACGGGAGAAGTATTGCCTCAGGGCAGCTAGTGTGGAAGATGGGAGTGATGGTGTGAGTGTCCCAGGACTGATGGTGCTGGTGCGGCGATGAAACACAGAGACGTGTGGTGCAGTTCAGGGTCTTTACTGATGGTATAATGCAAACCCTCCCGGGAGTACTGGTTAGCAGTAGGGGCCTGGTCAGTCTGTAAGCAAGTAGGATCTCCCCTGGCCAGGTGGAGTTGTAGGCCTCCCCGACTATCTGCACTCTTTCCTGGCTACCTTGCTCTATGCGAGTAGAAGTAGCCCACATCCCTGAGTATACCGTGTGGTGCTCACCCGTATGGCCCGTGACTTGGGGCCTTCCGTTAGCCTCCGCTTCACGATGGCGGTGCTGGTCCCTTGCTTGTGACCGTGCCTCTGGGCTTCTAATGCCAGAGGACATGGAATCCCCTGCCGGTTGGATTCTGCTGCTGGACCTGGATGTCCCCACAGCCTCGGACTCCGTGTCCGGGTTTAGTGTCTTCAGCCAAGGCGAGCTTTCTAGCTTCCAGCCTCTGGCACTCGCTCCTGCTCCTACAGAGCTCCTGTTGTCACTTTCCCTGTGTCTGCTGTCCTCCAGACCTGACTGCGTCTCTATCTGGGACTTCACTCTGACTCTGACTGCTCTGCTTGTCCTGCAGGCTCTGTCTGACTTAATCCCGCCCCAGACCCAGTTTATAAGGGCAGATTCCTCCCCTCCCAGGTCTGGGTGGGCCGTGTTGCATGCTTAGGGCTCCTGACCAGAGAAACCTCCCACTTGCTCTCAGACATAATATTTCTATTACTGTGGCAACCAGACCCCTGGGGTGCCACATTCCACCCTAGTAAATTTTAGTACTCCGGGACTAAACACATTTTTTAAAGAAACATAAATACAGGGTATAACAATAATACAATAACATATTTACAAGTAGCTTTAGTTCTTTAAAGGTCACGGCGTGTCCGCAACCGGGTGTCCATATCACCCAAGGTGAAGCTTTAAGCGAAGTAGGGGACCTGTCCAAAGCAAACCCCTTGCGTTGGCCCTGGGCGTGGCTGCAAGGCTGAAGCTAACTACTTTGGGCCGCAAGGAGGCCACCCCAGACAGGTTTTCTCTTCCGCGGCCGTCTTCGCAAGAGGCACCAAGGTGCAACTATCTACAAGAATTGTTCCGGTTATCCAGCGTCCATAACCTGTTAGTCCATAGAAATCTGCAGGGTAACTGAGAGACATAATTAATAACAGGCAACAAACATATACCATAAACAGTTAAACAGATAAATTCACAGTGCATTAGTTTAGATTTTCCAGCGAGCGGGCATCTGACCTCTAGTGACTCTAGTGGACCTACAGAGCTCACTAACTGGTCCTGCACTACAGGGTGTAGGAGGTGTTATGGGTAAGCTGGGCAGCTGTCTGCGTACTCTTTGGCTCACTAGGGGCACGGCAGGCTCACTACTAGCAGATCCTCCTGTGCTGCTTGTGTGGACTCTTCTGCCTCCTGGGCCGGCTGCTCTTCCAGCTCTACCTGGTCTTCTGTAGGCACTTGAGGGGCTGGCTGGAGAAAGGTGAGGACGGGCACCACGATAGCGTTGTTTACTTGTGTCCAGGACCAGGGAAAGTCTCCGAGTACGGTGGTGATCATTTCCTCCTTTTCCTCTACGGGTTGAGGGTCTTCCTGATCTTCATCCGTGCTTTGCAACTTCTCGGGGCACTTTTTCAGGTGGTCTCTGGAGACAGTGGCTGTGGTCTCTCCTCCATCCTTGCTGATGACGTACACCTTTGGATTATTGTGGCTTGAGGGCAGTACGGTGTACGGGTCCTTTTCCTACTGGTCGTCCAACTTATGGAGCCGCCGTTTTCTTTTCAAGACCTGCTCTCCAGGTACCAGGGGAACAGCGGGAGCATGTTGGTTATAAGTCCTCTCCTGCCTTTCTCTTGATTGACAGAGACTTCGCTCGACGCTCTCCTGTACTTTCCGGTACTGCTGCTGCCGTTCTGTATCCCAGTCTGTCTCTGGCGAGGAGTCCTCGGGTATCAGGACTCCCATATCCAGGTCAACAGGCAGCTTACCAGGTCTTGCTCTCATTAGGTAAGCCGGGGTACAGTTGGTGGAACCTACCGGGATGTGGTTATACAGGTCCACCAGATCGGGCAGTTTCTCAGGCCACAGACTGCGTTCTTCCAGGGGCAATGTTTTTAGCAGATCTATCACCACCTGGTTCATCTTCTCGCAGAGTCCATTGGTTTGGGGGTGATAGGGCGTTGTTCTTATCTTCTTGCAGCCATACAGGTTGCAGAACTCCTGGAAGACCTCTGCTTCGAAGGCTGGTCCTTGGTCCATCAGCACTTGGTCCGGGTACGCGTGTGGGCGGCAGAAGTGCAGCTGGAAGGCTCTGGCTGCTGTCTGAGCCGTCAGGTCTTTGACAGGGACCACCACCAGGAACCGGGAGTAGTGATCCACGATGGTTAGGGCGTAGACATACCCGCTTCTGCTTGGAGCCAGTTTAACATGGTCCGGAGCGACCAATTCCAGCGGCTGCCTGGTGATGATGGGCTGCAGGGGAGTCCTCTGGCTGGCACGGTCCCTTCTTCTTAGATTGCACGGGCCACAGTTTCTACACCACCTCTCAATGGCTCCTCTCATGCCTATCCAGTAGAACCGTTCACGCAGCAGGAACTCCAGCTTCTTCCAACCGAAGTGCCCTGCCCCATTGTGGTAGGTCTCCAGCACCATAGCTGCATCCCGTCTCGGTACCACAACCTGCCAGATCAGCTCATGTGTCCGGGAATTGACCATTCTGGGGCACAACTTCTCCTTGTAGAGAAACAGTCTGCTTTTCTCCGTCCACAGTTGCTTGGTCTCTTCCGGAGCGTCTGGGTCCAGGTGGGCGTCAGCCTGGGTCAGCATCTCCTTCACCAGACGGACTGCGGGGTCACTGTCTTGCATCTCCGCCCAGTTGTAGTGGGGTAAGGGGTTGAACGTAGCGGATCGCTGGCCCCTCACACGGTGGGAATACTGGGTAATCCCATGACGGTGGAACGCAGGGAGTTCGATCTCTTCCAATTCTTCTGGATCCTCCCCTTCGTCCGGTAGGTTTGGCATCCTGGACAGGGCGTCCGCATTGGTATTGGAGCGCCCTGCCCGGTGTTTGTTCGTGAACTCAAAATTGGACAGGCGGGCCATCCATCTCTGCTCCAGGGCACCCAGTCTTGCAGTGTCCAGGTGTGTCAACGGGTTGTTGTCCGTGTACACGGTGAACTTGGAAGAGGCAAGGTAATGCTTGAAACATTCGGTTACTGCCCACACCACTGCCAGGAACTCTAGCTTGAATGAGCTGTAATTCTCAGGGTTTCTTTCCGTGGGTCGCAGTTTTCGGCTGGCGTAAGCAATTACCCGTTCTCTCCCCTGCTGGATCTGGGACAGTACGGCTCCTAGCCCGATGTTGCTTGCGTCCGTGTGGAGGATAAAGGGCTGGCTGTAATCAGGGTACGCCAGGATTTTATCCCCCGTGAGGGCCATCTTCAGCTGGCGGAATGACTCCTCTTCCAGCTTTTCCCATCTGAAGGGTGGCTTCTGGTTTTTGGCCTTCCTGGATTGGCCTATCAGGAGGTCCTGCATAGGAGCTGCCTTCTTGGTAAAACCGGGAATGAATCTTCGGTATTAGCCTACCAACCCGAGGAACTGCCGCACTTCCTTTATGCTGGATGGGCTTGGCCAGTCCTTAATCACGGTGATCTTGTCAGGGTCGGGAGCCACTCCATCAGCACTCACCACGTGTCCCAGGTACTGTACCTTTGGCTTCAGTAGATGACACTTTGAGGATTTTACTTTTAGGCCATAGTTTGCCAGGGCTTCAAACACTTCTGCCAGGTGTTCCAGATGGTCCTCATAGGTCTTGGAATAGACGATGACGTCGTCCAGGTATAATAGGACCGTCTCGAAGTTCCGGTGTCCCAGACAGCATTCCATCAACCGTTGGAAGGTTCCTGGTGCATTGCAGAGCCCGAACGGCATACAATTAAATTCGCTGAGTCCCATCAGGGTGGTGAATGCGGTCTTCTCCCGGTCCGCCTCTGCTACAGGAACCTGCCAGTACCCGCTAGTGAGATCCAAAGTAGAGAAGAAGTTAGCAGATTTTAATGCTGCTAAGGACTCTTCTATCCTTGGTAAGGGTACGTATCTTTGTGTGTGATACGGTTGACCTTCCTGTAGTCTACACACATTCTCATGGTGTTGTCTTTCTTTTTCACTAAGACTAGTGGAGCTGCCCAGGGGCTACAGCTGTCCCTAATTACCCCAGCCTCCTTCATGTCCTTTAACATCCTCTTGGCGTGCTGATAGTGTGCAGGGGGTACAGGTCGGTATCTCTCCTTTATGGGAGGATGGTCTCCCGTGGGGATGTGATGTTCTACCCCCTTTACTCGCCCGAAGTCCAGCGGGTGTTTACTAAACACTCTCTCATACTCTTGAACCACCCGATAGATTCCCTGTTTTTGGTGTGAGGGAGTGGAGTCAGTACCCAAATGCAGTTGCTGACACCAGTCCTCCATTGGTTTCTTAGAGCTGTTACCTTCCTCTGGTTGAGATGGAGGCAAGGGTTCCACGGCCTGTACAGAGTTCTGGTTTATGGTGAACAATTTGGCTAGCGTGGCATACCGGGGCAGGTATACTTCTCTCTCCCCGATATTTATGATGCGGGCGGGCACCCTCCCATGACGTACATCGACCACCCCCCGTGCTGTCAAAATGGTGGGCCTACTGTCTGAGTAGACGGGTTCTACCATTGCGTGGTAGTCTCTACCTCTTAGACCAATAGCCGCCCGGCACCAAATCATCATCTCACTTTTCGGGGGCATGGCAATAGGGAACAGATCACACATTCTCACGCTACCTATCTCACCACCAGATAGTTCCACCTGTTGCCGTTTCATCAGTGCCCGGATCTCTTTTTGGAGGACACGCTGCTGGCTGGAACTGGCGTTCTAGGCAACCTGTTGCAAAATAAGAATCACCTCTGCAAGACAGTTTTCGATTACATTAGTACCTAGGGTTATTTTTGGGTGACTCTGGGAACGGTCAATGTCCACAATGATCAGTCCTTGTGCCGGCAGTTCAACTTTACCGACCTTGATGGTCACTTCTTTAAATCCTATCTGTGGCACGGGCTGACCATTGCTGGCGATAATGCTCAGATCGTCATCTGGGTTGCGGGTTATGTCCGAGTCATTCCAGTACCGCTTAAAGAGCACGTACGGGATGGTGGTGACCTGTGACCTGGTGTCCAGTAGGGCACTCATAGGAATGCCATCCAGTACCACAGGCAAGACCGGACGTCCCCCTACGTATTTATCACGCCAGTTTGATGGTCCTGATGATCTTATGCCTGGGGGTTGGCCCTCTACCCCAGGTTGTGCCCGTTTAAATGACAGTACCTTGCCATATGTCCGGGTTGATTGCAGCGGCGGCAGATGGGTCGTCCGTCCTCGTTGTATCTGTCGCTCGGTCTTCCTCTGGCCGGTGGGGTCCTCCTCAGTCGGCGCGACGGGACGTCCTCCGGTCCAGATGCCAGCTGGATCTTTCCTGGAGAAGAGACCTGTAAAGACTGCACAGTTCTGGTTAGCGCGGCAACGCTCTTAGTCAGCTCTTGGACCTGATGGTGCAGGTCTGTAGCCGGGTCATTGTTCAAAGCCTGCGCATCAGCTCCCACAGGCCCTGCAGACAAGGGCGCCGCGTCCTGGTGATAAGTGATAGCAGGGCGCCTGTGGGTCACAGCGCCACCTGGTGCCGGTTCTCTGAG
Source organism: Phyllobates terribilis (assembly GCF_046119375.1). Lineage (NCBI taxonomy): Eukaryota > Metazoa > Chordata > Amphibia > Anura > Dendrobatidae > Phyllobates > Phyllobates terribilis. Next base: position 253,098,850 of record NW_027362771.1, read on the forward strand.
CACCCGGATGGCTCTGTCCTTGAACTGTGCACAGTCCAGGTCAGGGTCCTGTAAGGCCATTGCCCGCAACTGGGTTCGGTGGGCATTGCACAGTAGACCCTCAATAAATTGTTCGGTCAACAGCTTGTCTTCATTTCCCACGCTGTCAGGGTCTGCCTGCTTAATGGCTCTCAGGGACTCTTGTAGGTTTAGGGCATAGTCTCTTATACTTTCATGTGCCCGTTGTTTGCACCCATAAAATCTGAACTTTATTTCGGCTGAGGTGCGGGTATCAAATGTGTCTTTCAGCGGGGCTAGTATCTCTCTGACAGTCCTCTTCTTCCCAGGTGACCAGGACTTTACCTCCCTTTGGGCTGCCCCGATTAACTGGGCCACCAGGATGCTCACTTTTTGCTCTTCCGTGAGGGGGTATACCTGGAAGAGGCTATCCAGCTTTTCCCTAAAGTCACTCAGGGTATGTGACTCCCCTGAGTACTGGGGTAGCCAGGTTGCCCCTGGGATATAGGGCATGGTGAATGGCATGACCGCTGCAGCGGTTGCACTGGCGGTGGCTGTGGCAGTGGAGCTCCCCTCGATGTCCGACATCCTCCTTCCCCCCTAATGGACCGTGGCCTACCTTGCGATGCTCTTCTTCCGTAGGCCGCGGCTCCTCAGTCAATCATCGGGGTAGAGGACCTGGCGTCGCGCTCCGATGACGTCAACGTCGCTCTTCCTCCCTTCCAGGACCTTGCGCAGCGTCAGTGCGTGGGGCGGAGCTTCGGATCTCGCGCGCTTTCAGCGTCCACGCCCCTCTTCTTCCCGTGCGGTGTCCTAAAGATGGCGTCTGATGGCGGGAAGCAGCTGCGGATGGCGGGAAGACGGCAGAAGACGGCGGGAAATGACCCAAACCAGGGGAGGAGTCCTGAGGAGATAATTTGCATATTCCCACTGCATTTTGGGGTAAGTGAAGAGTCTCCACGAGCTCAAAGAACACTGGATTTTGGCTGTTGGAGCTGAAAAGAGGACATCGGTAAACCAGGGGAGGAGTCCTGAGGAGATAATTTGCATATTCCCACTGCATTTTGGGGTAAGTGAAGAGTCTCCGCGAGCTCAAAGAACACTGGATTTTGGCTGTTGGAGCTGAAAAGAGGACATCGGTAAACCAGGGGAGGAGTCCTGAGGAGATAATTTGCATATTCCCACTGCATTTTGGGGTAAGTGAAGAGTCTCCGCGAGCTCAAAGAACACTGGATTTTGGCTGTTGGAGCTGAAAAGAGGACATCGGTAAACCAGGGGAGGAGTCCTGAGGAGATAATTTGCATATTCCCACTGCATTTTGGGGTAAGTGAAGAGTCTCCGCGAGCTCAAAGAACACTGGATTTTGGCTGTTGGAGCTGAAAAGAGGACATCGGTAAACCAGGGGAGGAGTCCTGAGGAGATAATTTGCATATTCCCACTGCATTTTGGGGTAAGTGAAGAGTCTCCGCGAGCTCAAAGAACACTGGATTTTGGCTGTTGGAGCTGAAAAGAGGACATTGGTAAACCGCGCGCCGGTAGGCGCGCGCATTTTGAAGCTTTTTTTTTAAGCTTTTTTCACTGTTTTCAGAACATTAACAATAAGAACATGGAAGAGTCCAGGAGCCATTTGGTGAGCTGCATATCCTGCTACATGTTCACAGACTTGCCAGTGGAAAAGCCAAACTTCACATGCCAGAAATGCAAGCTTGTGTCCCTGTTGGAGGAAAAGTTGCGAAATCTAGAAGAGAGGTTAACTACCTTGAAAATCATTAAGGAAGGTGAAGAGTTCTTAGACAGAGCAGAATTATCTCTTCATGATTCAGAAAGAGAAGAAATTCGAACTGCACCTGACGAAACAGAGGAATGGAAGCATGTGACCCACAGAAGCAGGAGGATCGAGAGGCAGTCAGCACCCATACTGCTCAGGAACCAGTACCAGGCCCTCACGCAGGAGAACCATGAAGAAATACAGCAAAATAAGACTTTGCCAGCAATGAATAACCTTGTAAGCCCTCAGAATCCTCCTGGATGGAGAAAGAAGAATGTTGTGAAGAAAAAACGGAGAGTGGTGGTCATGGGGGATTCCCTGTTAAGAGGAACAGAGGCCGCTATCTGCAGACCAGACATAACCTCAAGAGAAATGTGCTGTCTTCCAGGAGCAAAAATTAAAGATGTGTCTGACAGGATATCAAGACTCTTCAGACCTACAGATCACTACCCATTCCTGCTAATACATGTGGGGACAAATGACACCGCAAGAAAGGACCTGGAAACCATCTGCAGTGACTTTGAAGACTTAGGCAAGAAAGTGAAAGAATTGGGAGTGCAGGTGGTCTTCTCATCCATCCTCCCAGTGGATGGCCATGGAACAATGAGGTGGAATAAGATTCTACAGGTGAACAACTGGCTACGTCGATGGTGCCGTCAACAAGGATTTGGATTTCTGGATCACGGAATGAATTACCTATACGATGGACTACTTGCTAGAGATGGGGTGCACCTTACGAAGACTGGAAAACATGTATTTGGAAGTCGCCTTGCTACACTCATCAGAAGAGCTTTAAACTAGAACAATGTGGGAAGGGAAGCAAAAGGCCAGAAAAAGCCATACAGCTGACAAATACTATTGAGATCTCTGCTACTGGAAGTGGAAAGGAAGAACAAAGACAAAACAATTTAAATAATAAAAATATGGGAGGAAGAGAAACCAATCACAAACTAAAATGTTTTTATACAAATGCACAAAGCATGGGCAACAAACAAGGAGAATTGGAACTACTAATGCAGGAAAAGGAATATGATGTCATTGGAATCACTGAAACTTGGTGGGACGATACACATGATTGGAATAAAAGGCTAAAAGGATACACCTTATTTGCAAGAAACAGACTTGATAAACGAGGAGGAGGTGTTGCATTGTATGTTAGAAAAGCGTATATCTGCACAGAGATTGAAGCTTCAGAGACTGGGAGTTCTGTGGAAACTGTTTGGGTAAGAATACAAGGAGAGAACAACGGAAAGGACACCATTGTAGGCATTTACTACAGGCCACCTGGGCAAGCTGAAGATATGGATGAACTCTTTATGTATCAAATGACCAAGTTCTCCAAAAAATATGACGTAGTGGTCATGGGAGATTTCAACTATCCAGACATTTGTTGGGAATCTCTCTCAAGTAAAACTAACAGGTCAAGCAAATTCTTATCCTCTCTTGCTGACAACTTTATCTTCCAAAAGGTAGGGGAGAAAACAAGGGGATCTGCTACTTTGGATCTAATCCTTATAAACAGGGAGGAAATGGTTGAGGAGGTAAAGGTGGCTGGGACCCTAGGAGGCAGCGATCATGCTATTATAGAATTTTGGATAACTAGAGGAGGAAGACATGTGAAGACTCAGACTTCAAGGTTAGATTTTAGAAAGGCAGATTTTAAGAGACTCAGAAAGAGAATAGGAGGGATCCAATGGCTGGATGTCCTTAAGGACAAAAATGTCCAGGAAGGATGGGAAATTTTTAAAAATGAGATTCTCAAAGCACAATCGTTAACAATCCCGAAAAGTAGGAAGAATGGGAAGCATTTAAGGAAACCAGGATGGATGAACACAGAACTTAAACACATGCTAAAAAGAAAGAAAGAAATGTTTATTAAATGGAAAGAGGGAGGCATATCTAAAGAAGATTATAATGCAGTCTGCAGATCCTGCAGGGCACGTATCAGGTTAGCTAAAGCTGACAATGAATTAAGGCTTGCAAGAGATGTCAAAAGCAATAAAAAAGGATTTTGGGGGTATGTCAAAAGTAAAAGAAAAGTCAAAGATGCTATAGGATTTTTACAGGATGAAAATGGAGAAATGGTAAGAGAGGATGTTGAGAAGGCCGAACTTTTTAATTCCTATTTTGCATCTGTTTTCCCTCAGAAAGAAAATGTAACATCAACTGATCTTCACTGTCCTTTTAAAGGAATAGAGGAATCCAAGTTATCTGTAAACAGAAAGCTTGTGAGGGAATATTTAGCTAACATAAATGAGTTCAAGTCTCCAGGTCCAGATGAATTACACCCCAGAGTACTGAAGGAGATCGTAGAAGAAATTTTAGAACCACTCTCCATAATCTTTGAAAATTCTTGGAGAACAGGAGAAGTCCCAGAAGACTGGAGAAGAGCAAATGTTGTTCCTATCTTCAAAAAGGGGAAGAAGGTGGACCCAGGGAACTATAGGCCGGTGAGTCTGACTTCTATACCAGGAAAGATCTTTGAACAAATTATTAAACAACATGTATGTAAGTACATGGATAAGAATGAAGTGATTAACCAGAGTCAGCATGGGTTTGTAACTAACAAGTCATGTCAGACTAACTTAATTTCCTTCTATGACAGAATCACTGACTGGGTGGATCAGGGAAATGCTGTAGATATAGTATATCTTGACTTCAGCAAAGCATTTGACAAAGTATCTCACACCATCCTTATTGAAAAAATGACCAAGTATGCAATGGACCAGGCAACTGTTAGGTGGATTCATAACTGGCTTAGTGATCGGACTCAAAGGGTGGTTGTAAATGGCTTCACATCCAGCTGGATGAATGTCTCAAGTGGGGTACCACAGGGCTCCGTCCTGGGACCTGTATTGTTCAACATCTTTATCAATGATTTAGATGAAGGAATTGAGGGTAAACTGATTAAATTTGCTGATGACACAAAGCTAGGAGGGATAGCTAATACTAGAGAAGAGAGAGAGAGGATTCAAAAAGACCTAAATAAACTGGAGCAGTGGGCAGCAACCAACAGAATGGTTTTTAACAGGGAAAAATGCAAAGTACTACATCTGGGCAATAAAAATGAAAAAAGCATATACAGAATGGGAGGAATAGAGCTAAGCAACAGTACATGTGAAAAAGACTTAGGTATAGTAATAGATCATAGACTGAACATGAGTCAACAGTGTGATGCAGCAGCAAAAAAGGCAAATACAATTCTGGGATGTATTAACAGAAGCATACAGTCTAGATCACGTGAAGTCATTATCGGTCTTTACTCCTCTTTGGTCAGACCTCATCTGGAATACTGTGTACAGTTTTGGGCACCACATTTTAAAAAAGACATAGACAAACTGGAGCAAGTTCAGAGAAGAGCGACCAGAATGGTGACTGGTCTGCAAACCATGTCCTATGAGGAACGGTTGCAGGATTTGGGAATGTTTAGCTTGCAAAAAAGAAGACTGAGAGGAGACTTAATAGCTGTCTACAAATATGTCAAGGGCTGTCACATTGTAGAAGGATCATCTTTATTCTCATTTGCACAAGGAAAGACTAGAAGCAATGGGATGAAACTAAATGGGAGGAGACACAGATTAGATATTAGAAAAAACTTTTTGACAGTTAGGGTGATTAATGAGTGGAACAGGCTGCCACGAGAGGTGGTGAGTTCCCCTTCAATGGACGTCTTCAAACAGAGGCTGGACAGACATCTGTCTGAGATGATCTAGTGAATCCTGCTTTGAGCAGGGGGTTGGACCAGATGACCCAGGAGGTCCCTTCCAACTCTACCATTCTATGATTCTATGATTCTATGATTCTAAGATGGCGTCCGATGTCAGGAAACGGCTCCGGACGGCGGGAAACTTCGCCACAGGTAAGTATAAAAGTCTTTTTTCAGGCACGTAGTACCCGGTGGTTGCGGGCACGAAATCCTGCCGACTACGCCAAAGTTGATGCGCCCCCTGGGCCTGTGCTGTGCAGGGGATACCCGGAGCCGGATCGCGTGGGGTTGTAGTCCTCCATGGCGGTGACTCGGTCCGTGCCCAGGGCGGTCAAACCAGTGGCAGTCTTAGGTAATAACAAATGTCCGACTACGCCACCCGTGGATTGCGGTCAGTGGGGACCGCCGCTGCGCTGCAGACCGCTGAGGCTGATGTAGTTTGTGCAGCCGAGTATGGAATAACTCCCCACGGGATAACGCAGACCCTCCCGGGAGTACTGGTTAGCAGTAGGGGCCTGGTCAGTCTGTAAGCAAGTAGGATCTCCCCTGGCCAGGTGGAGTTGTAGGCCTCCCCGACTATCTGCACTCTTTCCTGGCTACTTTGCTCTATGCGGGTAGAAGTAGCACACGTCCCTGAGTATACCGTGTGGTGCTCACCCGTATGGCCGGTGACTTGGGGCCTTCCGTTAGCCTCCGCTTCACGATGGCGGTGCTGGTCCCTTGCTTGTGACCGTGCCTCTGGGCTTCTAATGCCAGAGGACATGGAATCCCCTGCCGGTTGGATTCTGCTGCTGGACCTGGATGTCCCCACAGCCTCGGACTCCGTGTCCGGGTTTAGTGTCTTCAGCCAAGGCGAGCTTTCTAGCTTCCAGCCTCTGGCACTCGCTCCTGCTCCTACAGAGCTCCTGTTGTCACTTTCCCTGTGTCTTCTGTCCTCCAGACCTGACTGCGTCTCTGTATGGGACTTCACTCTGACTCTGACTGCTCTGCTTGTCCTGCAGGCTCTGTCTGACTTAATCCCGCCCCAGACCCAGTTTATAAGGGCAGATTCCTCCCCTCCCAGGTCTGGGTGGGCCGTGTTGCATGCTTAGGGCTCCTGACCAGAGAAACCTCCCACTTGCTCTCAGACATAATATTTCTATTACTGTGGCAACCAGACCCCTGGGGTGCCACAGTAACATCTCCGCCTACACCTCACTCACGGTCTAGCAGTTTGTACGTTGCACCGTACTCCACCCTCTCTCAGCACTGCAGCCAGCCCTCGGTCCTGCAGTTGTGGTCATGTAAAAGATTGTTTACTTCTACACATGACAAAACTAAGAGGTTGAGCTCCACCATCTCCAATCTGTAGGCCACGGAAATGGTGGTCTTAGGCCCTAATTTTTTTAAATGTGAACAGTTCTGATTGTGTCTCCATCTGCTGGGCTGGCTGTGGTAAAAGCGGTGTCAGTCCCCATTATACTACTTAAACCCTAGTGAAATTGATTCCACTTTGGTGGTTTTAGGCCCTAATTTAATAAAATGTGAACACTCCTGATTGGAGCTCTGTCTACTGGGTTGGCTGTAGGGGAAGAGGTGTCGTTCCTAATTCTAAAATTTCTACTGTCGTGAAATTGATGCCACTTTGCAGGTGTCTGCCACTAATTTTTCGAAATGTGGAGAATCCTGATTGGGTCTCCATCTATTGGGTTTGGCTATAGTGGAAGAGGTTTCTGTCTCCATTAAACTACTTCTACTATGGTGAAATTTATGCCACTTTGCTGGTGTCTGCCACTAATGTTTGGAAATGTGGAGAATCCTGATTGGGTCTCCATCTATTGGGTTTGGCTGTAGTGGAAGAGGTTTCTGTCTCCATTAAACTACTTCTACTCTGGTGAAATTGATGCCACTTTGGTGGTGTTAGGCCCTAATTCAGGGAAATGTAAACACTAGTGTTGAGCGAGCATGCTCGACACTGCTCGGTACTCGCCCGAGCATCTCACTACTCGGGATGCTCGGCTAGCACCGAGCATTTTTGGGTTACTCGAGCGGTAGCTCGGGTCTCCGCCCTGCATGTTTGGCGCTCTTTACAGAGCCAATGAACATGCAGGGATTGCCAGCCAGTCACTGTAATGCCGCAGTCATGTTGGTTGTGGGCATTACAGTGATTGGCTGGCCGCACAGCATCACCTCGAGTATTTAAAACCGGGCGCCGCCATCTTGGACACAGTCGCTCCGGATCAGACAGTGTAGGGAGAGTGCTGCTGAGCTAGGGAGAGATTTATACTGCGAAATAGGTAGTGTAGGGTCTGTAAAGCCTGCAAAATCAAACAAACAGTCCTTCTGAGGACTAATATCCATCCCAGATATCAGGCAGGCTGTATAAGAGACGCAGTGGTTATACCAGCAAACACTGCATTACAGTCCTGTGTGCTGCTGCTCAAATTGCTAGACTTAGCCTCAGGTCTCAGGGGCCAGGAAAAATCCTTTTTTTTTTTCATCTAAATCCTCTTTTTTTTTTTTCCTCAGTCAGACAGTACAAATACCCGTCTTATTAACCTTTTGGTATTCCCCCCCCCCCAAAAAAATAAAAAATTGAGTGTGTCTGTGAGTGTTCAGACACAAATATAGCTGTTTAAAAGAGTCTGGTTTTGGACAGATAACTAGAACTGTGGTTTTGCAGTTCCACGGTTCAAATCTCTGTTTTATCCACTTTTTTGCCTTTTTTCCATAAAAAAAAACAGTTTGAGTGCCTCGCTGACTGTTCAGACAAAAATATATCTGTTTAAAAGATTCTGGTGTAGACCAAAGAACTAGAACTGTGGTTTTCCTCTTCCACAGTTATAATCTCCTTTATATTACCCTTTTGCCATTGATAGTGCGAGTGTAAGCTATTTTACTTCTTTTACAATGGGCAAGGCGCATGGCAAGGGACGTGGAACTGGACGTTCTGGTGATGGTGCGTGCAGAGGACGGGGCCGTGGCCAAAGTGAAAATGTGCCACAACCAACAGCCACATCTTCTCGCTCCCAGTTCAAAACCAAATTACTAGTGAAGCACACAACAACACCACTATTGCGAACTGATCAGTGTGAACAGGTTACTAATTGTATAGCAGATAATACTTCCAGTTACCTGGGCACCACCACCTCCGGTATGTCTTCCACACGGTCAACTCTGAGTAGCCGTGAGTCTCGACCGCACTCCTCCTCACCCTGATGCTCCTTCCTCCCACCATGCCGAGTGTCGTCAGACAGCAACTGATCCCACAGTTGGACACCCTGAAGAGCTGTTCACTGGTCCATTTCCATATTTGTGCCCCTCGCCTGCTCCGCTTGAAGTGGTGGAAGAGGAGATCCCATGTAGCGATGGCCAAATATTTGAACAGCCACGGCCACAGGAAGGCGACGCTGGCAATTAGTCACAAGAGGTGGACGATGACGAGACACAATTGCCACGAAGTGAGGAGGAGGACCGTGGTGCGGAAGTGGAAGAGGAGGAGGTGGTGGATGATCTAGTAACTGACCCAACGTGGCAGGAGGACGCGCAAAGCGAGGCCAGCAGCACACAAGGCGAGGGAGGCAGAGTACCCAAACAGGCAGGAAGAAGCAGTGTTGTGGCCGCAGACAGAAGGCGGGCAACCATTCCCCGTAACACCAACACGAGGGACGTTGCCAGTACAACCAGTAGGTCTTCCAGAGTCTGGAATTTTTTTAAAGACTCTGCTAATAACCCCAAAAAGGCCATTTGTACCACCTGCCATGCCAGCATCAGCAGGGGTGACAAAACTACCAGCCTGACCACCACCAGCATGATCAGGCACATGTCAGCAAAGCACACGACTTTGTGGGGCGAACCCCAGGGTCCACTAGAAGTGTCAGCGGGTGTCACCACTGCTTCTTCCGCTGTTGTGCGTGCAAGAGAACCCCCTGTTGTGCGTGCAAGGCAATCCCCTGTCCATACTGCATGCAAAGATGCCCCCTCCTCTCAGTCTTCACTTGATGTGGCAGTTTCTCAAGAAACAGCATCAACGTCCACGTCCCACCGCAGCGTTCAATTGTCCATATCCCAGACCTTTGAACGAAAGCGGAAATTTGCAGCCAACGCCCCACAGGCCACAGTCCTAAATTCGCACATTTCGCGAATGCTTGCGTTGGAAATGCTGCCTTTTAGGCTGGTGGAGACGGAATCCTTCCGCAACCTTATGGCGGTGGCCGTCCCTCGGTACTCGCTCGGTCCCCAGCCGACACTATTTTGCCCGGTGTGCCATCCCCGCACTACACAAGCACATGTCCCAAAACATCTGCCGTGCCCTCAACAACGCAGTTACTGGGAGAGCCCACCTGACAACGGACACTTGGACAAGTGCTTCTGGCCAGGGACCGTACATCTCCCTGACGGCACACTGGGTAAACACAGTGGAAGCCGGGACCCAGTCGGACCTTGGGACAGAACACATCCTCCCCACACCGAGGATTGCGGGCCCTATGTCAGTCAGAGTTGCCCCCACAGTGTACAGCTCCTGCGCATCATACTCCTCCTCATGTTAAGCCTCCATCTCAGATATCACCACATCAGTTACAAGCTGGAAGCACTGCAGTACTGCCTCAGCCAAGCGGCAACAGGCTGTGTTGAAACTCATAAGCTTAGGTGAGAAACCTCACACTGCTTGTGAGTTGTGGACAGCTGTGAAAGAGCAGGCAGATCTGTGGCTGAGACCGCTGAACCTACATCCAGGCATGGTCGTGTGTGACAATGGCCGTAACCTGGTGGCGGCTCAGAGGCGAGGCGAGATAACACACGCACCATGCCTGGCTCATGTGCTTAACCTCGTGGTTCAGCGGTTTCTTAAATCGTACCCCGAGCCGCCAGATCTGCTCGTCAAAGTACGCCGCCTGTCAGCTCATTTTCGCAAGTCGGCTACAGCTTCCGCCGCCCTTGCTGTGTTGCAGCAGCGTTTGCAGCTTCCGGCACACCGACTTGTGTCTGATGTCCCCACACCTTGGAACTCTACCCTCCACATGTTGAAAAGGATTTGTGAGCCGAAGAGAGCAGTTGTGGAGTACCAGCTGCAACAAGGCCATCGATATTCAGGTCAGACTCCACACATAAGACCTCAGGAGTGGACCTGGATGTCTGACATATGTAGCATCTTGACAAACTTTGAGGAGTCCACCAAGATGGTGAGTGGCGATGACGCCATCATTATTGTCAGCATCCCACTTGTCTGTCTTTTGCAACACTCTCTGCAGAGAATTAAAGAGGAGGCATTGCAGCCAGAGTATGATGATATGGATCAAGAAGCCGTAATGAGCGATTACACATAGCCCAGCCTCATCTCATGCCAATGTGCATTGGGGGACAATGAGGGAGAGGAGGAGGAGGAGGAAGAACAGTAGCTGGTATCATGCGCTGTAGACGGTAGTACCTGTACAACTGTCATACCGTCGGTTCAGAGTGGGTGGCCTGAGGACAGGGGGGAGGAGAAGGAGGAGGAGGAGGAGAGCATGGTCAGTCGTCATCTTGGTGAGGACACTGAAGTCTTGCCCGTTACCAGTCTGGCATGCATGGCTGACTTTATGTTACGCTGCCTTAACCGTGACGCTCGCGTTGTCAAAATGTTGGGTGACAGTCATTACTGGTTGGTGACACTTGTAGACCCCCGCTACAAGGAGAACTTTCACTCTCTTATTCCTGAGGTGGAGAGGTCTACAAAAATGGGGCAGTACCAGAAGGCCCTTGCTGCAGAACTGTTAAAAAAATTCCCATCTGAACACGCTAGTGGCAGAGGTCACAGTTCGTTGCCCAACCAAGGCGTACAAGCGAGAGAGACGCATCTCCAATCCAGCAGAGGCAGGGGATCACTGTCGACATTCTGGGACAGTTTTCTGAGACCCGCCCAGCTTACAGGCCCTGAGGCGCGGGGTATTCTCACAAGGAGTGGAAAGTTTCAAAAGATGGTGAGGGGAGTACCTTGCTGACCGTACCAGCATCCTCCGTGATTCCTCTGTGCTTTTAATTATTGGGTATCCAAGCTGGACACTCGGAATGAACTCGCTCTGTACGTCTTGGAGGTCCTGGCCTGCCCTGCCGCTAGCGTGTTATCGGAGCGTGTTTTTAGTGCCGCTGGGGGAATTATAACTGATAAGCGCACTCGCCTGTCAACTCACAATGCTGACAAGCTGACCCTTATCAAAATGAACAAGGGCTGGATTGGGCAAGACTTCTCATCACCACCAAATGACAGCAGAGTAACATAAAGTCAAATCCACTGTGTTATTTCAGGAGGTGTATTCCCATGCACCTCTTCACACCCACACATGGGTATACGCTTCCTCATTTCGGCTGTTTTTTACCACCAGGGTGACCGCGGTCCATGTTGCCAGCATTGCAAATTCCTCCGTCCTAATTTCTGGCAACTTTTGCTTGGAAGGCATAGGCAAAGACTATGGGAGACCCACTCCCACAATAATGGGAATAATGTTTTTAATATGCTGTACTGCATGGCTCTTGCAAGGGGCATTGCAAGTTCCTCCGTCCTAATTTTTGGCAGCTTTTGTTTGGAAGGCATAGGCAAAGACTATGGGAGACCCACTCCCCAATAATGGGAATAATGTTTTTAATATGCTGTACTGCATGGCTCTTGTAAGGGGCATTGCAAGTTCCTCCATCCTAATTTTTGGCAGCTTTTGCTTGGAAGGCATAGGCAAAGACTATGGGAGACCCACTCCCCAATAATGGGAATAATGTTTTTAATATGCTGTACTGCATGGCTCTTGTAAGGGGCATTGCAAGTTCCTCCATCCTAATTTTTGGCAGCTTTTGCTTGGAAGGCATAGGCAAAGATTATGGGAGACCCACTCCCCAATAATGGGAATAATGTTTTAAATATGCTGTACTGCATGGCTCTTGTAAGGGGCATTGCAAGTTCCTCCGTCCTAATTTTTTGTAGCTTTTGCTTGGAAGGCATAGGCAAAGACTATGGGAGACCCACTCCCCAATAATGGGAATAATGTTTTTAATATGCTGTACTGCAGGGCTCTTGTAAGGGGCATTGAAATCGTCTTTTTATTCCACTGGGACCTCCACGTCTGTTCCAAGGGGCATTGATATTGTCTTTTTATTCCACTGCGACCTCCACCACTCTTCCAAGGGGCATTAAAACCGTCTTGTTAAGCTACTGTGACTTCCACGTCTGTTCCACGGGGCATTGATATTGTCTTTTTATTCCACTGTAACCTCCACCAATCTTCCAAGGGGCATTAAAACCGTCTTGTTAAGCTACTGTGACCTCCACGTCTCTTCCAAGGGGCATTGAAATGTTGTTTTTAATTACCTCTAAGCTCCACGACTCTTCCAATGGGCATTGCATTTCCTCCTAATTTTAGTAAGCTTTTGCTTTTCAATGCATAGGCGAACACTAAGGGAGACCCACTCCCCAATAATGGGTAGAAGGTTTTTAGTACGCTGTAATCCACGTCTGTTTCAAGGGGCATTGCAGTTCCTCATAATTTTTGGAAAGCCTTCCATTCACTGCTTAGGCCAACAGTGTATAGGAGACTCAGTTGCTATAAATGGAAAAAACGGTTTAGTTAAGGCCCTTTGACCTCCATGTCACTTCCAAGGGGCATTGGAGTGCCTCAAAATTTTTGGTAAGCATTGCTCTCACTGTATGCCCTCTTTCTCCTTTTCCACCACCTCATCCATCATTCATCACCTGAAGCTTTGTTTTAACGGGAGTAATAGAACTGGGATAGTAGCAGGAAAACATCCAGCAATCCACAGAGGAGGTAGGATATGCGCCAAAATGCTGACCACCTCAGCCTAGCCGCTACTACATACATGCGCTTGCATTCCAAGGAACAGAAAGCTAAGGAGATGGATGGCCTCATGATCATGAATAATTTACTTGTTGTGTAGGAGGCTGCCCACTGCTGCTGTCTACCTTCTGAACTTTGTGTTGAAGCCTGATTGACCCAGGACCCACAATCCTCTATGTCTGGAGGACGTGTTGCATCCCAGTTTCCAACTGTGTCCCGACTTCCACAATATTAACCCAGTGTGAAGGCGTCAGTGAGATGGACCATTCCTGGCCACATTCACTTGTCCACGTGTTTGTGGTTAGGCTGTCCTTCCCACTAAATGCACTGGGGATGGCACAGGTAATGTTTTGGTATGCATGCTTGTGTATAAGGCGCACCGGAACAAATAGGGGCGGCTGGGGACCGTGTGTGGGCACCCGGCCGCGGGGTGGCTGGGGACCGAGCATGGACACCCGGCCGCCCCCTCACGGCTGGGGACCAAGCGTGGACACCCGGCCGCAGGGCGGATGGGGACTGAGTATGGATACCAGGCCGCCGACGCAGCCATGACGTGGTGGCCAGATTCCACCTCCACATGCCTAAAAGGCCCAATTTTAAGTGCAAGCAAGCAGTTTGGTATTGCAGCCTGGGGGTGGGTGGGTGGCAAGCTGCATACTTGCGCTTGCATTGCAAGGAATGGGGGAGGTACAATTGAACACTGCCCTGGGACAAGGACTTGAACGGGGATAGTTGCAAGTCTGCAACGACAGGTGCAGAGCGGGAGGCATCTTCCCATGTGCCTTGAACAGGGGGTTGGCGTGCACACACTACAGCGGAATAGGCTGTCCTTCCCACTAAATGCACTGGGGAGGGCACAGGTAATGTTTTGGTATACGCGCTTGTATATAAAGTGCACCGGGACAAATAGGGGCGGCTGGGGACCGAGTATGGACACCCGGCCGCCCCCTGGCGGCTGGGGACTGAGTGTGGACACCCGGCCCCTGGGCGGCTGGGGACTGAGTATGGATACCAGGCCGCCGACGCAGCCATGACATGGTGTCCGGCGTCTGCCTCCACAAGCCTAAAAGGCCTCATTTCAAGTGCAAGCAAGCTAGCAGTATGGTATTGCAGCCTGGGGGTGGGTGGGTGGCAGGCTGCACACTTACGCTTGCATTCCAAGAAAACAAAGCAGATGCTAACTTCTATCATCATCATCATGCTCCTCACCTTGGCACTCTCAGCTCCCCTGATGGAGAAGCCAGAGCCCACCGGAGGAGTCTGGTTGTCTGGTGGGCTCGTCCAATGCTGCCCTAAAGCAGGCCAGGCTAAGAAAAGTGTGGGGAAGGTTATCGGGACAAATAGTGGCGGCTGGGGACTGAGTATGGAGACCTCGCTGCCGAAGCAGCCATGAGGTAGTGGCCATCTTCGGCCTCCTCCAAACTAAAAGGTATCATTTCAATTGCAAGCTAGCAGTATAGTATTGCAGCCTGGGGGTGGGTGGGTGGTTGGCAGCATATTTGCACTTGCATTGCAAGGAATGGGGGAGGTACAATTGAACACTAACCTGGGACAAGGACTTGCACGGGAATAGTTGCAAGTCTACATCTTCTGATGCGGCAAGGATCACTACTGATGGGCACACTTTTAGGCAGTGACCTGGGAGTCAGAGATGCTTCCAGGGGTCTTCCCCATGCTGTTCCCATGTCTTTTCAGCACTGTATGCATGTGTCACACAGCACATGGCCAGATAAGGTTGTAAAATGTTAAAATGTCATTTCCCGGTGAATACATTTGTCACGGTTGAAAGCAATGCAAAAGAGCAAAAATGCATAAAAAATGCTCCTTGTGAACATAGCCCAAGGTGTGGAGGAGTATTTTTGTTTTTGGTTACTTATTTTACCTTATACACAAGTCTTTACCCTGGAAAGGATGTTTCTTAACATATTTCACAGGAAAACAGTTTCAGTTTCGTTTTTGAACATTTTATTGTGAGCCCTTAAAAGTGGCTTAATACCTCTGACCACGTTGTTGACAGCAGTGACCTGGGGGTCAAATGCTTCCTGGGGCGATCCCCATGCTGTCGCCATGTCATTTGAGCACTGTCACTGGCTAAGAAAAATCTGTGGGAAGATTCCCGGACACTCTATGGCTGCTTTTTTACTGTGGACTGGCTCCAGCAATCCATAAGATTGCAATCTATGAGATCCCTTCACTGGCTCCCAATTGCCCAGCGTATCCAGTTCAAACTACTAACACTGACGTACAAAGCCTTCCATAACCTTTCTTCTCCGTACATCTCTGAACTAATCTCCCAATATATTCCCTAACATAATCACTAGTCTTCCCAAGACCTCCTTCTCTCCACACTTATTTGTTCCTCACCCAATCGCTTCCAATACTTCTACCAAATATCCCCCATCCTCAAGGAATTCTGTGTCTCAACATGTCCGATTAGCCACCACATTCGGATCCTTCAGACACAACCTGAAAACCCATCTCTTCAAGACTGCCTACAGCCTGCCATTGCCTCGCTGCCACCTCAACACCACCGGAGCTATTGCAATTACATAACCTACTGTCTCCTTCCCCACCATCCTATAGAATGTAAGGACGCTAATGCAGGGTCTATAAGACTTAAGATGCAATATGGCACTTTGGCAAAGCCCAGTTATGTTCTCCATCTGATATCTAACAATAACAAACATGTCATGCTGGATAAACTTGCACTTACTGCCACTCAGTGTCTTCAGCTCCTTTGTGAGAAACTAATGTTTGCTCAGCCAGTCTACCAAATAAAATTTCTGAGGTACATAAATTGTGGATGGCTTTGCTTATGGTACTGGGTGCTAATACCAAACCGTGGCGTGCTATTCACTGGATATTCCTGGCTGGTTGGAGGCAAGCTCATTCCCACAGAAAAGTACCAACAAGCTAAAGAGATGGTGGCCTCTATCGTCATGAAGGAGTTTGCTCGTTTCTAGTAGTCTGGCTTTTATACTAAAGATCCTGCTCATTTTTATAGTTTTAAGTGAGCACGCAGAGATTGTGGTTTCTGCAGCAGCGCTTCCAGGCCTGGATAGTAGCGGAGAAATTGCTGTACCATCAGGTTGAGGATGCGAGCCATGCAAGGCACGTGTCTGAGGTTGCTCCAGCATAGGGCCGCCACCGGGTTTGCACCGTTATCGCACATGGCCTTCCCTTGCTTCAGGTTCAATGGAGACAGCCATTGCTCAAACTCCTGTATCTAACACTTCCTCCAGTGCTTTTGCATCCTCCACCTCCTCTAGGGCCTCCACCTTCGCAGTCAACTTCGGCCTTATTGAGACACACGTTCCAACAGTGCAGAGAGAATCCCCCCCACCTCCGTACTGCGCAGCCAGAGCTCACCACAATCAGGCAGTGTTAAAACTAATATTTCTTGGAGACCGTTTGTCCCGCAAGCATTGGGGATTCCAACACTTTCTGTCTAGTGACACCTTGGTGTCTAGTGGTTTAGTTCTCCATCCCCTGGTGTGTAGTGATTTAGTTCTCCAACCCTAGCTGTTTAGTAGGTTAGTTTTCCAATCCCTGTTGTCTTATTAGTTTAGTTATCCAACCCCTGTTTTCTATTAGTTTAGTTCTCCATGTTCTGGTGTGTATTTGTTTCATTCTCCAACCTTTGCTGTTTAGTAGGTTAGTTTTCCAACCCCTGTGTCTTAGTAATTTAGTTCTCCAACCCCTGTTTTGTATTAGTTTAGTTCTCCATGTTCTGGTGTGTATTTGTTTCTTTCTCCAACCTTAGCTATTTAGTAGTTTAGTTTTCCAACCCCTGTTGTATATTAGTTTAGTTCTCCATGTTCTGGTATTTATTTCATTTTCCAACCCATCCATGACCACGCCCAGGGGTTAACGTCTGGTGACGAGAATTTGGATTCTTCTCGGACCCTACTTCATCCAGGCCTGGATCAACTGAAAAAATTTGGGGTATCGCTACACATGCTTTCCCCCTCTTGAGTCTGTGAAGCTTTGGATCAGACCACTGATACCCCGGAACAGAATGTGTGAACAGCTCTGCAGACTCGCCCATCTGTGCTTCCCCACAGTCAGTTGGCCGATTGGAGAGTTGTGATGTGGGTGAAAACAAGGGTAATTGGGATGCCACTTCTGAGAACTGTAACCCTAAACAGCTATTCAGTACTTTCAAGTCCCTCCTCTGTCCACCAGCTCCCCCTCCCTCTCCTCTCCTCTCACCTCAGCTGAAGACTTAGCCTCATTCTTCAAGCAGAAGATTGACAACATAGGGCAAAGCTTTTGCTTAAAGTCCCAACAGCCTCTTCTCATAACGAATCAACTCTCCTCCTCCAAAACCAGCTTCTCCGCCATCACAGAAAATCATTTTTACTCTCCAAATCACATCTCACCACCTGTGAACTTGACTCAATACCATCCCACCTCATTCCAAACCGTACCACAGTCTTCATCCCAAGCCTAACCCTCCTCTTCAACCTGTCACTAACAACTGGCATCTTCTCCTCATGATTCAAACTTACCTCGATCACAAGCATCCTCCAAAAGCCCTCCCTTGACCCATCCTATGTTTAGCTATTGCCCCATCTCACTTCTCCCCTATTCCTCCAAACTACTGGATCAACACATCTATTTTGAACTGTCCTCCCCCCTCTCCTCCTGATCCCTCTTTGACCCTCTTACTACAGACTCTCATCTCTCGGCATCACAGACATGGAACTCTCTTGGATCTTTTTATACCTAACCGACAGGACATTCAGTGACACCCACTCACACACCACCTCCTCATCTCACCCCCTATGTGTCGGTTCCCCCAAGGTTCAGTTGTAGGACCCAGGCTCTTCTTGATCTACACCTTCGGTTTGGGACAGCTCATAGTCTCACTGCTTTCAGTATCACATCTAAGCTGATGACACAGAGACCTACCTCTCTGGAACTGATATCACCTCCTTACTAACCAGAATCCCACAATGTGTGTCCTGTATTTCATCTTTCTTCTCTGCTAGATTTGTAAAAATTAACATGGATAAAACAGAATGCATCATCTTTCCACTATCTCATTCATCCCCCCCAACTGACCTATCCATCAAAGTGAATGGCTGCCAACTCTCCCCAGTCCCGCAAGCTTGACGCTGATTTGTCCTTCAAACGTCAGATCCAAGCCCGTTCCACTTGATGCTGACTCCACCTCGAAAGTATATCGGGGATCCACACATTCCTCAACCATGAATCTAGAAAAACACCAGTGCACGCCCTCATCATCTCCCGCCTCAACTACTGCAAGCCCCTGCTCTGTGGCCTCCCTTCTACCACTCTCGCACCCCTCCAATCTATCCTAAACTGTTCTGGCTGATTAATCCATCTGTCACCTCACTATTCCCAGGCTTTTCTCCTCTGTCAATCCCTGCGCTAGCTCCCTGTTGCCCAGAGACTCTAGTTGAAAAGCCTAACTTTGGCATACCAAGCCATCGAAAACCTGTCTCCTCCATACATGTGTGACCTAGTCTCCCTGTACCAAGATCTCCTTCTCCACTTCCCTCTTATCTCTTCTTGCCATGATCGCATACAAGATTTGTCCCGTGCATCTCCCCTACTGTGTAACTCTGCACCCCAACACATCAGACTGTTGCCTACCGTGGAAACCTTAAAAAGGAAGCTGAAGACCCACTTCTTGTGACAAGCGTACAATCTGCGGTAACCCTCGCTTCAGCATACCTCTGCACGACTAACTGTACCCTGACCTACTGTACCCTCACCCATCCATTATACATTGTTTGTGTGTCCTCGTGGGCAGGGTCCGCCCTCCTCTTCTACCAGTTGGTGACCCTTTTTCACATGTAACGCACCACGGAATAAATATCGCTGTAATAGTAATAATAATTACAGTACTTGTACTCTGGGTCAATTGATGGCACTTTCCTGGTGTCTACCCCTTATTTGATGTGTTTTGCCAGCTTTTGGGCCCATTTGATGGTGTTGTATATGCTTTTTTTTGTTCCCCCATTGAATCCTATGGCATTCGGAAATGACGAACATTCAACGAATAAATTCGGCGAATATCTAAATATTCGGCCAGCATTTCCAAACCGAGCATTGAAATGTTCACTCGTGTCTAGTCTGGAGGACAACAGACATTTCGTGCTAGCCTGCGCTTCAACGTGTGCTGATTCATAGGACCCAGTCCATCCGCCACGTTACTTAATCTGTGGCAGCTGGACAGGATCCCTGAGACTTACCTGACGACCTTCCATGGCTCTTTTTTTGATTAGATGACCTGGCGCAACATCATCTTTGTTGCCTGATGATGCACATGTGAAGTCACAGCAGGCCAACTACTAAAAAGAAGAGCCATCAGGTAAGAGGCTGTTCTTAAGGCCACAGCCCCACTATCAGTATTTAGTCAGTATTCAGTCAGTATTTTTTCTCAGGAGTGGGAGCCAAAACCAGGAGTTAGTGATAAATGCAGAATTGGTGCACTTGTTTCTATTATTACTTTTCTCTGATTGTTCCTCTCCTGGTTTTTAGCTCCCACTCCTCAGCAAAAAAACTGATGGAATACTGACCATAGAGGAGCCATGACCTAAGGCTCACATCCAGCAACCACAGATTCCTGACATAGGCAGTTCTGGGGCTCACATCCAGCGACCACAGATTCCTGACATGTCTGACCAGGTTCTGCGAATCTGTTCGCATTAATATTGATTGCATAAATTATTAAATAATCTTTTGGACTTATGGAGTAAACACTTTGATGAATCGGAGCCTTAGGCTCATGAGCTCTCACTCTATCAATTATAAAATGTTCATGGAATAATTATAGAAAAAAAATTGTGTAAAAAGCCAATCAAGACAGCAAAGATTGAGACAGAGAGACTCATTGCCAAAGAAAATAAAAAATAATCCAAATCCATGAACCCTTATTCACACAAATGTCATTAGGAACATGGTAAGATTCTAATACTAGAAGTTAGAACCTTCCCGAATAGGGTCACTTTAACGTGGTGGGATGGCTTTTATGTTTTTTTTAAATCAAAAATATGTTAACCAAGTACCCTATATTATTTTCATCCACTGTAGCTATTTATTTACAGCAGGGTATTTGCTCATTTTGTTTTTCTTTTGGGTTTTGTCTGTTTAGTGGCCAGTGTGAACATGTGTGACGCCCAGCTGCGCTTGGTATCACAGATCCTAGAAGAGTGCATTGATGGATTCCTCCACAAGAGGCCCCCATAAACATCCAAACATCTCCACCTTCCACCTCAGACCAGCAGAGGGAGCCCGTTAGGGATATAAATAGGGAAGGTGGAGCTAGGTAGTTCAGTCTAGTCTAGTCTGGTTTAGCAGTTGAGTCCAATACAGTCTGAGAAGAGTTATCTCAGAGGACAGAGCCTGTTCCAGCTCCTGCAGTTGCTAGCCTGCAGTGGAGCTCAGAATAGGGAGCTTAAGGTGTGCCGGTGCCATAAGATCGGTGAAGCGTGGCAAGCTGCCGTTAGTGTGAGTAGCCTAGTGAGGGCCCGAGGGTGGCTGAAGGCGAGTGGAAAGTTAGCAGCAGTGGGGGCAGAGGAGCTTACCCAGCTCACCCCGAAACATATACCGGACACCGGGTCCGAGCTTACCGGGATCTCTACGACCCAGTAAGGCATAACCGGAATCCCTGGAGAACTACAGGTCCCAGGTTCACCAGAGAGCTGATACGTAACAGAGCCAGGAGACACATAGGCCCCGTAAGCTGGGAGCGTGCACTCCAAGAGAAGGCCCTACCACAACGTCAGCCGGTGCAGGACAGAGATAAGGTTAAGCCTAGCTCCAGGCAGGTCAGAAACTTACTACACAGAGGCAAGAAACAGGAGACCCTACACCCGCTCATTTTGGAGGATCCTGATATGCACCCTTCACCCTACAGTGCTCCGGGATGTGCCTGAATTTCCATCAGTAAAAGGTACTGAAGTGACTATCGTGTCTGTCCCCGTTCTTGCTCTGACCCGGCTGGGTCTCGCCTGTCCTGCATCCCCCTCTCCGTACGCTGCCCTGAGGCCTAGCTCCACCTGTGGGGAGCTATACCATCGAGCTGCCTTATCACCGGCCTCAGTGGACTGCGCAGCGCTGGTGATTCTTACCAGAAGCAACAGGTGGCGTCACAAACTTTCATAAACTTAACAAACAATCCCCTTTTTAAAGCTGACCTCAGGGTACGGGCCCGGGAGCCGACCACCGCAACATCCCCTAGGCCAGACAAAAGGCCCGGGTACCGAGTCGTCCCCATCCCCCTGGGCTTGTCACATGCACTTACATGCGGCATGCTGACCAACTTACATCCCAGTTAATTTCTTTTGCTTTATGTTAAGATATAGGTTGAACTGGATGGACTTAAAGGAGTATCCTTATCTCCAAGATCACATCCCATTATGTAGGAGGTGTAATAATAACACTAATGTTAGATTAGAAAGATAGTTTCATAGTTTCTAAGCATAAAGGTAGACTTAAAGGGGTATTCCCATCTCCAAGATCCTATCCTAATATGAGGTAGGTGTAATAGTGATAATATTAGCAAATACCTCCAATTAGAAATGTTGTATAGTTCTTCTGATTCGCTATGTCGCTTTCCCCATGTGCACTGCATTGAATTATCTTACATTAACTTTTCTGTTCACAGAGTGAGTTTTCCAGGCTTTTTTTCTAATGAGGTATTGAATACTTTGCTGCGGAATAAAAAAATTATATTTCTTTGAGAAAATTTGACAAGGTCAAAGAAAAAGGCTGCCAAACACTGTGTGGGGAAAAAAACACTTAAAAATTATATTCAAAATTGCTTCAAAAAATGCTTTAGAGAAAAACAAAATGCCTAACTCTCTCCCCCAGCAACACCACAAAAAACAGTGTTTCCTGAAGTAAAAGGCTTGTGGATTTTTCTGCCTCTCAAAACTCTGTGCCAACCTTAGCTTAAGGGTATGTGAACATGGCGTCACTTAAATACTGGCACAGCCACTAAATTTTGCCAGGCAAAGTAATTTCAGGAAAACACCAATGGTTATTTTTCTGAAGTCGCTTAGCCGGCAGCTTTGCTGTCATTATTATGGTGGCTTCAGCACCAGCGGCTTTCACTCTGTACTGTTAAGATGTTAAAAGAAGTGACATAAGACTAGTGTTGAGCGAACATGCTCGACACTGCTCGGTACTCGCCCGAGCATCACGCTACTCAGGATGTTCGGCGAGCACCGAGCATTTCCGGGTTACTCTTGCGGGAGCTCGGGTCTCCGCCCTGCATGTTTGGCGCTCTTTACAGAGCCAATGAACATGCAGGGATTGCCAGCCAGTCACTGTAATGCTGCAGCCATGTTGGTTGTGGGCATTACAGTGATTGGCTGGCCGCACAGTGTCACCTTGAGTATTTAAAACCGGGCGCCACCATCTTGTACACAGTCGCTCCGGATTAGACAGTGTAGGGACAGCGCTGCTGATTTAGGGAGAGATATAAACTGCGAAATAGTTAGTGTAGGGTCTGTAAAGGCTGCCAGAACAAACAAACAGTCCTTTTCAGGACTAATATCCATCCCAGATACCAGGCAGGCAGGCTGTATAGGAGACACAGTGGTTATACCAGCAAACGCTGCATTACAGTCCTGTGTGCTCCTGTTGCTGAAATTGCTGGACTTAGCACCAGGTGTCGGGGGCCAGGAAAAATCCTTTTTATTAATCTAAATCCTCCTTTTTTTTTCCTCCTTCACACTGTACAAATACCCGTCTTATTAACCTTTTGGTGTGCCCCCCCCCCCCCCAAAAAAAAGCGTGTCTCTGATTTTTCAGACACAAATATAACTGTTGAAAATAGTCTGGTGTAGGCTAGAGAAACAGAAGTGTTGCTTTGCACTTCCACGGTTCAAACCTCTGTATTATCCATTTTGGGCCATTTGTATCTAAAAAAAAACAGTTTGAGTGTGTCACTCACTGTTCAGCCGCAAATCTATATATTTAAAAAAGTCTGGTATACCCCAGTAAACAATAACTGTGGTTTTGCCATGCCACGGTAAAAAATCTCTATTATTCAGGTTTTGGTATATTTTCCGTAAAGAAAAACAGTAGTATCTCCTGACTGTTGTGACACAAAAATATATCTGTTGAAAATAGTCTTGTGTAGGCCCGACATTCCAGTGTGGTTTCGCAGTTCCACGGGACCAATCGCTGTACTATCCAGTTTTGGGCCTTTGGTATCTAAAAAAAAAGCAGTTTGAGTGTGTCGCTCACTGTTCAGCCGCAAATAACTCTATTTAAAAAAGTCTGGTATACCCCAGTAAACAATAACTGTGGTTTTGCCATGCCACGGTAAAAAATCTCTATTATTCAGGTTTTGGTATATTTTCCGTAAAGAAAAACAGTAGTATCTCCTGACTGTTGTGACACAAAAATATATCTGTTGAAAATAGTCTTGTGTAGGCCCGACATTCCAGTGTGGTTTCGCAGTTCCACGGGACCAATCGCTGTACTATCCAGTTTTGGGCCTTTGGTATCTAAAAAAAAAGCAGTTTGAGTGTGTCGCTCACTGTTCAGCCGCAAATAACTCTATTTAAAAAAGCGTGGTATACCCCAGTAAACAATAACTGTGGTTTTGCCATCCCACGGTAAAAAATCTCTATTATTCAGCTTTTGGTAGTTTTTTCCGTAAAGAAAAACACTAGTGTCTCCTGACTGTTGTGACACAAAAATATATCTGTTGAAAATAGTCTTGTGTAGGCCCGACATCCCAGTGTGGTTTCGCAGTTTCACGGGTCAAATCGCTGTACTATCCAGTTTTGGGCCTTTGGTATCTAAAAAAAAAGCAGTTTGAGTGTGTCGCTCACTGTTCAGCTGCAAATATCTCTATTTAAAAAAGTGTGGTATACCCCAGTAAACAATAACTGTGGTTTTGCCATCCCATGGTAAAAAATCTCTATTATTCAGGTTTTGGTATATTTTTCGTAAAGAAAAACAGTAGTGTCTCCTGACTGTTGTGACACAAAAATATATCTGTTGAAAATAGTCTTGTGTAGGCCCGACATCCCAGTGTGGTTTCGCAGTTCCACGGGTCAAATCGCTGTACTATCCAGTTTTGGGCCTTTGGTATCTAAAAAAAAAGCAGTTTGAGTGTGTCGCTCACTGTTCAGCCGCAAATATCTCTATTTAAAAATGTGTGGTATAACCCAGTAAACAATAACTGTGGTTTTCCTCTTCCACGGTTCTAATCTACTCTTTATTACCCTTTTTCCATTGATAGTGCAAGTGTAAGCTATTTTACTTCATTTACAATGGGCAAGGCGCGTGGCAAGGGACGTGGAAGTGGACGTTCTGGTGATGGTTCGTGCAGAGGACGGGGCTTTGGCCAAGGTGAAAATGTGCCACAACCAACAGCCACATCTTCTCGCTCCCACTTCTTGACCGAATTACTAGGGAAGCACAGAACAACACCAGTATTGAGAACTGATCAGTGTGAACAGGTTATTAATTGGATAGCAGATAATACTTCCAGTTACCTGGGCACCACCACCTCCGGTCTGTCTTCCACACTGTCAACTCTTAGTAGCTGTGAGTCTCGACTGCATACTCCTCCTCACTCTGATGCTCCTTCCTCCCACGATGCCGAGTGTCGTCAGACAGCAACTGATCCCACGCTTGGACACTCTGAAGAGCTGTTCACTGGTCCATTTCCATATTTGGGCACCTCGCCTGATACGCTTGAAGTGGTGGAAGAGGAGATCCCATGTTGCGATGCCCAAATATTTGAACAGCCACGGCCACAGGAAGTCGACGTTGGCAATCTGTCACAAGAGGTGGACGATGACGAGACACAATTGCCAGGAAGTGAGGAGGAGGATCGTGGTGCGCAAGTGGAAGAGGAGGAGGTGGTGGATGATCTAGTAACTGACCCAACGTGGCAGGAGGACATGCAGAGTGAGGCCAGCAGCACACAGGGGGAGGGAGGCAGAGTACCCCAACAGGCAGGAAGAAGCAGTGTGGTGGCCGCAGACAGAAGGCAGGCAACCGTTCCCCGTAACACCAACACGAGGGACGTTGCCAGTACAAGCGGTAGGTCTTCCAGAGTCTGGAATTTTTTTAAAGACTCTGCTGATAACCCCAAAAAGGCCATATGTTCCACCTGCCATGCCAGCATCAGCAGGGGTGACAAAACTACCAGCCTGACCACCACCAGCATGATCAGGCACATGGCAGCAAAGCACCCGACTGTGTGGGGCGAAACCCAGGGTCCACGACCAGTGTCAGCGGGTGTCACCACTGCTTCTTCCACTGTTGTGCATGCAATAGAACCCCCTGTTGTATGTGCAAGGCAATCCCCTGTCCATACTGCATGTAAAGATGCCCCCTCCTCTCAGTCTTCACTTGTTATGGCAGTTTCTCAAGAAACAGCATCAACGTCCACGTCCACGTCCCACCGCAGCGTTCAATTGTCCATATCCCAGACCTTTGAACGAAAGCGGAAATTCGCAGCTAACGCCCCACAGGCCACAGTCCTAAATTCGCACATTTCACGACTGCTTGCGTTGGAAATGCTGCCTTTTAGGCTGGTGGAGACGGAATCCTTCCGCAATCTTATGGCGGTGGCCGTCCCTCGGTACTCAGTCCCCAGCCGACAATATTTTGCCCGGTGTGCCATCCCCGCACTACACAAGCACGTGTCTCAAAGCATCTGCCGTGCCCTCAACAACGCAGTTACTGGGAGAGTCCACCTGACAGCGGACACGTGGACAAGTGCTTGTGGCCAGGGACGGTACATCTCTCTGATGGCACACTGGGTAAACATAGTGGAAGCCGGGAACCAGTCGGACCTTGGGACAGAACACATCCTCCCCACACCGAGGATTGCGGGCCCTATGTCAGTCAGAGTTGCCCCCACAGTGTACAGCTCCTGGGCATCCTCCTCCTCCTCATGTTCAGCCTCCATCTCAGATATCACCACATCAGTTACAAGCTGGAAGCATTGCAGTACTGCCTCCGACAAGCGGCAACAGGCTGTGCTGAAACTCATAAGCTTAGGTGATAAACCTCACACTGCTTGTGAGTTGTGGACAGCTGTGAAAGAGCAGGCAGATCTGTGGCTGAGACTGATGAACCTACATCCCGGCATGGTCGTGTGTGACAATGGCCGTAACCTGGTGGCGGCTCTGAGGCGAGGTGAGATCACACACATACCATGCCTGGCTCATGTGCTTAACCTCGTGGTTCAGCGGTTTCTTAAATCGTACCCCGAGTTGCCAGATCTGCTCGTGAAAGTACGCCGCCTGTCAGCTCATTTTCGCAAGTCGGCTACAGCTTCCGCCGCCCTTGCTGTGTTGCAGCTGCATTTGCAGCTTCCGGCACACCAACTGGTGTGTGATGTCCCCACACATTGGAACTCTACCCTCCACATGTTGCAAAGGATTTGTGAGCAGAAGAGAGCAGTTGTGGAGTACCAGCTGCAACATGGACGTCGATATTCAGGTCAGACTCCACACATAAGACCTCAGGAGTGGACCTGGATGTTTGACATATGTACCATCCTGACAAACTTTGAGGAGGCCACCAAGATGGTGAGTAGCGATGACGCCATCATTAGTGTCAGCATCCCACTTGTCTGTCTTTTGCAACGCTCTCTGCAGAGAATTAAAGAGGAGGCATTGCAGCCAGAGTATGATGAGATGGATCAAGAAGCCGTAGCGGGCGATTACACACAGCCCAGCCTCATCTCATCCCAACGTACATTGGGGGAAAATGAGGGAGAGGAGGAGGAGGAGGAGGAAGAACAGGAGCTGCTATCATGCGTTGTAGATGGTAGTACCTGTACAAGTGTCATACCGTCGGTTCAGCGTGGGTGGCCTGAGGACAGGGGGGAGGAGGAAGAGGAGGAGGAGAGCATGGTCTGTCGTCATCTTGGTGAGGACACGGAAATCTTGCCCGTTACCAGTCTGGCACACATGGCTGACTTTATGTTACGCTGCCTTAACCGTGACCCTCGCGTTGTCAAAATGTTGGGTGACAGTCATTACTGGTTGGTGACACTTGTAGACCCCCGCTACAAGGAGAACTTTCACTCTCTTATTCCTGAGGTGGAGAGGTCTACAAAAATGGGGCAGTACCAGAAGGCCCTTGCTGCAGAACTCTTAAAAAAATTCCCATCTGAACACGCTAGCGGCAGAGGTCACAGTTCGTTGCCTAACCAAGGCGTACAGGCGAGAGAGATGCAACTCCAATCCAGCAGAGGCAGGGGAACACTGTCAACGTTCTGGAACAGTTTTCTGACACCCGCCCAGCTTACAGGCCCTGAGGCGCGGGGTACTCTCACAAGGAGTGGAAAGTTTCAAAAGATGGCGAGGGAGTACCTTGCCAACCGTACCAGCGTCCTCCGTGATTCCTCTGTGCCTTTTAATTATTGGGTATCCAAGCTGGACACTTGGAATGAACTCGCTCTGTACGCCTTGGAGGTCCTGGCCTGCCCTGCCGCTAGCGTGTTATCGGAGCGTGTTTTTAGTGCCGCTGGGGGAATTATAACTGATAAGCGCACTCGCCTGTCAACTGACAATGCTGACAAGCTGACCCTTATCAAAATGAACAAGGGCTGGATTGGGCCAGACTTCTCATCACCACCAAATGACAGCAGAGTAACATAAAGTCAAATCCACTGTGTTATTTCGGGAGGTGTATTCACATACACCGCTTCACACCCACACATGGGTATACGCTTCCTCGTTTCGGCTGTTTTATCTTCTTCTCCTTATCCTCAGCCTCCACCACCACTATACCACCAGGGTGCCAGCATTGCAAGTTCCTCCGTCCTTATTTTTGGCAGCTTTTGCTTGCAAGGCATAAGCAAATACTATGGGACACCCACTCCCCAATAATGGGACATATGTTTGTAATATGCTGTACTGCATGGCTCTTGTAAGGGGCATTGCAAGTTGCTCCGTCCTAATTTTTGGCAGCTTTTGCTTGGAAAGCATAAGCAAATACTATGGGAGACCCACTCCCCAATAATGGGACTTATGTTTGTAATATGCTGTACTGCATGGCTCTTGTAAGGGGCATTGCAAGATGCTCCGTCCTAATTTTTGGCAGCTTTTGCTTGCAAGGCATAAGCAAATTCTATGGGACACCCACTCCCCAATAATGGGACTTATGTTTGTAATATGCTGTACTGCATGGCTCTTGTAAGGGGCATTGCAAGTTGCTCCGTCCTAATTTTTGGCAGCTTTTGCTTGCAAGGCATAAGCAAATACTATGGGAGACCCACTCCCCAATTATGGGACTTATGTTTGTAATATGCTGTACTGCATGTGACGCGCCCCCTGGGCCATGTGTGGGATACCCGGTGCCGGGTCTCTGGGGTCTGTAGTCTCCGTGGCGGTGACCCGGTCCCGTGGCTCAGGCTGGTCAAACCAGTGGCAGTCTTTCTTAGGTTTTGAGGTTAATTGTCCGACTGCGCCACCCGTGGATTGCGGTCAGGGAGTACCACCGCTGCGAGGCAGACAGCTGAGGCTGGTGTTGTGTGCGCAGCAAAGAATGGGATAACTCCCCTCGGGAGGAGTATAGCCTCAGGGCAGTGAGTGTGGATGATGGGGGTGATGGTGCACGAGCTCAGCAGGAACGACTCAGAGTCTTTGCAGTGCAGTTCAGGGTCTTTACTGATGATTATAAGGTAGATCCTCCCGGGAGTACTGGCTAGCATAAGAGGCCTGGTCAGTCTGTGAGCAAGCAGGAGTTCCCCTGGCCAGGTGGAGTTGTAGGCCTCCCCGTCTGTCTGCACTCTTCCTGGCTACCTTGCTGTAAGCGGGTAGAAGTAGCCCACGTCCCTGAGTGTACCGTGTAGTGCTCACCCGTATGGCTGGTGACTTGGCGCCTTCTGTTAGCCTCCGCTCCACGACGGCGGTGCTGGTCCCTTGCTTGTGAGTGAGCCTCCGGGCTTCCATGGCCAGAGGACCTGAAATCCCCTGCCGGCTGGTTTCTGCTGCTGGATATATAAGTCCTCACAGCCTCGGACTCCTGTGTCCGGTTCCTATTGTCTTCTGCCAGGCCGAGCTCTGCTCAGCTTCCAGCCCCTGGTCTTTAGCTCCTAGCTCCTACAGAGCTCCTTGCTGTTACTTTCCCTTGCTCTCACTCTGACTCTGACTGTTCTCTGTTCTCTGACTCACTCAACCCCGCCCCAGATCCAGTTTATAAGGGCAGAATTCTCCCCTCCCAGGACTGGAGCAGGAGGATGTTGCATATTTAAGGGATCCTGACCAGGAAACCTCCCACTTGCTCTCCGACATAATATTTCTATTACTGTGGTGACCAGACCCCTGGGGTGCCACACATGGCTCTTGTAAGGGGCATTGCAGTTCCTCATAATTTTTGGAAAGCCTTCCATTCATTGCTTAGACCAACAGTGCACAGGAGACCCAGTTGCTATAAATGGAATAAAAGGTTTAGTTAACGCCCTCTGACCTCCATGTCATTTCCAAGGGGCATTGGAGTGCCTCGAAATTTTTGGTAGGCATTGCACTCACTGTATGCCCTATGTAGCCAAACCGCTCCTTTTGTTACAGAAACATATCCTACAAGACATATCTGGTTGACTGGCCTGATATTGATGTGAATGGTCCCTGTTCCTCCTGCTCTTTCTCCTTTGCCACTACCTCATCCATCATTTATCACCTGAAGCTTTGTTTTAACAGGAGTCATAGAACTTGGATAGTAGCTGGAAAACATCCAGCAATCCTCGGAGGATGTAGGATATGCGCCAAAACGCTGACCACCTCACGCCTAGCCGCTACTACATACATGCGCTTGCATTACAACAAAACAAAGCAGATGCTAACTTCTATCATCCTCATCATGCTCCTCACCTTGGCACTCTCAACTCCCCTGATGGAGAAGCCAGGGCCCACCGGAGGAGTCTGATAGTCCGGTGGGCTCGGCCAATGCTGCCCTAAAGCAGGCCAGGCTAAGAAAAGTGTGGGAAAGGTTACTGGGACAAATAGGGGTGGCTGGGGACCGAGTATGGACACCCGACCACCCCCTTGAGGCTGGGGAGCAAGCGGGGACACCCGGCCACCAGGCGGCTGGGGACTGAGTATGGATACCAGGCCGCCGACACAGCCATGGCGTGGTGGCCAGATTCCGCCTCCACATGCCTAAAAGGCCCATTTAAAGTGCAAGCAAGCAAGCAGTATGGTATTGCACCCTGGGGGTGGGTGGGTGGCAGGTTGCATACTTGCGCTTGCATTGCAAGGAATGGGAGAGGTACAATTGAACACTGCCCTGGGACAAGGACTTGAATGGGGATAGTTGCAAGTCTGCAACGACAGGTGCAAGGTGGGAGGCATCTTCGCATGTACCATGAACAGAGGTTTGGCATGCACACACTACAGCGGAATAGGCTCTCCTTCCCACTAAATGCACTGTGGAGGGCACAGGTAATGTTTTGGTATACGCGCTTAATCTTATGTATAAGGCACACCAGGACAAATAGGGGCGGCTGGGGACTGAGTATGGATACCTCGCTGCCGAAGCAGCCATGAGGTAGTGGCCAGCTTCGGCCTCCTCCAAACTAAAAGGCCCCATTTCAAGTGCAAGCTAGCAGTATGGAATTGCAGTCTGGGGGTGGGTGGGTGGCAGGCTGCACACTTACACTTGGATTAAAAGAAAACATAGCAGATGCTAACTTCTGTCATCATCATCATGCTCCTCACCTTGGCACTCTCAACTCCACCGATGGAGAAGTCAGGACCCACCGGAGGAGTCTGGTTCTCTGGTGGGCTCGTCCAATGCTGCCTAAAGCAGGCCGGGCTAAGAAAAGTGTGTGGGGGGATGTTCCAAGGAGAAATAGGGGCGGCTGGGGACCGTTTATGGACACCCGGCTGCCCCCAGGCGGCTGGGGACAGTGTGTGGACACCCGGCCGCCGGGCGGCTGGGGACTGAGTATGGATTCCAGGCCGCCAACACAGCCATGACGTGGTGGCCAGATTCCGCCTCCACATGCCTAAAAGGCCCAATTTCAAGTTCAAACAAGCAAGCAGTATGGTATTGCAGCCTGGGGGTGGGTGGGTGGCAGGCTGCATACTTGCGCTTGTATTGCAAGGAATGGGGGAGGTACAATTGAACACTGCCCTGGGACTAGAACTTCATGGGGATAGTTGCAAGTCTGCATCTTCTGATGCGGCAAGGATCACTTATGATTGGCACACTTTTAGACAGTGACCTGGGAGTCAGAGATGCTTCCAGGGGTCTTCCCCATGTTGTTCCCATGTCTTTTCAGCACTTGATGCATGTGTCACACAGCACATGGCCAGATAAGGTTGTAAAATGTTAAAATGACATTTCCCGGTGAATGCATTTGTCATAGTTGAAAGCAATACAAAAGTGCAAAAACGCATAAAAAATGCTACTTGTGAACATAGCCGAAGGTGTGAAGGAGTATTTTTGTTTTTGGTCATTTATTTTAACTTATACACAAGTCTTTTCCCTGGAAAGGATGTTCCTTAACATAGTTCACAGGAAAAAAGTTTCACTTTCGTTTTTGAACGTTTTATTGTGAGCCTGTAAAAGTGGCTTAATACCTCTGACCACGTTGTTGACAGCAGTGACCTGGGGGTCAGAAATGCTTCCTGGGGCGATCCCCATGCTGTCTCCATGTCATTTGAGCACTGTCACTATCTTTTTGGGCACTTGTTAGGCTTTTAAAAGACTGCCGGGGGTGCCACCGCAAATATGCTCGAGTCTCCCATAGACTAACATTGGGCTCGTTGCTCGGGTCGAGCACCCGAGTATCAGGCTATGTGCCCACGATGCAGAAATGAAGCAGAAAATTTCTGCAGCATTTCTGCATCTCCCTGGCAGAAAAAACGCATGCAGATTGTGCATGCGTTTTTCCTGCAGAATACATGTGGATCCACATGCGGATTCACATGCGTTTCCGCATGCAGATTGACAAGCGCTTTCCAGGCGATAGCATCACTTGGAAAGTGCTTGACAACTAGGTCACACTGTATAAATCCATGCAAATGGCATGGATTTATACAGTGTGAACCGTAAAAATTCAAACAAATAAAGCTATACTCACCCCCGAGGCCCCGGTGTGTGCAGCAGCGCTCGTTCCTGTCTGGTTCCCGGCTGCCGGCATATCGCGAGACAGAGCGGTGGAGGGCCTGCGGTCACATTACTGTGACGTCACCGCAGGTCCTTCAGCGATGCCGGCATTCAGAGGGAAGCCGCCGGACAGGTGAATATAAACTTTATTTGTTATTTTATTCTTTTTTTTACAGGTACAATGGTACCCAGGTCTGGATGAGAGTCTTCTCTCCTCCAGAACTGGGTACCATCCGCACATAGAGACGCATAGAAGCCGCTTGTACAAATGTACAGTCGCTGTTTCTATGCGTCTCAATGCAAGTCAATGGCGGGAGTTCCGCTGCGCTTCCGCAAAATTAAATTACATGCTGCGGATTTTTGTGCGCAGCATAAACGCTGCAGAAAAATCCGCAGCATGTGCATAGAACATGCGGAATCCCCTTGGGGACCATGGGGGGCGGATTACCTAGCGTTTCACAAGCGTTTACGCTGCGGAAATTCCGCAGCATAAACGCTTGAAAAACGCTACGTGGGCACCCAGCCTCACGGCGAGCTCGGCCCGAGCTTCGAGCACCCGAGCATTTTAGTGCTCGCTCAACACTACATAAGACATATGCACAACAATGTCGTCTTAACATTGCTGAACATTATGTTCATATTACTTTTTCGGGCAGTTTCTGGGCGTAATCAGCCTGAAAGAGATGCCATGTGCTCATACTCTGTTTGTCCAGACGACCGTATTTTTGGTCCAACTGCAATCCGACAAAACATCAGATCGCACTCGGACCAATGTTATTGCATGGCACCATGAACATGTCGGATTTTTTTCATCAAACTGAGTCTGTCCGAGGAAAAAAACGGAGTATGTAAAATTCTGTAAAATAAGATACCACTCGGCGATGCAATGATGCAAGTTAATGGGTCAATCAAAAAATCGGAACGTACTTGGATGACATGCGGTCCGATTTTCACGGACTGACAGAATGGAGAAGATGGAGACATTTCTTTTCCACTTGGAAAAGTCTGACTCTTTTCAAACTCTTTCACTTTTCCAAAATGTTAATGTTGAGAATTTCCCATTATTTTCTTGTCATAAATGTCCAGCTTCATGACCTTTAAACTATATCTTGGTTGTCAGTGTCCGGATATACTGAAAACCCCAGGATGGGGACCTTGGCTTCTAGAAAAAAAACATAAGAATGTGTCTTCTACATCTTCTGGTAGAAAACATAAATATATGCATAAATCATTTGGCTAATTACCTCATTACATCTCAGTCGATGTATTGCACATTGTCAGTGGGATAAGACACCTTTAACACATCATATATTTCCATAATATCTTTTTATATTTACTTACCCAACTCTTTTCTCAAGAAACACCTTTCACACATTTCAAGTTCTTCTTGTTCTCAGATTTGTTGCATGAAAGCTTTTTTAACAGCATTTCTGTTACTTGATAAAGTAACAACAATTTGCAGTTGCCTGCAGCCGAAATCAGCATTAAATCTTACATAAGACATATTTAATAATGCAGTATTTCAGTGACACTTCTTAGATAATAAAAAGAACTTTATACAGAAGTTCCAAGTTGAAAATATGAAAAACCTTTTGTAACAATCCATAATCTGTAATATTACCAGTACCAAATACACATTTGCATGATAAATTATGATGCTAGTTATATATGATACAGCATGCAAGAAGCAACATGTTACCAATGAACACGTGACAGCTTTTGACATATGGTGGTAAAAAGTCACAAGACTAAGTAGACTGTGACAGCCATGCTTCCCAATACAGTAGGCATTTATTCTGTTTTCTCTATTACAAAAAATTCTCCATTATGTGTTGAAAGAGTCATGCATCTGTACTGCGATATAGTGATCATATGGCTGATAATGCCATCATCAGAGTACCGGTGCGTTACTAGCCCTAGAAAAACTCTGGGTTATAAATTGTGTTCTTTTTGCCTCAGTCTGTGTCTGTATACTATATAATATGGAGATCCAGTTCATCATGTCAAATCCCAATTCAGTTCGGAGCACAGATAGCATCTCTGCCAGAACACAGTAATATTGAAGATAGAGATGGTGTGAAGACACGAGGGTCAGTGGGTGCTCTCGTCCGCTGGCCTGGCTGTCTTTAGAAAGACTGTATGGACCAGGGCTTCACAAGACTTGCAAACTTGATTTATTGGTAGAAAAGCACCGAACAGGTAACATATAAAAACCTTCAAAATGAAGTCATCTACTCATTTCAAGTAATCATGGTACCCATCTATGCATTGCAAGTGCTCATGGCACCCTTAATCGCAAAAAAGGTGCCATAAGGACTTGAAATGCATAAATGACTTCACTTTGAAGGTTTTTATATGTTATCCGTCCTGTATTTTCCTATCAATAAATCAAGATTGCGTGTCATGTGCAGCTGGATTACCCTTCCTTTTTGTGTGTACACTATACACTTTCCCATACAGAGGGTCACAAAAACAAACTATATACTGTATATAATATATATATGTGTATATGTACAGTATATATATATATATATATATATATATATATATATATATATATAAATATATATAAATAAATATAATGTATAGCGGATGAAATAAGTATTGAACATGTCACCAGTTCTCTAAGTAAATATATTTCTTCAGGTGCTATTGGCTTGAAATTCTCACCAGATGTCGGCATCCAATTCAAACAGGCAAATAAATCAAACCATACTTGTCCATAAATTAAAGGGAATCTGTCACCACATTTTACCTATGTAAACTAAAAACATGGGTAAACAAGTTATAGACTGCTGAGAAGAGTGATGCCTGTATGCCTCATATCAGATGCCTTGTTGCTGATAAATCATCTTTTATCACTTTATGTAAATTAACTCTTTCAGGCTATGGGGAGGATGTTACCTGGAAGATAACTCTGTTTCTAGAGCGTCTTTGAGATAGAAGGGGGAGTTACCAGTGTGAGACAAGTAACTAACACAGAACAGGAGAAATGTAATTTGTCTTCATGCAAACACATCTTTTGCAGCTCCTTGAGCTTGGCTGTATTGCAGCCCTGCCTGCCTGTGAGCTGGAAGCTGAAGCTGAGAGGAACCTGCAGATGTGTCAGGTATAATCACACACAGCTCGGCAATGAGATCAGGAGAGCGGAGAGCGGACATCACACTAGTAACACTGGTACAGTGTCCATTTTAGGACATGATCAGATGTCAAACATCAGAAAAATGCCAGTTTGAGTCTAAATACCCTGTCTGAGAACAGACTTTGACAAGTGACTTTGATAAGTGACTTTGATAAGTGAATGGCATCTGACTTTGACATCTGACATTGATATGTGACTTTGACATCTAACTTTGATAAGTGATTTTGATAAGTGACTTTGACATCTGACTTTGACATCTGACTTTTACAACTGATAATAATAAAAAAAAGTTTACTGTTCGCTGCTGGGACTTGAGCCCAAAACTCTATGTCTAGAAGCCAGTGCACTTACCAGTGAGCTATACAATCAGTTGAAAAATCCTAGGCGTTCTATTTGGTTATGTGATTTTCAGTGCAAATATGTCTGAAACTCATTGGGACTTTCACACAGAACTCCTTTTACACAGCCAAATTCAAATGATGTGTGACTTTGATAAGTGAGTCTGATATCTGACTTTCTTCACACATCAGAATCAGAATCACAATGACTTTTAGACACCCTGAGTATTTTCATGGGTAATACCATAAGCCAAGAAAAACTGCCAGTCATTATCACTTGACCCGGTGGGTGAATGATAAGGCTTCAGCCTCATAAAGTGCAGCTTCTGGGTTCAAATCCCAGCAGCAGCAGAAGAATTATTATTTTTTTAATTATGCGTAGTTAGCACACAAACTACAGGGATGTTTTACTTTTAATATCTGACATTCTGGTTGTCATCCTGACATGTTAAGAAAGAGTTTCAGACATGCAGTCTGTTTGCATGGTAAATTACATAGCCATATTGTATTTATAATACAGTTGTAAAAGTCATATGTGAAAGTCATTTATCAAAGTCACTTATCAAAGTCACATCTCAAAGTCAGATGTCAAAGATATGTGACTTTGACATGTGAATTTGATATCTGACTTTGACATATGACTTTGATAAGTGACTTTGATATCAAAGTCAGATGTCAAAGTCACTTATTAAAGTCAGTTCTCAGAAAGGGTATTTAGCCTCAAACTGACATTATTCTGATGTTTGACTTTGATATCTGATCATGTTCTAAAATGGGCACTGTACACTGGTAACCATTACACATCATACTGGTAACTCCCACTTCATGTAAAATAATCTCTGGAGGCAGAGTTATCTTCCAGGCAGCATCCTCCCCATAGCCTGAAAGAGGTCATTTACATAAAGTGAAAAAGATGATTTCTCAACGACAAGGCATTTGATATGAGGCATACAAGGATGACTTTTTTCAGCAGTCTTGTATGCTTGTATGCCTATATTAGTAGTTTAGGTAGGTCGATGTGGTGACAGATTCCTTTTAAGTTATGTGTAATACTGAGAAATGAAACAGGAAAATTATTGACACGCTTACTGAATTGTATTTAATACTTCGTACAAAAGCCTTTGTTGGTGATGACAGCTTCAAGATGCCTCCTGTATGGAGAAACTAGTCGCATGTATTGCTCAGGTGTGATTTTGGCCCATTCTTATACACAAACACTCTTCAAATCCTGAAGATTCTGTGGGCTCCTTCTATTAACTCTGAGCTTTAGCACCCTCCATAAATTTTCTACTGGATTCAGGTTAGGTTATTCTACCAGCTTTATTTTCTTTCTCTAAAACCAATTGAGCATTTCCTTGGCTGTCTGTTTGGGATCATTCTCTTACCTGAATGTCCACCCTCTTTTCATCTTCATCTTCATCATCCTGGTAGATGGTAGCCGATTTTTATTAAGAACATTTGTCCATTCTTCCTTACTTCAATTATATGAAGTTTTCCAGAGCCTGAAAAATAGCCCCACACCATGATGTTCCCACCTCTAAACTTCACTGTTGGTATGGTGTTTTTGGGGTGATATGCAATGCCTTTTGACCTCCAATTATGGTGTGAAAGAGTTCAATTTTGGTCTATCTCACCACACTATATTCTCCCAGTATTTTACAGACTTTTCTACATGTTGTTGAGCAAGCTATAAAATGCGCTTCAACATGCTTTTTGTTCACCAATGTAGTCTTGAGTGGTGACCGTGCATACAGGCCATGGAGGTTGAGTGCATTACTTATAGTTTTCTTTGAAACAATTGTACTTGCTGATTCCAGGTGTTTCTGTAGCTCTCCACAGGTGGTCGTTGGCTCTTGAGTAACTCTTCTGATCATTATTTTCACTCCACTGTCTGAAATCTTGCAGGGAGCAGTTGGTTGTGGCTGGTTTATGGTGAATTGATGTTCTTTTCACTTCCGGGTTGTGGCCCCAAACCCCAATAGTGCTTACTGGATCGTTCAATAGTTTAGAAATTCTTCTATAACCAATTCCATCAGTATGTTTTGCAACAATAAGGTTGCAAATGTCTTGAGACAGCTCACTGGTTTTACCCATCATGACATATTTCTTGTGTGGCACCTTCGTAATGAGACACCTCTTTATAGGCCATCAGTTAAACCAACTGATATTATTTTTCACTAAGTGGCAGGATTGCTTTCTAATTACAGATAGATTTCAGCTGGTGTCATGACTTTCCATGTCTTTTTGCATCTCTCTTTATTTATGTATTCAATACTTTTTACTTGTGTCATTTCTCATTATTACACATAACATATTTATGGACATCTATAGTTTAATTTCTTTACCTGTGTGAATTGGATGGGTTGTTATTTGTTACCAACATCTTGTAAGAATTTCATGTGATGTGTTCAATACTTATTTCACCCGCTGTACATACAGTCATGGACGAAAGTGTTGGCACCCTTGAAATTGTTCCAGAAAATGTAAAAGTATTTCTCCCAGAAGGTTATTGCAATTACATACAGTACAGACCAAAAGTTTGGACACACCTTCTCATTTAAAGATTTTTCTGTATTTTCATGACTATGAAAATTGTACATTCACACTGAAGGCATCAAAACTATGAATTAACACATGTGGAATTATATACTTAACAAAAAAGTGTGAAACAACTGAAAATATGTCTTATATTCTAGGTTCTTCAAAGTAGCCACCTTTTGCTTTGATGACTGCTTTGCACACTCTTGGCATTCTCTTTATGAGCTTCAAGAAGTAGTCACCAGAAATGGTCTTCCAACAATCTTGAAGGAGTTCCCAGAGATGCTTAGCACTTGTTGGCCCTTTTGCCTTCACTCTGCGGTCCAGCTCACCCCAAACCATCTCGATTGGGTTCAGGTCTGGTGACTGTGGAGGCCAGGTCATCTGGTGTAGCACCCCATCACTCTCCTTCTTGGTCAAATAGCCCTTACACAGCCTGGAGGTGTGTTTGGAGTCATTGTCCTGTTGAAAAATAAATGATGGTCCAACTAAACGCAAACCGGATGGAATAGCAAGCCGCTGCAAGATGCTATAGTAGCCATGCTGGTTCAGTATGCCTTCAATTTTGAATAAATCCCCAACAGTGTCACCAGCAAAGCACCACCACACCATCACACCTCCTCCTCCATGCTTCATGGTGGGAACCGGGCATGTAGAGTTCATTCGTTCACCTTTTCTGCGTCGCACAAAGACACGGTGGTTGGAACCAAAGATCTCAAATTTGGACTCATCAGACCAAAGCACGGATTTCCACTGGTCTAATGTCCATTCCGTGTGTTCTTTAGCCCAAACAAGTCTCTTCTGCTTGTTGCCTGTCCTTAACAGTGGTTTCCTAGCAGCTATTTTACCATGAAGGCCTGCTGCACAAAGTCTCCTCTTAACAGTTGTTGAAGAGTTGTGTCTGCTGCTAGAACTCTGTGTGGCATTGACCTGGTCTCTAATCTGAGCTGCTGCTAACCTGCGATTTCTGAGGCAGGTGACTCAGATAAACTTATCCTCAGAAGCAGAGGTGACTCTTGGTTTTCATTTCCTGGGGCGGTCCTCATGTGAGCCAGTTTCTTTGTAGCGCTTGATGGTTTTTGCAACTGCACTTGGGGACACTTTCAAAGTTTGCCCAATTTTTCGCATTGACTGACCTTCATTTCCTAAAGTAATGATGGCCACTCGTTTTTCTTTACTTAGTTGCTTTTTTCTTGCCATACTACAAATTCTAACAGTCTATTCAGTAGGACTATCAGTTGTGTATCCACCAGACTCCTGTACAACACAACTGATGGTCCCAACCCCATTTATAAGGCAAGAAATCTCACTTATGAAACCTGACAGGGCACACCTGTGAAGTGAAAACCATTTCCAGTGACTACCTCTTGAAGCTCATCAAGAGAATGCCAAGAGTGTCCAAAGCAGTCATCAAAGCAAAAGGTGGCTACTTTGAAGAACCTAGAATATAAGACATATTTTCAGTAGTTTCACACTTTTTTGTTAACTATATAATTCCACATGTGTTAATTCATAGTTTTGATGCCTTCAGTGTGAATGTACAATTTTCATAGTCATGAAAATACAGAAAAATCTTTAAATGAGAAGGTGTGTCCAAACTTTTGGTCTGTACTGTATGTTTTGTTATACACATGTTTATTTCCTTCCTTTGTGTATTGGAACAAAAAAAACAGAGAAAAAAAGGCAAATTGGACATACTGTAATTTCACCCAAAACCCTAAAAATGGGCCTGACAAAATTGTTGACACTTTTCCAAAATTGTGGGTAAATAACTTTGTTTCAAGCAGGTGATGCTCATTCAAACTCACTTGTGGCAAATAGCAGGTGTGGCAATATTAAAATCACACTTGAAACCAGATAAAAAGGAAAGTAGTTGACTCAATTTTTGCATAGTGTGTCTGTGTGTGCCACACTAAGCAAGGAAAACATAACGAGGAGAAGAGAACTGTCTGAGAACTTCAGAACCAAAATTGTTGAAAAATATCAACAATCTCATAGTTACAAGTCCATCTGCAGAGATCTTGATGTTGTTTTGTCCACTGTGCACAACATCATCAAGAAGTTTACAACCCATGGCTCTGTAGCTAACCTCCCTGGATGTGGATGGCAGAGAAAAATGTATGAAAGATTGCGACGTAGGATAGTCTGGATGGTGGATAAGCAGCCCCAATCAAGTTCCAAAGAAATTCAAGCTGTCCTGCAGGCTCAGGGTGCATCAGTGTCAGCGAGAACTATTTGACACAGAGACATAA
Source organism: Phyllobates terribilis (assembly GCF_046119375.1). Taxonomy (NCBI): domain Eukaryota; kingdom Metazoa; phylum Chordata; class Amphibia; order Anura; family Dendrobatidae; genus Phyllobates; species Phyllobates terribilis. The sequence goes on from NW_027362771.1 coordinate 253,139,467, forward strand.
AAAACTAGACTGCAGTTTGTCAAAATGTACGCGAGCAAGCCAAAATACTTCTGACAAAGTGTCTTGTGGACAGGTGAGACGAAGATAGAGCTTTTTGGTAAAGCATATCATTCTACTGTTTACCGAAAAAAGAATGAGACCTACAAAGAAAAGAACACAATACCTACAGTCAAATATGGTGGAGGTTCAAATATGTTTTGGGGTTGTTTTTCTGCCTCTGGCACTGGGTGCCTTAACTGTGTGCAATGCATCATGAAATCTGAAATTTACCAAAGGATTTTGGGTCGCAATGTAGTGCCCAATATCAGTGCTCAGCAGGGCAATGACCCTAAACATGCTTAAAGAAGCACTCAGAAATGGATGGAAACAAAGCACTGAAGAGTTCTGAAGTGGCCAGCAAAGAGTCCGGATCTAAATCCCATTGAACACTTGTGTAGAGATCTTAAAAGTGCTGTTGAGAGAAGGCACCCTTCAAATATTAAGACATGGAGCAGTTTGCAAAAGAAGAGTGGTCCAAAATTTCAGTTGAGAGGTGTAAGAAGCTTGTTGATGGTAATAGGAAGTGACTGATTGTAGTTATTTATTCCAAAGGGTGTGCAATCAAATATTACCCTGAGGGTGGCAACAATTTTGTTTGGCCCATTTTTGGTGGTTTTGTGTGAAATGATGTCCAATTTGCCTTTTTTTCTCTGTTTTTTTTGTGTTATTACAATACACACAAAGTAAATAAACATGTGTATAACAAAACATGTGTAATTGCAATAATTTTCTGGGAGAAATACTTCATTTTCTCGAACAATTGCAAGGGTGCCAACACTTTCAGCCTTCGCAGTATATAATATACAGTACAGACCAAAAGTTTGGACATACCTTCTCATTTAAAGATTTTTCTGTATTTTCATGACTTTGAAAATTGTACATTCACACTGAAGGCATCAAAACTATGAATTAACACATGTGGAATTATATACTTAACAAAAAAGTGTGAAACAACTGAAAATATGTCTTATATTCTAGGTCCTTCAAAGTAGCCACCTTTTGCTTTGATGGCTGCTTTGCACACTCTTGGCATTCTCTTGATGAGCTTCAAGTGGTAGTCACCGGAAATGGTTTTCACTTCACAGGTGTGCCCTGTCAGGTTTAATAAGTGGGATTTCTTGCCTTATAAATGGAGTTGGGACCATCAGTTGTGTTGTGCAGAAGTCTGGTGGATACACAGCTGATAGTCCTACTGAATAGACTGTTAGAATTTGTATTATGGCAAGAAAAAAGCAGCTAAGTAAAGAAAAACGAGTGGCCATCATTACTTTAAGAAATGAAAGTCAGTCAGTCCGAAAAATTGGGAAAACTTTGAAAGTGTCCCCAAGTGCAGTTGCAAAAACCATCAAGCGCTACAAAGAAACTGGCTCACATGACACATGAGGACCGCCCCAAGAAAGGAAGAACAAGAGTCACCTCTGCTTCTGAGGATAAGTTTATCCGAGTCAACAGCCTCAGAAATCACAGGTTAACAGCAGCTCAGATTAGAGACCAGGTCAATGCCATACAGAGTTCTAGAAGCAGACACATCTCTACAACAACTGTTAAGAGGAGACTTTGTGCAGCAGGCCTTCATGGTAAAATAGCTGCTAGGAAACCACTGCTAAGGACAGGCAACAAGCAGAAGAGACTTGTTTGGGCTAAAGAACACAAGGAATGGACATTAGACAAGTGGAAATCTGTGCTTTGGTCTGATGAGTCCAAATTTGAGATCTTTGGTTCCAACCACCGTGTCTTTGTGCGACGCAGAAAAGGTGAACGGATGGACTCTACATGCCTGGTTCCCACAGTGAAGCATGGAGGAGGAGGTGTGATGGTGTGGGGGTGCTTTGCTAGTGACACTGTTGGGGATTTATTCAAAATTGAAGGCATGCAGAACCAGCATGGCTACCACAGCATCTTGCAGCGGCATGCTATTCCATCCGGTTTGCGTTTAGTTGGTCCATCATTTATTTTTCAACAGGACAATGACCCCAAACACACCTCCAGGCTGTGTAAGGACTATTTGACCAAGAAGGAGAGTCATGGGGTGCTACGCCAGATGACCAGGCCTCCACAGTCACCAGACCTGAACCCAATCGAGATGGTTTGGGGTGAGCTGGACCGCAGAGTGAAGGCAAAAGGGCCAACAAGTGCTAAGCATCTCTGGGAACTCCTTCAAGATTGTTGGAAGACCATTTCCGGTGACTACCTCTTGAAGCTCATCAAGAGAATGCCAAGAGTGTGCAAAGCAGTCATCAAAGCAAAAGGTGGCTAATTTGAAGAACCTAGAATATAAGACATATTTTCAGTTGTTTCACACTTTTTTGTTAAGTATATAATTCCACATGTGTTAATTCATAGTTTTGATGCCTTCAGTGTGAATGTACAATTTTCATAGTCAAGAAAATACAGAAAAAACTTTAAATGAGAAGGTGTGTCCAAACTTTTGGTCTTTACTATATATATATACAGTACAGACCAAAAGTTTGGACACACCTTCTCATTTAAAGATTTTTCTGTATTTTCATGACTATGAAAATTGTACATTCACACGGAAGGCATCAAATCTATGAATTAACACATGTGGAATCATATACTTAACAAAAAAGTGTGAAATAACTGAAAATATGTCTTATATTCTAGGTTCTTCAAAGTAGCCACCTTTTGCTTTGATGACTGCTTTGCACACTCTTGGCATTCTCCTGATGAGCTTCAAGAGGTAGTCACCAGAAATGGTTTTCACTTCACAGGTGTGCCCTGTCAGGTTTAATAAGTGAGATTTCTTGCCTTATAAATGGGGTTGGGACCATCAGTTGTGTTGTGCAGAAGTCTGGTGGATACACAGCTGATAGTCCTACTGAAGAGACTGTTAGAATTGGTATTATGGCAAGAAAAAAGCAGCAAAGTAAAAAAAAGCGAGTGGCCATCATTACTTTAAGAAATGAAGGTCAGTCAGTGCGAAAAATTGGGAAAACTTTGAAAGTGTCCCCAAGTGCAGTTGCAAACACCATTAAGCGCTACAATGAAACTGGCTCACATGAGGACCACCCCAGGAAAGGAAGACCAAGAGTCAAATCTGCTTCTGAGGATAAGTTTATCCGAGTCACCAGCCTCAGAAATCGCAGGTTAACAGCAGCTCAGATTAGAGACCAGGTCAATGCCACACAGAGTTCTAGCAGCAGACACATCTCTACAACAACTGTTAAGAGGAGACTTTGTGCAGCAGGCCTTCATGGTAAATTATCTGCTAGGAAACCACTGCTAAGGACAGGCAACAAGCAGAAGAGACTTGTTTGAGCTAAAGAACGCAAGGAATGGACATTAGACCAGTGGAAATCTGTGCTTTGGTCTAATGAGTCCAAATTTGAAATCTTTGGTTCCAACCACCATGTCTTTGTGCGACGCAGAAAAGGTGAATGGATGGACTCTGCATGCCTGGTTCCCACCTTGAAGCATGGAGGAGGAGGTGTGATGGTGTGGGGGTGCTTTGCTGGTGACACTGTTGGGGATTTATTCAAAATTGAAAGCATACAGAACCACAGCATCTTGCAGAGGCATGCTATTCCATCCCGTTTGTGTTTAGTTGGACCATCATTTATTTTTCAACAGGACAATGACCCCAAACACACCTCCAGGCTGTGTAAGGGCTATTTGACCAAGGAGGAGAGTGATGGGGTGCTACGCCAGATGACCTGGCCTCCACAGTTACCAGACCTGAACCCAATCGAGATGGTTTCGGGTGAGCTGGAACGCAGAGTGAAGGCAAAAGGGCCAACAAGTGCTAAGCATCTCTGGGAACTCCTTCAAGATTGTTGGAAGACCATTTCTGGTGACTACCTCTTGAAGCTCATCAAGAGAATGCCAAGAGTGTGCAAAGCAGTCATCAAAGCAAAAAGTGGCTACTTTGAAGAACCTAGAATATAAGACATATTTTCAGTTGTTTCACACTTTTTTATTAAGTATATAATTCCACATGTGTTAATTCATAGTTTTGATGCCTTCAGTGTGAATGTACAATTTTCATAGTCATGAAAATACAGAAAAATCATTAAATGAGAAGGTGTGTCCAAACTTTTGGTCTGTACTGTATATATATATATATATATATATATATATATATATATATACACACACACACAGGGTGATTTATAAAAGATTGATCAAGCTAAGGTATACATCAGTTTGTTATAAAAGGATCTGTAAGGTCATTGTGTACAGCTCTTTGAGGAATGTCAAGACATTGTAGAATTTGCAAGAAATCAGTGGATATTCTGCAGTGAATCTAGGATGAAATCTATATATGTCATATGTTAACACTGGCATACAGAGAACTCGAAAAAAAAAAATTGAAATATAAGAGATGAGTATGAATGGGGTTTGGTAAAATGTCATTCTATTATTCTTAAGTCCAATGGGTGAATGATTGATGAATGGTATAATCTTTACTTTAATTTTTCAATCAGTTTAGATTTATTTAGGGCTACACTGCACTAAAACACAGCCTAAACTCTAATTGAATTGAAAAAATTGGGTATAATATTGTAAAAAAAAATTCAATAACCAAGTTTTGATCATTAAAGGGGTTTTTCCATGAACAAAAGTTCACTTTAATCAATATATCTTTGAATAATAATAATAACTTCCACAATTGGATGTGTTTAAATAAAATGTTCCTGTGCTGAGATAATCTTATAAATGTGCCTCTGCTATGTATTGTGTAATGGCTGTGTCTGACCGTGCAGGAACATGGTCTGATCATACCACATCTCCTGGGCAGGGGAGAAAGCAAGAGAGAATATACAGACATTACAGCAGTGGATCACAGAGGATTCTTTTTGTGAGGTAAAACATTTCACTGATTGTTTTTAAACAATGTTTTACTTCAAAAATAGAATCAGCTGCTGAAATGTCTGTATTCTCTTTTGCTTCCTCCCCTGCCCAGGAGCTGTGGTATGATCAGACTATGTTCCTGCACGGGTCAGATACAGCCATTACACAGTACACAGCAGGGGCACATTATTATTCTATTATGCTATACTTTCCTCAACATTGAAACGCAAAGAAGGACAAATAATGAAATGATGGAAATCACTGGATCAATAGACATTTAATATGCAAATGATGAAAAATATCATCTTGATTTATTCGGTATCAAGTAAAGGCACCATGTGCTGAATGACATACACACATTTACACATCAAGGCATTGAGGTTATTAATGGTTGTGTGAGGAATGTTCTGCCATACAGTTGAACATGCAAATGATCAAAGTCCAACGCTGGCGGCTCCCTTTGACGTTACTGACCAATGGCGTTTGAAATGTGAGTGATAAGAAACAAATCTAAAGATGCTGGATGCCACAGTATCATGTTTAGGCTGCTCACAGTAGCACAAGCAACATGCAGTCTGGTGTAGTCATGTTCAAAAATGGCTCCTGGCTCACTTTAAAGAAATAGCCGTGACTTTTCCTTTTTAGTGTTGCAATTTCAATTTTGAGTAGTGTATATAAAAGACAATTGCATAAAAGTTCTGTAGTTTTCTGTCATATACTGGGATAAAATTATTGAGACTGGTATTTTACACACCATAGTCTCATAGTTTTTCACAGATTTTAAGGTTGATGTCATGCAAGGTGAGGGAAGGAATAAGCGTACAACAATGGGAAGAGGGGGAAGGGAGCCCAACAACTAGGCAAAGGGGGAGTGGAGACCCCTAGACAGATCTAATATCACCCTGCCTACCCTATCGTCCCAATACAGGTTCTGCACCTATCGCCGAGCAGGAACCTAAACCCTGAATGTCCCTAGAGCTAGGCCCTAGATAGGGAGGGGACGGGGTGAGCACTAGTCAGGCCCCACTACAAACTAAGGACTAGGTAAACAAACAAAAGGGGATACACTTAGCTTGAGCAGACACCAGAGAGATAACGCCAACTGTCCTCCAAGGGCACCAAAGATGAGACTAGCCGACTGCTAGTACTTCAAGGCTGCACAGAGGTAAATAGAACTATCACTGGTGACTCTCTGTAGAAACTGAGAGTTTTTCACTATCAAGCCAGGGTATGTCAATCAGCAGCCGAAGGTGGAGGTCGCTGCTGGGTCTTAAAGGGAGAAGGATATTACATATCCATTTATTACAGAGATGAGAGGATCAAGAAGGCGTCTGCAATGCCAAGCACAGTGACCTTCTACAGCCGGATCCAGAGCGACTGTCTGTCACACCTGACACACCCGTGACAGTTGAAGGTAAATTTAAGTCCATCGAATTCAGTCTATAGCCTAACATGTTGATCCAGAGAATGGCAAAAATTCCATGGGGCAGAGGCTAATAGCTCCATATTAGGGGAAAAATTCCTTCCTAATTCCACATACGGCAATCAGACTAGCACCCTGGTTCAACGCCCCATCACAGAATCTAGTGAACATAATCTGTAATATAATTTTCAAGAAAGGCATCCAGGCCCTTCTTAAACTTTGTAAACATCATGCGGCAGTTTCATTGCTCTTAAAGTAAAAAACTGTGTCTGTGATTATGATAAAACCTTCTTTCATCTAAGAGAATGCCCCCTTGTCACCGTTGCAGGCAAAAGTGTAAAAATATCATTAGAAAGATCTCTGTATTGCCCTGTATTGTCCCCTCATATATTTGTGCATTATAATGAGATCGCCCCTGAGTCTTCGTTTCTCCAAACTGAATAATGTCATGTTTAATAACCAATCTTGGTATTGCAATCCATTCATTCTCTAAATAACCTCGGTAGTTCTTCTCTGCACCCGCTCAAGTTCAGCCTTGGCAGCAGCTGCCTGACACTGGTCACTAAAGTTGAGTTTGCACCCATATGCCCAAATCTTTTTCAGTGATAGTTTTACCTGAGTTTTACAATATAGTACATAAAAATACATTTTATTTCTTACATTTATCTACATTAACCTTAAATTGCCATTTCTCAGCCCAGGCCTCCAACTTATAAATCCCTCTGTAACATTAAAGGAGTTGTCTGGCTTTGGGGTACAAGTCTGCAGTTACTCTGTGACTGTATACTTGTGAATCCTCACAGCGCATGCACTGCATGCTGTGAGGATTCTCCAGTGACGGCACACACTTTTGGCCACATTCCGGCTAGAACTGTCCAGCTTCGCTCAATTCATTTGTATTGAGCGGGGCCAGTCATGTCTAGCTGCCACATGACCATTTGTATGCAAATCGCATAATTGCGATTACACGTCCACCTTTGATAAAAAAAAGGCCCAATACTGACCCCTGTGGTACCCCACTATTAACTATGACCCAATCCGAGTGTGTTCCATTAATAACCACCCTTTCTTTCCTATCACTGAGACAATTGTTAACCCAGTCACACATGTATTCCCCTAGTCCCATTACTCTCATTATATGTACCAACCTTTTATGTGGTACCGTATTAAACACCTTTGAAAAGTATATGTAGACAACATCCACTGCATTTCCCAGGTCCAGTCTAGAACTTACCTCTTTATAAAAGCTAATCAGATTAGTTTGACAGGACCGATCCCTCATAAACCCATGTTAATGCTGGGCAATAAGGTTATTCTTATTGATAAACTCCAGGATAGCATCTCTAAAGGAAATTCTCAAGGATTTTTCCCACCGTAGAGCTTAAACTTACCGGTCTATAATTTCCAGGCTCAGATTTTCTCCCCTTTCTGAAAATTGGCACCGCATTTGCTATATGCTAGTCTTCTGATTTTATTATTGAATCTTTGAATTTAAAAAAACAATGGTCTGTCTATAACGGTACTTAATTCCTGCAGTACTCAGGGGTGTATCCCATCCAAGCCTGGTGACTTGTCTACTGTAGTGATTTTGAGGTGTCGGGAACCTTTTACCTGATGTAATTTGCTGCTCTGTCGATTAGCTAGCTTTGTGCAATGTCACAAATCACTGATATGGCAGAGGGACCGTGTCCTGTGAATTGATTTGCGCCAACATTAACCATTGGTTATGCCTCCCAGTGGTGCTCTACATTCACTCTTTCAACTTTGGTTGGTCATGGCGCAAGAATCGATCCATTCCTCCTTTTTTCGTCACCACAAACATCCCTACTCTTTTTCGTTCAAATAAAATATTGTAGACACTTCTGTATTCTCTTGTACATCTTTATTTTGCAATGCAAACACAATATTATTAACTTCCAATAAAAATTAATAATAAAGAAGTGTTTTTTTTATGCTTTTTTGCATGGCATTCCCATAATGAATGGAATGATTACACCAATATGTAGCCCCTGCTTCATTCACATGGGGCATTTCAGAACTGTGTGTTCTAGGGATCAGTGGGGCTTCCAGGGGTCTTGTGGATCGGTGATAACTTGCAATCTTTAGAATAATCCTTTAACTTGTCATTTAGCACAATACAAGTCATTGGAAATGTTTAATTCATCATGATATCATAACATGTGGTAAATGAACATTTGGGACATCTGTAGGACATACTACTCACTTGTAAGAATACAGTAGTATATATCATAAATAACTTTGTGCAGACTCCATGTTTGATAACTTTATTACAGAATTCCAGTCCATCCAGTTGTCTTTCACTAGTCTCTATACTTAAATGGGTCCTGAACAGCTTTATATTTAATAAATTACAGTTTTGCTCATGTCTCTCCAGTGTAGGCGTAATCCCTTGTGCCACTGATCACTAATTCCAACTGCTGTATGAAGAAGATGCATTTTACACAGCTGTGGAGATATTTGTATGTCAACATTAAATGTGAAAAACGTGCTTAAATCATCTAAAGAAGATTTGTTTCTACACAATAAATTATTTTTTATGTAAAACTAAAGTTCCTTAACTGTAACAACAGAATAATACTGCACATAAAAATAGAAACTATGGTAATAGTGAAAAGGGTTCAGGAAGGGTGATTCAAACCCCATACAGAATATTAACAATTCTAAAATTAGAAAGCATCTTAAAGTAAGACTGGAGTATGAAATGTGAGGCTTAAGAAATCGTCCCCTGTGAGTTTCCTTTATGCAGCACTGGGCATTTCTGCATTGCCGCCACTAGAAAAGTGCAGGTTCAGAATGTAGGTTGAATTCGGTGCTATTGCCATGTTTTTAGTACACTATTGCTAAACATTAAACTATCAAACCAAGGAGCAGCATGGTGGCTTGGTGGTTAGCACTGTAGCTTTGCAGTGCTAAGGTCCTGGGTTCAAATGCCAAGTACAACAACTGCAAGGAGTTTGTATGCTTTCCCTATGTTTGGGAGGAAGCTGCCCGCATTGCACCTATGGCATGACCACCCGTGGTCAAAAGGAATGACCATTTCTAGCAATAAAAATCTATCATGTCCAAGTACCAGAAGACAATAATTTATATATTTTATTCATTTATATAGTACAAGAGCCAAAGAGGTAAGAGGGTCCACTTCCATCTCCAAAGCAGTATATGAAGGGATGCATTATGATGAACTATTAGATGAACTATTATTTTAAACTTGCACACGGGACAGATTCTGTCTCTGCTTACCAATATGGACCTTTTCAGCTCATATGTTGAGCTCCAGTACACTCTAAGCATCAGCACTATAGATGAGCGGATTGATCTGCAGATGATCAAGTTTAACTCAAATTTCCTTAAATTCAAAGATTTCAAGTTTGAACACTCTTCAATTCGCAAGGAGGCAGATATTAGTCCTACAGAACATGTAAGAGATTACAGTACAGTTATTGATGGTGACTTACAGCTGATGTTCTTTCTGGTGGAGTCGTTCACTTTTCCCATCTTTTCCAACTTGCCCAGGCCAACATGACAACTCCCTCAGCCATGACTCATCTGCAGAGATTACAACAAGACACATTTGACTTCTCACATTTCCAGCACAATCCCCATCTATTCCCAACCTGCACAAATTCCTCATCCGGCTGTCACTACATTGAGCCGCTGCCGTATGTGTCACTATAACTGCACCTGCTGTGTGATATAAAAACAGGACTCCTCTTTCTGTGCCATATAATAATGCCCACCAGTGTGTCCCTTACATAGTAAAATGTCTTCTTTGTGCCATCTAAATGGTAAAATTGTCCCCTAGAAAATATTAATGACCTGTGCAAGTGTCCTAGAAAACAGTGTCCATATTTGGCCCTTAGAATGTAATAATGCCCCATGTGCACCTTTGAGGGTCACGATATTCTGAAGGCCCCTATAACAATAATGCTTATGTCCCCACTTAACATTTAATAATGTCTCCTGAGTCTCCCCATGTACAAATCCCCTATGGACAGTATGATGGACCCACATCTACCCTATACACAGTATAATGCCCTCACAGCTCCCCTATACCCAATATAATGCCCCCACTGCTCCCCCTATATGCAGTATGATGAGCCCACAACTCCCCTATATGCTTTGTGATGGGCCCACAGCTTCACTATACACAGTATGATGGTCCCACATCTCCCCTGTACACAATATTGTGGCACCCCTGCGGGTTCAGTCGCCACAGAGGTACTGCATCTCACCCAGAGATGTGGTATCCCACTCTCAGGTAAGGATGGAGTACTGCCCGGGACCCAAACACCTGCATCCAACACTACACTACTCCAGATCAGCAGGAGGGGCAAGATGCACTGCTGCGCTGCTGAGCCCTGACCCTGGCTGGAGTGGGGGGAACCAACAGAGCGGGAACCATGTAGTGGGTGTGGATGGAGGAAGAAGATCAGGGGAGCACTTGAGAAGGAGGATATAAAAAGGGGAAGCCATCTTGGGAGTAGGGAGAACAGTCTGAGGGAACAGTGAGGAGAGAGTGAGTGGAGCAGGAGCTCTGTAGGAGCTCTGCTCAGGAGGAGGGCCTAGTGAGAGAGGTCAAGGACAGACTGAAGAGAGGAGAGGAGCAGGAAGGAAGGCTCCAGAACAGAAAGGATCCCAGGGGCACGGGCAGTGCAGATGCCACCCGTGCGCCCGAACTAACCAGGAGTGGAAGGATCAGGCCGCAGAGAGGGGACCGGCCCCTAAACTAGCAGAGTTCTTCAAGTTTCAACTAAATAACCGGAGGTTGCAGCATTTCAGGTGCTGCAGCCAACAGCCACATCTAATCGCTAAAAAGGTGACAATAGAGGACCCAGGGGACAGAGAAGGCGTCGCCCGACAAGGTACACGGTCACTGGCTTGGGACACTGGGTGTGAGGCGCAGGGCAGGAGGGTGAGAGCCAGCCCAGGAAGATGACCAGAAAAGGCACACAGAACGGGGTCCCGTTACGTAATCCGGAGGTACCTGGGAGTTTGCTGAACCCCTCCCAGGGTAAACACAGGACAGTGTGGGGAGTTACCCTGGCCCTGGTAACTTGGAGTCTAAAAATCGTGAGTAAAACCCTGAAGACTGCACCCCACTGTCTCTGCGAATTATTACTGTGCCATCATCCCCTGCACCACCCTGCACAACAGCAACATCTATTACATCCCCACTACTCTGCCCTGGAGCTAAACTCTACCTGTGGAGAGCTGAACCAACTCTGCTGCATTAACAACAGCTCCAGAGGACCTGCTCCGCAGCGACGGCTCCCTTTAGCAGCATACCACAGGTGGCGTCACGAACATTAAATACAAAAACTATAAAATTCCATTTTATTGACTGCCAGAAGTCGCAGACCGGGTCACTGCCACTGTGACATCTCCCCTAGCAATGACCGGCCCGGCCACCAAGTACCCCATGGCCCAGAGGGCGTGTCAGTATGATGGGCCCACAGCTCACCTATATACAGTATGATGGGCTCACAGCTCACCTATAAACAGTATGATGGGTTCACAGCTCCCCGATACATAGTATGATGAGTCCACAGCTCCCATATATAGTATAATGTCCCCGCTGCTCCCCTATAGCTAGTATGATGTCCTCACTGCTCCCCAAAAACAGAGTATAATGCCTCTCACAGTAGTCCTCACACTGTATAATGGCCCCAAACTGTATAATGGCCCTCACACAGTATGGTAGCCCCCTCTCTAGACCCCACACTTTATGATAGCCTCCACACTTTATGATAGCCCTCACAGTAGTCCTTCCCACATTAGCTTCCCATACTGTATGAGAGCCCCCTACAATAGTCCCTACACTATAAGATGGCCAAATGTATGAGTGCCCCCCTCCCCACTGTATGAGGGTCCCCCACACTGCATGATGCCCCCACAGTCACACCAACATTTTTAAGTAAAATAAAAAAATGTTGATACTCACCTAATCCAGGATCCGCACGAGTCCATCTGGCAGACCAAAACGTTGATGACCCTGTACTATCGCTCTCAGCCATGGCAGGATGATGCAATGGCCGAGGCACCGGCACACACACAGGGTGTCAAAATCCTGGCGCAGCGCAATGATGTCACTGGGCTAGGACTCTGACCTTCCTGTGCGTGTGCTGGCACCTCGACCAATGCATCATCCTGCTGTGGCCGAGAGCGGTAGCGCGGGGAGATCGCGTGATCCTGCTTTACCGCAGAGCTTAACTGTATTCGCGTTCTGTGCACTTACGGCCACAGGGCATATCACTGATTCCAGACACAATCCACTTTCTTTTGCCTCATGCAAGACAAAGCATTGCCAAGCAGATTTACAGCTTGCAAACCTGGGGGGAAAAGCCATACAGCAAACAAGTTACTGCTGTGCATCCAGTGGCAAATTTCTCACTGACTTGCTCCCTGTGGACTGCAGTTCAGATTTGTTGTGAGCGACATTGCCTGTAAAATTCTGGCTACTTTACATTAAGGCAAAATAACTCACACCTTAGTGGGGCTATGACCAGAAAAGTGTTAGCCCATTTCAATAGATCTTATGTGCCAAAAAAAATGCAAAAAAAGAACTGCCAGCTGGAACCTGGTTTGTGATGACAAACCTTCTGGTTTTCAAAGATGAATATGTTGCAGCATTTGTACGAACAGCATAAATCAGTGACGGACTATGTCATGCAGCAGTCCAACTGAAATATGGGTTTCTGTTACAAATAATTTGGGGATTCGTGACAGCTCTGAATATGATGTAATTTAAATGTAGTTTTTTCCTTTTGGTCCAGCAAGGGTTAATTTTAGTCTCTTGCTGGCAGCCTTTTGAGGACAGTCAGCTGATGTTGGTGGTGCCACTCCCACCTCCCTTTAAGTAGCCACATGATCCATCAGCTGACCACTGGTTATAGTTCATTTTTTGCTGACCTCTTTGAAGGAGCCTGTTTCTGGAGAATTTATGGTGTTCGTTGCAGTTGCAATGGTAAAGTTTCCTGTTGTAAAGCTAAGTGAATTTTGTGTTGTTATCTTATCATTGTTTGTCTTACTTTCCTTATGTTGTCCTATTGTAGTGGTCAGACTAGTGTCTCGCTAGCCTGCTCACTAGCCAGGTTAAGTGCAGGGCCAGTGAGGGCTTAAGCACGTGATTGCTCATGGGGGGAAGGACCCGTCTAGGGACGATAGGAGAGGATAGGGATAGACACAGGTTGGTGTCAGGATGTGTCCCTTCCCTCGTTCCCTACTGCTAAAGCCCTCCTTCTCCCTATATCATCCCGTTGCATCCGTGTGTTGTACCGAGCAGGCAGGGGAAGATGCAGACAGAGTGAAAATTATGATGGTGATGACCACAAACACAATACTGGCCATGACAACTGAAATAGGATGCGTTTTCCACCAAAAATACCAGTTATTAATGAAGGAACTCTCTTATATTGATGTCCAATATTAACTATTAACGTCAAACTTTACTATGAATAATTAATATCCACGTAGTTATGCCTTAACGTTAACTGTTCCTTATACAAACTGAGACAAAATCATGTATCAATAAAGGATATTTATTACACACACCTAAGTCTACAGCCTATTACATACATATATATTTATCCCCAAGCTGGCACATATATTGGTACTACAACACTAATACAGTAATAGCAAAACAATACATCACACATTCAAACCCACTATCTACTGTATCTTATATTTTATATAAATAAAAATGCAAATGTTGCAATTCCCAATTCGATTGGCGTTTGCAATGACCATTAACAAAGCTCAGGGCCAATCTTTAGAATTGTGAGGATTAAACCTAGACAGGGATTGCTTCTCACATGGACAATTATATGTTGCGTGTTCTAGAGTTGGCAAACCAGACAATATCTACACAGACAATGGAACAACCAAAAATATTGTATACCCATAAGCATTGTGAAATTAAATACTTTAGAAACGTGCGCTTTCTCTTTTCTTTCTTTTCCATTAAAACAGACTGAACCACAGTAACACGTGGCCAGGTACAGCTAGTTAGTTAATAATATTTCATCCAAGTTTCCGAATCACGCATGCAATATTTGCCCACCCGACTATACTAACTTACCATATATACAGTTGAAACCAGAAGTTTACATACACTATAGAAAAAGACACATATGCAAGTTTTTTTCAATATTTGAAATGAAATCAGAATAAACCTTTATCATTTTAGGTCAATTAGGATTACCATAATTTTTAATATTTGCCAAATGCCAGAATAATGAGAGAGAGAATGTTTTAAGGCATTTTTATTACTTACTGCAAAGTCAAAAGAAGAAGCCATGGCTGCTGTTTTTTGGCACAAGGTTAGAGAAGGCTAGGTTTTTATAAAGCTGGGAAATTTGCATCACCTGGTGTGAAGCCCTGGGGTCTTCTGTTGGTGTAACGCTATTCAGACAACACAGGGTGAGGGTAAAACAGCGTGGCAATATTTATTGAACCAGAAAGCGGACAATAAATGCGTAGAACAATCCCAGCAAGCGTCTAAGTGGTCTGTAGGAGCCAGAACTCATAATGGTTTGTAGGGGATTTATTCTGATTTCATGTCAGATATTGAGAAAAACATGCATATGTGTCTTTTTATATAGTATATGTAAACTTCTGGTTTCAACTGTATATATGTGTGTATAAATATAAATATATACAGTGTATATATATATATATATATATTACAGACCAAAAGTTTGGACACACCTTCTCATTTAAAGATTTTTCTGTATTTTCATGACTATGAAAATTGTACATTCACACTGAAGGCATCAAAACTATGAATTAACACATGTGGAATTATATACTTAACAAAAAAGTGTGAAACAACTGAAAATATGTCTTATATTCTAGGTTCTTCAAAATAGCCACCTTTTGCTTTGATGACTGCTTTGCACACTCTTGGCATTCTCTTGATGAGCTAAAAATAAAATTCAGAAAATCACCTTGTATGATTTTTACATAATTAATTTGCATTTTATTGCATGAAATAAGAAGTATTTGATACAATAGAAAAACAGAACTTAATATTTGGTACAGAAACTTCTGTTTGCAATTACAGATGTCAGAAGTTTCCTGTAGTTCTTGACCAAGTTTGCACACACTGCAGCAGAGATTTTGGCCCACTCCTCCATACAGATCTTCTCCAGATCTTTCAGATTTCGGTGCTGTCGCTGGGCAACATTGAGTTTCAGCTCACTCCAAAGACTTGCTATTGGGTTCAGGTCTGGAGACTGGCTAGGCCACTCCTGGACCTTGAAATGCTTCTTACGGAGCCACTCCTTAGTTGCCTTGGCTGTGTGTTTCGGGTCATTGTCATGCTGGAAGACCCAGCCACGACCCATCTTCAATACTCTTACTGAGGGATCGAGGTTGTTAGCCAAAATCTTGACATATATGACCTCATCCATCCTCCCTTCAATACGGTGCAGTCATTTTGTCCCCTTTGCATAAAAGCACCCCCAAAGTATGATGTTTCCTCCACGATGCTTCATGGTTGGGACGGTGTTCTTGGGGCTGTACTCATCCTTCTTTCTCCAAACACGGCAAGTGGAGTTGATACCAAAAAGTTCTATTTTGGTCTCATCTGACCACATGATCTTTTCTCATGCCTCCTCTGGATCATCCAGATGGTCATTGGCGAACTTCAAACGGGCCTGGACATGTGCTGGCGTGAGCAGGGGGACCTTGCATGCCCTGCATGATTTTAATCCATGACGGCGTAGTGTGTTACGAACGGTAATGTTTGAGACTGTGGTCCTAGCTCTCTTCAGCTCATTGACCAGGTCCTCCCATGTAGTTATGGGCTGATTCCTGACCTTTTTCAGCATCATCCTTACCCCACGCGGCAAGATCTTGCATGAAGCCCCAGACCAAGGAAGATTGACAGTCATCTTGTGTTTCTTCCATTTTCTAATAATCGTGCCGACAGTTGTCTTCTCACCAAACTGCTTGCCTATTGTCCTGTAGCCCATCCCAGCCTTGTGCATGTCTACAATTTTGTCCCTGGTGTCCATAGACAGCTCTTTGGTCTTGGCCATGGTAGAGAGGTTGGAGTGTGATTGACTGAGTGTGTGGACAGGTATCTTTTACAGTTAATGAGTTCAAACTGGTGCAATTAATACAGGCAATGAGTGCAGAGTAGGAAGGCTTCTTAAAGAAAAACTAACAGGTCTGTGCGAGCCAGAATTCTTGCTGGTTGGTAAGTGATCCAATACTTATTTCATGCAATAAAATGCAAATTAATTATGTAAAAATCATACAATGTGACATTCTGGGTTCTATTTTTAGATTCTGTCTCTCACAGGTGAAGTGTACCTACAATAAAAATTACAGACCTCTCCATTCCTTGTAGGTGGGAAAACTTGCAAAATCAGCAGTGGATCAAATACTTATTTTCCCCACTGTATCTGTATTGAGTATATATATACAGTGGGTACGGAAAGTATTCAGACCCCTTTAAATTTTTGTTTCATTGCAAAGGTAAATTCTAAAAGGGTGACCTGGTGACCTGGGCCGATTAGACCAATGATATACTATTAGGTCATATGGCGATCGCGCCCGCACACAAGTGGTGCGGGGCGATCGCCGCCGGGTGTCAGCTGATAGTCACAGCTGACACCCGGTGCTATGTGCAGGGAGTATTAAAAAAAAAAACAATAAAAGTACACATATTTGGTATCGCCACGTCCGGAACGACCTGACCTATAAAACTGTCCCACTAGTTAACCCCTTTAGTGAACACGGTAAAAAATAAAAATAAAAAACGGAGAAAAAAACAATGCAAAAACAATGCTTTATCATCATACCGCCAAACAAAAAAATGGAATAACACACAATAAAAAAGACTAATATAAATAAAAATGGTACCGCTGAAAACGTCATCTTGTCCCGCAAAAAACAAGCTGCCATTTGTCCCATGTCTTCTGGTATTGCCCGGTCCTTCGACAGTTTTGGTCTGAGGTTATGGGAGTTATGCGTTCTCTCAAATTAATTGTTTCAGATTTGACAGTAGTAGAGGTGCTTTTGTCCGTTCCCATAAACAACTTCCACCCTAAAAAACATGAGTTGGCCCAACTGATGTTAGGGGCTGCGAAACAACTGATAGCCTTTAAGTGGAAGCAGCGAGCCCCACCAACTTTGGATGAATGGAAATGTAAAATGAGAGATCTTTTTAGGTTGGAGGAATTGACGAGTTGGGACTCCCTGACACATGAGAAATTTAGGAAGATTTGGGCCCCGTGGATACATTATACTGGGGGTATCACATCTTAATCCCTGAGTGTCTGGGGGGTGTCACGGTAGTCAGCCGAGTATCAAATCACCGTTAAGTGTTGTGTACAATAATGCTAACTCTCCACATATATTGCCAAAATCCGCAAGGAGACTTGAGGGTTTACGGCCCTGTGGGCTCTGGTTTGACAAGGGACGGATATTGCAATGTTCTCTAATGTATACTCAGCATTGGTTTATCTCGGGAGTTGCTTTGATTCTAGGGTTGAACTAATGCTTTATTGATACTCTCCTGTAAATGGGAATGATTTGTTTTGAATTGTTTTGAATTGTTTAATATTTCTCTGCTTGTTTAGAGAAATTTGTTAATTTTACTGTATTAAGATTGTGCAACGCAGTGTTTTTGTCTTCTTAACTATCGGAACTGATATGTATTTCTGTGTTGCATAGTATTTCTTCTTTATTGCAAAATTAAAAATAAAGAATTGAAAAAAAAAAAAAAAACAAGCTGCCATACAGCTCCATCAGCCGAAAAATAAAAAAGTTATAGCTCTCAGAATAAAGCGGGAAAAAAAAAAATTCTGTAAAATAGCTTTTATTTTGTAAAAGCGCCAAAACATAGAAAAACAATATAAATGTGGTACCGCTGTAAACATACTGACCCGAAGAATAAAGCTACCTTATCAATTTTACCAGACATGGGACAGCATGAAAAAAAATACATGAAAACAATTCCGGAATTGCTGTTTTTTGTTTGTTCTGCCTCCCAAAAATTTAAATAGAAAGCAATCAAAAAATGTTAAGTGCCTGAAAATGGTACCAATAAAAACATCAAATCATCCCGCAAAAAACAAGCCATCACATGACTCTGTCAGCCAAAATATGGAAAATTATAGCTTTCAAAATATGGCGATGCGAAAACTAGATTTTACAAAAAAATACGTCTTTTAGTGTGTGACAGCTGTCAATCATAAAAACCCAATACGATTCTGGTATCGCTGTAATTGCACCGACCCGAAGAATAAAGTCGTCTAATCACTTATACCGCACGAGGAACGGCGTAAAAAATAAACTTTGGGGTTAGGATTGGGCTAGGGTTAGGGCTGTGCAAGGGTTAGGGTTGGGGTTGGGCTAGGACTAGGGTTGGGGTTGTATTAAGGTTGGGGTTAGGGTTGGGATTTTTTTCAAAAGTAAAAAAAAAAAGATGACGATATGGCAACTAGTGTTGAGTGCAAGTGCTCGTTACTTGAGTTTGCATCGGGTGCTCGGGTATGCACTGAGTATCACGGGTGCTCGAGTGACATGCTCGAGTCTCCGCCCCATATGCTTCGTGGCCAAAAGAACCTTATGGGGATTGCCTGCCATGCACGAGTGATCCCCGCATGTTTTTTTTTGGGTGTCTAATAACCGTGAAACATGCGAGCGGGGACTTGAGCATGTCACTCGAGCATGCGCGATACATGCTGCATACCCAAGTACCCGATGCAAACTCAAGTAGTGAGCACTTGAGCTCAAGATTAATGACAACTTATTCAATATGATGACCTAATGTTATCAAATTCTGTGTCGTACCTCTGAGTTCAAAATGTTAACTATACACCTTGATAAAATCCTTGAGGGGTGTAGTTTCCAAAATGGGGTCACTTGTGGGGGCACATCAGGTGCATCCGCTCTCAATTCCAGCCAATTTTGAGTTCAAAAAGTCACACAGTGACTTCTGAACTCTGCCGTGCGCCCAAACACTGTATTTTCCCCACATATGGGGTATTGGCATACTCAGGAGAAATTGCACAACAGTTTTTGGGGTCCATTTTCTCCTTTTACCCTTGTGAAAATAACAAAAATTGGGGCTAAAATATCATTTTTGTGGAAAAAGTTTTATTTTTTTATTTTCACTACTCCATGTTATAAACTTCTGTAAAGCACTTGGGGTTCAAGGTGCTCACCACGCATCTAGATAAGTTCCCTAAGGGGTCTAGTTTCCAAAATGGTGTCACTTGTGGGGGTTTTCTACTGTTTAGGCAAAATGGCGCTCCTTCCCTTCCGAACCCTGCCGTGCGCCCAAACAGTGGTTTTTCTCCACATATAGGGTATCTGCGTGCTCAGGGGAAATTGCACAACAAATTTTGGGGTCCATTTTTTCCTGTTACCCCTGCGAAAATAAAAAAATTGGTTCTAATGTAACATTTTTGTGAAAAAGTTTTCTTCCACATTCCAAAAATTCCTGTGAGGCACCTGAAGGGTTAATAAAGTTCTTGAATGTGGTTTTGAGTACCTTGAGGGGTGCAGTTTTTAGAATCGTGTCACTTTTGAGTATTTGCTGTCATAAAAACCCCTCAAAGTGACTTCAAATGTGATGTGGTCCCTAAAAAAATGGTTTTGTAAATTTTGTTGGAAAAATGAGAAATCGCTGGTCAATTTTTAACCCTTATAGCTCCCTAATAAAAAAAAAATGTGGTTCCAAAATTGTGCTGATATAAAGTAGACATGTGGGAAATGTTATATATTAACTATTTTGTGTGACATATCTCTCTCATTTAAGGGCATAAAAATTCAAATTGATATAAAAGAAATTTTACCACAATCATGAAGTACAATATGTCACGAAAAATAATCTCAGAATCAAGGGGATCCATTGAAGCGTTCCAGAGTAATTACCTCATAAAGTGACAGTGGTCAGAATTGTAAAAATTGGCCCAGTCATTAATGTGCAAACCACCCTGGGGGTAAAGGGGTTAAAGTACACTCTGCACCCCATCTTAACTGAAAAAAAAACAGAAATGTAGACATTTTTGCAAATTTATTAAAAAAGAAAAACTGAAATATCACATGGTCATAAGTATTCAGACCATTTGCTCAGACACTCATATTTAAGTCACATGCTGTCCATTTCCTTGTGATCCTCCTTGAGGTGGTTCTACTCCTTCATTGGAATCCAGCTGTGTTTAATTAAACTGATAAGACTTGATTTGGAAAGGCAGACACCTGTCTATATAAGATCTCACAGCTCACAGTGCATGTCAGACCAAATGAGAATCATGAGTAGAGATGAGCGTTGTTCTACTCGAACTGTTCGCCAATCTCAAATTCGAGCTGTTTTGGGCGGTGTTCGAGCCGGTCGGCGAACACGAACAATTTGAGAAAAATTCGGCTGTTCGAGGTTATGTTCGATAACTGTTCGTGCACCAAAATCATAACTGGATTTTTTCTCAGTAATGATGAAAATTAATGTTAATACGCAGTTTGAGTGTACAGCGGGGCGGGGGGAGGGGCAGGGGATGGATCTCTGCAGGAACAATGAAGATCTCCATTTTTTTTTCTCTTTCCCGCATTTGCAGTGGGGAGGTGCAATCTGTCAGCCTATCAGCAGCGCACACACGGAGCGAAGTGCTTTTTTTCACACAAGCAAGGGCATGTGTGATTGGCAGTGTATGTCACATGTCCTTGCCCTATAAGACCAAGCCATTTTCCCCGTCGCCACCATTTTCTCACTGCTGCAGCTGCGTGTTAGACGGCACCGCTGTTGCTGTGTGCGCTATACCTTGTTAATTTCAAGCCAATTTTCGCACAAATATACAGATAGCTTGGGAGTAGGGAATAGTTGTGATTGCAGTCCTTTTAAGGACTAGGTTACAGCATTTCCTACGACTTTTATCAGGCAGGTCTGTGCTCTTAAATAGATAGATTGTGGGAGTAAAGACTAATTGTAATTGGAGTCCTTTTCAGGACTAGGTTACATCAGTTCCTATCAGTTTTTGCCAGGCAGGTCTGTGCCAGTGCTGTGCAAGTTTTTTTCACAGCATTTGGCTGAATCTAGCAAAGCTAATCCTTTTTGGCCTATTGCAGAGTGTGTTAGTCAGTGGAGTAGCCTATCTGTGTTGCAAGATATACCACCTGTGTATAGAATACCAATTTTTTTACTGCACCTAGTGAAGTAAAATCTTTTGGGCATAGCATCATTCTATTAGTCCATCTATACTGACCTCCATCAGGTTGCAAACTGAATATAATTTTTTTCTGCATCTAGCTCTGAAAAAATATTTGGGCTTCTAGCAGTGTGTGGGACTTGGTCTATTAGTCCATCTATACTGACCTCCATCAGGTTGCAAATTAAAAATAATTTTTTTCTTCATTTAGCTCTGAAAAAATATTTGGGCTTCTAGCAGTGTGTGGGACTTGTTCTATTAGTCCTTCTATACTGACCTCCAGCAGGTTGCAAATTGAATATAATTTTTTTCTGCATCTAGCTCTGAAAAAATATTTGGGCTTCTAGCGGTGTGTGGGACTTGGTCTATTAGTCCATCTATACTGACCTCCATCAGGTTGCAAATTAAAAATATTTTTTTTCTGCATCTAGCTCTGAAAAAATATTTGGGCTTCTAGCAGTGTGTGGGACTTGGTCTATTAGTCCATCTATACTGACCTCCATCAGGTTGCAAATTAAAAATAATTTTTTTCTTCATTTAGCTCTGAAAAAATATTTGGGCTTCTAGCAGTGTGTGGGACTTGTTCTATTAGTCCTTCTATACTGACGTCCAGCAGGTTGCAAATTGAATATAATTTTTTTCTGCATCTAGCTCTGAAAAAATATTTGGGCTTCTAGCAGTGTGTGGGACTTGTTCTATTAGTCCTTCTATACTGACCTCCAGCAGGTTGCAAATTGAATATAATTTTTTTCTGCATCTAGCTCTGAAAAAATATTTGGGCTTCTAGCGGTGTGTGGGACTTGGTCTATTAGTCCATCTATACTGACCTCCATCAGGTTGCAAATTAAAAATAATTTTTTTCTGCATCTAGCTCTGAAAAAATATTTGGGCTTCTAGCGGTGTGTGGGACTTGGTCTATTAGTCCATCTATACTGACCTCCATCAGGTTGCAAATTAAAAATAATTTTTTTCTGCATCTAGCTCTGAAAAAATATTTGGGCTTCTAGCGGTGTGTGGGACTTGGTCTATTAGTCCATCTATACTGACCTCCATCAGGTTGCAAATTGAATAAAAAAAATTTCTGCATCTAGCTCTGAAAAAATATTTGGGCTTCTAGCGGTGTGTGGGACTTGGTCTATTAGTCCATCTATACTGACCTCCATCAGGTTGCAAATTAAAAATAATTTTTTTCTGCATCTAACCCAGCCAATAGTTTTGGCCTAATACCACAGTTTGGCCACTCAGCTCTGCTCGGTTACCATCCATTGTTTTTTTGTGCAAACAACTCCAGAGTTGTGAAATAGTTAACCACCAAAATGAGTGGAAAAAGGCCTGCTGCTGGTGGAAAGGGGAATAGGCGTGTTGGGAAGGGGAAAAAAGGTTGTGTCCGTGGGGTAGGTGCAGAAGAAAGACCATCTTCCAGCCAAACTAAAATGTCTACTTCTTTTAGCGGACAATGTGATAAGATCCCTTTCTTACGGCCACGCCAATCGCTACAAATTCCAGATGAGGCACAAAAACAGCAGGTGCTTCAACGGATATCAAGTGCTCCTTTAAGTGGGCTCTCCTCCACATCAACTTCAACATCACAAATACTCCAGTCCTCAAAGGTGTCACCCAAATCGCACTTGCTTCCTCACAGCTCCCAAATCTCCAGCTGCCCGTCTGAGTATGAGGTAGAACAGATGGTTGAGTCTGCAGAGCTGTTTACTCATACTATAGCCTGGGAATCAGAGGTCGACTCCAGCGCTTCTGTGAATCCAGACGAGGAAATGATCTGCACTGATGCCCAGAATCTTTATGAGTCGGATCCAGGACCAGACGCAGAAGGTTCTGACCATAATGTAGACCCTCATTCCCAAACTGTAACTCCTGTTGGTGGAGACAATGAGGAAGACGATGATAAGACTCAAATACCTGACTGGAGCGACAACTTTAGTTTTTTGTCAGGGCAGGAACAGGTTGGCTCTGAGGACGACGGGTGTGATAACGCACAGGGTGATGATGATGAGGTCAGAGATCCCACTTACTGTCAACCCACAGTCAGCCAAGAGATGAGGTCAGCAGAGGAGGTGGAGGAAGATGCTAGTGACGACGAGGTCAGGTTGCGCCTTCCTGGACAGAGACGTAGTACTGGAAGCACGTCAACAACTGCATCCTCAAACACAACTCTGCCTCTCACCACAAGTCGTGGTGGCTCTTCAGGTCGCATGGGTGCTAAGCCTTGCATAGCCTGGGCATTTTTTCAGATCGATAAAGATGACCCAACTCGTGTTATCTGTAACATTTGTCAGCAAAAGCTAAGTAGAGGCCAAAAAATACATAGTTTGAGTACTTCATGCATGAACCGGCACATGGACATGAAGCATAAGTTGCAGTGGGAAGCTCAGTGTGCTACAATGCGGTCTAGCCGGCCGGGCCAACCACCGTCTGCCATATCTTGTGCATCCGCGGCCTCTTCATCCTCTGTGACTGGGGGGACAGCAGTCACACCTGTTTTGGGGCGCAGACCTGCCACCTCTTTACCCGCAACAGCCAGCGTGATTGGCAGGTCATCATTTTCTTTGCAGGTGGTAACACCAGCTGGTCTTGAGCGCTGTCCGACATCGATAGCACCACCTTTGGATCAAGGCAACCTAACATGTCCGCCTGCATCTTCCTCACAGACCGGCAGTTTGCCGGGGACACCCTTATCAACCCCGTCTAAGCACAATAGCCAGTCCTCGGTCCCTCAGATGTGGACAAGTAAAAGACCATTTCCTCCTAGCCATGAGAAAGCTAAGAGGTTGAATTTCACCATCTGCAAGCTCTTGGCTACAGAAATGCTGCCTTTCCGCCTGGTGGACACAGAGGATTTTCGAGACCTTATGTCCGTCGCAGTGCCCCAGTACCAGATGCCCAGTCGGCACTACTTCTCAAAGAAAGGTGTGCCTGCGCTCCACCAGCATGTCGCACACAACATCACCGCTTCTTTGAGAAACTTTGTGTGTGACAGGGTGCATTTCACCACAGACACTTGGACGAGTAGGCATGGACAGGGGCGTTACATGTCGCTGACTGGGCACTGGGTAACTATGGTGACAGCAGGACAAGGGGCTGCTGTCCAAGTCTTGCCGTCCCCACGAGTTGTGCGTCAATCCTCTTTATGTCATTTTTCCTCCACTGCTTCTGCCTCCTCAACCTCCTCTCGGTCTTCCACCTGCACCCAAAGCCTGTCTGGTCATGCCACAAGCTTTCTAACTGCGCAGAAGGGATCCTGCACACCTCCTTACTATGCTGGCAGTAGGGCTCAACGTCATCAGGCGGTTTTTACATTGAAATGTCTGGGAAATGTGAGTTGTGGTCAGCTCTGGAGAACCAATTTCATGAATGGTTGTCTCCACTGGACCTGAAACCAGGGAAGGCCGTGTGCGACAATGCTGCAAACCTGGGTGCGGCCCTTCGCCGGGGCAATGTCACACACGTGCCTTGTATGGCTCACGTGTTGAACCTGGTTGTCCAGCAATTTTTAGCCCACTATCCCAGACTAGATGGCCTTCTGCAGAGGGCACGGTCGCTGTGTGCTCACTTCCGCCGTTCGCATCCCGCAGCTCAGCGACTTACATCTCTACAGAAGTCGTTGGGCCTGCCACTTCACCGGCTAAAATGCGATGTGCCTACCCGGTGGAATTCAACTCTGCACATGTTGCAGCGACTGTGGCAGCACCGACAAGCCCTGGTGCAATACGTTCTGACGTATAGCCTGGGCCAACGAGATTCAGAGGTGGGGCAAATCACGCTGGAGGAGTGGTCTCAGATCAGGAACCTATGCACCCTTCTGCACAGTTTTGAAATGGCGACGAAGATGTTTAGTGCTGACGATGCCATTATCAGCATGACTATTCCGGTGATTTACATGCTGGAGCACATGTTAAACAGAATTCGGAGTCAGGTGGTGGCACAAGAGGAGGTGGAGGAAGTAGAGGAGGAGGAGTTGTATGCGGAAGGGCTAACATCTGCAAGGTCCAGACGGTCGGCAGCACCAAGGCGGCAGGCATGTGAGGGTGGGGGAGATGATTTTACCAGGGCGCATGGTAGCAGCCAAACTAGTGAGGAAGGTGCAGGAGCCCAGGAAGAAGTGGAGGACGAACTGATGGAAGACTCATCAGATGAGGGAGACCTTGATCACATTTCTGTTGTGCGAGGTTGGGGGGAGAGGACAGAGGAAGGAAGCATGATTGCTACCTCGCCACCAACACAACAGGGACTTGGTGCTCCTGGATGCGCAACACACATGAGTGCCTTCTTGCTGCACTACCTGCAACATGACCCTCGAATTGTGAGAATTAGAAATAATCCTGACTACTGGGTTGCCACACTGTTAGATCCCCGGTACAAAAGTAAATTTGCAGAAATTATTCCTGCCATAGAAAGGGATGCACGCATGCAGGAGTATCAGCAGAGACTGTTGCAGAATCTTACATGTGCTTTTCCACAAAATACCAGTGGTGCACGTAGTGAATCTCACAGTTCCAACTTGCCAACTGTGGGACCGTCAAGTGTTCAGCACTCAAACCGTAACAGAACCACAGTATCTGCTGGTAACATCAATTTTGCGGAATCATTTCACCACTTTTTTAGCCCATCCTTTGCAAGGCCACAGGAGACAAGAAGTCTGACACATAGTCAACGCCTAGAGACGATGGTACAGGAGTATCTCCAAGTAAACATTGAAGCCACGACTGTGTCACTGGACCCTTGCTCTTTTTGGGCTTCCAATCTGGATAAATGGCCGGAGCTAGCCACTTACGCCTTGGAGATCTTGTCATGCCCCGCAGCCAGCGTTCTGTCTGAACGTGTGTTCAGCGCTGCTGGTGGTGTGCTGACAGATAAGCGCACGCGGCTCTCCACTGATAATGTAGACAGACTCACGTTCATAAAGATGAACAAATCATGGATCCGAAACGACTTTTCTACCCCTGTGTCATCCTGGGGAGAGTAAAAGCTTGATGATTGGTTAAAATCACCCTACCAACCGTTTTAAGCTTTCAAATTACTAATCATGTTTATCTGTATCTTGACTGGAAAATAATTTGGGCTTTGTAGCAGTGTGCAGCACTGATCCTATTAGGCCATCCATAATAAGCTTCACCAGATTTAAAATTAAAAATAATTTTTAGCTGCATCTAGCCCGGAAAATAATTTTGGGGCTCCGAGATGCGCAAGACACATAAGTGCCTTCTTGCTGCACTACCTGCAGCATGACCCTCATATTGTCAGAATTCAAAGTAATCATGACTACTGGGTTGCCACACTCTTAGATCCCCCAAACTTTTCGATCAACCTTTTCATTTTAATAAAGACCAAAAAAATGGTCATTTTTGAAATTATAAGCATTAGCAGGTTGTTAGAAACTGAAATCAAACAGTTTTCAACTCAAAACTTTATTCTAGGTGATGTTACATTTTCACATAGGACCCCTTGTTCGAAAGGAGCTTCTGAACTCTCTCGTCCATTGAATTTGTCAGGTTTTGGATGGTTTCTGCTTCAATTATTTTGCATGAGGACAGAATACCCTACCAGAGCTGTTGCTTAGATGTGAACTGCCTCCCGCCATCATAGACACTCCTTTTAATGATGCTCCAAAGGTTCTGAATGGGGTAGAGGTCAGGGGAGCATGGGGGTCACACCATAAGTTTGTCCCCTTTTATGCCCATATCAGCCAGAGATGCAGATGTTTTATGTGCAGCATGAGATGGTGCATTATCATGCAGAAAAATGATCTTGCTGTGAAATACACGGTTCTTCTTCTTGAACCATGGCAGGAAGTGCTGTTTGAGAAAATCCACATACATTATGGAGTTCATCTTTAGCGCCTTCAGGGATCCTAAAGGGGCCGACAATCTCTCTCCCCATGATTCCAGCCCAAAACATTACTCCACCTCCTCCTTGTTGGCGCTGTAGCCGTGTTTGCGTGGGGTGTCCATCAACCAGCCATCCTCCACTCCATTCATCTGGACCATCGAGCGCTGCACGGCACTCATCCGTGAACAAAACAGTTTGGAAATCAGTCTTCATGTAATGTTTGGCCCACTGGAGCCGTTTCTGCTTGTGTGAAGTGGATAGAGGAGGTCGACAGGATGGCATATGCACAGCTGCAAACCTCTGAAGGACCCTGCATCTTGTTGTTCGGGGGACGTTGGAGGCACAAGCAGCTTCAAAAACTTGTCTGCTGCTATGACAAGGCTTTTTTGCCGCTGCTGTTTCAACCTGACGTAATTGCCTCTAGGAAAGAGTCCTCAATTTGCCCTTATCAGCACGCACACGTGTGTACTGTGAATCAGCTACATACTTCTTGATTGCCAAGACACTTCATCCTGATCATCGCACAATGTTGATTGTAGTCATGCCTTGACCTAAACACTCCACAATTTGTTGCTTCTCAGCAGCCGACACATCCTTTTTCTTTCCCATTTTGGCAGAAAATGTAGGCTGCTTAATAATGTGAGAGAGCCTTCTTAAGTAGTCTTGCCTTTCATTGGACACACCTGCCAAACTAATTAGCACAGGTGTCTGCAATTGCTTACAGTGATATAAAGAGCCCTGACACACATCACCATCAATGAGTTTAACTGACAAACAAACAAATTCTTCCCTTATCACTCCTAAACACTTTTTGCATAATAATTTGGAACGCGGTGTACATGTGCTTTTCCACAAAACACCAGTGGTTCACGTAGTGAATCTTACAGTTCTAACTTGCCAACCATGGTCTGTATGGAATTGTTCAATAAAGGGCCCAAAATTAAGATAACATAGATGGGAGAGGTCTCTATGAATAGGAATTCCTAAGTATTTGATACCCTGTGAGGGCCAGGCAAAGGGAAAGTTGGACTGGATGGAATCCTATATGGATTTAGGGAGGGAGACATCGAGGGCCTCAGACTTCGCTGCATTGATTTTAAAATTTTACCATGTAACAAAGTGATCTATTTCAGCCATAACAGCAGGGATGGATATATGTGATTGAGTGATATATACTAGGACATCATCAGCAAATAGAGAGCACTTGTACTCGGTGCCTCCCACCTCAATCCACCTAATATTGGGGTTATGGCGAATTGATGAGAGCAGGTGCTCCGTCACTAGGATGTATAAGAGAGGGGACAGAGGACATCCCTGCCTTGTCCCATTGGTGATTGTGAAAGGTGATGAAAATGTTCTGACGCACCCCCTGGGCCTTGGGACACCCGGAGCCGGACCCTTTTTGGTGGATGCTGGTGGTTGTAGTCTTCGTGGCGGCGATCCGGTTCCGTGGCTCAGGGCGGTCAAACCAGTGGCGGAACTATTTATGTGGTTTTGATGTTTAAATGTCCGACTACGCCACCCGTGGATTGCGGTCAGAGTGAACCGCCGCTACAGGGCAGACCGCTAAGGCTGGTGTTGTGGGTGCAGCAGAGCGTAGCATAACTCCCCACGGGAGGAGTATAGCCTCAGGGCAGTGTATGCGGAGGATGGGGGTGATGGTGCAGGGCAGCAGCAGTAACGACACGGAGTCAGTGATGCAGTTCAGGGCCTTTACTCACAGTTCTTATTATCCAGACCACGTCTGCAGGTAACGGCTGCCCACGTCGTACTGTGCTCACCAGGTGAGGGGCTCAGACAACTCCCAGATAACTTTGGAGCGCTTCACAGGACCCCCTTTGTGTGTCCTTTGTCTGGCCTTTCTTACCAACACTTCTGTCCGGCTGCCTCGGGCCTCCTCTTGGTAAACTTGGCGCCAGTTTCCCTGACCCTATGTGGTGCCTTCCTAGCGGGTGGAGCAAGGGGCTGCGCCACATAAAATGTCAGAGCCTCCGGTTTCTAGCTGAGGGTCGTTTCCTGCCTCCACTAGTTCGGGGACCGGTCTCCCCCTTTGGCCTGACCCCTCCACGCAGGTGGATTCGGGCGTGCGGTGGCGACTCGCCCGTCCGCACCCCTGGGATCCCTTCATTCCTCGTTCCTGGAGCCTTCTCCGCTCCTCTTCCTTCCTTCTCCCTCTTGCAGGCCTGGGCCTCTGTTACTAGGCCCGCCTCCGGAGCAGAGCTCATGCAGAGCCCCTGCTCCCTGCCACTTCTGCTCAGACTTCTCTGCACTGAACTAAGATGGTGCCCACCTTTTATACTCCCTTCTCAATGCACCCAGGAACTGCTTCCTCCCTGCTCCTGCACTGCAGGGTTCCCCTTCCTCAGTGTTCCCTCCCCCCACTCCAGCCAGGGACAGGGACTGTCGTGCCCATCTCAGGGGCATATTGGTCGCCCTGCCCCACGGCAATGTGGTGTAATGCATGCAGGTGTCGGGTCCTGATCCACACTCCATCCTTATCTGAGAGTGAGATATCACACCTCTGGGTGAGGTGCAATACGTCTGTAGCAACCGAGCCCTCGGTGCTACAGTTCCATTTATCTTCAGCCTAGGTGACGTATTGTGATACAGGGCCGTGATTTTGGCTATAAAAGGGTCCCCTAGACCCCTACCCCAAGCTTTTTAAGAGAATCATATATGGCGTGCCAGGAGACTCTATGGAATGCTTTCTCAGCATCCAACGAGAGTATCTACTTACAAATTTTTAACTGCATCTAGCCCAGGAAATACTTTGTGCCTAGTAGCAGTGTCTGCTAGTCAGCGGATTATCCCGGCTGTTAAGCAAGCTACACCACCTGTAGTTTGGACACTTAATTTTTTCAAAGGAAATGCTGCGGGACC
This sequence comes from Phyllobates terribilis, assembly GCF_046119375.1. Classification (NCBI taxonomy): domain Eukaryota; kingdom Metazoa; phylum Chordata; class Amphibia; order Anura; family Dendrobatidae; genus Phyllobates; species Phyllobates terribilis. The sequence continues at coordinate 253,169,644 of NW_027362771.1, forward strand.
ACGGGATACTTAGTGAAGAGCATCAGGAGGCACCCCAAGGCATAGGGGCTGGGACTGGCACTAGGATGCCTTGCGGTGGACAGCCGAGCTCGATCCTTATAAAATCTTTTTAACTGCAGCAGCTTTAGTGGACGCTACTGGAGCTGGAATTACGCGGCTGCTGGCATGAGACTTGCCCTCCAATAGATCCTTGTAAATGGATTTAAAGTGTATTCATTCAAATTAGAGGGACAATTTAAATTAAAAAGCTTAGAGCTGCCTCCACCACAGGGGGGCTCTCTCGACCCACCAGCGGACAGGCACCAGTATTGGGAGAGGGGGGCTGGCCGTCAGGGTTCACCGCGGCTCTGGCACAAACCCGGCGACACGGAGGTGGCACGGGCAGGAGCGGACTGGCCGTCTCGGCTTCTCACTTTTTGGATTTTAGAAGGGCATGACATGCCTATATCTGTGTCTCCCCCTCCTTTTACTCCTCCACCTCTTTTCTTTTCGCATGACTATATGTACCTGTCACTTTTCCATGTGTTAGTTGTGTCTTCTGAGCAGTTTGTCAGCTTTTGGACACCTTTGAAGGTGTTTTCTATGTGTTTCTATGTGTTTTTGTTTGCCTGCCATTGGTTTTAACGGTGTTCGAAGGTGTTCGACGAACAGTTCGACAAACAGTTCGGCGAACACACGGGTGTTCGACGAACCGAACCGAACTCGAACACTACGGGGGTGGCTCAACACTAATCATGAGCTCAAAGGAAATGCCCAAGGAGCTCAGAGACAGAATTTTGGCAAGGCACAGATCTGGCCAAGGTTACAAAAGAATTTATGCAAAAAAAATAATGCTAACCCTACGTGCTGAAATCAGAGCTACCAGAATGACTGTCTTTAACTTAAGGTTTTTGACTGATAATGAGTCTACTGGTTCAAAGAGGGAGTTGGTTAGCGCCTCTAGTCCCAAGGTTCAGATCCCAATTTAGTACTTTTGGACTGGAAACCGGTCTTAATCTGCAGCACATTTCTATGAACCGTGTTATTCATCGGTTACCTGTCAGGTTATAATTATATAAAGCCCCTAGAGCAGAAACTTTAAAAGTGCTAGTAGATAACCCCTGTTCTAGGCCTTTTTTTGGAGAACTCTAAGATAGCTTTGACTGGAACTTCATAATCCTAGTCTTGCCCGTTAGGAACTTCTTCCAGGTTCTATCATAAATTTTTGTTATTACTGGTTTTCTACTTTTAAGTAAGGTGGAGACCACATTTTCTTAAAAGCGACCTCTCAAATTCTACTCTGTCAAGTGAAGACCAGTCGCGTGGGGTTGTCAAACTGGACCCTGGATGAGTAGATTCAGAACCTTTGGCAATACCCATGGATTAGTGACCTATATTAATGTCATCCATGAAAACCATGATCTCTTGGGCCAAAATGGTTCTATCAGGATCACCCTCACCTGATCCTCTCTGATTTTCCTCAGCACTGCCAGAATCAACATCACTGGTGGAAAGGCATAAGCTAGATTGAAGTCCCATCTGATTCGAAAAGGCATCTTTCAGATGCAGATCTTCTCTGGGATCCAGTGAGTAAAGCGTCCATACTTTCCTGTTTTGTTTGTTCATGAACAGGCCCTCATAACTCCACTATTTGATTGAAAACTGCTAGATATATAGCCCATTCTCAGCCAATTGTGGCTTAGGAAGTCTGCTTTGCCGTTCTCTTTCCCTTTTATATGCAGTGCTGTTCAGGAAAGAGATGAGTTTCCGCTACCTGAAAAATTTGATTTGGTACATCATGGTAGGATTGTCTATTACTTTTGATGGCAGGACACTTTCTCCTTCTTTCCCTCTGGGAGATAACAGCTCTGGTTTACTGAATCTAAGAGAAGGCATAAAAAGATCTGCACTCTCTGGGTATCTAACCTTGACTTTTTTAGGTTCAGAAGCCAACCTAAATTCGTCAAGGTAAACCTGAAGCTTACTAACTGGGAGTCGCCACATTCAACTGATTTGCCCATGATTAAAAAATCGTCCAAGTATGGTATCACTAGGATGTTCTGCTCCTGAAGGTGAGCTGTAACTTCTGTTATGATCTTCATAAAGAGACGCGGCACTATTGACAATCCGAAGGGAAGGGCCCTGAATTGAAAATGTCTGATCTTCCCCTCTATAGTTAGAGCCACTCCAGGAATTTCTAACAATTCGCATGAATCGGAGCATGAAAAAGATGGAGAGCCTTCCCCCTACCTGAAGAATGGCATCACCAGTATGCCATGAATCCTCTGTAATTCCTCCGCCGGTCTTTCCATCTTTTTTGTTCTCTAGGAGGTCTTCTCCTGCCATATCTTCTCCTCAAGTAATTATCCGCCTTCCTATCTAATCTTTAAGTATTCCCATGTCCTCAAAGGGCAATGTAGATTTTTTTGATGCCTTGGCCACCGCCACTTCTATTTTATGGGCTTTATCCCAAAAGGCTGCTGAATCTTCTTCAAAGGGGATACTTCCTCTTAGATGATGAGGGCAGTGAACCCTTCTTCTCAGGTCTCTCCCACTCTTTCCTAATGAGGGCCTGGATCTTTTCATTTACCAGAAAGGTTTGTCGCTTTTTTTGCTACAGCCCCCCGAACCTAATGTCCTGTACTGACTTTTGAGCCTTGGAATAAATGATGCAAATAGTGGACCTTACTGCCTTAACCAACCGATCATTGTCCTCTACTGGTAAACACGGACGACCCCCGACCGTCAGAGGATGAAAAAGATTCTGAAGACACATACTCTCCTTTTGACTTAACTGATTCTGCCATGAGCTACGTAACCCTTCTCTGCTAAGTGCTTACTCCTCATGCTGAAGCTTTGCCATGACCTTTCTAGGCCTTTCCTAACAATTAATCAACAAGAAAAAGGGCCCATTATAAAAGTGAATTTTCACAATGGTCACTCAGTACTCAGAGGCTAGTGAGGGTACCAGATTAGCAGGGAAAATCAGATCACACAAATGATTTCCTCTGGAGCCATTTTATTCTGTAGGTTTCCAATCCTTGATGGGCGTATCCCTTCTCTCTATGGTGCTGTCATGGGTGAAAGGAAAAAAAGTGGTTTAAATTTGAAAAGTTTAGTGATGGACGTACCATATGTGCAACCTGTGCAGCTTCACAGTGACCCTGCAGGTAATTTCAAGGATAGTGATATTAGCGCACATGTGAAAAATATGGCACACATGAGTATTTTCCTGAAAACTGTCATATCATCAAGTGCCCCAGAGTGGGTTGAGTAAGGGAGATTGTACAGTTTTCCTCCTAGTAACTTTCAGAGCACTATTTGACATGAATGTTCATTTTCTGCCGCTGTCCTCAAGGTCTCAACAGGGGGTTACATTTTTATACCAAAGGAATGCACTCCTCATTATATGTTTTCTTTCTTGCTATTATGGGGACGCTATTGCTCTCACCAGTAGTGTAACATGTGGGTTTCAACCTGAGCATTTGTCTTGGGGAGTGGTTGGGGACACAAACAAGCTACTATACCAGAGCATACAGGGTGAGCTCAGTACATTGAACCATTTGCCCTGGGTGAAGGAAAGCCTCTCTACAGCTTTGCTTGAGTTTGAAAGCTGCTATGTGTTTGAAGGTTTCTCTTCCTGTGGCTGCTATTCTTAAGAGGTGATGTGGCTGTCACTGTTATAGGTGACCTGTAGCTGTCATTCATAATTGGCTTTTCCGTTCTGTTCTTCTGCTTCAGTCAGCGTCATAAAGTTTGAATGGATCAGCAATGTACACGCTCAACCTCTACTCCATTCCCCTTACACATATCGAAGTCATGAAGTGAAGAAATGGAAGAATTAGGGCCCATGTAACTGACAGAAGTAGTGCTGTTGCTTCAAAAGCATCCAGCATCTAGAAGAGTTAACACAACCACTGGAGACAGGAAGTGGTTTGCTTCAGAAGCATCCATCAATTAGAGGGGTTAACACAGTAACAGGAGACAGGGAATGGTTAGCAGAGCCCCAGTGGGATTGTGGGGAAGTTGTTTATCGTCTAGGAGCAGCCGGAAGGATCAGTCGTATGATATCTGTATCTCACAGAAAGCCAGGCAAGTGAAATGAATTGAACAAGATTCAAGTAGAGAGTGAAGCTGGGCTAAGTTCAGAGATCCTGTACGGCTAGCTGAGGAATCCTATTGTTTGAAAGGAATATAAGAGATTGGGAAGAATTGTTCTCACAGGAATCATCTCCCTCATCCCCCCACCTCCATCTCACTGCAGGATAGAGTGCTGTGCAACATTGTGCCATTGTGAAGAAGCTGTCTGATGTTGTTTATGGAAAGCCTGTTGCTTCAAAGAACTGATGTTTTGCGCTGGCCGTGCATCTGGATTAAATACTATTGTTGAACTGTTCCTATAGACTCTGTCAGTGTGTCGGTGCCATAAAGTCATTGAGTCATATGACTGAGAAAACTACAATCAATGGTCGCCCTGATTAACCGTTCCCCCAGGATTACAAGAATTCATGGGACCTATATAGTTCCTATCTAAATTTTACCGGCGTACTCGTAACACCCACTTCCTGCAAAATATTGAGATTTTCAGACTGGCCATAAGGGGTTTTAGGCTCAAAACTCCTTTCCTTTCAGGAAGAGTTAACAGTTTTCTTATAATCAGAGGCTGGCTTACAATGATAGGTGATAACTCTATACACAGCTGATAATACAGTATCCAGCAATCACAATAGGTGATGTCACCCTGTTCCCCCTCTCCTCACAGAGGCCTTTGCAAAGGTTCATTACACACTTCAATACAAAAGGTAGCCACAAAGGCCAGACCCCGACTCTATGTACCAGAGGTGTTTCCTGAAACAAAAAAGTTAGAATTAGTGATGAGCGAGCACTAAAATGCTTGGGTACTCGTTGCTCGAGTCGAGCAAATTGGAATGCTCGAGTGCTCGGTCCAAGTAACGAGCTCAATGTAAGTCTATGGGAAACTGAAGCCTTCCGGCGATCTGCAGAGGGCCTAAAAATTGCCCAAATCGATGGGAATAGTGCTCAAATGACATGGGAACAGCATGGGGAAGACCCCTGGAACTATTTCTGACTCCCAGGTCACTGCTGTCAACAATGTTGTCAGAGTTATTACGCCACTTTTACGGACTCACAATAAGACATACAAAAACGAAACCAAAATGGATTTTCCTGGGAAATATGTTAAAGAACATCCTTTCCAGGGTAATGACTTGTATATAAGGCAAAATAAATAACCAAAAACAAAAATGCTCCTCCACACCTTGGGCTATGTTCACATGTAGCGTTTTTGATGCGTTTTTGCACTTTTGCATTGCTTTCAACCGTGACAAATGCATTCACCGGGAAATATAATTTTAATATTTTACAACCTTATATGGACATGTGATGTGTGACACATCATCAGACACATCCTGTTTCATTTATGAAGGTGGGATTGTGAAAGTCACAAACACTATTTTTACAGCCTTACTATTCTTAAAGGGCCAGCAGTCGGCTATGCTTTGTTGTTCCCATTATTAAAGAGTGGGTCTCCTATACTGTTATTGCGTATGCAGTGACAGGAAGGGCTGCCAAAAATTTGGACGCACCCCAGTATCCCTTTGAAGAGCATAGAGGGGGTCTCAGTAAAAAAATGCTCCCATTATAAAGGAGTGGGTCTCCTATAGTGGTAATGCCCATGCTGTGACTGCAAGGGCTGCCAAAATTTGGGAAAAACCCCACTAACAATGTAAAGACACAGCGCTGGGCCACAGTAATGACATGTTCCCATTAGAAAGGAGACTCACTGCATATAGGGTATGCAGTGAGTTCAATAGCTGCCAAAATTTAGGAAAAACCCCACTAACAATTTAAACATACATAGAGCTGGGCCACAGTAATGACATGTTCCCATTAGAAAGGAGAGGGTCTGCTATACACTTATAGGGTATGCAGTGAGTCCAACGGCTGCCAAAATTTAGGAAAAACCCTACTAACAATTTAAAGACACATAGAGCTGGGCTACAGTAACGAGTACGACATGTTCCCATTAAAAAGTAGTGGGTCTCCCATACTGTTTGTCTATGGAGTGAATACAACGGCTGCCAAAAATTTGGAGGAACTCCAATGCCCCTTGCAAGAGACACAGATATGGTGATATGGAAGATATGGTGGTGATATGGAGGAGGATGAGGAGAAGGAGGAGGACAAGAGCAAATAAACAAAATGAGGAAGCGTATACCCATGTCTGGGTGTGAAGACAGAGGTGAATGGGAATAGAGTTAGACCTCCCAAAAAAAAACACTGTATTTGTGTTTGTTACGCTGCTATCATTCGGTGGTGTTGAGAAGTCCGGCCCAATCCAGCCCTTGTTCATTTTCATCAGAGTTAGCCTGTCAGCATTTTCAGTTGACAGGCGGATACGCCTATCGGTTATAATTCCACCTGCAGCACTTAAAACACGCTCTGACAAAACGCTAGCGGCAGGGCAGGCCAGGAGCCCAGGACCTCCAAGGCATAGAGAGCCAGTTCATGCCACGTGTCCAGCTTGGATACCCAATAATTATAAGGCAAAGAGGACGTTGGTATGGTTGGCAAGGTACTACCTCACCATCTTTCAAAACTTTTCCCTCCTTGGGAGAATACCCCGCGCCTAAAGGCCTGTGCGATGGGAGGGTCTCAGAAAACTGTCCCAGAACTTTGACAGTGTTCCCCTGCCTCTGCTGGATTGAATTTGTGTCTCTCTCGCCTGTACTCCTTGGTTGTCCAACAATCTGTGACCTCTGCCGCCAGCGTTTTCAGATGGGAATTTTTTTAATAATTCCGCAACAAGGGACTTCTCGTACTGCACCATTTTATTAGACCTGTCCTGCAATGGCAATGGAATAAGAGACAGAAAGTTCTTGTAGCGTGGGTCTAGAAGTGTCACCAACCAGTAATGACTGTCACCCACCAGTAATGACTGTCACCCAAAATTTGCACAACGCGAGGGTCACAGGAAAGGCAGCATAACATAAACTCAGTCATGTGTGTCAGACTGCAAAGAGGCAAGACTTCCGTGTCCTCATCAAGAGGATGACTGACCATGCTCTCCTCCTCATCCTCCTTCTCTTCCTCCTCCTCCCTGTCCTCAGGCCATCCACGCTGAACAGACGGTATGACAGTTGTGCAGGTAGTACCGTCTATAGCGCAGGAAACTTGCTCCTGTTCTTCCTCCTCCTCTTCCTCATTGTCACCCAATCCACGTTGGGATGAGATGAGGCTGGGCTGTGTGGAATCACCCTGTATGGTGCCTTGCTCCATCTCATCGTGCGCCGTCTGCAATGCATCCTCTTTAATTGTGAGCAGAGAGTTTTTCAGAAGACAGAGAAGCGGGATGGTGACGCTAATTATGGCATCATCACCGCTCACCATCTTGGTGGAGTCCTCAAAGTTTTGGAGGATGGTACATATGTCTGACATCCATGTCCACAACTGAGGTCTTATGTGTGGAGTCTGAACTGAATACTGATGGCCTTGTTGATGCTAGTAGTCAACAACTGCCATCTTCTGCTCACAAATCCTTCCCAACATCTGCAATGTAGAGTTCCAATGCATGGGGACATCGCAGATCAGTCGGTGAGCTGGAAGCTGCAAATGCTGCTGAAGCACGGCAAAGGCAGCGGAAGCTGTAACTGACTTTCTAAAATGGGCACACAGGCAGCATACTCTGACAAGCAGATCTGTCAGATCCGGGTAGGTTTTGAGAAACTGCTGAACTACGAGGTTAAGCACATGGGCCAGGCATGGTACGTGTGTGAGCTTGCCTCACAGCCGCCACCAGGTTCCAGCTATTGTCACACATGACCATGTCTGGCTGTACAGCATAAGGAGAAAGGATTACCAGCTTCATGAATAGTTCAAAATATAGGTTTCTTTATTGTGAAAAAAGCTCTTTAAAAACAGATTCCATAGTCACATAGTGTAGCCAGGGCAACTCGTTTCGAACGCTAAAGATGCGTTCTTTGTCAAGACATGTCTGGCTGTAGGGTCAGCGGTGTCAGCTACAGATCTGCCTGCTCTTTCAGAGCTGTCCACAACTCTTCAGCGTTGTGCGGTTTGTCACCTAAGCATATTAGCTTCAGCACAGCCTGTTGCCGCTTGCGACTGATGTGGTCATTTCGGAGATGGAGGCTGAAGAGGAGGAGGTGCAGGAGCTGTAGAATGTGGGGGCAACCCTTATTGACCCAGGGCCCGCAATCCTCGGTGTTGGGAGGACATGTTCCATCCCAAGGTCTGACTGGGTCCCGGCTTCCATTATATTAACCCAGTGCTGTCAGCGAGATGTTCCATCCCTGCCCACAAGCACTTGTCCACGTGTCCGTGGTTAGGTGAACTCTCCCAAGTAACTGTGTTGTTGAAGGCACGGCTAATGTTGTGGAAAACATGATCGAGTAATGCGGGGACGGCACACCGGGAGAAATTGTGGCGGCTGGGGACCGAGTACCGAGGGATGGCCACCGCCATCAGGTTGCGGAAAGCTTCCGTCTCCACAAGCTTAAAAGGCAACATTTCGAGCACAAGCATTCGCAAAATGTGTGAATTTAGTAGTGTGGCCAGTGGGGCGTTGGCTGCTTATTTGCGCTTGCATTCCAAGGAGTGGAGTAGGGACAACTGAACGCTGCGCTGGGACAAGGACATGCTTGCTGATGGTGCTAGTTCAGTGTGCAACAACACGTGCAGGGCAGGAGGCATCTTGGCATGCACCATGGACAGGGGATTGGAGTGCACGCACAACAGCAGAAGAAGCAGTGGTGTCACCCGCAGACACTGTTTCTGGACCTTGGGGTTCTGCCCACTTAGTTGGGTTCTTTGCTGCCTGATCATGCTGGTGGTAGTCATGCTGCTAGTTTTGCTACCCCTGCTGATGCTGACCTGGCAGGTGGTGCAAATGGCCTTTTTAGGGTTATCTGCAGAGTCTTTAAAAAACAACCAGACTCGGGAAGACCTAACAGTTGTGCAGGCAACTTCCGTTGTGTTGGCGTTACGAGGAACACTTTCCCGCCTTATGTCTGCGGCCACCACACTGCTTCTTCCTGCTTGTTGTGGTGCTACGTCTCCCTCCCCCTGTGTGCTGCTGTCCTTGCTCTGTATGTCCCCCTGCCAGGTTGGGTCAGTTACTATATCATGCACCACCTCGTCTTCCACCTCCGCACCCTGGCCCTCCTCCTGACTTTCTGGCAATTGTGTATCATCATCATCATCATCATCATCATCTACCTCTTGCAACAGTAATTGCACTTTCCCACGATTGCCTTCATGTGACCATGGCTGCTCCAATATTTGGACATCACTACATGCGTTCTTCTCTTGACTCGCTTGAAGCTGTCCGGGCGAGAGGCCCAAATCTACAAAGGGAAAAGTTAACAGCTCTTCTGAGTGTCCAAGTGTGGGATCAGTTGTCTCCAGGCACTCGGAATGGTGGGAGGAAGGAGGATCAGGGTCAGGAATATGCGGTCCAGACTCACCTCTACTGAGACTTGACCGTGAGGAAGACAGGGTGGTGGTGGTGGCTAAGTGACTGGAAGCATTATCTGTTATGCAACCAATAACCTTTTGACACTGCTCTGGGTTCAATAGTGGTGTACTGCGGTCCCCTAGTAATTGGGACAGGAAGGTCGAGCGACAAGATGTGGGTGTTTGTTGTGGCACAATTTCAGCTTGCCCACGGCCATGTCCTTGGCCTCTGCATGCACCATCACGTCCACTTCCCCGTCCCTTGCCACGCACCTTGCTCCATTTTAAATGGAGGACAATATTTTCCACGTTCACGAGAAATGGCTGATTTTGGAACGCAGTTATATGTGATAAGTCTGACAGAGAACCACGGTTTTAAATAGCAGGCCTGTAATTTACTAATATTATTCTACACAGAGACTTAGTGTGAATAGCTTGACCGACACACTGCAACGAAATAAAAATGGAAGAAATGGCTGATTTTGGAACACTGTTATAGTTGATATGTCTGACAGAGAACCACGGTTTTAAATGGCAGGCTTGTAATTTACTAATATTATTCTAAACCGAGACCTAGTGTGAATAGCTTGACTGACACACTGCAACAGAATGGAAAAGGAGGCCAATATTTTCCACGTACAGTTCAAATTTCTGGATTTTTATAACTGAAATATGGAACAGATCTGGCTGTATTCTGCAGTGCTAACAAGCAAATGGAGCAGAAAAATTGTGTACTCTGGATTGCTTTTTAAGCAAATAACCAGGATTAAGATAAAAAAAATTGCCCTGGCCCCTGATATCTGGTGCTATGTCTCCAAATATCTGTAATTATTACAGCGGCAGCAGACAGGACACTCAATGGACCCTCTTGCGCTATATGCACTGCAGTCTGCCACATACACTGCCTGCCTGCCTAACACTAATTATATGCAGCTGGATTAGTCCTCAGAAGGACTGTTAGTTCAGATGGATATATATATATATATATATGTTGTGGAATACCTATATATACAGGTCGCTCAATGGACCCTCTTGCACTATATGCACTGGAGTCTGCCACATACCCTGCCTCCCTGCCTAACTCCTGCTGTCACCACTGAATATATGCAGCTGGATTAGTCCTCAGAAGGACTGTTAGTTCAGATGGATATATATATCTAATATATATATATATATATATATATAATGTGTGTGTGTGTATAGTGGAATACCTATACTAACTATAAACAAGCAAATCACTCCCTGACTCAGCAGCACCTCTCCCTACTCTGCCTGGTTCCTGGGTAGACTGTGACGAGCATAGCGGCGCCAGATCTTATATAGACGCTGTGCAGCCAGCCAATCACTGTGATGCCACAGCCAACATTGCTACGGCATTACAGTGCGTGGCAGGCAATCCCTGCATGTTCATTGGCTCTCTAAAGAGCACCAAACATGCAGGGAGGGGACCCAAGTTCCCACCCGAACCCGGAAATACTCGCCGAGCTTGTCAAGCACCGTGATGCTCAGGCGAGCACCGTGATGCTCGAGCGAGTACCAAGCAGTGGCGAGCATGTTCACTCAACAGTAGTTAGAATCTAAAAAGTCCCCAGTGGCCAGTGTAAAAATTGCAAAATGTCTATTTTTTATTTTTAATACATATTGTGATGTGTAAAAAAATTAGCAAAATTAAAAAAAAATACTTTTAACACAAACCCTCCCTTTAATAGGTCAGTTTGCGTTCATATTGTTATGGTAGTTATTTATACTTTGCTTTATTTAGACAATTCATATATCTTTGATCATTTTGAATTTTAATATTAGCTTGTGTTGTATTTGATATAGCGATGTCTTTGTATTAAGGCTTTCCTTTGTTTCTGAAAGTATAATAAACTAGATTTAGCCAGTTTATAAGGAATTCAGCAGAATACATAATTTACGACTTTATTATTTCCAACTTAAATATCTTCCTTTTTAGGTAATGCAATGTATTAAGCAGTGGCGTACCACCAATTGCGGCAGGCCACGCCACTGCTATGGGGCCCGTGAGCAGGGGGGGCCCGTGAGTCATCAGGCCCCCGAAGCAGCAGGGTAACGAGGAGGATAGGTGAGTATTGGGGGGAAGGGTGGTTGCAGCGGCGGAGGAGCGAGGTACACGCAGTAGCCGCTGCTTCAGCTACCCTGTGTGCCCGCTCCTAAAGGGACATGAATATTCTCTCTTCTCCACTCCCATGGGCATGGAGAAGAGGGAATATTCATTCTCTTTAGTAGCGTGCACGGAGGAGCGCTGAGCTGCTCAGATGCCGACATGAGCTGCTGGCAGACAAACCACAGCAGCGCTGGAGCAGAGGTGAGGAATGAAGGTGAGTATAAGTGTTTATTTTTTTGTGTGTGCAGTGATGGGGCCATACATACCAGGATTGGGGGCTGAGGAGGCTACACATAACAGGATTGGGGATGAGGGGGCCACACATACCAGGATTAGGGGATGAGGAGGCCACACATACCAGGACTGGGGAGCGAGGAGGCCATGCATACCAGGACTGGGAGGTGAGGAGGCCACGCATACCAGGATTGGGGGATAAGGAGGCCACGCATACCATTATTGGGGGATGAGGGGCCCACACATACCAGGATTGGGGGATAAGGGGGCCACACATACCATGATTGGGGGATGAGGGGGCCACACATATCAGGATTAGGGGATGAGGAGGCCATGCATAACAGGATTGAGGGATAAGGGGTGCTATACATACCAGGATTGGGGGATGAGGGGTGCCATGCGTACCAGGATTGGGGGATGAGGGGTGCCATGCATACCAGAATTGGGGGATGAGGGGTGCCATACGTACCAGGATTAGGGGATGAGCAGTGCCATACGTACCAGGATTAGGGGATGAAGGGTGCCATACGTGCCAGGATTAGGGGATGAGGGGTGCCATACGTGCCAGGATTAGGGGATGAGGGGTGCCATACGTACCAGGACTAGGGGATGAGGGGTGACATGCGTACCAGAATTTGGGGTGAGGGGTGCCATGCATATTAGGATTGGGGGGTGAGGGGGGCCACATATACCAGGATTGAGGGATGAGGAGGCCAAGCATACCAGGATTGGGGGATGAGGGGGCCATATGTACCAGGATTGGGGAATGAGGGGTGCCATACATAAAAGGATTGGTGATGAGGGAGCCATGCGTACCAGGATGGGGAAATTTACCAGTAGCTGCTTCATTTCCCACCCTAGGCTTATTCTTGAGTCAATACGTTTTCCCATTTTTTTTTTTTGTGGTAAAATTAGAGGCCTCGGCTTATACTCGGGTTGGCTTATTTAAAATATACGGTATCTTAAAATCAGTGAGTATGTGGTGCCCATAATACTGCAGGACTGTGGGGTGCATTATACTATATGGGGGCTGCATTTTACTCTATGGGGTGTGTAATATACTGGGAAGTTCATTATACTATATAGAGGATTATGGGGGGCGCATTATACTATATGGAGGATTATGGGGGCGCATTATTCTATATGGAGGATTATGGGTGACGTATTATACTATATGGAAGGCTATGTGGGGCCATTATAATATTTTGAGGGCTGTGTGGGGCCCATTATACTGTATGTAGGCTCATTATACTGTATGGAGGGCTGTGTGGGAGTCACAGTTGGGGGATTGTAGCACCCTGAGGATTCAGGACCTGGTGGACGCAGCGCGGCTCGGGTGGTCACTCAAGGCCAGGGTGACTAAAAGGACACCAGTAAGTAAAAACCCTGAACTGCATCTCCTGACTCTGCCTCTCCTTCCTGCATCATCACAACCCCCATCATCCACACCTGCTGCCCTGAGGCCATACCCCTCCCGTTAGGGGTTATACCATCACTGCTGCACATATACCACCAGCCTCAGCGGACTGCTCTGCAGCGGCGGCTTCAAAGCCGCACTCAACGGGTGGCATAGTCGACACTTAAACAACATCTACTGCCATAGACTGCCACTTAGTCTGACTCCCTGGGCACGGACCGGGTCACCGCCACGAGACTACAACCCTCAACAGATCCGGCTCCGGGTAAGCTCCTGCATGCGCAACGCTGTGCGACACAGGCCCAGGGGTGCGTCAACTTTTGGTGTAGTCGGCAGGATAACGTGCCCGCAACCACCGGGTACTGCGTGCCTGAAGAAAAGTTCATATTTACCGTAAAAAGAAGTCTCCCGCCAATTCCGGAGGGTCCCCGCCATCGGACGCCATCTCGGATCATTTCCCGCCGTTTGCCCGCCATCTGCAGTCTTTTCCCGCCATCCACAGAGTTTCCCGCCATTGGGAAGCGGTTCCCGCCATCTGAGAAGATTTCCCGCCTTGGCAGAGCGGACGCCATTATGGGCGTGCCAGAGGGTGGCAAGAGGTCACCTCCCATCGTGGGCCAGGACCAAGAATGGCGCCAAAAGCGGAAACCACCCCCACCAGCAGAGACTGTGATGCTTGAGATGTCCATCAGCGTGAGGGGACTGCCCCTGGAACTGACAATCACCAAGTTGCCCCGGGACCACCCTCAGAGTGGGCGGACCAAGAACAAAAGAGAGAAGATGGGAGCAGCTTGGAGGAGTCTGGAAAGGAGTCTGGAGGAGTCGTACCCGGAGATGGAGGCGGAGGCAGGCAGCACCGACCCAGCGGTCAGGAGCCTGTTGCAAGCGACAACCCCAGAAGGCCTGGTGGAGATCCTGGCGCAGCTCCCCAGAGATCGGGAGCATGCACGGACCGCACTGGAGGGCTTGGCTCAGAGGATGGCCCGAGTGCAGCGAGACGTACTGGCCACATGGAGCAGAGAGATGGCCCTGCAGGCAGGAACCCGCCAACGGAGCACGCCACCCGAGACGAGGAGTCAGACCGCCTCTGAGGATGGCGCAGGAGGAATCAAGGCCGGAGACGACGCCGAGGAAGGAGCTAAAGAAATGGTACCAACAGCGCCCTCTACCTCCACTGAGCCACCGGCCTGGTCGCTGGGCCAAGTAACCCCGGGCGCCGCCGTCTTCACGGTGCTCTTCACCTTCAGGGTGCCCCAGGCCTGGTCGCAAGGCCTGGTGAACCCGGGCGCCGCTACCACCACCGCGCCCTCAACTTCCACTGTGCCGCACCTGGGTGAGGACTTGTTGGCCCAGCACACTTGCCCGGATGGGCAGCCCTTTGTGTGGCCACCGGAGTACCACCATCCCCGTCTCCAGAAAGAAAGACCTCTGGATGAACCCCTGATCCCGGCTCCGGTGCCCGTCAAGATGACCCCGCTCTCGTTAGAGGAGGCGCAGTTCGAGTGGGACCCCACTGGAGGAGACCTCATCGGGTTCACACAAGAGGACTCGGACGGGTCTGAAGCCTACCCTCAGGAAGGAGCAGGAGGGCATCGTCACCATTAAGAGGTGAACTGAAACTGTATATAGTTACCCGTAAGGGTATATGCCATGCTGCTTAATTAAAATGAGTTCCCCGTTGGAACAAGTGTGAACTGTTCCAGTGTGTCCCATCTCCCCACAGGCTGAGGACTGTGAACAGCCATCCCTTTTCCCCACTGGCCGAGGACTGAGAGCGGCCATATTCATTGTATATAGTTGCGCTTTTTAAGGCGCCCCCTACTGGTTTTAAAGGAACTGTGTTTTTCCCAGAAGAGACTGTTGCACTTTACCCGGTCACAATTTGCACCGTGGCCGGAGGAACAAGAATGTTTACTATGAAAAGTTTTATATGAAAAGTTTTATGCTGATGATATATATAATGTTTTATATGTTTATGATGTTTTTGAAAAAAATTTGTATGTTTGTGGATGTTTTTATTCTTTTACAGCCCGAGGACGTGCTGTGGTTTACCAGGGGGGAATGTAGCACCCTGAGGATTCGGCTGCTACAGGGGTATTACACCTCAACCCAGAGGTGTGGTATTCCACTCCCGGGTAAGGATGGAGTGTGGAACTGAGCTAGTAGGCTGCATGCACTACATACATCCCATTTCCGGGGGACAGAACTACGGTACTCCCACTAAGTATAAGTGCAGGTACGACAGCGTCTGTCCCTGGCTGGAGTGGGAGGGGGGTGGAACATCCCAGTAGTGTAGGGGCAGATAGGGGGAGTAGTCTGGGTAAAGCTAGGAGCCCATTGGGTGCTGGTCACCTGGGCTCACACCTAGAGGGAGTATATAAGGTGGGCACCATCTTAGAATAGGGTCTTTAGTCAGAGAGCCTGAGGAGAAGCAGAGCAGAGGAGCTCAGCCAGGAGGGCTGACAGGGAGCTGTGGCTCCGGCTGGGCCCAGCTCCAGAACAGAGCCTGCTGAGAGAGAGAGAGAGAGAGGAGTAAGAAGGACCCAGACAGGAAACAAGAAGAGAACCCCAAGATCCCAGAATAAGGACAGAAGGGTGAAGGGTTGGTGGACAAGGGTACCGGATCCCAAGCTGGCAGAGACCAAAACAAACCTTAGCCAGGAACCGGAGGTCGTGGTCAGGATCTGCCACGACCCTCACCAAATCCACTAGAAAGGCACACCAAGCATAGGGTCAGGGAGCCCAGAGGAGGCTTGACCACCAAGAGACCCGAGGGAGCCGGCCAAAAGTGGATCCCTGGTGGGAACGGCCAGAGGAAGGGAGAGTCAGAAAGGAGCTCAGGACCACGCTCCGGAATTGCCTGGGGGTTGGCCGAGTCCAGGACCTGGTGGACGCAGCGCGGCTCGGGTGGTCACTCAAGGCCAGGGTGACTAAAAGGACACCAGTAAGTAAAAACCCTGAACTGCATCTCCTGACTCTGCCTCTCCTTCCTGCATCATCACAACCCCCATCATCCACACCTGCTGCCCTGAGGCCATACCCCTCCCGTTGGGGGTTATACCATCACTGTTGCACATATACCACCAGCCTCAGCGGACTGCTCTGCAGCGGCGGCTTCAAAGCCGCACTCAACGGGTGGCGTAGTCGACACTTAAACAACATCTACTGCCATAGACTGCCACTTAGTCTGACTCCCTGGGCACGGACCGGGTCACCGCCACGAGACTACAACCCTCAACAGATCCGGCTCCGGGTAAGCTCCTGCATGCGCAACGCTGTGCGACACAGGCCCAGGGGTGCGTCAGGATCATACTGTGTTAGGGTCACCATACTTTGCCTTGGGAGTTGAAGTGGAGTACAATAGGGTCATTATACTGTGCATGTGGAGGAATGCACCATAGGGGGCATACTGTGTTTTGGGGGCACTTTTATTGGCATCATACTTTATGGGGGCAATGAAAAAGTAATTTTCCTCCTGCTGAAGTCCTAGATTCCTAAGTAAAGACTGGAAAGTTGTGAGATCTGCTCTTCTGTGACACAAATATTTTTTTTTTGGGGGGGGGGGCCAAGTATAGCTTCTTCTATGGGGGCCCCATGATTTCTATGTATGCCCCTGGTATTAAGCCATTCCCACTTTACTTATCTTTGTAGTTGTAATAAAAACTTGTGACTGGGCATCTGAAAGCAGATAAGCCTGGGACACAGACAGGAATTAGTTGTGTGCTCTTGTCTCTGATCGATCGACTCCCTGATTTGATCAAAACTGGCAAACGTATGAAACCTTTTGAGTTTCCCCTAAAACTTTCCATACAGGTTTCCAGTTCACATCAATATTTATGTCAAATCTACAAGGGCACAGAAAATTCAGGTACATTCATTGCCATCTTAGTACATGAGAATTCCCAGACTTTATTATGAATTTGGGCACGCTATTGTTCTGCTGTTGGTATTTTCCTCTGACATAGAAACATAACCTTATAGGACTGTAAGTATATTTACTTTAAACATGGCAATAGACAATGCCAAGTGCTGAGACTGCATGGTTGTCCAGAATTTTCACTTAATACAATCTTGGTGGGTATTAATTGGGAGAGGAGAAAAATAAGTCAGCCATGTTATATTTCCTTCCCAGCTGTTCTTCTAGAATGGTACAATAAGTATGGCATATAAGATCTTTGAACATTGTGAGTCAGAATACTAAGCTTACAGGCTCCTATAGTAATTGTCAGAAGAGATCTCAAGTTATTTATGAAGTCTTCTTAGGGCCAGCCTTTGTCTAAATCAACGACACACGACTAGTAGCAATACGTCAGCAACCATGATATATCCATCTCCGGCAGAATAGGACTTTGGATTAGATGGTGTTGTCAGAGAATGGTAAAAACAGACAATATTCACAAGGAACACACTATACCATACAGCTAGTCTTATCAATAAGCTGTATATTCCTAAATCTCTATAGCATGAAATGTTTCCCAAGTTCTTGGAGTTTGTGTTCAGAGAAGCATGTGTTATTTGTGAGCTTTGCATAATTGAATTCCTATCACATCCAGTATTGTTGCCAACGTCACTAGTGCTAATTTAAATCACTGCGAGTTTATTTCTTCACTTACACTGTAATCAGTCTGTGAATATTTCTCCTTTAGTTTTACAGATTCACAAGACACGAGTCACTGTACTTTAATTTAAAAAAAAAAAAAACACCTTCATTTGGCATTTAAAGCTTGGGACAAGAAATTTTGAAAATGATCTTCCATTTTTAGAATGATAATTTTTATAAATCTGATGTTTAATGTTTATGGGATTGTATCATCATAGGAGATAATGGTTACATACTCTAAACAGCCATAACATGTTGATATACCAGGGCAGCATAGTCTGATCACAAACAGATGCACTGTAAACCTGGAGACCACTTGAGCCACGTTCACACATTCAGTAATGGGTCAGTATTTATAAGCCAAAATAAGAAGTGGGTGAAAAATAGAGAAGTGTGGCACATGTTTCACTCCTGATTTTGGCTCACAAATACTGATGTAAAATACTGACCAAATTCTTAACGTGTGAACATGGCCTAAATGTAGCAATATAATAAAACAGCGACATTTTATT
Source organism: Phyllobates terribilis (assembly GCF_046119375.1). NCBI lineage: Eukaryota > Metazoa > Chordata > Amphibia > Anura > Dendrobatidae > Phyllobates > Phyllobates terribilis. The sequence goes on from NW_027362771.1 coordinate 253,188,006, forward strand.
CAGCATACTGTATATTGATATAATATAATGTTATGAAATAACAGCATGGTGGCTCAGTGGTTAGCACTGTTGTTTTTCAGCGCATTCAAATCCCACCAAGGACAACATCTCCAAGGAGTTTGTATGTTCTCCCCGTGTTTGCGTGGGTTTCCTCCGGGTTCTCTGGTTTCCTCCCACACTCCAAAGACATACTGATAGGGAATCTAGATTGTGAGCCCCAATGGGGACAGTTATGGCAATATATGTAAAGCGCTGAGGAATATAATGGTGCTATATAAGCAAGTAAAATAAATAATAATAAACCTGGCTAAAACTGTGTCAAGTAAACATAAACACTAATCAATTACCTATACAGTAGCAATATGTTTAGCTTCCAGATTAAATCAATATGGGATTTTACAATATACGGGACCTCCTAAATTAGAAGTATGACATTATGGGTGAAAAGTGTTTTTTAAAGCAGTATTAACATTGATTAGGCATCATATGCAGAGGAAAATTGGAAAAAAACTGTAATACCGATACAATATAGGTGCTGATATGAAAAGCATATACATATCAGTAAAGAATATTTGCAATTAAAGTAAAAGATCAAATGAGGGGGAGGGGATGTCAGGTATGTAATTTTAGAGCTGTATCTGGTTGTCATGGTGACGTAGCTGCGGCTCATTCAGCACCTCGCACGGTCCCTGCTGGCAGTCAGTTCAGTGACACAGAAGAATGAAGACTGTGCAGTCACTCAGAGCATCCCCATGTGTTAGCTGTGAATGCGGGACCTGCTTTATGTCAGAGTTTCGTAATCCATTTTGAATTTAACCCCTTAAGGATTCGCCTATTTAGATCCTTAAGGAACTGGCAAATGTTTCTATTTTTTTATTCAACATTCCCATTCCAAGAGCTATCATTTAATTTTTCCATCAATGTACCTGTATGAAGTATTGCTTTCTGCATGACAAGCTGTATTTTTCAATGCCCCCATTTTTGAGGTACAATAGTTGATTGATTTTTATCATTTTTTGGGGTAGTGCAAAGAAAACCCCAGCAATTGTGAGAAGTTTTTTTTAATTCAGTTTTTCTAAGATTCACAATGTCGTATAAATGACGTGTTCACTTTGTCCTATGAGCATGATTATGGTGAAACAAAATTTCTGAATTCTTTTGTTTTACAAAACCTAACATAGAAACAAAATTAACATATACCCTGGTGTAAGTAAGAAATAGGGTACTTAGTAAACACTGTTTTTATAACAAAAAAAGCGTAAAAGCAGTCCCACCAGCGCAAGGCCCACTGGGGCCCTACTATGGACACCTAGCCATGGGAAGCTATATAAACGTAATGCTCTGCTCAAAAAAATGGAGGCCTCGGCCTTGCCTGCACTGAGTGCAAGAACCTAAACCAAAACTGAAAAAAATGACCTGGATAAGTTGGTATGCATACACTGTGTAGGAGGTGGCCATAATAGAGTATGGAGGACAATGGTGGGTGCATTATATTGTATGGAGGACCATGGGGGGTACATTATATTCTATGGAGGACCATGGGAAGTGCATTATATTCTATGGATGATAATGGAATATGGTATTTACTGTTATTCTACAGGGGAGGAGTCCTGTGAAGATCGCTTGCATTTTCCCAGTGCATTCTGGGATAAGTGATGAGTCCCCGCGAACTCAAGGACACCGGATTTTGGCCGTTGCAGCAGAAAGGAAGACATCAGAAAACCACGTGAATTTTGCCATGATCTTCACCTTTTTTTCCACCATTTTACATCATATAAAGATTAAGAACATGGCAGAGGCCAGTAGCCATTTGGTGAGCTGCATTGCATGCTACATGTTAACAGACTTACCAGTGGAAAAGCCAAACTTCATTTGCCAGAAATGCAAGGTTGTGTCCCCGTTGGAGGAAAAGTTGCAAAGTCTAGAAAAGAGAATAGCTATGCTGAAAATTATTAAGTAAGGTGAGGAATTTTTAGACACAGTAGAAGTATCTCTTCATAATACAGAAAGAGAAGAAATTTGTAGTGTACCTGAAGGAACAGAGGAATGGAAGCATGTGACCCAGAGAAGCCGGAGGATCGGGAGACAGTCAGCATCCATACTACTCAGGAACCAGTACCAGGCTCTCACGCAGGAGAAAGATGATTAAATACATCAAGATAAGATTTTACCCACAAAGAGCAACCTTATAAGCACTCAGAGTTCTCTTGGATGGAGAAAGAAAAGTGGTGGTCATGGGAGATTCCCTGTTGAGAGGAACAGAGGCTGCTACCTGCAGACCAGATATAACCTCAAGAGAAATGTGCTGTCTTCCAGGTACAAAAATCAAAGATGTGTCTGACAGGATATGAGGAAGACTCTTCAAACCTACGGATGACTACCCATTCCTGCTAATACATGTCGGGACAAATAACATCGCAAAAAATGACCTGGAAACCATCTGCACTGACTTTGAAGACTTAGGTAAAAAAGTGAAAGAACTAGGAGCGCAGGTGATTTTCTCATCCATCCTCCCAGTGGATGGCCAAGGAACAAGGAGGTGGAACAAGATTCTACAGGTAAACAACTGGCTTCGTCGATGGTGCTGTCAGTAAGGATTTGGATTTCTGGATCACTGAGTGAATTACCTATACGATGGACTACTTGCTAGAGATAACCTGCACCTTACCAAGTCTGGAAAACACATATTTGGAAGTCGCCTTGTTACTCTCATCAGGAGAGCTTTAAACTAGAACATTGTGGGAAGGGAAGCAAAAGGACAGGGAAAGCCATACAGCGAACAAATACTATTGAGAGCTCTGCTATTAGAAGTGGAAAGGAAGAACAAAGACAAAAAAATCTGAATAATAAAAATATTTGGGAAAGAAAAACCGATCACAAACTAAAATGTTTCAACATAAATGCACAGAGCATGAGCAACAAACAAGGAGAACTGGAGCAACTAATGCAGGAAAAGAAATATGATATCATTGGCATCACTGAAACTTGGTGGGACGGTACACATGATTGGAATACAAGGCTAGAAGGATACAACTTCTTTGCAAGAAACAGACTTAAAGGGGTTATTCACTACTTTCACATTGATGCCCTATCCGTAGGTACCCCGCCGATCAGCTGTTATAGATGGCGGCTGTGACCACCGGCCAGAAGTCCTTGCCTGCGGTGCTTGGCCATCAAGTTGTAGTGGCCGGCGCATGTTGCTGCACATCTGCCTCCCATTCAATTGTCACCGCCACCAATGACAGCTGATCGGCAGGGGTGCCGCGTGCCCTACGGATAGGGCATCAATGTGAAAGTAATGGACAACTTCTTTAATAAACAGGGAGGAGGTGTTGCATTGCATGTTAGAAAAGCGTATATCTGCACAGAGATTGAAGCTTCAGAGACTGGGAGTTCTGTGTAAACTGTTAGGGTAAGAATACAAGGAGAGAACAACGGAAATGAATCCATTGTAGGCTTTTACCATAAGCCACCTTGGCAAGCTGAAAATATGGATGATTTCTTTATCAAAATATCAAAATAATATGACGTAGTGATCAGGGGACATTTCAAATATCCAGACATTTGTTGGGAATCTCTCAGGCAAAAGTAACAGTTCCAGCAAATTTTTATCCTCTCTTGCTGACAACTTTATCTTCCAAAAGGTAGAAGAGCGAACAAGGGGATCTGCTACCTTTTGATCTAATCCTCATAAACAGGGAGGAAATGGTTGAGGAGGTAACGGTGGCTGGAACCCTATGAGGCAGCGATCATGCTATCATAGAATTTTGGATAACCAGAGGAGGAAGACCTGTGAAGAGTCAGACTTCAAGGTTGGATTTCAGAAAGGCAGATTTTAAGGGACTCAGGAAGAAGATAGGAGGAATCCAATGGCTAGATGTCCTTAAGGACAGAAATGTCTAGGAAGGATGGATGGACTTAAACACATGCTAAAAAGAAAGTAGAAAGAAATGTTTAACAAATGGAAAGAGGGTTGCATAGCTAAAGAAGAAAGTAGAAAGAAATGTTTGACAAATGGAAAGAGGGAGGCATATCTAAAGAAGAATATAATGCTGTCTGCAGGGCACACATCAGATTAGCTAAAGCTGATAATGAATTAAGGCTTGCAAGAGATGTCAAAAGCAATAAGAGAGGATTTTGGGGTATTATTATAATTTATTATTATAGTGTAATTAATTTATTCCATGGCACTTTACATGTGAAAAAGAGCAGTATACATGGCAAAAACAATTACAATAATCTTGAACAATACAAGTCAGCGACTGGAACAGGAGGAGAGAGGACCCTTCCTATGAGGGCTCATAATCTACAAGGGATGGGTGAGGATACAGTAGGTGAGGGTAGAGCTGGTCATGCAGTGGTATGGTGGAGCGAGGGTTACTGCAGGTTGTAGGCTTGTCGTAAGAGGTAGGTCTTCAGGTTCCTTTTGAAGGCTTCCACGGTAGGCGAGAGTCTGATATGTTGGGGTAGAGAGTTCCAGAGTAGGGGGGATGCATGTGTGGCACCCTGAGGACTCGGCTGCTACAGGGGTATTGCACCTCGACCCAGAGGTGTGGTATTCCACTCCCGGGTAAGGATGGAGTGTGGAACTGAGCTTAGTAGGCTGCATGCACTACATACATCCCATTTCCGGGGGACAGAACAACGGTACTCCCACCAGTATATGTGCAGGTACGACAGCGTCTGTCCCTGGCTGGAGTGGGAGGGGGGTGGAACATCCCAGTAGTGTAGGGGCAGATAGGGGGAGTAGCCTGGGTAAAGCTAGGAGCTCATTGGGTGCTGGTCACCTGGGCTCACACATAGAGGGAGTATATATGGTGGGCACCATCTTAGGAACAGGGTCAGAGAGCCTGAGGAGAAGCAGAGCAGAGGAGCTCAGCCAGGAGGGCTGACAGGGAGCTGTGGCTCCGGCTGGGCCCAGCTCCAGAGCAAGGCCTGCAGAGAGAGAGAGGAGTAAGAAGGACCCAGAGAGAAAGACAGAGGGAACCCCAAGAACCCAGAAACAGACCAGAAAGGGTGAAGGGTTGGCGGACACGGGTACCGGAACCCGAACTGGTGGAGGCCACTAATCCTCAGCCAGAAACCGGAGGTCGTGGTCAAGATTTGCCACGACCCTCACCAAATCCACCAGAAAGGCACACCAAGCATAGGGTCAGGGAACCCAGAGGAGGTTTGACCACCAAGAGACCCGAGGGAGCCGGCCAAAGGTGGATCCCTGGTGGGAACGGCCAGGAGGAAGAGAGAGAGACAGGGAAGCTCAGGACCACGCTCCGGACTGCCTGGGGGTTAGCCGAGTCCCACACCTGGTGGACGCAGCACGGCTCGGGTGGTCACTCAAGGCCAGAGTGACTAAAGCAACATCAGTGAGTAAAAACCCCGAAACTGCATCTCACGTCTCTGACTCTCCTTTCTACACAATCACTACCCCCATCATCCGCACCAACTTCCCTGAGGCCATACCCCTCCCGTTGGGGGTTATAACATCATCGCTGCACTCATACCACCGGCCTCAGCGGACTGTTCTGCAGCGGCGGCTGCAAAGCCGCACTCAACGGGTGGCGTAGTCGACACAGAAACAACATCTACCAAGACTGCCACACACTTAGTTTGACACCCTGGGCACGGACCGGGTCACCGCCACAAGGACTACTACCCCTATCCAGATCCGGCTCCGGGTATCCCTTGAACATGGCCCAGGGGGCGCGTCAACTTTGGCGTAGTCGGCAGGATCTCGTGCCCGCAACCACCGGGTACTGCGTGCCTGAAGAAAAGTTCATATTTACCGTAAAAAGAAGTCTCCCGCCAATTCCGGAGGGTCCCCGCCATCGGACGCCATCTCGGAACATTTCCCGCCGTTTGCCCGCCATCTGCAGTCTTTTCCCGCCATCCACAGAGTTTCCCGCCATTGGGAAGCGGTTCCCGCCATCTGAGAAGATTTCCCGCCCTGGCAGAGCGGACGCCATTATGGGCGTGCCAGAGGGTGGCAAGAGGCCACCTCCCATTGTGGGCCAGGACCAAGAATGGCGCCAAAAACGAAGACCGCCCCCACCAGCAGAGACTGCAATGATTGAGATGTCCGTCAGCGTGGGGGGACTGCCCCTGGAACTGACAATCACCAAGTTACCCCAGGACCGCCCTCAGTATGGGCGTATACAGAACAAAACAGAGAAGATGGGTGCAGCCTGGAGGAGTCTGGAGAGGAGTCTGGGGAGGTCGCACCCGGAGATGGAGGGAGAGTCAGGCAGCACCAACCCTGTGGTCAGGAGCCTGTTGCAAGCCACCACCCCACAAGACCTGGTGGAGATCCTGGCACAGCTCCCCCGAGACCGGGAGCGTGCACAGACTGCGCTAGAGGGCCTCGCACGGAGGATGGCCCAGGTGCAGCGAGAAACGCTGACTGAATGGAGTCGGGAGATGGCCCAGCAGGCTGGAACCCGCCAGCGGAGCACGCCACCCGAGACGAGGAGTCTGACTGCCTCTGAGGATGGTGCAGGAGGAATGAAGGCCGGAGACGACGCCGTGGAAGGAGCTGAAGAGACGGAGGCAGGTAAAGGGGACGTCACTACCCCGGGCCGAGAAGCCGTGAGCCTGCCCCAGCTCCCCGTCGCAGAGCCCGAAATTTCCCCTGCCGTGCCCGTCGTTGCACCGTCACCGCTCCCGACTAGGCCTCAAACAGAAGCCGCGGCCACGCCCCCTGTGACGTCACGCGCCTCAACCCTGAGCGCGGCGAAGCAGGAGACGCCACCGGCCTGGTCGCAAGGCCGAGTGCCCCCGGGCGCCGCAGTACCAACAGCGCCCTCTACCTCCACTGAGCCACCGGCCTGGTCGCAAGGTCAAGTAACCCCGGGCGCCGCCGTCTTCACGGTGCCCTTTACGTTCAGGGTGCCCCAAGCCTGGTCGCAAGGCCTGGTAAACCTGGGCGCCGCTACCACCACCGCGCCCTCAACTTCCACTGTGCCGCACCTGGGTGAGGACTTGTTTGCCCAGCACACTTGCCCGGATGGGCAGCCCTTTGTGTGGCCACCGGAGTACCACCATCCCCGACTCCGGAAAGAAAGACCCCTGTGCGAACCCCTGATCCCGGCTCCGGCGCCCGCCAAGATCACCCCACTCTCGTTGGAGGAAGCGCAGTTTGCGTGGGACCCCACTGGAGCAGACCTCATCGGGTTCACTCAAGAGACCCGGGCGGCCGCAGCCCAGCGAGCAGAGTGCTGCCGGCAGCAATTAGAGGTTTTCGACCGGGAACGACGAGAGAGGCGGGTCCGCGAGGAGCGGCTGCAAGTGAGGAGTGCAGAACAGAAGAGCCGGACCCAACGGAACCCCCGTGCAGCCCACGGTCCCCGTGCCACCGGGACTGTAATTAAATTCCAACTGCAGCATGGTTGGGGCTTCATCCGGGATCACCGCACCCCCGGCGACGTCTTCGTGACCCGCAGGGATGTCGAGTCCCACCTGCCGGAGGGACACAGAGGTCGTGACCTATACCTGGGTGATGAGGTCACCTTTACCCGGCACCAATGTGCCAAAGGACCCTATGCCCTTCATGTACACCGGTTGACGGAGGAAGAGCTGAGGTGTCAGGAGGAGCAAGAGGACCCGGACGGGTCTGAAGAATACAGGGAGGAAGCATCAGGAGGACGCCGTTATTAGAGTACGGTAAAAAAAAAAAAGAACTGTACATAGTTACCCGTCAGGGTACAGGAACTGTTACCATTATAGTCCCCGTTGGGACCAGCAAATTAAACTGTTACCCGTGTGTCCCCTATCCCTTAACAGGCTGAGGACTGTGAACAGCCATTCCTTTTCCCCACTGGCCGAGGACTGAGAGCGGCCACCTCCCCTTGTATATAGTTGCGCTTTCTAAGGCGCCCCCTACCGGTTTTATAAAGAACTGTTTTTGTGACTGTTGCACTTTACCCGGTCACAAGTTGCACCGTGGCCGGAGGAACAAGAATGTTTATAATGAAAAGTTTTATATGAAGAGTTTATTGCTGCTGATAATATATATAGTGTTTTATATGTTTATGATGTTTTGAAAAAGAATTGTATGTTTTTGGATATTTTATTCTTTTACAGCCCGAGGACGTGCTGTGATTTACCAGGGGGGAATGTGGCACCCTGAGGACTCGGCTGCTACAGGGGTATTGCACCTCGACCCAGAGGTGTGGTATTCCACTCCCGGGTAAGGATGGAGTGTGGAACTGAGCTTAGTAGGCTGCATGCACTACATACATCCCATTTCCGGGGGACAGAACAACGGTACTCCCACCAGTATATGTGCAGGTACGACAGCGTCTGTCCCTGGCTGGAGTGGGAGGGGGGTGGAACATCCCAGTAGTGTAGGGGCAGATAGGGGGAGTAGCCTGGGTAAAGCTAGGAGCTCATTGGGTGCTGGTCACCTGGGCTCACACATAGAGGGAGTATAAATGGTGGGCACCATCTTAGGAACAGGGTCAGAGAGCCTGAGGAGAAGCAGAGCAGAGGAGCTCAGCCAGGAGGGCTGACAGGGAGCTGTGGCTCCGGCTGGGCCCAGCTCCAGAGCAAGGCCTGCAGAGAGAGAGAGAGAGAGGAGTAAGAAGGACCCAGAGAGAAAGACAGAGGGAACCCAAGAACCCAGAAACAGACCAGAAAGGGTGAAGGGTTGGCGGACACGGGTACCGGAACCCGAACTGGTGGAGGCCACTAATCCTCAGCCAGAAACCGGAGGTCGTGGTCAAGATTTGCCACGACCCTCACCAAATCCACCAGAAAGGCACACCAAGCATAGGGTCAGGGAACCCAGAGGAGGTTTGACCACCAAGAGACCCGAGGGAGCCGGCCAAAGGTGGATCCCTGGTGGGAACGGCCAGGAGGAAGAGAGAGAGACAGGGAAGCTCAGGACCACGCTCCGGACTGCCTGGGGGTTAGCCGAGTCCCACACCTGGTGGACGCAGCACGGCTCGGGTGGTCACTCAAGGCCAGAGTGACTAAAGCAAAATCAGTGAGTAAAAACCCCGAAACTGCATCTAACGTCTCTGACTCTCCTTTCTACACAATCACTACCCCCATCATCCGCACCAACTGCCCTGAGGCCATACCCCTCCCGTTGGGGGTTATAACATCATCGCTGCACTCATACCACCGGCCTCAGCGGACTGTTCTGCAGCGGCGGCTGCAAAGCCGCACTCAACGGGTGGCGTAGTCGACACAGAAACAACATCTACCAAGACTGCCACACACTTAGTTTGACACCCTGGGCACGGACCGGGTCACCGCCACAAGGACTACTACCCCTATCCAGATCCGGCTCCGGGTATCCCTTGAACATGGCCCAGGGGGCGCGTCACATGGGAGAAATCTTATCTGCGATTGTGGGAAGAGAAGATAAGAGGAGAGTAGAGAAGGAGATCTTGTGAGGATCGGAGGTGGCATGCAGGTAAGTACCAGGAGACTAGGTCACAGATGTATGGAGGAGACAGGTTGTGGATGGCTTTGTATGCCAAGGTTAGGGTTTTGAACTGGAGTCTCTGGGCGATGGGGAGCCAGTGAAGGGATTGACAGAGGGGAGAGGTCGGGGAATAGCGGGGGGACAGGTGGATTAGTCGAGCAGCAGAGTTTAGGATAGATTGGAGGAGTGCGAGAGTGTTAGAGGGGAGGCCACAGAGCAAGAGGTTGCAGTAGTCGAGGTGGGAGATGAGGAGGGCGTGCATTATTGTTTTTGCAGATTCTTGATTGAGGAATGTGCGGATCAGGGAAATATTTTTGAGTTGGAGTCGGCAGGAAGTGGAAAGAGCTTAGATATGTGGTTTGAAGTGATCAGAGTCCACGGTTACCCTGAGGCAGAGGGACTGGAGAGAGTGGGCAGCTATTGACTTTGATGGATAGGAGTGAGATGGGGGAAAGATGATGAATTCTGTTTTGTCCATGTTAAGTTTTAGAAATCTAGCAGTGAAAAAGGATGAAATAGCGGACAGACATTGTGGGATTCTGGTTAGTAAGGAGGTGATATCAGGTCCAGAGGGGTAGATCTGTTTGTCATCAGCATAGAGGTGATACTGAAAGTCATGAGACTCTATGAGCTGTCCCAGGCCGAAGGTGTAAATGGGGAAGAGCAGGGCTCCAAGATCTGAACGAGAGGAGGAGGTGGTGTGAGAATGAGAGACGCTGAATGTCCGGTCTATAGGGCCAAATCTGTGATGCCAAGAGATGAGAGTCTGTATTAAGAGGGAATGGTCCATGGTGTCGAAGGCAAATGACAGGTCCAGGAGGAGGAGGACAGAGTAGTGTCGCTTGGATTTGACAGTTAGTAGGTCATTGGTGACTTTAGTCAGGGCAGTTTCAGTGGAGTGATGCAGTCGGAAGCCAGATTGTAAGCGGTCAAAGAGGGAGAAGGAGATGTGGGAGGACAGTTCAAAGTAGACGTGTTGTTCCAGAAGTTTTGAGGCATAGGGGAAATGTGATATGAGATGATAGCTGGACACAGAGGATAGGTCAAGGAAGGGCTTTTTGAGGATGGGTGTGATTGAGGCATGTTTGAAACATGAGTGGAAGACACCAGTTGTTAGTGACAGGTTGAAGAGGTGGGTTAGGGTTGGGGTGAAGACTGTGGTAAGGTTAGGGATGAGATGGGACAGGATTGGGTCGAGTTCACAGGTGGTGAGGTGTGATTTGGAGAGTAAAGAGAAAACTTGAACTTGTGTAATGGTGGAAAATCTGATTTTGGAGGAGGAGGGATGAGTAGATATAAGGCGGGACTGTGGGGATTTTAGGCAAAAGCTTTGTCTGATTGTGTCAATCTTCTGCTTGAAGAATGAGGCAAAGTCTTCGGTTGAGATGAGAGGAGAGGGAGGAGGCGCCTGGTAACGGAGGAGAGAATTGAAGGTGTTGAATAGCTGTTTAGGGTTGAGACAGAGGATATGAGAGATGAGAAGTAGGTTTGTTTTGCTGCAGTAAGTGTGGACTTGAAAATAGTGAGGGACTGTTTGAATGCAATGAAGTGCTTGTTGGAGTGAGACCTTTTCCATCTCCGCTCAGCAACCCTGGAAGCCCATCTCAGTTCTTCAGTCAGGTTGGTGTGCCAGGGTTTCTTATTGATTGTGTGAGCCTTGGTATGTGTGAAAGGGGCCACTGAATCGAGAGCTGCAGCTGTTGTCAAGAGTATGTCAAAATTAAAAGAAAAATCAAAGATGCTATAGGATTTTTACAGGATGAAAATGGTAAAGTGGTAAAAAATGATGCTGAGAAGATCAAACTTTTAAATTCCTATTTTGCATCTGTTTTCTCTCAGAAAGTAAATGTAATATCAACTGATCTTCACTGTACTATTGAAGGAATAGAAGAATCCACACTATGTATAAATAGAGAGATAATGAGGGAATACTTAGCTAACATAAATGAATTCTCCAGGTCCAGTTGAATTATATCATAGGGTACTGAAGGAAATAGCAGAGGAAATTATTGAACCACTTTCCATAATCTTTGAAAATTGAGAACAGGAAAAGTCCCAGAAGACTGGAAAAGAGCAAATGCTGTCCCTATCTTCAAAAAGGGGAAGAAGGTGGACTCAGGGAACTATAGACGTGTGAGTCTTACTTCTATACCAGGAAAGATAATTGAACAAATTATTAAACAACTTGTATGCAAGTACCTTTTAGGAGAATGGAGTGATTAACCAGAGCCAGCATGGGTTTGTAACTAATAAGTTATGTCAGACTAACTTAATTTCCTTCTATGACAAAATCACTGACTGGGTGAAGTAGGGAAACGCAGTAGATATAGTATATCTTTACTTCAGCAAATCATTTGGCAAAGTATCTCATACCATCCTTATTGAAAAAATGACCAACTATGGAATGGACAAGGCAACTATTGGGTGGATTCATAACTGGCTTCGTGATCGGACCCAAAGAGTGATCATAAATGGTTGCACATCCAGTTGGAAGAATGTCTCAAGTGGGGTACCACAAGGCTCTGTCCTGGGCCCTGTGTTGTTCAACATCTTTATCAATAATTTAGATGAATGAATTGAGGGAAACCGATTAAATTTGCTGGTGACACAAAGCTAGGAGGGATAGCTAATACTAGAAAAGAGAGAGAGAGGATTCAAAAAGATTTAAACAAACGAACTGTGGGCAGCAGCTAAAATGTTTTTTAACATGGAGAAATGCCTACATTTGAGCAAGAAAAATGAAAAAAAACATATACAGAATGGGAGGAATAGGGCTAAGCAACAGCACATGTGAAAAAGACTTGGGTATGCTAATAGATCACAGAATGAATATGAGTCAACAGTGTGATGTAGCTGCAAAAAAAGGAAAACACAATTCTGGGTTGCATTAACAGAACCATACAGTCTAGATCACGTAAAGTAATTATCCCTCTCTATTCCTCTTTGGTCAGACCTCATCTGGAATACTGTGTCCAGTTCTGGACACTACATTTTAAAAAAGACAGGAAGAAACTGGAGCAAGTTCAAAGAAGAGCAACCAGAATGGTGACCAGTCTGCAAACAATGTCCTATGAGGAATGGTTAGAGGATTTGGGAATGTTTAGCTTTCAAAAGAGAAGGCTGGGAGGAGAGTTAATAGCTGTCTACAAATGTCTCAAGGGCTGTCACACTGTGGGGGGATCAGCTTTATTCTCATTTGCACAAAGAAATACTAGAAGCAATGGGATGAAACTGAATGGTAGAAGATACAGATTAGATATTAGAAAAAAAAACTTTTTGACAGTGAAGGTGATTATCACTGATTAACGAATGGAACAGGCTTCCACGAGAGGTGGTGAGGTCTACTTCAATGGAAGTCTCCAAACAAAGGCTGGACAGACATCTGTCTGAGATGATTTAGTGAATCCTGCATTGAGCAGAGGGTTGAACCAGATGACCCTGGAGGTCCCTTCCAACTCTACCTTTCTATGTTTCTATGGGACATGCATTATATTGTATGGAGGACCATGGGGGTCCATTATATTGCATGGAGGACCATGGGGAGTCCATTATATTGTATGGAGGACCATGGGGAGTGCATTATATTCTATAGGGGGTCCATTATATTGTATGGAGGACCATGGGGGGTGCATTATATTGTATGGAGGACCATGGGGGTGCATTATACTGTATGGAGGACTATGAGGAGAACATTATAATCTATGGAGGACCATGGAGAAAGCATTATATTCTATGGAGGACCATGTGGAGAGCATTATATTCTATGGAGGACAATGAAGGGTGCATTATACTGTATGGAAGACCATGGGGGGTGCATTACATTCTATGGAGGACCATGGGTAGTGCTTTATATTGTATGGAGGACCATGGGTAGTGCTTTATATTGTATGGAGGAACATGGGGAGTGCATTATATTCTATGGAGGACCAAGGGGGTGCGTTATATAGTATGGAGGGCCATGTGGAGAGCATTATATTCTATGGAGGACCATAGGAACAGTATTATATTCTATGGAGGACCAAGGGGGTGTGTTATATAGTATGGAGGACCATGTGGAGAGCATTATATTCTATGGAGGACCATGAAGGGTGCATTATATTGTATGGAGGTGCATTTTACTGTATGGAGGACCATGGGGAGAGCATTATACTGTATGAAGGACCACGGAGAGTGCGTTTTGTATTCTATGGAGAACCATGGTGAGAGCATCATATTGTATGGAGGACCATGGTGAGAGCATTATATTCTATGGAGGACCATGGGGAGAGCATTATATTGTGTGGAGGACCATGGGGAGATCATTAAATTTAGTGGAGGACCGTGAGGGGTGCATTACATTGTATAGTAGACCAGGGGGAGAGCATTATATTGTATGGAGGACCATGGGGAATGCATTATATTGCATGGAGAACCATGGGGAATGCATTATATTCTATGGAGGACCATGGGGAGAACATTATATTGTATGGAGGACCATAGGGAGTGCATTATATTTTATATGGAGGACTATGGGGAGAGCATTATCTTCTATGGAGGACCATGGGGAGAGCATTATCTTCTATGGAGGACCATGGGGAGAGCATTGTATTCTATGGAGGACCATGGGAGGTGCATTATATTCTATGGACGACCATGGGGAGAGCATTATATTGTATGGAGAACCATGGTGAGTGCATCATATTGTATGGAGGACCATGGGGAGAGCATTATAATCTATGGAGGACTATGGAGAAAGCATTATATTCTATGGAGGACCTTGGGGAGAGCATTATATTCTATGGAAGACCATGGTTTGTGCATTATATTCTATGGAGGAATATGGGAAGTGCATTATGCTACATGGAGGATTATGGGGGGTTCATTATACTACATAGAGGATTATGGGTGGCACATTATACTATATGGAGGACTAAGTGGGGCCATTATAATATTTGGAGGGCTAGTGGGGGCTATTATACAGTGTGAAGAGGTGTGGGGCCTTTATACTGTATGTAGGCCCATTATACTGCATAGAGGGCTGTGTGGGGGCCACTGTTGGGAGATCATACTATGTTGGGTCACCATGGTTTGCCTTGGGAGTTGAGGTGGGGTACAGTAGGGTCAGTATACTGTGCATGTGGAGGGTAATGTGGAGGAATTCACCATGGGGGTATTATACTGTGTTTTGGGGGGCACTTTCGCTGGCATCATACTTGATGGGGGCAATGAAAGAGGAATCTAGGACTTCAGCAGGAGGAAAATTACTAAATAAAAGCTGCAATGTTATAAGATGTGCTCTTTTGTGTCCACAGTTGGGCACCAGTCCTGCTCGGCCCTTATTTACATTGAGATCATTTTGACACATGGTAAAGTTTTAATACTAAGGGTTAAGACTGTTCCGATTGAGTACACTTTGGTTTTGGTGGGATGGCTTTTACACTTTTTTTTTTTTTTTTTTAAATCAAAAACACTGTTTACTATGTACCCATTATTTACATGCACTATAGCTTTTTACTTACTTAGTGTCGGGTTTATGTTTCTATCTTAGGTTTTAACTGTTTAACGGCCAGTGAGGCCATGCCCCTAGACGTTGCATGTAGACCAACTTATAGTCCAGCTCATTTTTTCGGCTATGTTTTACAATTTTTTTTATGTGTCGCCATATTTTGAAAGCCATATTTTATTTTTTAAAATTTTCTTCACTGAAGCTTGTTTTTGTGCAATGAGCTGACATTTTCACTGGTACCATTTGGGGTTATATACAAATTTT
Source organism: Phyllobates terribilis (assembly GCF_046119375.1). NCBI lineage: Eukaryota > Metazoa > Chordata > Amphibia > Anura > Dendrobatidae > Phyllobates > Phyllobates terribilis. The sequence continues at coordinate 253,203,182 of NW_027362771.1, forward strand.
TGCTCAATTTTAAATTGGCTCGTTGTGAGGCAATCTGAACAAAAAACATCAATTCTGCATTGTTTGTTATTTTTTAGCTTAATCATTAGATAACTGAGATCATTATGAATTCCGCAATACCACTTCTGTGTAATTTTTTTTCTTTTGTATGTAATTGCAATTTAATGAAGAACTTTTTTTTTTTTTTAATGTTCTAAACTTTTTTTTCGTTAATGCTGTACCTGTGGCACATCCTATTAGCCTTTCTCTGGCAGTTAAGTACAGGTGTAGTAAGATGGAGAAGTTGGCCTAGGCTGTGATGACAACATATCGGTGTCCGTAGTACAGTCATGTGACTTGACTTGGCTATAGTAAGTTACATAATTTTAAAAGGAAGGTATTAAATATTCTTCCATTTCCCAAAATATTGGAAAATATCTCAATGAGTGAATAATATCAACCTATATTTAGAGTACATATTGTTTTATTACTCATCTTTGGTTCTTTTAATTTTTATGACTTGTGAAATCAGTAAATATAAATTGTTAACCATGGAAGCAATATATGTATAAATGTACTGAATAACCATTAACCTGTATACAAACTGCTCCTAATATGTGATTGACTTGTAAAAATCCTAACAAGAATGTTTTTTTTTTTATGTAAACGCAGTTAAATAGCTGGAGTACTGGCCTAGCAAAAGGGCCCTAGCACATGGCGGAAAATGTTTGAATTACTAACAGAAAACTGGCATAAACAATATGCACAATTTGGGGCACCCCAGGTGCAAAACAACACGCAACTTTTTCATATTTTGCTTCTGCCCTGACAGTTTTTTTTAAAGTGAGATGGGGCTTCGCAGGAAGAGCATGGCCACAATGGCCAGACAAACTTTCCATAATTATGCTTGAAATACTTGATAAACTCTTGCACCAAGCATGCCTCTTAATAAATTGGGTTCATCTTACTCCAGCAGACTCTTCATTAATCAAACCAATTTTAATCTTAATGATCAGACCCAATTTTTTAAATCTGACCAGTGTCACTTTATGTGGTAATAACTCTGGATTGCTTCAACGTATCCCAGTGATTCTGAGATTATTTTTTCATGACGCATTGTACTGTATGTTAGTAGTAAATTTAGGTCAATATGTTTTGTGTTTATTTGTGAAATAAATGGCCAAATTTTGAAAAATTTGCAATTTTCAAACTTTCAATCTTTATATCCTTAAACCAGCTAGTCATGCTATAAAAATAATTAATAAATAACATTTCCCATATGTCCACTTTAAGTCTGCATCATTTTCAAACATCATTTTATTTTGTTATGATGTTAGAAGGGTTAAAAGTTTAGTAGCAATTTCTGATTTTTTCAAGAAATTTACAAAACCTGGTTCTTTAGGGTCCTATTCAGATGTAAATGCACTGTGTGAGGCTTATATATTGAAAACACCATTTTAAAAATCTCACCCCTCAAATACTTTTAAATTGCTGTCAGGAAAATTTTAACCCTTCAGGTGCTACACAGGAATTAATGCAAAGTTGGAAGAAAAAAAAAATTTTGCCTAAAATGTTGCTTTAGCACCAACTATTTCACAAGGAATAGCACAAGAAAATGGACCCAGAATTTGCTACATTTGTTACCTAGTTTTCATCTAGTAATCACTTTTTCACACAGGGCCCTGTAGGTTTGGATTTCTTTTTCCCTTAATAATAAAGACCTTCATTTAAAAACTGCATTTTGTGTTTACTTGTGTTATTTTTGTCTAATCTTTAAATTTATTTTGTGATCTGAAACATTTACGTGTGAAAAACATGCAAAAGAATAAGAAATCAGAAAGGGCAAACAGTTTTTCACACCACTGTATTTGTGTGGAATAGATTGTGAATGCCATGTCGCATTTGCAGAGCCCCTGACATGCCAAAATAGCAGAATTCCCCCCAGAAGTGACCTGATTTTGGAAACTAGACCCCTCAAGGAATTCATCTAGGAGTGTAGTGAGTATTTTTAATGCACAGGTGCCTCACAGAATTTCATAACATTGCTATGTGGAAATATAACATTTTAGTGGTAAAAGTGTAATTTTTTTATTTGTTGCAAATTTGTCACTTACACAAGGGTTAAAAGGTGAAACTAGATCCCATAATTTATTGCGCAATTTCTCCTGAATGCAGTGATGCCCCACCCATGTGTCATCAGAAACTACTGTTTGGCCACATGTCAGGGCGCTATTTGGCTTTTGTCGCTATAGAATAGTTTGCAGGTGACATTTGCAGATCCCCTAAGATGCGAAAACAGCAGAAAAAAAAAAAAGTGTAGAAATTGTGTGGCACCCCAGGGGTCTGGTTTCCACAGTAATGTAATGTTATGTCTGAGAGCAGGTGGGAGGTCCTTTGGTCAGGGATCCTGTGCATGCCACACCTCCTGCCCAGTCTTGGGAGGGGAAGAACTTCCCCTATATAAACCCGGGGCTGAGGCAGGGTTAGGAGTCAAGGAGAGTAGAGACGAGAAACAGTCATAGGAAGAAACAGCAGAAGCTCAGTGGGAGCAATACTACTACGAGTCAGGGGCTGGCAGCCACAGAGCTCGCCCTGACTGAGAAGCTTTCTTACCGGACCCGGCGTCCGAGGCTGTGGGGACTAACTCTTACCCAGCAGCAGAAGCCGACCGGCAGGGGATTTCAGGTCCTCAGGCCCAGAAACCCGAAGGCAAGGTCACACACGTGGGACCAGCACCGCCATCGTGGAGCGGAAGCCATTAGAAGGCCCCGAGTCACCGGCCATACGGGTGAGCACCACACGGCACACTCAGGGACGTGGGCTACTTATATCCGCTTCTAGCAAGGTAGCCAGAAGAGTACAGTTAGTTTGGGAGGCCTACAACTCCGCCTGGCCAGGGGAGATCCCATCTGCTCAAGGACTGACCAGGCCCCGTTCGCTAGCAAGTACTCCGGGAGGGTCTATCGTTGTTACCAGTAAAGACCCTGAATTACACCGCACCGTCTCTGAGTGGTTCCTGCTACCCCCATCTTCCACGTCGGCTGCCCTGAGGCCATACCCCTCCCGTTGGGGGTTATACTATCACGCTGCACAATTCTACACCGGCCTCAGCGGTCTGCCCTGCAGCGGCAGCTCCATAGCTGCAAATCAACGGGTGGCGTAGTCGACACTCAAATAACACCTATCAAGACTGCCACACACTGAGTTTGACTCCCTGGGCACGGACCGGGTCCCCGCCACTCGGAGACTACAACCCTCATCTGATCCGGTTCCGGGTAAGCCCCCGTGCGCGAGACGCTGCGCGACATAGCAGGCCCAGGGGCGCATCAACTTTGGCGTAGTCGGCAGGATTTCGTGCCCGCAACCACCGGGTACAGCGTGCCTGAAAAGCAAAGACTGTTCAAACTTACCAGTGGTGAGGTTTCCCGCCATCCGGCGCCATCTTCTGCCTTCTTCCCGCCATCCGCAAAGTTTTCCCGCCATTGGACGCCATCTTGAGGACGCCGCGCGGGAAGAAGAGGGGCGTGGACTCCGAAAGCGCGCGAGAACTGAAGCCCCGCCTCACGTCCGGACGTTGCGTAAGGTCCTGGAAGGAGCCCAGCAGACGCCGACGTCACCGGAGCGCGACGGAAGGTCCTCAACCCTGACGATCTACTGCGGAGCCGCGGCCTACGAAACAGGATCATCGCAAGGTAGGCCACGGTCCACTAGGGGGGAGGAAGATGTCGGATGCGGAGGAGAGCTTCACTGCCTCAACCCCCGCCAGCGCCACCGCTGCTGCAGTTATGCCCTTCACCATGCCCTATATCCCGGGAGCAGCCTGGCTACCCCAGTACTCAGGGGAGTCACATACCCTGAATGACTTTAAAGAAAAGCTGGATAGCCTCTTCCAGGTGTACCCCCTCACAGAGGAGCAAAAAGTGAGCATCCTGGTGGCCCAACTAGCCAGGGCAGCCCAAAGGGAGGTAAAGTCCTGGCCACCTGGGAGGAGGACTGTCACAGGGATACTAACCCGGCTGAGGGACACCTTTGATACCCGCACCTCACCCGAGATTAAGCTTAGATTCTATGGGTGCAAGCAGCGAGCACATGAGAGTATAAGGGACTATGCACTAAACCTACAAGAGGCCCTGAGAGCCATTAAGCAGACCGACCCTGACGGCGTGGGAAACGAGGACAGGCTGTTGACCGAACAATTTATAGAGGGACTATATTGCAATGCCCACCGAACCCAGTTGCGGGCAATGGCCTTACAGGATCCTCATCTGGACTTTGCACAGTTCAAGGACAGAGCCATCCGGGTGCTCCGAGAACCGGCACCGGTTGGCGTTGTGACCCACAGGCACCCAGCTATCACTTACCACCAGGAGGCGGCGCCCTTGTCGGCAGGGCCTGTGGGGGCTGATGCGCAGGCTTTGAACAATGACCCGGCTCCAGACCTGCACCATCAGGTCCAAGAGCTAGCTAAAAGCGTTGCTGCGCTAAGCCGAACTGTGCAGTCTTTACAGGTTTCCACCCCAGGGAAGATCCAGCTGGCATCCGGACCGGAGGACATCCCGTGGCGTCGACCAAGGAGGACCCCACCGGCCAGAGGAAGACCCAGTGACCGATACAGCGAAGACGGACGACCCATCTGCCGCCGCTGCAATCAACCCGGACATATGGCAAGGTACTGTTCTTTAAACGGGCACAACCTGGGGTAGAGGGCCAACCCCCAGGAAAAAGATCACCAGGCCCATCGAACTGGCGCGACAGATATGTGGGAGGACGTCCAGTCTTGCCTGTGGTACTGGATGGCATTCCTATGAGTGCCCTACTGGACACCGGGTCACAGGTCACCACCATCCCGTACGTGCTCTTTAAGCAGTACTGGAATGACTCGGATATTACCCGCTACCCTGACGACGACTTGAGTATCATCGCCAGCAATGGCCAGCCCGTGCCACAGATCGGATTTAAAGAGGTGACCATCAAAATCGGTAGAGTCGAACTGGCAGCACAGGGACTGATCATTGTAGATATTGACAAACATGAGAGTCACCCAAAAATAACTCTAGGAACTAATGTAATTGAAAATTGTCTTGCAGAGGTGATTTTCCTTTTACAGCAGGTTGCCAAGAACGCCAGCTCCAGCGAGCAGCGGGTGCTCCAGAAAGAGATCCGGGCACTGATGCGACGGCAACAGGTGGAACTCTCCGGCGGTGAGATTGGTAGCGTAAGAATGTGTGACCCTTTTCCTATTGCCATGCCCCCAAAAAGTGAAATGATGATTTGGTGCCGGGCAGCTATTGGTCTGAGAGGTAGGGATTACCAGGCAATGGTAGAACCAGTTTACTCGGACAGTAGGCCCACCATTTTGACAGCACGGGGGGTGGTTGATGTACGCCATGGGAGGGTGCCCGTTCGCATAATAAATATCGGGGAGAGGGAAGTGTACCTGCCCCGGTATGCCACGCTAGCCAAATTATATACCATTAACCAAAATTCTATACAATCTGTGGAACCCTTGCCTCCATCTCACCCGGAGGAAGGTAACGGCTCTAAGAAAAACATGGAGGACTGGTGTCAGCAACTACATCTGGGTACTGACTCCACTCCCGCACACCAGAAACAAGGAGTCTATCGGGTGGTTCAAGAGTACGAGAGAGTGTTCAGTAAACACCCGTTAGACTTCGGGCGAGTCAAGGGAGTAGAACACCACATCCCCACGGGAGACCATCCTCCTATAAAAGAGAGGTATCGACCCGTACCCCCTGCCCACTACCAACACGCCAAGGGGATGCTTAGAGACATGAAGGAGGCTGGGGTGATCAGGGATAGCTGTAGCCCCTGGGCAGCTCCACTAGTCTTAGTCAGAAAAAAAGACAACACCATGAGGATGTGTGTAGATTACCGGAAAATCAACCGTATCACACACAAGGATGCGTACCCCTTACCAATGATAGAGGAGTCATTGGCTGCTTTAAGATCTGCTAACTTCTTCTCTACCTTGGATCTCACTAGCGGGTACTGGCAGGTTCCTGTAGCAGAGGCGGACCGGGAGAAGACCGCATTCACCACCCCGATGGGACTTAGCGAGTTCACCTGCATGCCGTTCGGACTCTGCAAAGCACCAGGAACCTTCCAACGACTAATGGAGTGTTGTCTGGGCCACAGAAACTTCGAGACGGTCCTGTTGTACCTGGACGATGTCATCGTATATTCCAAGACGTATGAGGACCACCTGAAACACCTGGCGGAAGTGTTCGAAGCTCTGGCGAGTTACGGCCTAAAGGTGAAACCCTCCAAGTGTCACCTCCTGAAACCAAAGGTGCAGTACCTGGGACACGTGGTGAGCGCTGACGGAGTGGCTCCCGACCCTGATAAGATCACCGCAATTAAGGAATGGCCAAGCCCCTCCAGCGTAAAAGAAGTGCGGCAGTTCCTCGGGTTGGTAGGCTACTACCGAAGGTTTATTCCCGGTTTCACCAAAAAGGCAGCACCTATGCAGGACCTCCTGATAGGCCAGTCCCGGAAGGCCAAGAACCAGAAGCCGCCCTTCAAATGGGAGGAGCTGGAAGAAGAGTCCTTCCGCCAGCTGAAGATGGCCCTCACGGGGGACGAAATCCTGGCGTACCCGGATTATAGCCAGCCCTTTATCCTCTACACCGACGCCAGTAACATCGGGCTAGGAGCCGTACTGTCCCAGATCCAGCAGGGGAAGGAACGAGTAATCGCCTACGCCAGCCGAAAGCTGCGACCCACCGAAAGGAACCCCGAGAATTACAGCTCATTTAAGCTAGAGTTCCTGGCCGTAGTATGGGCAGTCACCGAGCGCTTTAAGCATTACCTCGCTTCTTCCCGGTTCACCGTGTACACGGATAACAACCCGTTGACACACCTGGACACGGCAAGACTCGGTGTCCTGGAACAGAGGTGGATGGCCCGTCTGTCCAACTACGAGTTCACAATCAAATACCGGGCCGGACGCTCCAATACCAACGCGGACGCCCTGTCCAGGATGCCCAACCTGCTGGACGAAGGAGAAGATCCGGAGGGACTGGAAGAAGTTGAACTCCCTGCGTTCCACCGTCATGGGACTATCCAGTATTCCCACCGGGTAAGGAGTAAGCAGGCTGCTACGTTGAACCCCTTACCTCACTACAACTGGGCGGAAACGCAAGACAGTGACCCTGCCGTCCGACTGGTGAAGGAGATGCTGACTCGCCCGGAGGCTTGCCTTGAACCAGACGCTCCGGAGGAAGCCAAACAACTATGGGCAGAGAAGAGTCGACTGTTCCTTTACAAGGGGAAGTTGTGCCGCAGAATGGTTAACTCCCGGACGCATGAACTACTCTGGCAAGTAGTGGTGCCACGAAGAGACGCAGCCATGGTGATGGAGGCATACCACGACGGAGCTGGACACTTCGGGTGGAAGAAGCTGGAGTTCCTGCTGCGCGAGCGATTCCACTGGGTAGGCATGAGGGGAACCATTGAGAAGTGGTGCAGAGACTGTGGCCCGTGCAACCTGAGAAGGAAGGACCGTGCCAGCCAGAAGACTCCCCTGCAGTCCATCGTCACCCGGCAACCGTTGGAACTGGTAGCCTTGGATCATGTAAAACTGACCCCAAGCAGAAGTGGCTACGTCTACGCGTTAACCATCGTGGATCATTACTCCCGGTTCTTGTTTGTCGTCCCCGTCAAGGACTTAACGGCTCAAACAGCAGCTAGAGCCTTCCAGCAGCACTTCTGCCGTCCACACGGGTACCCGGACCAAGTGCTGATGGATCAGGGACCTGCCTTTGAAGCGGAGGTCTTCCAAGAATTCTGCACTCTGTATGGCTGCCGGAAGATAAGGACGACACCCTATCATCCGCAAACTAATGGACTTTGTGAGAAAATGAACCAGGTGGTGATAGATCTTCTAAAAACATTGCCCCTGGAAGAACGCAGTCTGTGGCCCGAGAGGTTGCCCGACCTAGTGGACCTATACAACCACATCCCGGTAGGTTCCACTAACTGTACCCCGGCTTACCTGATGAGGGCAAGACCTGGTAAGCTACCTGTTGACCTGGAGATGGGAGTCCTGACACCCGAGGACACTTCACCAGAAGCAGACTGGGACACAGAGAGGCAGCAGCAGTACCGGAGAGTACAGGAGAGCGTGGAGCGAAGTCTCTGTCAGGCTAGGGAAAGACAAGAGAAAACTTACAACCAGTATGCTCCCGCTGTTCCCCTGGTACCCGGAGAGCAGGTCTTGAAGAGGAAGAGACGGCTCCACAAGTTGGACGACCAGTGGGAGAAGGACCCGTACACCGTACTGCCCTCAAGCCATGAGAACCCGAAGGTTTGTACCATCAGTAAAGACGGAGGGGAAACCACAGCCATTGTATCCCGGGACCACCTGAAGAAGTGTCCCGAACAACTGAGGAACCCTGAAGAGGAACAAGAAGACCATCGACCCGTAGAGGAAAGGGAAGATATGGTTAGTACTGTGCTCGGGGACTTCCCTCGGTCTTGGACTCAAGTCAATGGTGCAGTTGTGGTACCCGTACTCACCTTCCTCCAACCAGCATCCCAAGCACCTACGGAGCAACAGGTAGAGCTGGAAGAACAGCCGGTCCAGGAGGCAGAAGACCCCACACCCGCAGACCAGGAGGATCAACCCTCTGCTTGCAGTGAGCCTGCCATATCCCTAGTGAGCCAAAGAGCCGGTAGACAGCTGCCCAGTTTACCCTTGACAGCTCCTACACCCTGTAGTTCAGGGCTAGACAGTCAGCTCCGTAGGTCCACTAGGGCCACTAGAGGCCAGTTACCCGCACGTTGGAGGATTTGAAGTGTATAAATTGTTTTATTTATGTTTACCTGTGTATTGTTGCTTGTGTATAATTTTGTGTTTCTAGTTATTTGTAGGAATCCTTGGTGGATTTACCGGGAATCCTTTGTACATAGTTGGAGCGTAACCCAGGACGGACTAAAGACTGTTAAGGACTCGGGGCAGGACAAACCCCTACCTGGTTACGTCTCCCTGTTTTGGTGAAATGGACACCTTGCTTTTCTTCAAAGACTACACCCGGTTACGGACATGCCGTGACCACCTTTATGTGTTTCTTCTTATTGTACTATTATTGTTGTTATATCTTGTTATGTTTTTCTAAAATATGTTTAGTCCCGGAGTACTAAATTTCACTAGGGGGGAATGTGGCACCCCAGGGGTCTGGTTTCCACAGTAATGTAATGTTATGTCTGAGAGCAGGTGGGAGGTCCTTTGGTCAGGGATCCTGTGCATGCCACACCTCCTGCCCAGTCTTGGGAGGGGAAGAACTTCCCCTATATAAACCCGGGGCTGAGGCAGGGTTAGGAGTCAAGGAGAGTAGAGACGAGAAACAGTCATAGGAAGAAACAGCAGAAGCTCAGTGGGAGCAATACTACTACGAGTCAGGGGCTGGCAGCCGCAGAGCTCGCCCTGACTGAGAAGCTTTCTTACCGGACCCGGCGTCCGAGGCTGTGGGGACTAACTCTTACCCAGCAGCAGAAGCCGACCGGCAGGGGATTTCAGGTCCTCAGGCCCAGAAACCCGAAGGCAAGGTCACACGCGTGGGACCAGCACCGCCATCGTGGAGCGGAAGCCATTAGAAGGCCCTGAGTCACCGGCCATACGGGTGAGCACCACACGGCACACTCAGGGACGTGGGCTACTTATATCCGCTTCTAGCAAGGTAGCCAGAAGAGTACAGTCAGTTTGGGAGGCCTACAACTCCGCCTGGCCAGGGGAGATCCCATCTGCTCAAGGACTGACCAGGCCCGGTTTGCTAGCAAGTACTCCGGGAGGGTCTATCGTTGTTACCAGTAAAGACCCTGAATTACACCGCACCGTCTCTGAGTGGTTCCTGCTACCCCCATCTTCCACGTCGGCTGCCCTGAGGCCATACCCCTCCCGTTGGGGGTTATACTATCACACTGCACAATTCTACACCGGCCTCAGCGGTCTGCCCTGCAGCGGCAGCTCCATAGCTGCAAATCAACGGGTGGCGTAGTCGACACTCAAATAACACCTATCAAGACTGCCACACACTGAGTTTGACTCCCTGGGCACGGACCGGGTCCCCGCCACTCGGAGACTACAACCCTCATCTGATCCGGTTCCGGGTAAGCCCCCGTGCGCGAGACGCTGCACGACATAGCAGGCCCAGGGGCGCGTCAATTGCACCTCTCAATGAATTCATCTATGGCTGCAGTGACTATTTTGTAACATCCACGGCAGTTTTTTTTCTGGAAAATTGCAAATATGTCAGTTTAGTGCCCATACATTTTGCACAATACAGTGTAGTTCCCCCATATATTGTAGTGCCGCATACATTGTGGCCAGCTGGTGCTTCTGGAGACATGTACCTCGTAAATTGTTAATTGGGCTCTCCCCACTACAATAATACCCAACATGTCGCCGCTTAATGCGGTTTAGGCACAATGGGGCTCAAAAGGAAGGGGGCATTTGGATTTGGGAGCACAGATTTCACTAGATTTTATTGGAGGGAGTGGGAGCCATTCCACTTTTCCAGAGTCTTTGTTCTACTACTTCTTGGGAACCCCCTATATTTCAAGTGACAGATGACGGACATTAGAAGGGGGCTGGTTTTGTGCAGGATAACTTGGGGGTTTTATTGATAACATTTTAGGGTACATAATATTTTTCGATTGCTTCCAGAATAAGGCTGGGATTATATTCTTGTGTTCTACGCTTAGCACTTTAGTGGGGGTTTCCATGTAAATCCCACAAAAATGCAATTCAGATGAAACTCCCGATGGAAACACTCACTGTAATGAGGCATATGTAGACACTTATGACTCTGTTTGCCGTCTGTTCCGGTGGCATTCATCTTTTTAGCCGTTCACAGAACGGTGGTCGACCACACTTGTGCTCTAAAAAGATGCCTATAATGATGGAACACCACCAGAACAGAGACCAGACGAAATCCAAAGTTACTACATCTACCTCATAAGCGAGTGGTTCGGGGGTTTAATCGGAATCACATTTTTGGGGATTTACACAGAAACCCTGACGTAAGCTCTCAACAGAGAGCACAGGATAAATGTGAGCCAAACCTTGTTCCAATTTTTGGGAGGTAGAATGAACAAATAGACAGCAGTACAAGAATTATTTTTATTTTTGTGCAGTTCACCATGTGGTGTAAGTGTTAAAGATGGCTTTATTCTTCGTGTTGGTGAGATTATAGCAATACTAGATTTATATAGTTTTTTCATGTTTTGCTAATATCACACGGTAAAAATGCTTTTTTATAAAAAAAAAATAGTTTTTTTTTGTTCCATATTCTGAGAGCTGTTACTTTTTATTTTTGGTAAAGAGGACTTATTTTTTGAGTGACGAGTTGGAAAGTTTTTTGATACTGTTTTGGGGTGCATAACGTTTTTAATCACATTTTATTCATATATTTTAGACACCGAATGAACAAAAACCATCCATTCAAGTATTGTTATTAGTTATTTTTGTTTGGCGCTATTCACCGTGCGGTAAAAGTGATTGGACCAATTTGTTCGTTGGGTCAGTATGATTACAGCAACACCAAATTTATATTTTTTATGCTTTGCTACTTTTATAAACTAAAAAGAATATTTTACAAAAGTTATCTGATTTTGCGGACCATAAAACACACCCTAAATTTTGGGGAGGAAAATAGGAAAAAATGTTTTAAATAAAATGGTGGTGCGTCTTATAGTTTGATTTTACAATAGCTTATGGAGGGAGGCAAGGTTGCTGCTGCAGGAGGCCAGCGGCGTCAGGAGTGGAGCAATACTGTGGGCCCAGGCTGGGAGGAGGGGGTGTCCTGGATTTGGGGGCTGTGAGCCCTGGGCTTTCATAAGAAGTCGGCGGTGAGCATAGTCCCCTTCCCATTGATTTCTGAGGTAGGTTTCGGAAAAATGTCCACCGGAAGCGGCTCATGCACAGATTGAGGGCCCGTAGCCTCACACTGCCAGGACAACCCCTCCTCCCAGCCACTGGCCTGCAGCATCGCCCTACCCTGCTACACAGCCGCTGCCTTCCCTGGTAAGCTACCTTTGGATTATAAGACACACCCCCATTCTCCTCCCAAATTTTGAGGGGATAAAGTGTGTCTTATAATTCGAAAAATATGGTAATTTGTTTAAATTTGTTTTTGCATCACCATATTCTGAGAGCTGTAACTTTTTTATTTTTTTGACAAATGAGCTTGTTTTTTGCTGGATGGTTTGGCGTTTTCGTGTATAAGATTTTTTTCTACATATAGATTCTGCGATGCCATCCTCATTCTGTGCTTCGTGTGGATGACGCTTCCAAAAGTGCCAGGGCTCTTCCTGCGCATTCACACTGCAGTACTTTGCTCTGAACTCGACAGGGTAAAGAGAAGTGCACCTGCGTAGGAGCGTGATGCTGGCGATACTGTGCGGATGACATTGGACGTCATCTACACGCAAGAAGAGAGGAGGCAGTGGACCAAGGCAGCGATGCCCATTGGACCCGACCGCTCCGTAGGTGAGTATTATAAAAGGTCTTTTTCTTATATTGCAGGCTGGATTGGGGGCATATATTCAGCATGTTAGAATGCTGTATATCAGGGCAGAAAGGTACTGGCCTTACGTCATATAGCACAATCCTGCTGGCAGTTTCCATTTAAAGGGGTTGTCGGGTCTTTTGATAAAAGTCTGCCGTCATTCTATGTGGCTGCAGACTTCTGTCAACACACTTCAATTGACAACAGACATGCACATATAGTCCACACTTGACCGAATGTATACAGATCACAAACATGCGGCCATGTGATCACCAGCTCTCACCGGCAATACCTGTGAATCCTGATAGCATGCATACAGTGAGTGAGACTGTCTTCGACACAGGCCCGTACTCTTCTGTACTGCTCCTGTCTGGTCGTGTCCCAGTCCTCAGTGGACATATCTGCTTCTGGTTCTACTACACCAAGCTCCAGGTCCATGGGCAGCTTCCCGGGTCTGGCTCGCATGAGATATGCTAGAGTACAATTGGTGGAACTCACAGGTATGTGGTTGTATAGATCTACCAGGTCAGGTAGTAGGTCTGGCCACTGATTTCTCTCCTCTAGTGGTAAGGTCTTCAGCAGGTCGATGACGATGTTATTCATCTTTTCACAGAGACCGTTGGTTTGGGGGTGGTACGGTGTAGTCCTGATCTTTTTACACCCGTACAGATGGCAGAACTCCTTGAACAGTTCCGCTTCAAAGGCTGAGCCTTGATCTGTCAGCACCTGCTCCGGGTACCCATGGGGCCTGCAGAAATACGCCTGAAACGTCTTCGCTGCTGTCTCTGCCGTCAGATCCTTGACAGGGGCAACCACCAGGAACCGGGAGTAATGATCCATCATGGTCAGGGCGTAAGAATATCCTGACCTGCTGGGTGACAGCTTGACATGATCCAGGGCCACGATCTCCAGGGGACGAGTCGTCTTGATAGGTTGCAGGGGTGCCTTCTGGCTGCTGTAGTCTTTTCTTCTGAGGCTACAGGGTCCACAATTCCGGCACCACCTCTCAATGGAATTGCGCATTCCTACCCAATAAAACCGACACTTCAGCAGGGTTTCTAGCTTCTTCCAGCCAAAGTGCCCCGCCTGACAGTGGTAGGCCTCTAACACCATCTGGATGTCTGTCTTGGGCACCATTATCTGCCATACCATCTCATGGGTTTTGGGGTTGACGTACCTCCGGCACAGCTTCTCTCTATAGATGAACAGCCGGCTCTTCTCATTCCACAGCTGCTTGGCTTGGAGAGACGCTTCCTTCTCCAGGGAGGAACCTTCCTGGGTTATCAGTTCTTTGATACGGCTGACAACCGGGTCGCTGTCCTGGGTCTCCTTCCAGCTGTGGTGAGGCAGGGGGGTTTAACGTCTTACCACGCTGCCTCCTGGAGGCTCGTTGCTCGTGGACCATTCCATTCCGATGAAAGGCAGGTAGTTCAATCTCCTCCAGGTCATCCACTTCTTCTTCAGTGTCCGACTGGTGAGGCATCCTGGACAGGGCATCGGCGTTGGCGTTCTTGCGGCCCGCCCGGTACTTAATAGTGAATTGGTAGTTTGACAGCTGAGCCATCCATCATTGTTCCATGGCTCCTAGCTTAGCTGTCTCAAGATGAGTGAAGGGGTTATTATCAGTGAAGGCAGTGAACTTACTGGAGGCTAGGTAGTGCTTTAACCGCTCGGTGATGGCCCAGACCAGGGCCAGGAACTCCAACTTAAAGCTGCTATAGTTCTCCGGGTTCCTCTCGGTCGGGCTGAGCTTCCTGCTTGCATAAGCGATCACCTTCTCTTTGCCATTCTGCTTCTGACTCAGTACAGCTCCTAATCCTTGGTTGCTGGCATCAGTGTACAGCAGGAACGGTTGGCTGTAGTCAGGGTAGGCTAGGATCTCTTCGCCGGTCAGGATCTCCTTCATCACATTAAAGGATTCAGCTTGCTCCTTACCCCACTGGAACGGGGGATTTCTGCCTCTGGGGGACTGTCCTACCAGGAGGTCTTGCAGAGGCACCGCTTGCTTGGTATAGTCCTTCACAAACCTCCGGTAATACCCGACTAGTCCCAGGAACTGACGTACCTACTTGAGGCTCTTCGGCTCCGGCCATTTCTGGATGGCAATGACCTTCTCCGGGTCTGGTGCTACTCCCTCTGGACTAATGATGTGCCCCAGGTACTGTACCTTTCTCTTGAGCAGGTGGCACTTTGAGGGCTTCAGCTTCATCCCATACCGGGACAGCGACTCAAATACCTCCACCAGGTGCTTCAAGTGATCCTCATAAGTTTTGGAGTACACTATCACGTCGTCCAGGTACAGTAGTACAGTCTCGAAGTTGCGGTGTCCCAGGCAGCACTCCATCAATCTCTGGAACGTTTCGGGGGCGTTGCAGAGTCCAAACGGCATGCTATTGAACTCGCAGAGTCCCATCGGGGTGGTGAAGGCCATCTTCTCCCAATCCTCCTCAGCAACAGCTACTTGCCAGTACCCACTAGTGAGGTCAAGGGTGGAGAAGTAATTTGCAGACTTTAAGGCAGCCAGGGATTCCTCTATACGTGGTAAAGGGTATGCATCTTTATGTGTAATGCGATTTACTTGTCTGTAATCTACACACATTCTCATGCTTCCGTCCTTTTTCCTGACTACAACTAGGGGAGCTGCCCAGGGACTACAACTATCCCTTACTACCCCTGCCTTCTTCATGTAGTGCAACATCTCCTTCGCCTTCTGGTAGTGTGCTGGTGGTATAGGCCTGTAACGTTATTTGATGAGTGGATGGTCACCTGTGGGGATATGGTGTTGAACCCCCTTAATCCTCCCGAAGTCAAGTGGGTGCTTACTGAATACTTGCTCATATTCCTGAACCACCCGGTGTACACCCTCTGCTCCTGATGGGCAGGAGTGGTGTCTGTCCCAACATGGAGCTGTTGACACCAATCCTGGACCTGGGTTGCTGGGTCATTATCCTCCACTTCGTCTGGTGAGGTTAAGGACTCCGCCGTGTGTATGGAGTTGTTATTTACTGTGTACAGTTTGGCAACAGTGGCGTAGCGTGGTAATCTAACCTCGTCCTCCCCATAGTTTAGGAGGCGTACGGGCACCCTCCCATTGCGTACATCCACTACCCCTCTGGCAGTCAAGAGTGTAGGCCTATGTTCCGAGCTAAGGGGCTCTACTACCGCCTGGTAGCTCCGTCCTTTGAG
Source organism: Phyllobates terribilis (assembly GCF_046119375.1). Taxonomy (NCBI): domain Eukaryota; kingdom Metazoa; phylum Chordata; class Amphibia; order Anura; family Dendrobatidae; genus Phyllobates; species Phyllobates terribilis. The sequence goes on from NW_027362771.1 coordinate 253,218,874, forward strand.
ACCTATTGCTGCTCTACACCAAATCAGCATTTCACTCATCGGGGGAATCACAATGGGTACCGGGTCTGTCACCCGTACATTACCAATTTCGCCGCCTGTTAGCTTTACCTGTTGCTGGTACATAAGGGCTTGGATCTCTTTCTGCAGCGCCCTTCTCTGCCCTGGTCTGGCAGTGTCAGCTATCTGTTGGAGCAAGAACAACACTTCTCCCAAACAGTTACTAACAATATTGGAGCCAAGTAGCATATACAAGTCTGTATCATCAGGATTAGTCTCTACTACAATTAGTCCCTGGTCCTTCAGTTCCACTCTTCCCAACTTTACTACGGCATCCTTAACCCCGACTAGGTTAAGGGGGAGGCCGTTTGAGGCATAGACGGAAAGATTTGGATCTGGTGGGTGAAGTTCGTCTATGGACCAGAACCTTTTGTAGAGGACATCAGGCATGATGGTTACCTGAGATCCTGTGTCCAGCAGAGCGGGTGTCGCGATGCCGTCCAGCACAATGGACAGGAAAGGTCTTCCTCGCATGAAACTGCGGTACCAGTTTGATGGGCCTGGGGGGTCTACTCCTGGGTGTCGGCCCTTGGCCCCAGGGTTTTCTCATTTAAAGGGCAGCTCTGGACGGCGTGACCTGTCTTGTGGCAGCGGTGGCAGACAGGGTCCCTCGGTGGGCGGCGTTGGTCGCTGGTGCTCCCAGGGGGTCGCGTTGTCCTCCTCCTCCTTCTCATCCAGGGGACATCCTCAGGGCTGTCGGCTAGCAGGATCCTTCCTTCCGCCTCGGGCTCCGTCCTCAGCTGCAGGGCACTCAGTACAGTGGTCAGGGTTTTGCTCAACTGACGCACTTCAGAGAGCAGGCTGTCCAGCTCACTAGGGGACGTTGCTTGCACCTTGGCTTCAGCAGCCACAGGGGGAAAGGTGGATGCTGCAGGCACTGGGGTGGCCCCACCCTGGTAACATTGGATACCAGTTGTTTCCAGGGGCTGCAGTCCTTTTATAGCCATGTCCTTAAGGGTGTCAAAGGTGGCATCTGGATGATCCAGGAACCACCAACGCACAGTCCTGCTCTCCTCTTGGGACCTCAGTCCCCGGATAAACTGTTCCTTCAGCATTTTATTTTCATTATCGATGCTGGTTGGACTAACCTGTTTCAGAGCTCGCAGGGCCCCTTGTAAACGTCAGGCATAGTCCCAAACACTGTCCTCCGGTTGCTGAGAGCAGTTGTAGAACCTCATCCAGAGGTCTGTCTCAGTACAATTCTCAAAGATAGTCTGTAATTTTTTAAAGATTGTGGACACTGACTACTGGTCTGCAGCCGACCAGGTTTCTACTTCTCGCTCCGCAGCACCAGTCAATTGTCGCAATACAACAGCGGCTCTTTGCTTGCCTGTCATAGAGTACATGTCCAGTATATTTTCCTTTTGAATCCAGACAGGGTATCTGGTTTGCCGCTGTACTGGGGGAGCCACTTTGCTCCAGGGATGTACGGTAGGGCCATGGGTATGACAGGGGTTACAAGCCCTGCTGGTGGAGAGGCTGCTTCGGCCTGCTCAGCGCCGAGCGTGGGTTGATCATCAGGGCGGTTAACCGGTACTCTGGCGTTGTGCTGTTCTTCGGACATTCTGGCGCCCCCCCTAGCGAACCGTGGCCTACCTTCTTTTCTTTTCTTCTGGTAGGCCGCAACTCCGCAGGTGACGGTCTTCCTTCAGGACCTTGCGTCGCTTGCGTCCTTGTCAGAGCGCTCAACGGGGCTCTTTCCAGGACCTGGCGCTTCCTGGTCTGACGTCGAGGCGTGGGGCGTGTCCGGGGCTTCGCGCACTTCAGCAGGTACGCCTCTCAGTTTCCCGCGGTTACGCCCTTCTTCCCGCTCGGCGGCCCAACAGTGGCAGCAATCTTTGCCACAGTTAAATACACAGTTTTTGATTAAAGGCGCACAGTACCCGGTGGCAACGGGCACAACACTCTGTCGTTGCAGCGGGCACGGAATCCTGTTCGTGACGCCAGGAGGAGATGACGCGCCCAGGGAATGGGGACGACTCGGCGCCCGGGCCTTGCTGTTAGTTTTGGGGGATGCCGCAGTGGCCGGCTCACAGGCCCGTACCCTAGGGTCACTCTTAAAAGCAAGGGAATAATGGGGGAAAGGTGTATGGGATAGAAAAAGTTTGTGACGCCACCCGTGGTGTCTGGTGAGGATCACCAGCGCTGCTACAGTCCTCTGAGGCCGGTGGTCAGGCAGCTTAGTTTGTGTGGCTCCTCACAGGTGGAGCGGGGCCTCAGGGCAGCGTAGGAAAAGGGATGCAGGACAGAGAGGACCTAGCCGGGTCAGGAGAAGAATAGGCACACTCACAACAGTTCACTTCAGTACCTTTACTGGTGGTGTTTCAGGCACGATCCAGGGCACTGTAGGGTGAAGGGTGCATTTCAGGACTCTCCCCAGTGAGTGGGTGTGGGGCCTCCTGTTTCTTGCCTTTTCCTGGTAAGTTTATGACCTGCCTGGAGCTAGGCCTAACTTGGTCTCTGTCTGGCACCTGCTGACCTGGTGGTAGGGCCTTCTGTTGGAGATCACACTCCCTGGTCTCTTGGGCCTCTGTGATTCCTGACCCTGGGATAACGGTCAGCTTCTGGTGTTCCTGGGACATGTAGTTCGCCAGGGGTTCCGGTTGTTTCTGCTGGTCCTAGAGATCCTTGCAGACTTGGACCCGGTGTCCGGTATATGGTCTTGGGGTGAGCTGGCTAAGCTCCTCTGCCCCCTATGTAGCCCGCTTACTCCACTTGCCTTCGGCCGCTCAGGGCCCTCACTAGGCTTCACACTGGCAGTAGGTCTCGCTACTCTTCACCGCTCTTATGGCGTCGGCACGCCTTAGGCTCACTAGTCTGAGCTTTATGAGTCTGAACTCTCTCTAGAGGGAATGGAACTACCTCTGTCCCCTGAGGAAACTGTTCTCTAGACTTGACTGAACTGGCTGAGCTCCACTGCAGGCTAGCTTCTGCAGGAGCTCCTCTCAACAGACTCTACTGCCTAGCTCCACCTTCCCTATTTATATCCATATCTGGGCTCCCTCTGCTGGTCTGAGGTGGAAGGTGGAGGTGTGTGAATGCTATGAGGGCCTCTTGTGGAGGAATCCGTCCATGCACCCCTCTAGGATCTGTGGCACCAATGCGCTGCAGGGCGCCACACGTACATTGTAAAAGTGGCTTCTGTTCACAGAGTGGGTATTGCCATCATGTGACTCAGAATAGGATCGGAACGGCATCTTATCCTGCTCTATACTAGACTTAGTTTTCAAAATCTTCTTCCTCGTTCCATATTTTTAAGAAGGGGTAACTGCGGGTGGTAACATCTATAAATGTGTTTAGGAGACTAGAATAGTAGTATTTCATACCACTACAATGTTTATTCTTTCAAAAAAGAGAACACTGAGTTAAAGCTGATGTAAAAAACACAATTTTTATTGAATCGATTATTGAAATATTGCATACATGATGTTAATCACAAAACATGAGGTGAAGTCATAAAGAAACCCAGTGTAAGGCTGGAGCACCCACCCACTGAGCACCAAAATATAGCTGAAGTCAGCTAATGTTTATTATTTGCATCCTGAGCTCCAGCTTTCTCTTGGGAAATAAATGAATAAATACAACTTTTACATGTATCAAAATATAAATACATCAATATGTGATATGAGCATTTTTGACTATTACATTTGTGTATCTTGTGATGTTTTCTTTTAGTTCTAGCAATTTATTGCCATAGAATATACTGCAGTGTTCACATGCTAAGAAATTAAATAAAAATCTTAAATGTGGCTCCGTGGGAGATCTGTGTATGCTTCATCTATATTTTATAACACTGGATATAACTGCACAACCGGCTAGCCATCAAGCCTAGTGAGAGCATGCAAATAGGTGCATTTTTAACCTTTAAATACTTTAGTTGATTTAAAAATTGCAACAAGCTTTCTGAAGTAAAAAGACCTGTGCACTTCATCACACCAAGAAATCATTTAACCTTAGAACAAATTACTTAAATCATTTAAAGTAGCAACATGAGACATTTAATTAAATGTCTATAAGCAGCAGGAAAATCAGGAGGACATCTAAAAACAACATTTAGGTACCTTGGTCTTGTCAGCAACTTTTATTTTGTTTTTAATCAATGCTTCAAGGTTTGCACAAAATAATGTACAGTACAATTCCCTACTGTTTCAGGTAGGCTAACCTCACTTCATTTGCTAGACATTGGCTGGGGTAGAGATAAAGTATCATCCTAGAACTTTGTGCTGCATACGAAGCTAATGAAACAGACAAAGATTAGGCACTGCTTGAGTGTGGATATTTTGTGCAAAGGCTTTGACCTCAACACACTTTGAAGACAATCCGAAAGTTTTTGAACTATAATAATCCACAGTGCCCACCGATTCAGAATCAGTCTACAATTTTTACCACCAAGTTTGCACCCCTAAAAAATGCTTTGCTATATATGAGATGCCCATCCATTTTAATTTCAAATCTTAGAAAAAGGGCAAGTTATGAAATTAAAATGTAGAAACTGTGTGAGAGTAAGTTACAGGTTTATAGTTTAGAAAGGAAGGATTCAAGAACCGAACTCCCAGAATACCCCTATGCCAAGAAGTTAGTGGCAAAATAGTGTTTGACATGATGCACCCAGTACTGGATTAGGGTTTATGACGAGCCCCCTGGGCCATGGGGTACTCGGTGCCGGGTCAGTCGTTGCTATGGGAGATGTCACAGTGGCGGTGACCCGGTCCGTGACCCAGGGTGGTCAATCAAAAGGGGATATTTACAGGGGATTATAGTTTTTATATATAAAGTTCATGACGCCACCTGTGGTATGCGGCTGAAGGGAGCCGCCGCTGCGGAGCAGGTCCTCTGGAGCTGATGTTAGTGCAGCAAAGCTGGTGTGGCTCTCCACAGGTAGAGCTTAGCTCCAGGGCAGTGTAGATGTTGTAGGTGATGCTGGGCGTTTTAGTGCAGGGGTGATGGCGCAGATAATAATCACAGAGACAATGGGGTGCAGTCTTCCGAGTTTTCTCACAGTTATTAAGTTCCTCAGGTTACAGGTTCCGGACTACAACCTCCCACATCGTGCTGCGTTCACCAGGCAGGGGTTCAGCAATCCCTCAGGTAATTCAAGAGTGGCTGACAGGACCCCTTTCTATGTGCCTTCCTCAGTCGTCTTCCTGCGCTGGCTCTTGCCCTCTTGCCCTGCGCCTCGCAATCAGTGTCCCAATTCGGTAGCCTCGGGTCTTGTCAGGCGACCTGCAGTCCCCTGGAACCTCTGTGGCCACCTTTTCGGCGATATAATTGTGGTTGCGGCCACTGCACCTTGCAAGTACAGCAGCCTCCGGTTCCTAGCTGAGCCTGGCAGTTTCGGGCGTATGGGTGGCCTCCAGCACTTCCCGTACCCCTGGGATCCCTTCTGTTTCTGGAGCCTTTCTCCTGCTCCCTCTCCTCTCTTCTCTCCTTCTCCTGGGAATCTCACTAGGCCCTCCTCCAGAGCAGAGCTCCTGCAGAGCCTCTGCTCCTTTCACTTTCCTCCTCCAACTGGCTTGTCTTTACAAGATGGTTCCCCCTTTTATACAGCTTCCTTTCATGCTCCCTTAATCTGCTTCCTCCACCCACACCCACTACATGGTTCCCCCTCACTTGGTTCCCCTCCACTCCAGCCAGGGACCAGGGACTGTGCTCTCCCTTAGGAGCAATCTCGCCCTGCCCTACTGAAGTGGATGTGTTGGATGCAGGTGTTAGGGTCCCGGGCAGCACTCTATCCTTACCTGAGAGTGGGATACCACACCTCTGGGTGAGATGCAGTACCTCTGTGGCGACTGAACCCTCAGGGGCGCCACATTTTCACCTCTACTTGGATAATGGGTATACCTGCATCTCACTCTTAAAGGGGTTTTCCCACGATCAAAAGTTAATTTTAATCAATAGATCTTGGAATAATAATAAGTTCCACAATTTAATCTATTTAACTAAAATGTTCCTGTGCTGAGATAATCTTATAAATGTGTCCCTGCTGTGTACTGTGTAATGGCTGTGTCTGACCGTAGAGGGACATGGTCTGATCATACCACATCTCCTGGGCAGGGTAGGAAGGAAAAGAGTATTCAGACATTACAGGCCGGTGTTATAGCTGCTGATTCTTTCTTTGAAGTAAAACATTGTTTAAAAACAGGCAGGGAAATGTTTTACTTCACAAAAAGAATCGGCTGTGATCCCCTGCTATAATGTCTGTATACTCTTTTGCTTCCTCCCCTGCCCAGGAGATGTGGTATGATCAGACTGTGATCTGTACATGGTCAGACACAGTCATTACACTGGGGAACTTTCATAAGATTATCTCAGCACAGGAACATTTTATTTAAACACATCCAATTGTGGAAGTTATTATTATTCCAAGATCTATTGATTAAAATCAACTTTCGTTCATGGGAAAACCCCTTTAAGTGTCTCACTTCTTGAGGTAATGCAGTGTGGGTCACAGTGTGTAAAAAGCAAGAGAGGCCTTTCTAGATTGGAAAACACTCACAGGGGACGGGAGCAGGTCACTATGCAAATATAACATATTGTTTGTCAAGTATAAGGACAAGGTGGATGTTCTCATATTGTTCACAATACACAGTAATGGCAGCACCCTCATCCCCAGCACAGTGACCACTAAGCCATCCTGCACTATAATGAATCCCTGGAAGGGGCTGAACTCTCGGATCAAAGGCTGATCTGTATAGTGCCATTATGAAAACAAAATGCTGGACAAATGGATTGCACAAATGTCACTAATACACTGTCTAATACATGTGCTGTTACCATGTGCAGACCAAGCAGAAACATTCTTTTAGAATACGAGATGGCAATAGAGGTCTTATTATTTTAGAACAAAGAAGGAGAGGTCCCCAGCACTTGTTAAAGTGAAGCAGTGTGTATGGTACTAAGACATCACTTTCTCAATGAGATCCAAAAAACTGAAATGAAGGGAAAGTCCCCAAAAATGTGCAGAGTATTTTCCAAAAGGGGGATAAGAAAGAACATTATTTTGCAACATCAGCATGGAAAAAACCTGGACTGCATATAAAGGATTATCTGAAGGCATACCACATGTCTAATTATTTTTTTTTATTTCCACTGACATTTATTCCACTTTTTCATGCCCATATGTACTCCCCACAGCATACAAATGCCCTCACATTATAAACTGAAATACCAATAAAACCCCAAATAAAACTATTACTTCTTATTAAACCCATCGGTTTTACTGTACTGGTACGTTATTTACAAAATAATGTCACTATTCAGGAGTTTTCTTTGTACTGGTACACACAAAGTCTGTGGAAAAGCAACGTGGCACCCTAAAAATATTTATTACAATTTTATCCTCTGCCCAATGTAGGATTTAATAATACATCCTCCATCGGGTCCCCATTTTATAGGGGCCTCATAAACGTAGCCCGCATCATACCCGGCGGATGCCACAAGTCCCTAATAAATGCAATAAACAGTGAACAAAGCATTGTATGTATCACAAATTGGTACCAATAAAAATGCCAGCTCACCATGCAAAAAAACAGCTCCATTGACTGATAAATACAAATCGCACGGGTCTCAGAAAACAGCGACACATGCCAAATTTTTTTGGTCACAAGATTCAGAACTTTTTTCACCAATTAAAGAAAAAAAATTATACTGACCTCGAGTCATTTTTACTGCAAAATGAATGTTGCAAAATTAAAACATCAAAAATAAACAATGGCAGATTTTTCCACTATTTCACTGCACTTGGAATTTTTTTTCCTGTTTTTTTAGTAACTTAGCTTTTAAAATGAATAGTGTTATTCAAAACTACAACTTGTCCCACAAAAAACAAGCCCTCATAAGGCATTCAGTAGAAAAATAAAAAAGGAAGATGAGGAGAAAACAAAAGCAAAAAAACTAAAATTATCACTGGTGACAAGCGGTTAATATATAGACTAATATTCCTTTGGTTCATTGATGTCACTGATATTAGGCCACGGCCCCACTATCCGTATTTGGTCAGTATTTTTTCTCAGGAGTGGGAGAAAAAAACAGGTGAGGAACAATCAGAGAAAAGGTATAATAGAAACAAGTCACCAATTCTGCATTTATCACCCACTCCTGGTTTTGGCTCCCACTCCTGAGAAAAAATACTGACCAAATATGGATAGTGGGGCCGTGGCCTTAGAGCAACAGCGTACAGTACAGACCAAAAGTTTGGACACACCTTCTCATTTAAAGATTTTTCTGTATTTTCATGACTATGAAAATTGCACATTCACACTGAAGGCATCAAAACTATGTATTAACACATGTGGAATTATATACTTAACAAAAATGTGTGAAACAACTGAAAATATGTCTTATATTCTAGGTTCTTCAAAGTAGCCAGCTTTTGCTTTGATGACTGCTTTGCACACTCTTGGCATTCTCTTGATGAGCTTCAAGAGGTATTGGCACCCTTTACATTAATTTAGTATGGAAACACATTTTGACTTGCCTGTGGTAAATCACAAAGGAAATTTGTTAGAACCCTCCTGTTTGTTTCTTCCATCTTGTGTTTTGCGGTCACGTGACCATCTGCCTTTATATCCCAGCTCCGCCCTTTTGGTGTGCTGGACTTCAGTGTTTGACTGTTTCTCTAGCCAGGTGCTTCTGTGCCTTTCTCTGTCAGTTCGTTTGGTCCTTCTGGGACCTCTAGTATTTTTTTGTCAGTTTGTCTTTTTGTGTTCTGCAGCAACTTCTCTGTTTAGGAGGTGTCCCATTTTTTGTCCCAGTCCTTAGTTCTTTTAGGGACCCCTCCCTTACTGCTATAGGTTTTCGTTCAGACTAACCGAGGACTAAGGCGGGTCTGTTCGCTAGGAACAGGCAGCTCGCTACATCGTAGGGATTCAGCTTAGTCTTACTGTAGGGAAAGCTTTCCCCTATCTTTCCTTAGTGCATGTTGCAGATCATAACAGTAAGTCCAGCCCAAAAAGCTAAAAGGAAAGAAATTCGGAGATCAGTATGGTTTCCATCCAGGATTTGGCTCAATGACTGCAGGGATTGTCTCAGCAACACGTGAGTAGCTGTTCTGGAGTGCATTTTGTCGAACCCAAGGTAGGACTGCCTGATGTTTTTTATGGTAAACAGCAAGATTTTTTTTCCTTTAAAAATGACCAAGGTCCTCTGGGAATGAATCACAGTTCATTGGTTTTGTTATGTCACTTTTGAGCAATGAACCACAGGGGTGGGCCTTTTCTCTTCAACCTAATGATCCATGTTTAAGGTCTGTTGAAGAATTTTTTTCTGCTATGGGGCTATTATATGATGATCCTGATCGAATCTCATGTGCTGAGGCAGAACTCAGGAGTTTGAATCAGGGGTCAGGTGATGTTGAGAATCATTGCACACACTTCAGGAGATGGGCCTCAGAAGTTAAATGGAATGATCTGCGCTGAAATGTTTGTTTCTTGCTGGTCTGAGTGGAAGGGTTAAGGATCTGCTAATTGCATTCCCTGCAACTGAGACTCTGCAGGATGCCATGCAATTAGCTGTTCGTGTGGACAGGAGGCTGAGGTGCAGGCTGAATGTGGTAAAGACTCCTGTAATGTCAGTTCCTAGTCCACAGAAAATCTACTCAGACAGCGGAGAACCAATGGAGGTTGGGGCGATGTCACTCCGCTCTCAGGAAAGAGACTGGAGGTTCGCCGAGGGATTGTGTCTTTATTGTGGTAAAGCTGAACATTTGATTAAGTATTGTGAGCGTCGCTTAAGTAAAGAAAAAAAAAAGGTCAGTTACGCCCGTATAAGCTGGTTTATTCTCTGCAGGAGTATTTATTTCTGGGAGTACTACTTTGCAGGAAAATTTGATTGAATTTCAGCTATTTGTGGATTGTGGTTCAACACTTAATGTGATTGATAAAGGGTTTTTGGAAAGCCTTAAATTGAAATCAAAACATTTGTCATCACCTATTTCTGTGATTGCAATTGATAACACTCCCTTGAAATATATTACTCACAAGGTTGCTGCATTTCCCCTCACTATCAATGGAGTTCACCAAGAAATTTTGGACTTAGTTGTTTTAGATAATTTACCCTCTCCGGTTGTTCTAGGATTGCCTTGGTTAAAACTGCACAATCCTTTACTGGACTGATCTACTAATGTGATTAAGTCTTGGAGTCCGAAATGCTATGATAAATGTTGTAATGGTCACATTGCAGCTGTGGAAAAAGTGGAATTACCTGTACCTATTCAAGATTTTTGGCGGGTTTTTTCAGAAGACAAGAGTTACAAGTTTTACCTCCTCATAGGGATTATGATTGCGCCATTGAGTTCGTTCCGGGAGCTACTCTTCCCAAGAGTCGCTTGTTTAATCTGACTATCCCTGAAAGAAAGGCCTTGGAGGAATACATACTGACTAGCCTGGCTGCTGGTCACATTAGACCTTCTAAGTCGTCTGTGGCACTTGGATTTTTCTTTGTTAAAAAAAAGGATGGGGGTTTACGTCCATGTCTGGATTTTCGTGAAATTAATAAGATTACTGTACGGAATTCCTACCCATTGCCGTTAATTCCTGACTTGTTTAACCAGTTAGTGGGGGCCAGGTGGTTCTCTAAAATTGATCTCCGGGGGGCATACAATTTGTTACGATTGAAGGAGGGTGATGAATGGAAAACTGCTTTTAACACTCCAATAGGTCATTTTGAGAATCTGGTGATGCCTTTTGGTCTTACCAATGCACCTACATTTTTTCAGAACCTTATTAATGACATCCTGAGACCTTTGATTGGTAAGGATGTGGTTGTATATTTGGATGACATTTTGATTTACTCACCAGATCTAGAGTCCCATTGGCAGAGTGTACATGAAGTTTTGCAGTTATTGAGTGATAATTCACTCTTTGCTAAGCTGGAGAAATGTGAGTTCGCTGTGCAGAAAATTAGTTTTTTGGGCTACATTGTCTCCAGCGAGGGCTTTGAGATGGACCCTGTGAAGGTTCAGGCTGTGCAGGAATGGCCTAGGCCTATTGGATTGAAATCTATACAGAAATTTTTGGGTTTTGCCAATTATTACAGGAAATTCATTAAGAATTTTTCTGTAATTGTTAAACCTCTAACCGATCTCACCAGGAAAGGTGCGAATACGGCCCAGTGGACTACTGAGGCCATTGAAGAGTTTGAGTATCTCAAAGAGAGGTTCAGTTCTGCCCCTATCCTTATGCAGCCTGATGAGACCAAGCCTTTTTTGGTCGAGGGCGATGCTTCATCGGTGGGGGTCGGAGCAGTTTTGTCTCAGGAGAACAAGGGTGGAGTACATCCTTGTGCCTTCTTTTCAAAAAAAATTTCGGAAACCGAACTGAATTATGATGTTGGAAATCGGGAGGTGCTGGCTATTAAACTTGCGTTTGAACATTGGCGTCATTTTTTGGAAGGCGCTAGATTTCCTATTCAGGCTTTCACAGATCATAAGAATTTGATCTATCTGGATGCTGCCAAGCGCTTGAATGCCCGTCAAGCTAGGTGGGCACTTTTTTTTTCTCGGTTTCATTTTTCTGTTACCTATATCCCTGGTACTAAGAATGTTAAAGCCGATGCTTTATCTCGCAGCTTCTCTCCTACGGTCGGTGCCGAGGAGTAGGAGAGTATTTTACAGAAAGGAGTTGTGGTGGCGGCATTGGACTCCGTTTTGGAGAATGGGATTCTGAAAGCTCAAGATGATGCTCCATCTAACACTCCCCATGGGAGGTTGTTCGTGCCTAGAGCCTTTAGGAGAGATTTGTTTGTGGAGTGTCATGAGTCTCGGTTGGCAGGTCATCCAGGAATTTCGGAGACTAAGAGACTTATCAGTAGCAGATTTTGGTGGCCTGGACGGCAGAAGGATGTCATCAAGTGGGTGCGTCAGTGTACTGTGTGTGCTAGGTCAAAGGCTTCACATACTCCTGCTGCGGGGTTGCTTTGCCCTCTGGAGGTTCCTAGTGCACCTTGGACGCATCTCACAATGGATTTTATTATTGATCTTCCTGTGTCCGAGGGTTTTACTGTCATCTGGGTGGTCGTGGACCGTTTTAGTAAGATGTGTCATTTGGTTCCATTCATTAAGTTGCCCTGCGCCAAGACACTCGCTAAGGCGTTTGTTAAGGAGATTGTCAAGCTCCATGGTGTTCCCTCAGATATTGTTTCTGATAGAGGACCTCAGTTTGTGGCTCGCTTTTGGCGTGCTTTTTGTGACAGGTTGGGAGTCCATTTGTCATTTTTGTCTGGTTATCATCCTGAGTCTAATGGACAGACTGAAAGAAAGAACCAGGATGTAGAACAGTTTTTGCGTTGTTTTGTGGCGGACAATCAAGAGGTGTGGTCTGAGTTTCTGCCTCTCTCAGAATTTGCTCTTAACAATCATACATCCTCCTCTGCTGGGTGTTCTCCTTTTTTTTGTTGTACTGGGAGACATCCATCTTTTGGTTCGTTCTCCAAATTGGGGTCGGCGGTGCCGGAGGAGGAGAATTTTTCCGGTGATTTGGAGAGTTTGGACTAATGTACGTTGCAACCTTCAAGAGGCTAACAAGAAGTCCAAGAAGTATTTTGACAGGAAACGTAAGGAGGTTTTGTTTACTGTGGGTGACATGGTTTGGTTGTCCTCGAAGAACCTGCGGTTGAGGATTCCCTCTAAAAAACTGGGTCCTAAGTTTGTGGGTCCATTTAAAGTGCTTCAAGTTGTTAACCCGTCTGCTGTTAGGTTGGATGTCCCTTCTTCCTGGAAGATTAATCCTGTGTTTCACGTTTCCTTGTTGAAAAAGGCTGATGTATCTGATAGGGATGCCACTGTCACAGTTCCTCCTGTGGTGGAAGACGGCGAATATGAAATTTCTCGTATCTTTGAATTCTAGATAGCGTAGAGGGAGATTACAGTATCTTGTCTCCTGGAAGGGTTTCGGTCCCGAAGACAACTCCTGGGTAAGGACGGATGATGTCTCTGCTCCTAGGCTTGTTAAAGCTTTCCACAGGAGGTTTCTGGATAGGCCTGTTTGTTTTTTCCATCTTGTGTTATGCGGTCACGTGACCATCGGCCTTTATATTCCAGCTCCGCCCTCCTGGTTGTGCTGGACTTCAGTGTTTGACTGTTTCTATAGCCTGGTGCTTCGCTGCCTTTCTCTGTCAGTTCGCTTGGTCCTTCTGGGACCTCTAGTACCTTTTGTCAGTTTGTCTTTTTGTGTTCTGCAACAACTTCTCTGTTTAGGAGGTGTCACATTTTTTGTCCCAGTCCTTAGTTCTTTTAGGGACCCCTCCCTTAATGCTATAGGTCTTCGTTCAGACTAGCCGAGGACTAAGGCGGGTCTGTTCGCTAGGAACAGGCCGCCCGCTACATCATAGGGATTCAGCTTAGTCTTACTGTAGGAACAGCTTTCCCCTATCTTTCCTTAGTGCAAGTTGCAGATCATAACAAGATTCACCTGTGATTGTCGGTGCCCATGTGACATGAATTAGCAAATGAATGATGACTTCAGTGTTTTAAAAAGCCACATGGTAGGTCCTGTTCCTTTGTCACAATAGTGAAGACAAAGGAGCTGTCTGAGGACATCAGAGCTGCTATTTGCAAACACAAGACTTCCAAAGGGTATAAGGCCATCTCCAAAGACCCTGGTATCCCAGTTTCAACAGTGCACAATGTTAATAATTTTTCCAAGAATGGAACCATCAAGAACCTCCCTGGACATGGGAGAAAGAAGAAAATTGACAAGAGATGTTTTCAAAAGTTGGTGAAAATGGTGGAAAAAACACCATGTCAAACATCCAAAGACCTGAAGGCTAACCTGGAACAGTCTGGGGTCATGGTTTCAACAAGTACCATACGCTGCACACTAAACCAAGCAGAGCTTTAAGGGCAAAGGCCAAGGAAGAAACCATTGCTGAAGAAAAGACATAAAAAGGAATGACTGATCTTTGCCAAAGAGTACCTTGATAAACCACAATTCTTCTGGGAAAATGTTCTGTGAACAGATTAAACAAAAATAGAGTTTTTTGGCAATGCCAAGCAACAGTTTGTTTACAGATGGCGCAATGAAGCTTATAAGAAAAAGAACACCTTACCAACAGTTAAGCATGGTGGAGGATTCATAATGCTGTGGGGTTGCTTTGCTGTATCCGGTACTGGAGGCTTTGACCTTATCATAGGAATCATGAAATCAGAGAATTATCAAGAGATTTTAGAGCGAAATGTCCTACCCAGTGTAAGAAAACTTGGTTAGAGTCGAAGATCATGGGTCCTCCAGCAAGACAATGACCCAAAGCACACATCCAAAAGTACACAGGAATGGTTGAAAAATAAAAAATGGACTGTATCAAAATGGGCAGCAATGAGTCCTGACCTCAATCCCATTGAAAATCTTTGGGGTGAGTTGAAATCTGCCATTGGGTAAAAGAATGCTGCAAACATTCAAGAGCTTGAACCAACTGCAAAGGAAGAGTGGAAGAAAATTCCAGCTGAGAAGTGCAAGACACTTATAGATGGCTACAGGAAACATGTAGGTTGGAAAACAATGTTTTATTGTTGTATTACTTTGGACCACTAATTAAAAAATCCTGAGGATATAACTTTAATACATTTCCATTTATTTCTGAAGATATTGTATAGCCTATGAAAAAAATGAAGGGGTGCCAATAATGGTGAACAGCACTGTACATGCTTTATACAACACAGATTTGCATGGACCCACACTGCAGCATCATATTTCTTTATCCTCTTAGGTGAAATTATACAGATCAAGTGATTACATTACTGGAAGGATGCCATTTAGCAAGTTATTGCCATCTCTGCCTTCATGGCCAAGATGGCAATAACTGCTTCTAGTTCCCCGCCGTCTCTGGTGGCCTGGTCTTGAAAGCAGAGTTGGGAATAACCCTTTAATCCTGATGACATTTGTTCCTGGCCTGTCTGCAGTTCAGGTTCCCCTATGACAGGTGCCAGAAGTACCCATACATGTGGCTTCTCCTCTGATTGGGAAATCCTATTGAATCTTTGTGCCAAATCTTGCATGGATCTCTACAGCTACTTCCAGCCCTGTTTGGTTTCAAAGTGATACATGTGATCCTCATCTGATAAAAAAAAAAATAGCTCATAACAGATCCCAGTTATTTTCTGAAGTTCTCTGCATGGTCTGGAAGGAGCCATAAGTGGGATGATACTCTTATTTATATTTCTGTTACTCACTACTTGATGCTCCATTGCCATGCTTCTATGGCCCCTTGGTGGTTGTGCCTCATTGATGCACTGCGCAACTTACATAACTGACAGAAGGCCATTTGATCCTAACTGTCTGTTCTGTCTCTTTTGCATCGCCAGTTTGCTAAAGCAAATATATGGATAATTCTTCCTTTCCTATTCAACCCAATAGACTGTATATTTTGCGCTCATCAAGTCATGCTTTTTAAATCAGTTTTCTCATTGAGCGGTCAGATGGATTACAGCAGGGGACATCTTTGAACAGGTGAGTATAAGGATTTTTTTATTTTATTCTTATTTTTACACCAGGACACAGTGGGAGCAGGCTATTACTCTCAGCATTGTCCCTTGCTGGCACTGATCGCAGTGCCAGCAGGGGACAATGATGACAGATGCCTGCAGCACTCGGCACTTGGGAACAGCGCTATCTGTACCGCTGATTCCTAGGTGCCGGTACGTGTCACACGGATGTCATCCATGCCGTGTGTCATCAGTGTGCATGTGTGCGGGACATTTTGCAGCCTCTGCTGCAAGAGAAAAACGGACACAGTCCATGGAAACACCCTGACATGTGCACAGACTCATTCATTTGAATGGGTCTATGTGTGTCAGTGTCTCCAGCACGTGTGTAAACGGACACCATACATACTCAAAACACTGACGTCGAAAAGGCGCCTAAGGAGAAGAACTGGAAAAATATAACTATATATCTATAGCGATGTCCAATTAATTTATTTTGAAGCCCTTTATATCTAAGGCAATATGGATAAATCTTATGCTTAGCTCCAATGAATGATACTGAATGATGGTGAAATTTGAGACATTGATCCCTCCACATCTTTACAATGCTAGGAAACCTTTAATTAGTAGGAAATATGATTTTCCTATTTCCTGCTTTCTAAATCTTGGCGGCGTCTTATAGTAAAGTGTGTTTTCTATAGTCTGAAAAATATAGTAAATGGCCATTTGTCTTATCAAGTGCCAGGAGCTTCTCCACAGAAAAAGACCACAGTTGCACTGTACATGGGAAAATTTGGCAGGTGCTCCTAAACCTGCTCTGTTCAGAAAGATAGATATCACAAACTGTCACAGTCCGTTAACTGCATATGTTTCTGCTGTTTTCTTCTAAAAATTGTTGAGCAGTTGGCACAGTATAAAGCTGTCAGGATTTTTTTCTGCTTCACTTCTCTTGGCAGATTTTTTTCAAATAAGCAATAAAAACAAAAAACACATTCTTCTATGTTCATTGACAATCAACAACTTCATTGCATTTATGATGTAAGAAAAGCACCAAGACATCTTAACAATCAAAGTGATTAGAAAACCTAATGATTCATTTTTCTGTAAACATTTCTGACAAATGAAGCAAGCATTATATTAGATGTCTGAATAGTAATAAAAGAATTAAGAAAATATCAATGAAAAAGGAAAAATATGGAACGTTTACATGAATAAAGGAGATTTGTTTGGAAACTGTGGCAGCGTTCTGCACTATAATTACTATTTTGAGGCCTCCGCAGGGAAAATACTGGAGGGAATATATATATTTTACCAAGGTTCCTAAGCTGGGTGAGATAAAAGGAATCCATTATAGCGGAGTTTCCTCAGTGTTTCTTGGGCATAGATTTCTAATGGAATGCTAGCACAGGAGGACACAGACAAAAAAAGTGCCCCTGTGCAAGAACAGTATATGGGCTCTGTGCAATCCAACAGCTCATCATAATGCAAAATTTGAATTTGGAGATTAAAATTGACCCCCTTATCTCTTGGGACTCTGTGAGGCTTCACAGATTGCAGCAATGATATGCCCATCCCTGGTTGGTAGGTTGGTAGTGGGACCTGTCATTCTTTGTGCTTCATTCAGAGTCCAAATGTGGCTTGATAATACTGTTAGGAGAGTTTCAGTAAACAGGTGACACATTGAGGCTGTGTGCCCACTGTGCGTTTTTCAAGCGCTTTTGATGCGGAATTTCCGCAGCAACTCCATGATAAAATATCCATATAAAACAAGCACACTTAATTACAGCCAGCCAGCTATGCACAGTTATGTGCAAAATAATAGTAGTCTAACAACACTGTGTTTAATTACTGTATTGGCAGAAAAGATCATACAATATGGGAAAAATACATGACTAGGTGTACGCGAGTAATGGGCAACCAACAGAATCAACAGTTATGACATGCACGCTGCTAATTGGGTGTATTTGACTCATTTAATGAAAGGGGGTGTTCTAATTAATGGCAGTGCGTAGTTCAATTAGTGAGGTCACGCATTCCGTGAAGAAACAGGTGTCAATTATGGCCCTTATTTAAAGAAGGAGGGCAGCAAATCTTGTACCTGCTGGTTTTAGCCCTTGCTCAGTGAGTAAAATGGGTTGTCCCAGACATTGTACTGAAGGAGAAAAAAGTTTGATCAATAATTTGATTGGAGAGGGGAAAACATTGATCATTGAATCAGAAGAATGACAAAGAAGCATCTATTGATCAGTTGCAGGGAGTTCAAAGAACATCTTCAGTTACCTGGGAGTCCTGCAACATCAGAAGATGCCTATGTTAAGGCAAACTATTTGCAAGAAACCCTGGTAAAGTACCATTGCTGAAAAAATGATGTGCTGTAAAGATTACAGTTTGCCAAAGAACACATTGACTGGCCTAAAGAGAAGTGGTGTAACATTCTATGGACAGATGAGAGCAAAATTGTACTTATTGGGTCTCAAGACAGTTTGTGTGACGACCCATAAACACTGAATTCAAGCCACAGTACACTGTGAAGACTGTAAAACATGGAGGCGCAAGCATAATGGTTTGAGGATGTTTCTCATACTATGAAGTTGGGCCCATTTATCGAATACCAGGCACCATGGACCAGTTTGAGTATATCAAAATACTGGAAGAGGTCATGTTGCCTTATGCTGAAGTAGAAATGCCCTTGAAATGGGTGTTTCAGAAGGGCGATGACCCCAAACACACCAACAAGTGGGCAACATCCTGGTTCTAGACCAACAAGATTGAAGTTATGAAGTGGCCAGCCCAATCCCCTGAATGCTAGATTCATACTACCATAACCATGGGTAGCCTGAATCATAGTTGCATAGTTATATAGGTTTAAAAAAGACATAAGTCCATCAAGTCCAACATTTCTCCAGCAGTTATACATTATCTATCACTAGATTTATGATCCACAATGCCATATGTTGTTACAAAAGCATCTAGCCCTTTTTATATGCTATTTTTAGTGTCTGCCATTGCTATCTATTGCGGTATGGCATTCCACAGACTGAATATTCTAACTGGAAAGAACCCTTTCCAATTAAGATGCCTTCCTATTTATACAAGTCAGAACTTGGTTGCATGATTGCAGCCAGGAATGTATTTCTCTGAAAAGAAACTGTGATTAAAGCGCACCTGTCAGCAGCATTGTGCTCAGTAAATTACATACACTGTCAGGTGGGCGACATTACACCGAGTAAAATGATACCTTGGTTGATGAAATCCATCCTGTGGTTCTTGTGTAATCTTTACTTTCAGTTTGGAGATAATGATATGCCAGTGCTTCGGGGCGGCATGTGGGGGCGCTCTATCTGTATGCTCTTATGACAGCTCACTGATCCTTCACTGACCTGCCTCCTGTTTTACATAATGCATCTAGTAGTGCGGGGATAGGTAAAATAGGAGGTTGGTCAGTGAAGACACAGTAAGCTGTCATAAGAGCATACAGATGAATATGTAAGCAGAGCACCAGATAGAGCCCACCCCACAGGCTGCCCAAAAGCACAGGCATATCATTATCTCCAAACTGAAAGTAAAGATTACACAAGAACCACAAGACAGATTTCATCAACCAAGGTATCATTTTAATCAGTGTAATGTCGCCCACCTGACAGTGTATGTAGTTTACTGAGCACAATCCTGCTGACAGGTGCGCTTTAAGAAATAACTGTGTTTGAAAAACCAGCCGGGGACAAGAGTAGCCTGGTGTGGTCCACAGCCAGCTTCTCTCTGCCCAATTCCAGGTGATTGACAGGTCTCTCCCTTTGAGCACACATGGATGAGATCTGTTAACCACCTGAAGTAGGGCCTGGGAGAAGTCAGCTGGGGGCCACACTGGAGTAGTCATATCTATCCCTATGGTTACTGGCCGGCTTATCAATGCCACGACTTTTCAGAGAAAATCATACCTAGCTGCAATCACAAAGCAAGGCTCTGATTCATGCGGTCCCTCATTCAGGCAGCATGAAACTACTTATAGGTTCCCTTTAAGTTCCCTTTGGTACTAATTACCACATACTGAACTTGCAAATGGCTATAGTTCCAAACTATTCTGGGGATCATAATGCCTTGGATCTCAAAGATATAGGCTCCTAAAGCCAATTGTAAATCTTTGTAATCTAAATACTTTTCCTATAAAAAAAATCTGTATGGAGTCTATAGATGTGGTCAACATGTTGCTAGGAAGGGAGACTTTATAGCCACTTCTGCTTTAGAGGAAACTTATTTTCATGTCCTTATTAGAGATGAGCGTTGTTCGACTCGGACTGTTCGCCAATCTCAAATTCGAGCTGTTTTGGGCGGTGTTTGAGCCGTTCGGCGAACACGAACGATTTGAAAAAAATTCGGCTGTTTGAGGTTATGTTCGATAATTGTTCGTGCCCCAAAATCATAACTGGATTTTTTCTCAGTAATGCTGAAAATTAATGTTAATACGCAGTTTGAGTGTACAGCGGGGAGGGGGGAGGGGCAGGGGATGGATCTCTGCAGGAATAATGAAGATCTCCATTTTTTTTTCTCTTTCCCGCATTTACAGTGGGGAGGTGCAGTCTGTCAGCCTATCAGCAGCGCACACACGGAGCGAAGTGTTTTTTTTCACACAAGCAAGGGCATGTGTCATTGGCAGTGTATGTCACATGTCCTTGCCCTATAAGACCCAGCCATTTTCCCCGTCGCCACCACTTTCTCACTGCTGCAGCTGTGTGTTAGACGGCACGGCTGTTGCTGTGTGCGCTATACCTTGTTAATTTCAAGCCAATTTTCGCACAAATCTACAGATAGCTTGGGAGTAGGGAAGAGTTGTGATTGCAGTCCTTTTAAGGACTAGGTTACAGCATTTCCTACGACTTTTATCAGGCAGGTCTGTGCTCTTAAATAGATAGGTTGGGAGTAAAGACTAATTGTAATTGCAGTCCTTTTCAGGACTAAGTTACAGCAGTTCCTATCAGTTTTTGCCAGGCAGGTCTGTGCCAGTGCTGTGCAAGTTTTTTCACAGCATTTGACTAAATCTGGCAAAGCTAATCCTTTTTGGCCTATTGCAGAGTGTGTTAGTCAGTGGAGTAGCCTATCTGTGTTGCAAGCTGCACCACCTGTGTATAGAATACCAATTTTTGTACTGCACCTAATGAAGTAAAACCTTTTGGGCATAGCATCATTCTATTAGTCCATCTATACGGACCTCCATCAGGTTGCAAATTGAATATAATTTTTTTCTGCATCTAGCTCAGAAAATAAATTTGGGCTTCTAGCAGTGTGTGGGACTTGGTCTATTAGTCCATCTATACTGACCTCCATCAGGTTGCAAATTAAAAATAATTTTTTTCTGCATCTAGCTCTGAAAAAATATTTGGGCTTCTAGCAGTGTGTGGGACTTGGTCTATTAGTCCATCTATACTGACCTCCATCAGGTTGCAAATTAAAAATAATTTTTTTCTGCATCTAGCTCTGAAAAAATATTTGGGCTTCTAGCAGTGTGTGGGACTTGTTCTATTAGTCCATCTATACTGACCTCCATCAGGTTGCAAATTGAATATATTTTTTTTCTGCATCTAGCTCTGAAAAAAAATTTGGGCTTCTAGCAGTGTGTGGGACTTGGTCTATTAGTCCATCTATACTGACCTCCATCAGGTTGCAAATTAAAAATATTTTTTTTCTGCATCTAGCTCTGAAAAAATATTTGGGCTTCTAGCAGTGTGTGGGACTTGTTCTATTAGTCCATCTATACTGACCTCCATCAGGTTGCAAATTGAATATAATTTTTTTCTGCATCTAGCTCTGAAAAAAAATTTCGGCTTCTAGCAGTGTGTGGGACTTGGTATATTAGTCCATCTATACTGACCTCCATCAGGTTGCAAATTAAAAATAATTTTTTTCTGCATCTAGCTCTGAAAAAATATTTGGGCTTCTAGCAGTGTGTGGGACTTGTTCTATTAGTCCATCTATACTGACCTCCATCAGGTTGCAAATTAAAAATAATTTTTTTCTGCATCTAGCTCTGAAAAAAATATTTGGGCTTCTAGCAGTGTGTGGGACTTGTTCTATTAGTCCATCTATACTGACCTCCATCAGGTTGCAAATTCAATCTAATTTTTTTCAGCATCTAGCTCTGAAAAAATATTTGGGCTTCTAGCAGTGTGTGGGACTTGTTCTATTAGTCCATCTATACTGACCTCCATCAGGTTGCAAATTCAATATAATTTTTTTCTGCATCTAGCTCTGAAAAAATATTTCAGTTTGTAGCAGTGTGTGGGACTTGTTCTATTAGTCCATCTATATTGACCTCCATCAGATTGCAAATGCAATCTAATTTTTTTCTGCATCGAGCTCTGAAAAAATATTTCGGCTTCTAGCTGTGTGTGGGACTTGTTCTATTAGTCCATCTATACTAACCTCCATCAGGTTGCAAATTCAATCTAATTTTTTCTGCATTAAGCTCTGAAAAAATATTTCAGCTTGTAGCAGTGTGTGGGACTTGTTCTATTAGTCCATCTATACTGACCTCCATCAGGTTGCAAATTAAAAATAATTTTTTTCTGCATCTAGCTCTGAAAAAATATTTGGGCTTCTAGCAGTGTGTGGGACTTGATCTATTAGTCCATCTATACTGACCTCCATCAGGTTGCAAATTGAATATAATTTTTTTCTGCATCTAGCTCTGAAAAAAAATTTCGGCTTCTAGCAGTGTGTGGGACTTGGTATATTAGTCCATCTATACTGACCTCCATCAGGTTGCAAATTAAAAATAATTTTTTTCTGCATCTAGCTCTGAAAAAATATTTGGGCTTCTAGCAGTGTGTGGGACTTGGTATATTAGTCCATCTATACTGACCTCCATCAGGTTGCAAATTAAAAATAATTTTTTTCTGCATCTAGCTCTAAAAAAAATATTTGGGCTTCTAGCAGTGTGTGGGACTTGTTCTATTAGTCCATCTATACTGACCTCCATCAGGTTGCAAATTCAATCTAATTTTTTTCAGCATCTAGCTCTGAAAAAATATTTGGGCTTCTAGCAGTGTGTGGGACTTGTTCTATTAGTCCATCTATACTGACCTCCATCAGGTTGCAAATTCAATATAATTTTTTTCTGCATCTAGCTCTGAAAAAATATTTCAGTTTGTAGCAGTGTGTGGGACTTGTTCTATTAGTCCATCTATATTGACCTCCATCAGATTGCAAATGCAATCTAATTTTTTTCTGCATCGAGCTCTGAAAAAATATTTCGGCTTCTAGCTGTGTGTGGGACTTGTTCTATTAGTCCATCTATACTAACCTCCATCAGGTTGCAAATTCAATCTAATTTTTTTCTGCATTAAGCTCTGAAAAAATATTTCAGCTTGTAGCAGTGTGTGGGACTTGTTCTATTAGTCCATCTATACTGACCTCCATCAGATTGCAAATTGAATATAATTTTTTTCTGCATCTAGCTCTGAAAAAAAATTTGGGCTTCTAGCAGTGTGTGGGACTTGTTCTATTAGTCCATCTATACTGACCTCCATCAGGTTGCAAATTGAATATAATTTTTTTCTGCATCTAGCTCTGAAAAAAAATTTGGGCTTCTAGCAGTGTGTGGGACTTGGTCTATTAGTCCATCTATACTGACCTCCATCAGGTTGCAAATTAAAAATAATTTTTTTCTGCATCTAGCTCTGAAAAAATATTTGGGCTTCTAGCAGTGTGTGGGACTTGTTCTATTAGTCCATCTATACTGACTTCCATCAGGTTGCAAATTGAATATAATTTTTTTCTGCATCTAGCTCTGAAAAAAAATTTGAGCTTCTAGCAGTGTGTGGAACTTGTTCTATTACTCCATCTATACTGACCTCCATCAGGTTGCAAATTCAATATCATTTTTATCTGCATCTAACCCAGCCAATACATTTGGCCTAATACCACAGTTTGGCCACTCAGCTCTGCTCGGTTCCCATCCATTGTTTTTTTGTGTGTTTACAACTCCAGAGTTGTAAATTAGTTAACCACCAAAATGAGTGGAAAAAGGTCTGCTGCTGGTGGAAAGGGGAATTGGCGTGTTGGGAAGGGGAAAAAAGGTTGTGTCCGTGGGGTAGGTGTTAAAGCAACAGTAACATCTGCAGAAGAAAGACCATCTTCCAGCCAAATTAAAATGTCTACTTCTTTTAGCGGACAATGCGATAAGATCCCTTTCTTACGGCCACGCCAATTGCTTCAAATTCCAGATGAGGCACAAAAACAGCAGGTGCTTCAACGGATATCAAGTGCTCCTTTAAGTGGGCTCTTCTCCACCTCAACTTCAACATCACAAATACTCCAGTCCTCAGAGGTGTCACCCCAATCGCACTTGCTTCCTCACAGCTCCCAAATCTCCAGCTGCCCATCTGAGTATGGGGTAGAACAGATGGTTGAGTCTGCAGAGCTGTTTACTCATACTATAGCCTGGGAATCAGAGGTCGGCTCCAGAGCTTCTGTGAATCCAGACGAGGAAATGATCTGCACTGATGCCCAGAATCTTTATGAGTCGGATCCAGGACCAGACGCAGAAGGTTCTGACCATAATGTAGACCCTCATTCCCAAACTGTAACTCCTGTTGGTGGAGACAATGAGGAAGACGATGATGAGACTCAAATGCCTGATTGGAGCGACAACTTTAGTTTTTTGTCAGGGCAGGAACAGGTTGGCTCTGAGGACGACGGGTGTGATAACACACAGGGTGATGATGATGAGGTTGGAGATCCCACTTACTGTCAACCCACAGTCAGCCAAGAGATGAGGTCAGCAGAGGAGGTGGAGGAGGATGCTAGTGACGACGAGGTCAGGTTGCGCCTTCCTGGACAGAGACGTAGTACTGGAAGCACATCAACAACTGCATCCTCAAACACAACTCTGCCTCTGACCACAAGTTGTGGTGGCTCTTCAGGTCGCATGGGTGCTAAGCCTTGCATAGCCTGGGCATTTTTTAAGATCGATAAAGATGACCCAACTCGTGTTATCTGTAACATTTGTCAGCAAAAGCTAAGTAGAGGCCAAAAAATACATAGTTTGAGTACTACATGCATGAACCGGCACATGGACATGAAGCATAAGTTGCAGTGGGAAGCTCACTGTGCTACAATGCGGCCTAGCCGGCCTGGCCAACCGCCGTCTGCCACATCTTGTGCATCCGCGGCCTCTTCATCCTCTGTGAATGGGGGGACAGCAGTCACACCTGTTTTGGGACGCAGACCTGCCACCTCTTTACCCGCAACAGCCAGCGTGATTGGCAGGTCATCATTTTCTTTGGAGGTGGTAACACCAGCTGGTGTTGAGCGCTGTCCGACATCGATAGCACCACCTTTGGATCAAGGCAACCTAACATGTCCGCCTGCATCTTCCTCACAGACCGGCAGTTTGCTGGGGACACCCTTATCAACCTCGTCTAAGCACAACAGCCAGCCCTCGGTCCCTCAGATGTGGACAAGTAAAAGACCATTTCCTCCTAGCCATGAGAAAGCTAAGAGGTTGAATTTCACCATCTGCAAGCTCTTGGCTACAGAAATGCTGCCTTTCCGCCTGGTGGACACAGAGGATTTTCGAGACCTTATGTCCGTCGCAGTGCCCCAGTACCAGATGTCCAGTCGGCACTACTTCTCAAAGAAAGGTGTGCCTGCGCTCCACCAGCATGTCGCACACAACATCAACGCTTCCTTGAGAAACTCTGTGTGTGACAGGGTGCATTTCACTACAGACACTTGGACAAGTAGGCATGGACAGGGGCATTACATGTCGCTGACTGGGCACTGGGTAACTATGGTGACAGCAGGACAAGGGGCTGCTGTCCAAGTCTTGCCGTCCCCACGAGTTGTGCGTCAATCCTCTTTATCTCGAAGTTCCTCCACTGCTTCTGCCTCCTCAACCTCCTCTCAGTCCTCCACCTGCACCCAAAGCCAGTCTGGTCATGCCACAAGCTTTCTAACTGCGCAGAAGGGATCCTGCACACCTCCTTACTATGCTGGCAGTAGGGCTCAACGTCATCAGGCGGTTTTTACTTTGAAATGTCTGGGAAATGTGAGTCACACAGCTGAGGAGTTGTGGTCAGCTCTGGAGAACCAATTTCATGAATGGTTGTCTCCACTGGACCTGAAACCAGGGAAGGCCGTGTGCGACAATGCTGCAAACCTGGGTGCGGCCCTTCGCCGGGGCAATGTCACACACGTGCCTTGTATGGCTCACGTGTTGAACCTGGTTGTCCAGCAATTTTTAGACCACTATCCCGGACTAGATGGCCTTTTGCAGAGGGCACGGTCGCTGTGTGCTCACTTCCGCCGTTCGCATCCCGCAGCTCAGCGACTTACATTTCTACAGAAGTCGTTGGGCCTGCCACTTCACCAGCTAAAATGCGATGTGCCTACCCGGTGGAATTCAACTCTGCACATGTTGCAGCGACTGTAGCAGCACCGACAAGCCCTGGTGCAATACGTTCTGACTTATAGCCTGGGCCAACAAGATCCAGAGGGTGGGGCAAATCACGCTGGAGGAGTGGTCTCAGATCAGGGACCTATGCACCCTTCTGCACAGTTTTGAAATGGCGACGAAGATGTTTAGTGCTGACGATGCCATTATCAGCATGACTATTCCGGTGATTTACATGCTGGAGCACATATTAAACATAATTCGGAGTCAGGTGGTGGCACAAGAGGAGGTGGAGGAAGTAGAGGAGGAGGAGTTGTAAGTGGAAGGGCTAACATCTGCAAGGTCCAGACGATCGGCAGCACCAAGGCGGCAGGCATGTGAGGGTGGGGGAGATGGTTTTACCAGGGCGCATGGTAGCAGCCAAACTAGTGAGGAAGGTGCAGGAGCCCAGGAAGAAGTGAAGGACGAACTGATGGAAGACTCATCAGATGAGGGAGACCTTGATCACATTTCTGTTGTGTGAGGTTGGGGGGAGAGGACAGAGGAAGGAAGCATGATTGTTACCTCGCCACCAACACAACAGGGACTTGGTGCTCCTGGATGCGCAAGACACATGAGTGCCTTCTTGCTGCACTACCTGCAACATGACCCTCGAATTGTGAGAATTAGAAATAATCCTGACTACTGGGTTGCCAAACTGTTAGATCCCCGGTACAAAAGTAAATTTGCAGAAATTATTCCTGCCATAGAAAGGGATGCACGCATGCAGGAGTATCAGCAGAGACTGTTGCAGAATCTTACATGTGCTTTTCCACAAAACACCAGTGGTGCACGTAGTGAATCTCACAGTTCCAACTTGCCAACCGTGGGACCGTCGAGTGTTCAGCACTCAAACCGTAATAGAAACACAGTATCTGCTGGTAACATCAATTTTGCGGAATCATTTCACCACTTTTTTAGCCCATCCTTTGCAAGGCCACAGGAGACAAGAAGTCTGACACATAGTCAACGCCTAGAGACGATGGTACAGGAATATCTCCAAGTAAACATTGAAGCCATGACTGTGTCACTGGACCCTTGCTCTTTTTGGGCTTCCAATCTGGATAAATGGCCGGAGCTCGCCACTTACACCTTGGAGATCTTGTCATGCCCCGCAGCCAGCGTTCTGTCTGAACGTGTGTGCAGCGCTGCTGGTGGTGTGCTGACAGATAAGCGCACGCGGCTCTCCACTGATAATGTAGACAGACTCACGTTCATAAAGATGAACAAATCATGGATCCGAAACGACTTTTCTACCCCTGTGTCATCCTGGGGAGAATAAAAGCTTGATGATTGGTTAAAATCACCTCACCAACCGTTTTAAGCTTTCAAATTACTAATCATGTTTATCTGTATCTTGGCTGGAAAATAATTTGGGCTTTGTAGCAATGTGCAGTAATGATTCTATTAGGCCATCTACACTAAGCTCCACCAGATTTAAAATTACTAATCATGTTTATCTGTATCTTGGCTGGAAAATTATTTGGGCTTTGTAGCAGTGTGCAGTAATGATTCTATTAGGCCATCTACACTAAGCTCCACCAGATTTAAAATTACTAATCATGTTTATCTGTATCTTGGCTGGAAAATTATTTGGGCTTTGTAGCAGTGTGCAGTAATGATTCTATTAGGCCATCTATACTAAGCTCCACCAGATTTAAAATTAATAATAATTTTTAGCTGCATCTAGCCCGGAAAATAATTTTGGGGCTCCGAGATGCGCAAGAGACATGAGTGCCTTCTTGCTGCACTACCTGCAACATGACCCTCAGATTGTCAGAATTCAAAGTAATCCTGACTACTGGGTTGCCACACTCTTAGATCCCCCACACTCTTCGATCAACCTTTTCATTTTAATAAAGAACAAAAAAATGGTCATTTTGAAATTATAAGCATTAGCAGGTTATTAGAAACTGAAATCAAACAGTTTTCAACTCAAAATTTTATTCTAGGTGATGTTACATTTGCACATAGGACCCCTTGTTCGAAAGGAGCTTCTGAACTCTCTCGTCCATTGAATTTGTCAGGTTTTGGATGGTTTCTGCTTCAATTGTTTTGCATGAGGACAGAATACCCTCCCAGAGCTGTTGCTTAGATGTGAACTGCCTCCCGCCATCATAGACACTCCTTTTGATGATGCTCCAGAGGTTCTGAATGGGGTTGAGGTCAGGGGAGCATGGGGGTCACAACATAAGATTGTCCCCTTTTATGCCCATATCAGCCAGAGATACAGATGTGTTATGTGCAGCATGAGACGGTGTATTATCATGCATGAAAATGATCTTGCTGTGGAATACACGGTTCTTCTTCTTGAACCATGGCAGGAAGTGCTGTTTGAGAAACTCCACATACATTATGGAGTTCATCTTTACCCCTTCAGGGATCCTAAAGGGGCCGACAATCTCTCTCCCCATGATTCCAGCCCAAAACATTACTCCACCTCCTCCTTTTTGGCGCTGTAGCCGTGTTTGCGTGGGGTGTCCATCAACCAGCCATCCTCCACTCCATCCATCTGGACCATCGAGCGTTGCACGGCACTCATCCGTGAACAAAACAGTTTTGAAGTCAGTCTTCATGTATTGTTTGGCCCACTGGAGCCGTTTCTGCTTGTGTGCAGTGGATAGAGGAGGTTGACAGGATGGCTTACGCACAGCTGCAAACCTCTGAAGGACCCTGCATCTTGTTGTTCGGGGGACGTTGAAGGCACCAGCAGCTTCAAAAACTTGTCTGCTGCTATGACAAGGCTTTTTTGCCGCTGCTCTTTTAACCTGATGTAATTGCCTGTAGGAAAGAGTCCTCAATTTGCCCTTATCAGCACGCACACGTGTGTACTGTGAATCAGCTACATACTTCTTGATTGCCAAGACACTTCATCCTGATCATCGCACAATGTTTATTGTAGTCATGCCTTGACCTAAACACTCCACAATTTGTTGCTTCTCAGCAGCCGACACATCCTTTTTCTTTCCATTTTGGCAGAAAATGTAGGCTGCTTAATAATGTGGGACAGCCTTCTTAAGTAGTTCTGTCTTTCATTGGACACACCTGCCAAACTAATTAGCACAGGTGTCTGCAATTGCTTACAGTTATATAAAGAGCCCTGACACACATCACCATCAATGAGTTTAACTGACAAACAAACAAATTCTTCCCTTATCACTCCTAAACACTTTTTGCATAATAATTTGGAACACAGTGTACATGTGCTTTTCCACAAAACACCAGTGGTTCACGTAGTGAATCTTACAGTTCTAACTTGCCAACCGTGGTCTGTATGGAGTTGTTCAATAAAGGGCCCAAAATTAAGATAACATAGACGGGAGAGGTCTCTATGAATAGGAATTCCTAAGTATTTGATATCCTGTGAGGGCCAGGGGAGGGAGACATCGAGGGCCTCAGACTTCGCTGCATTGATTTTAAAATTTGACCATGTAACAAAGTGATCTATTTCAGCCATAACAGCAGGGATGGATATATGTGATTGAGTGATATATACTAGGACATCATCAGCAAATGCAGAGCACTTGTACTCGGTGCCTCCCACCTCAATCCACCTAATATTGGGGTTATGGCGAATTGATGTGAGCAGGTGCTCCGTCACTAGGATGTATAAGAGAGGGGACAGAGGACATCCCTGCCTTGTTACATTGGTGATTATGAAAGGTGATGAAAATGTTCTGACGCGCCCCCTGGGCCTTGGGACACCCAGAGCCGGACCCTTTTTGGTGGATGCTGGTGGCTGTAGTCTCCGTGGCGGCGACCCGGTTCCGTGGCTCAGGGCGGTCAAACCAGTGGCGGAACTATTTATGTGGTTTTGATGTTTAAATGTCCGACTACGCCACCCGTGGATTGCGGTCAGAGTGAACCGCCACTGTAGGGCAGACCGCTGAGGCTGGTGTTGTGGGTGCAGCAGAGCGTAGTATAACTCCCCACGGGAGGAGTATAGCCTCAGGGCAGTGTATGCGGAGGATGGGGGTGATGGTGCAGGGCAGCAGCAGTAACGACATGGAGTAAGTGATGCAGTCCAGGGCCTTTACTCACAGTTCTTATTATCCAGACCACTTCTGCAGGTAACGGCTGCCCACGTCGTAC
This sequence comes from Phyllobates terribilis, assembly GCF_046119375.1. Classification (NCBI taxonomy): domain Eukaryota; kingdom Metazoa; phylum Chordata; class Amphibia; order Anura; family Dendrobatidae; genus Phyllobates; species Phyllobates terribilis. Next base: position 253,248,867 of record NW_027362771.1, read on the forward strand.
TGTGCTCACCAGGTGAGGGGCTCAGACAACTCCCAGATAACTTTGGAGCGCTTCACAGGACCTCCTTTGTGTGTCCTTTGTCTGGCCTTTCTTACCAACGCTTCTGTCCGGCTGCCTCGGGCCTCCTCTTGGTAAACTTGGCGCCAGTTTCCCTGACCCTATGTGGTGCCTTCCTAGTGGGTGTAGCGAGGGGCTGCGCCACATAAAATGTCACAGCCTCCGGTTTCTAGCTGAGGGTCGTTTCCCGCCTCCACTAGTTTCGAGGACCGGTCTCCCCCTTTGGCCTGACCCCTCCACGCAGGGGGATTCGGGCGTGCGGTGGCGACTCGCCCGTCCGCACCCCTGGGATCCCTTCGTTCCTCGTTCCTGGAGCCTTCTCCGCTCCTCTTCCTTCCTTCTCCCTCTTCCAGGCCTGGGCCTCTGTTACTAGGCCCGCCTCCGGAGCAGAGCTCATGCAGAGCCCCTGCTCCCTGACACTTCTGCTCAGACTTCTCTGCACTGAACTAAGATGGTGCCCACCTTTTATACTCCCTTCTCAATGCACCCAGGAACTGCTTCCTCCCTGCTCCTGCACTACAGGGTTCCCCTTCCTCGGTGTTCCCTCCCCCCCACTCCAGCCAGGGACAGGGACTGTCGTGCCCATCTCAGGGGCATATTGGTCGCCCTGCCCCACGGCAATGTGGTGTAATGCATGCAGGTGTCGGGGTCCTGATCCACACTCCTTCCTTACCTGAGAGTGAGATATCACACCTCTTGGTGAGGTGCAATACCTCTGTAGCAACCGAGCCCTCGGGGTGCTACAGTTCCATTTATCTTCAGCCTAGGTGACGTATTGCGATACAGGACCGTGATTTTGGCTATAAAAGGGTCCCCTAGACCCCTACCCCAAGCTTTTTAAGAGAATAATATATGGCGTGCCAGGAGACTCTATGGAATGCTTTCTCAACATCCAACGAGAGTATCTAATTACAAATTTTTAACTGCATCTAGCCCAGGAAATACTTTGTGCCTAGTAGCAGTGTCTGCTAGTCAGCGGATTATCCCAGCTGTTAAGCAAGCACCTGTAGTTTGGACACTTAATTTTTTCAAAGGAAATGCTTCGGGACCCCGGGATACTCAGTGAAGAGCATTGGGAGGCACCCCAAGGCATAGGGGCTGGGACTGGCGGTAGGACGCCTTGCGGTGGACCGCCGAGCTCGATCCTTATAAAAGCTTTCTAACTGCAGCAGCTTTAGTGGACGCTACTGGAGCTGGAATTACGCGGCTGCTGGCATGAGACTTGCCCTCCAATAGATCCTTGTAAAAGGATTTAAAGTGTAGTTATTCAAATTAGAGAGACAATTTAAATTAAAAAGCTTAGAGCGGCCTCCACCACAGGGGGGGTCGCTCGACCCACAAGCGGACAGGCACCAGTATTGGGAGAGGGGGGCTGGCCGTCAGAGTCCACCGCGGCTCTGGCACAAACCCGGCGACACGGAGGTGGCACGGGCAGGAACGGACTGGCAGTGTCGGCTTCGCACTTCTTTGCTTTTAGAAGGGCATGGCATGCCTATATCTGTGTCTCCCCCTCCTTTTACTCCTCCACCTCTTTTCTTTTCACATGACTATATGTACTTGTCACTTTTCCATGTGTTACTTGTGTCTTCTGAGCAGTTTGTCAGGTTTTGGACACTTTTGAAGGTGTTTTCTATGTGTTTCTGTAACGGGTCTGGGAGGCGGAACCTCTGAGCTACTATACAAGGGGGCGGTCCTTGTAAGGGAGCGGGTGGCGACCAGGGAAGACGGGCAGGCAGTCACAGCAGGTGACCGGGACAGTCTCTGAGTGAACGGGCTGGAGGTCACGGCAAGTGACCGGGGCAGTCTCTGGATGAACGGGCAGGAGGTCACGGCAAGTGACCGGGGCAGTCTCTGGATGAACGGGCAGGAGGTCACGGCAAGTGACCGGGGCAGTCTCTGGATGAACGGGCAGGAGGTCACGGCAAGTGACCGGGGCAGTCTCTGGATGAACGGGCAGGAGGTCACGGCAAGTGACCGGGGCAGTCTCTGGGTAAAGGGTTGGTACGACCTGTGGCGGCTGATGGTAGACGTGAGCTCCCAGGTGAGCAGGCGAGAGTCTCTGGATAAACGGGTGGTCACAGCATGTGACGGCGGAGCCTCCAGGAAGACCAACAGACAGGCGGCAGATGAGCGCTCCCAGGTGAGCGGGCAGAAGTCACTGGACAGGCGGGTGGTCACAGCACGTGACGGCAGAGCCTCCAGGTAGGCTAGCAGACAGGCAGCAGATGAGCGCTCCCAGGTGAGCGGGCAGGAGTCACTGGACAGGCAGGTGGTCACTGCACGTGACGGCGGAGCCTCCAGGTAGGCTAGCAGGCAGGTAGCAGATGTGCGCTCCCAGGTGAGCGGGCAAGCTGGTCCATAGACAGACTGACAGGAGTTGGAAGGCAGACCGTCGGACCTCAGGCAAGCAGGCAGGTAGCTGATGTGCGCTCCCAGGTGAGCGGGCAAGCTGGTCCTTAGACAGACTGACAGGAGTTGTAAGGCAGACCGTCGGACCTCAGGCTAGCAGGCAGGTAGCAGAATATCAGGCAGGAATAAGACAGCAAGCTGGCAGGAATCTGGCAGGTATCTGGCAGGTAACTGGCAACGGGACCTGAGGGCTGAAGCAGAGTAGTGAACAGTGCAACAACATTGCTCGGGCACCTCCATTTTGGAGGAGGTGCCTTATATATGGTGAAGTCCTCCGGCCATTGGCCGGGGACTCCTTAGGACGGCGCGCGCGGCCCCTTTAAGAGGGAGGGAGAGCGCGCGTGCGCGCCCTAAGCACAGTGGCCGGGAAGGAGCGCGCGTTGCCAGCAGAGCGGGAGGAGGACGCCGGGCACGGAGCAGAGAGGTGAGGGGAACAGCGTCCCTGCCTAGCAGAGGGCAGGGACGCCGGCGCTACAGTACCCCCCCTTTAGGCCCCCCCTTTTTTAGGCCAGACAGAAATTTAGCAAGGATAAGAGGGGCATGGATGTTCTCCCGGGGCTCCCACGTTCTCTCCTCAGGACCAAACCCCTTCCAATCCACTAGAAAAAAGGTCTTTCCTCTTACCCTTTTGGTGGCAAGAATGTTCTCTACCTCAAACTCGTCCTCAGCAGAAACCGGAGCAGGAGGCGTACCTGTAGACTTGGAAAGAGAGTTAAGAACCACAGGTTTGAGGAGAGATACATGGAAGGAGTTAGGGATCCGTAAGTTGGCCGGGAGTTTCAATTTATAGGCCACCGGGTTGATCTGACTGATGACCTCCAGAGGACCGATGAACCGAGGCCCTAACTTGTAAGAAGGTATCTTGAGTCGGACATATTTAGATGAGAGCCAGACTTTATCTCCAGGACGAAATTGTGGAGGATCCAGGCGTTTTTTGTCAGCGTGTCTTTTCATCCGTTCGGACGACTGAAGGAGTGCGGATCGGGTACTCTCCCAAATGGAGGAAAATTTGCTAACGAGAGATTCCGCAGCCGGGTTGTCCACAGAGGTGGAGACAGGAAAAGGAATCCGAGGATGCTGACCGAAGACTACAAAAAACGGGGATTTGGAGGAGGATTCGCTCTCGTGATTGTTATAAGAGAACTCGGCCCATGGTAGGAGATCCACCCAGTCTGAATGATGGGCATTAACGAAGTGCCGGAGGTAACTGGTCAGGTTCTGATTGATCCGCTCCACTTGACCATTGGACTGTGGGTGGTAAGCGGAAGAGAAGTCCAGGGTGACGTCTAGCAGTTTACAAGTGGCTTTCCAGAAGCGTGAGGTGAACTGTACCCCACGATCCGACACGATGTGGAGGGGCAGGCCATGAAGACGAAAGATGTGACGAATAAAGTCTTTAGCTAGCTCGGGTGCAGACGGGAGGCCTGGCAGGGGAACGAAATGAGCCATCTTGGAGAAGCGGTCAGCGACCACCCAAATGACCGTACAACCGGCAGAGACTGGGAGGTCAGTTATAAAGTCCATTGCTATATGCTGCCAGGGGGCAGCAGGTACAGAAAGCGGAAGGAGGCGACCGGCTGGCAGATGTCTCGGAACCTTGTTGCGGGCGCAGGACACACAGGCAGAAACAAAGTCTATTACGTCCTTGTGCAGGGTAGGCCACCAGTAGTGCCGGGTAATAAGCTGGAGGGTCTTTTTCTGACCGGCGTGGCCAGCCAGTTTAGACGAGTGACCCCAGTGAAGGATCTTCTCCCGATCAGGTACTGATACGAACGTCTTTCCGGGAGGGAGACGATTTAGACTCACGGGAGCCACCTGCATTACTCTGGCGGGATCGATGATGTGTTTCGGATCTTCCTCGAGATCAGACACCAGAAAGGATCGAGACAAGGCGTCCGCCTTGACGTTTTTGTCAGCCGGGCGAAAATGAAGAACAAAATCAAAGCGAGCAAAAAACAAGGACCACCGGGCTTGGCGCGGGTTAAGTCTCTGGGCATGCTGGAGGTAAGCCAAGTTCTTGTGGTCAGTGTAAATTATTACCGGGTGAAGAGCCCCCTCGAGCAGGTAACGCCACTCCTCCAATGCCAGTTTGATGGCCAATAACTCTCGGTCTCCTATGGAATAATTGCGCTCTGAGGAGGAGAAGAGTTTAGAGAAGAAGCCGCAAGTTACCATCCTCCCGGAAGATGATTTTTGAGTAAGTACCGCTCCGGCTCCAGAGGAGGAGGCGTCAACTTCCAGGAAGAACTGCTTGTTGCCGTCCGGGCGATGCAGCACCGGGGCGGAAGAGAAGGCCTGTTTTAAGGAAAGAAAGGCCTCCTCTGCTTCGGGCGGCCACTCTTTGGGATTAGTACCCTTACGGGTGAGCGCGGAAATTGGGGCAGTCCGGGAAGAGAAGTGTGGTATGAAGAGGCGGTAGTAGTTGGCGAAGCCCAGGAACCGCTGAATGGCCTTCAACCCCTCCGGTCGAGGCCATTTCTCGATGGCAGACAGTTTCTCTGGACCCATTCGTAGGCCGGTCTGAGAAATAATGTAGCCCAAAAACGGAAGCGAGGTCTGCTCAAAGAGGCACTTCTCGTATTTAGCGAAGAGGTGATTCTGCCTGAGCCTGAGCAGGACCTGACGAACGTCCCTCCGGTGAGTCTGGAGATCCGGAGAGAAGACCAAGATGTCGTCGAGGTACACCACTACGCAGGAGTAGAGAAGGTCCCGGAAGATGTCATTGACCAACTCTTGAAAGACGGCAGGAGCGTTACAGAGACCAAAGGGCATTACCAGATATTCATAGTGGCCGTCCCGGGTGTTGAATGCCGTCTTCCATTCATCCCCTTGACGGATACGAACCAGGTTGTACGCCCCATGGAGGTCCAGTTTGGTGAAGATTCTAGCCCCCCTCAGACGATCAAATAACTCCGGAATGAGCGGAAGGGGGTACTTATTCTTCACCGTGATCTGGTTAAGGCCTCTATAGTCTATACAGGGACGGAGAGAGCCGTCCTTCTTTTTGACGAAAAAGAAGCCTGCTCCCGCCGGGGAGGTAGATTTCCGGATGAATCCCCTGGCCAGATTCTCCTCAATATATTCGGACATCGACCGGGTCTCAGCAGCGGATAATGGATAAATACGCCCACGGGGAGGAGTAGTACCGGGTAACAGGTCGATAGGGCAGTCGTATGGTCTATGAGGGGGTAGTGTCTCTGCCTCCTTTTTATTAAAGACATCAGCATAAGACCAATAAGGAATCGGAAGTCCAGGTAGATTAGCTGGGGTAGGAGAAGGACGGACGGGATGGACGGGAACCAGACAGGTCTTATGGCAGTCCTGTCCCCAGCGAAGGACTTCTCCGGTCTGCCAGTCAATCACGGGTGCATGTCTCTGGAGCCAAGGTAAACCTAGCAAGAGGGCGTGAGAGAGTCCAGGCAGAACATGAAAGGAGATACTCTCAGAATGCCGCATTCCCACCTGCAGAGTAATGGATTCGGTGATGAGTTGGATGGGGCGTGGTAAGAGACCCCCATCCACGGCAGCAACAGACAAGGGTACAGCCAGAGGTTTGGTGGGGATGCGGTATTTCTCTACCAGGGACTGTGAAATAAGATTCCCGGCTGCTCCAGAGTCAAGTTGGGCTAGTTCGAAATAACGGTTCTCCCCGCAGACAATTGTGACTGACAGCAGCAGAGATGGAGAGGATTTATTCTTGTCTAGGTCGACCTCTCTGAGCGAACCTAGACACAGGCGTTTCCCGACCTCTCTGGGCAGGCACGGATCCGGTGCTCCTTACTGCCACAGTAGAAGCAGCTCCCCTCGGCACGGCGTAAGTCCTGACGGGTTTTGACCATCTTGGTCTGGTCGACCTGCATAGGCTCAGGAGAGTGTACCTGGGGAGAGACGGAGGGAGTGACGGGTTTCTGAAAAGTAGGAGCTAGACGTGGAAACCTCCTCTCACGGATGACCTCTTTGGCACGCTCCTGGAACCGTAGGTCAATCCGGGTGGCAAGAGTTATTAGGTCATCGAGAGTGGTAGGAATGTCCCGACCGGCAAGTTCATCTTTAATACGGCCGGACAGACCCTCCCAGAAGACGGATACCAGAGCGTCGTTATCCCAGGCCAGCTCCGAGGCAAGGGTACGGAACCGTATGGCATATTGGCCCACGGTGAGACTTCCCTGACGGAGGCGTAGCAGTGATGATGCGGATGAGGTCCTCCGTCCGGGTTCGTCGAAGACTTTCCGGAAAGCCGTGAGAAAGGCAGGCAAGTCGGACACCAGGGGGTCTCCTCTCTCCCATAGAGGATTTAGCCAGGCCAGGGCCTCCCCGGTGAGATGGGACATGATGAAGGCAATTTTGGCCCGGTCGGAGTTAAACTGGTGGGACAGGAGTTCAAAGTGCAGGGTGCACTAATTTATGAAGCCCCGAGCCTGGGCGGAGTCGCCTCCGAAGCGAGGAGGTGCAGAAAGCCGGGGTCCGGGGTAGGATACCATGGTATTAGTGGACAGCGGAGTTGCCGGATTGCGAGTCCTGGCACTGGCGGAGGTTGCTGGCGGAGCAGTCAGAGTGTCCAGGCGAGAATTGACATTCCGCAGGTGACCCAGGATGGACTACTGTTGGGACCTCTGACGGGACAGTTCATGACACAGGTCCGAGAGCGAGGGAGCTTGGGTGCCACCGGGTTCCATGGCCCGAGCAAACTGTAACGGGTCTGGGAGGCGGAACCTCTGAGCTACTATACAAGGGGGCGGTCCTTGTAAGGGAGCGGGTGGCGACCAGGGAAGACGGGCAGGCAGTCACAGCAGGTGACCGGGACAGTCTCTGAGTGAACGGGCTGGAGGTCATGGCAAGTGACCGGGGCAGTCTCTGGATGAACGGGCAGGAGGTCACGGCAAGTGACCGGGGCAGTCTCTGGATGAACGGGCAGGAGGTCACGGCAAGTGACCGGGGCAGTCTCTGGATGAACGGGCAGGAGGTCACGGCAAGTGACCGGGGCAGTCTCTGGATGAACGGGCAGGAGGTCACGGCAAGTGACCGGGGCAGTCTCTGGGTAAAGGGTTGGTACGACCTGTGGCGGCTGATGGTAGACGTGAGCTCCCAGGTGAGCAGGCGAGAGTCTCTGGATAAACGGGTGGTCACAGCATGTGACGGCGGAGCCTCCAGGAAGACCAACAGACAGGCGGCAGATGAGCGCTCCCAGGTGAGCGGGCAGAAGTCACTGGACAGGCGGGTGGTCACAGCACGTGACGGCAGAGCCTCCAGGTAGGCTAGCAGACAGGCAGCAGATGAGCGCTCCCAGGTGAGCGGGCAGGAGTCACTGGACAGGCAGGTGGTCACTGCACGTGACGGCGGAGCCTCCAGGTAGGCTAGCAGGCAGGTAGCTGATGTGCGCTCCCAGGTGAGCGGGCAAGCTGGTCCTTAGACAGACTAACAGGAGTTGTAAGGCAGACCGTCGGACCTCAGGCTAGCAGGCAGGTAGCAGAATATCAGGCAGGAATAAGACAGCAAGCTGGCAGGAATCTGGCAGGTATCTGGCAGGTAACTGGCAACGGGACCTGAGGGCTGAAGCAGAGTAGTGAACAGTGCAACAACATTGCTCGGGCACCTCCATTTTGGAGGAGGTGCCTTATATATGGTGAAGTCCTCCGGCCATTGGCCGGGGACTCCTTAGGACGGCGCGCGGCCCCTTTAAGAGGGAGGGAGAGCGCGCGCGCGCGCCCTAAGCACAGTGGCCGGGAAGGAGCGCGCGCTGCCAGCAGAGCGGGAGGAGGACGCCGGGCACGGAGCAGAGAGGTGAGGGGAACAGCGTCCCTGCCTAGCAGAGGGCAGGGACGCCGGCGCTACAGTTTCTATGTGTTTTTGTTTGCCTGCCATTGGTTTTAATGGTGTTCGAAGGTGTTCGAAGAACAGTTCGACGAACAGTTCGGCGAACACACGGGTGTTCGACGAACCGAACCGAACTCGAACACTACGGGGGAGGATCAACACTAGTCTTTTTGTCATCCATTATGTAATAGTAGTCTTCTAAACAAAGAATGGTCTTCTCTTTTGTTCCAAGTTTTACCATGCAGAGTCTTCACAAAGATGGTTCTGTAGCTAGATTATTGGTTGCTCTGGGTTCTCATAGAACATATCACCTTTATTAAGGTGGCTGAGATGGTTAAACAATGTTAAAAAATCCTCTCTGGTTCCTTAGCACTGCAAGAAATTCTTAGCATTTACAACAGATTCTCAGACAATGTACATCGATTTGATTCCAAAGGGGGAATGAACTCTTAAAGCATGTACATGTACTCAATAAACCAGGATTGGCCACTAGTTGAATTCTACGATAAAATCTGTTCAGTGGGTCAGACTACATGTGAGGTCTCCTCAGTATTGCTAAGATCGGTAGTATACGCTCAGGAAACAATTTTTTGTTTCTAACTAATAAATTACTGAGACAGTGAAATATTCCCTCACCAGTTTTACTGACTGATGTAAATGATATTTTCCCGGGAAGATAATAATCTTTTAGCTCTGATGACTTTATATTGAGAGATAGCTAGTGTTGATCGAGCACTAAAATGCTCGGGTGCTCGAAGCTCGGGCCGAGCTCGCCGTGATACTCGGGTGCTCGACCCGAGCAACGAGCCCAATGTTAGTCTATGGGAGACCCAAGCATTTTTGGCGCGGCACCCCCGGCAGTCTTTTAAAAGCCTAACAAGTGCCCAAAACGATAGTGAGAGTGCTCAAATGACATGGGGACAGCATGGGGATCGCCACAGGAAGCATTTCTGACACCCAGGTCACTGCTGTCAACAACGTGGTCAGAGGTATTAAGCCACGTTTAAGGGCTCACAATAAAACGTTCAAAAAACTAAACTGGAACTGCTTTCCTGTGAAATATGTTAAGGAACTTCCTTTCCAGGGTAAAAAAGACTTGTGTATAAGGTAAAATAAATAACCCCCCCCAAAAAAATACTCCTCAACACATTGGGCTATGTTTACAAGTAGCATTTTTTATGCGTTTTTGCACTTTTGTATTGCTTTCAACCGTGACAAATACATTCACCGGCAAATGTCATTTTAACATTTTACAACCTTATCTGGCCATGTGCTGTGTGACACATGCATACAGTGCTGAAAAGACATGGGAACAGCATGGGGAAGACCCCTGGAAGCATCTCTGACACCCAGGTCACTGCCTAAAAGTGTGCCCATCAGAAGTGACCCTTGCCGCATCAGAAGATGCAGACTTGCAACTATCCCCGTGCCCATGGCACTGTTCAATTGTACCTCCCCCATTCCTTGCAATGCAAGCGCAAATATGCTGCCGAACAACCCACCCACCCCCAGGCTACAATACCATACTGCTTGCTTGCACTTGAAATTGGGCCTTTTAGGCATGTGGAGGCGGAATCTGGCCACCACGTCATGGCTGCGTTGGCGACCTGGAATCCATACTCTGTCCCCAGCCGCCCGGCGGCCGGGTGTCCACACTCGGTCCCCAGCCGCCAGGGGTTGGCCGGGTGTCCATACTCGGTCCCCAGCCACCCCGCGGCCGGGTGTACACACACGGTCCCCAGCCACCTGGGGGCAGCCGGGTGTCCATAAACAGTCCCCAGCCGCCCCTATTTCTCCTGTCAACTTCCCCACACACACTTTTCTTAGCCCGGCCTGCTTTAGGGCAGCATTGGACGAGACCACCAGAGAACCAGACTCCTCTGGTGGGCCCTGGCTTCTCCATCAGGGGAGTTGAGAGTGCCAAGGTGAGGAGCATGATGATGATGATAGAAGTTAGCATCTGCTTTGTTTTCTTTTAATGCAAGCATAAGTGTGCAGGCTGCCACCCACCCACCCCCAGGCTGCAATGCCATACTGCTAGCTTGCACTTAAAATGGGGCCTTTTAGTTTGGAGGAGGCTGAAGCTGGCCACTACCTCATGGCAGCTTCGGCAGCGAGGTATCCATACTCAGTCCCCAGCCGCCCCTATTTCTCCTTGGAACATCCCCGCACACACTTTTCTTAGCCCGGCCTGCTTTAGGGCAGCATTGGACGAGCCCACCAGAGAACCAAACTCCTCCGGTGGGCCCTGGCTTCTCCATCAGGGGAGTTGAAAGTTCCAAGGTGAGGACCATGATGATGATGATACAAGTTAGCATCTGCTTTGTTTTCTTGGAATGCAAGCGCATGTATGTAGTAGCGGCTAGGCCTGAGGTGGTCAGCGTTTTGGCGCATATCCTACCTTCTCCGGGGATTGCTGGATATTTTCCTGCTACTATTCCAATTCTATGACTCCCGTTAAAACAAAGCTTCAGGTGATAAATGATGGATGAGGTAGTGGCAAAGGAGAAAGAGCAGGAGGAACAGGGACCATTCACAACAATATCAGGCCAGTCAACCACATATGTCTTGTAGGATATGTTTCTGTAACAAAAGGAGCGGTTCGGCTACACAGTTATAGAGCATACAGTGAGTGCAATGCCTACCAAAAGACATGGAGGTCAGAGGGCCTTAACTAAACCGTTTTTTCCATTTATAGCAACTGGGTCTCCTGTACACTGTTAGCCTAAGCAGTGAATGGAAGGCTTTCCAAAAATTATGAGGAACTGCAATGCCCCTTGAAACAGACGTGGATTACAGCGTACTAAAAACCTTCTACCCATTATTGGGGAGTGGGTCTCCCTTAGTTTTCGCCTTTGCATTGAAAAGCAAAAGCTGACTAAAATTAGAAGGAAATGCAATGCCCGTGGGAAGAGTCGTGGAGGTTAGAGGTAATTAAAAACAACATTTCAATGCCCCGTGGAAGAGCTGTGGAGTTCAGAGTGGCTTAAGAAGACGCTTTTAATGCCCCTTTGAAGAGACGTGGAGGTCACAGTAGCTTAACAAGATGGTTTTAATGCCCCTCGGAAAAGACGTGGAGGTCCCAGTAGCTTAACAAGACGGTTTGAATGCCCCTTGGAAGAGACGTGGAGGTCACAGTAGCTTAACAAGATGGTTTTAATGCCCCTCGGAAAAGTTGTGGAGGTCGCAGTAACTTAACAAGACGGTTTTAATGCCCCTCGGAAAAGTGGTGGAGGTCCCAGTAGCTTAACAAGACGGTTTGAATGCCCCTTGGAACAGACGTGGAGGTCACAGTAGCTTAACAAGACGCTTTTAATGCCCCTTACAAGAGCCATACAGTACAGCATCTTATAAATATTATTCCCATTATTGGGGAGTGGATCTCCCATAGTATTTGCTTATGCCTTCCAAGCAAAAGCTTCCAAAAATTAGGACGGAGCAACTTGAAATGCCCCTTACAAGAGCCATGCAGTACAGCATATTACAAACATAAGTCCCATTATTGGGGAGTGGGTCTCCCATAGTATTTGCTTATGCCTTCCAAGCAAAAGCTTCCAAAAATTAGAAGGAAATGCAATGCCCGTTCGAAGACTCGTGGAGGTCCCAGTAGCTTAACAAGACAGTTTTAATGCCCCTTACAAGAGACGTGGAGGTCAGAGTGGTATAACAAGACACTTTTAATGCCCCTTACAAGAGACGTGGAGGTCAGAGAGGTATAACAAGAAGCTTTCAATGCCCCTTACAAGAGACGTGGAGGTCAGAGTGGTATAACAAGACGCTTTTAATGCCCCTTACAAGAGCCATACAGTACAGCATCTTATAAATATTATTCCCATTATTGGGGAGTGGGTCTCCCATAGTATTTGCTTATGCCTTCCAAGCAAAAGCTTCCCAAAATTAAGACGGAGCAACTTTCAATGCCCCTTACAAGAGCCATGCAGTACAGCATATTACAAACATTATTCCCATTATTGGGGAGTGGGTCTCCCATAGTATTTGCTTATGCCTTCCAAGCAAAAGCTTCCAAAAATTAGGACGGAGCAACTTGGAATGCCCCTTACAAGAGCCATGCAGTACAGTATATTACAAACATAAGTCCCATTATTGGGGAGTGGGTCTCCCATAGTATTTGCTTATGCTTTCCAAACAAAAGCTTCCAAAAATTAGGAGGAAATGCAATGCCCGTTCAAAGACTCGTGGAGGTCCCAGTAGCTTAACAAGACGCTTTTAATGCCCCTTACAAGAGACGTCGAGGTCAGAGTGGTATAACAAGACTCCTTTAATGCCCCTTACAAGAGACATGGAGGTCAGAGTGGTATAACAAGACGCTTTTAATGCCCCTTACAAGAGCCATACAGTACAGCATCTTAAAAATATTATTCCCATTATTGGGGAATGGGTCTCCCACAGTCTTTGCTTATGCCTTCCAAGCAAAAGCTTCCAAAAATTAGGACGGAGCAACTTGCAATGCCCCTTACAAGAGCCATGCAGTACAGCATATTACAAACATAAGTCCCATTATTGGGGAGTGGGTCTCCCATAGTAATTGCTTATGCCTTCCAAGCAAAAGATTCCAAAAATTAGGAGGAAATGCAATGCCGTTCGAAGACTTGTGGAGGTCCCAGTAGCTTAACAAGATGGTTTTAATGCCCCTTACAAGAGACGTGGAGGTCAGAGTGGCATAACAAGACGCTTTAAATGCCCCTTACAAGAGACGTGGAGGTGCAGAGTGGTATAAAAAGACGCTTTTAATGCCCCTTACAAGAGACGTGGAGGTCAGAGTGGTATAACAAGACGCTTTTAATGCCCCTTACAAGAGCCATACAGTACAGCATCTTATAAATATTATTCCCATTATTGGGGAGTGGGTCTCCCATAGTATTTGCTTATGCCTTCCAAGCAAAAGCTTCCAAAAATTAGGAGGAAATGCAATGCCCGTTCGAAGACTCGTGCAGGTCCCAGTAGCTTAACAAGATGGTTTTAATGCCCCTTACAAGAGACGTGGAGGTCAGAGTGGTATAACAAGACGCTTTTAATGCCCCTTACAAGAGACGTGGAGGTCAGAGTGGTATAACAAGACGCTTTTAATGCCCCTTACAAGAGACGTGGAGGTCAGAGTGGTACAACAAGATGCTTTTAATGCCCCTTACAAGAGACGTGGAGGTCAGAGTGGTACAACAAGACGCTTTTAATGCCCCTTACAAGAGACGTGGAGGTCAGAGTGGTATAACAAGACGCTTTTAATGCCCCTTACAAGAGACGTGGAGGTCAGAGTGGTATAACAAGGCGCTTTTAATGCCCCTTACAAGAGCCATACAGTACAGCATCTTAAAAATATTATTCCCATTTTTGGGGAGTGGGTCTCCCATAGTATTTGCTTATGCCTTCCAAGCAAAAGCTTCCAAAAATTAGGAGGAAATGCAATGCCAGTTCGAAGACTCGTGCAGGTCCCAGTAGCTTAACAAGACGGTTTTAATCCCCCTTACAAGAGACGTGCAGGTCAGAGTGGTATAACAAGACGGTTTTAATGCCCCTTACAAGAGACGTGGAGGTCAGAGTGGTATAACAAGATGCTTTTAATGCCCCTTACAAGAGACGTGGAGGTCAGAGTGGTATAACAAGACGCTTTTAATGCCCCTTACCAGAGACGTGGAGGTCAGAGTTGTATAACAAGACGCTTTTAATGCCCCTCAGAAGAGACGTGGAGGTCAGAGTGGTATAACAAGATAGTTTTAATGCCCCTCAGAAGAGACGTGGAGGTCAGAGTGGTATAACAAGACGGTTTTAATGCCCCTCAGAAGAGACGTGGAGGTCAGAGTGGTATAACAAGACGCTTTTAATGCCCCTTACAAGAGACGTGGATGTCAGAGTGGTATAACAAGACGCTTTTAATGCCCCTTACAAGAGCCATACAGTACAGCATCTTAAAAATATTATTCCCATTATGGGGGAGTGGGTCTCCCACAGTCTTTGCTTATGCCTTCCAAGCAAAAGCTTCCAAAAATTAGGACGGAGCAACTTGCAATGCCCCTTACAAGAGCCATGTAGTACAGCATATTACAAACATAAGTCCCATTATTGGGGAGTGGGTCTCCCATAGTATTTGCTTATGCCTTCCAAGCCAAAGCTTCCAAAAATTAGGAAGGAGAAACTTGCAATGCCCCTTACAAGAGCCATGCAGTACAGCATATTACAAACATAAGTCCCATTATTGGGGAGTGGGTCTCCCATAGTATTTGTTTATGCTTTCCAAGCAAAAGCTTCCAAAAATTAGGAGGAAATGCAATGCCCGTCCGAAGACTCGTGGAGGTCCCAGTAGCTTAACAAGACGTTTTTAATGCCCCTTACAAGAGACGTGGAGGTCAGAGTAGTATAACAAGATGCTTTTAATGCCCCTTACAAGAGACGTGGAGGTCAGAGTGGTATAACAAGACGCTTTTAATGCCCCTTACAAGAGCCATATAGTACAGCATCTTAAAAATATTATTCCCATTATTGGGGAGTCGGTCTCCCACAGTCTTTGCTTATGCCTTCCAAGCAAAAGCTGACAAAAATAAGGACAGAGGAACTTTCAATAATGGCAACACGGACCACGGTCACCCTGGTGGTATAGTGGTGGTGGAGGCTGAGGATAAGGAGAAGAACATAAAACAGCCGAAATGAGGAAGCGTACACCCATGTGTGGGTGTGAAGCGGTGCATGTGAATACACCTCCCGAAATAACACAGTGGATTTAACTTTATGTTACTCTGCTGTCATTTGGTGGTGATGAGAAGTCTGGCCCAATCCAGCCCTTGTTCATTTTGATAAGGGTCAGCTTGTCAGCAT
The DNA here is from genome assembly GCF_046119375.1 of Phyllobates terribilis. NCBI lineage: Eukaryota > Metazoa > Chordata > Amphibia > Anura > Dendrobatidae > Phyllobates > Phyllobates terribilis. The sequence goes on from NW_027362771.1 coordinate 253,263,975, forward strand.
TGTCAGTTGACAGGCGAGTGCGCTTATCAGTTATAATTCCCCCAGCAGCACTAAAAACATACTCCGATAACACGCTAGCGGCAGGGCAGGCCAGGACCTCCAAGGCATACAGAGCGAGTTCATTCCAAGTGTCCAGCTTGGATACCCAATATTTAAAAGGCACAGAGGAATCACGGAGGACGCTGGTACGGTCGGCAAGGTACTCCCTCACCATCTTTTGAAACTTTCCACTCCTTGTGAGAGTACCCCTCACCTCAGGGTCTGTCCGAAGGGAGGGTCTGAGAAAACTGTCCCAGAACGTTGACAGTGTTCCCCTGTCTCTGCTGGATTGGAGTTGCCTCTCTCTCGCTTGTACGCTTTGGTTGGTCAACGAACTGTGACCTCTGCCGCTAGCGTGTTCAGATGGGAATTTTTTAACAGTTCTGCAGCAAGGGCCTTCTGGTACTGGCCCATTTTTGTAGACCTCTCCACCTCAGGAATAAGAGAGTGAATGTTCTCCTTATAGCGGGGGTCTACAAGTGTCACCAACCAGTAATGACTGTCACCCAACATTTTGACAACACGAGGGTCACGGTTAAGGCAGCGTAATATAAAGTCAACCATGCGTGCCAGACTGGTAACGGGCAAGATTTCTGTGTCCTCACCAAGATGACGACTGACAATGCTCTTCTCCTCCTCCTCCCCCTGTCCTCAGGCCACCCACGCTGAACCAACGGTATGACACTTGTACAGGTACTACCGTCTACAGCGCATGATAACAGCTCCTGTTCTTCCTCCTCCACCTCCTCCTCTCCCTCATTGTCCCCCAATGCACGTTGGGATGAGATGAGGCCGGGCTGTGTGTAATCGCCCACTACGGCTTCTTGATCCATCTCATCATACTCTGGCTGCAATGCCTCCTCTTTAATTCTCTGCAGAGAGCGTTGCAAAAGACAGACAAATGATGGCGTCATCGCCACTCACCATCTTGGTGGCCTCCTCAAAGTTTGTCAGGATGGTACATATGTCAGACATCCAGGTCCACTCATGAGGTCTTATGTGTGGAGTCTGACCTGAATATCGACGGCCTTGTTGCAGTTGGTACTCCACAACTGCTCTCTTCTGCTCACAAATCCTTTGCAACATATGGAGGGTAGAGTCCCAACGTGTGGGGACATCACACACCAGTCGGTGTGCCGGAAGCTGCAAACGCTGCGGCAACACAGCAAGGGTGGCGGAAGCTGTAGCCGACTTGCGAAAATGAGCTGACAGGCGGCGTACTTTCACGAGCAGATCTGGCAACTCGGGGTATGATTTAAGAAACCGCTGAACCACGAGGTTAAGCACATGAGCCAGGCATGGTACGTGTGTGATCTCGCCTCGCCTCAGAGCCGCCACCAGGTTACGGCCATTGTCACACACAACCATGCCGGGATGTAGGTTCAGCGGTCCACAACTCACAAGCAGTGTGAGGTTTATCACCTAAGCTTATGAGTTTCAGCACAGTCTGTTGCCGCTTGGCGGAGGCAGTACTGCAGTGCTTCCAGCTTGTAACTGATGTGGTGATATCTGAGATGGAGGCTGAACATGAGGAGGAGGAGGAGGAGGATGATGCACAGGAGCTGTACACTGTGGGGGCAACTCTGACTGACATAGGGCCCGCAATCCTCGGTGTGGGGAGGATGTGTTCCGTCCCAAGGTCCGACTGGGTCCCGGCTTCCACTATGTTTACCCAGTGTGCCGTCAGCGAGATGTACCGTCCCTGGCCACAAGCACTTGTCCACGTGTCCGTTGTCAGGTGGACTCTCCCAGTAACTGCGTTGTTGAGGGCACGGCAGATGTTTTGGGACACGTGCTTGTGTAGTGCGGGGATGGCACACCGGGCAAAATAGTGTCGGCTGGGGACCGAGTACCGAGGGACGGCCACCGCCATAAGGTTGCGGAAGGATTTCGTCTCCACCAGCCTAAAAGGCAGCATTTCCAACGCAGTCGTGAAATGTGGGAATTTAGGACTGTGGCCTGTGGGGCATTAGCTGCAAATTTCCACTTTCGTTCAAAGGTCTGGGATATGGACAATTGAACGCTGCGGTGGGACGTGGACGTTGATGCTGTTTCTTGAGAAACTGCCATAACAAGTGAAGACTGAGAGGAGCGGGCATCTTTACATGCAGTATGGACAGGGGATTGCCTTGCACACACAACAGGGGGTTCTATTGCACGCACAACAGCGGAAGAAGCAGTGGTGACACCCACTGACACTGGTCGTGGACCCTGGGTTTCGCCCCACAAAGTCGGGTGCTTTGCTGCCATGTGCCTGATCATGCTGGTGGTGGTCAGCCTAGTAGTTTTGTCACCCCTGCTGATGCTGGCATGGCAGGTGGTACAAATGGCCTTTTTCGGGTTATCAGCAGAGTCTTTAAAAAAATTCCAGACTCTGGAAGACCTACCGCTTGTACTGGCAACGTCCCTCGTGTTAGTGTTACGGGTAATGGTTGCCCGCCTTCTGTCTGCGGCCACCACACTGCTTCTTCCTGCCTGTTGGGGTACTCTGCCTCCCTCCCCCTGTGTCCTCCTGCCACGTTGGGTCAGTTACTAGATCATCCACCACCTCCTCCTCCTCCACTTGCGCACCACGATGCTCCTCCTCACTTCCTGGCAATTGTGTCTCGTCATCGTCCACCTCTTGCGACAAATTGCCAGCGTCGACTTCCTGTGGCCGTGGCTGTTCAAATATTTGGGCATCGCTACATGGGATCTCCTCTTCCACCACTTCAAGCGTAGCAGGCGAGGGGCACAAATATGGAAATGGACCAGTGAACAGCTCTTCAGAGTGTCCAAGTGTGGGATCAATTGCTGTCTGACGACACTCAGCATGGTGGGAGGAAGGAGCATCAGGGATAGGAGGAGTATGCGGTCGAGACTCACGGCTACTAAGAGTTGACCGTGTGGAAGACAGACCGGAGGTGGTGGTGGTGCCCAGGTAACTGGAAGTATTATCTGCTATCCAATTAATAACCTGTTCACACTGATCAGTTCGCAATACTGGTGTTGTTCTGTGCTTCCCTAGTAATTAGGTCAAGAAGTGGGAGGGATAAGATGTGGCTGTTGGTTGTGGCACATTTTCACCTTGGCCATGGCCCCGTCCTCTGCATGCACACCAGAACGTCCAGTTCCACGTACCATGCCACGCGCCTTGCCCATTGTAAAGGAAGTAAAATAGCTAACACTCGCACTATCAATGGAAAAAGGGTAATGAAAAGTAGATTAGAACCGTGGAAGAGGAAACCACAGTTCTATTTCTCTGGCCTACATCCGACTCTTTTAAACAATCAGAACAATCAGGGAGAAACTATTACTGTTTTTCCTTACAGAAAAAATATCAAAACCTGAATAAGAGAGATTTTTTACCGTGGAATGGCAAAACCACAGTTATTGTTTACTGGTGTATACCACACTTTTTAAAATATATAGATTTGCGGCTGAACAGTGAGCGACACACTCAAACTGGGCTTTTTTTAGATACCAAAGGCCCAAAACTGGATACTACAGAGATTTTACCCGTAGAACTACAAAACCACACTGGGATTTGTCAGGCGTACACCAGACTATTTTCAACAGATATATTTTTGTGTCAGAACACTCAGGAGACACTACTGTTTTTTTTTTGTTACTGCAAAAAAAGCGAAAAGCAGGATAATAGAGATTTTTTACCGTGGAACAGCAAAACCACAGTTTTAATTTACTGGTGTATATACCAGACTTTTTTAAAAATATAGATTTGCGGCTGAACAGTGAGCGACACACTCAAACTGTTTTTTTTAGATACCAAAGGCCCAAAACTGGGTACTACAGAGATTTTACCCGTGGAACTGCAAAACCACACTTCTGTTTCTGTGGCCTATACCAGACTCTTTTCAACAGATATATTTGTGTCTAAAAAATCAGAGACACACTTTTTTTTTTGGGGGGGGGGGGGGGGGACCAATAGGTTAATAAGACGGGTATTTGTACGGTGTGTAGGAGGGAAAAAAAAAAAAAGAGGATTTAGATGAAAAAAAAAAAAGGATTTTTACTGGCCCCCGAGACCTGCAGCTAAGTCCAGCAATTTCAGAAACAGGAGCACACAGGACTGTAATGCAGCGTTTGCAGGTATAACCACTGCGTCTCCTATACAGCCTGCCTGCCTGATATCTGGGATGGATATTAGTCCTGAGAAGGACTGTTTGTTTGTTCTGGCAGCCTTTACAGACCCTACACTAACTATTTTGCAGGAAAAATCTCTCCCTAGCTCAGCAGCGCTGTCCCTACACTGTCTGATCAGGAGTGTCTGTGTCCAAGATGGCGGCGCCCGGTTTTAAATACTCGAGGTGACGCTGTGCGGCCAGCCAATCACTGTAATGCCCACAAACAACATGGCTGCGGCATTACAGTGACTGGCTGGCAATCCCTGCATGTTCATTGGCTCTGTAAAGAGCGCCAAACATGCAGAGCGGAGACCTGAGCTCCCGCCCGAGTAACCCGGAAATGCTCGGTGCTCGCCGAACATCCCGAGTAGCGTGATGCGCGGGCGAGTACCGAGCAGTGACGAGCATGCTCGCTCAACACTAGAGATAGCACATTGTTGCAGCAGCTGCTTTCAGCGGGTATATATAGAGACTAGGATAGTGGTCTCTTCATTTGAAGAGCTTTCAGGAGCTGAAACAAGTATGAATGCCTAGTAGCTTGAATGAATCTGGTAGACTCTAACCTGATAGATCTTTTCTAGCATTGCTGGTATTATTGAAGCCTGTGACTTACACATTGTTGACTTCCTACAAATTTTCTACAGTATACAGTATTTGATACACTGCTGATTTTGCAAGTGTTCCCACCTACAAAGAATGGAGAGGTCTGTAATTTTTATCGCAGGTACATTTCCTCTGTGAGAGACAGAATCCAAAAATAAAAATCATTGTTTTTTAAATAATTATTGCATTTTATTGCATGAAATAAGTATTTGATCCCCCACCAACCAGCAAGAATTCTGGCTCTCACAGACCTGTTAGTTTTTCTTTAAGAAGCCCTCTTATTCTGCACTCATACCTGTATTAATTGCACCTGTTTGAACTAGTTACCTGTATAAAAGACACCTGTCCACACACACAATGAATCATACTCCAATCTATCCACCATGGCCAAGACCAAAGAGTTGTCTAAGGACACCAGGGTCAAAATTATAGACCTGCACAAGGCTGGGATGGGCTGCAGGACAATAGGCAAGCAGATTGGTGAGAAGGCAACAACTGTTAGCACAATTATTATAAAATGAAAGAAACACAAGATGACTGTTAATCTTCCACGGTCTGGGGTTCCATGCAAAATCTTGCCTCGTGGGGCAAGGATGATTCTGAGAAAGGTCAGGAATCAGCCCAGAACTACATGGGAGGACCTGGTCAATGGCCTGAAGAGAGATGGGACCACAGTCTCAAACATTACCATTCGTAACACACTACACCTTCATGGGGTAAAATCCTGCAGGGCACGCAAAGTCCCCCGGCTAATGCCAGCACATGTCCAAGCCTGTTTGAAATTCGCCAGTGACCATCTGGATGATCCAGAGGAGGCATCGGAGAAGGTCATGTGGTCAGAAGAGACCAAAATAGAACTTTTTGGTATCAACTCCACTCGCCGTGTCCAAGAACACCGTCCCAACTGTGAAGCATGGTTGGGAAAACGTCATACTTTGGGGGTGATATTCTGCAAAGTGGATAGGATTACTGTACTGTATTGAAGGGTGGTTGGATGGGGTCATGTATCATGAGATTTTGGCCAGCAACCTCCTTCCCTCAGTAAGAGCATTAAGATGGGTTGTGGCTGAGCCTTCCAGCATGACAATGACCCGAAACACACAGCCAGAGCAACTAAGGAGTGGCTTCATAGGAAGCATGTCAAGGTCCTGGAGTGGCCTAACCAGTCTCCACACCTGAACCGAATATAAAATCTTTGGAGGGAGCTGAAACTCAATGTTGCCCAACAACAGCCCCAAAACCTTAAAGATCCGGAGAAGATTTGTATGAAGTAGGGGGCAAAAATCCCTGCTGCAGTGTGTGCAAACTTGGTCAATAACTACAGAAAAAATGTCTGACCTCTGTAATTGCAAAGGTTTCTGTACCAAATATTGTTTTTTTTTATTGTATCAAATACTTATTTCATTAAATAAAACGCAAATTAATTATGTAAAAATCATACAATGTAATTTTCTGGATTTTTTTTTTTGAAGATTCTGTCTCACAGTTGAAGTATACCTACGATAAAAATTACAGACCTCTCCATTCTTTGTAGGTGGGAAAACTTTCAAAATCGGCAGTGTATCAAATACTTATTTTCCCCACTGTATAACAGAGTAAACTCAAAGAATGTAATCAAAAAGTTTGAAAAGATAAACAAATCCTTGGCTTTCTGCAACAGGGTTTCAAAAAGAGCTTGCACGCTAATAAATAGAAGGTGCCCATCTTAGATACCTATCTCTTTAGAGATTGTTCAATATCCTCAGTGCCCCTAAGATTTGCATGCATCAGCACAATTTCATTCCTTCATTCTCTTTGCGGAGAGCGACATGTTAAGCATGTCACGGTGAGGAGACTTTTAAAGCCGCAATGCTTCTCTGGGAAATATGAAAATTGTCTCTTCAGAGAGGAAGAGGACCAGAACTCTAGTGCCACCTATAGGAAGTAGCAATCCTAAAAGCCAATAGTGATCCTAAGTCATGTGATCAGGCTTTTTAAAGGGTCACTATTGACTTTTAGGATTGCTACTTCCTATAGGTGACACTAGAGTTTTGGCCCTCTTCCTCTCTGAAGAGACAATTTGAGTTCATCCTTCTGTGCTTTTATCTTCTACCTGGTACGGAAAGACTTTGAAACTAAAGTCCCAGTCACACTAAGCGAGATTGCTAGCGAGATTGCTGCTGAGTCACAAGTTTTGTGACGCAACAGCGACCTCAGCAGCAATCTCGCTACGTTTGACACGTAGCAGCGACCAGGCACCTGCTGTGAGATCGCTGGTCGTGTCGAAATGGTCTGGACCATTTTTTGATCATTGAGGTCTCGCTGGGTAGCATGCATCGGTGTGTTTGACACCTTACCAATGACCTCGTTGGCGACTCAGAACTGAGACACATAGGCGTGCATTTGCGTTGCATCGTTATATAGGTCGCCGTATCGTTGCTGCGTCGTTGGGAAGATCTGACTGTTTGACATATCACCAGTGACCACACAGCGACGCAGCAACGATCCCTGCCAGGTCGTATCGTTGTCGGGATCGCTGTAGCGTCGCTGAGTGTGACGGTACCTTAAGGAGTGTCCTTCCTCTACATTACCCTATTTGATTCTACCGTTGGATTTGTAGCACATTTAGGGGTCGAGTGAGGAGCAACCCCAAACTGCAGTGCCATGTTAACTAGCTGTTTACTAGGCACTGAAACTGAGAAGTGTGTGCACCAGAAGCGTGTGTGGTAACAGCTGACTAGTTGAAGAGCCATGTGTTGATTAGATTATCAATAAAAAAAGAACTGGAAACCACTTTAATTGAATTGTGAGCCCTTGAAGTCAATGAGGCATTCACTAAATTCTTTCAAGCTACAGTAGTCCTGAGACCTCTTCCAGAGTTTGAACCTAAGGAATCTACTTCATATCTCTCAATACTAGCTCCATATATTAGACAAGCTCAAAACTGTTCAAATCTCCTTGGAAAGAAGGGACTTCAGATATTTTTATCTCCGGTTTATATTCTTTAAAAGGCAAAAACAGCAAATTCCAGGCACCAAAATCATTTTTAGATACATGGATTACAGATTTAATAAACCAATATGCTACACTGAGGAATGGAAGTCGCCATCAGTAAGAGTATCACAAGATCGATTTCCAGCTTCAGGTAAGAATGGAATAAAGTCCTTCTGAGTATAGCAGCAAACTAGACCAACCGTTTGACTTTCATCTGTCACAGTGGGGGTGACTTTTTGGTGAATTCTATAGTTCCCATCGGACAGCTAAAACTTCCCTTTTCTTAAGTCTTTGCAGCAGCACATTTCTCCTGCATCCTGAGTCCTTAGGTTTAATTTCACAAAGGGCTATCTATGTTCCCTATTATTATTATTGAATTTAACTTTTTATCCATCAAGCCTGCAAGGGCGGCTAGTAATGTTGCTGCTGTTTGTACTGGAGTAAATGAAACTTCAGGTCAATATGATACTTATCTGTATGCGCCTTCTTAATGAACCCATAACGTCTAAAGTAACGCTATCAACACAAGGAGGGGCTTCATGTATGACATGGCTGCTGCAATAGATCTTGCCTGTCAGACACCCTACAAGTGGCAGCATCTGCAGAAGAAACTGTACTTCCCAAGACTCATGAACTATAAAACAGCTGTCAGATGGATGTATCTTCCTTTATGGAGAGGACTTTGGTTTTAGTAAAATCCCTAGCTTTTAAATGGGACAGACATTGACCTGCAGAGTAGTTATCTACAGGTGTCATTAAAGAGTTTTCTTCCTTCTTAAGGAGAACTAGTTTGCATATAGTTTTACCTGGGGCCCACTGGCTATTCCTCTCCCTATGCCAGCTGGCAGTCTTCACAGGTAGAAACAGAAAGGCAATTGCAAGTGGATTTAGGCTGTGTTCACACGATGCGTATTTCATGCGTTTCCGCGGCGTTTTTGCAGTTGCGTAAACGCCGCGGAAACGCATGAAAAACGCATGGTAGAAGGGAAGCAATGTTCCCCAATGGAAATCCGCATGTGCTGTGCCCATGATGCGGATTTTTCCGCAGCGTTAACGCTGCGGTCAAAAATCCGCAGCATGTCAATTAATTTTGCGGAAACGCGGCGATTTCGCCGCCATTGACTTGCATTAGAACGCGCCAATTCCGCAAGACAGCATTTGTACTTGCGTAATTGGTGCGTTCTAATGTGCGGATGGTACCCGGGTGTGGAGGAGAGGAGAGTCTCATCCACACCCAGGTACCATTAAAAAAGCTGTAAAAAGAAGAATAAAATAAAAAATAAATGTATTCTTACCTTCTGTCGGCCCGCGCAGCGCTCCCGCTTGGTTCCCGGCACTTTGCAGTGAGTTGTAGGACCTGCGGTGACGTCAGAGTCATGTGACGGGTCACGTGACGCTGACGTCGGCAGGTCTTTCAATTCAAAGTTGCCGGCAGCCGGGAGAACGGAGTGAGCAGGACAGCGCGGGCCATCGGAGGTAAGTATATACACTCTCTCGGCTCACACTATATAAATCCATGCTGTTTGCATGGATTTATATAGTGTGACCTAGTTATCAAGCACTTTCCAGGTGATGCTAACATCGCCTGGAAAGCGCTTGTCAATCTGCATGCGGAAACGCATGTGAATCTGCATGTGGATCCGCATGTATTCTGCAGGAAAAACGCATGCACAATCTGCATGCGTTTTTTCTGCCAGGGAGATGCAGAAATGATGCAGAAATGATGCAGAAATTTTCTGCTTCATTTCTGCATCGTGTGCACATACCCTTAGAGTTATTTGTGAGTGTAAATATATAAATAAAGAACATATGGAATGAAAAAAATAATGTCTGTCACAGAAAAAAAAAATGAGCTGCTTTGTGTATAGGCTTAACCTATTAGAGTAAAACTTTAGTGCCAGCAATAATTGGGTGGCTTCATGGCGCAAGACAAATTAGAAAAAAATAGGCAAATATGAGATGATTAAGCGAATATATAATTCACATAAAACGTTAGTTTGGAAGAAATATAATAAATCCAAGTCCACAGGAGAAATCCCTATCACAAATAATAGTACACGGCAATGCTGCTCTATTTTGCTGTCCATTACACAACAGCCGACCTCTCCATTAACCATTGAATTTCAGTTGCTTAGCAACATCAAATCATCCTCTGCCATGATACCAATTTTTTAATAAGTCTAATCTTCACTGCATTCGCTCATGTTTGCTCTATAAATCCTACACTTACCTAAGCTTTGCTCTTTCATTGGGTAAGGAAGCTAACGAGCTAAAGAATCTGCCATAAAAGCGCAAGATGTTTTTCTCATCAGCGAGTTTCTCTCCCCCCTGATAATCATTTTGAAAGGTTCTTAAAGTGTTTGCATACAGTATATGAAATGTTGTACTAATGATTTCTCAAATACTACAAAATACTCTACTGTGCAAAACTTTTAGGCAGGTGTGGAAAAAAAATGCTGCAAAGTAAGAATGGTTTCAAAAGTAGAAGTGTTCATAAATTATTTTTATCAGTTGACGAAATACAAAAGTTTAAATTAAATCAATATTGACGCAACCACCCTTTGCCTTCAAAATTGCATCAAGGTACACTTGCACAGAGTCAGGATTTTGTTGGAATACAGTTCGGCGTATGATTAAACCAGTATACCAAACAGATTAGAATGACCATCATGTTCATATGTAGGATGACGCACAGTCATTAACTGAAACAGAAACAGCTGTGTAGACGGCTTAAAACTGAGTCAAGAACAGCCAATATCTGCTACAAAAGGTGACTTTCTGAAAGACACATTCATGTCAAAGATCATATACTGAACACAGCAACAAGACACAAGGTAATGCCAAGAGTGAGCAAAGCAGTCATCAAAGCAAAAAGTGGCTACTTTGAAGAACCTAGAATATAAGACATATTTTCAGTTGTTTCACACTTTTTTGTTAAGTATATAATTCCACATGTGTTAATTCATAGTTTTGATGCCTTCAGTGTGAATGTACAATTTTCATAGTCATGAAAATACAGAAAAATCTTTAAATGAGGTGTGTCCAAACTTTTGGTCTGTACTGTATATCTAATATTTTATGATGTTTGTGGTAAATTACGGACCAAACAACAATGTTGACATCATTTTATCAGAAACACAAGGATGTTCACTTCAAAAACACTGAAATAATTGAGATTTTTAGAAAAGAACTGTTCCATCTGCAATTGCAATTGTTCTGGCTCTGATTATGACAAGTGCAAAGTGCCTTCTAGTGGACAAATACAATATTACCTTGGAGCAGAACTTGAAGCCAGCAGTTGTCCTCAATTGTCTGCTAAAATCTAAATGATACCTATTTTTTAAAATAAATTAAGTTATTTAGGTGCATATGTTCTTTTATTAACTAAAAGATATTTAGGTATAGTGAGTGAGAAGATGGAGATTGTAATGATGCATCTAGAGCTACTGAAAACTGTTCCTTACAGGTATCAGCATCTGTAAATTGTCTTCTCACTTGAAAACAGGGCCATTAGTGATCAACGAAATAGATATATGTAGATAAAAAGCTACACTGTCTAGCACAGGATTTCGCCTCCACCTCACCTAAAAGCACAGACACACGGCATAGCGCCTATAGAAAAAAAAATCAGATTGGGACTCAACCCCCCAGAGCTCTCTGCTGAAGAGTATTCTACCTTTATTACAGGTCTACAATTCAATTTCTAGGTCTCACAAAATGCATTTATATTGGGAAAAATGTTTGCTAATTGATACATGTTATAATTCTGGATATATGGAGACAACACTATAGGGAGTTATAGATTAATATAGATATTATTAAAATCAGGAGAGAGGGATGTATAACTCTGTATACAGTGAGTTCTCTCTAATGGACACAGAAGGTAGCTGCTATGACACAGTGTTACAGCAACCCATCTCTATCCTAAAAAAAACTAAGCCACCCTGTTATCCCAAGTTTTGCATTTAAGCTCTGTGAAGTGTATAAAATTTAGTGTCATAAAATTAAAGATTTACTATTTTTGCACAAGCACAAAATTATACTTTTCCAAACTAGGCAATAACTGCATTAAAGGACTTGCCAAATCTCCTGATGAAAGTCTGCAGTCACTATATGACTGCAGACTTCTGAATCCTGACTGTGTGCAGTGCGCACGCTGTCAGGTTTCATGGGTATTAACAGTGAGGTTGTGCAGTCAGGTGATGGCAAGTATACGATTTGCATACATGTGGTCACGTGCCTACTAGATGTTCTCGGCTTCTCTCCACTCACTTTTATTGAGAAAAGTCAGGCACGTTTAGTCGGTGTGTGGCCAGAAGCATGAAAATCGCATACTTCCATTCACATGACGGTCCCCTCTCATAAGCAATACATGTGAATCCAGACAGTGCGCGGACAGCACACGGTCAGGATTCGGAATCTGCAGTCACATGTAGTGACTGCAGACTTTTATCAGAAAACCTTACAACCCCTTCAATAAACAGTGCATATATATAGGACAAAAAAAAATCAATCAAGCAAAGTAAAAAAAAAATTAGTAAGCAATGAAACAAGAACAAAGTATTTGCGCATGTGTTTATTCATGCATTAGCTGAACTGAAATTCACTAGTTATTTCAATCTACAAACTCAATATGCACAAATATTTGATTCACCTATATTAAATTTGCATTTGTTAAATTTACAAAATAAGATTAAGAAAAAAAACAAAAAAAAACACACAAAGCAAAAGAATATTTTCCAAAGATTCACACAGCATTTAAAATCAAAGCAGGAGCTGCAGAAGATCTTTACAACCAAATTATATACATAGTTCTCTACCACAAACAAGGCTCTAACATTTAAAAAAGAAACCGTATTAAGAATAGCAGCATTTTAAATTAGAAGCAAAATTATGCAGTCGTGAAAATAAAACGCAAGTATTAAAAGAAAAAAAAATACTAACAAATAAAAAATAATTTATAGCATATGTAGGTATTAACAATAAGACACACGACACAGAAAACATTGCCTCGCAGCCACAAACAGGTTACTACTTTGTGAAGACAGAAATGTGTAACGTTTCAGATATTTTACTGCACAGAAAATCCTGAGCACAAGGGTGTGCAGAAAAGAAAAACTTTGGTTGAGTGTAGTACAATTGTAATCTATTTAACACCAAAAGCTATATGACAAAGACAGCCTACTTCTGGCATGCTCTCATGAAGGCCATCAGCACGACCAGAAGCCGTCATGGGAGACATGTTAAGAAGAGCCATTAGTTGCATGTCTCTGCAGTATAGTGTCCGTCTACAGGCACACTGTGTATGTGAGGGTGGACAGTATGAGAGTACTTCAAGTAAATACTGTATGCTTATTTCTACATATAAGTTCTGAGTGTTAGCATGATGGAGATATTTTACAGAATGCAGAACCGAACAAGTACTATTTGTACCCAAAGCGTAACACAAGGTCATTCTACTACAGACTAACAAGATTCTCAGTCACTGTTTTAGGTAGATTCTAGCAGGATTTAGAATACAGTAAAATAACCGTTCAGAGCAAAGCCTCCAGTAAATCAGGTCCAGTATGTGTACTATACTATATCAAATGCCCAAAAGAGTCTTAACAGTAAACAGTCCATCACAGTATCCTCTTAAGACTTTATCTTTAGGTTTCCAATTCAATTGCTTGCAACATCTTCACTTGTGTCCCCAGCATCTGATGTTTGCCCATCAAGAGAACCATTAGCCTTCCAAATTCTCACAGTTTGATCACTGCAGAAAAAAATAGATAAAATGTTTTGAGTAATAATAATAATAATCTTTTTAGTAAATATATGAAGTAGATGACATTCATCTCTTGAATTTTAGAATGCCAACATACATCTTAAGTCAATACTCAGAACATCATGACTGAAAGCCGGCGGCTCCTGGGAGAAAATAAGTTCATTTTCTCCTGGTAGCTGCACTTTCACTAAGGTGGCCGGGCAGCATTGTAACTCTATTTATCTACAGATCACATGTACAGGTAAATAGCGTTTTCTGATATCACAGATTCCTTTTAATGCCAACATGAAATCGCACTTAACTATAATCTAAAATTAGACACATTTAGATCAGAAAGAAAACAATTCTTACTCTGATGCTGTGAAAATATGAGTAGAGTTTGTGCAGATTGCATTTATAGGACTATCATGTCCCTTGACTTCTCCAATTGGCATGAACGTATCCACATTCCACAGCTTCAGGATGCCACCTCGGCAGCCACTCAATACAATGGGGCGACTGGGCACTATCCCAAGAGCACATACCCAATCTTTATGAGCATTTGGAACTTGCTGTAGAAACAGGAACAATATGATTAACACAGATTTATTTGTAGACGCAAATAATATGCCCAAGAGTAAAAACATAGGCCTACGTGAAGAAGGTCTTTACGAGAGAGGTCCCATTTCTTGATTCCATTGTCTCTTGACCCACTAAAAAGGTAATCTCCACTGATGATGAGAGCTTCAATACCATCGTAATGAGGTGGCTCAAAACAACGTGTAGGACTAACAACACCGAGGGCTCCTTCTGTGATATCAAACATCTAAAGAAAAGCTAAATATTAGTATACGAAAATGTTCTTATGTACTATGAAATGGACTCAGGAATTACTTATTACTCCGCATATACAAGGAGAGGATTATTATATGCCATATACAAGGAAAGAAATATTATACAGCATTATATTTTCCACGTCTTCAAAAGTGGGTTTCTGGTGTTCTTGATCATAAGGGTTAACGCTAACTAATGTGAAGAGGAAGTGGATAAAGAGCTAATAACACAAAATCAGTAGAGATGAGCGGATCACTTAGAGCAACCCCGGTCAGGGTCAGTGCTCTCTGCCCGATCGCTTATACTGTATACTGCAATGCAGCAGTATTCCAGTATATTTGTGAATAACATGGTCGCCTTTGAAGCTCAGCAAAAAGCTGAGCTTCAGAGGAGTACCAAGGTGGCAGTGACGTGGGTCTTTAGCAGGCCCAGGGCTGTCATAGTAATCCATCAGTGCCCAGTAATTACGTCACGTGGGGTCTATGGGAGATGGTGTGCACTCATTGGCTGTGATGTCATTTAAATGCCACTGTCAGAGATAGACACAGGCATTTAAATGGTTAACATCCACAGACGAAGCTCAGCTCCAGCCACGGCTTTTTGAGACCGATGCCAGCTATTTACACGGCTTCTCAGAAAATGAGATAAAATGGTGACCCTGATATAATTCAAACTGCAGCCCGTCCTAATCATGTGTCAGTACGGACTGCAGACATACAGCTCTCGAGACCAGTGCCTCAACTGACAAGGCTGTCATATGTGAAGAAATGTATCTCTTCCTCACTGAGGGTTATCATCAGCTTCATCCTCTTCATTGTTTATTTGTTTCCAGTTAGGTGCATTCAGTCTCTGTGCACTGCTATAAAGCTGTCAGAAAGACAGAGGAGGATGAAGCTGGAGATTTCCTCATAAGAAACATATTTCTTTATATATTACAACAGTGCTGATATCCGCCAACAGGTATGTGTGATACAGCTCTTGTCTGCAGAGACACAGGTCTCGGGAGCTGAATGTGAAGACTCTGCAACTCATATTGCCACGTGACTAGGACAGGTTGCAGTTAAAATGGCGTCAATTATGTAATTCTCTCTCATTCTTGGAGAACCCCTTTAATATAGCCGGTATCTGACGTGTGTGGAAAGAGCTCAGCTCCGGAGCCCCATCCACACACAGCACCCCAATATAGGATGTACAGTTAAACCCACATGCACAAAACTGTTAAATTGGTTGTCGACCTCTTGGGACTTTTTTTGGATTACTTAAATGCATGCACTTGGGGCTAAAAATCAATTTTGCAATCCAGTTTCATTAAACATTTTTGCTTTGTGTTTTACAGGCTGTATATTTCCCTGCAAATTAAACGTTGAAGAGGTCTGTGGTCATAAATAAGAGGAGAGGAGCTAAAAAAAAAAGAAAGAAAACAGGTCAAAGAGTTGGAAACCCTCCCATTGGGCCGTCAGAATGTCAGAATGAGCTGACTGGCGGATTCTCAGAAAACCAATTCTGCAGCCAGCAATAGACAGTGCAACACAGAGGCTACAGATAGCCAACAGTGCAAATTTGAAACCCAATTAGCAAAGTGATTTTTAGCCAAAATACATGCATTTCATGCCCCCAAAGGTGGACAATCACTTTAATAATGTTTGCAGTTTGTTTTGTGAAATATGGTAACAGATCCACTAACTATTAAGTGACTCCATGTGTTCCTGTGGTTCCTGAGCTGCGGTAGCTCAAGACACTTTTTTTAGTGATATTTTCAAGATTAGTTTGTAGTCTCAGACTCTCACAGCCCACACACAAGGGAGTCATGCTTAAGAGTCCAGCATATTCATGAGTTTGCATCTGTCACCCAGCAGAGAGAACAATGGAAGGAGGATGGGAAATGCACGGGCAGCACTGTCAGTCCCACAAATTCCTCTGAAGGGTTAAGCAGATAAATGGCACACTATACTTTGCCTTGTTTCTTTTATTAAATGTTGAAGACCTGGAGGGATTATATGATGCCCTTAGCTAGGGTAGAATATTTTACTAACAGATCTGTTCCCAAAAATATTTACTAAACAACAATACTTTTCATATATTTCTGTAGTTTTAACATTATTTTCTAACTATCGTTTACTATTGACCCAATAACCTTGATTCCTTACCTTAATGTAATGATCTTTTGAGCCTGTAATAATTAGATCTTGGCCACTGGCAACCTGGTCTACCGTAAGGCACATGACAGGTCCAAGATGTCCAGTTAATTTCCCTGTAGACTGAAACCTTTAAAATGAAAATACATAGTATCTGGTTAGATCTTAAAAGTCACACTAGGAATCCAACAGAATAAAATATCAGGCATACAATTTCATCCAGGAAACCTGCACTAATCCTAATGCCGCCATATGTTATAATAAACGTGACCTATCACATAGATACCTGGCATTACATAAATCACACACAATGAACATGGATAACAAATCTTTTAAATCAAATTACACAATTAATATCAAGCTTTTTGCTAATCTTTAAGACTGCCTCACAGAGGTATTATTATAAAATGACAGCAAGTGCTGAGAGTATTTGCACCAAGCAATCGTCGATATGAAAATCATGTAGTCATTGACCTCTGCCAGATCATCAGGTCCTGTCATTTATTGCCTGATAAATTGCATTTCATTTCTCACGTTTCATATGACCTATTACAGAGGTTTTCTGTACTGCTCATCAGAATATAAATTCTCCCATTTTACTATACTGAATAGTGCAGAATACCCAGTTGGTCATTTTACCTTTTCATTAGTTTACCCTTTCATTAATTTCATTGGTAAGCGCTACCTTCACGTACCTTTTCAGATCCCACATTCGCACGGCGTTTCCAGCAGCTGCATATAAGAAGGTGCCCGTAGGGTTCAGTGCAATTTGATTGATTTGGTTTTCACCGGGAGGAATGGTCACCGTCCTATTCTGACTTCCTGCACAAGAATCCCACGCCATCACCTGACCAGAAGACCTTACCACAGAAAAATGATTTGTCATTTTAAATAATTGTCCACCTATTTGTATGCTATGATCCGATAAGGTAGGCATGTTACAAAAACTAAAAAAAAAACTCAATGCAAAGTCATCAAAATTACCAAGGTACAGAGTGATTTATTTGGGTGCTGGAGGCGGTCAGCCATCTAGCAGCATTAAAGGGATTGTAGGAGTTTAGTAAGTAAGCTCCTGACCCAGGAACATCCCATTTGCGTTGTCATTTTTTTATTGAGGGGGTGAGGTGTTTGCTTATATTCCAAGCCAAAATGTTATTGTTGATGCAGTCCTCTACCCTATAGAGTATGATGAGAGAGTTTGCCCTGATGGACACACAGAGACACAAGGCTACGAATCGCTGAGGTCCTATGGTACATAGTAAGCATTTTCACATTGTTTTGGGGCACATACATTGAGTTCATTACATGCTTAATTTTATTTTTTTCAAGAAGCTAAGTTTTAATGAAAAAAAAAAAAATTCTGTTTTGATGGTCACTTTCCTCCATCAACCGTGAACAAAATGGCACAAGCTACACAAAATGGTTCCAATAAAGACTACAATTTCACCAAAGAAAAACATGACCTGCCCTCAAAAAGTTAAGGCTCTCAAAACAACGCCAAACTTTTTCTCTTATATTTCATTTTGGCAAAAGCAGTATAAAATAAAAACACAACCCACACTGCATATATCTGGTATCGCACAGTAAATGCCGTAAGAAGTAAATGAAATTTCCCAAATTTGCAGGATTGCAGTTTTTTCTATTAAACCAAATGTGTTATAGGACATATTAAATGTTGCCATTAAAAAAAAAGGCATAAATCAAGTCTCGACAGAGCTAGGTCAACTGAAAAACATTATGGGAGTAATAATGTCTGGGATTGTTAAGGAAAACAGACTAAGGTGAGAAATATAATAATAATAAAATATAACTATTATTATTGTTATATTTTTTATTATTATTATTATTATTATTATTATTATTATTATTATTATTATTATTATTATTATTATTAATAATAATAATAATAATAATAATAAAAGAAACATTGCTTACCTGTTAAATTCCCCACTTTTATCATTCTGCCCATGGATCTTACTTGCTGAAGCAATAACATCACATTGATACACATAGATGCTGCAGCCAATCTCTGGCTTCAGCGGTCACACATCTGAAGCCAATGGTTGGCTATAGCATATCATAATCATCAGTCTATCATCCCTGCAGGCAAGCTAGCAAAGTCCAGCAGGGATTTAACAGGTAAGTAATGCTTCTTCTATTATTTTATACCATTTTCCGCCTTGGCCCATTTTTGATTGCCCATAAACAACCCTTGTGAGCAGTTTATGAGAGCTTGATTGAAGAAGAACAACATTTCAAGTTCTGGAACATGGAGTATGCATTCGGGAAATATGGAACTGGGTTCTATGCTTTGTATTCGGAGCGCTCAGAATATGGAGAAATATGGAACTGGGGTCTGTGTTTTGTATTTGGAGTGCTCAGAATATGGAGAAATATGGAACTGGGGTCTGTGTTTTGTATTCGGAGTGCTCAGAGTTCCCTGAATAGGAATGTTTTACAGCTCTAATATTTATATTACTTTCCTATTAGCCTTTGTTTCTCTTCCTGTTCGATTAGTAACTTCTGAAATACTGGAACTACAGACTACATTATTCCATGGTGACAATCCTTCAGATCACCTCTGTCCCCATTTTATTGATTAGTCTAAACAATAAACTCTTGACCATGTCTTTATGCATGTGAATGTGCCACATTGTTGGCTGATACCTCATTTGTATTTATGACAAAAAGCAAACAGTAAAATACTTACGTAAGTGTACGGATGCATTTTGCGGAATCTCTGATGTCCCACACCTTAATGTAAGATGTTGACACTGTAAATACTAGACTGGTGTAGTTACAATACTTCACAGACACCACGTTATTTGGATGACCTCCAAGAGACATAATTTCCTGACCAGTAACAAGATTCCATACTTTACAAGTCCGATCTGGGAGAGAGAAAAAAAATAGAGTCAAATTCTGTTACTAGTACATGTAAGCAACGTCTTATAACTACTGTATGCATCTACACTGATCATGTATAATAAGTGGGTGAAGCGGGTATTTCATGGAGACAGGCCTTTTTAACTTGAGACTGATGTACTATTTTTCTAAATGCTGCATCCGATATATGGGCATGCATAAGATCAAAATTCTGATAGTAGTGGTAATGGCGGGTATTGTGAGATAGTCCCATTCACCGGAGACTAAGAAGTCGGCATGATGCCAATTCGTTAATTTGGGGAAGGTTTCAGAGTGTCAGACCTCTACCAATCTAAGACTGGGTCACATGGACGTCGATTCTCTCATGGGAGTGAATCGGGCCGATTATGCTAATGACACTTGGCTCAAACTCTCAAGAGCTGAATGTCACCTTAGTGTGATCCGATTCACATGAACTTAATTTCAACTTCTCCATTGTCTGTGTCCACAGATGTCGGACTACACTTGGATGACATCCGAGTGCAATCCGATGTTTCACACGCACCCATAGACTTGTATGGGAGCACGTGATCTGACCATCGGATGCACCCACAGCATGCTGCGATTGTTTTCCATGCCAAATCAGCATGAGAATATAATAGCAGGTCTGCACTGCCGCATAGTATAACATTAGGCAGAGTGCTATCCGATAAGACATCACATAGCACTCGGCAGTGTTATACGCTAGTGTGAGCGAGCCCTAACACTGAGTAGCTGCAACACTGGATTTAGTTGTCTTAACAAAATATCCAAATTCCTGTAGGTAAACCTTTATGGTGAATTTACATGTGGCAGATTTGTTGCAGAAAAGTCTTTAATTGTTACATTTATTTAAACAGGGATCCTTAAAGGGGTTGTCCGGTACTTTTTTTTTTTTTTTTTTTTTTTTTTTTAAAGTTGCCCAATGTGTTCAGCATGTGGCCATAAGTATCTCTGTAAATACCTTGTGTTGCAGATAATGCCTGTGAGCGGCGCTATCACTGGCCGCTCACAGGCATCACGTCACCCCCCCAAGCCCGACTGCATCCGCCGCTGATGTCACGACAAGTCCAGGCTGCAGCCAGGGGTCCCTCTTCCGCATTCCACCGGTGGCTGCTGGGTTGTGGGTGGGGTTATTCACAGCCGGCATCCACCGTGCGCTCTCCCTCTCCCCATTCATTGGGGGATGCTGGGTGTGACCCGGGGAATAACCCCACCCACAACCCAGCAGCCACCAAGGGGACCCCAGCGCTGAGTCACACCTCACTTGTCGGGACGTCAGCGCAGGGTCACGTGATGCCTGTGAGCTGCCACCGATGGCGCCTCTCACAGGCATTATCTGCAACACAAGGCATTTACAAATATACTTATGCCCACATGCTGAATACATTGGGCAATTTAAAAAAAGTACTGGACAACTTCTTTAAAATCCACGTGCTTTCTGTAGAAACCAACATGTTTAGATGAGTGGAACTAATTTTGAGTAAATTTCTGCAACAAATATGCAGCATGTGAATTCACCCATACCACGCAACCACTGACCAGTATGAGTTAAGGTATCTAACAAGCATTTTTTGTTACAGTGAAAAATCAGTAGATAGAAAAAAAAATGGAGATGAAAATAAACTGTATAAACTAATAAAGTAATTAAAGAGAACCTGTCATTAGGATTATCTATATTTAACTAAAGGCATGGGCATAATGGCGATGTTGTACTGATTTAATAGATTCCCTCAGGGAACAAATCTGCAGCCTGCTTTTTGTTAAATCATTCTAAATTTTGGTTTCTTAATCTCTTCAACCATCGGGGCAGGCCTAAGGGGCCGGACTGTGGGTAGGGTCGTCGGCTCTGCCACAGCCCCTCCGCTGCTTCTGGTGTTTTTATCTTCTTCCTCATTAAAATTTTGGGCTGGCGCCATCATAGCTGCAGGCGGCGCTTGCATAGTTTGATCTGATGGCGGTCTTCAGGAAATTGGCGCAGGTGGTGGCACATGCACAGATCGACCCTGGGCAGCCTTCGGTAAAATGATGGTGGCGCATGCACAGAATGAGATCTTGGCTTGTCATTTAGCATAGATCTAAATCTGCGAATGCGCCACTACCGGGCCATTTTTCTGAAGTTCACCAACAGATCAAACTGTGCATGCGACACCTGCAACTAGGACGACGCCAGCGCAAAGTTTAAATGAGAAAGAAGAAAAAAAAAAAAAGACACCAGTGGCACTGGAGGGACCATGGCAGAGCTGAAGACTCTACCCACAATCCCAACCCACAGGCTCGTCCTGATGCGCGAAGAGAATAGAAAAAAATATATATAATAATTTAACAAAATGCAGGCTGCAGATTTGTTCCCTGGCGGTATCTATTAAATCAGTACTACAACGCCATTATGCCAATACCTTTAGTTTAACATGGATAATCCTGATGATGACAGGTTCTCTTTAAAGCAGATCGATCATTAGACTATGAACCAAAGGGAAAAAAAACTAAGTGACACTAACCAGCATTCAAACTTCCATAACATACGGCATACAAAGAACGTGAAGCGGGGTGTGAGGTACTCTGCTCAACATAGCGCGGGGACAAGTACACTCAGCTGATAGCCCTGACAGCACAAAAAAGGCAGAGTCTGCTGGGAATATGTTCGCCAGCTATTGCATGCTGTGGGCTGTGTAAATATGGCCCATCAATCACTGCAGACTGTGGTAAAGAAACAAAGAGAAGTTCTGCCCTCGTGAAAATAGTGGACTAATATTGGAGTTATTACTTGTTCTGGTTGGGCTATTAGGAGAACAGATCTTTGCTTATATAGAGCAACATATTCTGCTCATTGATTTGTTTTCTATATCCGTTTATTATTCACTTATATAGCGCCATTAATTCCACAGTGCTTTAACAGACATTATCATTACTGTCCCCATAGGGAATCTAGACTGTGAGCCCCAATCAGTATGTCTTTGGAGTGTCGGAGGAAATTGGAGTACCCAAAGGAAACCAGCTTACTCGAAATAAAAACTAGAGGGGTTTTTCTACCACACGTTACACCACCCCACGTGTTGTTCTGCGGAGTAGGACCGATGTGATGATCCCTTGTGAAGGCCTCTTCATGCCATTACACATGTACAGTTCACCACTGTGGGTGTGGATTAGGTTCTCCAGATCTGATTCATCATTTGCGGCTTTAATTTCAAAAAGTCCCAAAATTTGTTAAAAATGTACTCCAGTGTCCGACTGGAGTAATTTTATGTACAGCAGTAATTTTTGTGACATTTTGCAAAACGTGAATTTTTCCTCTAAAAAGTTGCCAAAATGATCAAAGAGAAAAAAATTGATGAATTTTACGCAAAGTCGAAAATTAGCTATCAGGTGACCCATTTTGAGGAATTTTCGAGCAAATAATTTCAGCGAATACTACGCGATAAAAGAAAGTGACTTAAAAAAAAAATCACAAATGATGAATTGGGCCCATAGTGATTTTGTTATACATGTTAACTGTTTGAAACTTGGAATTGCTAATTACAGCGCTGCAGACACAACGCACTTGTGCCGACAGCCTGCTGGAAAAACACTGTTAAAGCGCGCATTTGCAGCTTCCGCTCTCAAGCACCGCTCGCTCAATTGAGCTGAGGTTGTAGCCAGCACAGAAATCACAGGAGGGAACTGCGCATGAGCAGTTTTATCAAGCATTGATGGAGCGTTCTCCTATGAGCGTGGGAGCATACAGCAATACAACACATGCAGCCTAAACTGCACAAGGACAAGAGGATGGTTCCAATGACAGTGGGGAGGAAATCTAGCCTGGCAGGGAGGAGACATCATTAGGAGGCAATTATTCATAAACCTATGAGAATTTTTAATAGTTATATTTACAAACTTTAATAACAAAATAACAATTCATGAACTTTAATATAAATCAGTTTATGATTTTGAGAACAACCCTTTAATATATTTGTGAAAAACAACAAAGTGGACAAGCCCATTAAAACTGATGTGTTGGGGGCACTTAGCTGTCCTGGTCTCCACCTCAGGAGGATTTTGGGGTTTTCTACTGCAGCGTGATATCACTAACTTTTTAAAAACTAACAGCTTGACTAAATTGGTTAGATGATGAATGTGGGGCTGAAAGTTTTTTGCAGCCCCTCCGTAGAGATGGGCATTATAACTCATTTGTATTTGCAAGTGATGTCCAAAAGGAATTGGTCACCATAAAAACGCAGTCCATTCTGCAGTCACCATGTTATAGAGCAGTGGAGGCTCAGTAGATTGAGTATACATAGGTTTGTAAGAAAAGATTGTAATCATTTAATCTGCTACTCTTTATGGGATTTCAGTCCAGAGTGTGGCCCTATCAGTGATTGACAGTTATATTGTACAAGTGTTCATACGGAGATAGCTGCCAATCACTGATAGGTCCGCCAACTGGACAAGAATCCCAGAAAGAGCAGAGGATTAAATGATGAAATCACAGGTTATACTGAATCTTTTCTCACAAAACTATATATCAATCCACTCAGCTCCCCCTGCTCTATAACATGGTGCCTGCAGATTGTTCTGCATCTTCATGGTGACAGGTTCCCTTTAACCCCTTTCTGAAGTGGTCAGTAATAGTACGCACCACGTCGGAAAGGCCGGTTCAGCGGGGGCTCCGGCGCTGAGCCCGCAATGAACCGGGCACATGTCAGCTGATTATTACAGCTGACATGAGCCCGCAACAGCCGCAGGTGGAATTGCGATCCACCCACAGCTGTTAACTAGTTAAATGCCGCTGTCAATCTCTGACAGCGGCATTTAACAGCGCCGCAAGCACGTCACTTACCCCGCTCATCGGTGACCCCGTCACGTGATCACGGGTCACCGATGGGTGGGCATGACAACCCTGGGTGGTGGTCATGTAAAGATTGCTATGAGCGCCACCTACTGGTCGGCGCTCATAGCACAGGAGCATTTCTGCTACATAGAGGTGATCTGCTCATCGCCTCTATGTAGCAGAGGTGATCGGACAGTTGTTGCTTCTAGTCTCCTATGGAGACTATAGAAGCAAGCAAAAAGTGTAAAAAAAAAAATGTTTTTAAAAATATAAAAGTTTAAATCATCCCCCTTTCGCCCTTCAAAATAAAATAAAAAATAAACCCCACATACACATATTTGGTATCGCCGCGTTCAGAATCACCCGATCAATATCAAAAAATAATTAATCCGATCGGTAAACGGCATAACGAGAAAAAAATTCCAAATGCCAGAATTAAGTTTTTTTGGTTGCCGCAACATTGCAATAAAATGCAATAACGGCCTATCAAAACATCGGATCTACCCCAAAATGGCATCAGTAAAAACATCAGCCCGGCACGCAAAAAATAAGCCCTCACCCGGCCCCAGATCCCGAAAAATGAAGATGCTACGGGTCTCGGAAAATGGCGCAATTTTTTTTTTTTTTAGCAAACTTTGGAATTTTTTTTCGCCACCTAAATGAAAAAGAACCTATACATGTTTGGTGTCTACAATCTCGTAATGACCTGGAGAATAATTATGGCAGGTCAGTTTTAGCATTCAGTGAACGTGGAAAGAAAAAAAAAAAAAAAAAAAAACAACTGTGGAATTGCATTTTTTTAGCAATTTCACCACACTTGGAGTTTTTTTCCCGTTTTCCAGTACACAATATGGTAAGACTAGTAATGGCGTTTAAAAGTTCAACTCGTCCCGCAAAAAATAAGCCCTCACATGGCCATATTGACCGAAAATTAAAAAGGCTATGGCTCTGGGAACAAGGGGAGCAAAAAAAGAAAACTCAAAAAACGGAAAATGCTACGGTCATGAAGGGGTTAAAATCCTACAGAAAGAAAGATTCTTACATCAAGTATGAACATTTTTTCACCTAAACGTTTTCACCAAATTTAAAAGAACATCCATACACAGTCATTATATTATACACCCCAACACCCATTGAAATGTTGATAACCATACTAAGCATCTGAGCTAAATTGCTATTAAAGCTAGAAGGGAGTAACTCATACTTGAATACCTAAAACCAATGACATTTCACATGAACTAGAAATACACTGAATATTAGCTGTCAGCTTGTATTTATACAGAAGAAATAATGTGGCTGACCTTTAGAGCCAGTGAACAGAAGATCATCAGTAGCATCTACACAAAGCACAGCCTTGTTGTGCCCTTCAGCGATATGGATACACTGTATAAGGGAAGATTTGTTGCCTTTGCACGAAGGAAATGGGTTAATTACGCCCCTGGAGGGAAGCAGACATTTGTGTTAATGTTGCTCATTAAAAGTAATCTCACAATTTCTGCTACTCAATATACAACACATGCAGTAATTGCGATTATTAAAGATCAACAGGTTTGTGCGTGCGCAAAAAGTAATGTTATAGTTATTAATGCACATGAAGTTTATGGGGATTCTTGATCATGCTGTCAGCCATAGTGCACGCTTGGGGTAAATAAAGCAAAGTAGCAAAAAGAAAAAAAAAGTAATGCATCCTACATGAAAAGTCCATAAAATAGCATTGAAGATACATGCATATACAATTTGTCTTTCGGTCTCAAAACTATGCCCACTATTTCCTCCATTAACAAACCCCAGCCTTCCTTTATGAAAGTAATGCCAAATGGAAAAGGAATCCATTAAAGAATACTGGGGTAAAGGCCCCAAACACATTATATTAAAGTCAGCCGAAAGGGATATCGGCGGGATCGGATGGCAGTCTAATGTGTATGGGGGTCTCCCGACAGATGTTATGAGGGTCGAGAAGGATCCAGCCTGTTGGATTGCTAATGGCCCTTTTGTTCTATGGTTGATAAGCAGATGCCAGAGTAGTCCGACAGCGACTCTCTCTCAGTGAACACAGGAATGCTCGGCCCAGCGTCCGGATATATACTCGGGAGTGTTGAGAGATAGCTGAAGACAGCTATCTAAGGTCTATGAAGGCCTTACAGCTAGCTATCCTATAGATTCTCCATTCCCAATAATGCCTTTGGCCCTTATTCACATTATTATGAGAGCCATGACACCTGAAGCATACCCGTAATAATAGCATGTGAGGCTCCGATTCGTCACTTTATCTTTTTTTTTCGTCTGGTGAGATCTGCTGATGTTTTATTGTGCCGAATTCATCAAAATGGCGCATGTGGGTCAAGAATTTTGGCAAAATCAAATATGCTCTTATCTTTGGTCTTCAGCTTGTTTTTGCATCTTTTTCTAAAATGTCGCAAAAATTGCACACACAAAATCTCTTTGGGGGACTGGAGTTTGTTTGCGACAAATGTTGACATGATGTAAACACTGGGGGACATTTACTAAGCTACAGTATATGTGCCAGAATCTGCACCTCATCCAAAAACAAATTATGGCTAGCACTGAAAACAGGAGTGGTCGATCTTAGAAGGCTTAAAATGTAAGATTGCACCAAAAAAATGGGCCAAAATTACAGCACACAGTATTGGTGCAATCGTCTCGTTTACACCATCTACAAATTAGACAAGTTTAGTAGATATGCCCCACTGCCTTTCTTACTAGTGCTATTGTATATATCATTCACATACACCTAAAAGAAAATGTCAATCAGCAAGCAAAATTATAACAGTCTGAAATTAATAACTGAAATTACATCTATTTACAACAAGACACCAGATGCAGGGAACAGGATACGGCAGTAAGTGAAGCATAAGAACAAAAAATAATCATGCAGAAAATAAAAGGAGCGTTACTTGCAACAAGTAAAAGTGTACAAGGAAATTTGTACCTGTGTACCTCCGACAGAGAGGAATCACTTTCATCAGACCTACAAAGATCAGTAGTAGAGAGTGCAAGAGGAAAGAATACAGATATCAGAAGGGTAAAGTCTGCTCCGGTGATAGGAGATACAGAAACAGCCCCTGACACATGAAAAACAAAGATGTGCAACAGGGGGCACATATAGTCCCTAATATTTAGAACATGTTTTCTACTACAATCGCCTGAAAAGATGGTAAAACTACAAATACCACTGAGAAAATAGACAACTGTAGTGTTTTAATGGAAGCCAATAAATAGAAAATAATGTGGTGGCCCAGAAGAACTGAACGTTTCGCCCACTTTACACACTACAGTAGTCTTGTGTATGCCTCTGAACAAAAATTAAAAAAAAATAGAAAAGCAGATTTGCAATATCAAAAATTGTTTGATATTAATTTGAGGGCATGTTAAAACCAGAAAATCTTCTGTGAGTTAAGTTAAAATGCTAATTCATGTTAGAGCGATCCTAACCAAGCGACATGTATGACAATATGATAGAGGGAGAAACTGAATGCTCTTTTGTACATTGGAAATGTAATTTTTGTTTGTATTTTATATTATCTATCTCATTAAACATGAAGAAAAGCCAGTAATGTGGCATAATAATGGTATATCCTACTATGATTTTTCTGTATTATCAGCTTTAGTTAAATCCATAAAATCACAATAGCTTTGTGCACACTGATATTTTTTTGAGGAGTCTTTTAAAGCAGCTCCACTCCAAAAATGCCTAAAAAATATGTAAAAAAAAAAAATACATGAAAGTCTCTTCCTATTTATTTCTATTGCAAAACCACGTTGCTGTTCATATGTTCAGTCTTTTGAGCTTTTTCCTTCTGCTTCAGGTTTTGCAAAACGCCTAGTGGGAGAAAAGAAAGTGAATGTCACTTGTTTGAAGTGTCTCCTGATGGAAATCACTCCAAAATGAACAGTGTCCTATCAAAAGGCTAAAAAAAAGGCTTTAGGAAAAAAAGCTCTCCAAAACCTTGAAAAAATTGCTCAAAACCACTTTTTTAAAAAAAATAAAAAAAAAACTGCTCAGAAAACTCCCCAGTTTCTTGAAGTGGTTTCCACTAGAAAACGTTATTACTGCCTCAAAAAAACTGCACACTTACCCTTACTTTAAGGCCACGTTCACACGTTCAGTATTTGGTCAGACGATTTTCTGGTATTTGTAAGCCAAAACCAGGAGTGGAACAATCGGAGGAAAAGTACAATAGAAACCCGTCACCACTTCTGTATTTATCACCCACTCCTGGGTTTGGCTTACTAATAAGGATGTGAAATACTGACCAAATACTGACAGTGTGAACATGGCCTAATGATAAGGCTAGACAAGGTGGCACTGATGGAACCACAATTCACAATTTTCTGCCAAAATAACGTTTCCACTTTATAATTAACTTAAAAACTATCACGTCAGTGATGCTCAGTTTGGTCCAGTCTACATAATATCTTACAATAGAAGATATTACATAGTTTTTACAGGTTTTATTTACTCTAAATGGATGTTTTTTTACATTTTCTTCTGGTAAGGCTTTTGTAAGGAAAAATATCAATATGTTTATGATTAGTTAACAGAAATGTTAGTGTTATTTTACTAAAAGCCTAATGAGACTGTACAAAAAATGAAATTATATTGCCATTTCCTAATGAAAGTGCTACATCACAACATGCAGTCCTTGTTTTTATTATTTACTATTTTTAGGCATAAAACTGGAGTTTTATGGGAGACATAAGGTAGTGGATGGATAATAAACTGTCCAATGTGTGCAGCTGCCTGCAGCTGATAAGCTGCTCGGTAAATGGAGTGGATGTAAGAAATGCCCACCAGAGCGTGATCTCCTAGATACACGGAGAAGCAGGATGATAAACAGTACCGCACACGCCAGTGTATTACAAACATCAACCAATCCAGGGGTCGTCTCCTACTTATATGTTTAGGAGATTTAAAACACACATATTGTTTAATACAGCTACATGATTAAAGAAGTTTAAAGGCTACATACACCTCTGCACAATTTTTTGTTAATTACTCATTTACTTCATAAATGCAAAGTTAGCAGGGTTGTCCCACGAACAAAGTACATTTTAATCAAGAGATCTTGGAATATTAATAAGTTCCCGCAATTTGTTGTGTTAAAAAAAAAAGTTACTGTGCTGAAAGAACCTTACGAATGTGCCCATGCTATGAAATGTATTATAATTTGTACCTGTAAGCTCATCATAAATCAAGTGACATATGAACTGCGGTAGCCGTGTAAGCTCCTAAGACACTGACTTGATTTATGATGAGCTTACAGGACTGGTGACACGGCAACAAACACTGCCTACTGTGATAAAACAAACAGGCAGAGAAATATGTTCCCTCACTCAGAAAAGCAGTTGAGAGTACCTGTCATGTCATCTTTATACTCACTTATGTTTTCTATCCTGACTAGGAGCTGTGTATGTCTGACCATGAGCCAAGGCAGTTCTACGTGTCAGGCACAGCAAATTACACAGTACGTAGGAGGCATACATTTATAAGATTCTCTAAGGATAGGAACATTCCTTTTAAACACAACCAATTGTGGAACATATTAATATTCCAAGATCTATTGGTTATAATGTACTTTGTTAGTGGGAGAACCCCTTTAAGACACTTTCTCAATAGTATTAAAATTGTTATATACTATTTTGCTGCTGAAGAGTGATTAAGTCATTTAGCTAGCCGAATGCTCCGTAATATAATATCCATCAGAGGTCCTATTCTTGGTTCTTACGGCTCTCTGCTCCCCCTCTCCATTCTCTCAATAATAGGGATAAAGAAAGGAGGGTAGGGACTTATACCCAAGTCTACAGTTAAGAGGGGGGTTAAAGAATCTGAAGTCATGTGGAGAGCAGAGAAAACAGGATACAGACAAGGAAAAAAAAGCACATGGAGAGGAAACAAGCATACAACTGATGCAGATACATAAAAGAAAGGGAAGATCGCATCATGGGCACGCAGAGCTCCCATCCATCATGTATTACAAGGAGGAACACTCCCACAAGATCAAAATGTGAAACTTAAATTGGGCTGCAAACTGCATGTCAAGTTAACCTCAAACACTAAAGCATATCAGGGGGGTCTAAAAATTAATAAACAAATGAAACTTTAAACTGAAACTTGGTGCAATTGTATTAGCTTAAGGTAACCACTACCATATGTAAGGATATTTTTTCCATGTCAAAGGTGTCTATAGCCTTGTAAACTAAAAACTGAAGAGACATTAAAATTAAAATGTTGGACACCAGGACAGAAACCTGGAGGTCCAATAGGGTCCATCAAGTGCTGGTATTTTCCACCATGTCACGGATCTGGCGCTACATTTAAATTCCATTTTTCCGTTGCTATGACCGAGCAGAACAAAGGAATTTATAAACGTATATTTACAAATGCCCAATACTTTGCACAAAGAAGGAAAACCTTAATTAACAGGATCATAGAGAGCTGAATTCTCTGTGCACTGATCATAACTTTCTTCTGGAATTTTGTTTTTAACTTTTAAACCAATCTTTACGACATGGTAACTTCAGATTAAAAAAAACAGACTTATCTTGTCATTAATTTGGCAATCTAATTCTAATGCAGTACCGTAATTTGGGAATAGGTTAGTGGTTGATTGTAGTACTTATGAGAAAAGGTTTGGCCTTCCTTTAACATTTTATGCAATTCTTCTGTTTTCTACCAAAAGAGTTTTTCTTTTTAATTAACACATTTTAGTGACCGCTTTATGCATTCTACAATATAGTAAGTACATTAGATTACATTGCTACAGTCATTCAATGATAAAAACAAGGAATAAAAGTGTGGTGAGGCAGCACATCCAGTAAAAAAGAACCTTTTAACTTTTGCGGTGTTTCAGCTCTAATGAGATTTTCTCTGATGGATCAAATCCACAGAGGAGTGCACCCCCTCTTTCAAATTGCCAGTGTGCTGCTTTTTCATTAGTTAGTTTTCAATGATAAAAACAAATGACAAATACTATCTATAGGAGTTTTGCATTAACCTGTCTTTCATTCATTCAAAACTAGACAATGGAAGCAGAAACCTTCATTCAGGGAGAAATACACTACATGGACAAAGGTATTCAGACAGCTGCACATTACACCCACGAGAGCTTTTAGGACACCCCATTCTCAAACCACGAGCAATGTGGAGTTGGTCCATCAACTCTGCAGCTATAACAGCTTTCATTCTTCTGGGAAGACCTTTTATAAAATGTTAGGAGTGTGCCTGTAGGAATTTTCCATGCATTCATCCAGAATAGCATTTGTGAAGTCAGACACGGATGTAGGATGAGAAGGCCTGGCTCACAATACCTGCAAAGTCCCAAAAGTGGCATTCATCACAGGGGTCTCTGAAGGCCATTAAGTTCTTCCCCCTAACCATGGATTTATGGAACTTGCCTTGTACACGTGTTTACTAGCTAACTTACTATGCCATGTGGCATTCTATTACAGTACCACGCTCTTTACAATGAGCCATTCTTTCACAAATGTTTGTAAAGGCCGACTGCATAGTTAGGTGTTTGACAGGCGATTGTCGCAGTGGGACTAAATGAAAAACATTAATTCAGTGGTTGGCCCAATACATTTTTGTCCATAAAAAGTGTGATTATGTAACGCAGTTAAAGAAATAGATACATTTTGTCTACTCAATGGAAAATAGTTGGATAAAGATATCAAAGGTTTAGTCTTGGGAAGACAACTACTTTAAACATGAAATCGTCTGATCACAAGTCCAACTTCTCTCATCCTCATCAAAACGCTGCCATAGCTGTATGAAGTCAGGTGTTGGCATACAAATCCCCATGCAGCAGCATAGTATCACAGAGCTGCAATTCAACCCTGAACGCCTCTTCAATCTGGCTCATAGAAGGTGCCCCCTATGGCATCCAATTATCCGAATAGGGAGTATGAACAGGCATTAAAGCAAAGGAAACGTCTGCCTCGTGGTTAATTTACAAACTATGTCATTGATCTTATGGCACTGACATACAAAATCATGTGATATCCTTTAACATATGACAGCCAGTAGTAAAATACACTTTACTTTTTCCAACGAAAACATTTAGAGATACACAGTAGACTTATGAAAGTGCTGTAAGTGAAAAATAAAAAGTATTCAACCACAAGGATAACTGATTCTACTGTTCTCCTAAACCCAAGGTACAATATATAAAATTCAGCTTCCTGCTCTTGGCTCTCTGCCTGTACAATAAGTACTAAGAAGGCACGGCTTAACTCTGCAAGTGTAGATCAATTATTCTCAAACTGAATGATTACTTCCTAATCTACTGAATGACAGAATTCAACAGTCTGCCAATCCCTTCCGAAACGTTGCAGTCTTGTGCCTGCCAATGGAAGGGGTGGCTTATTATCCTAGAACTTACTTATCCTGCTGACATGTTGCGTTTCCCTGAGAAACTGTGAGACGGCTAAAAACATTCATTTCATTACGGGTTCGGCTTGTTGGGGAAGAAGGAGGTGATAGACTAGCCTCTGAGGTTCCCGAGTCTGAGCTACAAGAAAAAAAGAACACGGAATGCTCACTTCAATGGGTTATAAACGATGGAAGTCAGTACGGCACAAAGACTCATGCTATACAAGCCTGCTTTCCAAACAGCAATTTAGAGGATTCTTGTGAAATAAACATGGCAACTCCTGTAGCATGTTCTCCACTAACAAAAAACAGAGGCTTACACAAGAACAATAAGACAAAAAAGGCAAAGCCAGCGCAACATGTATTGGGCACATGGTATACAAAACTGGAACAGAGTACCTCGATTTATCTCATTTCTAAATGTCAACTACTAAATGACTTCTGTCATGTCCTGGAAGCAACGCCAGCACACAATACACAACATTGCGGAGGAAGAAATACACCATGTCCATGGAGCATACGTACAATTTTTGTTCTTTGGATTTACCCAGCTTCTCCCCACTCCTTTCATAGGTTTTCCTTCTTGATGAAGGAGAAGGCTCAGGAATACGTCTTTCAGCCGATGCATTTGGCTTAGACCTGAAAAGTATACCAATACCAAGACAATTCTTAAAGTATACACAAAACACAGCCACCTCAGACAGTACAAGCTTTTAAAGGGCGACGCATGAATAATTTAATCAGAATGATAGTTACACAATTTTCTATACAAAAAAAAAAAAAAACACTTCTAAATCCATGCTCACAAACGTGGGAATGTATTTAACCACAGCACTAAGATAAAACACAAAACATGTAAAAATATTACTCAAAATCCAAACATAATGCTCCATCTTGAACCCAAGCTTGGAAAAACGTTCATTGAAGAAGTTTATAACTTAGTTTAACAATCAGCATATTGTTATAGAAGGGAACATGTCAACCTATAAAAAAAACTGTTTACCTGCAGAAATATTGTCAATCTACAGGTACAGTGAAGGAAATAATTATTTGATCCCTTGCTGTTTTTGTAAGTTTGCCCACTGACAAAGACATGAACAGTCTATAATTTTCAGGGTATGTTAATTTTAACATTGAGAGATATAATATCCAAAAGAAAACCACATTGTATAAATTAGATACATTTATTTGCATTTTGTAGTGAGAAATAAGTATTTGATCCCCTACAAACCATTATGAGTTCTGGCTCCTACAGACCAGTTAGATGCTCCTAATCAACTTGTTACCTGCATTAAAGACAGCTGTCTTACATAGTCACCTGTATAAAAGACTCCGGTCCACAGACTCAATTAATCAGTCAGACTCTAACCTCTACAACATGGGCAAGACCAAAGAGCTTTCTAAGGATGTCAGGGACAAGATCATAGACCTGCACAAAGCTGGAATGGGCTACAAAGCCATAAGTAAGATGCTGGGTGAGAAGGAGACAACTGTTGGTACAATAGTGAGAAAATGGAAGAAATACAAAATGACTGTCAATCAACATCGATCTGGGGCACCATGCAAAATCTCACCTCGTGGGGTATCCTTGATCATGAGGAAGGTGAGAGATCAGCCTAAAACTAAACGGGGGGAACTTGTTAATGATTTCAAGGCAGCTGGGACCACAAGAAAACCACTGGTAACTAGTGTTGAGCGATACCTTCCGATATCAGGAAATATCGTATCGGATTGGATCGGGCCGATACCCAAAAAGTATCGGATATCGCCGATTCCGATACCGGAAACCAATGCAAGTCAATGGGACACAAATATCGGAATGAAAATAAACCCTTTCTTTCCTTGTAGGTTAATTCTACATGAAGTAAAACAACTAAGAATAATGTAGAATGACATGAAAAGCGGGCAATTCATCAGCGGCATTCACCGGTACCCGACAATTTACAACAGAAAGAATAGAGCTTCACACATAGATTAGGTAGATAGAACCATGTCAGTCACATATATATGAAGTACAGTGACAGTGTTGCTTACTGTACTTGTCATTTAGTGTAAAGGATTTATTTTAAAAAATATTAGTGTTTTCGTGCACCGTCTCTTTAAAAATGCCGGCCGGCAATTCAGCAGCGGTACCCGACACTTTAGAATAGAAAGAATAGAGAATCACACATAGATTAGATAGATAGAAACATGTCAGTCACATATATATGAAGTACAGTGACAGTGTTGATTACTGTACTTGTCATTTAGTGTTAAAATAAAGGATTTATTTAAAAAAAAATTGGCGTGGGGTTCCCCTTAATTTTAGGCTCTAGCGGAGGTTAAGCAGACAGCTGGGGCAGATGTTTGAAGGCTGGGAAGGGGGTAATACCCACGGAGCTTCCCAGGCAACTAATATCAGCCCCCAGCTGAATACCTAGCCTTTACTAGCTATTAAAATGGGGGAACCCCCCAAAAAAAATAACGTGGGGTCCCCCCTAATTTAATAGCTAGCAAAGGCTAGGCAGACAGCTGGGGGCTGATTTTAATAGCCCAGGAAGGGTGCCATGAATATTGGCCCCCTCCCAGGCTAGAAACACCAGCCGTCAGCCGCCCCAGAAATGGCGCATCCATAGGATGCGCCAATTCTGGCACTTAGCCTCGCTCTTCCCACTGCCCTGTAGCGGTGGCAGTGGGGTAATAGGGCTGGGGTTGATGTCAGCTTATAATGCCAGATGACATCAAGCCCAGGTTAGTAATGGAGAGGCGTCTATAAGACACCCCCATTACTAACCCCATAGTCAAAGTTAAAGAAAAACACAAACACCCAGAATAAAGTCCTTTAATTGAAATAAACACACAATTCTTTATTGTTCTAAATTAAACCATACTTACCATCACGCCCATTCCAGCTGAAGCCAATAAAAGAAAAATAATAAAGCAACATCATCCTTACCTTTCGATGGTTCCCAGGACAGCTCCAGCTCTGCTACATCGAGATGACAGGCTGGACCGCAGCAGAACGCTGCCATCCAGCCTGTCATCCCGCAGACACTGAGAAGCGCAGGCTTGCTTGCGCTCCTCAGTGTCTCTCTGTGACGTCATCCAGATGAGCCGAGTTCATGTCCAATGAACTCAGCTCACCTCATGACAGCGTGGGAAAATTCTCCTGCACTCAGCGCTTCAGCGTGAGAATTCTCCCACGCTGTCAGTGACATACATGAGGTGAGGTCATGTCCAATGAACTCAGCTCACCTCATGCACGTCACTGACAGCGTGGGAAAATTCTCACGCTGAAGTGCTGAGTGCAGGAGAATTTTCCCACGCTGTCAGTGACGTGCATGAGGTGAGCTGAGTTCATTGGACATGACCTTGGCTCATCTTTATGCCGTCACAGCCAGACACTGAGGAGTGGAAGCATGCCTGCGCTTCTCAGTGTCTGCGGGATGACAGGCTGAATGGCAGCGTTCTGCTGCGGTCCAGCCTGTCATCTCAATGTAGCAGAGCTGGAGCCGTCGTGGGAGCCATGGAAAGGTAAGGATGATGTTGCTTTATTATTTTACTTTTATTGCAGATCGTTGGCTTCAGCTGGAATGGGCGTGACGGTAAGTATGGTTTAATTTAGAACAATAAAGAATTGTGTGTTTATTTCAATTAAAGGACTTTATTCTGGGTGTTGTGTTTTTTTAAATACTTTACTAGAAATTCATGGTGGTCATGTCTAATATTGGCGTGATCCCATGAATTTCGGGCTTAGGGCCAGCTGATAATGCCAAGCTGGCCTTAACCCCTTTATTACCCAGTGAGCCACCGCACCAGGGCCCTGGATGAGTTGGGTACAGCGCCAGAAGATGGCGCTTCTATGAACGCGCCATTTTCTGGGGCGGCTGCGGACTGCAATTTGCAGCGGGGGTGGCCCAGAAAGCTTGGGACTCCCTGCGCTGCGGATTCCAGCCCCCAGCTGCCTAGTTGTACCTGGCTGGGCACAAAAATAGGGTGAAGCCCCACGCATTTTTTTTTTAAATTATTTCATATAATTAAAAATATATATAATTATATATAAGACACCCCCATTACTAACCTACAAAGTGTTAAAAAGAAAAAACACACTACACCCAGAAAAAAATAATTTATTTGAAATAAAACACACCATTTTATTTAATTCTTAGTTTACTAAAAAAAAATAGTTACCTGTCCACGTTCCTGCGCTGATCTCCCATGCACAGCTGTCACATCTGGAGATGGTGACAGCTGTGCATGGCTGCTGTAAGCTCACGCTGCCGGGAACACGTCCGCTCCCGGCAGCGGGAGCCACTGACTGAGGTCACCGGAGTGCATTCAGGCAGCGCAGCTCCGGAGACCTCCTTTACGGCACTGCTGTACCGTGGGAATTTCTCACGATACAGCAGGGCCGTAAAGCAGCTAACCGGAGCAGCGCTGCCTGAACTCCGGTGAACCCTTACGGCCCCGTCATTCTAGCGGCGGCAGCGGTTCAGAGCGGTCACATTCTATGTGGCTGCTCTGAACTGGAGATCATTGTGGGACACTCGTGGACTACTACGGAGGGGTAAGGATAAGGTTGTGGTTTATTATTTTATATTTTATTACAGGAGATCGATGGCTTCGGGGAATTAGGTGTCTAGGTGAGTATAGGTGTAGTTTTTTATTTTTTACTTTATTTTAGGTGGCGATCGGCGGGGACAGGTAATGTATGAACTAATTTATTGTAGGTAACCACTGGCCACCAATGACATGTATCTAACATTTATTGGGGACACAGTAGGGCAATTTAAATAGCAGGATCAGGCTGATGGGAACTACTGCTCCCATCAAGCTGATCCTGCTGGCACGAGTGGACGGGGGACAGACATAGGCCGATGGGAGTAGTAGTGTCACATCGGCCTATGTCTGCCTGCACGCACAGACACCGCGCACACCCGCACAAACATCGCGCACACACACCCCGCACAAACATCGCACACACACCCCGCACACACACCCCGCACACACACTAATCATGACGGGTCTGATGGTCTGGGAGGTGAGGCTGACCTGTGCGGCCGTGGGAAAGTTCATGTGAGTTCATGCAGTCAAGCATGAACTCACATGAACCCTCTGAGGGCACCGCGGCTACTTCAAATGAACAGCTGATCGGCATCACCTGATACCTCAGCTGTTCATTTGAAATAACCGGCGGGAAAGCGCAGCACAGAACGGGAAAGCCGGCGGTGAAGTCTTTTCACTGCCGGCTTCCCCGCCCGGGTCCTTCGCTCCTTGGTGCTGCGCTCCCCGCCCGGTCCTAATTTACGATTGGGATTGGAGGTGGCGAGGGGAGCGGAGGATCGGGGTGGGAGGCTGCGGGGAAGCAGTATGGGGCTGTGTGATTGTTTAAAAGCCGGCGGCTTTTTACCGCCCGCCGGCTTTTAAACAATCAGGAGAATTCTCCCCCGCTGGGATGGCATTCTGATGACAGGCTGGATCTCAGCTGAGCGCTGCCATCCAACTTGTCATCCTTCACAGACACTGCAGAGCGCAGGCATTATGGGAACTTCCGATTCCGGTATTCGATATTGTAAAAGTATCGGAATTAAGTATCGGAATTCCGATACCGCGAATATCGGCCGATACCCGATATTACAGTATCGGAATGCTCAACACTACTGGTAACACATTACGCCTTAAAGGTTTAAAATCCTGCAGTGCCCGCAAGGTCCCCCTGCTCAAGAAGCCACATGTGCATAATGAACACATGGATAATTCTGTGAGTTATTGGGAGAAGGTGCTGTGGTCAGATGAGACAAAAATAGAGCTTTTTGGCATTA
This sequence comes from Phyllobates terribilis, assembly GCF_046119375.1. Lineage (NCBI taxonomy): Eukaryota > Metazoa > Chordata > Amphibia > Anura > Dendrobatidae > Phyllobates > Phyllobates terribilis. The sequence goes on from NW_027362771.1 coordinate 253,302,333, forward strand.
ACTCAACTCGTCGTGTTTGGAGGAAGAGAAATGCTGCCTCTGACCCAAAGAACACTGTCCCCACTGTCAAGCATGGAGGTGGAAACATTATGTTTTGGGGGTGTTTCTCTGCTAAGGGCAGAGGACTACTTCACCGCATCAATGAGAGAATGGATGGAGCCATGTACCGTAAAATCCTATGTGACAACCTCCTTCCCTCCGCCAGGACATTAAAAATGGGTCGTGGTTGGGTCTTCCAGTAAGACAATGACCCAAATCATACAGCCAAGGCAACAAAGGAGTGGCTCAAAAATAAGCACAGTAAGGTCATGGAGTGGCCTAGCCAGTCTCCAGACCTTAATCCCATAGAAAACTTAAGGAGGGAGTTGAAGCTCCGAGTTGCCAAGCGACAGCCTCAAAATCTTAATGATTTAGAGATGATCTGCAAAGAGGAGTGGACCAAAATTCCTCCTGACATGTGTGAAAACCTCATCATCAACTACAAAAAATGTCTGACTGCTGCGTTTGCCAAAAACGGTTTTGTCACCAAGTATTAAGTGTTTGCCAGAGGGATCAAATACTCATTTCTCACTGCAAAATACAAATAAATGTATCTAATTTATACAATGTGATTTTCTTGATTTTTTGGGATATTCTCTCAATGTTAAAATTAATCTACCCTTAACCCCTTTACGACCTAGGGCGTATTAGTACGTATCTGTGCCCTGGGCCTTATGGACCTGATACGTATTAGTACGCCCTGGCGATTTTGCCCGCACACAGGCTGTGCGGGCGCGATCGCCGCCGGGTGTCAGCTGATTGTCACAGCTGACACCCAGGGCTATGTGCAGGGAGCGGTCCCGCACCGCTCCCAGCACATTAACCCCCGCAATGCTGCGATCGCAGCATTGCGGTGGCAAGGGGAGGTGATCGCCGATACTCACCTCCTCTTGCGGCCTCCAGCGATGTCTGCCGCGGCTTCCAGGATGTTGCCATGACGACCCGATGTCGTCATGACAACATCCGGGTCACCAGGCAGCAGGAAGATTTTTTTGGACATGCGCAGTGCATCTCCAAACTATCTTCTCCCTGTCCAGCGCTGACAGCCTGCATGGCACAGGGATGGTGCTGCATTCCTGTGCCATGCAGCCAATCAGAGAAAAAAAAGTGAAAGTCCCATAGTGGGGAAAAAGTAAAAAAGTGTAAAAAGTGTCATAAAGTGAAAAAAAAAATAAAAAAAACAAACTCTAAAAATATAAAAAAATAAATAAAAAAAATAATCCACCAAAAATAAAAATATAATGTACCCATCAATAAATATTATAAAAAAAAAAAAAAAAAAAACAATAAAAGTACACATATTTGGTATCGCCGCGTCCGGAACGACCTGACCTATAAAACTGTCCCACTAGTTAACCCCTTCAGTGAACACGGTAAAAATAAAAAATAAAAAACGAAGCAAAAAAAACAATGCTTTATCACCATACAGCCAAACAAAAAATGGAATAACACGCGATCAAAAAGACGAATATAAATAAAAATGGTACTGCTTAAAACGTCATCTCGTCCCGCAAAAAACAAGCCGCCATACAGCTCCATCAGCCGAAAAAAAAAAAAGTTATAGCTCTCAGAATAAAGCGATTCTAAAAAATAATTTTTTCTATAAAATTGTTTTTATTATGTAAAAGTGCAAAACATAGAAAAACGATATAAATGTGGTACCGCTGTAAACGTACTGACCCAAAGAATAAAGCTGCCTTATCAATTTTACCACACGCGGAACGGCATAAAAAAAAACAAAAAAAACAATTCTTGAATTGTTGGTTTTTGTTTATTCTGCCTTCCAAAAATCGGAATAGAAAGCGATCAAAAAACGTCACGTGCCTGAAAATGGCACCAATAAAAATGTCAACTCATCCCACAAAAAACAAGCCATCACATGACTCTGTCTGCCAAAATCTGGAAAAATTATAGCTCTCAAAATATGGCGATGCAAAAACTAGATTTTACAAAAAATGCGTCTTTTAGTGTGTGACAGCTGTCAATCATAAAAACCCCATATGATTCTGGTATCGCTGTAGTCGCACCGACCCGAAGAATAAGGTCGTCTAATCACTTATACCGCACGAGGAACGGCGTAAAAAATAAACTCTCGGGTTAGGTTTGTGCTAGGGTTAGGGTTGGGCTAGGGTTAGGGCTGGGGTTGGGGTTAGGTTTGGGGTTCAGATTTTTTTCAAAAGTAAGAAAAAAAGATGACGATATGGCGACTAGTGTTGAGCGCAAGTGCTCACTACTTGAGTTTGCATTGGGTGCTCTGGTATGCATTGAGTATCGTGGGTATTTGAGTGACATGCTCGAGTCTCCGCCCCATATGCTTCGCGGCCAAAAAAACTTTGCGGGGATTGCCTGCCATGCACGAGCGATCCCCGCATGTTTTTTTGGGGGTGTCTAATAACCGTGAAACATGTGGGGCAGGGACTCGAGCATGTCACTCGAGCACACGCAGTACATGGTGCATACCAGAGTACCCGATGCAAACTCAAGTAGCGAGCACTTGCGCTCAAGACTAATGACAACTTATTCAATATGATGACCTAATGTTATCAAATTCTGTGTGTACCTCTGGGTTCAAAATGTTCACTATACCCCTTAATAAAATCCTTGAGGGGTATAGTTTACAAAATGGGGTCACTTTTGGGGGAGCTCCACTGTTTAGGCACATCAGGGGCTCTCCACACGCGACATGGTGTCCGCTAACAAATTGAATGGAAAATCGGCTCAAATTGTTAGCGGACGCCATGTTGCGTTTGGAGAGCCCCTGTGTGCCTAAACATTGGAGCTCCCCCACAAGTGACCCCATTTTGGAAACTAGACCCCCCAAGGCACCTATCTAGATGCATAGTGAGCACTTGGAACCCCCAGGTGCTTCACAAATTGATTCGTAAAAATGAAAGTGTGTTTTTTTTTTCACTTTTTCATTTTTACGAAATAAGCAAAAACATACAAAGTCTACCTCAAACACTAAGGGCCCGATACATTAAGACCGGTGTTGTTCACACCGGTCTTGATGAGGAGGCGTCGTAGAGTCAGAAGTTCCTGATTCATGATGTGGTGCATACCTCTTCATGAATCTGAAGTATCTGATTAGTGGCATGCGCCTTTGTGCACTTCGCCAGAAATCTTACTCCAGTGAAGGACTGGAATGAGAGTTCTGGAATTTGGAATTAGATGAGCTTTAGAATCATGCCCCAGCCCTCTTCCCGTCCCTGCTCTAGCCAATTTGGCTGAGCTTGGAGAAACTGGAAGCAACTTCGAATTGCGACTAAATTTGGCGACTTTTCAAAGCTTTTAATCCAGAATTCTGACATGAAAGCCTTGATGAATTGGCCCTTAATTCTAGAATAAGCAAGAACATACAAAGTGTACCTCCAACACTAAAGCTAGAAGAAGCTAGATTATTTGAAGTATACATCAAAACCTAAAGGAAAAAGTCTACCTCAAACACTAAGACGCTAACTCATTAAAGCAAGTTTTTGCGTTGAGTTGCCCCCTCAAATGTTACGACTTTTGGCGTTTTCACACCAGTTTTGGATTGTTGAGTCAGTTTTCAATTTAGCACCATGGAATCAATGGCGCTATATAAATAAATAATAATAATTTCCATGATAAACACTACTGCCTGTGATTATTCAACTTGTTTCTATACCGAGTCACTTGAACGGAGCTTCATTGGGGGCATAGTTTTATCAAATAAAGTAAATAAAAAAACTGAAAGGGCCATTACTATTTCAGAATGGGTAAGGATCCCAGCTGTTGCACATCCTCTGATGAAATATTGATAGTATATCAGTTACAACTAGATATTAAATCAAAACCTATAAAAAAGATCAAGTGTCCAAGACAAAAAAATAAGATTACCTTGTTCTTAAATTTGCAGTTAGATCTTCCAACATTATAACAAGATGCTGATGCAAGATGGAGTCTTAATCTATTTCTCCACTGACAATGGCAACAAAGAGAGGTCCTAATCTTTGTTAGTTGTCTCTTATTTTCCTAACTTTTTTGCTAATTTTGCATGTGATCAAGCTTTGCTTTACTTTTCACACATTGCACATGCAGAGGATTTAGTGGAGCTAGAGGAGATGAGATTTTCATGCAGTTTTCATTCTTTCAAGGAACATTAATGATTAATGTATGTGGGAAAAAAATGATGGCTTTACAGTGTATTTTACACTATAGCAACAATAAAATAGAGATGCCAGACACAAAGTATTCCTTTCTAAAAATGTATAAATAGGCTTGATTGACATTTTTCAAAACCAGAAACAATCATAATGGATTTTGGGAAACCCAGCATTTAAGCTTCAAGATGATTATTTCTAGATAACCCTCATATCCTGGAATAATGACATGCAGAGCGGAAGAGATTACAATGTAATAGTGTAATAGATCTTCTCACCCATGGGATGTGAAAAGTTAATAAACGGCATCTACCTGCTTTAATGCAAAAGAATCAGACTCTTGCATCATAATAAGTGTCCTAGTGATAACACATTAAAAAAGAACAGAAAGGCGCAGATTATCTGCAAATCTTATACACTACACATCATATAAACACTATACACATTAACACAGTCTAATGAAACAAAACTTTACCTAAAATAATAATTTGCACCCCTTATGGACAAAGCAAAGGCGATTTCTATGGTGGAGCTTTGCAGGAAATGAAAATGTGCTTAGTATATGTTCCATGCACTCTGGCCCAGTCTAGACTCATACAGACATTGCATATCATCATTGGATGACTCATACAGACATGCATATCATCATTGGATGACTCATACAGACATGCATATCATCATTGGATGACTCATACAGACATGCATATCATCATTGGATGACTCCTACAGACATTGCATATCATCATTGGATGACTCCTACAGACATTGCATATCATCATTGGATGACTCCTACAGACATTGCATATCATCATTGGATGACTCCTACAGACATTGCATATCATCATTGGATGACTCATACAGACATGCATATCATCATTGGATGACTCATACAGACATTGCATATCAGCCTTGGTTAATGCAGTGCAGACAGACTTACATGCTGCCTATTTTAGAAGATAAGCCAGAAGGTGAGGGCAATGTGTCTTTCTCCCTAACAGAACTGGCACTTGTCTCCAGATGTATCTCCATCCCTTGCACTTCTGGAACAGGGGGGAGGCAAGTAGACAAGCCACTATCTCCAGCTCCAAGATCGACGGCATTCTCGCTGCTATCTGCATAAAGTAACTCCAGCTGGGTAGTAGTTCTCCTCCGAGCCTGTTTAGATGACAAGAAAACATTACCTAAAGCTGCAACACCAATATGAAAGGAATTATACCACTAATTACATTACTTTAATTTTTTATTCTGATATATTTTTATATTAGTAATTAAGGGTATGTCAACCTTGAAATGTTTACAGTTTGTTTTTGGAATTAAACTGCATAAAAAAGTACTTTGGTTGTACTGATCCTGATTTATCGTCCGGCCACAGCAGCACGTACAACCTTGCAGGGCTCAGAAAACGGTCAGCAATTTTTAAAGCTTCAAGCTCCCGATTCATCAAGACCGGAATGAACAACGTCAGTCTTGATGAGGGTATGTGTTGGAGTCGGACATTCCTACTTTCATTAAGAATCTTACACCTCTTTAACGAATCGGGGGCATCTGACAAGTGGCATGGGTGTCCGTACGCCTGGTGACAAATTTTGCTTCAGTTAGGGACTAGAGTGAGATTTCTGGAGCCAGGAACGACACATATCATCATGAATTAGTCAAGGGGTCGTCATGCCCTAAGCTCTGCCCATTTTGGTAGAGCTGGGAGAAATTTGCGTAAAAATGGCAAAAGTCACAAAACTTTTGCAGTGCTCAGCTTTGCACAAAAGTTTTGCAACTTTTCAAAGTAGAGATCTGGTGTAATCGCTAACTGCTAGACTGGTAGATAGATGGTGGTCCCATCCATCAAACATGGCCAAAATGGATGTCCTGCCTCTGTGGTTTCTACAGTCAAGGTCTATAGGATTAGTGGAGATAGCTGAAAACTGTACTTGGCTATCTTCATAAGCTAAGGCTATGTGCCCATGATGCAGAGATGCTCGGGATTTTTTCCTGAGCGTTTCTGCATCTCCCTGGCAGAAAAAACGCATGCGGATTGTACATGCGTTTTTCCTGCCAGGGACAAGCGGATGTGAAGCGTTCTTCACGTGCATTTCCGAATGCGGGTTGACAAGCGCTTTCCAAGCGATTTTAGCATCACTTGGAAAGTGCTTGACAACTTGGTCACACTATATAAATCCACACAAACGGCATGGATTTATACAGTGTGACTGAAAGAATGGTAAAAAAATAATAAATAAATCTATGCTTCACTTCTGATGGCCCCCGCAGTCTTTATTCGCTCCGTCCTGGCTTGCCGGCAGCTCGCGGTACACTACACTGAAGGACCTGCCGTCACATGACCATGACATCAGCACTCCACCGCGAACTGCCGGCAAGCGAAGCCAAGGAGATCGGGGCCATCAGAAGGTAAATATATTTATTTTTTATTTTATTCTTTTTTTTACAGGTTCTATAGTACCCGGGTCCGGAGGAGAGTCTCCTCTCCTCCAGACCCGGGTACCATCCGCACATTGAAACGTTTGGATTCCGCATGTACAGATCCAGTGATGCGGAATCCATGCGTTCCAATGCAAGTCGATGGCGGCGAAAATGCAGCGCTTCCACAAAATAATTGTTAGTGCTGCGTTTTTTTTTCGCAATGATAACCCGCAGCGGAAATTTCTGCAGCATGTGCACAGCACATGCGGATTATCATTGGGGAACATGGCAGGCCTTCTACCATGCGTTTTTTAAGCGTTTCTGCAGCGTTTTTGCCGCTGCGGAAACGCTTAAAAAACGCATCGTGGGCACACAGCCTTAGAGTAAGCGGTAGTCGCGCATGGGCTTTCCAACTGGGATTTGGGACATATAGTTCTAACTGATAACTTATTACTGAAATACCCCATCAAGTTTGTAAAAACATAGCAAATGCCATCTTGGAATGCATCTAAAATATGGCACATACCTTAAATCTACCATCCATTATAACAAACATTATAAGCCAACTACTAAATATCATTATAAAGGATAACCTCTATATGCATTTATTAATACTAAATAAAATTATTTTCTAATAATATTAACTTTTCTTTATAGGAGGGAAAATTCTGATGCTGTCAATTGGTAAACAGAATGGTTATACAAGTTTTTATTGCTTACCTTGCTTTTAGGTTTTCCCTCACCGCAAAGTTTCATTAAATCAGATGAAAGAGTACTAAACAAAATATTAAAGACAATATTAAAAGATGCAAAACAATGATGACCCTACCCCAAATGAAAAGGCACAGGTCATTACCAAAGCTAGCTATTTGTCATGTTCCCATTTAACCCAAAAAAGTTTGCCAATCTGGCCTTCATTTTGTATTAATATATTTTTAGTGATGGTGTAGTCCTCTGTAGTATACCCTATTGCATACAGAGAAACTATACTAAAAATTGTGCGGTACAGGCATTCCTCGGGTTACAAATTAGATAGGGTCTGTAAGTTTGTTTGTAACCCACATTTGTATGCAAATTGGAAAAAGGCCAACAAAAAAATAAAAAAAACAAAAAAGAAAATTACTACTCACCTCATCACTGACCTCCCTGGCCGCAACACTGCTTGCAGCCCAGTAGTCATCTTTCCACGGTAGCGCGCTGTATCTCTAGCCTCTTCACTATATTGCATGACTTCCGGCAGCACAAGATCTGAGCGGTCACTGTGCTTTATAAAGTCGCAGCCCACATCTCGACGTCACATCCTTACAACACACAGTGATCTCTGAGGCCTGGATGCAGCCAGAGGTCCTGGCCTGTAGTGAAGGAGCTAGAGATGCGGAGCGCGATGATGGAAAGATGACCGGATGGCAGGCAGTAGGCAGAGGGGTGGCCAGTGGGGTGAGCGATTAGACGACGGGTCTCTCCCTATACACACACGCAGGGAGACCTCTCACTTAAGAGATGCAGGCAAGGAGAACCCACTGGGGATCTGCTGGCTTTTTAAGCATGTTTTTTCTGAAACACCACAGCTTTTCATACATACAGTACATGGCTGAAATCAACGCACAAGTGTCTGAAACGTGCTGACCGTGGATTGGGCAGGGTATATCAGCTGTCAGGTTCCCTTTCAGGATATCAAAATCTCATAAAGCACTTTGGATATAATAACCATGAAAACAATCCTCTCATTGTTCAAATAGCTTAGGAGGTAACTTGAAATAATCCCAATATATTTTACTAATTTTAAATGACAACCAAAGAGGACTCCTTAAAATCTACAATGACCAACGGGAGTAAATTCTCTGTTCAGTACTGGGGAAGAAGCACAGCTACATAAACACTACATAACATAACTACATACAGACTGTATAAAAAAAACAACGCTAAATGTGTATTACTAATAAGTTAAAAGTTGTAATTTTGAACATAAAATACTGCTGGAACAACATACCTGCCTTCTGATCCAGGGCTTTGCAATGACCCTTCTTCATCACTGCTGTTTTCTTGGTTTTCTAAAGTAAAAAAGACACAAACGTGAACATCATGGTCAAAATAACAAATATACAAAAACACATTAAACAAAGTGTCTATGTTACTGCCTTTAGCTCTAGGACACAACGACATGTAGCACTGGATAAAGTTAATTATATTTAGACAATAAATCATCATAATGTAGAGTCGTTTAAAGAATTTGCATTACTTGACTTTTACTGATCCGGAGTTACAACTCATTCTATAATGTATTAAGAGAAAAGAGCTGCTCCCAAAATTCTACAAGGCTTAAAGCTGACATTTTTTAACATGAATGATTTGCATTCTGGGAAGCATTATCTATACAACAGGTATTGCACATACATCTCATGTATAATAAACTAATTTATCCACTGGAAAAAAAGGAGCGTCTATGATATCAAGCTTGATAACAGTTTCTAATAATAATCTCAAAAAGTGACTATTCTGTCTTGAAGGGTTTGTCTCCTTTTAGAAAATCGCGATCCCTAGGCAAAATTTATTATTAAAGAAAAAAAATGCGCTAAGGCTCCACCACTGCTTCCAGTATCTGATATGAGCTGCAGCTCTGATGTCATATCGAGAGCACGGTAGCCAATCAGTGAGCTCAGTGGCTCTGAGCGGGGTGTTCTATCTGCGCAAATAAAGTCGTTCAACTCAGCAATCAGCTGCCACACTGTGGATGAGGGACATCAGTGCTCCAGCCAATATCAGATACCAGGAGCGGTGGTGGAGACTCGGTGCAGGACCTGGGGAAGGTGTGCAAGGCACAGGTTTTTTTTGTTTTGTTTTTTCACAAACTGTGCACAGGGACCAGGATTTTCTGAAAGCTGACAGCCCCTTTAAGAGCTATAACTCAGGATAAATACACGACAAGTACTACTACTGTGCTCACAAAGGTACTCAACATTTCAAATGGATTATAACCATGTATTAAATAGTAAAGTGGTTCTCAAAGATGAACATACACTTAAAACTAATTAACTTTACCCATTTTTGTAAGATCTCTGAGTGTAGTATATTTCTCAAGGACCATAGGTTGCAACTAGTGATGAGCGAGCATGTTCGTTACTTGAAATTTACGGGCATGTTTCTTGTTTCTTAGGCATTCCTCACATGTAATAAACCTGTCAAACAGTCGCAAATCACAGCGAGACTAAAACACAACACCCGAGCACTCTGAAGATACTCAGCAAGCACCCGAGCATGCTCACCAGAACATACTCGCTCATCACTAGTAGCAACTTGAAAATGCATTATTTATTTTAAATGCCTAAATTATTGATTTCATATAATTTCTTATAAATTTAAATTAAAATATGTGTTTGGCTTTTTTCTAATCCTTTATTCTGAACGTAGGCTTACCTTAAAGAAACCATAATAAGTTACCATATGTTCTTCTTAATCACTAAACCAAATACACTTGATTTGCACTAAACTACAGTAAATATGGATATGAATAATGGGTCTAAAGGTTGTTAGAATAAATTTATCGCTATGTGTAAGTAGACTAAAAAAAAAATAAATAAATAAAGGAGGAGACCACCTCAGTCGTTGTTATTTATGGTGAACCAGAAAGGTTAACTGTGATCTACGTCTTTTACAAGAAGCAATATTATCAGCATTCAGCTGTTAATATCTTGATTAATGGATGGAAGGGGTATGAGACCGGAAATGTACGGATGAAAGGATATTGACATAGTAGGCCATGCAACGTTGTCAGGAGGTCTGCATGGTCTTCTGGTTAATGCATATGGATAATTAGTAAGTCATGCATCTGCACAACACATAGTAAGCTAAAGACATACTTACCCAGAGGAATGCTATCTAAGTCTGTGTGAATTCAAGCAACAAGGAAACAAAAACCAACACCACAATCAAAACAGATTCATCTGCCAAGAGAACTGAACGCCATTCTTATCAAAAAAATATTTACTTAAAGATCACGTGAAGGGAGAGAAGAAACCTGAAAGGGTGTGGTGAAAACATTCATCATATAAACTGCACTATGAATCTTTACTTAGACACTTGTGGCTAGAAAGCTTATTCTGGGGTGGTAAATAACCAACGTAAAATAAAAGAGTGAGGCCCACACTGTAAGCTGGTTTATCTGCTTTACAGAAAAATCTATTGCATCTAATAAATGCAGTAATAATCTTACAAAAATGATCAGCTGTCATGCTCGCAAGTAGATTAGCATAACCAATGGGAAAAACCAAGTAGGGTCAAGGTCTTCGTAGCGCTTTTATTTTTTTAGCGCACTACGCAAAATTCACATGTAGCATATAAGATATGTTATGAAAGAGGACTTACTATCTGTTCAGTGCCGATTTTGTAGTGGATTTCAATAACCATTTGATCTCCGCAAAAATCACTAAAAACACATTCGGCATGGCGTGGTTTTGAAAGCCCACAGTGTGCCTAGAATATAATCCAGAGCCTTAAAGCAGTTTGTAAATGAGGCAAGGTAAAGCCCCATTGTCTGCATGGTGCTTGGATCCTCCACAACAAACATTCTACGTCTGAGTATTGGTTCACAGCCAGCTATTTTCTGACCTATATAAAATCCCCCAATTTAATCTCGTAAACCTTCAGAAAGCACATTTTAAGGAGCAGTAGTCTTTTTTCTCTTGTATTGGTTTAAGGGCATGTGCACTCGTCTTTCAGGCGGATTACGCCTGGAACCAACCTGCAAAAACGCAGCAAAAAATGAACAACGTGCACATGAATGTAAAAACGACATTGCTGTGTACATATTCTGTTTAATGTTACTTCTTCTAACCACTTCAGGGTACGGAAACTGTTAAGCGATTAAAAGAAGTAGCATGCGCATTCTTCAGGTGGCTTCTGCAACTATAGTGGTGCCCCCTGACAAAGGCTTTGCCGAAACATGTGACGGGGTGGAAATGCCACCCAAATAGGAGCCCAACCATATGGTATTACTTATCCCCAGATAATTGTGCATATCTAACTATTGTCTTAACTCATGTGTCATACAATTTTTTTTAGATTCTGTCTCTCACAGATGAAGTGTACCTACGATAAAAATCACAGACCTCTCCATTCTTTATAGGTGGGGAATCTTGCAAAATCGGCAGTGTATCAAATACTTATTTTCCCCACTGTATGCTATATGTTAAACCTAAAAGGCAGCCAAAGTATTTTCTACAAATACTGGAAATATTGCAAGTCACAGCAGCAGAATACTTAGGCCTCAGTGGGGAAAAAATTCATAGCAATAGAATTTTACAAAGAAATAAAAAAAATACATTTCATGTGATCTTTAAAGTAAAAGCAGAATAGATGCTGTATAAGGTTTCCTTCAGAATTCTAGAATTTTTTAGAACTGCAAACTGACATTGGATGTAACAGCATGTTACGTTTTGATGAAAATGCAGCAAGGATGCCTAAAACCAAAACGCTGTGTATGTCGACAGGCTCATATTTCATCATAGACTTTAAATATCAGCCCCACATTAGTCCACAAAAAAATTGAAAATACATAAAAATGCTTTACATAACTGATTAAATTAATTGTAAACCTTTTTTCCCCACTCTTAAAACCCCAAGAAAACCATGTTAAGAAAAAATAAAATGCCAAGTATCTATGTAAATAGAGAACCCGACTTGTAAAAATACTGTATGTGTTCACCTCAGTGCAGGCACTTACAGCATTTATTCAAATAAACATCAAAATATTTTTTATATTTATAAAACATGGCAAAAAAAAGCCATCATGCAAAAGAAGTGATTGCTTCAGCTTGGTACCAACCTTGTAAAGCATGACCCAACAGAGCATCGAGTTCAGGGTTCAGCTCTGCCTTTTCCTTTAACATGTGGAATAAAAGCTGATTTTGTGTGGCACTTGTAATTTCAATTTGTTTCAGACGCCCTTCTAGAACTTTAATTTGTGCCTCTCTCTGGGCAGCTTGGAGACCCTACAAGCAAAAATGAAAAAAAGTATTAAACAGGTGGCTGGAGCCAACCAAGATACATTTTTGAGATGTTATAATCAAGCACTCTGTATATGTTCCACATATTATTAAATACTGTTACTACCATGTACCAAGTATGCTTACATTTGTTCCTGGTAATGATAAACTGGACACCAAAAATGTGTTCATTTGCTATATCCGTAATCAGGGGCGTAACTATAATAGTTGCAGGGGTTGCAATCGCACCTTTTGGCCCATATGAAAAGACTATTGTATTAAAGACCTGCGATAATTAGGGGCCTGTTGGAGATTTTGCATTGGGGATCACAAACTTCAAATTAAGTCTCTGTCCATAATGTATGTGGTCCGTTAAATCTCCTCAAACTTTATATGGCTTACAAAAATACACTAAACATCAATAACAATGGCAAAATTGTAAAAACTCCTTTTCAACTGGAGGTTACTATAATGTTTAAAGACCATGCCATTTGTAGAAAGACAATCTTAACTGGGCACAAAAGTTTCTTAACTTTTCTTTAAAGTTAAGGTATAACTAGAAAATTACATGAAACTAGGCATTTATTTTTTCTTTACTATAATAAACTAGTAATTAGCTTAAGTTGATGCCTTCTATTTTCTGCATCTTTACTGAACAGTCTGGGATAGGAGTAGAGTCGTCTCATTATCTTACTGTCATGAGGCAGGAACACGATTTGCAATCTGCTCTTAATTTCAGCTTTTTCCTGTGTGGACATCCTGTATCCTTCCCGCTAACACATGATACATGTCAGTTCTGTGCACAAGCACAGCTCTATCCCATAAGACTATGTTCCCACAATGAGCTTTTGATGGGTTTTTAATGTTGTAGAATTTCTGCGCTTATTATGTAAATTAGGTTACTTGCGTTTTTTTGAAACTTTTTTTTTTTTGATAGGTCATGTTTTAAATAAAGCTGCTTTTCTTTTTGATATTTGGCTTTGACAAATCTTTATTGATACAGTTATATGCGGATTACATGTGTTATTAGTGTAAACGCATGTGAGTTTTTTACCTGCGGATTTTCTGCATATAATGCAAATCTATGGGAAAAACTCGGTGTACTCGCAAGAAAAATTGACATCTTGCAGATTTGAAACACGCACCGCAGGTCAATTTATGCTGAGTAAAAGAGCACAATGGGCATGAGAGGTCTAAAAATCTCATCCATTTTGTGGGAACTGTAAGACGCTGTGTTTTTGACAGTGAAAATACGCAGCATCAAAACCTCATCGTGGGCACAGAGCTTAAAGGGGTATTCCCATCTCCAAGATTCTATCCCATTATGTAGTAGGTGTAATAATAATAATATTAGCAAATACCTCCAATTAGAAATGTAGTATAGGTTTTTTTGTTATTCGCTATGGCTTTCCTCGTGTGCAGGCATTGCAGGACCTTAGGTATCCATGGTTACGTCCACTGATAAAGTGACAGCTAGTTGCTAGTGGTCGTAACCATGGATATCTAAGGTTCTGCAATGAGGAAAGAGACATAGCGAATCAAAAATACTACACTACATTTCTAATTGGAGATATTTGCTAATATTATTATTGTTACACCTACTACATATTGGGATAGGATCTGGGAGAGGGAATACCCCTTTTAAGGGGATTCTTCTTCCTTGATGCTGAGGAGTGTGCAATGCTCCCTTCCTCCTCTACTGTGTCTGCAGGGACGCACTGCACAACCATTTTAATAAAGTAAGAAGGCAGCTAAATAACATAAGGTTGGAGCCCTCCATTACCTAAATTGTAGGTGTCAATCAGATTTAAAAAAACAAACAAACAATCTTCTTCTACTATTTTCCTTACAGATCGGTTTGGGCACTTGATATGATAACTATAAAGCGTTACCTTGCTGACAGCCATAGTAAGAAAATGATCAAGGAGGTATCGCGCCTCTGTTAAAGTGGAGGAACTAATTATGGCAGTAACATCCAATGTATCTCCTTCTTCCTAAAAAGAAAATAAACCAACATTTTTTTTTAATAGGGAAGAGAGAAAAAAGAGACACAAACGAAAATGTGAAAAAGGTCTAACATCTCTTACTTTAGCCTCTTCCATCTGCATAATACTGGCCTGACAGTCGGATATACTGTCATTAATGTAGTCAATATTTGCACTCAATGACTCAATTTCTTCATTCAGACTGTTAAGGTTTTTGTCAAGATCACCCGTTTCCTTCATCATCCGGTCCCGTCTTCTTGTAACTCTTTCTTTCCTCTTTGTGAGCTCCTCTCTTTGCTGCGACAGGAGATATAAACAATACAGTATACTAATAACTAAAGTAACAGAAGCATATTGTAGCATTTCACAGAATTGTGATCAAGTAAAAATACAAAGAGACAATACAGATATAAAACCGGACTTTAAAAAAAGGAAAAAAAATACATAGGAGGATTTGGCAGCCACCAAGCTTTTTTACCTTCTCTACAGTCGGTACAAAAAAAAATTATTTCTGTGCTGAAAACCTGAATAATTTCAGCCAGACTGGAATATAATTAATTAATTAAGAGTATTCTTGTCAAAACAGAAGAGAATCCTTTCAGACGAAGGCAAAAAAGCCTCTTATGAAAACCTGTCTGGAGTTGCACTTTAAATAATTAGTAAATGGATGCACCAAGGCTGGAAATTCTTTCACGGTTCCTGCAATGCAAATTTGCAAGGTGCTTTACACAACAGAGGCCCTGAATGGAGAAGTACAGCGATTTCTCACATTAAAGTCACCTTATCGACAATATACCAGGTGACAGAACAGCGGATGCATGTTTGGGTGATGACACTATTCTAGTCACCCAACCGCGGCAACCAATCAGTCACAGTCCTGAGACAGAGGAACACTAACGCCAATCCTTGTGGTACAGACCATGAAGTGGCCTGTGCTGGATCTATTGGGGGTGACAACAAGTTTGCCTGGCACATTTTGCTATTTCCACAGAATCCATAAAGAAATTCAAATAATAAGAAAGAGGCAAAATGTTGCTAAGTAGCACAAGCAAAGTCACCAAAGCAAAGCATGCTACTCGGACACCCCGTTCTGCTCTGTGGGTATTTACTAACTTCCTGCTGTGCTCCCCCATTACCCACTCATGTTGTCTGCACAGAATACTGAAGAACTGAACTCTGTTCCCTATTTTAAAGGGACCCTGTGAGTTTCCTCAAGAACACAAACATCCACCAGAGTCAAAGAGTCCTATGCATGCTGTTTAATCAGGTGTGTTGTGTGACAAAATGCTGCTGCTATGAGCAGCAAAACACTTTTGTGTTTAATATGCTAATTAGCCAGGACTAGTCTGGCATGGCGTCTATTCCCACAGGCTAGTCCTGGCCTCAGGTGTTTTAATCACACCCACTCAATGTGACTGACATCTTTGCCACTGTGCCTAGTCACGGCTTCAGTCGCGCAGGCACACAATGTCTTGCCCTGAAACTACAACTAGACACACCTGTTCTACACATAGTAGACTGCTTTCCACCTATACAAAACCCAGGGCACCGCTTTACACCTGCACCGCGCGCCATCTGGGGCTCTCACTCCGGCCGCACCGCGCGCCATCTGCGGCTTTCCCTCCAGCCGCACCGCGCGCCATCTGCGGCTCTCCCTCCAGCCGCACCGCGCACCATCTGCGGCTCTCCCTCCAGCCGCACCGCGCACCATCTGCGGCTCTCCCTCCAGCCGCACCGCGCGCCATCTGCGGCTCTCCCTCCGGCCACACCGCGCGCAATCTGCGGCTCTCCCTCCGGCTGCACCACCCAATCTACGACTCTCCCTCCAGCTGCACTGCGCGCAATCTACGACTCTCCCTCTAGCTGCACCACGCGCAATTTACTACTCTCCCTCCACCTGCACTTCGTGGAATCTATGGCTCACCACCTGCACCATGTGCAATCTACGACTCTCCCTCCAGCTACACCGTGTGCAATCTATGGCTCGCCACCTGCACCGCTTGCAATCTACGGCTCTGCACTTTTACTTCGTGCAATCTACTGCCCTGAACTTGTACTGCACTTAATTTACGCTCTTCACCTACACTACTCTTAATTAACTGCACTCCACCTGTACTGCATACAATTTACTGCTATCCACCCATACTACGTTTCATTTACTGCTCTCCACTTGTACTGCTTGTAAGTCACTGCTATCTGCCTAAGTCTATTATTTTGTCTGTATACTGGGTGTGCTGAACAGGGCTGAAACTCCTATTCTCTTTAATGGAAATGATTCACCGGTTCCCCGCAGCTACCTCTGACTTGTTATGCATAAGGACTTGATTTATGTGCACTGTTTATGTTGAATCTTATTATATTTCTGAATGAGGCCATATATTTCATGTTGAGGCCATACCTAATTATTATTTGTTGTCCAGAGAATTATGGTCTCAATATGGATTATCAAGTTACAATGTCATCGTATTACATATTAATATTAACACCTTTTTTTAATATTTGAATCCTTATTGTGAGATATTTTACCTTCAGTAGCCGGTTCATGTCAGATTCCATATTCGATATCGTCATCCTCTGCATCACAATGTCGGTGATCCTTCTCTCCAGCGATTGCCATTTCTGTCTGGCCGCCTTTGACGTGTAAGTGTTAGATCCCTTCCTTTGATGCTTTTTTCTGGCAATAAAAGCAGGAACATGTGGAAATATAAAATCTGTTTTGTAATATACATGCTTTGTGATACTTCGCTGTCCCTGACTATGGTATTTAACTAAAAAGAAAAATGAGGTAGAAAATAAATAATTGTATAAAAACACAAACAGAGTGAAAGTATGCGCTGCTAAATCTTAATTAAGCTTAACGTATTGTAATTATCCCACGCTGCTGGGATACAGCGATCCATCCGCCCACACCTACTGTTCTCAGCTGGGGGTTGTGAACATTTTGCAATAACTACTGTACCTTCATTAAAATTATAATTCTGCACTTAGTACATGTAATTAAAAATAAATACCCATGATTCCTGAACTAAGGCTAATAATGAGATTACTTTTCCTGTGGCGTAGAACTTTCAGAACACATCTAAAAAAAGGAATACACAGTATATATAAACCTTATTAAACAATCATATGGATATAGTTCAAAATACTTTTACTTGATTGGCCAGAAAAGTACCAATTCATTTTTAGGAGTTGCTGAGTGCTGTATTTCATTACTGAAATGGATCATAAATAGTGATTATTATCTGACCTTCCAATTTGGGTATTTTTTAATAATACCTTTATTTCATGTTTTTTATTGCATTTTTTTGCAATAATAATGGCAAAAACATGTAAATGCTACAATTCTCTCCAGCAAATATACCCCCAAAAGGTTGGAGCTACATGGCGATTTTGGCTACAACACAAGTCGCGAGACAAAAAAAATTAAAAATCGCTCTATTCCAATGCTATATCCCAGTCGAATGCAAGTGAATGGGTTCACATTGCACTCCTTAGGGTACAGCAAGTCAGACACAAAAATCCCAACTGCTTCCAACTTTCTGTGATTTGCTTGTCGCAACCCTCTAGAGGTCGTAATACGACCACATTCACAAGCGTTATGATGCAATGTAGTAGCGACCTGTTTCAAAGACAAGCTCACCCTATAGCCCCAGCCTAGATGTGAACATTATGTGTTCATATGGTGAGAAAGGTTGCAGAGTGCGGTGAAACTGCAAGAAAACTGCAATTTCACAATTGTTTTTTATTTTTTTTTTCCATATTCACCATAGGGTAAAACTGACCTGGAAATATGATTCTCTGGGTCAGTACTAGTACTCAAATACCAAAGATATGTAGGTTTTTTTTATTGTTTTGTTTTGATCACCTCTTATTGCATTTTATTGCAATGTTGCGGTGACCAAAAAAATTTAATTCTGGCGTTTTGATTTTTTTTTCCGTTACCCAGTTTACCAATTGGATTAATTTATAATTTTGATAGAGTCGACTTTTACAAAAACAGTGATGCCAAATATGTGTTTTTTTAATAGTTTTATTTTTTATAGGGCAAAAGGGGGGTGGGATTTGAACTTATGTTATTTTTTTTTTTTTCCACTTTTTACTGGATTTAATAGTCCCCTTATGATCCAATGGCTTGAGCTATACATAGCAGTGCATCAGCACTGCTTTGTATAGTGAAAATCACAATCTCCTATGAACAACAGCCACGGGCTGGCTTTTCTCAGGAGTATCGTAATGACAGGCACGTGGGTCTTCACCCCGGCTGTCAAGACGACTCATCGGCACCCCGTGATCATGTCACGGACGCGTCGATGGGAGCATGGAGCGACACGCGTCCCTGTTGGCACGTGGTCAATCCCTGACAGTGGGATTTAACAGGTTAACAGCAACAGGTGGAGATCGCCTGCACCCCTGGCTGTTAGAGGCACATAATGGCTGATTAAATCAGCCGTCATGTGCAGGGAAAGATGTGGGCTTGGCGTGCATCATAGTTAGGGAGCTGGCATAAGACATAAGAGGCGGTGCTGAAGACAAAAGGCCCGATATACATTGGATTAAAGGGAATGTGTGATAAGGAAATGCCTATTGTTTAAATCAGGTTTTCATGCTAAATGTATACATTTTTTTAAACATTGTTAATATTGATTGTTTTTTCCTCTCCCAAATTTATCATATCACTATTAGATTAGATTTTATTTTTTTTAAATATAGTGATATGAAAGAAAAAAAAATAACAAAAAGTAAAAAACATTTAACATGAAAACCTGATTTAAACAAGCTTATGTTGACACATGGTGAAGAAATACGCAGGGGTTAAACTGCATATTTCTTCACAATTTCCTCTCACTTGGAATTTTTTTTCTTGTTTTATATAGTAAAGTGAATGGTGTCATTCAAATGTAAATCTTGACCCCAAAAAAACAAAACCCTGTAGAGCTGCAGTATATTGACTGAAGAAGAAGAGGGAAAAATGGAAATGCAAAAACAAAAATGTGTCCTTATGGGGTTAAGGTCACCTGAACCCACCGATGCCTACTGGGGTCTACCATCCCTTTAGACTGGAGAAGAGTCAGGCGGTTTCAATACAAATGCCCAACTCTTTTGTTCTCCAGGAGATAATCCGCACCCAGAGCTACCAGGTAGCGACTTTCTACTCTGAGGGACTCGGGAGAGAAAGCTGTTGCGATCGCATGTGTATGGCCTGCTTTAGCAGATAGACAATCATCTGTAATCAAATAGGACAGATCACTAGGATGAGTAGATCAAGAGTACTTGGGATGCAAGAAACCATGAAATAGCAGATTTACAGCATCTAGAGCCAGAGGTCAAAAAGTCCCAGATTAATTGAATAATAGGGCATCAATGATGTACTGTACCTTGTGCCGTTGAATGCATTAGAAGTTGCAGGCTGTACTCTGGCTATTGGGATTTTAGGCCTTTGTTGTCCCGATATTCGGGCTGACTCATGCTCTTCAATGACATGCTCTGAAACCGGTTCTGGGAGGCTTATTTTACGACTTACGACCCTTCCAGCCACTCTATCAGACATTGGTTTTACTTGTCGCCGTAGTGCCGTAACCTGTTTATAGAAATAGACGTGATAAAACAAGTGAGCAATACATGAATCTAAGATACAAAAAAGATATGATTTAGTTATTTCTAAACAATTTTTACCTCTTCATTTTTTCGTCGTAAAATAACTTCTTGCTGTCTTTTCTGGGCTTCGAGGGTCCTCATCTGACTCTGAAATATAATAATGGCTCACTAATTCTCACATACATTGGTAAACCCTTCAGAATTTTCAAGATTTCTGCATAAATTTGACCTAAAAATTACATCAGATTTTCTCACAGCTGCTAAAAGTAGACAAAGGAACCACATAAAACAAATGAGTAAAAAATAATAAATTTCCGAGTCCGTTTGAATTTTTTGGTCACCAGAGTTGTGTGAATACTTGTTTAGTACATCCCGAGCTGATGATTTTATTGATCCCATTTTGGGGTAGATACAATGTTTTGATTGCTTCTTATTGCATTTTGTTTCACAGTAGCAGCGACAGAAAAAACACAATTCTAAAGTTTTGATTTTTTTGTTTTATTGTTACATCATTTACTGATAAGGTTAATTAATGGTATGGTTTGTTAAACTGGACTTTTCCAAAAGTATAAATACCAAATTTGTATTTTTTTCTTTTTCTTTATTTTAATGGGGAAAAATTGGCATGTTTGGAATTTTTATATTGTTTTTATTTTAGTTTTTTTTTTTTACTTTATTTTGTCATCCCTTGCAGCATGTAGTAAAAATCACAGACTCGTATGAAGCCAGCCACAGGCTGGTAGACATATGGGAACGGTCAATGAGAGTGGGGGGTCTTCAGCAGGCCCCCATCTGTCATGGCAACCCCTCAGCACCCCATAATGGTGTAGCAATGCTGCTAAAGGGCACGTGGCAGAGCGTACCCTTGGGCTGTAAACACCGCTGTCAAGAGATTGACAATGGTATTTAACGAGTTAACAGTAGCGGGCGGAACCATGTTCCACCTGCTATTGATAGAGACAGATGATGGCTGAACAACACAACTATCATCTGCTGGCAATAATGAAGGTTCAGTTTATAAGCATGCTTCAAAAACAGGGACCCAACATATGATCTACCGCTACATCTAATGTCGAGACGGAGTTAATGGAATTTTCTTTTCATGTGAAAAAGAAAAAAATTCAGTGGGAAGCCATGATGATTCAGAAAAAATTAAGCTATACTTACTCCGGGAATCCACTGACATTCCAACCGTCTCTGCTGCATGGTAAGCAATGACGTTTCGAGCACAAGTCTCCTGACTATGCAGCCAATCAGTGGCTGCACTGGTCAGGAGATTGGTGGTCGTGACATCATAACTTGTGGTTTGCGGAGTTGTCGAAGCAACAGCGTTGGAGTTGGCAGTGGATTCCTGGGGGGAGACAATGGCTTAATTTCTTCCTTTATCTACATGGCTCTCTACTGTGAATTATATACATTTTTTTTTTAAAAAAAAGGACGGAAAAAAAAACAGTCTATGATTGTCCTTTAAGTCCTTGAGAGTCTATAGAAAGAAGATACATAAAAGTTAAAGCGTTACCTCTGAACAATGATAGGTCACTTTATCCGTTATTAGAATGTACCCATTGCTCTGGTCCCCACACTGATTGAAGGCAAGGTGATGACTAACAGTATTCTACTACTAAAGTTCTGTCTCCACATTCTTCCAAAATCCAGGAGCGACAAACAGCACCACTAAAATCAGTGGGCTATACAGTTGGAGCAAATCAAGCCCTATTTTGGCATCTTATAACTACTTGTATCTAAAGTACCACTGGGTCATTACAGATAGATATCTTAAAAGTTTTTACCATTATAAGTAAAGGTGCAATTCCACCTGACGACTAGCGGCACTAACGACCGCCGATCAGTTTCTTGTTTGCGGATAGGTGGTCGTTTAGTACCCAATTTACACCGGGAGGCTCAGCTTCAGATGTGCATTGAACAATCTGTAATACATTATTTAGTGCGCTCAGGCTGCCATTCTTACACAGGACGATGTGCTACCAAGAAAGATGATCTTTTGTGCAGACCAAAAGATCATTTTACCTGATGGACAAATGTTTATTGGGTGATTGATAGCCTGTTTAGACTGCTCAGTTATTGGGAAATGAGTGTTCTTAGAACGAAAATCGTGCAATGTACATGGACGTTCAGAGAGGCAGTTATAAAATCTACATTTTTATTCAATGTAACTTTAAAAAAAAAAGAGAAAAAACCTAGAAACTACGCACATCTCGCTTCCGCTGATCTTTCTTGAGCTGTGCAATTTCACGGGTTCTGCGCGAGTCCACCATTCTTGCCTTTTCTTGCTCTTCCTTCATTTGTTTCATTAACCGCACCTAAACACAAATAATTATGTATAATGAATCTGTATGTAACGGTGTAAAAGGTCTGTTTTGTACAGCTGTGGACACACATATACACCAGTCTGTCTGGAGGACAGCCATGATGACATACATGTAGACCGAGTCCTAACCCAATGCATGCTGTAGGCATCAGATTGCTCAGAAAAGAAATCTAAAATAGTGTCCAAAACATTATTAATGACTACAATCAGACCTGAACATTGTCTTGCCATTTCATTTTTGTAATAGCCTGGGTTACTAAAAGACTGCCATAAAAGTACTGACCTGGAGTGATTGCCAGAACAGTCTTTTCTTGAAATACTTTCAAAGGACTAACCCTCATTAATTTACGCAATTTCTTATTTTGTTTGATGAGCTAGTAATGAAAATCATAAGTGATTGCTATTCTGAATTATTAAAGCAAATAGCCCACCATTACATGTCACACTCAATGTATAACCCATGAAACTACATAACACACTTTACATGCTGTCAACTGTTAACCAATCACCAGGTTTTCCTTGTATAAACTATATCTACTATCTTTCAGTCCACCCTTCATCTTTGTCCAGCTTTACACATACCTAAGAAAATAACTTCTGTAAATGTCCTGTGCCGTATGCTAACTGGCACTGTCAGGACCATGCTTGGAGCCTCCTCTGTCCCTGTATTTGCCATCCTGCCATAATCGATGCAGCTGAAGTCTCCTACGTCATCCATAGAGTCTGTTCAGCTCTCGCGCCTGCATAGTGGGGAATGTGCTGTGCCGTCAAAACAGACTGCACAGCACAAGGTAATCTGTCATTAGGTTTTTGCTAATGCAGGGGAAATGACCCCCATTACAACGATGTATCACTTACTTTACTGTGTGCTGGAGTTTCGATTAAAAACTGTTTTATCAGCTGCAGATCTAGCAGCTCTCTGAAGGTGGAGCTCGGTATAACCCTGCCCACACCACTGATTAGCAGCATTCTGTATACACTGTGAATAGGCAGAAAGCAGCCAATCAGTTATGGGGGTGTGGTTGGACTACCTGGCAGCAGGCCAAGGAGTCCTCTACTGATAATCCTCTGTTGATAAAACAGTGATTTTCTAAAAACTACACCAAGCAGCCAAGTAAGTGACATCACTGGAATCAGCGTCTCTGTTCCTACATTATGCTGATCTCAGATTTGGCAGCAAAAACTTGATGACAGATTTTCTTTATGTAATCACAAAAGGAAAACCTTTGCTTTAAGTGCTATGGTATATATAATGTCATCTTTCATACAATATGAAAGATTTAATATAATAATTGTAACCACATTTAATGTACCTTTGTTTTCTTCATTTCAACAACCTCTTGCTGCAATTTCTTCATTTGTTTTTCATACTGTGACTGGTTTTTCAATAAACGGGCATGCTCCTTTTGTGCAGCTTGCAGCTTTTGGAGTTCTTTATTCATGGTTTGCAGCTTCTTCTCATACTCTGTTTTTATCTTTTTGGTTTTCTCTTCTGTACATGTTTCCATTGAACCTAAAAGAGATGTTCTACTAATGAGTAATAAGCAGGATGAAGGCCAGGGAACTTTGCTGTAAGAAGGAAAAAACAGTGCAAGTAAAGTGCTGTTTACAGTCTATTTTCATGTCTAGCAATTGGTTTCTTTGGGTAGATAGTGTTTGGCTTTTACAGAAGACTGGATTGTGATTGTCTACCTTCATGCTGGACTCAATAGATTTGTCTTTACTTTTATGTTTGCAGCAGTGGATTGGGCTTTATAGCTTTCTATTAACAATAGGTTCAAATGTGTTTAACCCCTTCACGCCGAAGCCAATTCCCGTTATTGCGTTTCCGTTTTTTTTCCTCTTCTTCCCAGAGCCATAACGGTTTTATTTTTCTGTCCACATAGACATACGAGGGCTTGTTTTTTATGGTACAAGTTGTACTTTTGAATGACGCCATTCATCTTACCACATAGTGTACTGGAAAATGGGGAAAAAAATCCAAGTCGGGAGAAATTGTTAAAAAACACAATTCTGACATTGGTTTTTGAGAATTGTTATTACGGTGTACATTCAATGGTAAAGATGACCTTGCAATATGATTCTCCTCATCTATACAACAACGGCGATTCCCAACATGTTCAATTTTTTATTATTATTTTAGTGGTGAAAAAAAAACAGAAGTTTGCAATATAAATTATTTTGGGTTATGTGAACAAATTGATGCAACAAAAACAGATACTCTAAAGCTTTTCTTTGACGTACGGACTCCATGGATAGCCCTCCAACAAGATCCACATTTAAATCAATTTTACATTTATCACCGTGATAGTTCAGGTTACTTCCGAATTACATCAACAACTACATCATATCTAATGTAGAAAGTTATATTGGGGTCTTTTGGATCTGTGATTCTATTATATTAATGGTCGATTGCACCATGTATATATTGAGTTATTCTGATCTGAAACCAGTTGGATGCATGTACCACTCTCTATTTTCCCCCCATTTCCCCGCCCCAAGCCTTTATAAACATTCTGTCTGATTTTTTTTCTCTACATTATAATCTTGTATTGTAATAAAACATTTTGTGTATATAATATACATTTTTGAAACTAAAAATTATTTTGGGTTGTGTTGCTATTTTCTGAGACCTGTAACATTTTCATTTTTTGTCAGATACCATTATTATTATTGATACCAATTTGGGATAGATGTGACCTTTTGACCTAATTTTGGCATTCTTGAACTTTTTTGGTTTATGGTGTTTACCGATCGGGTTAATTGTTTTTACATTTTGATACATTGAACTTTTCTGAACGCAGCAATACGTGTTTGGTTTTGTTTGTTTTTTTCATATTTTTTAAAAAAGGTTTGTTTTTTTTTTTGTTTGTTTTTTTTAACATTTCACTGTTCTTGTTAGCCCCCTTAAGGGACTTGAAGATGCGATAGTCCAATCGCTTGTGCTATATTACAGCGATGCCACAGCATAGAGCAGAGATCATTCTCTTTTGATGCCGGGCCACAGGCAGGGTTTCAAGGGAGCTCTGTAATGACAAACACAGACGGGGTCATCAGCTGACCTCTGGCTGTCATGACAACCTATTAATGACCCGCGATCACATCATGGGTGCGCTGATGGGCGGAGAGAACGACACACACGCATGCTGGCACGTGTTACATGCTGCTGTCAAGAGATTCACAGCGGCATTCAACATGTCAATAATCGTGGGTGAAGCACCGCTCCACCTGAGATTGTTAGCGGCAGGTCCTGGCTGTAAGGCCACGTGCACACGCTGAGTATTTGGTGAATTTTTTACCTCAGTTTTTCTAAGCCAAAATCAGGAGTGGAACAGTCAGAAGAAAAGAATAATAGAAACACGTCACCACTTCTGTATTTATCACCCACTCTTGCGTATGGTTTACAAATACTGAGGTAAAAAATTCACCCAACGTGTGCACGTGGCCTAATACCCACTGTGTGAGCCTGCTCCAAACACCTGCTTCCGAATTGCTCTGTACATGTACGATGAATGTCGTGAAAGGGTTAAATGAACTACGAACCATAATAAATGTGAAGAAAAATAAAAAAAACATGGCTTCCTTCATAAGGACCTGCCATTTATGTGGAAAATTTAAAACATCCTGTTATTACCCATATTCTGAAGTACACGATCTCGCTCGAGTTGCGTGTCGCGGATTTTGTGTTGCAGGGTCATCAGCTTTTCTTCATACTGCTGTTTCAGGGTGTGCAGCCTTCTCTGGCTGTTCTCCAGTTCATCAATAAGTTTTTGCTTAATTGCGATCTCACATGTGATGTTTGCCAGATCCGCTTGGTAGTTTTCTGTAAGTTGGGAAAGAAAAAAAAAGGAAAGTATTTCCGTACAATAAAACAATAAATGCATATGACAATTATCTAAACATTACTTATTTTCATTATTAAAGGGGTTTTCCACGCCTGTAGTCTGTTTCAAAAACACAAACTTCTGACAGTATAAAAGTCAACCAAATTTATCACAGGGGCTCATGCTGGATGATAAATAGCTCCATTCACTTCCCATTAAAGAACACCTTTAACAAGAAACCACACCTACTTGTCCATCAGTTCCATAATAAACGTGGTGCAAGACATGGTCATTAGTATTTTGGCACAAACTGACCTAAAACTCCAGATTTATCTTAGGAAATCTACTCGAATAGGTTTTGTTTGACATGAATAAAATATGTACCCTTTTCATCTTGTTCTGAATCCGATTCACTTGAACTTTCAGCTCCATCTGCATCTTCATCATCTTCATCCTCCTCTTCTTCATCCTCCTCATGATCGCTTCCATCATGTCCTTCTTCCTACAAAAAGTCATCATTTTGCCATTTTCCATCTTAGACAATAATATTTTTCTATATTTTTTCTATGAAGATACGATCCACGTGCGGACTCAAAAACTGGCAAAATAATTTCTAATAAACAACGGGTGAAATAAGTATTGAAAACATCACAAATTTTCTAAGTAAATATATTTCTAAAGGTGCTATTGGCGTGTAATTCTCACCAGATGTCAGTAACAACTCCTCCAATCCACACATGCAAAGAAATTAAACCATAGATGTCCATAAATTAAGTTATATGTAATAACGAGAAATGACCGAGGTAAAAAGTATTGAACACACTTACTGAAATTTATTTAATACTTTGTACAAAATCCTTTGTTGGTGATGACAGCTTTAAGACGCCTCCTGTACAGAGAAACTAGTCGCATACATTGCTCAGGTGTGATTTTGGTCCATTCTTCCACCCAAACATTCCTGAAATCCTGAAGGTTCCGTGGGCTCCTTCTATGAATTCCTTTCACAAACTTTTCTATTGGATTCATGTCAGGTGATTGGCTTGGCCATTCTAGCAGCTTTATTTTCTTTCCCTGAAACCAATTGAGAATTTCCTTAACTGCATGTTTGGGATTATTGTCTTGCTGAAATATCCACCCTCTTTTCATCTTCATCATCCTGGTAGATGGCAGCAGAATTTTATCAATAATGTCTCGGTACATTTGTACATTCATCCTTCCTTCAATTATTTGAAGTTTTCCAGGGCCGTATGCTGAAAAACAGCCCTACTCCAAACTTCACTGTTGTTATGGTGTTTTTGGGGTGATATGCAGTGCCTTTGGGCCTTCATACATGGTGTGTATTATGGCATCCAAAGAATTAAATTTTGGACTCATCTGACCAGACTATACTCTCCCAGTATTTCACAGGCTTGTCTAAATGTTGTTGAGTAAACTTTAAACACGGTTGAACATGCATTTTGTTCAGCAATAGAGTCTTGGGTGATGGGTGTGCATACAGGCCATGGAGGTAGAGTGCCTTACTTATAGTTTGTTTTTTTTTTTGTTTTTTTTAAACAATTGTACCTCCTGTTTCCAGGTCTTTCTGTAGCTCTCCACAGGTGATCCTAGGATTTTGGACAACTCTTCTGATAATTCGTTTCACTCCTCTGTCTAAAATCTTATAGGGAGTACTTGGTCATGGTCGGTTTATGGCAAAATGATGTTCTTTCCCCTTCCGGATTACAGCCCCAACAGTGCTCACTGGAATCTTCAGTAGTTTAGAAGTTCTTCTGTAATTAATGCCATCATTATGTATTGCAACAGTAATGTCGCAAAGGTCTTGAGACAGCTCACTGGTTTTACCCATCATGAGATGGTTCTTGTGTGGCACATTGTTAATGAGACTCCTTTTTATAGGCCATCAGTTGAACCAGCTGATATTATTTTTCACTAAGTGGCAGGATTGCTTTCTAATTACTGATAGATTTCAGCTGTTGTCATTACTTTCCATGGCTTTTTGCACCCCTGTTTCTTCACGTGTTCAATACTTTTTCCCTATGTCTTTTCTCATTATTACACATAATTTATGGACATCTATGGTTTCATTTCTTTGCCTGTGTGACTGGGATGGGTTTTTACCGACATCTGGTGAGAATTTCATGTCAATATCACCTTTAGAAATGTATTTACTTAGCAAATTGGTGACGTGTTCAATACTTACTTCACCCGCTGTATTTATGAATCATGTTTAGAAACAAGCTGAATATAATTTTCTTTGCCTTCTTCCGTTTTCTAGTAATCTCTAGTTGTATATATTTTTCAAGCAGTCAAAGCTGTAGAAATGGAACAGATAATGCACTCACCAACAGTGTTGCTTGATAATAGTCCTGTTTATTCGGGATTACACATGCAGAATGGTGGTGCAGGTTCTGGTGTGTGGGGGTGAGAGGACAACGGCCGTTTCGTGCTAGTCCTGAGCTTCAACGGGTCCACTACAGACCCTCGTATGTGAGGTTTGGTGAGCATTATAGATCGATTCGTTCAAGAAAAGGCTCTCCCCGATTACTTCAGCACATGAAAGAAGTTCATGGTAGTGACCCTAATAAATTACGCTTTGCTGGTCTCCTGAAGGTTAATCCGCCCAAAAACGGATGTAATTACAATTTAGTTTTACCTCAAAAAGAAGCTAGGCTAATTTTGGACTCTAACGCACAAGGTCCGACAGGACTCAATGATCGCCTGGATTTATCTGTATTTATCTGTATTTATATGAGTTTTCATAAGTTCATTGTAACTGTGTATGCGTTGCATTGTGTTTTTAAACATTTTTTTATTTGTGTGTGGTTTCACTTAATCAACACCTGTGCAGGTGGGTTGGCCGTATTGCCTCATTTTCAGGTATTTAACCAGAAGGCTTCGGTTGCTCACCTGTAGTGGACCCGTTGAAGCGCAGGACTAGCATGAAACGGCCGTTGTCCTCTCACCCCCGCACCACCATTCTGCATGTGTAATCCCGAATAAACAGGACTATTATCAAGCAACACTGTTGGTGAGTGCATTATCTGTTCCATTTCTACAGCTATGACTGCTCAGGTTTCATTATATAGGGAATTTGCACCACCTGGCTTGCATGCACACGGCTAGTGCCCTGTCTACGTGGTTTCCAGGCTAACACTCTTTCATACGTAGAGTGCAGCGTCTAGTGCTCGACAACTGAAGGCTGCACATTGTGACTGGTGCCTTACTATCTTTCTTTACATGCGGTATATATTTTTCTAAATATAATTTACACTATAAGACTGGAACTACTGTGGAAGTTAGGGCTACTGAACGTCATAAAAATACATCAAAAGGATACATGCATGCTACACTACTTACATATATTGTCAAACATATTTGTTTAACCTGAAAATAAAGGATATGTCCAGGATTAGGAAATGTGTCACTGCTTTATTATACAAGTAACAGCCCTACACGCTGTATGATATAAAAAGTTGTTTTAATTTTTACTAATGAAGTTAATTTTTCATCTATGGACTCTGTCCTGAACATGTGTGTGTTCATGCATAGTATATGTACTAATTGTTCTGACATTTCTAAATACACGAAGAAAGCCTTTAAAAATGACGTTTTTATTACTTTCCCGATTCTTATTTATCTGGAACATACAGTATTATCTTCATACTTACAGTATCTAGATCATTGAATTCTTTTTCTGTAAGCCCCCTCTCCTCAGACTTCTCATTGTCTGCACTGTCATCTTTTACACTATAGGAAAAACAAGAAGCATGTAAAATAAAACATCACTTTTGTTCAACTTGGTTGCATATAGCATATCCCAAGGCTGCACATTATGCATTACCAACAATAATTCAATTCTTACCATATATAATGTCCTAAAATATTAAATGTGACCACACTTTGGGTGGTCTCAGCATTGTTTCTTCAACTTTCAATATATTTTAGAATGTACTGTAGATATATTTATATGCAAGTGAGCAGGAAAGCAGCAACATCCACCAATATGTTTACCCATCTTGAGGATAGGCTCACAATACTATAGCCGTTAGGGTGTGACTCTCAGGACTCTCACAAATAATCTGTCTGAAATCACACTGGCTAGTGCTGGACATTGCCGTGTATTGCAGAACACCGCTTTTTAGAACGGCTGTGCTAGGACTGCATTTTAATCCTATTCATCCTGCTCCTTCAAGCAGCTGATCAGTGGGAGCCACAAGAGTTAGATGTCAGAATAAGACAGCAATTTTTAAAAATTTGGCTAAGTCCTGTAACCTGAAACCCATTGAGACTTTTTTTTTTATTTCAATTTTAACACATGAAACGTGAAAAATGAAAATGCAGAACACAAGTTCATTCAAACCTATCTGCATAAATACGAGATAGGTAACGTATAGTACAAGTAAATTTGGACATGTATGCAACTAATTAGCTCCTACAAAAGGTTTCAGGTCAATATGATGTTAACTCAGCTTATTAATAATATATATTGACCACATTTACTTTAAGAAATGCCAGTATCTGCAATACAGTATTAACAATATCCTACAGTACATCTTTATACATTCAAATATATCTTTACATGGCAAACTTTCCATTAATGTAATGGCTATGTAAGCCTTTGGCACCATTTTTTATTGAATTGCATAGTCCTTTTATAAAATAAAAAGTTTCAATTTATTTCCATTAAAATTTTTATCAGCTGGCTTGTAGAGTTTTCATGAGCAATAAGATGCAGGCTTCACAATCCTGTTAGACAAATTGCTGACGGCTCAATTCTACAGCCCATCTCGGACATCTAGTAAATCTAAACGAAGCTGAAATTCAGAATAAACTTAGATCCATTTGATTTATGTTTTTCTTGTTTTGCTCAAAGAGTAATTAAACCTTCAGCATTTTTTTATATATATTTCAAGGACTTTAATGGCCTGCAGATCTGTGGCGGTCTGGTTCTTGAGATTGGTCCAATTAAAGTGCATGCAACATATCGTTATTCTTGAACGATGGGTCATAGGCTACAGAGTTGAGCAATCAGCAAGCTATGAGCAGCTTGCACTGAAGTTTACTGCATGCAAGCTCTAGAACAGGTTTCCCCAACTCCCGTCTCCAAGAGCCACCAACAGATCATGTTTTCAGGATTTCCTTAGTATAGGTGATACCTGAGGACTGGAGTTGGGGAATAATGTTCTAGAAGACAGACTGTATAAAGTTTTTAACTAAACCCAATTGCAAATGTGTTTTATTTTGAAAAGTACAGTCAAAACAATAAGAAATGGGTTCAAATATGTACATGGTCTTTAAGCAGAAGTTGAAGTGTATAGAGTGAAATGAAGAAATACCTGTGATGTGCAACTATGACATGAAACATGATTTTTTTATTTATCGTGTTTTTACCATATTTCTTTGTCACACAACACATCATAAATGGAGGAAAAAAAAACAGAATGTGAGATTAAATCAGAAGCGTAAGGAAGCAAAATTAAATGGTTAATGCCCTAGGAAAAAAATGTAAAGAAAAAATATATAATTGTTAGATCAACAAAGATGTGCAGATGGCATACAGAAAAACTGCTTAGTAAAGATTGAGAAAAACAGTGGCCATATGCATTAAGGGCTGATATTTTACATAATAAAAACAATATGAGATTAAATAAATATTTTACTGTTGACTTTGCTGCAGAAATAGCTTTCAAGATGGCACCAGTCACAGCCATGGTTTCTTTAGGCAGCATAGAGAGGAAATGCTTAATGGGGACAAACCCAGTTTAGGTAATGCTAGAAGTAATCCAACACAGAAAATACAGTATGCCTCACAGCCAATAGGCCTCTGTTTAGTGCTTTATCTACTAAAATGTCCAAACATTTTACCTTTAATATCAGCACCTTAAGCATTGCACTTAAGAGTTAACCTGTCATCCGCTTAATGCTACTCGAATCACGGAAAACATGAATCAGGGATAGTCTCCCCTACTACAAATACCTACGCCTCACTCTGAATCCCTCCAGCTTTAAAAGAAAATAAAATACTTTAAACAATAGGCCAGAAACCAGACTTCTGCGGTGACTAGTCACTGAGGCAGGCCACTCCTGCCATCTCACTGTCTTGCGCTGCATGATTGACAAGTCTCTCCCGATGCACACATATGGAGAGACCGGGTAATCAAGCAGGTTAGGGTGGGTCACAAAGAGGTTAACAGTGATTGGTCATCTCAGTTGCTTCGTTCTGGGCCCCTCCTTTACAGGGATCTTGTCGATAATATCAACCTTCCCAAGCCGTCTATATGAACATGTAGGTCATGGAAAGTTTAATAAAATGATACCTTGATATCTGCAATTTGATGTGTTATTCCAGAGAAATCCACGTTTTTCTTAATATGTAAATGAGCTTTTAAAATCCATGGGCCGGACACAGATCTCTCTAAGAATCTGCCTCCTGAGCTTATTTTAAATGAAAGGGGACTTTACCAGTGTGGAACATGTAATGACCGGCTGCTCCTGATCTCACAGCAGAGCCGTGTGTGATTATAACTAACACAGTGAAGTATTGTTTCTCTGAAAAGCTGGAGAATTTCAGAGTAAAATATAGTCACTTACAATAAGGAGACTGTATCTGATTCATGCTACTCGTGGTTCAGGAAGCATAAATCACATGACAGGTTCCCTGTAAAAATAATAAGACAGTGATTTCTTAATACTCATACTCAGGTTATATTGTATGCAAGAGTGGCTTTGTGAAGGGATTCAGAATAACCTACTCAAAGCACATAATATATCCCACTAGATGAAGAATATCCAGAATCTTCTTTTATGGGTGCAAAGTGTTTGTTATAGTAAGAAAATGTGTATATTATTTTTAATATTTATAGTATACGAGCTGCAGAAGTATCACCTGGATGTGTAACTTTTATAGAAAAGCAGCCATTATACTGGATAACATAGCAATCCAAACAGCAGTTCCAGTAAGAAAATGGCTATTTGGTCTCTGAGTGACAACCCCTGACCTACACTGAAGACTTGGGGTTGTAAGCGGCTCTCATTAACATAGCAAACACTTTGCTCCAAAAAGACGTAGGACAACTATGCCATATCATTGGGTTAAGAGATGTGCTAGTTAGGTATTCTCTTTGTATAACTGATCATATAAAAGAAATAAAATAGACAGATAAAGGGGAGTATTCCAACCTTCTTTCTTCTTGATTGTTTTCTTGAAGCTGCTGTAGCCTTCAAAATCAGAAGTACAGTATAGGCAGCCAAAGCAATGAAGGACAGACCAGACAAACAATGAAAGTTACAAAGGTAAGAATGGTGCATGATCTTGCTACCATCAATAACACAGACTGCACAATATTGTTAGCAATGCATAAATATCTTTACAGTGCCCTAATCTTCAAATGGTGTTTAGGTCCAGTTTTAAGGTTACCCAAGGACATTTTTCTATACTTTTTTGCAGATAAAAATGCAGTACTGAGATGGTTGTTGGTGGTCAGCAGTTTCTTTTTTCAAAAATGACCAAATGACTCATGTGCTAAGTGAATACATGGACAGGAACTGTCCTGAGCACATGATCCCTTTAATGTCATGGAGCAGCCAAGCTACAGTACAAATGTGCCCCTCATATATAAAGCTGTACATTTTTAGATGTATACATTTGCCACCAAAAGTGCCTTTACTAAATTATAACCTAAAAGAACGAAAATGGTTCCACACGTGATTTCTCGGTTTCATTTATCATCAGTAATGTAGAATACAAAATTTTTCTGAAGATCGTATTTAAAGGATAACTGTACTTTCAAGTAACATTTCAGAATAAGCTGACCTCTGAGTACATGAAGATTATCGGAATTTCTGGCCATTATAGTATATGACTTGTATCTTCACCAGTTTTCCCCTTTGCATGCTTTATCTGTAATTTGTGATCCACTGGAAGCTATGGAGAAGAGACTAGCTACTGTAATCCATCCCTTACATAACCTAGCACACACAGAGTGACAAGTATCAGCAGAATGGAGGAGATTATACAGCGCTGCTGAGTTGTCTGGATGTGAATCAGCTCTGGGGTGAGGTAAACCCACTTGTGAAAATATTCACCTCAATCTTTCTATTCCTCCCTCGGCCTGTTTCCTCTCCTGGCTCCTCACCTCTCCATAGAGTATAATGGGCTGTGACAACATGGTGAGCTGGTAATTTGTGTTGTGTTGCAAGAGAGATTTGAGCAGTTTTAAAAATGGACGATAAGTTCAGGATACATAGGGAAAGTGTCTGATAAGTGGACAAGGAAACGGATTTCTCTAACAAGATATATTACAAAGTTTCTAGGATTCGACTGTACTATTAAATTATACAAAGTTTATTGAAAGCACAGTTCCATTTTAAAGAAAATAAATACTTATGTAGCAAGTCATCTGACATATTCTGTGGCCCACCATTCCTTATGAGGTCAACAAGACCATGGGGAAGAGTGGTCGTGGTTCCCCAACTAACACTGCTAGTATCTAGCGAGAGGTCTAATGGTTGCTGTATCCTTTTATGTTCCTTCTCGTGACAAATATGAAAGGTCAAGCACTGCCGTACCTGCAAATCTGCCTCGGGGCTGGATAAAAGATCTTTGAGTGCCATAAACGGCCCGCAGGCCTGAGGTTCCCCATCTCTGATTTAAACGATTATGTAAACAAGAAATGATTGTATTACTTGGCACTCGATTCATTAAGCTAGATTTCTCCAAATGAAGGAATTTATCAAATATCAAAATATACTGCAAACTGTATTGTTCTTATTCTTACCCAATTATTACCCATTTATTTTCCAAATAACACTGAAAAAATATTAGGATACCTTCTGGTTTCCTTTCAGCCAAAGAAAATTTTTGTCAGAGAGTTCTGATATATGAAGCAGGCTCTATGATACTTCCATTTAGGGAAATGCACATGGCTGCATAAGGGAATGAAAACTCTTCATGCAAATGCCTACTGCTCTCCAGTGGTCTGTGCCAGGACAGGACGTGATTATGCCAGATGTGCTTCTGATGATGTAAAGTCCCATTCACCTAACCGATGCAGACAATCACTGGCCTCAGCGGTCAGGTAAGTATAGAATGTTATGTGAAATCTTCCTATTCCAGAGCGGGCCACTAAAGCCTGTGCTTCATTCACAGGGATTAGAGAAGGAAGTGTGCCTCATTTTATTATTTGCTCAAAATGAATAAGAGGATCCCCTGCCTGCTGATAGAAATCCAAAGGAAGATTCCAGGAGACAGGATTGTTAGTGATGTTATGGAAGTTCACGTTTCAAAGTTATTAGACATCTTCACTAGATAAAAAACACAAACTCCTGATGAAGAAGTTGGATGACTTTGAAACGTGTTGACAATAAACCACATCGCTACCAATCCTGTTTCCTGGAATCTTCCCTTGGATTTCTATCAGTGGTGCAGAGCATCCACTTAATCCTTTTAGGCACTTTACCCGTTTTCTTAGCTGTGGGGCTGCAGCAGCTGACACTATTGCTGTGTATTACATAACCACAACAGGTGAGCACGTCCTTCACCCTACTGGTTTTTATTCTGGGATAAGACCTTGTTGCGCTTTTTGTTTCCCAGTCTCCAGTCCCAGTGGGCACAGCCTTGTTCTCCATTCACTCCCAGTCGGCCATGCCCACTAGATGGGGCATGGCCTCGGCTGAACACAAGTGTATGGACCGTGAGGTCATGCCCACTGGCCGGGGGTATGTATAACTCGTACATATCCTCTGTTTCCAGGTCTGAAACTGGTGAATCCCCGCAGTGCACAGTGTGTGCGCTGGGAGATTAATAAGTCTACAGTCACACAGAGTGACTGCAGACTTATCGGTTTGGACAGGACAATCCCTTTAAGCTTTCCTTTCATAACTATAGAAATCATCTAAAAGACAAAAAAATCATTTTATGGTACGGCCATTTATGAAAATCGCTAATGGCCATTACACGTGGTGTCAGTTTGCAGTACAGCAACATGTACTGTTAATGTGTGTTACCGATTGACAAAAACCTCCTTGAAAACACATACCACACTACAATTGTGTGTACAGGCACGTACTGTACTTATTCTCTTTGCTGGAACTCCTTTGATCATGATTAACAAAGCTCCTCTAATAGCTAACATACATTAATGTGGTGTTAATTAGGTCTGGAACACTCCTGATCTACCTGACCAGTTGCAAATTCACTCGGACTCATTATAGTAAATGTGGCAACTTATAAATTCAGATGTATTGAATTCAACATTCACTATGAAGAGACCATATGCTCATTGTTGTAGCAAAGAATAAAAATGGATTATAATAGTCTAGCATGTACAAACTCATGATTTTTTCCACAAGTTACACATACAACGTCAAACATGCAGAATCTCTGTGACAATCAAACCATGCAAAGCAAGGGCTGATGAAATCAAGCAAGAGAAATTCACAGTCTGAAATGAGGTCCAACAATAGGAATATGATGAACAGTCATAACAGTAAGTGAAAAGAAATGTCATAAAGTGGAGAAAAATATGGAAGTGGTTGACATTACCTTTTCTTTTTCTTCTTTTCAATCTTCTTCAATTTCTGTATATCTTTTTTTGCCATATCGAGAATTTCAGTGGTTTCCTTTTCAGCAGGAATCAAAGCGGAAGAGAACGGAGAAGAGAAATAAGAGGCTCTTGATGAAGCTCTTGACAAGTTCTTTCGAAGATTTTCATTCACAGCTTCACTTTCTAACAATTTCGCACTGATCACAAAAGAAAAAAATATATATTAAAGAAACCGCTTACATAAAAAGATTCCAAACATTTATTGAAGGACACCATGATATAAACCTGAGAGACCACATTATAGTCTATGTGGGGTGCCAGGTGCTATTGGTGTCCATCATGGGGAAACTTTTATCCTGGTCAGAAGACACCCGATGGGCTGCTCCATTCTCTATGGGCTGCTGGAAAAAGTTAAATGCTGCGCTCAGTAGCTCCATAGGGAATGAATGGAGCACAGCTTTTGCATGGCACTGTCACACCTTTCTAACAGGGATAAAAGTTCACTGTTCTGCTGGTAAGTGAGAGTCCTAGCAGTTGGACCCCCACTGATCAAGTTATCTATCTTGCAGATAACTTGTTTTAACTGGACAACCCCTTTAAGCATGTTTTCTCTCACTAAGGCTGTGTGCCCACGTAGCATTTTTCAAGCGTATATGCTGCGGAATTTCCGCAGCGTAAACGCTTGAAAAACGCATGTATATCCGCACCCCATGGTCCCCAATGGCATTCCGCAATGTCAATGCCCATGCTGCGGATTTTTCCGCAGCGTATATGCTGCGTTCAAAAATCCGCAGCATGTCATTTAATTTTGCGTTTCCGCAAGCAGAATTGCCTTTGTCCAATGCATAAAAAACGCAAGGCAATTCCGCATGTGGAAAACGCGTGATAAACGCGCGAAAAATGCGCGATAAACGCGTGCGGAATTCCGCATGCGTTTTTCCGGGAGAGGACTTGCAGAAATGAAGCAGAAATTTTCTGCTTCATAAATGCAACGTGGGCACATAGCCTTAAAGAATTTGCAAATCATCTTGAAAGCATTTTTACAACTGTAATACATGAGAATCACCAGTAGATGGCAATACAGTTTAAGCAAAGAATATAGTGAGAGCGCCAAAAGGAAATTGTGTAAAACTAGTTCATCTGTAACACAGAATCACTTACTATCTGACATAAGAGGACTTAGAGAAATATAGGGGATTAGGTTACTGAAATGCTTTACCGAAGGTCTTCAATCTCTTTGATGTAATTATGTATCATGTTGCTAATTTCTTCATTACCGTCACCTGCAAATACAAAACAGGTTATATTTTACAGCTATACTAAAGAATAAAGAGCATTAACGGAAATCTGTCAGAAGCATCAACCCTCCTGAGCTGTAATATGGGCATGCAGGTCATACAAAAGTGAATAAAATTATACCTTGAGATCTGCGATCCAATATCTTATTCCAGAGACATCCACATTTTTCTTGTAAATGAGCTGTTAAAATCTATGGGCCGGACACAGATCTCCCTGAGAATCTGAATCCAGAGCTTATTTTAAATGAAAGGGGGAGTTACCAGTACGATGAAATGTCTGACAGTCTGATCTCCTTATCTCACTGCAGAGCTATGCATGATTATACCTAACACAGTACAGCAGGGCTGAGCTTTGTCTCATTACAAAAACATCTACAGTTGTAGCTCTCTTCTCATAGTGCTGCTAGCTCATATATACTCCCCTCCTCCACACTGGCTGCCTGTGAGATCGAAGCTGAAGTAGTGTTAGTGCTGTCAGCTCTGCTGCATATCTGTGCCCGATTACATCAATGAGAGGAGAAATGCAGCTGCAGATGTGTTTGTAATTAGACAAAGTTCAGCTCTGCTGAACTGTGTTTGTTATAACCACACACAGCTCTGCAGTGAGATCAACAAAGACCATCAGTCATTACACGTCTCACACTGGTATCGCCCTGTTCTCTTTTAAAAGAAGCTCTGGAGGCAGATTCTCATGCAGATCTGTGTCCGATCCAAAGATCTTAACAGCTCATTTACATATTAAGTAAAATGTGGATTTCTCTGGAATAAGAAATCAGATTGCAGATTTTAAGGTACCACTTTATTAAACTTTCTATGACCTGCATGCCCATATAGACAAATTAGAAATTGATTCTATTGACAGATTCCCTTTAAACTATATTTCCTCATACATGATTATGTCTTTGTCTAACTTTGTTATCCACTATAGCCCTTCTTTACACAACTTTTTTCTTTATCCCTTTAACCCATTAAAGTTGAAAGGTTAAAAGAGCAAATAACATCCTCTCTCAAACTAGAGAGCATGGAGCTCATAGCATACCAAACAAAAGTCCTAAACAAGAAATTAGAAGACCAAAGACTGTCACACAAATAGATTTTAGAGAACATTCTTGTTGAGCAATCTGCAGACACCGCTCTTTAGTCCACATAATTTCCACAAATGCTGAAAGTTTTGTGAGAACAGATTGTGTCTGTTTCTCGACTAGATACCTATATAAAATGACCAAGTCCTTACTGCGGATAGCTGCACATTCGGGGCCTTTGAATGCTGTGCTTAATGTTCCAGAACGATGAAACACGTTCCTCTTTAGTGATATTTAGCACAAGCATTCATTTGTTTTCCTCCACAGTCTTTCCTTTGTGTTGGCGTCATTTCTATGTTTATATACAGCATTTCAATACAAATCAAAGGCAAATAAATGACAGCAATGTGCTACATTACTCAGATTACTTTCTGCTGAGTTCACTAATCTGCTGGTCAACAAGTAATATTCTACACTTCTTTCCAATGCCTATAAATTGTTACATTTTATTCAGGAATGTACAATTATTTGCATTAATATTATAAGTCAAGGAAAACATTGTAAAAGGCAAAAAACAGTAAGACAGAGAAAATATATAAAGACAAAGTGTTGCACCGTGATACATGAAAGTCTGAATGAGGCCTCAGTACGGACCCTGATGCACAGACTCTGATGCACGGACTGGCCACAGGTCTCCTGACCTGAACTTGACAGTCCAATATGTGCCTACAATGCTGTCAAGTTCGGGTCATGAGACCTGCTGCCAATCCATCAATCGGGATCCATACTCAGACAGATATACAGACATCTGAATTCAACAACCAACGATAAGGGATGAGAGAAGATGGACGGTGGAGAAATTCGGGGACACACCGTGTACTCAGGAAGGTTGTAAGCTGTTCAAGGTCCTTGGTGGAAATTGTTCACACACAGGTTTACGTTGGGAGATTTCTCTGATGTATACCTCAGACAATTGGCAATATATATACACATCGAGATAAGTTGGTCACACATTACCATGTTAAAATAAAAAAAATAAAGTAATTATAGTTCTAGCCTATCGTGTAATACGGGCCGATGAGATGGTGTATCTAATCTTATCGTGTGTAATACTGTCGGCAGAGCCGGGGTATCCCATTCTGTTATGTATGATCATGTCCAGTGAGCGGAGTGTCCAGGGTTGGACTGGCACACCAGAGAACCAGAGAATCCTCCGGTGGCCCCTGGCTTCTCCTTCAGGAGAGTTCATAGTGCAAACCTTGCAGCTGCTATTGGCCTCTTGAGTGGGGGAGAAAGGTGGGTCCTCAGAATCAAATCCTCTGGTGGGCCCAATGTTCTTCAGTCTGACACTGGGTGTATCTAATCCTATCATGTGCAATACTGTCTGCAGAGCTGGTGAATCTAAGCCTGTCATGAGTGATACTGTCCACTGAGCTGGGGTATCTAAGCCTATTGTATGATACTGTCTGTTGAGTCTGGGTATCTAATCATAATTTTTGATACTGTGCTAAAGAGATGCTGTATCTAATTCTTTCATATGTAAAAATGGTGCTGCAGAGCCACTGTATATCATCCTACCATGTTTGATACGTACTGTGGATTATGTATACATTGCCCTAATGATATTTTTGTCGCATTATGCTAATAGAACTAATTTGCAGTTACTGTACATATAACTTAATAGATAATTCCTAATACATATATTAGTATATCTGTTGCTCTTCATGTTACAGTACTTAATGTCTCTGTATGCATATACCTTTAATTAATTTTTAGAAAACTTTGCATCACTGATTTAACATAACAATTCAGGGGAACATTTAGACAAAGAAATAAAACAGATTATGTATCCTGACATGGATCCCTAATAATCACTATGATATTAAAACTACTTCTTATGAATAAATGAATGAATGAATGAATGAAGAAATAAATGGATGAATGAATGAATGGATAGATACTGCACCTGCTCTAGCAAGGACCTGATTGGCCTGGTCACTCATGAGCTGTGTAATCCTGGTTCTTAAAGCATCCACCGTTTCTTGCATAGCCTTAATTCTCATGCGTAGATTGTTATTTTCCGTCTGTAACATTGCATTCTCGTGGAACATATCATTGATGCTCTCAACTCCTTCTTCATCAATTATTTTTTTACCCTATCATTTTAAAACCAGAAAACAGCAAAAGATCAGGCAAACTAGTGCTCCCTGTTAAGATATTATCTTTACATGTAATATACACATCGTATATGTTACCTTATTGTAAATGTACAAAGACATTTCTGATTTATTTAAACATAAATGTAAACCTATAAGCTTTCTACTGGTCATTGCTGTGAGTGCTCAGACAAAAGACGATTGCGCCTGCTTAGTGGTGTGACCAATAGGTGGGGGGCTCAAGACCCAGAACACAAACAATCAACAGTACATCACAGATACAACAGAAAAAAAAAGAAGCAAAGATAAAGCTCTACCATGCAGCATCACTCAACAGACCTGGAGGCTTTTGCAACAACCCCTAGCAGAGGCCACAATCACATACATTTATAGTCATGGCCAAAAGTGTTGGCACCCTGGAAATTATTCCAGAAAATGAAGTATTTCTTCCAGAAAATTATTGCAATTACATATGTTTTGTTATTTCCTTTGTGTGTATTGGAACAACACACAAAAAAAAAAGAAAAAAAATGCAAATTGGACATAACTTCACACAAAACCCTAAAAATGGTCTGGACAAAATTGTTGGCATCCTCAACTTAATATTTGGTTGCACACCCTTGGAATAAATAACTGCAATCAATTGCTTCCTATAACCATCAACAAGCTTCTTAAGCCTCTCAACTGGAATTTTGGACCTTTCTTCTTTCTCTCATAATTGAAGGGCGCCTTCTCCCAACAGCAATTTTAAGATCTCTCCGCAGGTGTCCAATGGGATTTAGATCCGGACTCAATGCTGGTCACTTCAGAACTCTCCAGTGCTTTGTTTTCATCCATTTCTGGGGGCTTCTTAAAGTATATTTGGAGTCATTGTCCTGCTGGAAGACCATGACCTAGGACGCAAACCTAGCTGACAATGGGCACTACATTGCGACCCAAAATCCTTTGACAATTTTCAGATTTTATGTTGCCTTGCACACAGTCAATGCACCTAGTGCCAGAGGCAGCAAAACAACCCCAAGACATATTTTAACCTCCACCATATTTGACTGTAGTTACTGTGTTCTTTTCTTTCAGTAGAATGATGTGCTTCATCAAAAAGCTCCAATCTTGGTCTCATCGGTTCACAAGACGCTTTCCCAGAAGGATTTGGGCTTACTCACGTACATCTTGAAAAACTGCAGTTTAGCTTTTTTTATGTCTTTATCAGCACTGGGGTCCTCCATTTCACTTAATTCAAATGTCAAAGGATAGTTTGCGCTGACACGGATGCATCCTGAGCCTGCGGGACAGCTTGCATTTCTTTGGAACTTGATTGGGGTTGCTTATCCACTATCAGGATTATCCTGCATTGTAGCCTTCCAACAATTTTTCTCTGCCGTCCACGTCCAGGGAGATTAGCTAAAGTGTCATGGGTTGTAAACTTCTTGGTTATGTTGCACACAGTGGACAAAGGAACATCAAGATCTCTGGAGATGGACTCGTAACCTTGAGGTTGTTGATATTTTTCAACAATTTTGGTTCTCAAGTCCTCAGACAGACTCTTTCTGTTCTCCATGGTTAGTGAGGCACACACAGACACATAATGCAAAGATTGAGTCAAGTTCTCCATTTTTTTATCTGATTTCAGGTGCCCACACCTGTTTCTTGCCACAGGTGAGTTTGATCGAGCATCACATGCTTGAAACAAAGTTGTTTACCCACATCTTTGGAAAGGTGCCAACAATTCTGTCATTTTTGGGATTGTGTGTGAAATTATGTAAAATTTGCCTTTTTTTTCTCTTTTACAGGAGACTCAAGCACGCTCTAACTAAAAGACCAGTGTGAACAACGCCAGTCTTGATGAATTGGGCCCTATGTGTCTCAGCTGGCTAGTCTTCGGCAGCTTCTCCCTACCCTGGTCCTAGACTGACAGGTGTCTCCTAATGCATAAAGAGAAACCTATCAATCACAGGGACCAGAATGAAGAGAAGCTGCCAAAGACCTACTTCGGACTAGTCTTCCAAGTTCCATGGTCCACACTCAGATTTTCAAACTATGTTTTCTATGAAATGCTGCAGCATTTCAGAGTACATCATGCACAAAAACAAAGACACAGCCAGACTTTGATTCCCGCTGCCCACGGTTTGAGCATGGTTTGGGCAGCATGAATCAGATAACAGGTTCCCTTTAACCCCTTCACCCGCAGGCCATTTTCCTTTTTTTTTTCATTTTCGTTTTCTCCCCCACTTTTTCCAAGAACCGCAACTTTTTTTTCCCTCCATCATTATAGCTGTATGGGGGCTTGTGTTTTGAGGGACAAGTTGTACTTTTGAATGTACTGGAAAACAGGGAAAAAATCCAAGTGCAGTGAAATTGCAATTCCACAATTTTTCTTTTTTTTTTTTTTTTCTTTTTTTTATTTACCATGTTCACTATATGGTAAAACTAACCTGCCAATATCATTTTCAAGGTCAGTATGAGTATGGAGATACCAAATATGCATAGTTTTGTTTTGTTTTGATTTAAGCTGTGAAAAAAAAATTCAGAAATTTGAATGAAAATACATTTTTGCATTTTTTACCATTTTCAGAAACCTGTAGTGTGTTCATTTTTCTTTTTAATTTACAGGCTTGTAAAATAAATTGACCCTTCTCAAGTCCAGTGCTGCCTCTCTGCCACTACTCTGGTCTTTGTTGATCAGCTACAGCAATACATCACCATTTAAAGGCACGTGACCACTGCAGTCAATCACTTGGCTCAACTGTTAGTGCCATCAGCAGAGCAATTAAGCCAAGTAGCTGCCTGCAGCAGTGAAAAGCACTCCAGATATGACATCACTGCTGCAGCCCTTCTACCAGAACCAGAGCAGCAGCAGGGAGGCCACACTGGAACCAGGAAACGTGAGTAAAAGCTCAGTCATTTATTTTACAGATTTGCAATAAAATTTCAAAGAGGACAACCCCTTCAAACATTGAAGTATCTACGGACACTGCAGATGATAACCAATAACATAGAACATACATATATTAATAAACACATACACAGCAGCTAATTGGGAGAAAAATATTTGGCCGTTGTCTTAGGAGTAACCCATAGAAATGTAATCAATTTTCAGAACCTACTGTTTTATACTCCATCAATTCCATCTGAAGCCTTGTTATTTCATTTCGAAGTGCATTTATCTGCTGACTTGTTCGATCCTGGTTAACCATGACTTTGTTCTTGATATTTCGCGCTCTGTTTGCGTATTTAAGTGTGTTCAGCGTCTCCATAAAATCTCTGTCTGAAGGGCTTACACATGCAATCATTACAGTTTGGCTACAAAAAAGAAGAGAGAGTTATTTCCTCCCACAATATGTAGAGATGACAAAAAGTCAGTCATGTTTACATTGAAGTGAAACCCCAAAAAGTATGTTAAAATCTTTATAACGTTACAGAAAAATATATCAGAATTTTAGGACCTTAGCATGCACTTTTAAGCATGAAAAAA
Source organism: Phyllobates terribilis (assembly GCF_046119375.1). NCBI lineage: Eukaryota > Metazoa > Chordata > Amphibia > Anura > Dendrobatidae > Phyllobates > Phyllobates terribilis. The sequence continues at coordinate 253,347,114 of NW_027362771.1, forward strand.
TCTTGCTTAAACGTGTGTGTCTTCTAGTCTAAAGTCTGAGAGCACTGCTCTCTCTCCTCCTGCCCTACAACGATTTACCTGATCAGTGCTGAACCAGACAGAAAGCTACCATGTACCGCACATACCGAGCAGGTGAAGGAACTCTTAGCTGAAGTGATCAGTCACATGCCTGGAAGGAACTTCAAATTGCTGATAATGTATGCAGTCTGTGTGTGTTAGTTATGTAGGTGAGCTATGTGTGCATTTTGTAGCGGTGCTGTTTGTGTTGATGTAGCAGATATGTGTGTGCACATACAGTATATAGCAGAGCGGAGTGAGTGGGTACTGTAAGTACAGCAGTGTTTTGTATGTGTGCTCTGCAGTGAGTATACATAATGTGTATGCTGTAAAGCTATGTGCGTAATATACACTGCTCAAAAAAATAAAGGGAACAATCAAATAACACATCCTAGATCTGAATGAATGAAATATTCTCATTGAATACTTTGTTCTGTACACCCCCAAAATTAAAGTGGAAAAACACACTACAGGCTGATCCAACTTTGATGTAATGTCCTTAAAACAAGTAAAAATGAGGCTCAGTATTGTGTGTGGCCTCCACATGCCTGTATGACATCCCTACAACGCCTGGGCATGCTCCTGATGAGGTTGCGGATGGTCTCCTGTGGGATCTCCTCCCAGACCTGGACTAAAGCATCCGCCAACTCCTGGACAGTCTGTGGTGCAACGTGACGTTGGTGGATGGAGCGAGACATGATGTCCCAGATGTGCTCAATCGGATTCAGGTCTGGGGAACGGGCGGGCCAGTCCATAGCTTCAATGCCTTCATCTTGCAGTAACTGCTGACACACTCCAGCCACATGAGGTCTGGCATTGTCCTGCATTAGGAGGAATCCAGGGCCAACCGCACCAGCATATGGTCTCACAAGGGGTCTGAGGATCTCATCTCAGTGCCTAATGGCAGTCAGGCTACCTCTAGTGAGCACATGGAGGGCTGTGCGGCCTCCAAAGAAATGCCACCCCACACTATTACTGATTCACTGCCAAACCGGTCATGCTGAAGGATGTTGCAGGCAGCAGATCGCTCTCCACGGCGTCTCCAGACTCTGTCACGTCTGTCACATGTGCTCAGTGTGAACCTGCTTTCATCTGTGAAGAGCACAGGGTGCCAAGTGGCGACTTTGCCAATCCTGGTGTTCTGTGGCAAATGCCAAGCGTCCTGCACGGTGTTGGGCTGTGAGCACAACCCCCATCTGTGGACGTCGGGCCCTCATACCACCCTCATGGAGTCGGTTTCTAACAGTTTGTGCAGACACATGCACATTTGTGGCCTACTGGAGGTCATTTTGCAGGGCTCCAGCAGTGCTCCTCCTGTTCCTCCTTGCACAAAGGAGGAGGTTAACGGTCCTGCTGCTGGGTTGTTGCCCTCCTACGGCCCCCTCCACGTCTCCTGGTGTACTGGCCTGTCTCCTGGTATCTGCTCCATGCTCTGGACACTAAGATGACAGACACAGCTACCCTTCTTGCCACAGCTCACACTGATGTGCCATCCTGGATGATGTAAGATAGGGAAAGGGGAAAGTAGGAAAAGTGTGGATATAAAGAAATTTAAAATGCATAAACTTTATTGATTAATTTAAATCCTATAGATGTAAAATTGCTCATGCATCTATAGATGCATATAAGGTAACCACCTTACTATTCACCACCTGACGGATATATATATATATATATATATATATCCGTCAGGTGGTGAATAGTAATGCCCTAAGGCAGACTTATACATGTACATTTTGCTACTATAGCAACTACATATATTTTCAACTTTAATTGTTCCACCTGACATTCATATTTAGGCTATTCCTTCCAATATATGGGGATATCACATATATATATAACCTCGGTCCTACATTAGAGGGACTTGACTGAGGTGTCCCATAATTTGCCCTACACTACATCCAGCCAGATTTATTAGTGGGTACCACTTTTTCTATCAGTAGGTGGTTACCTTATATGCATCTATAGATGCATGAGCAATTTTACATCTATAGGATTTTAATTAATCAATAAAGTTTATGCATTTTTAATTTCTTTATATCCACACTTTTCCTACTTTCCCCTTTCCCTATCTTACATGACTATTTTGGTGGTGTACACCTGTGGATATAGATCTGATGAGAATAGACCATTCTTTTGGCCATCCTGGATGAACTGCACTACCTGAGCAACTTCTGTAGACACCGCCTCATGCTACTGTACCTCTAGGGGTGAGAGCAATGGCAAAATGAAAAAGTGACCAAAACAACAGCCAAAAAGGATGAGAACAGAGAAATGGTCTGTGGTCACCACCTGCAGAACCGCTCCTGTATAGGGGGTGTTTTGCTATTGCCTATCATTTCTACCATTTGTCTGTTCCATTTGCACAACAGCAGGAGAAATTGATTCACAATCAGTGTTGCTTCATAACTGGACAGGTAGATTTCACAGAAGCGTTATTGACTTGGAGCTACATTGTGTTGTTTAAGTGTTCCCTTAACAGCCATGGGCGTGGAGAGGGGGTGAATATTCATGCCCTTTAATAAGCGGGCACACGCGGTAGTCCGGCAGCAGCAGGAGCCGCAGCTCGGCTACGCTGTGTGCCGGCTATGAAGGAGCATGAAGTCACTGCTCCCAGCACACATAGTCCCGGCGTGGGGAGCAGTGACTTCCGGCAGCTGATATCCCCTTGTGAGCTGTGCATGTCAGTGACGTCATGCGCGGCTCACATGGAGAGATCAGTGCAGGGAGACCGGACGCAGCGCTGGAGGAGAGAAGAAAGGTGAGTAGGAGTGTTTATTTTTTTATGTGCAGCATGATGAGGATTAGGGGGACCATGCATACTAGGATGAGGGGACCATACATACCAGGGTAAGGATGAGGGGGCCATACATACCAGGGTAACGCTGAGGGGGGCATACATAACAGGATAAAGATGAGGGGGCCATACATAACAAGATAACGCTGAGGGGGCCATACATACCAGGATAAGGCTGAGGGGTGTCATGCATACCAGGATAAGGCTGAGGGGTGCCATGCATACCAGGACAGGGATGAGGGGTGCCATGCATACCAGGACAGGGATGAGGGGTGCCATGCATACCAGGACAGGGATGAGGGGTGCCATGCATACCAGGACAGGGATGAGGGGTGCCATGCATACCAGGACAGGGATGAGGGGTGCCATGCATACCAGGACAGGGATGAGGGGTGCCATGCATACCAGGACAGGGATGAGGGGTGCCATGCATACCAGGACAGGGATGAGGGGTGCCATGCATACCAGGACAGGGATGAGGGGTGCCATGCATACCAGGACAGGGATGAGGGGTGCCATGCATACCAGGACAGGGATGAGGGGTGCCATGCATACCAGGACAGGGATGAGGGGTGCCATGCATACCAGGACAGGGATGAGGGGTGCCATGCATACCAGGACAGGGATGAGGGGTGCCATGCATACCAGGACAGGGATGAGGGGTGCCATGCATACCAGGACAGGGATGAGGGGTGCCATGCATACCAGGATAGGGATGAGGGGTGCCATGCATACCAGGATAGGGATGAGGGGTATAACGATGCACGCCTATCAGTTTCTGTGTCTGAGTCGTCAACAAGGTCATTGGTAAGGTGTCAAACACACTGATGCATGCTACCCAGCGGGACCTCAACGATCAAAGAAATGTCCAGACCATACCGACACGACCAGCGATCTCACAGCAGGGGCCTGGTCGCTGCTAAGTGTCAAACGTAGCGAGATCGCTACTGAGGTCGCTGTTGCGTCACAAAACTTGTGACTCAGCAGCGATCTCACTAGCGATCTCGCTTAGTGTGACGGGGGCTTTACACCAGAGCTTCCGTGTAAATTTCTGAAATACGTGCGCTTTTTAAGCATTTCTGCATAGGCAAAAACGCTGCAGAAACGCTTAAAAAACGCATGGTAGAAGGCCTGCCATGTTCCCCAATGATAATCCGCATGTGCTGTGCACATGCTGCGGAAATTTCTGCGGAAAAAAACGCAGCACTACCAATTATTTTGCGGAAGTGCTGCGTTTTCGCCGCCATTTATTTGCATTAGAACGCATGCATTCCGCTTCACTAGATAAGGACATGCGGAATGCATGCGTTCAATGTGCGGATGGTACCCAGGTCTAGAGGAGAGGAGACTCTCCTCCGGACCCGGGTACCATAGAAACTGTGAAAAAAAAGAATAAAATAAAAAATAAAGATTATATTTACCTTCTGGAGACCCCGCTGCACTCATCCTTTCATGCCGGCAAATCGCGATGGACTGAAGGACCTGCGATGACGTCATAGTCATGTGACGGGTCACGCGACGCTGACGTCGGCAGGTCCTTCAGTCTACCGCTGCCGGCAGCCAGGACGGAGGGAAACAAGACACCGGGGGCCATCAGAGGGTAAGTATATATTTATTTTTTTATTTTTTACCATTCTTTGGGTCACACAATATAAATCCATGCCATTTGCATGGATTTATATAGTGTGACCTAGTTGAGAAGCACTTTCCAAGTAATGCTAAAATCGCTTGGAAAGAACTTGCCAACCCGCATGCGGAAATGCATGTGAAGAACGCTTCACATCCGCATGTCCCTGGCAGGAAAAGGCATGTACAATCTGCATGCGTTTTTTTTCTGCCAGGGAGATGCAGAAAAAATCCTGAGCATTTCTGCATCGTGGGCACATAGCCTCAGACGGAACCCATGACGGAAGATTCCCTGTAATGAGAAATTGCACAACAAATTTCATGGTGCAATTTCTCCTGTTACCCTTATGATAATGCAAAATTAGGGGATGAAAAACATTTTTGTGGGAAAAATGTGAAAATTTTATTTTTATGCCTCAATATTACAAACTTCTGTGAAGCACCTGAGGGTGCAAGGTGCTCACCACACATCTAGATAAGTTCCCTAAAGGGTCTAGTTTCCAAAATGGTGTCACTTGTGGGGGGGTTTTCACTGTTTAGGCACATCAGGGGCTCCCGATAATTATTCAAGCAAATTTTACATTCAAAAAGTCTAATGGCGCTCCTTCCCTTCCAAACCCTGCAGTGCACCCAAACAGTGGTTTTCCCTCACATATGGGGTATCAGCGTGCTCAGGAGAAATTGCACTACAAATGGTGTAGTCCATTTTTTCCTGTTACCTTGTGAAAATAAAAAAAATTGTGTCTAAAGTAACATTTTTGTGAAAAAAAGTAAAATGTTCATTGTTTTCTTCCACATTCCAAAAATTCCCATGAAGCACCTGAAAGGTTAATAAACTTCTTGAATGTGGTTTTGAGCACCTTGAGGGGTGCAGTTTTTAGAATGGTGTCACTTTTGCGTATTTTCTGTCATAAAGGCCCCTCAAAGTCACTTCAAATAAGATGTGGTCCCTAAAAAAATGTTTTTGCAAATTTTGTTGGAAAATGTGAAATCGCTGGTCAACTTTTAACCCTTAGAACTTCCTAACAAAAAAAAATGTTAGTTCCAAAATTGTGCTGATGTAAAGTAGACATGTGGGAAATGATATTTATTAACTATTTTGTGTGACATATCTCTCTGATTTAAGGGCATGAAAATTCAAAGTTTGAAAATTGCAAAATTTTCAAAATTTTCGCCAAATTTCCGATTTTTTCACAAATAAACGCAAGTGATATTGAAGAAATGTTACCACTATCATGAAGTACAATATGTCACGAAAAAACAATCTCAGAATCAGGGGAATCCGTTGAAGCGTTCCAGAGTAATTACTTCATAAAGTGACAGTGGTCAGAATTGAAAAAATTGGCCTGGTCACGAAGGCGAAAACAGCCTCTGGCGCGAAGTGGTTAATACATCCCAGAACTGTGTTTGCCTTTTTTGCTGCTGCATCACACTGTTGACTTATGTGCAGTCTATGATCTATTAGTATACCCAAGTCTTTTTCACAAGTGCTGTTGCTTAGATCTATTCCTCCCAATCTCATTTTCTTTTCTAGATGTAGAATCTTGCATTTCTCCCTGTTAAATACCATTCTATTAGGCTGTGTGCCCACTATGCATTTTTCAAGCGTTTTTGATGCAGATTTCCGCAGCAGAAACGCTTTAAAAACGCTTGGTAATCCGTGCCCCATGATCCCCAATGAAAATCTGCATGTTCTGTGCCCACTGTAATGCAGCGACTTGCTGGCATTACGGTAATGGTCCAGGATGTGTTTTTCCTGACCATGTACCTTCCCCCTCAGGTGACTGGTCACATGACTGTGACATAGCACAGGTCCTGCACGCACAGAATGTCTGTCTGATCACATGACTGTGACATCAGCAAGGTCCTGTCAGAATGTGTGTGTGTGTGCACGGGATGCATATAAAAACCCTGCTTGATGGGAGACAGGTGTGTTCAGTGTGAGGCGTGAGGCCTGTGCTAAGTGTGTGTGGGACACCGTTTGTGAGGGGCCTAGTGAGGCCGAGTGAAGCCTGGCAGCCTGAAAGGCAAAGACTGGATCCTGTGTGGATGCTAGTGGCCTTGGAAGGCAGAGGCTTGAGGAAGAGTCCTGAAAGGCAAAGCCTGGATCCTGTGTGGATGTCAGTGACCTTTGAGGGAACGACGGCTGGAGACCCCTACCTGGGAAGCCGCAAAGCCACAGTGGTGGCGGAGTAATGGACTGAGACAGCTAACCTGGTAAAGGTAATACACTACGTTATAAGGACATTGCTATGGAAATAGCTATATGATTACCTTGCTGAAGGCTGTACCTGGAGCAAGTGGGTCTGTGTGTCACTTGGCTCATGAATATTATATATATGTGTGTCGGCGTGCCAGAGAGTTGGACCCGGTCATATGCGGTTTATGAAGTAATAAACTGCTGAGCATTGTTTAAAAATGGAAAGACATTGCACGTGTGCATTGATTGTCGCAGCGAAGCAAGTATCCCCCATTATGATGACTAGTGCTGCCTTACACCACGCTGCGGATTTTTCCGCAGCAGATTTTCCTTGCGGAAAAATCCGCATAATGTCCATTATTTGTGCGTTTCTGCATGCGGATTTGAGGTCCCAATGGACTTGAAAAACGCAAGTCAAATCAGCATGTAAAAATGCTGCAAAAACGCGTCAAAATCCGCAAGCGTTTTTGACTGCCAAGACCATGCAGAAACGCTGCAGAAATTTTCTGCTTCATTTCTGCATCGTGGGCACATAGCCTTAGTCGATTCCCATTGTTCAAGCTTATCTAGATCCTGCTGAATCCTTTCTCAGTATTCTCTAGTGTTAACTATCCCTCCTAGCTTTGCATCATCTGCAAATCTGATTCATTTTCCTTCAGTTCCCTTATCTAGATCATTTATAAAAATGCTGAACAACACTGGGGCCAGGACAGAGCTTTGTGGTACCCCACTTGAAACACAACTGAAACATCAACTGAAACAGATGTGTAGAAGGCTTAAAACAGGGTGAGGAACAGACCAACTCTGCTCCAAAGGTGAGGTTGTGGAAGCCAATTTCATGTCACAGGTTAGACCTCTTAAAAAAAACTAAGCAGAAGCATCAAGACACAAGGTAGTTAAACTGCATCAGCAAGGTCTTGCTCAAACAAATACTTAAAAGCAGACTGGGGTTTAAAAATGTACTATTAAAGCTCTTTTGAACTACAAATAAAAAACAAACAACATGTTCTTCTGGAGTAGATCCCATCTCACTACCTTAAAACGACTCAACAATAGATTCATTCTTTTGTCTGGAGGTGGCCTCCCCCATGTAAATAGGGTCACAATGTACCGTCACCGCCTGAACCTGACTAAATACTATTGAGCAGCTCAACTGGCCCAACTAACATATCATGCATCCTCTGAACCACCTCTTTGGCTTTCCCTGGAAGCACCAGAATGCCACCCATTAACCCTTTATACCTTTTTTATTAGTTCCTCCCAACTCAAAGTTAATATATTTCAAATCCAATAATAATAAATCCATTCATTTAACATCTGGGATTAATTAAAATACTCTTCAGCCCTTATCTCTCCCTTTTTACCTTTAGTAACCTTGTTGTATAACACTCAATTGGCTCCAGGCGCGGAGTCCCCCCTAGCATGGATCAGAGTGGGGTCACTAGGCTATTTAATGTAGATGGTATCAGTCCATTTCCTACTCTCCTGGACAAATGTCACTTTCCCTCTAAAGATGTGTGGAGATACCTGTAGCCCAAACATTTCATTACTTCGTAAGGAGCGTAACCCCACCATACTCTCTAACTTAATTTAAACAGAGATGCCACCTAAACCCTCACGGTCTCACTCCTCCATACTCATTTAAACCATACTTCCCACAGATGTCATCTTACCTACACCTCCCACTGGGAATCTGATATTGGTATTACTTTAATAGACAGACTGGACACAAATCTGGTCCTCCACCACAGGCGGATTACTCAATACTTTGATGTTGGAAACAAATTATAAAGTTATGATGAGATCGTATCTGACTTCGGCCAGAGTGGTCAACCCTGTTCCTAACTACTCATCGCAGTGCTTCAGAGGCTGCCAGTCCACAAACTACATGTACCATATAAGAAAACCACCTGGGAGGCTTTATTAAAAAAATAATCCCCAAATATCCCCATGCCCTTATTTATTTATTTTTTTTTAGTAGCCAAGCAAACGATCACCTCAGCTTGGAGAAAACCAGGGCTAGACATCTCAGAAGTTATAAGATGAATCTCATGGTATATGATCAATGAGAAACTATCAACTATACTAACAAGGCAAGGTACATAAATTCGAGATAGTCTTTTCAACCTGGGCAGAATACAGGAGCCAGACTCCTTTTGCCACTCCACCAGTATGCCTACAGGATCCTACACACCCCGATTCCTCTTAATAAACTACATTCATTGGTCAGAACTTGACTCCCTCTTGGGTTTCCCACCTCCCATACCTTCTCCTTTCCTCTCCCTCAGCCACACACCCCTTAATGCTCTTCTTTTCATAATTTCTTATTCAAAAGTTTTTTTGTATTTTGTTATCTTGATGCATTATTACTCTTACTTTAAATTTTAATAAAAACGTACTGTAAAAACAAAACAAAAAAAGGCTGTGCGCAAGTGTACCCAGAAGAACTGATGCTGTTTTGAAGGCAATGGCTGGTCACACCAAATATTGATTTGATTTAGATTTACATTTTGTTTAAAATCACTTTTCATTTTGTTAATTGATAAAAAAATAAAACTTAAAGGGAATTTGTCACCCCCTGGGGCCTATCAGACCTCTAATATGGGCATACATGTGATAGTAATGTAAATCTATACTTACCTGTATGTCCCATATTAGCGGTCTTGTATCTGTGAAATTGCTTTTTATTACTTGTGGGATACGCTGTGTTCCTGTCCGGGGGACGGGAAGAAATCCCGCGTACTTGTTTAATTAAAATATTTCTCACCTCCCCAGCACGTCACAATGCCCTGTGACGTACAGTTCCCGTGGCCGGATCCCGCCAAATGTAGAGCAGGGATTTAGTGGGCAGGCGCCGGCGAATCACTCTGACTTCTCGACACCTGTGCACTAGATCCCTGCTCTACACTTGTACACAGACAGCAGGGAAATAACAGGTGAAGTGTGCAGGCGCGGAATCCGGCCATGGGTACTGCACGTCACAGGGCACTGTGACAGCAGGGGAGGTGAGAAATATTTTAATTAAACAAGTAGGGGGGATTTCTTCCCGTCCCCTGGACGGGAACACAGCGTAACCCACAAGTAATAAAAAGCAATTTCACAGCCACAACACCGCTAACATGGGCCATACAGGTAAGTATAGATTCACATTTCTATCATCTGGATGCCCATATTGGCGGTCTGATAACTCCCAGGAGTGACAGATTTAACTCCCAGGAGTGACAGATTCCCTTTAACAATATTTTTAAATAATTCTTACCTTGCAACACTTTTTTCACACCAGCCTAAAAACTTTTGCACAGTACTGTATATACTACATTTTATATATATTTATTATGTATATATAATATTACCTGTTACCGCCAAGGGAGTCCTGGAGTAGCCTTGTCAGCTTGGAATCCCTGTAAGGCACATGCGTGGCTTTTTTACTTTTGTCTCCTAAAGCACTTATCACATTTCCAAGGGCCAGCTTTAAAATAAAAATTATGACTCATTAGAGGGTATAGACATATTCAAAATTTAAAATTACATTTATTCACAATGACGCCCTCTGAGGATAATTGCATTTGAAACATATTTTTGCCCTATGTTAGCTTGCAGAATATGTTGGCGCTATATAAATAAAGATTATTATTATTATTGCAGAAGGAAATATTCAGTTAAATGAAAATGTTTTTAAAATATTAAAGGGGTTTTCCTGGATAACATTAGATTCATAGGGCTCTTACTGTCAGAACACCCAAATGTGCTAGGTATTGCAGGCATGTCCCATTAATAGGACAATGCTGCAATACCCAGACAGCCACTACTATACAGATGGCATGCAAGTATACAGAGCAGTATTAACAATGAAGAGGCTGCAGCACTTAACTGAGCGCTATGGCCCCTTCAAAAAGCTGATGGCGATGGGGCGGAGAGCCAAACTCATACTGATTTAATATGGCTTGCCTATTTTAAGGCTAGGCCATCATTATTGTGAATATGGCTTACCTATATTAAGGTTATGCCATCATTATTGTGAATATGGCTTGCCTAGATTAAGGTTAGTCCATCATTATTGTGATAATAGGAAAGCTTTTTAATGAAGGTTCCCATTTAATGATGTAATAAGAATTCCTGTGTCATTTTTTTAAAGCCATTGAATGGTTACACATGGCCTTCATATGGGCAAATAAACCGGCCTGACTTAAGTTTACTTTTCTTTGTAAACCCAAAAATCAGAGTGGTTTAGGCCTACCTGATTTGAGGTTGTGCTATCTAGCGACTTATATGTCTCGAGTAACTGATTGGTGTCAACACGTCATTCAGAAGCCTTGGGCTCAGATAGCGCAGAGATTACTGCTGGTCCCACTCCCGGCCCTGCCGTGGTTAGTCAATACTAAATTTCCTACATTAAAATCTCACCGTATTATTAGTACTACGAATTGGTGCTGCTCCAACTCAGAGCTAAGTACATTTCTCTTGCCATCCCATTATCTCTATCTAACCCTTGGTTCTCCTGAGTTTTCTTTGATCCGGACAGAGCCAGTGTTTCCATTTTGGATCTCTAGGGGGATGTTTAGGGCAAATCAGTTTGCGGAGGGATTAGATTGGATGTCATTGCACAAGGAGGACATAATGGCTTCTCTATATAATAGACAGGATACTTTATGCAACACCTGGCTCTACTGGGTGGAATTAAAACCGTCCAGTTAATATAGGCAAGATTAGGAATCTAGAAGGGATAATTCTCTATAAGTCTTATCCAACATTAGGGCGTTTCCCAAGCCTTACCCCTCAATCTACTCCTTTTTTCACTTTTTTTCCCCTCCTTTACGGTTTTCTCTATATAATAAATGCAAGACTAATTACTTGTTGGGAGAAATTCTCCTATTTAGTCATGGTTGCTTTCTGTTCTACTCTCTCTACAGTTTAATTTTAATTATTTTATAAATATCATTAGTTTTACATATAATGATTGCAACACTTTGATGTATATCATAATTCATTGTATTGCTGCACGTGATGGGATTGTTTTACTCTGGCAGTTTGATTCACATTTTTATACAGTAGGTCCGTAAAGGTGAGTATGATCTAAAACTTAACTTTTAATAATTAGATATAAAAGGACAAAAGTGGTCATACACATAGGATAAAAAGAACCTGGATTAGAGAGGTAAAGATGAGAAAACACCTAATCAGCAGTGATGAGTTTGGGCTCGGTGTATAGAGTCACTCCAAAACCTGCCAAGACCACCAATATGGTACTGAGTAGAGTTGGTGTGCTATACGGTTATGCCAGGCTAATTGACTATTCTTGCATTATAACTAGGTGTACTTGTCTGGTCAGAATTTATGTAAGGGACTTATGCACATCACAGCAGTATCATTTTTAAAGTAACTCTTGAAATCAGGCCTATAACCACCATTGTGGTCTTTGCAGATTTTGGAGCGGCTCTATACACAGAGCCCAAACCCACCACTGTGGATTTGGCGTTTTCCCTTATCTCTACCTGATTAATACAGGTACTTTTTATTCTATGTGTATGACCATTTTTGCCTTTGTATATCTACTTGTCCTTTCATATACACTTATTAAAAGTTAAGTTTTAGATTATACTCACATTATCAATTTAGTGAGTTTATTTTACATATACATATATATATATATACATACACAAAAATATGGAGGCAACACACAATATAGTAAAAAAATAGGTGATTTTTAATGGCCCATATGGCGACATTTCGGTCCAACAGTGGGGACCTTTGGACATGTCCTGTTTCCCACTAGCTGTGGCCATGTTGAATACAAAATAATGCTGTGCACGTTCAGACAGGTAATATCCAAGAAAATCACATTGTATAAATTAGATAAATTTATTTGTATTTTGCAGTGAGAAATAAGTATTTGATCCCTCTGGCAAACAACAATAAATACTTGGTGGCAAAACCCTTGTTGGCAAGCGCAGCAGTCAGACGTTTTTTGTAGTTGATGATGAGGGTTGTGCACATGTCAGGAGGAATTTTGGTCCACTCCTCTTTGCAGATTTCTAAATCATTCAGATATTGAGGCTGTCGCTTGGCAACTCAGAGCTTCAAGTCCCTCCATAAGTTTTCTATGGGATTAAGGTCTGGAGACTGACTAGGCCACTCCATGAACTTAATGTGCTTCTTTTTGAGCCACTCCTTTGTTGCCTTGGCTGTATGTTTTGGGTCATTGTCTTGCTGGAAGACCCAGCCACGACCCACTTTTAATGTCCTGGCGGAGGGAAGGAGGTAGTCACTCAGGATTTTAAGGTACATGGCTCCATCCATTCTCTCATTGATGTGGTGAAGTAGTCCTGTGTTTCCACCTTCATGCTTGACAGTGGGGACGGTGTTCTTTGGGTCATAGGCAGCATTTCTCTTCCTCCAAACACGGCGAGTTGAGTTAATGCTAAAGAGCTCAATTTTTGTCTCATCTGACCACAGCACCTTCTCCCAATAACTCACAGAATCATCCAGGTGTTCATTGACAAACTTCAGATGGGCCTGCACATGTGCCTTCGTGAGAAGGGGGACCTTGCGGGCACTGCAGGATTTAAAACCTTTAAAGGCGTAATGTGTTACCAATGGTTTTCTTGTGGTCCCAGCTGCCTTGAGATCATTAACAAGTTCCCCCCGTGTAGTTATAGTCTGATCTCTCACCTTCCTCATGATCAAGGATACCCCATGAGGTGAGATTTTACATGGTGCCCCAGATCGATGTCGATTGACAGTCATTTAGTATTTCTTCCATTTTCTTACTATTGCACCAACAGTTGTCTCCTTCTCACCCAGCGTCTTACTTATGGTTTTGTAGCCCATTCCAGCTTTGTGCAGGTCTATGATCTTGTCCCTGACATCCTTAGAAAGCTCTTTGGTCTTGCCCATGTTGTAGAGGTTAGAGTCTGACAGATTAATTGAGTCTGTGGACATGGGTCTATCATACAGGTGACTATGTAAGACAGCTGTCTTTAATGCAGGTAACGAGATGATTAGGAGCGTCCATCTGGTCTGCAGGAGCCAGAACTCAATGGTTTGTAGGGGATCAAATACTTATTTCTCACTGCAAAATGCAAAAAAATGATCTAATTTATACAACGTGATTTTTCTGATTTCTCTTTGGATATTCTATCTATCAATGTTAAAATTAACCTACCCATAAAATTATTGACTGTTCATGTCTTTGTTAGTGGGCAAACTTACAAAAACAGAAAGGGATCAAATAATTATTTTCTTCACTGTACATACATACATACATACAGTACAGACCAAAAGTTTGGACACACCTTCTCATTTAAAGATTTTTCTGTATTTTCATGACTATGAAAATTGTACATTCACACTGAAGGCAACAAAGCTATGAATTAACACATGTGGAATTATATACTTAACAAAAAAGTGTGAAACAACTGAAAATATGTCTTATATTCTAGGTTCTTCAAAGTAGCCACCTTTTGCTTTGATGACTGCTTTGCACACTCTTGGCATTCTGTTGATGAGCTTCAAGAGGTAGTCACCGGAAATGGTTTTCACTTTACAGTTGTGCCCTGTCAGGTTTAATAAGTGGGATTTCTTGCCTTATAAATGGGGTTGGGACCATCAGTTGTGTTGTGCAGAAGTCTGGTGGATACACAGCTGATAGTCCTACTGAATAGACTGTTAGAATTGGTATTATGGCAAGAAAAAAGGAGCTAAGTAAAGAAAAACAAGTGGCCATCATTACTTTAAGAAATGAAGGTCAGTCAGTCCAAAAAATTGGGCAAACTTTGAAAGTGTCCCCAAGTGCAGTGGCAAAAACCATCAAGCGCTAGAAAGAAACTAGCTCACATGAGGACCGCCCCAGGAAAGGAAGACCAAGAGTCACCTCTGCTTCTAAGGATAAGTTTATCCGAGTCACCAGCCTCAGAAATCGCAGGTTAACAGCAGCTCAGATTAGAGACCAGGTCAATGCCATACAGAGTTCTAGCAGCAAACACATCTCTTCAACAACTGTTAAGAGGAGACTTTGCACAGCAGGCCTTCATGGTAAAATAGCTGCTAGGAAACCACTGCTAAGGAGAGGCAACAAGCAGAAGAGACTTGTTTTGGCTAAAGAACACAAGGAATGGACATTAGACCAGTGGAAATCTGTGCTATGGTCTGATGAGTCCAAATTTGAGATCTTTGGTTCCAACCACCGTGTCTTTGCGCGACGCAGAAAAGGTGAACGGATGGACTCAACATGCCTGGTTCCCACCGTGAAGCATGGAGGAGGAGGTGTGATGGTGTGGGGGTGCTTTGCTTATCCTCAGAAGCAGAGGTGACTCTTGGTCTTCCTTTCCTGGGGCGGTCCTCATGTGAGCAAGTTTCTTTGTAGCGCTTGATGGTTTTTGCAAACTTTCAAAGTTTTCCCAATGTTTAGCACTGACTGACCTTCATTTCTTAAAGTAATGATGGCCACTCGTTTTTCTTTACTTAGCGGCTTTTTTCTTGCCATAATACAAATTCTAACAGTCTATTCAGTAGGACTATCAGCTGTGTATCCACCAGACTTCTGCACAACACAACTGATGGTCCCAACCCCATTTATAAGGCAAGAAATCCCACTTATTAAACCTGACAGGGCACACCTGTGAAGTGAAAACCATTTCCGATGACTACCTCTTGAAGCTCATCAAGAGAATGCCAAGAGTGTGCAGAGCAGTCATCAAAGCAAAAGGTGGCTACTTTGAAGAACCTAGAATATAAGACATATTTTCAGTTGTTTCACACTTTTTTGTTAAGTATATAATTCCACATGTGTTAATTCATAGTTTTGATGCCTTCAGCGTGAATGTACAATTTTCATAGTCCTGAAAATACAGAAAAATCTTTAAATGAGAAGGTGTGTCCAAACTTTTGGTCTGTACTGTACATACATACATATATTTGGTGAATAAACCTCATGCCACGGTGTCAATGTACCGAAGCTCACACCATCTTACAGATGTATCTTTTTTTTTCTATAAGGGTATGTGCACACGATGCAGAAATGCTCAGGATTTTTTCCTGAGCGTTTCTGCATCTCTCTGGCAGGAAAAAACGCATGCGGATTGTACATGCGGTTTCCTGGCAGGGACATGCGGAAATGAAGCGGTCTTCACTTTCATTTCCGCATGCGGGTTGACAAGCGCTTCCCAAGCGATTTTAGCATCACTTGGAAAGTGCTTGTCAACTTCACACTATATAAATCCATGCAACCGGCATGGATTTATATAGTGTGTGAATGTCAAAAAATAAAAAATAAATCTATACTTTACCCTCTGATGGCCCCCGGTGTCCTGCTTCATCGGTCCCGGCTGCCGGCAGTGAAGACTTTAGGACCTTCCGACGTCAGCGTCACGTGACCCGTCACATGACTCTGACGTCAGCGAAGGTCCTTCTTCATTCAACCGCGAAGTCGGCAGGACGCAGCGCGGGCCGTCAGAAGGTGAGAATATATATATTTTTTATTTTATTCTTTTGGTACCTGGGTCTGGATGAGAGTCCTCTCATCCACACCCGGGTACCATCCGCACATTAGACCGCATGAAAAGCGCATCAACATATACAGTATGCGGATTCCATGCGGTCTAATGCAAGTCAATGGCGGCAAAAGAGCAGCGTTTCCGCAAAATTAATTGACATGCTGCGGATTTTTGACCGCAGCGTTTACGCTGCGGAAAAATCCGCATCATGGGCACAGCACATGCGGATTTCCATTGGGGAACATTGCTGCCCTTCTACCATGCGTTTTTCATGCGTTTCCGCGGCGTTTACGCAACTGCAAAAATGCCGCGGAAACGCATGAAAAACGCATCGTGTGAACTCAGCCTAACAAAGGATTAGTGAATTCAATGGCAGGGAGGTTCGTTATACAGTAGTCTATTGTGAAATAAGCCCTTAATCTTACTAGACCACAGTTGATAGAAATTCCTTCTTTAGCTCGGTCTCCTGTAGCTCCTGTACGTTTAAGTCGCTCTGAGCCAGCCAAATCAACAAAATGGAACTTGGCAGTAAGGGTTTCAAACTCGTTCATTTGTGTAGACTCAGATGTTATCCTATTATCCAAGTCATTCTCCTGTAAATGAAAAGAGAAGAAAAAGCTTTGAAAGACGATATTTAAGTAGCAGTAAAACACAAATAATAATCATTTGCTTACAGATACATATGACTAACATTCCTCTAAAAATGACTATACAAAGTTGCCAAAAGTGGCTTAGCATCACGAAGAAATTGGGCTTATTAGACTGTGTTCACACATTGTGGCTGCAGTGCATTTTATTTACTGCAATTGCAGTAAAAGCACAACATTTGCCACAATTTAAAAATTGCAATAAGAAAACACACCTCTGTCTCAACTTGTGAACAGAACCATACACGTGGAAAATCAAGTCTTAGGTGGTATACACACTGGTTTTTTTTAGCAGTTTCAAACAGAAACCGCTTCAGGAACTGTCCTTTTTTGGAAGTTTTTTGCAGCCTTTTGATTGGATTGTACCTAGTTTGGTAAGGTTTCCTTAAGGAAATGACATGCACTTTCTCCACCAGGTGAACATAGCCTTCCCGGTAAATCAACTAATAAACAGATACCTGTGACCACCGATGTAACAATGGTTTCATGTGCAGGTGTGCAGGAATAGCAAAAGAGCATCTACTACATCTAAGGCCGGGGTCACACTAGCGTTTAGCATCGGACGCGCTATGCTAATAACATTCGGCTCAAACTGTGCTGCGAGCGGGAGCAGAGTGTCAGTGCTCTGATCCCCTCGCATGAGAGAATCACAGCATAGGTGCGGAGGAGATATAGAAATTAATTTCTCCATCTCCTCCATTGCAGTCATCTGTTATTGCACTGCACTCAGATGACATCTGAGTGCAGTCTGATATTTCACATGCACCCACAGACTTGTATGGGTGAGCGTGATCTGAATTTCGGAGGCACCTGCAGCACGCGGTTATTGTTCTCTCATGCCAAATCGGCATGAGAAAATAATTGCGGATGTGAGCTGCCCCATAGAATAACACTGGTCTGAATGTGATGTTTTATTGCATAGCACTCGGCCGTGTTATACGCTAGCGTGAGCGAACCCTAAAGGAAAGCCCATGTCATCAGCAGCACAGAGTAACTTCGGTACGATCACTGATATTGTCATTTTATGGGTGGATGGTCATTTCCTTAAAATCACTGAGACAATAGGTTACAGAAACAGATTATACATACTGTATCAAGTTTTGGACAAACTCGTGTCTGACATAAGTGGACTGTGAATATGGCATGTGAGCGAGAACTCTGCACATTCATTTGCGTGCTGGCAGTAGTTCTAGATAAGGCACCCAACTTCAAACACTGCATCATCTAGAAGAAGAAGCAAAAAGACATGTTACTAGCAATGTATCTCAAGTACATGGAGATATTGTGCTTCTTACAAGACATATAAATGATTTAGAAACAAAATATCTTAGTACATTTTAGTCTGAAAACATTATATAAAAATGTATCTGACTCATCAAACAATGGGCCAAACAAACAATCTTAATACTTACAATACAAAATCTAAAAAACCTCCAAAAAGAGTACACAAACTACAAAGACACTACTGTACAAGCAATTCTAGGCAAGATTTTCTGAAAATTACAGCAAAAATATTGAACAAACTGTTGGGCGTTTTTGCGACATTTTGTAGCCTTTATGCATTAATATTTATAGGATATTTTTAAAAGATGCAATGCTCTCTAAATACGGCTTTATTTGCATTTCCCCTGGTCTTCTCTGTAGGAACAAATAATTGTCAAAAAATGAATGAAAAAAAAAAAATTGTGAAGTATTTTACCAGCCACAAAAAATGGCAAAAACTGTGTGAAGAAATAATATTCTAAAATATAATATAATAAGCTCTTTTCATTATTTTGATATTTCTGAAATTAGAAAAACAATTTACCATTTATATAGCATTCAGTGAATGACGCAGCAAATTGGGAGCTGCCAAGAAATAGGTCATTTCTCCAAAACCTGCATGTGTGAAGGCAGCCTAAATAATGGGGTGTTCACATCACATTTTCACAGTATGCTTGACAGATACATTGGAATGACAAGAAAAAAAATGATTTCTGATGTGTCTGCTAGCATTTTTATTGGAAATAAAATAACAAAAGTAGACCACCATTGCATATTTTGGTACACATTTTGTCTGCTGTTCATTCTTTTTCTTGCAGGGTATAATGGTGTACAGACAACAATGCTATGCTGCAAAAAATTGTATTTTTGAAATACGTTTAATGGGTCAGGTTTTTTTTCTTCGACCAAGAAGAAACATTTCTGCCAGACTGACCTGCACATAAAAATGCAACCTACTTCTCACCTTTCAAAAACCTCTATTTAAACACTTTGTTCATTTACAAAAAAATATATACCTTTTTAACATAAAAAATGGATGCAAACTACATGCAATACGTCAAGTGGATGTTATAAAAAAAAAATGGGTTAAAAATTATATGCTGGCTTTATACAGCAGTCAAGTAATTAAAAGGGTTGTCCGGTCTAAACTGATAAGTCTGCAGTCACTATGTGTGCACTGCGAGTATTCGCCGGTTTCTGAGCCGGGACAGGCGTTATACATACTCCTGGGCAGAAGCAGTCTAGTGGGCGCAGCCTTGCTCCATACACTTGTATAGAGGCTCACTGGATGGCCGCGTCACTAGATGGAGCGCGGCCTCGCTTAATACAAGTGTATGTAGCGAGGCTGCGCCCACTAGACGGGCCCTACCAAGGATTATGTATAATGCCAGTCCCGCCTCAGAAACCAGCGAATTCTCGCAGCGCACAGTCCGTGCGCTGGGAGGATTCATAGCTCTGGAGTCACACAGAGTGACTGCAGACTTATTCGTTTGGACAACCCCTTTACCCCCGAGGGTGGTTTGCACGTTAATGAGCAGGCCAATTTTTACAATTCTGACCACTGTCACTTTATGAAGTAATTACTCTGGAACGCTTCAACGGATCCCGCTGATTCTGAGAGTGTTTTTTCGTGACATATTGTACTTCATGATAGTGGTAAAATTTCTTCGATATCACTTGCGTTTATTTGTGAAAAAAATGGAAATTTGGCGAAAATCTCTTTACATATCTGCATTTTTTAAGGTGGTAACAGTACTCTGTACCACAAAAAAAATGGACACTCACCATTGTGAGGTCCATTAGATGATATATTTTGAACCACATAGCACTTTATAGCACTTCGTCACTCTTTTGTAGTGCTCCCCAAGATACGAGTTACACTCCCCTGATGAATCCTTTTTGAGGAGGAAACGCGTCGGGAGGCATTTTGTGGGGTAATAGATACACTTGGATACTGCCCTTGTCAGGACGGGAGCAATCACCAGGGTCACGACAGGGTAGCTTTATCCTTAATATTTGGAGATTACTGAACTGGAAAAAAAACCTGGAGGATGCCCATGGACAAGAGAATGGGTGAGATCTACACATATTATTTATAGTTTGTTATTACTATGTCTAAGTTTTATATGGACCAGATGGGATTGACATTATATATTTCTGGTTCCTTCCAATGGGATTTAGAAGAGGGTTGCACAGTGTCCTGTTTTTGTGCACTGCGTCCTTAATAAGGTTAGAAATATTTTGTGCTGACTCCCTCTAGTGCATAGGGAGTTTGCCTATGATGCAATAGGGGTTTATGAGCTGTTTATATTGGACATTGGAGGTACAAAAAATTAATTTTTTTAAGGATCTAATAAAGGTGATATTTTAAAAGTTTTTCCTCTTAGCTGATATATATCGTTAATACTGAGGTTTATAAGTAAATACTGCCGTAAGTTTAAGCAGTCTGTGGCTAAATATAATCACTACCCCTTCAGGTGCTTCACAGGAATTTTTGGAATGTGGAAGAAAAAAATGAACATTTAACTTTTTTCACAAAAATGTTACTTTAGACCCAATTTTTTTTTATTTTCGCAGGGGTAACAGGAAAAAATGGACCCCAAAATTTGTTGTGCAATTTCCTCTGAGCACGCAGATACCCCATACGTGGGGAAAAACCCCTGTTTGGGCGCACGGAAGAGCTCGGAAGAGAAGGAGCACCATTTGACTTTTTGAATGTAAAATTTGCTTGAATAATTAGCGGACGCCATGTTGCGTTTGGAGAGCCCCTGATGTGCCTAAACAGTGGAAACCCCCCACAAGTGACACCATTTTGGAAACTAGACCCCTCAGGGAACTTATCTAGATATGTGGTGAGCACCCTTAACCCCAAAGAGCTTTGCAGAAGTTTATAACATGGAGCCGTGAAAATAAAAAAATCTAACTTTTTCCGCAAAAATAATGTTTTAGCCCCAATTTTTTTTTTTTTCACAAAGGTAGGAGTAGAAAATGGACCCCAAAAACTGTTGTGCAATTTCTCTCGAGTACGCCAATACCCCATATGTGGGGAAAAGCCTTAGTTACTTACCGGTAACGGGATTTTTCGGAACCCATGACAGCACCACGTGAGAGAGAGGATCCGCCCATCAAGGACAGGAAACCTACAGGTTAAAAAGGGCGGCCCTCTCTTCCCGCCTCAGTTTAGCTAACAGAGCATGAGAGTACCGCCAAGGTTAGTTATAACAAAACATAATCACATTAAGTACATTACTTTCCATCAATTTCCCACAAGGGTGCACAAAAAGAAATCAAATCTACAGGAGTGCACAACACCAGTGAAGGGAGGGAATATAAAGGTGCTGTCATGGGCTCCGAAAAATCCCGTTACCGGTAAGTAACTAAGGCTTTATTCGGTCGTCCATGACAGCACCACGTGAGAGAATTACAGAGAATAAGGAAATTAGGGAGGGACCACAGCTTGAAGCACCCTTCTCCCGAAAGTGAGATCTGCAGAGCCACCCAGATCCAATCTATAGTGCCTATAGAAAGTAGAGGGAGAAGACCAGGTGGCAGCCTTACAAATTTCCTCAATGGAAAGCCCTGTCTTCTCCGCCCAGGAGGTTGACACCGCTCTGGTAGAATGCGCCCTCAATCCCTCTGGTATCTCTTTATCCCCTGAGGAGTATGCGAAGGAAATGGCCTCCTTGATCCATCTAGCGATTGTAGCCTTTGAGGCCTTACAACCCTTCCTAGCCCCCTGATAGCAAATAAATAGGGACTTATCCTTTCTAAAGCCATGTGATACTTCTAAGTACCTTAGTACGCACCTCCTAACGACTAAAGTGTGAAGTCTCTCCTCTTTTTGATTTTTGGGCGGAAAGCAAAAAGTTGGGAGAACTATTTCCTGGGTTCTATGGAATCGAGTGGCCACTTTAGGAAGAAAGGCTGGATCAGGTTTTAATATAATCCTATCGTCCAGAATTTGCGTGAATGGAGGGCATATTGAAAGGGCCTGTAGGTCACTGACTCTCCTGGCTGAAGTTAGGGCTACTAACAGGACCGTCTTTAGGAAAATAATTTTGGGGGAGACTAAATCTAGTGGCTCAAAAGGAGGACTGGTCAAGGCATCTAAGACAAAATTCAAATCCCAGGGAGACATCTTTGCTTTGGCAATGGGTCTACACCTAAAGGAAGCTTTTATAAAACGGCCTATCCAATAGTTATCTGCAATATTGGAAGAAAATAAAGCTCCCAACGCCGACACCTGTACTTTCAAGGTACTGGTAGTGAGACCTAATTCTAAGCCTCGCTGCAGAAATTCCAGAATTTTCCCAATAGGGGGCCCCTCCTCCACCTTAACTTCTGCAAAGGACAGAAACTTCCTCCAGGTCCTGGCATAAATACGGGTGGTAACAGGTTTTCTGCTAGCCAGGAGAGTATTCACTACATTTGCAGGGAATCCTTTGTTGGTCAATAACACCCTCTCAAATTCCACACCGTCAAATGTAGACTCGGGGTTGGAGGATGGGAAAGTCGCCCTTGAGTGAGGAGGTCCGGAATCTCCGGAAGAACCCAAGGATCTGATATGGACATCTTCCGGAGACAAGGGAACCACGGTCTTTTGGGCCAAAAGGGACATACGAGTATCACTCTGGCCCGGTCTGCCCTGATCTTTCTGATCACCGCTGGGAGCAGGATCATGGGAGGGAAGGCATATGCCAGAGGAAATCTCCAGGGAACCATAAAGGCGTCCACTGCCAGGGGTCCTTCTCTGGGGTCTAAGGAACAAAAATTTTCCACTTTCCGATTGGCTCTTGTTGCGAATAAGTCCACAGTCGGAAGGCCCCACATTTCTACGATTCTGGAGAATATTTGTGTATTTAGGGACCACTCTCCTTCTTTTACAGAAGTACGGCTGAGGAAATCCGCTGTGATGTTTTCCTTGCCTTTTAGATGAGTAGCCGAAAGAGAGAGACAGTGATCTTCGGCTTTCAGCAGAAGTGCGTTCGCTACCCTCATCAAGTTTCTTGAGCGGGTTCCCCCTTGGTGGTTTATGTAAGCTACCGTGACTTGATTGTCCGAGAGTACACGGACATGCTGGTCCTGAAAATATATAAGGAACTCGTTGAACGCATGCTGCACCGCCAGAAGCTCCTTAACATTTGATGACAACTGTTGCTCACTGCTTGACCAGGTTCCCTGCACTAATTTCCCTTCAAAGTGAGCTCCCCAACCTGTAGCACTTGCATCAGTGGACAAGACTGCAGTTGGACTACATTCCCAGGGAACCCCTTTAGCAAGATTGTCTTGTCGTAACCACCAACGAAGGGACCATATGGCACGAGGACCTAGCGTAAACTTACGGTCTAGATGCCCCTCTAAAGCTGCGTTATTGTACAACACATCCCACTGAAAGGCTCTTGAATGCAATTGTGACCAACGAACCGCAGGAAAAGTGGAGGTGAAGGTTCCCAATAGTGACATGGCCTTACGGAGTGACATAGAAGGTTTACGTATACATTGTTCTACCAACTCACGGATTCTATCAATTTTCTCTTCTGGAAGACAGCATAGCTGTTTCCTGGAATCTAATATGACCCCCAGATATTGTTGTACCTTGAGTGGAGATAGTCTAGACTTTTCTAAATTTAGAAACCACCCCAAACTCTTTAAGACCGACATGGTCTCCTGCAGGTGGGTCTCGCACTGAACCAACGAATTCCCCACTATCAGGAGATCATCCAGGTAAGGGATAATTCGAATGTCCCTTTCTCTTATATGGGCCATAACTTCCGCCATTACTTTAGTAAAAACCCGTGGGGCTATAGCTAAACCGAAGGGGAGTGCAGTGTATTGAAAGTGTTTAACCACCCCGTCTATTTCAATGGCCAGCCTCAAGTATTTCTGGTAATCACTATGAATTGGGATATGGTAATACGCATCTTTGAGATCGAGCACTACCATATAGCAGTGGGGGAAAAAGTAACTTTATTAAGGATTTTAAAGACTCCATTTTAAAGGTGTGTATTTTAAGGAAATTATTCAGGGATTTCAGATTTATAATTGTCCTGAAACTTCCATCCGGTTTCGGAATCAAGAAGAGCGGGGAGTAGAAACCAAGACCCTTTTCAGCTTCCGGAACCTCAATCAGGACGTGCTTTCTTATTAGGGTTTGTACTTCCGAAACGAGGGCAGCCTGGCGTTCTGGGGAAGAACTGGAGGGAACAACCATGAACCTTTTGTGAGGCAATGCTTTAAATTGAAATTTAAGACCATACTTAATCAGGCTCAAAATCCAATTACTATGAGAAATCTGTTCCCAAGCTGGGACAAAAAATGACAATCTCCCTCCCACCTGGGCTGGGCTGATTGTGTATCCCCTGGCTTCTGCTCAATTTTTGGAGATGGACCAAAGAGTAGACCTCAACCTTTTCGACCTCTTTCATCAGACTTGTCTTGCTCCCTGAAATATCTCTTCCGGAAAAATTTCCTCTTCCGGAACGATCTCTTAAAGGAGGGTAGAAGTACTGATGGAAACCCCTTCTTAGGGTCCCCCGCTTTCTCCAATAAGTCGTCCATGGTCTGACCAAAGAGGTATTCCCCTTCACACGGGATTGTACACAGTCTGGACTTGGTCTGTAAATCCCCTGGCCAGCTTTTAATCCACAAGGCTCGCCGAGCCGCATTTGACAGTGCTGCTGACTTTGCTGCCAACCTCACCGAGTCCACAGATGCATCAGCAAGAAAAGCTGCCGCCCCCTGAACCAGTGGAAGGGAAGAAATAATGTCTTTCCTAGAAGTCCCATCCTTCAACTGACTGTCTAGCTGTTCAAGCCACACCATCAGGGCTCTGGACGTACAGGTAGCTGCTACTGTTGGTCTCAGTGCTCCCGCACCTGTCTCCCATGCCCCTTTCAGGAAAGTATCAGCCCGTCTGTCTAGGGGATCTCTCAATGCACCCATATCATCGAACGGGAGGGAAGTTCTTTTCGCTGCTTTAGTAACAGCAACATCCAGCTTGGGTGCTTTTAATCAGGAGGAACACATAGCATCCTCAAACGGATATTTCCTTTTAAAGGATGGAGGAACACTACCCTTCTTGTCAGGCTTTCTCCACTCCTTATCAAGGAGGTCTTTCACCCTTGAATTTACTGGAAAGACCCTTCTCTTCTTTAGCCCCAGACCACCAAACATAACATCCTCAGCTGACTTCTCTACCCTCGAGTCCACTATCCCCATTGTAGATCGGACGGCTTTTACTAGGGCATCGACCTCCTTCAGGGGGAAGCACTGTCTATCTGGCTCACTATCAGAGGAAGAGAAGGCGGAGGAGGAAGCGACCAATAGCTCAGTGTCTGAACCCGGCTGGGTTTCTTGAGGAATATGCCCAGACTCTGAACCTTGCAATGCTTTGCCTATTTCTTCCCTTATTAAAGTTCTTAGGCCTAGGGAAAAATCTGGGGTCTCCTCCGATATCATTTTGCTGATACAAAGCTGACATAACCTTTTGCTATATGAATCAGGGAGTGGACAGCTGCATAAGGCACACTCTCTGTGCTTGGACTTCGAGGAACATTTCTTGCTCTAAAAGAAAGTCATAGATAGAAAGAAGGAGGAAACATTAGTAGAACTTTCACGAAGATTCCACTCACCCCACAGAACCTTCGGTACCGTAGAAGCAGAAGAATCCAGCATGCATGGCGAGGAATCACGCCGCACCGGACCGTCCTTCCTGCTCTTAGTGGTAGCTCTTCTAGTTGTACGACCAGACCCTAGCCGGGAATGACGCTGCGCCACTAGTTGTGAGGGCTCCCCAGAGGGCTGCTCCTGCAGCAGATGTTGTTGCCTAGGTGACATCTCCTGTGAATCTTCCATAGCTTACAATGTAAGAATGGGCTGGGAAGCACCTCTGTATGTTACCAGACCCATTATATACTGGCCATACCGGTACCATGTGTGGGTGTGCGTTTTTTTTTTTTTGTTTGTTTGTTTTTTACCCAGGAGGGCGTTACCTGCTCCTTGGTCTTCCTCCCCAGGTCCAGGTGGGATCCAGGTGGGCTACTCGCCGCCAGGTCCTCAATCCGCCGGCGTTCAGCTGCTCGCGCCAAAAAATTCAAACGAGCCCCGCCCCTTCCGGTGACGTCACAGGGCTTCCTGCCCGGCGCACCGGAAGTCGTGTCAGAAGGTCGCGCCGGTCACGTGCGCCGCCGGCGCGACCTGGATCTCCTGCAAGCGGTAGCGGGGGGGGGAGGAAGCCCGCTAGCGGCCCCACACCTGGCGGACATCTACCTCCCGTGAGGCGATGTCGCGCCTGCCGCAACGCTCACGGAGGCGCCCCCATGAGCCCTGCCGTGGCGTCTCCAGAGGACCGGGACGGACCGGCTCCAACCACCTGCTGTGGCCCCTCTCTGGGACAGGAGTCCATCTTCTGCAGGTAAGCCTGCAAGGTCCCCCATCATGGACAGGAAACCTAAACTGAGGCGGGAAGAGAGGGCCGCCCTTTTTAACCTGTAGGTTTCCTGTCCTTGATGGGCGGATCCTCTCTCTCACGTGGTGCTGTCATGGACGACCGAATAAATACAGTGTTTGGGCGCACGGCAGAGTTCAGAAGGGAAGGGGCACTGTGTGACTTTTTGAATGCAAAATTGGCTGGAATTGAGAGCAGACGCCATGTTGCGTTTGGAGAGCCCCTGATGTGCCTAAACAGTGGAAACCCCCCCCCCCACAAGTGACCCTATTTTGGAAACTACACCCCTCAAGGATTTTATCAAGGGGTATAGTGAACATTTTGAATTACAGAGGTACGACACAGAATTTGATAACATTAGGTCATCATATTGAATAAGTTTTCATTAGTCTTGAGCGCAAGTGCTCGCTACGTGAGTTTGTATCGGGTACTCGGGAATGCACCATGTATCGCGTGTGCTCGAGTGACATGCTCGAGTCCCCGCTCGCATGTTTCATGGTTATTAGACACCCAAAAAAAAACATGCGGAGATCGCTCGTGCATGGCAAGCAATCCCCGCAAGGTTTTTTTGGCCACGAAGCATATGGGGCAGAGACTCAAGCATGTCACTTGAGCACCCGCAATACTCAGTGCATTCCTGAGCACCCGATGCAAACTCAAGTAGCGAGCACTTGCGCGCAACACTAGTCGCCATATCGTCATTTTTTTTAGTATTATTTTTTTTTTACTTTTGAAAAAAAAACCAACCCTAACCCTAGAGTTTATTTTTTACGCCGTTCCTCGTGCAGTATAAGTGATTAGACGACTTTATTCTTCGGGTCGGTGCTATTACAGCGATACCAGAATCATATGGGGTTTTTATCACTGACAGCTGTCACACACTAAAAGACGCTTTTTTTTTGCAAAATCTAGTTTTTGCATCGCCATATTTTGAGAGCTATAATTTTTCCATATTTTGGCCGACAGTCATATATCATGGCTTGTTTTTTGCGGGATGAGTTAACGTTTTTATTGGTGCCATTTTCAGGCACTTGACATTTTTTGATCGCTTTCTATTCCTATTTTTGGGAGGCAGAATAAACAAAAACCAGCAATTCCAGAATTTTTTTTGTGGGTTTTTTTAATGCTGTTCCGCGTGTGGTAAAATTGATAAGGTAGCTTTATTATTCGGGTCAGTACATTTACAGCGGTACCACATTTATATCGTTTTTCTATGTTTTGCCGCTTTTACACAATAAAAGCTATTTTATAGAAAAAAATATTTTTTTGCATCGCTTTATTCTGAGAGCTATAACTTTTTTATTTTTCGGCTGTATGGCAGCTTGTTTTTTGCGGGACAAGATGTCGTTTTCAGTGGTATAAATTTTATTTATATTCGTCTTTTTGATCGCGTGTTATTTCATTTTTTGTTTGGCGGTATGATGATAAAGCATGGTTTTTTGCTTCGTTTTTTATTTTATTTTTTTACCGTGTTCACTAAAGGGGTTAACTAGTGGGACAGTTTTATAGGTCAGATCGTTCCGGACGCGGCGATACCAAATGTGTACTTTTATTGTTTTTTTTTGTTTGTTTTTTTTGCAGAATAATATTTATTGACGGGTACATTATATTTTGGGTGGATTATTTATTTATTTATTTTTTATTTTATTTTTTTCATTTTTTAACATTTATTGGACTTTTATTTTGTGTCCCACTCTGGGACTTTCACTTTTTTTATTCTGATCACCAGTATAGCATAGGAATGCAGCACCATTCCTGTGCTATACAGGCTGTCAGTGATGCACAGTGAGAAGATAGTTTGGTCATGCACTGCGCATGACCAAAGAATCTTCCTGCTGTCTGGTGACCAGGATGTTGTCATGACGACATCGGGTCGTCATGGCAACATCCGGGAAGCCGCGGCAGACAGCGCTGGAGGCCGGAAGAGGAGGTGAGTATCCCGATCACCTCCCCTTGCCACCGCAATGCTGCGATCGACTTCGATCGCAGCATTGAGGGGGTTAATGTGCCAGGAGCGGCGCACATAGTACCGGGTGTGACAATCAGCTGACACCCGGAAGCGATCGCCCCGCACCGCTTGTGTGCGGGTGTGATTGCCATATGACCTAATAGAACGTCATTAGTCCAATCGGCCCAGGTCACCAAGACGTACAATTAGGTCATACGTCAGAAAGGGGTTAATAAATGGAGCAGAGGTCGAGTATGCCCATTTCTGCTTCATTCAAACCCGCAGCAATCAGTAAGTTATCCCCAAGACTACTAAGTTACAACTTACTATTTTGTGAATCATTATTTATCATCATATTACTTTATTATAGCTACGCTCCCACGATGAACTTTTGGTGAGTTTTTGATGTTGCAAACTTTCTGCACCATTTCTACACCTGTTTTCTCAGCTTACTTGCAAGAGAGACTGACATGCTGAGGATTTGAAACATGCACTGTAGGTCAGTTTACGTAAAAAAGAAGCACCGTGTGAATGAGACTTCTATAAATCCCATCCACTTTGCTGGAGCTGTAAGGCTACCTTCTCACGATGAGCTTTTGGTGTGTTTTTGATACTGCGTATTTTTGCCGTGTCAAAAACGCAGCATCTTACAGTTCCAGCAAAGTGGATGGGATGTATAGAAATCTCACACCCACTGTGCTTTTTTTAACTCAGTGTAAACTGACCTGCAGTGCGTGTTTCAAATCCACAGCATGTCAATTTCTCTTGTGGGTACGCTGAGTTTTCTGTGTAGATTTTTCCCTCAGACTTGCATTAGATGCGGAAAATCCGAAGGTAAAAAAATGCACATGCGGTTTTAGTGCGTTTCCACAGCAAGTACACATCAAAAACTAATGTAATCTGCACGTAATTATATATCAAGTCAAATACCAGGAAGTATCAAAAACAAAGCAGCTTTATTTAAAGCAAGACACACCAAAAAGAAACAAAAAACACAGCATTAAAAACGCAATAAAAATATGTGTTAATAAAAATCACACACTAAAACACAATGAAAAACCACAAGTGACATAATTTAAGTAATAGGTGCAGAAATTCTACAGCATCAAAAACTCACCAAAAGCTCATCATGGCAATATAGCCAAAGAAGAAGAGTTTTTGGCGCATCAAAAATACGCAGGGTGAAAAAGTCACCAAAAATTCATAGTGGGCACCCAGCCTAAATTGTCTTTATAAAGAATTCTGCTTTCGATCATAAAAAATTTCCATACCATAGTACAATAAAATAATAAAGTGCATACAATTCTGCAATATCTGAAGGGTTCATATGCTGGGCATAGTGACATATTATTAGACCTGGTCTGGTCTTGCATGGGTATTTTTGTAATGCTTTTGCTCTTCATGATTCACAACTGAATAAATAGAAATCCACAGTGTATGCTTATGTAATAGACCATCTCCAGACAGTTCCATTAGATAACGCAGATCTGCTGCCCCACCCTATTGATTGCTGCAGTCAGGGGCTGGTATCTCTGCTAGGAAGCGCAGCAATAAATCACTGGCCTCTAACTAATTTAGGCTATGTGCCCACGTTGCATTTATGAAGCAGAAAATTTCTGCTGCATAAATGCAAGTCCTCTCCCGGAAAAACGCATGCGGAATTCCGCACGCGTTTATCGCGCGTTTATCACGCGTTTTCCACATGTGGAATTGCCTTGCGTTTTTTATGCATTGGACTAAGGCAATTCCGCTTGCGGAAACGCAAAATTAAATTACATGCTGCGGATTTTTGAACGCGGCATAAACGCTGCGGAAAAATCCGCAGCATGTGCATAGAAGTTGCGGAATCCCATTGGGGACCATGGGGTGCGGATATACATGCGTTTTTCAAGCGTTTACGCTGCGGAAATTCCGCAGCATATACGCTTGAAAAATGCTACGTGGGCACACAGCCTTAGAGTGTAGGGTGGAAGTACGCCAAACTGAATTCAGATATGTGCTACCACATTACAACAGCAAGCATACAGACACGCTCTGTCCTTACTGTAAGATTGCCTATCAACAAGGACACATGCAATATTCCATTACCTTACATATTGCACCCCCAATCAAAAACATTAGCGGCTATGCTAAAATAAAATTCTAAATACTTAGGAGGGTTAGAAAAGGTCTAGATTAATAAGGTGGCATCTTTTTCCTCAATAAACCGCACAGTATTGCAGATCAGCTCAAGTTATTTAAACGGAGAGGAGTTGCAATAGTAGGAACAGCTTTTTTCAGGAAAGCATTAGGCTAAGTTCCCACAATGAGTATTTGGCGAGTTTCAGATGTTGCAAAATTTCTGCATCTATTACTTTCTGCTATTTGGCCTTGACAAAATGTTATTAATATAGTCATGTATGGATTATATACATTATTGCAATTCCACTGCAGAAAAGCACTAAAAGAACAAAAGCGCTTTTTACCTGCATATTTTTCTTATCTAATGTAAATCTATGGGGAAAATCTGCACATAAAACTCAGCGTACACGCAAGAGAAATTAACATGTTGCAGATTTGAAACGCGCACCGTAGGTCAGTTTATGCTGCGTAAATATAAGACGGTGGGCAGGAGATTTCTATAAGCCCCATTCATTTTGCGTCACTTGTAAGATGCTGCGGTTTTGGCACAGCAAAAATATGCAACATTAAGAATTTACCAATAACTCATCATACGTGATCACCATTTTACATCAGTATTTGTAAACCAAAATAAGGAGTGGAACAATCAGAGGAAAAGTATAATAGAAACACGTCACCACCTCTGTATTTATCACCCACTCCTGGTTTTGGCTTACAAATACTGACCATGTGAACAAGGTTTTAGAGTCTTTATCCATCCTGGGCAATCCCTTTAAATAATATCAGAGAGTAAACTGCAGGAAAAAAAAAATCATTTTATTATGTGTGTTATCAATTTTTTCACTCTTGTTTGTATCTATTTGTAGTTTTAATCTATATGTTCCATGAATGCTGATGACATCCCCCGCCAACAAAGACCCTATCGGTGTCCACATCTATTTCTCCATTTAATGAAATATGAAGACGTTTGCGTATCAACATACCTCATTTTTAGGAGACCCTCATGTTTTGAGAATGTGTGATTTTTCTAGGCAGGTTCTCTTGTTCCTATTTATACATGTTAGTGTATTATATCTAAATATCAACATGCTATATGTATTAGCAATGGATGGAATACAGTGTGCAATAACTGTGCATATTTATATGTATGATTCATTATTATTATTATTATTATTTTTATACTATCCATGCTGTGTACCTTACCTTAATTTAGGCACCTACACAGTATTTGCATGTAATAATATCCCCTTTTGTTTTCTAATTGATCACTGTCGCACCTTATTATTCTATATACTGTGGCATTTTTTTTGCGATATGGTCCACACAAACATGGCGGCCCCCGTGAACCTCCAGAGCAGTGTTTCCCAAACTCCAGTCCTCACAGACCCCATCAGCTCATGTTTTCAGGATTTTCTTAGCATTGGCCAGGTGGTGGAAGTATCATTAATAGTGCTGAGCGAGTATGTTCTATTAACTCTTTCGCCGAGTATGCTCGGGCCGAGCTCCGAGTATTTATAGCTGCTCGGTGATATGGTTGATTCGCTCCCGTGTGCATGATTTGCAACTGTTTGACAGCTTTATTACATGTGAGGAATGTCTATTTCTTACACATTCCTCACATGTAATAAAACTGTCAAACAGTTGCAAATCATGCACACGGGAGCGATTCAACCATATCACCGAGCAGCTGTAAATACTCGGAGCTCGGCCCGAGCATACTCGGAACAGAACATACTCGCTCAACACTAATCATTAAGGCATCAGTAATTCTCTTAGTTGTGCAGCACTATGGAAATCCTGAAAACATGACCTGTGGGGGGCCGTGAGGACTGGAGTTTGGGAAACACTGCTCCAGAGTATGGAATAGGTATGTGTGCATGCGTGCTGGCTCTGTATGCCACGTGGGGACATCAGCATCCCAGTAGGGAGCGTACTCACTCGTCAGAGGAAGTGCACCCTCTGACCTGTGCGTGTCATGGCGGGAGCCCGACAGACCACGGAGTGATGGCGCAGGTGCCGGCAAACACGCTCCTTATCAGGACAACTCTGCACACCTGGCGGGACATGGATATAAACATATGACATACATTAGCTTCACCCCCACAAGAAGGTAATACCGAAACGTGCGTTGGTGCATTAGGGCGGCTTGTCCTCTGTCATGGGTGAGTGTCTACATTCTACAGCTGACCTCATGCTTGACTCATAGTAATCCTATACACAATTAATGGGTATTTTTTTACCTTGTGACTGCTCTCTTAATCCATAGGATTAGTCCAGTGACAATTGTTCTCCATTTCACTAGTAATTACATACACACGTTCCCTTGCACAGGACTTCATATGGTCTTTTAGCTCAGCACTGCTATGCACACTATATGTAGGTATGTTTATCCCCAGGAATATACCATGTCTATGAGCTTGCATTATTGTCTTTACAAACTCCCTATGTGCCTAGGCTCTGTCTACCTGTTTAGCTTTCAGCTCACTCGGTTTAACCTCTATTTGTACAATAAGTGGGAAATTTCCCTGCCTGAGGAGGACTATTTAGCATGTTCATTGTTTTTAGATTCTGGTACTTTTTTGGGGGGGGGGTTAATAAAGTTTAGATGGTTCTTTATTAATTTTTGAAGTGATACAGACTCAGTTTTTGTGGTTTATGTATAAGGAAAAAAAGAACAATTTGATGATAATTTTGCAACATAAAATTCAGCAAGAAATCTGCAGCATGTCAGTCTTGTATAATTCTTTTCACTGCGTATGGAAATAGAGTATGTTAGCACAACACACAACAGCCACTGACATACATGGAAACACACAAACCTCTGCTTCGGAGGCCACATTACGCGTCGTTACTCCGACTGTATAAATTCCTCCAGTTGAGTCTTCATGAATCTTTATGTTCGACTTTTTGTTCCTGGCATCAATGTCCCGTGTGGTGTCAAACAAATCAAGTACCTCTTCATTGTAAAGCTAAACATAAAAGTAAAAAAAAAAATCAGAACAGAAAGATGGAAATAAAGATATGAGATAACTTAATGCATATGTGCACGCCTGCAGCAATCAGGCAATTAGTCTTTACTTCCATTTTTCTATTTAGAGGAGAGGGAAAAGTGACAAGAGGCACCAGCCCTGACCATTATGGCTATGCCATAGGGAACTCACAGTTACAGTGTAATCGCATTGATAAGTGCAAAGAGATGTATGGAACAAACCTCCAAGAACTGAGCATTCACTTTAAAATCCGGTGGTGGGAGACCCTGTTCCAGTGCAGCTCGTTTCCTCTCATCAATTCTTCGGAAAAGATGCGTTACAGCTCGGGGGATGATACCATGCTCTTCCTCAGTTATATTTACATCAAATCCAGTTCCCATTGTGTACGTCTTACCAGCTCCTGTCTAAATATTAAATGTAATGTACAGTAATCAGGACCTTAAGCAATAATCAAATCACATGGCAATATAACCATAATATATATTGTACAAGGAGCACATAGCTAAAATGGAAAAGTATGGAATCTTAAAAGGACATTTAGAACAGGAACTGTCCTCATTAGACGGTTTAGCAACTTGCAGGTCTGGAATGTATTCGGTCAATGATATATCATCCATTATATACGCATACACAAGTCAATGTTACAAAAGTTTCTGGAACCAAGAGGTTAGCAGCAGACCTTTCAAAAGGATTCTCCAAGCTATACCTTTTTGTTTTATTTAGCACTCCTTTTTATTAACATGGTTATCCCATAAATAAATAAGCAAGCTCTGAAGTAATCCACACCATTAATTAACCATATCAATGTGGAAAAAATAACATCACCCTCCAGTGTCATTTTTACCCCTTTAGCCTGTATTCACTAATCTGCAGCTCTGGGCTATTCTCTCTGTGACCAAAAAGCAGCAGAATGGCAGGAGTGCATTGTAGTCAGCTTCTACTAACTCCTGATCTCCTGTTGTCTGCCACTCCTCCCTCACATACAGCCCCAACAATCCCTCTAAGGCTGCGTGCCCACTATGTGTTTTTCAAGTGTTTTTGCCGTGGAATTTCCGCAGCGAAAACGCTTAAAAAAACGCTAGGTAATACAGGCCCCATGTTCCCCAATGATAATCCGCACGTGCTATGCACATGCTGCGGAAATTTCCGCTGCGGATTATCATTTCGGAAAAATCCGCAGCATGTCCATTATTTTTGCCAAAACACGCCATTGACTTGCATTGAATTGCATAATATCCGCATGACTACAGGTGCACATGCGAATATTAAGCGATTCAATGTGCGGATGGTACCCGGGTCTGGAGAAGAGGAGACTCATCCTGACCTGGGTACCATGGTACCTGTAAAAAAAGAATTTAAAATAAAAAATAAACATTATACTTACCTTCTGAGGGCCTGCGGTCTCTTGCACGGTGCGTCCTGGCTCCCCGGCGGCTCGCGATGGTGTAAAAGGACCTTCCATGACGTCATTTAGTCAGGTGACACGTCACGCGACCGCCGACGTCACATGACTAAATGACGTCATGGAAGGTCCTTTTACACCATCGCGAGCCGCCGGGGAGCCAGGACGCACCGTACAGGAGACCGGGGTCATCAAAAGGTGAGAATAATGTTTATTCTTTTATTTTTTACCATTTTTATTCTTTTTTTAACTATTAACTTGGTCACACTATATAAATTCATGCCGGTTGCATGGATTTATATAGTGTGAACAAGTTGTCAAGCACTTTTCCAAGTGATGCTAAAATCGCTTGGAAAGCGCTTGATAACCCGCATGCAGAAATGCATGCAAAGACGCTTGACAAATGCTTCTACTTGGCGGGAGAAACGCATTTAAAAACCGCATGCGTTTTTCCTGACCGGGAGATGCAGAAAAAAAATCAGCAGCATTTCTGCATCGTGGGCACATAGCCTTATAAACAGCTTATGTCCTGTATGCCTACCTATCTACCTAATAATTCATCATCCAGCCCATCCAATTATCTGGCCAGCTATGTGCCTACATACTTTAGATTTTCCTATTATCTACTTCTTATCTCCTATCTAATACCTCTCATTATCTACCTACAGCTACTACACATGCTCCATGTCTCCTCTCATTACCATACAGTATTGGTCTCCTCAATGTCAGTAGCTTTCCTGCTCATGCTGTGTCACTGTGATCTGAGCATGTGCGTCCATCACTCAGAGTGGACCTTCATTCAGACACAGGAAAAACAACATGGGGCAACTATTCCACATGAAAATGTATTGTTTTTACAAAAGAGACACTTTTTTAACAGATGAATATTGCACATGCACTTCTTTTAACATGTTATGTTGAGTTTTGAATAATACTTTTCGTGGGACAACCCTTTAAGAAAAAGAGGGACACACTGTACATAAAGCAGCCAACAATAGAGTGATCGTATGCCACCTCCTGCCAGCAAAGGGTACTCATCAGATAGTAAGTACATACAAGTGAGAGTAAGGGTGACCGTACTGATACTAATGCGAGGCAGTGGGCCAAGCGAAGACCTCACAAATTTACACTTTAAACACCAATGCTGGAATTCTTACTTGGCCATAAGCAAAGACTGTGGCATTGTATCCTTCAAAGCAGCCTTCAATAAGTTTCTCTGTGCACTCCATGTAGATGTCATCTTGTCGGGAGTCAATGTCAAAGACATAGTCGAATGTGAATGCCTTATCTTTTCCTAGGAAGACTTGGGGTTCGCCAGGTGTCACAGAAGTGCAAATATGACAGCCCTCAATTTTTTCTTTGGCAAGCTGCGGGCGAATTCTGAAAGAATAAAAAAATTCAATGTGAAGCTTATAGAACATTCTGCCATTATATTAGAAGTACTTACACATGTATGTCATGCACGGTAGGCAAACAAAAACACTTTACTATTACATCAGATAAAACCTATCATATTTGTGACATTTTCAATTGCAGCAAATCTAATTTTCTAACCTTTTCCTCTAAACTGCATTTGAACGAAGTCCATGTTAGACAACTAAAGCATAACAACGGAATATGCAAAAACAACAAAAAAAAATCTAATATGTGGGGTCCCAGAGGTGAGGAGTATGCAGCAACCAGCCTGAAAATGAATGGGGAGACTCAAGTTATGAGGAACTACAGAAACAGTCAGCTCAAGCTGCCATTTTCTTGCCTATCGAGCAGCTAATCTGCACAGCCACCTCTCTATTCTATATTGAAATGCTAGGAAGGGGGCCGGTCATATGCCATATCACTGGCATCATGGCACCCATCAATGAGTGGTGAAGCCAGTCGTCTGGCACTTGACCACTGAGGCCATATGCCAACTGCATGCAAAGACTGGAAGCACTGCTGGAGTGCCAGTGATGGATGGATCACTGGGGAAATGGGTGACCGGAGGTAAGGTTTAACTCCATAACATCATACAAAATGTTATTAATTGGCTCTATGGTCATAGTTACTGGCAGCAGGAGATATGGAGATCAGCAGGACTAAAGCCTAGACAAAAAAAAACTGCTATTAACCATTTACTTAACTATTTCATACTGTAAACACATTTATGCTTTGCTTTTTAGATTTATAGTCTTTATTGTAAAATGATATACAGTACTTTATAGCTATAAACAAATATTATTCAAGAGCATAAAGAGGCACATTCATATAGAGCAAACATATTTCATGTTTATGGTCTGTGAGGGGATGTATATTAAGCATGACAATGGGAGCACAGTGCATCAAAGTAAAGCAGAAAACAAATAATGCCAAAAGGAAGGAATTTTCTAATCTCCGGAGATGAGATCCAATAATAATTGGAAAGAATCTGACAGTATAAACAGAAGACTGCTGGGGATTTCTTATTTTGTGAACAGTTCATGGAAAGTGGGCTTAAGTGTGAAAAAAATGTACATGCATTTTTCTGCATTTGCTTCCTTGTGATTTCCATACTGTGCTGCTGATGGGGTAAAAAAACAGCAAACATGAAATACACTTGCAAAGAAAATGCAGCAGCCTCGCAAAAATGTAGGCTTCCAGTAAACTGCGCAAGTGGAAATTTAGGCTTCAATTCATTTATAGGCATCATCTGGACACTACATTTTCATTTAACTTTTAAAAATTATTCTGCAGTAATGTCCCACAAATGTGTGTACCTGGTTACTTTGTATTGCCATTTAAATAATATGTAAATCATTTAAAGAGGATATTTCACTATATTTTTCAAGTTCAACAGGACACACAATGTTATAGTGGCTGCTGAGGGGAATAAAACATTTTTTTTTGTTTTTTGGCCATTTTGTTTTTATTTTCACCTTTCCGTAGCAGAGATATTAGCGATCAAAGTATTTGATATGTAATGAGCTAATTTTCGTTAATTCCAAGTGGGTGTTCTCAGATAGTTTTCACAGGGGGCGTGTACTTCGATGTTGCCCAATCATAAGCAGACAGCAACATTTAGCAGAAAGAAGAACACGCCCCCACCATAGATTGCAGTGAGTGTGTGAGACCTATAATTTCAGACAGCACTGATCTCCTGGGCTAACCTCCTGTATGATTAGAAAGTGTTGGGCGTAGAGCATAGATGACTTACACCTTTCAGATAAGGCCACTGCAGTCAGTGTAGGGGGAGGGGCAGTCACATTACAAACCTTTCTATAAACTATCTTCTCATAGCAATGTCCACTCTGCCATACTGGCACTCCTACCTCACGCTGCCTATCCTGAGTATGACCCCCACAGATTGAATGTTGATGTTAACACCTCCACCACCCCAAATAATTATCCCAGGGTTTTGAATAGCAGCACATAACCTCTACCCAATCCCTGGAAAGTAAAACAAACAATAAAAGTATATTTTTAAAAATGGCCGTGACGGCGCCAGGTTGAAGCATCCTGTAGTATACAATATCGTCAGTAATTCTGAATAGTTTTCACCTATACCCGCCTAGTGTGACTATTTATCAACTGCTAATTTCCCATTTTACCTGGGTATCCCTGGAAAAAGCTGTGGAGTGAAACAAAAAATCATGGTCTGAGGTGAAGGTCAACTCTAGTTGGATCTTGCATTATGCGGCACTCTAGTATGTTTTAATGTGTATTCTGCTATATTCTAGTTTGCTTTAGATTAAGTACATTTTGGCTTACTACTGGCTCTGAAACCAGGTTGGTAAAACCAGACCGCTGGTCATTTGTTGCACATCATGGCAAGGTCAATGGTTGCCAATTTGTATAGCATTGTTTGTATAGCATTGTAGGGTTGTATACACACAGTTATACAACCAGGCCTGACTGCAAGCTAGTTATTGTAAAGAAGTGTAAGACTGAATATACATATTTACACACCCAGGCTGATATTTATAGCGTTAATATATACACTCACTCATGTAACTAAGGTGGTTAGGTATTTATTGCACATGATTGTATGATTCCATTCATGCACTTGTATAACCAGCTTGCTACTTCTCGGCGGCGCAGTATGGTTTGATTGTATATCTCTCTGGTCATCTGACCCAGGGTGTGACCTTCCTCCTCCATCATAAATTTTTATAACTTGTTCATAATTTATTTGTTGTCAGTGTGTACAATTTAATGAAGCTAACATAACCTATTCTCTGCGGGATTTCTACAAGACTGTATAAGGAATATGCAGAAAATTCTCAGAGTTTATCTCCTGATTGGTTTTGCTATTAATTTCTAGATCCTTTAAGGCTACGTTCACACATATGCAGTCTATTCAGCTGAGCACTGCATTAGTGTTTCTGTCAGAATACCAGGAAAAAACAGGACTTGGGACTCGATTAGGCCTTTGTTCTGGCAATGTTCATCTTTTTTCAGATGTACACAGAAGTATGGCTTTTGGTGCACATCTAAAAAGATGAATATTGATGGGGGGAAAGGCCAGACGAAGGCCAAAGTTGCACCATCTGGGTTTTTTTCGAGGTTTCTGCTGGAATCCTGGTTTTCAGTGTTTCCAACAAATACAGTGCTCTCTGTTGGAGTTTATGTGTGAGCCCAGCATACGGTGTAGCAGTATGCTATACATTCTTATTAACAAGTACAATTTCATTCTATATCACACAAACTGATGGTGTTCTTTAAAACAATACAATGCGATTTATACAACACGCTAACCCTATATAAAAATGACATGCCCTTATACCTCGGAAGGGTGGCCTTCCCAGAACAGACATTCAATACCCATTTCTACATCACATTCAGTAATCGGAATTATTTTTAGTAAGCAATCAATCTTGTATAGCAATTTTATGCCATTACTCATTTCTACCGGAAAGTCTG
This sequence comes from Phyllobates terribilis, assembly GCF_046119375.1. Classification (NCBI taxonomy): domain Eukaryota; kingdom Metazoa; phylum Chordata; class Amphibia; order Anura; family Dendrobatidae; genus Phyllobates; species Phyllobates terribilis. The sequence goes on from NW_027362771.1 coordinate 253,386,977, forward strand.
CGAAAACCTGAGATAAAATCAGCATCTTCACAGACCTGATAAACCCCCCAATATAATTGATAGCAATGTTGTATGCAGTAATTTCCAGCTTATTGCATTTCCAGCTTGGTTACATCAGAAATTACTATCTGTACATGAAACAATGGCTCTAATTAGAAGGCTACACAACTCTTGCTCCAAACAGTTTCTAAAAAATGTAGATTCTCAAGTTTTTAAATATAGGGCAAAAAGCTATATAATAAAGGGCTAATTAGCTCCTATATACTTAATACGCAGACAAAAGCAAATACGCAAATGTCTCCTAGTAAAACAACCACAACATGGCACTGTACTAATGATCTGTTTGTGATATTTGCTCCAGTGATGTGGATGTAGATAATGTGTAAAGGCCAGGAGGTCAGCCAACGGGTGTAGGCTACCATTTCCTGGCATGTACTTCATTGACACACATTTGTGTATATAAGATTTCCTCTGGCGAGTGATGAGCATACCAGGAGAAATCATTTCATAACATACCCTCTATGAGGTCTGCATGAATATATAAAAACAGAATATCGATTACCATAAATATTATATATGCCCTTTATGAAAGCTTTATAAAAACACAGCTAATGATTTGATTATACTGGTATTAATAAAACAAAGCACTCGATTATAATTAAAACTGATTAAGATCAAAGGCCTCAGATTCCTCCCCAAATTGTAAACAGTATGGGCAATACATAATCATATCTTCTTCTATAGCCTCAAGCTGTCCATCAGTGTCTGCAGCCTCCTAGTAAGCTGTGAACATGAGGGCACAGAAGGTGGTCATGGACGCAGCAGTTACGACCACTACCACATAACTACACTGCTCAAAAAAATAAAGGGAACACTTAAACAACAGAATATAACTCCAGGTAAATCAAACTTCTGTGAAATCAAACTGTCCACTTAGGAAGCAACACTGATTGACAATCAATTTCACATGCTGTTGTGCAAATGGAATAGACAATAGATGGAAATTATTGCCAATTATCAAGACACCCTCAATAAAGGAGTGCTTCTGCAGGTGGGGACCACAGACCACATCTCAGTACTAATGCTTTCTGGCTGATGTTTTGGTCACTTTTGAATGTTGGTTGTGCTTTCACACTGGTGGTAGCATGAGACGGTCTCTACAACCCACAGAAGTTGCTCAGGTAGTGCAGCTCATCCAGGATGGCACATCAATGCGAGCTGTATCAAGAAGGTTTGCTGTGTCTGTCAATGTAGTGTCCAGAGGCGCTACCAGGAGACAGGCCAGTACACCAGGAGATGTGGAGGGGGCCGTAGGAGGGCAAAAAACCAGCAGCAGGACTGCTACCTCCGCCTTTGTGCAAGGAGGAACAGGAGGAGCACTGCCAGAGCCCTGTAAAATGACCTCCAGAGGGCCACAAATGTGCATTTGTCTGCACAAACGGTTAAAAACTGACTCCATGAGGGTGGTATGAGGGCCCGACGTCCACAGATGGGGGTTGTGCTCATAGCCCAACACCGTGCGGGACGCTTGCCATTTGCCACAGAACATCAGGATTGGCAAAGTCGCCAATGGCACCCTGTGCACTTCACAGATGAAAGCAGGTTCACACTGAGCACATGTGGCAAATGAGACAGAGTCTGGAGACTCCGTGGAGAGCGATCTGCTGCCGGCAACATCCTTCAGCATGACCGGTTTGGCAGTGGGTCAGTAATGGTGTGGGGTGACATTTCTTTGGAGGACCGCACAGCCCTCCATGTGCTTGCCAGAGGTAGCCTGACTGCCATTAGGTACCGAGATGAGATCCTCAGACCCCTTGTGAGACCATATGCTGATGAGGTTCGCCCTGGGTTCCTCCTAATGCAGGACAATGCAAGACCTCATGTGGCTGGAGTGTGTCAGCAGTTCCTGCAAGATGAAGGCATTGAAGCTATGGACTGGCCCGCCCGTTCCCCAGACCTGAATCCAATTGAGCACATCTGGGACATCATGTCTCGCTCCATCCACCAATGTCACGTTGCACCACAGACTGTCCAGGAGTTGGCGGATAGTTTAGTCCAGGTCTGGGAGGAGATCCCACAGGAGACCATCCGCAACCTCATCAGGAGCATGCCCAGGTGTTGTAGGGAGGTCATACAGGCACGTGGAAGCCACACACAATACTGAGCCGCATTTTGACTTTTTTTAAGTACATTACATCAAAGTTAGATCAGCCTGTAGTGTGTTTTTCCACTTTAATTTTGGGGGTGACTCCAAATCCAGGCCTCCATTGGTTAATAAATTTGATTTCCATTGATGATTTTTGTGTGATTTTGTTGTCAGCACATTCAACATTGTACAGAACAAAGTATTCAATGAGAATATTTCATTCATTCAGATCTAGGATGTGTTATTTGAGTGTTCCCTTTATTTTTTTTGAGCAGTGTATATAGACAAGCATCTATCCAGACCATATTCGTTATATGTGAAGTGGGTACAATCTTTAGATGTTGAATAAAAAATATATAAAACTATCCCAGAGATCATGTCTGGAAAAGTTATCCTTACCCTCCTAGATGGTTTGGGTGGATTAGACTGTCTTCTAAAGGGAATCTGTCAGCAGGTTTTTGCTACCTCATCTGAGAGCAGCCTGATGTAGGCAAAGAGACCCTGATTCCAACAATGTATCACTTAGATTACTGGGTATATTTATTACACACACAAAGGCACAATTATGGCACATAACACACAGGATTTTATTCTATTTTTCGTTCGTTTCAGGATACTTTGGCAGACAGACCCATACCTCTAAAGATCATGAGAGAGGATTTGTAAGTCAGTTTATTCCAGTTTAGTTAGGCTAAAACAAATATTACAGCGCTAAGTGTTATATAATGCCACCACATGCAGGCATTACAAGCATGAAAAAAGGCATTAGCTAACAGCCCGGCCACTGTAACCAAACAGAGCAGCTTGTGTTTGCCGTGTCCTGTTTCAATGCCACACTTTTCCATATGAAGAGTTAGTGAAGAGTTTCTTTTACAGCACTCGTAGGTATGAAATCAGGATTCATCAAGTCTCACACAAGTCTTTTTCACTAACCGACAAGTGGTAAATATGCTTTCATGGATTACAATTGAAACTTTAATAAGATGATTCAAACTTCTAAAAAAAAAAAATCTATAAATTTTAGACTAATGTCCCACAGAGCGAATACTGAATGTGGGAACGTGGCCCAATACAAATAAGCAGATAAGATTTCAACAAATCTCATCACCATAATGCTGAAAAACGTATATGCAGAAAATGACCTGCGGTGCAGTGTCAATTGTCTGTGCGGCATTCAGTAGAGATTTCACCCTAAACATGCACATTTCACTGCAGATAAATTATATGAACATTTGTAAGAAATACACAACATGTGAACGTGCTTGAGGTGCCAGCTGCTTGTTTAGTCTCTGTGCAGCATGTTATAATGGCCTGCGTTCTAGAAAGTGTAATCTTTGGCTGTTGTTGGTTTTCAATAACAACCCAGCAGAAATGTGAATGTGAACATGGACTTTAAGGTCTCATTCAAAAAAAAAAAAAAGTGTGCTGGATCTGATTTTCATCTATTTTTGGTCTGCGTCTGTTTTGTCCATCAGTGTGGCATCTGTTTTTCTGTTAAGCATAAATAAAGCATAAAATGTCAAGCTTCTTCTAGACAGACAGTAAAAACCGGACATGGTGGATGGCATATTTGTATGAAAGACGGACATGTCTGGTTTAGTTTCGGCAATCTATCCACAAATATATAAAGACAGAAATTTGAACATGCCTAAAATTTTATAATAGGAATATCTTCTATCCATTAAAACCACAGATAGAATACATGCGTGAATCAATCACAGACGTTAACAGGCCTAACATATAGAAAGATTTACATTGTCTACATAAACACCGCAACATGGCAAACTGATCAATAGTAATTCTTCAATATTAACTTCTTCCCAGCATGGTGATTTTCCATATGTGCTCCTTTGTTTTTCCTCCTCTTCTTCCAAGAGCCATAACTTTTTTTTATTTTTTTATCGATAGACTTATTTTTTTTGTGGGACAAGTTGTACTTTTGAATGGCATCATCCACGTTATCATGTGATGTATTGGTAAATAGGAATACAATTTTAAGTATGGCAAAACTATGAACAAGAAAGCAATTCCACAATTGTTTTTTGGGATTTGTTTATACGGCATTCATTATACGATATAAATGAACTGGTAATATGATTCTCCAGGTCAGTACAATTACAACGATACCAAACATGCATATTTTTTGTTGTTGGAAGGGGCTGAGCGAGGGCTAGTTTTTGTGCCCAGAGCTGATGTTATTAATACCATTGAAGGGTAGATCAGATGTTTTGATCACTTCTTTTCACATTTTTTAAGCCGTGCTGCAGCGGCTGAGAAGCTAAACTTCTGGCCTTTTGATATTTGCTCTCATTATGATGTTTAACAATCGGGTTAATTAATTTTATATTTTGATAGGTCAAACTTTTATGGATATGGAGATTAAGCATGTGTATTTTTCATTTATTTTTAATGAGGGCTAAAGGGTTAATTAAAATATTTTTTACTTTTATTATTACTCGCTCACAACACACATGACTTGGATGCTACTAAAGGGGGACTCCACTTCCCAAAATCATTTGTTCACTCACGTATCGCAATACACTGACAATGAGCTAAGCGCTCCCCACAGCCAGTTCTCACATCCACACTTTTCACGGCCATCACTCGCCATTTAACCAAGCCAGTGGAATGCCTGTACTGGACAACAAAATAGTACACATGAACACCTAGCTTTCCCAAGCTCCTGAACGTAGCCAGAGTGAACCAAGGTAACACGACCAAGCTATATTCTCTCCAGGAGATAGTGTGTACTTTAGAGCAACAAGGGACAAATTACATTTTTCATTTAATATACAAAAAGAAGTAGTACAGTGCTTAAAAAAAGGTTACAAAAGATGGAATAATAAAAGGGCATAACATGCAGGCAAAAACTGTATAAAATAAAAGGGACACGATACAGATACGAATTGGATCCGTGAGCACTTCTAAAGAGGAGAATGAATGCCGCGGGCAAGAAAGACAGATCGGCAATACTCATTTGTTCTCCTGCAGTCTGACACAGATATTCGTTAGGTAACATGTTATAAAGGGTTTCACCAGACCCCCCACTCCTCACCAGGGCTGTGGAGTCGGTAAGCCAAACCTTCAACTCCTCAATTTCCATGACACCGACTCCAACTCCGACTCCACGACTCCCTCATACATGGCTCATGTTTAAGTGATAAATTTACTGTAGCACAGATTCATCTCAGCTAAAAGTCTAGACCCTTAGATCAGGAATAGGACAGACATTTATAGGACATTTCATAACTTTCCCAAATTCTTATGAAAAAATATTCCCCACAAACTGCATTGAACTACTGTACCCAATTTATTATATAATTTTAGAAGAAGTCGGAGTTGGTCCATTTTATACTGACTCCACCAAAATGGGCTCCTACTACGACTTCACAGCCCTGCTCTTCCCCTCATCTAACGTAAGAGGGGGGCGGCTGATTAGATTTGCTTCTAATCCAGTTTTAGCCCTCATTTCTGCTATGGGTCATATTTTCCTAAAGAAACCTCCTAGAGAAACAATATGGCCATCATCTTCCTGAAAATCCTTCAAGCATTATATACATACCACTAGGTTTGAGCGAGTATGTTCTGTCCGAGTATGCTCGGGCGAGCTCCGAGTATTCATAGCTGCTCGGTGATATGGTTGAATCGCTCCCGTGTGCATGATTTGCGACTGTTTGACAGCTTTATTACATGTGAGGAATGTCTAACAGTTGCAAATCATGCACACGGGAGCGATTTACCCTCATCACTGAGCAGCTGTAAATACTCGGAGCTCGGCCCGAGCATACTAAGAGAAAGGGTTAATAGAACATACTCGTGCAACACTACATACCACAAATGAATATGATATATCTATAATTCAGGGAGATATTGTGCTCCTGTGAGTTGACAGCTACCAGAAGTTCTGCAATCTTACCCACAAATGAGAATATGCTCCCCGTTCACGTATATATACAATATCCAAAACTTAAAATATTGTTTTACCTTGTCCTGTCTATGCAGTACAGACAGAGCGGCTGCCCATGATGACAGCATTGACGCTCCCTCGTTTAACACCTACAGTGGGGGAAATAATTATTTGATCCCTTGCTGTTTTTGTAAGTTTGCCCACTGACAAAGAAATGAACAGTCTATAATTTTAAGGGTAGGTTAATTTTAACATTGAGACATAGAATATGCCAAAAAAAAATCAAGAAAATCGCATTGTATAAATTAGATAAAAAATTTTGCATTTTGCAGTGAGAAATAAGTATTTGATCCCCTACAAACCATTATGAGTTCTGGCTCCTACAGACCAGTTAGACGCTCCCAATCAACTTGTTACCTACATTAAAGACTCCCACAGGTGTCTTTTATACAGACAGTCACCTGTATAAAAGACTCCTGTCCTCAGACTCAATTAATCAGTCAGACTCTAACCTCTACAACATGGGCAAGACCAAAGAACTTTCTAAGGATCTCAGGGACAAGATCATAGACTTGCATAAACCTGAAATGGGCTAGAAAACCATAAGTAAGGCGCTGAGTGAGGAGACAACTGTTGGTGCAATAGTAAGAAAATGGAAGAAATACAAAATGACTGTCAATTGACATCGATCTGGGGCATCATACAAAATCTGACCTCGTGGGGTATCCTTGATCATGAGGAAGGTGGGCGATTAGCCTAAAACTACATGGGGGGGATCTTGTTAATGATCTCAAGGCAGCTGGGACCACAGTCACCAAGAAAACCATTGGAAACACATTATGCCTTAAAGGTTTAAAATCCTGCAGTGCACGCAAGGTCCCCCTGCTCAAGAAGGCACATGTGCACGCCCATCTGAAGTTTGCCAATGAACACCTGGATGATTCTGTGAGTTATTGGGAGAAGGTGCTGTGGTCAGATGAGACAAAAATTGAGCTCTTTGGTATTAACTCAACTCGCCGTGTTTGGAGGAAGAGAAATGCTGCCTATGACCCAAAGAACACTGTCCCCACTGTCAAGCATGGAGGTGGAAACATTATGTTTTGGGGGTGTTTCTCTGCTAAGGGCACAAGACTACTTCACCGCATCAATGGGAAAATGGATGGAGCCATATACCATAAAATCCTGAGTGACCACCTCCTTCCCTCCGCCAGGACATTAAAAATGGGTTGTGGCTGAGTCTTCCAGCAAGACAATGACACAAAACAAAACATACAGCCAAGGTAACAAATGAGTGGCTCAAAAAGAAGAATATTAAGGTCATGGAGTGGCCTAGCCAGTCTCCAGACCTTAATCCCATAGAAAACTTATGGAGGGACTTGAAGCTCCGAGTTGCCAAGCGACAGCCTCAAAATCTGAATGATTTAGAGATGATCTGCAAAGAGGAGTGGACCAAAATTCCTCCTGACATGTGCGCAACCCTCATCATCAACTACAAAAAACGTCCGACTGCTGCGCTTGCCAACAAGGGTTTTGCCACCAAGTATTAAGTGTTGTTTTCCAGAGGGATCAAATACTTATTTCTCACTGCAAAATGCAAAAAAAAAATTATCTACATTTATACAAGGTGATTTTCTTATTTTTTTTATATTCTCTCTCTCAATGTTAAAATTAACCTACCCTTAAAATTATAGTCTGTTCATGTCTTTGTTAGTGGGCAAACTTACAAAAACATCAAGGGATCAAATACTATTTCCTCCACTGTATGTGACAGTGGAGGCATACAGAGAAACATCTATCCGCTGGCCCAAATAGTTATCCAACATTGACAGCTACCTGTTAATTACTATATGTACACACTCCATGTCTGCTCTTCCTCAGAAAACCTGCTTCAATTACCTGTTCACAGTGGGGGGTGCAAGTAGTGATCCAATGTCCCCAGCCTTTGATCTGTATAACTTATAACCCCACTTATGACACCTATACCCCCTGGGCCGCACACTGTAAATGCCGCAGTAAGAAATGGTCAACTGCATTTAACAAGTTAGCAGCAGAGGCCTGAGCTCTGCTCCACCGGTGGCTGTTAGAGGCAGGTGATGGCTGAATAACACAGCCATGATCTGACTGAAAAGATGCGGGCTCAGCTCCTGAGACCACATCAAAGAAGAGGACTCAACATATATATCGTAATAGTTACTGATGAGAGCCAGTACTAGTTACTCGAGTTCGCTGAGGATGCTCGAGTGAGATGTTAGTGTCCCCGCGGCCGCATGTTTCGCAGCTGTTAAGACAGCCACAAAACATGTGGGGATTGCCCGTGTTGGTCTGGCAATCCCCGCATGTTTTGTGGCTGTCTAACAGCTGCGAAACATGCGGCCGCAGGGACACGAACATCTCACTTGAGCACCCGCGCTACTCAGTGCATATCCGAGCACCCTCGGCAAATTTGAATAACGAGCACTTGTGTTCATCACTAATAATAGTACATCATATGTAATGAAGGTGTTAAAGGGCAATGATGATTTTATTTTATTCATGAATTACTAGTAGATATGAAAATAATAAACTTTGTAATATATCTTCGAGAAAGCCGCTTCCTTTCTCCTCCTGGATTGATCTTTCACTTGCTTAGCTCCATATTCAGTAGTAAAATTTGTATGCAGTGAAGACCTATTTTTACATTATGTAGATAGGAGATTAGGGTTGCTGCTCATAATGTTCTATGGAAAGGAGGGAGGAAGAAGGAGCTAGCAGCAGACACAGACATTCTGCTACAAGCTCTCAAGAAACAACAGTTGTACTTCAGATTGATAGAATCAATCCCTTTAGCAGAAGGAATAATGTGGCAATATGGGCTTATGCCATAAAACAACTTAATATACAGATCCAACCGTGGCTTGCATTAGTAAAGTGTACAGATGTAAAACCATAGAGCGTTTGTAATCCCCTCCATGTTTCCCTAAAACCTAATGCATACAAGCCATATTGTAATCTGTATCATATGACTATAGAACAGGGAGGGGAAGAAATCAATACATTTGAGCAAATGTTTTAAATATATTCCTTGATTTTTTTTTCAGAAAACACCTAAAGCCTTTAGATAGCTGTTCGGCCGACATCTTTGGTAACGGCTTACATCTAGAGAACAAAAGAATTAGCAGTATGACATCGGACATGCTGGATCGTGATGTCCCCTGACATCATCTGTCAAGGGCCCTCATGCGCACATTCGAATTGGTATGGGGGCCTTCAGAATACCATTTGCCATGTACTCTTTTCTTTGCTCCTGGATATCAAGTGCAGTTCTCCCTTTGTCATTGGATTGTTTAGTCAACAAAGGCGCTCATGTGAAGACTGGAAGTAATGTAACTCAGTAAACTGTCATTTCCAACTTGTGCACAGAACAGGAGAATAGAAAGTGTTTTACGTTACTTGTATTCAGTTGCCCTTTAAACGCAATATCTGCAAAGAGCAAAAGAGACTAATAAGATTATCTAAGTGCTTTCTTTATTATTAAATAAACCCCGGTGAGTCACCCTTGTTGGCTTCCTTCCATCCACATCGGTCATCCAGCAGACAGATCATGGCTATCTGCTACACTGGCAATAATGTAATTGTGCTGGCAAACAATGAGGTTGGTTCAGATTTCAGCAGCCTCTGGGCAGGTTGTATTCTGTCAGACTTGTTATCAGTATTTCTATTTTTATGCTTTTTTCACATAGCATTTACAATATAGTTACTATATAACCTAGCTGTATAGAAAACTAGTGGATGTGGCGTTAGTACAAGAAACCGGTCACGTCACCAGCACAGCTACCAGAAGGAAATTAAAGGGGTAGTTCACAGTCAAACTAAATTTCATTCTAAATCCCTATCTATTTAGTGCCATAATTAAGTTATTTTCTCATATACTTGTATTGAAAATTCCCTAACTATACTATCTGTTATTCTATTTTTTTCCTATTTCCTGTGTGATGATGCTTCATTTGGGAATCTCAGTGCATGTTGGGATACTCAAACAAAGCATCATCATAGCTGGAAGGCAGAGGCTGGGGTCACTGCTACAGACCCTGCCCACTTCCTAAAACAAAGCGTCAGCAGAGCAGGTGCAGAGGCTGCGGTGACTGCCATAGCCTCTGCCCCCTCCCAGAAATGAAAATCATCAGTGACGGTCATTTCAGGGGCTGTGCTCGTCCCTGCTGTGCCCCTCCCTGCGAGCTGTGCAACCTGCTCTGATGTCGGCTCAGATCAGTCATCAGCCGGCAACAGAGCTGTGTCAGAATACCTGACATGCGGGAGACCAGTGACGTCACTTGCGGGGGCGCGGCTAGTCTCCTTTTTAGGCCATAGATATGCAGCTGGTGTCTAGAAATTTTTACACTTTCTCCGAAACTGTACTGTATAACTCACATGGGCCTCAAGTTAATACCTTTAAAGAATCACTCCCATTAAAAGTTTCTATCCTCTTAATATATTGCAATCATCATATTATATAGCACGGTGTACTTACAATTGCTCATTTTCCCTTCTACCTAGTTAATTCTTCTATTTTCCATTACATTTATGACATCACGTGATTAAAAACGGACTAGCTGAATCCTAAGTTCTATGTAGAAACAGCAAGTTGCTTTTCCCTGCATGAGTCATCATAAGACCTACAATTCCACATCATTGCAAAGTCCCGGGTAGCCTAGCTCACCTCCTCTTCAACTCCTGACCCAACTGCTCTGCTCCACCACCCCCCCCCCACCAGGGACTGTGCAATGAGTAGAATTGTAGTTCTAACAATGACTCGTGTAGGGAAAAAGAGAATACCTGTTTCTACATAGAATTTAGGATTCAGCTAGTCTGTTTTTAATCACATGATGTCATAGACCTAATGGAAGAGAGAAGAATTAGCTCAGTAGAAAGGCAAAATGATCAATTGTAAGCACACAGTGCCATATAATATGATGACTGCAATATAGTAAGAGGATAAAAACTTTGATAGAAGTGCTTCTTTAACATCACCACATCAGAGTGCCAGTAATCAGGCAGTACAGAGGCATTCTTCAACAGCTGTATACAGTAATAACTACCAAAATAATAAATAACATTATATGATTATTAAGCTAAGTCACCCTCTAGGAGTGTTTCTGTAGTTTTGTATCATACATGCATTAGATTGACTGTGGCCAGGCCATGGGGTATTTAAACTATGCTAACAAAAGTAAAAAGTAGCTGGTTAAATAGCATTCTATTTCAGCCTATATGTCTTTCACACACAGCCACCAATCTATACTGGGTAGCAGTTTTCATCTACATTGACATTTGGAGCGTGCCCAATCAAAGAAAAAAAGGCTGATAATTAGAATTGATCCAATGAAAAGTAGATCATCATTACAGGGAAACATGAAAAACTCAGAGGTAACAAAAATAAATAAATCTTTTCACAATAGAGGATGTCGGAAGTAAGTAATAACACATGATGGAGCGCACAATTCATGCACGCACATGATAAAATATTTAAGATTTTTTTAAATTATTCAGCTATATTTCAGTCGTTTCCTATTACTGTGATAAAGATCTCGTCTTAACTTTCAGTATTTAGCATTTACAATGTTATTAAGATTTAACCACCAAAATATCAAATGACTCTGCAGGAAGGCCCATTATGCCATTACTCAGACGTACTTGCTAATACCAACAGGATATTACTATTGTCACACCATGTTTCACACTCATTAATTTTCCATAATTTAGGGGAGCTTAGCTAGCCAGAAATAGCTGGCCCAGTAGGTTTACATTACCACTGAACCAGCAGGAGCACAGTTAGGATTTTGTAATGTCAGATGTTATATCTGCACTGAGTATATAGGATCATAGAAACCTATTACCTAGCACTAGATTTTTTAAGTAAATGTATGAAAATTCTGTAGAGAATTTAGTGGACTTGTTGCCTTTCGGTCAGCCTCATGCACTTTTTCAAAGAAGTGGGGAGATGTCAGCACAACAATGTTTTTCTGCAAATATGTCTTGGCATAGAGGGAATGTGACCCCCTTTACGGGCACACATACATCACACCGAGTCCAGGTGTTTCTCCAGGTTAAATTGACACACAGCAGATTTTGTTTTTTGTAGAAATTTCGGCTGCGGTCTTATCCATGTGGACGGTTCTTGCAGAAATCATCTGCCTGGCACTAATACAAGTCCACAGAGATGCAGAAATATTTGTGACTGAAATTCATTTCCGCATTAATCTGTCACAAGTGAATCCACGCTTAGGTCTGGACTTTTTGAAGGATTACAAGTTGCATGTTTTTATTTTATGTGCAGTATAGTGAAATTTAATCAGAAAATAAAAATATTATAAAAAAAATAAATTTTTCAGCATGTTTTTTGTTGTTGAAAATAAAGTGGTACATAACCTTTAAGAAGTGTGAATAGATGCCACCACAAAGAGGTGTATGTAAACCTTTATAATAAACTTTAGGAAAACTAAATGCAAAAGACAAAAATAAAAGGCAACATGTCAACAAACCCTACATCTGACCAGAAGTCGGCAACTGGCAAACTTTTGTAACTTTAGTAGTAGGTTTATATAGTACTAGGTATCATTTAAAAATGGGAGATTAAAGAATATTCCCCCAAATATTGGCTCAGTGGTTAGCAATGCAGTCTTGCAGCGCTGGGGTCCTGGGTTCAAATCCCACCAAGGACAACATCTGCAAGGAGTTTGTATGTTCTCCCCATGTTTGCGTGGGTTTCCTCCGGTTTCCTCCCACACTCCATACTGATAGGAAATCTAGATTGTGAGCCTTGATGGGGACAGTGACGATGATCTCTGTAAAGCGCTGTGGAATTAATGGCGCGATATAAGTGAGTAAAATAAATAAGTAAATTGGTCACTTGTTCACAGGAGTGATAACCACATCCATTGATCACTAGGTTGTCCAAGTTGACCAGCTCAGGTGGACAGCATGTGTGCTTCTGCTTCATACAGCTAGTTGGGATTTAAGGCCACTTTTGCACCTTACAGATTTAAAGGAAACATCTATGAAAATGAATGCCTAGTGATAATGATTTTTCTTAATTATTTATTAGCATTTATGGCCGGCCACTGTCTGTGCAGTCTCCTAGCTGTCCATTTACAGCCCTGTATTATCTAATACATCATATTATACAGCGCTGGCTTATGCCCTGAAGGTAGAAAACTTAAGTGACTGCATAGACCACGGCCGCGTGCTGCCAATGTCGGAAAAATTATTAACAGAAATTATTTAAAAAAAAAAAAACTATTAAAGCACAGGCCCCTGCACAATAAATGTATATTTACAGTTTTTTTACATGGATTTTAGAATAATAATTTGACAATTTTGACACAAATAAGCTTCAAAATCACAACAAAAACTGATTTAAATACTCTTTGATGTGGATTTGGAGAGGATTCACTTCAAATTTGTGATTTTCTATGTACCCTTAGGGTATGTGCACACGTTCAGGATTTGCAGTATAAAATTCAGCTGTAAATCCTGAGGTGTTGGCAGGAATACCACTGCGGAAAATACACAAGGTTTTTACCACATTTTTGTCACATATTTTACAGGTATTTTGGTTGCGTATTTTTCCCCACTAGTTAGTAGGGGTGAAATCAGCTGCAGGAATTGACATGCTGCAGATTTAAATCTCCAAGGAAAAAATAAGCAACATGTGCATGAAACCTAAAGGGGTTGTCCACTACTAGGATCAGCTGCAGACCTGGCTTCCACTTTATGTTCAGTTTGTCCGAAGGCGGGGACAGTGATGTCAGTACTGATTGGGCGCTAAGCACCACATGTCATTCCACCGCATTACAGCCCCAGGACCACGAGTGCCGACACCGCTGGAACGGAGCCGACACGGGAGGCGAGTATAAGCTTTATTTTTTATCAGGGCCGAACAGTTAGTTTAAGAAGAGGTTGTCCTAGTAGTGGACAACCCCTTTAAGGAATCTCATTCACTTTGCTAGGACTAGGAAATCCTTCAGGATTTGTGACTAAACAGAGCGGAAAAAGGGAGACAAAAATGCAATGTGAGCAAGGTCTGTGCACATGTTTTGTCCCAAAACCTGAAAGATTTCCTAGTCCAAGCAAAGTGAATGAGATTCCTGATGTCTCATGCACACATTGCTTATTTTTTCATTGCAGATTTCCAGCAGATATAAATCTGCATCATGTCAATTCTTCTAGAGTTTTTGCTGCAGATTTCACCCATACTAGTGAATGGGAAAAAAGCATCAAAGGGCATGCAAAAACAAGCCAAAAACGCAAAAAAGCATGTATTTATGTATTGTGTTTTTCTTGCCAACACATCAGTATTTGCAGCACAATTGCAGCAGATTTTTCTGCTGCAAATACTGTAACGTGTGCACAAACCCTAATGCTGTGTGCACACGTTGCATTTTTGATGCTTTTTTTTTTGCCCAGATTTGTCACAAAACCTGGATGGTTTCCTGATGTCAGCAAAGTGAATGAGAATCCTGACGTCTCATGCACGCGCTGCTTATTTGTGACTTGCAGATTTGGTGCAGATGTAAGTCTGCTGTATGTCAATTCTTTCAGGGTTTTTGCTGCAGATTTCACCCATACTAATACGTGGGGAAACATCTGCACCAAAAACGCTTGTGAAAAACGCAACAAAAAGTGTATTTTACTCTGCATTTTTCCTGCCAAGAGATACAGAAATGCACATACCCTGTGCATCTTTTAGCTTTATTTATTTTATTTTTAGTTTATGACCTGTGACCCTGGCAGAAGAGGATAAAAGGCACAATGACAACGTGGAGATCCTTAGTTACAAAGTTCATCCTGCACAAAACAAATATTAAACTTCCACAAGAAGCAGCCATCGTTTGTTGTCAGAAAAGGTATACAGCAGGAATAAAGCAGCAGTAAAGTCTAGACTTTTTCCAGTAGACGTGGACTGTAAAAGGATAGTAAATGAATATGAGATTCAGTATAACAAAAAAAGGACATTTTATTCTTAGTTCTGACCTGCCAAATCACAGTGTTTGCTGTGTTTTATGCGGAGGTCACTTTGTTAAAAATCTTCTCAATGCAAGTCTATGGGAATTCAGACGGAGGCTCTGTAGCCTTTTTCTGAGTCCCATAGACTTGTATTGAGAAAAGTTAATTCCGGATCCACCAGGTCATAATCTTACTGATGTAATGATATCAGGCAGCGCAATGCAGTGATGTAAAGCTGTCGCTATTATACTGGTGTGCTCTGCAGTTGTGGGGTTTTGATAAGATGGGAGAAGGATGAAGACCGATAAGCTCTGTATAGGGGGACATTATTATAGTTTGGGGGCCACATAGGGGTCGTTAATGTATGGTGCAACAAAGGTGAATATTATTACTATATTGGGAGCACAAAGAGGGACATTACATGTCCATGGGGGCATTATAGCTACACAATATTACTGTATTGGGCACAAAAGGGAACATCATTACTGCATAGTATTTTATTTTGGGGAATATTATTACTGTGGGACCAAAGGAAGGATGCTCTACAGGTGATCAGCCATAAATATGTGTTACCGTATTTTGCGGATTTTAAGACGCACCGGTTTATAAGACGCACCCCAAATTTTGGGGAGGAGAATAGGGAAAAAAATGTTTGTTTTTTTTATAAACCGGTGCGTGTTATAATCAGCTTACTTGGGGGGGCAGAGGAATTGGTGGAGTGGGGTCCCAGGTGGCAGAGTCTGTATGGCACCCTTCATCCCTCTTCCTGAGATGTATGGCACCCCTCATCACTCTTCCTGATATGTATGGCCCCCCTCATCCTGGTATGTATGTCAACCTTCATCCCTCATCCTGGTATGTATGGCACCCCTCATCTCTCTTTATGACAATTACGCTCACCTCCTCCAGTGCTGCGTCCTGCTCTGCTGCAGACACGGATCTCACTGTGTGAGCCGCGCACGGCATAACTGCCATGCGCCCTCATACTGAGATGCTGTGCAGTGTGCCGGAATAGTCACTGCTCCCCACGCACACTCCAGCTGCCACTCTGCAGTATGTGTGCCCACTACTAAAGACCATGAATATTCACTACAACCCATGGGAGTGGTTTAGTGAATATTCATGGTCTTTAATAGCGGGCACACAGACCGCAAAGAGGCAGCAGGAGACACGCTGCGGGTACAGTGTGCGCGCTATTAAGGTGAGTGAATGGTCACTGCTCCCAACGCAGACAGTACCGGTGTGCGGAGCAGTGACTATTCTGGCACAGCATCTCACAGTGTGATGGCACATGACAGTTAAGCCATGCACGGCTCACACAGTCAGATAAATCCCAGTCTGCAGAAGAGCAGGACGCAGTGGTGGAGCAGAGAGGAGGTGAGCATAATTTTTTTGTGTGTGTGTGTGTGTGTGTGTGTGTGTGTGTGTGTGTGTGTGTGTGCAGCGTGATGGGGATCAGAGGGTGGCAAGCATACCAGCATGAGGGGTGTCAAGCATACAAAGATGAGGGGTGCCATACATACGAGGAAGAGGGATGAAGGGTGCCATACATACCAGCAGGGCTGTGGAGTCGGTAAGCCAAACCTCTGACTTCTCAATTTCCATGACACCGACTCCAACTCCACGACTCCCTCATACATGGCTCATGTTTAGGTGTACTGGCCTGTCTCCTGGTAGCGCCTCCAGCCTCTGGACACTACGCTGACAGAAACAGCAAACCTTCTTGCCACAGCTCGCATTGATGTGCCATCCTGGATGAGCTGCACTACCTGAGCAACTTCTGTGGGTTGTAGAGACCGTCTCCTGCTACCACGAGTGTGAAAGCACAACCAACATTCAAAAGTGACCAAAACATCAGCCAGAAAGCATTGGTACTGAGATGATTTAGTTATTGCCAAGACCTGTTAGGTGCCACAGGTAAGTTACAGGTGCTGTTAATTACATGAATTAGAGAAGCATCACATGATTTTTCAAACAGTGCCAATACTTTTGTCCACCCCCTTTTTTAGGTTTGGTGTAGAATTGTATCCAATTTGGCTTTAGGACAATTCTTTGTGTTTTTTCCTTGCAAGCAAATTAAATGAAGATAATAATACCAAAGAATTTGTGATTGCAATCATTTTCAGGAAGAAACTGAGTATTATCTGACAGCATTGCAAGGGTGCCAATACTTTTGGCCACCACTAACTATTTTATTTATATCTATCTATCTATATATATATTTATATCTATCTCTGGAGTTACCTGTACTGTATATACTGATACCTTCCACTATACAATCATTGTATGGAGACAATTTTAGTGTTAGTACAGAGATTTTTATTAATAATCAGCATGGTAGTATTTGGTCATTATTTGGTGATAATATATACAGTGGGGAAAATAAGCATTTGATACACTGCCGTTCTGCAAGTTTTCCCACCTACAAAGAATTGAGAGGTCTGTAATTTTTATCATAGGTATACTTCAACTGTGAGAGACAGAATCTAAAAATAAAAACAAGAAAATCACATTGTATGATTTGTAGGTGGCAAAATCAGCAGTGTATCAAATACTTCTTTTCCCCACTGTAGTTATGGTGTGGTGGTAATATTGGCATAGCGGGTTTTGTTTGGTTACAAGTTGGGGGTTATATTCAGCAGGCCACAGGACTATAAACGTGGTAAGCCCCGATTTACACAGACTATAAACACCACTGAGCCAACACGTCTGAGCAACATACTGGTGGTGCCAAGGTCCAAAGGACCCTAGTTACTCCACTGATAAATCTCTGCTGGATCATGAAGCAGCAAGTAAACAGACACTTCTTTCTAAAACTGGCCATATTTTTTTTAGACATTTTTACTAAGAAAAGTAAAGGCTTGTACTGCCCTATGTGAGGGCAGCAAGTGTGCTTCAGAGAAAATACACCTAGAAAAACTGATCGGGGACCATAGCCAGAGACCAGACTTGTCAGACCGGCTCTTCTAAGCATCGCTGCAGGAGACTGCACACAAGGAAGGGACCTGCCAATCTCCTGCAGCGACACTAGAAAGAGGGCGGACTAGTCTTGTCTCCAACTACTGTCCCTGGCTAGATTTTCAATGTATATTTTCTCTAAAACGCTCTGGCTACAATCACAAAAGTCTGGTTGCACTCGTGCAATTAGGCTTTTGATTAATGTTGCTCGTGGTTTGTGCAGCATGAATAGCCCAACAGGTTCCCTATAAGTAAAAGGCAGCCAAGCTCTTACTAGTAAAGATCTGTGGCTCCCCACCACCAACCCCACAATTACTGACTGTATAGAGAGAAATGTCAATCAGCAATGGTCACATAGCTCGTAAATACAGGACTGCAGAAGATAACTAGGGATTTTATCAAAACAGGTGAAAGAAAAAATCAGGGTCTCTTTCCTTACTTTTGGATGTCCTCACATACTGTAGCAAAAATCTAGTCACAGGTTCTTTTAAGATACACTTTTACACCCTTGTATACATGCCCGAGTAGGTGAACCCATTCAATAAAATTAACAAAACCTATGTAAAATGTATGATATGTCAATGTGACTGTGCATTTTCTGTCCAATTTAAATATGGCCACAACATCAGTCTCATGGCTTCACCAAAGAAGATGCCTAGAGAAGGATGATTTAAAGGGGGTTTCAATGCTTTAGATCCTGATGGCCTGTTATTAGGATAGACCAACAATATCAAACTGGTGGGGATTCAGACACCCAGCTCCCCACCGAATAGCTGTTATTAGCTCCGGCAGTGGCTGAATGTAAACAATTAAAGAAGCACTCCTCCCATCAAAGTTTTATCCTCTTAATATATTGCAATCATCATATTATAAAGCACTGTGTGCTTACAATTGCTTATTTTGCCCGTCTACCCAGCTGATCCTTTTCTATTTAGAAACAAGAAGTCTCTTGTCCCTGCAGAAATCATTCCCCTTCTCAACAAATGACCCAGCTGCCTTCATTCCACCTCCCCCCCTCGCCATACCCTTTTGCAGTGACTTATGACTATGGAAAATTGACCTCCTGTTTCTACATAGACCTTAGTAGGATTCAGTGAGTCAGTTTTTAATCACGTGATGTCATAGACCTAATGGAAAACAGATTAACTGGGTAGAAAGGCAAAATGAGCAATTGTAAGTACACAGTGCCATATAATATGATGACTGCAATATATTAAGAGGATTACAATTTTGATCGAAGTGCTTCTTTAATGGAGCAGAATAGCTCTCTTCACTACCAGGTACTGCAGATCAGCTATTATTCACTTCAATAATACCAGAGATGTAGTAAGTGAAAATTGTAAGCAGAGAAAACCCCTTTAATAATAAAAATATTTGAGATGCATGACCCAATAGAGTGAATAGCTTGCACAGAAGACCCCAACACATGTGGAGTAGGTTGCCCTAGTTATTAACGACAGTAGTTCTTGAACACACCACATCCACTAGCCATTTATTGTGATTATGGCAATAAAGCCTAATAATTCAGGACACTGGACAAAAAGAACTACATTTACACTTTATTTTCTTTTTCTTCTTGCTCCATATCTTAACACCTAAATCCATATGCATTTCATATTTGTTATTGTACTATTCTAGGAAGAGATACAACATCATGATGAGACTTACATCTTGGTTGTTTTCATATCACATAAATATATTGTGTCAGCGTCCAGACTAGATAATCGTCTCACAGTTGTTTTCTCAGAGGACGGCAGTAGAAGATACATTATACAATAGCGTGGTTAAGTGATGCATAGTGTCAGGCTGGCAGAGCAATGATCCAACATCCAGCTGTGCACAATGGGGCAGAATTGTGTAGAAGAGCGTGGCGCTGTGCGGACAAATGGACTTTTAAGTGGGATTCTAAATTTTTTTTCTTACGCACTTTTAAACTGATTTTGTGTTATCAGGAAAGACCATGTACCTAAACATAAGAAAAGAATTTTGGCGAGTCCCAAAAATAATTAAAATACTCAATTTATTTCAAAATAATTTAAAAGATCATAAAGGTTGGGAATACATCTCATCTCTGGCAAAAAGCCCTTATTCATTGAGATGAGGCTTTTCCTTTTCTTATGTGAAGCCCTAAGTCACGGCTACAGGTTGGAGACCCATAACACTGTAAGATGGACTGAGTCATATAAATAGGACACGGTGAGGCTGCTTTTTTGTTTATTTACCATGCACCTACACATTGTATGCATGTCCTATGAACTAAAGTAAGGGTATGTGCACACGATGCAGAAATGAAGCAGAAAATTTCTGCATCATTTCTGCATCTCCCTGGCAGAAAAAACGCATGCAGATTGTGCATGCGTTTTTCCTGCAGAATACATGCGGATCCACATGCAGATTCACATGCGTTTCCGCATGCAGATTGACAAGCGCTTTCCAGGCGATGTTAGCATCACCTGGAAAGTGCTTGATAACTAGGTCACACTATATAAATCCATGCAAACAGCATGGATTTATACAGTGTGAACCGAGAGAGTGTATATACTTACCTCCGATGGCCCGCGCTGTCCTGCTCACTCCGTTCTCCCGGCTGCCGGCAACTTTGAATTGAAAGACCTGCCGACGTCAGCGTCACGTGACCCGTCACATGACTCTGACGTCACCGCAGGTCCTACAACTCACTGCAAGTGCCGGGAACCAAGCGGGAGCGCTGCGCGGGCCGACAGAAGGTAAGAATACATTTATTTTTTATTTTATTCTTCTTTTTACAGCTTTTTTAATGGTACCTGGGTGTGGATGAGACTCTCCTCTCCTCCACACCCGGGTACCATCCGCACATTAGAACGCACCAATTACGCAAGTACAAATGCTGTCTTGCGGAATTGGCGCGTTCTAATGCAAGTCAATGGCGGCGAAATCGCCGCGTTTCCGCAAAATTAATTGACATGCTGCGGATTTTTGACCGCAGCGTTAACGCTGCGGAAAAATCCGCATCATGGGCACAGCACATGCGGATTTCCATTGGGGAACATTGCTGCCCTTCTACCATGCGTTTTTCATGCGTTTCCGCGGCGTTTACGCAACTGCAAAAACGCCACGGAAACGCATGAAATACGCATCGTGTGAACACAGCCTAAAGCCCCCGTCACACTAAGCGAGATCGCTGCTGAGTCACAAGTTTTGTGACGCAACAGTGACCTCAGCAGCGATCTCGCTACGTTTGACACTTAGCAGCGACCAGGCCCCTGCTCTGAGATCGCTGGTCGTGTCGGAATGGTCTGGACATTTCTTTGATCGCTGAGGTCCCGCTGGGTAGCATGTATCGGTGTGTTTGACACCTTACCAATGACCTTGTTGGCGACTCAGACACAGAAACACATAGGTGTGCATCGTTATACAGATCGTTATGGGTCGCTGCATCGCTGCTGCGTCGTTGGGAAGATCTGACTGTTTGACATCTCACCAGCGACCACATAGCGACGCAGCAACGATCCCTGACAGGTCGTATCGATGTCGGGATCGCTGTAGCGTCGCTAAGTGTGACGGTACCTTTAGAAGGAAAAGGCAAAGAAGACACACAAAGGAAGTATTCTAATGCAGGATGAAAACCTATTTGACATTATATCAAGGAATCACAAACATACTTTAAAGTGAACCTGACAACTGATACATGCTGCCTGATCCACGAGCAGCATGTATCAGGCACCAGCTGTATGAGCTCAGCCAGCTGTTTTTCTGAAATGCTGCATTTAAAAGCCGCCAGGGTCAGAGTCGCATGGGAGACTAGCCGGACAGGCGGGTTCCTGGTGGCTTCTCCCCATCTGGTCCCCTTGAGTGACAGGTCTCTCCTTGCATGTGTGTAGGGGAAGCAGAAGGGGAGAAGCTGGCGGGGACCCGTCTGTCCATCTAGTCACTCATGTCACAGCGTTTCAGAGTCCAACATACCTGGCTGAGAACATTGTCTGATACGTGCTGCCCAATACATGCCATGCTTCACACGCTAACAATTGTATTTAGTGCAGGAACAAAGGATATGGCTTCTGGAAATCCAACATGATCTTCTTTTCTCTCCAATATCTGCCATTAATGGGAGTTAAGAAGCCCCAGAATATGCACAGGCAAATGCGGCTGAGTTCACATGTCCAGTCGACATTTCTGCTTTTGTATCCGTTTTGGGTTTACAAAAACTGAAATGAAATGGTCTAGTATATAATTTTAAAGGAACAGAAATGTCACCAAATATCTTCATTTAGTAATACACAGCAGCAATACGGTTTGTTTTATTTTTTTAGCAGGAACAAAAGAGTAGCCTGCAAAACTTTTTTTTTGGGGGGTGGACAAAAAACAGATGGCAGCTGGATCTGTTATTTTTATCATGGAAGTCTATGGAAAATGGTTTCGCTAAGCAACTGTTAAGCATTCTGATAGCGGATCAGTATTTGTTTTCTTCATTGCTCATGCCCAACACACCATAAGTGCGCAGCTGAACCTCTAGTATGCACACAATTGTCATCTCTTATAAACAAATGTTCCCTAAACAATTGTAAATGCAGTTTTACAGAAAAATTCTCATGTGGTTTGTTTGCTTAACAGTTGTTTGTTGAATAATTTGTACATACATTTTTACATGCATGTGTAATGTGCATATGAAAAATGCATGTACTAGATGTATGTACTTTTTGGTTTTGCAGCAAAAATTTTCATATGATTTATTATTAGGAAGTAATAGTAGGTGGCATACAAGCTATTAGTGCAATAGTCTGCACACTACTGTTGGCGCAATAGACTCCATTACAAAGTTATGTGTGCATATGATTGCAAGCACTTTCAAGATTACATATACATGTACAGTGAAGGAAATAGTTATTTGATCCCTTGCTGTTTTTGTAAGTTTGCCCACTGACAAAGACATGAACAGTCTATAATTTTAAGGGTAGGTTAATTTTAATATTGAGAGATAGAATATCCAAAAAAAAGTCTAGAAAATCACATTGTATAAATTAGATAAATATATTTGCATTTTGCAGTGAGAAATAAGTATTTGATCCCCTACAAACCTTTATGAGTTCTGGCTCCTACAGACCAGTTAGATGCTCCTAACCAATTTGTTACCTGCATTAAAGACAGCTGTCTTACATAGTCACCTGTATAAAAGACTTCTGTCCACAGACTCAATTAATCAGACAGATTCTAACCTCTACACCATGGGCAAGACCAAAGAGCTTTCTAAAGATGTCAGGGACAAGATCATAGACCTGCACAAAGCTGGAATGGGCTAGAAAACCATAAGTAAGACGCTGAGTGAGAAGGAAACAACTGTTGGTGCAATAGTAAGAAAATGGAAGAAATACAAAATGACTGTCAATCGACATCGATCTGGGGCACCATGTAAAATCTCACCTCGTGGGGTATCCTTGATCATGAGGAAGGTGAGCGATCAGCCTAAAACTAAACGGGGGGAACTTGTTAATGATCTCAAGGCAGCTGGGACCACAGTCACCAAGAAAACCATTGGTAATACATTACGCCTTAAAGGTTTAAAATCCTGCAGTGCCTGCAAGTACCTCCTGCTCAAGAAGGCACATGTGCTGGCCCGTCTGAAGTTTGCCAATGAACACCTGGATGATTCTGTGAGTTATTGGGAGAAGGTGCTGTGGTCAGATGAGACAAAAATTGAGCTCTTTGGTATTAACTCAACTCGCCGTGTTTGGAGAAAGAGAAATGCTGCCTATGACCCAAAGAACACAGTCCCCACTGTCAAGCATGGAGGTGGAAGCATTATGTTTTGGGGGTGTTTCTCTGTTAAGGGCACAGGACTATTTCACCGCATCAATGGGAGAATGGATGGAGCCATGTATGGTAAAATACTGAGTGACAACCTCCTTTCCTCCGCCAGGACGTTAAAAATGGGTCGTGGCTGGGTCTTCCAGCAAGACAGTGACCCAAAACATACAGCCAAGGCAACAAAGGAGTGGCTCAAAAAGAAGCACAGTAAGGTCATGGAGTGGCCTAGCCAGTCTCCAGACCTTAATCCCATAGAAAACTTATGGAGGGCGTTGAAGCTCTGAGTTGCCAAGCGACAGCCTCAAAATATGAATGATTTAGAGATGATCTGCAAAGAGGAGTGGACCAAAATTCCTCCTGACATGTGCGCAACCCTCATCATCAACTACAAAAAACTTCTGTCTGCTGTGCTTGCCAACAAGGGTTTTGCCACCAAGTATTAAGTGTTGTTTGCCAGAGGGATCAAATACTTATTTCTCACTGCAAAATACAAATAAATATATGTAATTTATACGTGATTTTCTTGATTTTTTTGGGATATTCTATGTCTCAATGTTAAAATTAATCTACCCTTAAAATTATAGACTGTTCATGTCTTTGTCAGTGGGCAAACATACAAAAACAGCAAGGGATCAAATAATTATTTCCTTCACTGTATATACATATTTTATAACACCTATATACACAGACATACAGTATATGAATAGATAAAAAGGTGGGTGAGCGTTTTGGTTCTTATATTGTTCATTAAAGAAAAAAAATGGATCCATGAAAACTGATAAAGAATATCAAAAGTGCCCCCTTTACAGCCTGTGACGTATTAGTACGCACAGGTGGTAATCCCCCGGTTCAGTGAGGGCTCCAGCGCTGAGCCCGCACTGAACCGAGCACTTCAGCTGATTATTACAGCTGACATGTGCCCTCAACAGCCACGGGTGGAATCGTGATCCACCCGCGGCTGTTAACATGTTAAATGCCGCGGTCAATCTCCGACAGCGGCATTTAACGCGCGCTTCTGGGAAGCGCGTCCTAAGCCCCGCCCATCGGCGACCCCGTCACGTGATCGCGGGTCACCGATGGGTGGACATGACAACCCAGGGTCTGCAGCAGACGCCTGCGGTTGTCATGAGCTGGTCGCTATGAGCGACACCTAGCTCATAGCACAGGACCATTTCTGCTACATACAGGTGATCTGCTGATCCCCTGTATGTAGCAGAGGCGATTGGACAGTTGCTGCTTCTAGTCTCCTATGGAGACTATAGAAGCATGCAAAAAGTGAAAAAAAAAAAGTTTTAAAAAATATAAAAAAAAATAAAAAAAAATATAAAAGTTTAAATCACCCCCCTTTCGCCCCATTCAAAATAAAATAATAATAAAAAAAAAACCTACATAGACATATTTGGTATCGCCGCATTCAGAATCACCCGATCTATCAATATAAAAAAAGAATTAATCCGATCGGTAAACGACGTAACGAGAAAAAAATTCTAAACGCCAGAATTACGGTTTTTGGTCGCCGCAAAATTGCAATAAAATGCAATAACGGGCGTTCAAAACATCGAATCTACCCCAAAATGTTATCAATAAAAACGTCAGCCCGGCGCACAAAAATTAAGCCCTCACCCAGCCCCAGATCCTGAAAAATGGAGACGCTACGCGTCTTAGAATATGGCGCTATTTTTATTTATTTTTTTTTACCAAATTTTGGAATTTTTTTTCACCACTTAAATAAAAAAGAATCTATACATGTTTGGTGTCTACGAACTCGTAATGACCTGGAGAACAAGAATGGCAGCTCAGTTTTAGCATTCAGTGAACGTGGTTAAAAAAAAAAAAAAAAAAAAAAAATCTGTGGTATTGAACTTTTTTTGCAATTTCACCGCACTTGGAATTTTTTTTCCGTTTTCCCGCACACGAGATGGTAAAACTAGTAATGGTGTTGAAAAGTACAACTCGTCCCGCAAAAAATAAGCCCTCACATGGACATACTGACCAAAAAATAAAAACGCTATGGCTCTGGGAACAAGGGTAGCAAAAAACGAAAATGCAAAAACGAAAAATCCTAAGGTTGCGAAAGGGTTAAAATGGATCCATCATTTACTGGATCCGTCTCAGACGGATGATTACCGGACATGTGAACTCAGCCTTAGGCTATGTGCCCACGATGCTGAAATGCTCAGGATTTTTTCCTGAGCGTTTCTGCATCTCCCTGGCAGAAAAAAATGCATGCGGATTGTACATGTGTTTTTCCTGCCAGGGACAAGCGGATGTGAAGCGTTCTTCACATGCATTTCCGCATGCGGGTTGACAAGCGATTTTAGCATCACTTGAAAAGTGCTTGACAACTCGGTCACACTATATAAATCCATGCAAACGGCATGAATTTACATAGTGTGACCCGAGAGAATGTCAAAAAATAAAAAAATAAACCTATACTTACCTTCTGATGGCCCCTGCAGTCTTGCTGCGCTCCTGTGCTGGCTGCCGGCAGATCGAGGTACGCTGTACTGAAGGACCTGCCGTCACATGACTGACGTCACCGCAGGTCCTTCAGTCCTGCGCGATCTGCAGGCAAGCACAGGGAGCGAGTCCGGGGGCAGTCGGAAGGTGAATAGAATCTTTATTTTTTATTTTATTCTTTTTTTTACAGCTTTAAGGGTACCTGGGTGTGGAGGAGAGTCTCCTGTCCTCTACACCCGGGTACCATCCGCACATTAGAACGCGCCAATTACGCAAGTACAGATGCAGTCTCGCGGAATTGGCGCGTTCTAATGCAAGTCAATGGCGGCAAAAAAGCAGCACTTCCGCAAAATAATTGGTAGTGCTGCGTTTTTTTTCCGCAATGATAATCCGCAGCGGAAATTTCTGCAGCATGTGCACAGCACATGCAGATTATCATTGGGGAACATGGCAGACCTTCTACCATGCGTTTTTTAAGCGTTTCTGCAGCGTATTTGAGACTGTGGAAACGCTTAAAAAACGCATCGTGGGCACACAGCCTTAGCCTTGTCAGATCCCTCGGAAATCAGCAGGTTGTATTTGACTGACTTATTGGGCACTGGCCAAAGGGGCCATAGATATTGACTGATATCTTACATGTTAATTGTTTTTAGAGATTTTCAGGCTATTTTTTATTGGCACTCTGTAATACTGGTATCTTTGTAGCATTTTAGTAGTCAGCTTTTTTTATAGACCAAGGGCTGCCACCGTGAGAAAGGGACTCCAGAGCCTAGGGCATTTGTCTCCTAACTTCCCAACCTTAAAATAAGCAATGCGCTTAACTACTTCGGTCGCTGTTGAATTTGGATTGCATGATAAATGTGGATTTTCAGGAAATATTCATCTCCAGTTTTTATTGGTGCAAAGTAAACCTTTGACTTCAATTTTTTTTATTTTGTTTTCACTCTTTGTGACCTACCTTAGAAATGATAACTTGTTACCGTAACCTCACACCCATATACTTCCCTATTTTATGATAATTATAGGGATGCAACTACAAGCACAAGTTATACTTCTCCTTTCTTGTCACATTATATAAACATATTACACATATACATACATGCCTCAACATAGAAATTGCAACATCAAGAAGGAAAAGTCATGAACTTATGGAAATCACAGGATAGATAGACATGTTAACGATATGCAAATGATGAAAAAATGGAAATACAATTTTCAATACATCTTGATTTATTCAGTATCTAGTCTGAACCCCACACACAGAAATACAAGCACTTAGACTACTTCGCTACTATAAATGAGGGTATTAATGGCTGTCTGGGTAATGTTTTGCCACGATGAATGCACGCAAATCATCAAGATCCACTGCTGGCAGCTCCCTTTACAATTGCCAACCAATCATGCCCCAGATTTGCTCAATGGGAGACGCCAGGCTGCATGTTACTTGGGCTACTGTGAGCAGTCTGCAGGCATAAACGTGCTACCACGGCCTGCAGCATTTCCAGACTTGTCTCCCATTGCGCACATTTGGGACTTGGGAGTAGATAAACTAGACTGATATTCGTATAGTTCTAAGTTAATGAATACTGGGAAAATATAAAAAGCAGAAAACTGCAAGCCTAGTCCTTTTATAAAGGTCGTGCAACCCTGAGCCATTTCTATATTTAATGTTGGCAGCAATAGGGCTAACTTTAATGATGACGTGATAGTCACACTGCATTAAGTGTCTGAAAAATCAGCATTGAAACCCTTGAAGACCAACATTGTAGACTAGCAACTGAGAATACCAGCAGAATTAAATTCATGTCAGATGTTTGGAAGATAAAGTAGATATGACATAAAATGTCTTCGTCTGGAAACTTCATTTGATAAGACTCCCTTGTCTGGTCCCTCAAAAATTAGATAAATACTATATTAAAGGCTGCAATACATGAATACACTAGTAAGCTGGGGTTTGACCCAAATGATAGGGATGGGAAACAAGTCTGCAAATTAGACTGATTTTCATTTACTCATCTCCTTGCAGTTCTCATATTTCCTGTGGTACCATATGCTCTTCCCAAAGTCACCCAATAGTGTATATTTAGAAAAGCAAAATAACCCTCCCCCACCCCCAAAATTGTTATTTTTAGGCCATACGTTATTTTTGCATTTTAAGACACTTGCAGAAGAAATACCACATGTATCAAAAGTTTTTCATGTATTTACATGTATTCTATGTGGGGTTTTTTGTTTGCTTTTTTAATAGTGACATGTTGTATTTTCTGCTGTTTTGGAAAACCTAGAGAGTGTCTTATAAAAAAAAAAAAAAAAAAACACACCACAAAGTTTAAAAAATATAAAAATAATTAAACAAATTCCTACAAATTATTTCATGACAGTATAGCTAAAGAAGTTTGCAGAAAATCATACTAGATATTTGGCTATATTAAAGTCTGAGGATACAAGTCCTTAATGGCTGCCACACAAATCACACAGACAGAAATCGCTCTATGCCACTGCTACATTACAGCATTGTGCAGCTGAATGGGGTCACGGTGCGACCAGCAGAGTACAACAACGGCAGCAAGCAAATTGTAAATATCCAACTGGTTTTGACTTTTTGAAACTTGCATTTCACAGTCCCAATGTGACCCCATTTACCTGCATCACACTGCGCTGTAGCAGCAGAATAGAGCCATCTTTGGCTGTGTGGTCTGTATTCTGGCCAAAGTCGCAATTTAGCTTCAGCCTAATTTTAACCTAGACATGTTACGCCTAAAAAAGAAGTTATACTTTATATGTTAGATTTTGCTTATATTTAGCTATCCGTGAAATCATCTTTATTTCCCTGTCAGAGAACCATACTATTCACAGGTTTCGCATATGAGCACACCTATCTCTCTGGTGATTGACAGTGCTGACATTCCTGGAGGAAGCACTGTCCGCAGTGTAAGCTCAGACATGGGACTTTGCATGCCAAGTAGCCTTCTCTTGTATCTCCTGCTTCTGATGTCACTTGCACAGCTGCAAGTGTAGCAGGGCAGCCTAGGTGACCAGAGGAGAAAGCCATCAGTACAAACTACATATCCCAAAACTTATGTACACACACCTTAGTAACAGCTCCAAGAAAGCCAGCTCTGTCACTCACCAAAGAGGGAGGCACGCGCATATAAACATGTGTAGGTGGAATGTGACACTGATGCACTCTGCCGTGCCAAGGGAGCAACAAGTAAACTAATTAGCACATGGGAATAAAGAAGAAGATTTTATGGACAACAAAGGCAGCGAAATATGAACTAAAAGTATGATTGTTATAGGAGCTATATCTAGCAAAGTGGAAAGTTTAACATTTCAGAACTGTTTGCCATTAACCCCTTAAGCCCCGCGGGTGGTTTGCACGTTAATGACCGGGCCAATTTTTACAATTCTGACCACTGTCACTTTATGAGGTAATTACTCTCGAACGCTTCAACGGATCCCCCTGATTCTGAGATTGTTTTTTCGTGACATATTGTACTTCATGATTGTGGAAAAATTTCTTCGATATCACTTGCGTTTATTTGTGAAAAAAACGGAAATTTGGCGAAAATTTTGAAAATTTTGCAATTTTCAAAATTTGAATTTTTAAGCCCTGAAATCAGAGCGATATGTCACACAAAAGAGTTAATAAATAACATTTCCCACATGTCTACTTTACATCAGCACAATTTTGGAACCAAAATTTTTTTTTGTTAGGGAGCTATAAGGGTTAAAAGTTGACCAGCGATTTCTCATTTTTCCAACAAAATTTACAAAACCATTTTTTTAGGGACCACATCACATTTGAAGTCACTTTGAGAGGTCTTTATGACAGAAAATACCCAAAAGTGACACCATTCTAAAAACTGCACCCCTCAAGGTGCTCAAAACCACATTCAAGAACTTTATTAACCCTTCAGGTGCTTCACAGGAATTTTTTGAATGTGGAAGAAAAAAATGAACATTTAACTTTTTTCACAAAAATGTTAATTTAGACCCAATTTTTTTTATTTTCACAGGGGTAACAAGAAAAAATGGACCCCAAAATTTGTTGTGCAATTTCCCCTGGGCACGCAGATACCCAATATTTGGGGAAAAAATACTGTTTGGGCGCACGGCAGGGCTCGGAAGGGAAGGAGCGCTATTTGACTTTTTGATTGTAAAATTTGCTTGAATAATTAGCGGACGCCATGTTGTGTTTGGAGAGCCCATGTGTGCCCAAACTTTGGAGCTCCCCCACAAGTGATCCCATTTTGGAAACTAGACCCCCCAAGGCACCTTTCTAGATGCATAGTGAGCACTTGGAACCCCCAGGTGCTTCACAAATTGATTCGTAACAATGAAAAAGTGAAAAAAAAAACACTTTTTCATTTTTATGAATCAATTTGTGAAGCACCTGAGTGTTCCAAGTGCTCACAATGCATCTAGATAGGTGCCTTGGGGGGTCTAGTTTCCAAAATGGGGTCACTTGTGGGGGAGCTCCAATGTTTGGGCACACAGCGGCTCTCCAAACGCAACATGGTGTCGCTAACAATTTGAGCCGATTTTCCGTTAAATTTGTTAGAGGACACCATGTTGCATTTAGAGAGTCCCTGTGTGCCCAAACATTGGAGCTCCCCCACAAGTGACCCCATTTTGGAAACTAGACCCCCCAAGGCACCTATCTAGATGCATAGTGAGCACTTGGAACCCCCAGGTGCTTCACAAATTGATTCGTAACAATGAAAAAGTGAAAAAAAAAACACTTTTTCATTTGTATGAATCAATTTGTGAAGCACCTGAGGGTTCCAAGTGCTCACTATGCATCTAGATAGGTGCCTTGGGTGGTCTAGTTTCCAAAATGGGGTCACTTGTGGGGGAGCTCCAATATTTGGGCACACAGCGGCTCTCTAAATGCAACATGGTGTCCGCTAACAAATTTAACGCAAAATTGGCTCAAATTGTTAGCGACACCATGTTGCCTTTGGAGAGCTGCTGTGTGCCCAAACATTGGAGCTCCCCCACAAGTGACCCCATTTTGGAAACTAGACCCCCAAGGCACCTATCTAGATGCATAGTGAGCACTTGGAACCCCCAGGTGCTTCACAAATTGATTCGTAACAATGAAAAAGTGAAAAAAAAACACTTTTTCATTTTTATGAATCAATTTGTGAAGCACCTGGGGGTTCCAACTGCTCACTATGCATCTAGATAGGTGCCTTGGGGGGTCTAGTTTCCAAAATGGGGTCACTTGTGGGGGAGCTCCAATGTTTGGGCACACAGGGACTCTCTAAATGCAACATGGTATCCGCTAACAAATTGAATGGAAAATCGGCTCAAATTGTTAGCGGACGCCACATTGCGTTTGGAGAGCCCCTCTGTGCCCAAACTTTGGAGCTCCCCCACAAGTGACCCCATTTTGGAAACTAGACCCCCCAAGGCACCTTTCTAGATGCATAGTGAGCACTTGGAACCCCCAGGTGCTTCACAAATTGATTCGTAATAATGAAAAAGTGAAAAAAAAAACACTTTTTCATTTTTACGAATTAATTTGTGAAGCACCTAGGGGTTCCAAGTGCTCACTATGCATCTAGATAGGTGCCTTGGGGGGTCTAGTTTCCAAAATGGGGTCACTTGTGGAGGAGCTCCAATGTTTGGGCACACAGGGACTCTCCAAATGCAACATGATATCCGCTAACAATTTGAGCCGACAATTTGTTAGCGGATATCATGTTGCATTTGGAGAGTCCCTGTGTGCCCAAACATTGGAGCTCCCCCACAAGTGACCCCATTTTGGAAACTAGACCCCCCAAGGCACCTATCTAGATTCATAGTGAGCACTTGGAACCCCAGGTTCTTCACAAATTGATTCATAAAAATGAAAAAGTGTTTTTTTTTTCACTTTTTCATTTATACGAATCAATTTGTGAAGCACCTGGGGGTTCCAAGTGCTCACTATGCATCTAGAAAGGTGCCTTGGGGGGTCTAGTTTCCAAAATGGGGTCACTTGTGGGGGAGCTCCAAAGTTTGGGCACAGAGGGGCTCTCCAAACGCAATGTGGTGTCCGCTAACAATTTGAGCCGATTTTCCATTCAATTTGTTAGCGGATACCATGTTGCATTTAGAGAGTCCCTGTGTGCCCAAACATTGGAGCTCCCCCACAAGTGACCCCATTTTGGAAACTAGACCCCCCAAGGCACCTATCTAGATTCATAGTGAGCACTTGGAACCCCAGGTGCTTCACAAATTGATTCATAAAAATGAAAAAGTGTTTTATTTTCACTTTTTCATTTTTACGAATCAATTTGTGAAGCACCTGGGGGTTCTAAGTGCTCACTATGCATCTAGATAGGTGCCTTGGGGGGTCTAGTTTCCAAAATGGGGTCAAACGCAACATGGCGTCCGCTAACAATTTGAGCCGATTTTCCATTCAATTTGTTAGCGGACACCATGTCGCGTTTGGAGAGCCCGTGATGTGCCTAAACAGTGGAGCTCCCCCACAAGTGTCCCCATTTTGGAAACTATACCCCTCAAAGATTTTATTAAGGTGTATAGTGAACATTTTGAACCCAGAGGTACGGCACATTATTTGTTTACATTAGGTCATCATATTGAATAAGTTTTCATTATTCTTGAGCGCAAGTGCTCGCTACTTGAGTTTGCATCGGGTACTCAGGTATGCACCATGTACAGCGTGTGCTCGAGTGACATGCTCGAGTCCCTGCTCCGCATGTTTCACGGTTATTAGACACCCAAAAAAAAACATGCGGGGATCGCTCGTGCATGGCAGGCAATCCCCGTAAAGTTTTTTGGCCGCGAAGCATATGGGGCAGAGACTCGAGCATGTCACTCAAATACCCACGATACTAAATGCATACCAGAGCACCCGATGCAAACTCAAGTAGCGAGCACTTGCTCTCAACACTAGTCGCCATATCGTCATCTTTTTTTCTTACTTTTGAAAAAAATCCCAACCCCAGCCCTAACCCTAGCACAACCCTAGCCCCAGCACAACCCTAGCCCCAGCACAACCCTAGCCCCAGCACAACCCTAGCCCCAGCACAACCCTAGCCCCAGCACAACCCTAGCCCCAAACCCAGCCCTAACGCTAGCCCAATCCTAACTCAAGAGTTTATTTTTGACGCCGTTCCTTGTGCGGTATAAGTGATTAGACGACTTTATTCTTCGGGTCGGTGTGATTACAGCAATGCCAGAATCATATGGGGTTTTTATGACTGACAGCTGTCACACACTAAAAGACGCATTTTTTGTAAAATCTAGTTTTTGCATCGCCATATTTTGAGAGCTATAATTTTTCCAGATTTTGGCAGACAGTCATGTGACGGCTCGTTTTTTGCGGGATGACTTGACGTTGTTATTGGTGCCATTTTCAGGCACGTGACATTTTTTGATCGCTTTCTATTCCGATTTTTGGGAGGCAGAATAAACAAAAACCAACAATTCAGGAATTTTTTTTTTTTTTTTTTTTATTCTGTTCCGCGTGTGGTAAAATTGATGAGGCAGCTTTACTCTTCGGGTCAGTACGTTTACAGCGGTACCACATTTGTATCATTTTTCTATGTTTTGGCGCTTATACACAATAAAAGCTATTTTATAGAAAAAAATATTTTTTAGTATCGCTTTATTCTGAGAGCTATAACTTTTTTATTTTTCGGCTGATGGAGCTATATGGCGGCTTGTTTTTTGCGGGACGAGATGACGTTTTCAGCGGTATCATTTTTATTTATATGCGTCTTTTTGATCGCGTGTTATTCCACTTTTTGTTTGGCGGTATGGTGATAAAGCATTGTTTTTTGCTTGGTTTTTTTTTTTTTTTTTTTACCGTGTTCACTGAAGGGGTTAACTAGTGGGACAGTTTTATAGGTCAGGTTGTTCCGGACGCGGCGATACCAAATATGTGTACTTTTATTGTTTTTTTTTTATTTTTTTTAGAATAATATTTATTGATGGGTACATTATATTTTTATTTTTGGTGTATTATTTTTTTTATTTTTTTATAATATTTTTGCACATTTTTTTTTTTTTTTTTTTTCCACTTTCACACAGTTTATACACTTTATTACTTTGTCCCACTCTGGGACTTTCACTTTTTTTTTTCTGATCGCCTGCATGGCACAGGAATGGAGCACCATCCCTATGCCATGAAGGCTGTCAGAAGTGCACAGTGTGAAGATTGCTTGGAGATGCACTGCGCATGTCCAAGCAATCTTCCTGCTCTCTGGTGACCCGGATGTTGTCATGACAATCAGCTGACACCCGGCGGCGATCGCGCCCGCACAGCCTGTGTGCGGGCGCGATCGCGATGACGTACTAATACGGGTCTGGCTCTTAAGTCCCAGGGCACAGACGCGTATTAGTACGTCAGATGTTATTAAGGGGTTAAGGTAAATAAAGGGGGGGGGGGGTTGTGTTAAATTGTCTTTTCTTTTTTTAATTATAGATTATTCACTTTAACTATGGAACAATAGCAGAATTGGCTAATAAAGAGCCACCAAAATGTGGGTTGTGCTTTATCTCCATTAGAAAAAAGTAAAAATAGCCAAACATAGCCATTGGATAAGGACATACTCGCCAATGAAAGTAATGTGGAGGATTTTCCCTCGTTGAGAGGGCCAAACTCTAGCGCACATTAGACAACTGCGTTTTTATAAACTGCTCAAAAAGTTATAGTCAAGCGAAGATTGCATTTTTGTTGCACTTCATGTGTACCCAACAACTGCCAAGGTGTGTCTGACCGAGTGCCATGGACAACACAGACACTGCTAGTTCAGACATACTGAAGGCGGATGTGAATATTCACAAGCTATCAATGCTTCACTCCCGCGGTTGTTCTCACAATTTATTTATTTATTTATTTATTTTAAAACCCTACATCTTTTACAGCTTCCACATATTACAGAGAAACTGCTCTATGGGGCTACGCACATGTTTGATGACATCTCAGTCCGTCTGATTTTCACTTTCATGGGCTGACCGAATGGAGAAGGTGGAGAATTTTTTTTCCTCTCCACCTCCGAGAAAAACTGATCCCACTCTGATCATTAGCATAATCAGATCATTTTTCTCAGATGGACAGAAAGCAGTCGTGTGATCCTACCCTTAGGGTGATTTTGCTCAGCCTTTTTTATCACTTTGGGGCATTTTAAACACCTTTGTTTGGTAGTTATTTTTTATACGGCAAAATTTTACTTTAAGATCCATCATTAAGCATATGACATACAAAGCGATAGAGCATGCTGTAGGTATAGTATTTCCTAAATGAATTTAAAGACATCTTAGGCAGAAAAAAATGAAAACTTGTTTAAACATTGCTACAAAGAAAGCCATTAAAAAAAACTTTTAAGGCTATGTGCCCACGATGCTGAATTGATGCGGACTTTTCCTGAGCAGAAAAAACGCATGCAGATTTACATGTGTTTTTTTTCTGCCAGGAAGAAGCATTTTTTAAGAGTTTTTGTATACATTTTGGCATGCGTTTTTTCAAGCACTTTTCCAAGCGATTTTGAGCATCACATGGAAAAGTGCTTGACAAGTTGGTCACACAATATAAATCCATGCAACTCGCATAGATTTATATTGTGTGACCAACTTATGCTCCTTTAAACGCAGCATCAATTGTAAAAAAAAAAAAAAAAAAAAAAGAAAAGAATTGCCGCGATTACGCATAATTGGTAGTGCTGCGGATTTTTCCGCAATGATAATCCGCAGCGGAAATTTCCGCAGCATGTGCCCAGCACATGAGGATTATCATTGGGAAACATGGCAGACAACTTAACAAGCGGTTTTAATGCGTTTTTGCCGCGGAAATGCATTAAATCCGCATCGTGGGCACACAGCCTAAAACTAAAATAGAGCTGTATCCAAAAGGAAGTACAAGGGGTATGAAAGTGAAAGACCACACGTTCATGGACAGACGGGATGTGAGGAGAGAGCCCAAGGCACGTGCTATAGAGCCAACACAGGCTCATAATCTAAGAAAGACCAAGGCTGCAGCCGGTGGGAGGAAGTTGCACACTGTAGAATTACGTAACCTAGCAGGGCAACTGCTACATAGTGTGTTTCATTTAAAATATGATAAATGGGATATGTTTTTGTACAGAAAGTGTCTTTCACTTTTTGAATGAAGTCAGGAGAGGAGAGTCTAGTCTATAAGGGCAGTCCAGAATTTGGGCTGCCCTATGAGCTTCATTAGAAAACAAGTGAGTAAACCCCTTGTACAAGAGATTTACCCATATTATGGCTCAGTGTCTGTTGAAGGGCAGATTCTGCCAAGTTATGTGGGAATCCTCAGCATTAAAAATGGTAAGGACAAAGCATGTTAAATGTAAGGTCCTGAGCAGTAGGCACAAAACCTCTGATATTGAGGGATGCTATATGTACTCTAAGTTCAGTTACTGGCCAGCTGGCAGATTATTTTATACAATGATGTACTTGGTTTGAAATGCGTGGGAAAATAATCAATTGCTTATTGCCACTTCTAAACCATTGTGTTAGGCCTCATGCAGACGTCCGCGTTTCATGTACGTGTTCTATCCATGGTTTTCACAGATAGAACGTGTACAAATTATAGTCTATGGGGCTGTTCACATGGCTGTGCTATTTTGTAGACTGTTGTTTTTTTTACTGGCATCACAGATGAAAATACCAATACAAGTCTAAAAGCCGATGAAAATCACAGACAGCACATGGATGGCACCAGAGCCACCTGTGTGCTGTCAATGATTAACATAGGAGAAGCGTGAAAAACACTAATGAAACACTGATGGTAAAAACTGACATAGTGACCAAATACTGATGGTAAAAACTGACATAGTGACCAAACACTGATGGTAAAAACTGACATAGTGACCAAACACTGATGGTAAAAACTGACATAGTGACCAAACACTGATGGTAAAAACTGACATAGTGACCAAACACTGATGGTAAAAACTGACATAGTGACCAAACACTGATGGTAAAAACTGACATAGTGACCAAACACTGATGGTAAAAACTGACATAGTGACCAAACACTGGTGACACACACTCATACTATTGTTTACAAAGGTGAACAATTACGGACGTCTGAATGAGACCCTGGAGCAAAAGTCTTGTGTTTTCCAATCATCTACCCTATAAGACAACAATCCTGAGAGCCAACTAAACCCCCCAAGTTGTCACAACACTTAAAATGTATCAAAGCTGCAATTCCTGGCATTATAGGCATACATGCCGCTATTAGATCAGATCAGGAGATCCACGCTTGTGCTAGGAATTCCAAGCATAAAATGGATGATAAAATAAGGTGGCTAAGTGGTTAACACTGCAGCCTTGCAGCGCTGGGTCCGGGGTTCAAATCCCACCAAGGACAACATCTGCAAGGAGTTTGTATGTTCTCCCCATGTTTGCGGGGGTTTCCTCCGGGTTCTCCTGTTTCCTCCCATACTCCAAAGACATACTGATAGGGAACGTAGATTGTGAGCCCCAATGGGGACAGTGATGAATATGTATGTAAAGAGCTGCGCTATATAAAAATAAAGTTTATTATAAAATATGGCTATTATACGGTTCTGTGAATCTAGTCTGGTTAACAGTATCCCTCCATCAGCTTTATGGGGAGAAGACTGTGAATGACGAGCAGGGGATGGCATGAAAGATTCCCTTTAATATATACAGTGCCTACAAGTAGTATTCAACCCCCTGCAGATTTAGCTGGTTGACACATGCGGAATTAACTTGGCATTGTGACATTTGTACTGTAGATCAGCCTGGAAGTGGGAAATGCACTGCAGCAAATTTTGTTTTTGTTTTTATTTTTTTTTTTTTTAAAAACGTTAAAAGTTAATTCAGAGTGTCATTTATTATTCAACCCCTCAAACCACAAGAATTCTGTTTGGTCCCCCTAAAGTATTAAGAAGTAGTTCAGGCACCAAGAATAATGAGCTTCACATGTGTGGATTAAAGATCTATTTTGCCAGCCTTTTCTGACTATTTAAGACCCTCCCCAAACTTGTGAACAGCACTCAGACATGGTCAACATGGGAAAGACAAAGGAGCATTCCAAGGCCATCAGAGACAAGATCGTGGAGGGTCACAAGGCTGGCAAGGGGTACAAAACCCTTTCCAAGGAGTTGGGCCTACCTGTCTCCACTGTTGGGAGCATCATCCGTAAGTGGAAGGCTTATGGAACTACTGTTAGCCTTCCACGGCCTGGACAGCCTTTGAAAGTGTCCTCCCGTGCCGAGGCCAGGCTTGTCCGAAGAGTCAAGGCTAACCCAAGGACAACAAGGAAGGAGCTCCGGGAAGATCTCATGGCAGTGGGGACATTGGTTTCAGTCAATACCATAAGTAACGTACTCCACCGCAATGGTCTCCGTTCCAGACGAGCCTGTATGGTACCTTTACTTTCAAAGCGTCATGTCAAGGCTCGTCTACAGTTTGCTCAAGGTCACTTGGAGGACTCTGAGACAGACTGGTTCAAGGTTCTATGGTTTGATGAGACCAAGATCGAGATCTTTGGTGCCAACCACACACGTGACGTTTGGAGACTGGATGGCACTGCATACGACCCCAAGAATACCATCCCTACAGTCAAGCATGGTGGTGGCAGCATCATGCTGTGGGGCTGTTTCTCAGCCAAGGGGCCTGGCCATCTGGTCCGCATCCATGGGAAGATGGATAGCACGGCCTACCTGGAGATTTTGGCCAAGAACCTCCGCTCCTCCATCAAGGATCTTAAGATGGGTCGTAATTTCATCTTCCAACAAGACAACGACCCAAAGCACACAGCCAAGAAAACCAAGGCCTGGTTCAAGAGGGAAAAAGTCAAGGTGTTGGAGTGGCCTAGTCAGTCTCCTGACCTTAACCCAATTGAAAACTTGTGGAAGGAGCTCAAGAATAAAGTCCACATGAGACACCCAAAGAACCTAGATAACTTGGAGAAGATCTGCATGGAGGAGTGGGCCAAGATAACTCCACAGACCTGTGCCGGCCTGATCAGGTCTTAGAAAAGACGATTATTAGCTGTAATTGCAAACAAGGGTTATTCCACAAAATATTGAACATAGGGGTTGAATAATAATTGACCCACACTTTTATGTTTAAAATGTAATAAAATTCAACTGAGCAACATAACTTTTTGGTTTGTAAGATTTATGCTTCTGTTCATAAAACCTACTCTCGAATGCAGTTTGAAGGCTCTAACTTATTTGCATCTTATCAAACCAGCTAAATCTGCAGGGGGTTGAATACTACTTGTAGGCACTGTATAACATTAAAGTTTATTGGAACATTATCGACATTAACCCTCTGTTTCAGGAACTTGTCAGGAGTCTTAGCTCACAGAACCCATCACTACAGTAAATACATGTGTTAGGCTATGAACCCATGATGCAGAAATGCTCCGGATTTTTCCTGAGCGTTTCTGCATCTCCCTGGCAGAAAAAAAAACACATGCGGATTGTACATGCGTTTTTCATGCCAGGGACATGCGGATGTGAAGCGTTTTTGCATGCATTTCTGCATGCGGGGTGACAAGCGCTTTCCAAGCGATTTTAGCATCACTTGGAAAGTGCTTGACAACTTGGTCACACTATATAAATCCATGCAACCGGCATTGATTTATATAGTGTGACCAAGTTATAGTAAAAGAATGGTAAAAAATAAAAAATAAACATTATACTCACCTTCCGATGGCCCCTGGTCTCCTTGTCCGGTGCGTCCGGTGTGTTGGGCGGCTCGCGGTGGTCTAAAAGGACCTTCCATGACATCATTTAGTCATGTGACAGGTCACGTGATCGCCAACGTCAGCGGTCATGTGACCTGTCACATGACTAAATGACGTCATGGAAGGTGCTTTTAGACCATCGCGAGCTGCCGGAGAGCCAGGACGCATTGGAGTATAATGTATTTTTTTTATTTTAAATTCTTTTTTTTTTACAGGTACTATGAGTCTCCTCTTCTCCAGACCCGGTACCATCCGCACATGGAATCGCTTAATATCCACATGTGTACATGTAGTCATGCGGATATTAAGCGATTCAGTGCAAGTCAAGGGAGGTGAAAACGCCGCGATTTCGCAAAATAATTGGTAGTGCTGCGGATTTTTCCGCAATGATAATCCGCAGCGGAAAATTCCGCAGCATGTGCACATGCGGATTATCATTGGGGAACATGGCAGACCTTCTACCAAGCGTTTTTTTAAGCGTTTCTGAAGCGGAATTGCCACTGTGGAAACGCTTAAAAAAACGCATAGTGGGCACAATATAAACAGTAAAAAGACAGCTGAGAAAAAAACAGAAGGTTCAACATTATATACATTTTTTTTGCCTAAAATTGATAGACCCATCATAAAAATGACTTCATACCTGACAGGTTGACATGAGGACCGTGCCATATCATTTTGTACAGGGAATGTAGATAAAATATGTTTTTTGAAAAGCAGTAATGATTACAGAATGACTTCCTAAAATGTTTAAGAATTAGTTCTGCACTAAACAAGATTATCTGGTTTGTCAGTCACTGCTCTATAATTACGGGTAAAATTGAAGGCAGGCAATGAGTTGATAATAGCTTTAGGGTGGTGTGAGCAAGATTAATCACTTACATTCTTCAGGTATTACAGCATATATCTTGTCTAATTCAAAAGGCCAAGTCCTAGCTAACTATGCTGGGACATGATGCTGTACGTTTGTCTCCTAGTTTACATATGTCATATAATAAAACAGTTGGAACACAATGTCTAGCACTGGAAAACAAAGATAATCCCATGTATTTAACCAAGCCTCTTACAAAATGAAACTACTCGTGTAACATAAAAAGGAAAATCAAATACGATAGCTCATATGACAAATGGGGCCCAAGTCACAAAAGAAAGAAAAAAATCTTTATTGCTTTATTCTATATTCACTTTAATTATTCCCAAATATAATTAAAACACACCGATATCCAAAATGTATGAAACCAAGAAAAATAACTAATGGTGTGCATGGGCCAGAATCAGCAGGACATGACAACAAAGAATGGCGGCAGGGGAACACCAAGATCAAAGAGGGACAATATGAAAGTCAGAATGGGTTAGAGAGGCCATGTCACTGGGTCAAAAGTGGACAGCTTTTGCTCTTATTTTATTCCAGCACATCAACTGTTTTTCGTTTGTTTGCTTTTTTAATCCACTGTACAATTCCAGAGATGTGGGCCTTTTAATTCACAGCTATTTTTTATGTTTTTAACCAAGGGAAAGTTATTTGGGGGCATGTTTAGGCTGCTTTATAGAACTACACTGTGAGCCGTGCTCTCTTAGTAGAGACCATAGACATTAGCACCGTGTGGAGGGTAAGAAAAAAAAAAATACACACACTCAGTAACAGCGGGAATAAAATTAGCACAAAAGCTGACCATGTTAGACTGGGGAACGGGTCCTCTTTAAAGGTTTGTAAATGGGAGAACATATGTACAACACATTGGTCTACCACTCCAAATATTTTAGGATTGATTGAGGTTTTCTCTCCTTGCGATAGGGGTTGCCATCATAACAGAACAAATAATGCAAAAGGCACCATGGACCTCATTAGCTGTCCCTCATTCAATTCCTATAATGCCCTAAATTACCCCCAATAGGAACAGTGGATATATGCACGCAATTGAAGTGACAAAAATAACGTGGAAAGATAATATATCAAAAATACTCCTTTCAAATGAGAGTCTGCTCTGCACAGATAGAAAACAATCAGTACACAATGAAACCCACCAGTGTATTAATATGCAGACACGCCAATTTCTAATTACAATTTTAGAGGTCCCCTTATCTTTTATGCTGGGATTCATCCCCTAATCAGTGTACATAGGTGGACGTGGTAATCTACAGTAGTTGAAATGTCTCCAACCAGATGAAACTATGAATTTACAATGTATACACCCAAGTTGCACAGCCAGCTGCTGAGGACATTACACTAGTTCCTGGAACTGCACAAGTGTGTTAGGTGCTGCAAGGGATTGTAGAAATTTGAAACCATTGACAGAAAAAAAACAAAAAAAAAAAACATGAGAACAACTACAGTATAGTTTTATTCAGATACTACATTTTACTCATTTCATTAACGGACATTTACCCTTTACTAAGGAGTCTAAAGTATACCTGAGTAGGTACGCAAGTTCACATAAAATACTTTTGATACTTTGGATGTGCCACACTAGATTTAAAGGAGGTCTGCATTAAAAGATTCTGGTGGGCGGCGCTGGTTCTGGAAGCAATGACTGATGCCCACCACCACCTGAGTTGCTTGCACTACTTCATAGAATTGGAGTATCCCTCGTTGGTTCTTCTATACCACTCCATGGCAGTGCTTAGAAAAAATATATATATTATAGTGCCTGACAATCCCTTTAAATCCTGTGAAGAGACAACCTTTTGGCAGAACATAAAGATAAAATAATGCTGGTAAATAAAATGATGGAATGAGTAATGATCTGTAAGACCACTATACAATTACTAGAGATGAAATCATATGATACTGTGTTCGCTAACTTACCAACTACAGTAATTGCCTGGCCACATATAGGCTAAATAATGGTTATGAAACACATTGTTTGGGATTTTTTTACTGTAAAAATCCCTGTCTTATTGAGCGC
The DNA here is from genome assembly GCF_046119375.1 of Phyllobates terribilis. NCBI lineage: Eukaryota > Metazoa > Chordata > Amphibia > Anura > Dendrobatidae > Phyllobates > Phyllobates terribilis. Next base: position 253,429,822 of record NW_027362771.1, read on the forward strand.
TAACACCACAAACAAAAATGTACTGTACATACAGGAATTTTCCGATTGATTCACAGGCAAAATCTGGCTATTATGTCACTATACACAAAAAAAAGCCTCAACAAAATAAAATCACAAAAAGAATGGGTCAATTTTAAAGAAGCACTCCACTTAAAAATGTTATTGGCTATACCTGTGTAAAGATGCATGTAATATAGTGTAAGTGCGATAATCACTGATCACTGTATTCACCAGCTTCCAGCATGGCTCCAGTCCTCTGCTGGGTTACGTGACAGCCATTCCGACTTGCTCGATCACATTGAGTATTATGTGTGAGCCGAAAGTGGCTATTACAATGTAAATCTATGGCACATCACAAAGGCTTCATAGGTTTACATTGTATAAGTGACTTCTGGCTTACACAAACCCAGTGTGATCTGGAAAGTCAGAGTAGCTGTCCCATGACCCAGGAGAGGACAATCAGTGAGTATATTACCACACTTCTACTACACTTGGGAGTGCTTCTTTATTGATTTTGTTTTAATTTAGGTAAAAACATAAGTGCCAAAATTTGGCACACAATGTGGCATCATATTTTAGACTTATTTTATGTGTTAGACATTTTGTAGGTAAAACCAAAGAAGTGGGACAGGACATGTGTTGGAATAAGTGTAATGTGTAGGTGCATATTCACACTGTGGCCATTAACAAACCTAGGATAAAAAAAGAGCAAATGTGCAGTAAGTAAATAAATAGTAATATTACATGTAACAACATAGTGTATATAGATGACACTATTTTGATAAAAAAAAGCGTAAAAGCAATCCCACCACGACAAGGTGGACCTCTAGTATCTCACCGCGCTATGTGCCAGCAGGCCTAAAAACAGAACAGAGCACGACCCAGATCTGACACTTTTGCACTTGCCCATGGAAAACTAAATAGACAAAAGGCACAGCCCAAAAAAGAAGAGAGGACCTCCCTATATGTAAAAAGCACAAAGAACTAAAGCAAAACCAAAGAAATGGGCCAGAACACATGTTGGTATAAGTTAGAAGGAAAGGGCTGTGGCTTAAAATGCGACAATGTTTGTCAAATTGCTCCAAAATATATTTGCAAATCAATAACAATTGATCGGTTGTGTAAAGTTAAATGGATAGTCCTAAAATAGAAAACGATCCCTTATCTATATCGTAGATTACTGATTACTGGGGGTTACTGTAGAGCCATGTTCTCAATCTCTAGGGGACCATTAGTTGGACAACTTACTACATTTGAAATAACCCTTTAAACAAAAGAAATCAGAACATTTACTATTTTGGGAGGAATAATCCTTTAAAAAAAGTGTTTAAAGATGCATCAAATGAATTTGGCACATTCGCATAATTTCAATTTTAAATTTGCATTGTCTAAATATTGAACAGGATTAGTAAATCTGCCCTTAACAGGACCTGTCAGCTCTACCATTAGGTCCCTTTCAGAGAATATCACTGAAAAAAATAATAAAGCAGCCATACTTGCAATACCATGTAAAGACACAAATGCACAACAGGATGCAGCAGGTCCCCCATGATAAAGGCGGGGGCAGCACAGGTGCAAAATACTGAGAACAGCCACTTACTACCCCACCAAACATTTGTGGCGTAGTATTCTAATTGTACACAGGACTGCATAGGGTGCCATTCACACCATTACGCGAGTTGCACCCCGGTCCGTATAACAGCCTATTACCAACGCCCCTACTGTGACATTAGGTGGGCTGCCAACACCATTGGTTGGGAACTTGTGTAATTTCGGCCAAAATATCGACCAATACCTCATGCATTACATGCATCTTTTTTTCACGTCTTTTATGCAGGGTGCAGGCCGAGTCCCTTCAGAGGGGGCTGGGTAATGCGGGGTCCCTGTCCTGTGGGTGTACATATGGTATTGGCAGCCCGCCTGATGAAATAGTAGGGCGTCGGTTATACAGAGGTGCATCTCACGTAATGGTGTGAATGGCATCCTATGCAAGCCTGGGTGCATTTATCATGGGGGACGATCCTGTTATGCACTTGTGTCTGGACATGGTATTGCAAGTATGGCTGCTTTGATTTTTTTTTCAGTGATGTCTTTTATTTATTTTTGTCCTCTTTTCAGTGTACCCTTTTAGGGAATAATTGTATTTCTAGTGAATTAAGGCTGGAGCATATTTTTTTTTATAACTGTACTGTAGATTTCCATTGTTATTTCTACTAGAAATTTATGAATAGTTATCAATATATTTTACAGTTCTTTTTATTGGGGTATATCCGTACACAGTCCACCATGGTCATCACCAATAGGACAAAATCAGTGTGTAACAGGTAATACAATTTATTCAGAATAACGGCACAAATTTATTAGAAAATGTGCTCCATAGTATGATATGTGGTACCCAATTATTTACTTAAACATGTCTGGAGAGTTAACACACCCTCTTTAAAGGGAATCTGTCAGTAGGATTAACGCTCCTAAGCCATTTATATCAACATGCAGGTCAAAGAAAGTTAAATAAAATTATACCTTTATATTTGTGATCCAAAGTCTTATTCCAGAGAAATATAAAGATGAAACAGTAGGCAGCACTCCTATAGCTACCAAAGCAAACGGACTATTTAGCCCACGCCACATGGGCGAAATAATGTCCTTTTGCTTTTTGGTAACTGTAGGAGTGCTGCATCCATTTCATCTTTATATGCTGACAAAATCTGGATATTTTAATTGGAAGGCATTTGCTCCCACCTTGCATGAGGTAATTGTGCTATTCCATTTTCTATTTTTGTTATTCCAGAGAAATCCACATTTTTCTTAATATGTAAATGAGCTTCAAGATTTAAAGGCGGGCCACTGATCTACATGACAATCTGTGTGAGACATGTAATGACTGACAGTCTGCTCTCCTGATCTATATGTATCACACTGGTAACGCCCCTTTCATTTAAAACGAGATCTAGAAGCTGATTTTCAGGGAGATCAGGGTCCGGCCCATAGATCTTAAAACCTAATTTACATATTTAAAAAAAGACTTCGATATCTCTGGAATAAGACATCAGATCGCAGATATCAAGGAATCATTTCATTCAGCTTTCTATGACCTGCATGTCTATATAGATGGCTAAAAAGGGATGATCCTAATGGCAGATTCCCTTTTAAAGATTTTAACAAAGTTAGTATGAAATCTAAGTGAAAAATGTAATAATTATTTAGTCTAAAAAACACAGTGCTGAGTACCCAAAGCATCCCCAACAATCCTTCCACTGAGTGACTTAAATATGTCTGAGCCTAATCACTGGTATAATACACTACAATACTTCTGTATCCCATTAATCTTCTGCCATAAGAAACCATTGGCAACCTGCAATCCTGTGTTGTGAGGTGTGGCTGCCAGGTGACTCTGAAATTTCATGCACATGCGGCTTGTTTTTTCCTTGCAGTTTCTAATCTACAGCATATCAATTTTTTTACGTTTTTGCACCATTTTTCACCCAAATGAATGGAAAAAAATGCGGCAAAACACATGTATTTTACGCAGTGTTTTTTCCTGACAAGAGACACTGTTTTGGGCAGAACGTTCTACTGCAAACGCTTAATGTGTGCATATAACCATTAACAGGCTAAGCAGCCATGTTCTTTAGAAGCGCACCGCTTTTCTGCTTCCCACTTGCCAAGGGGACATTGATTCCTAAATGATTGCCAATTTGGACCAGCAGAATGGTTGCGCCACTGGCTCAAACTGTGTGATCTCCAATGCATTAAGCAAAGGCAGTTTGGTCTCTGCCGCATCAGACAAGTTCAGGGGGACCAAAGTTGACTGGAATCAGCGATCCGACCAGCATCAGAGAAGCACTTACAAGTTCTGTTGGAAAAAGTCTTATTGTACGCACTTCACTCCTTGCCTAGGGGACCAACTACAGTTGAAAAAAAAGCATAAGAGCAGTAAACAAAGTAAAAAAAATAATATAATAAATAAAAATCACTCGATTCTTGAGAATGGAGATCATTTTTATTAACAAATAAATGCAAAGTTGCTTGTTTTCACAAGCAACTCAGTTTAATTAAGTCATTAAATGTACTGGGAGCAAAAAACATTAAATGGTAGAAAAAAAAAATTTGAAAATACCAAACTTGCATGGATTTTTTTTTTTATTTAACAGGTGGAAAAAAATCCTAGCTTTGCGAAATGAGCTGCAAGTTAAGGGCCAAGCACCCTGCATTTGCGGCTCATTTACATAAAAAAATGGAAAGTAATTACCGTACTCAAGAATATAATAAAGGATTGACAAAAAACAAAGGTACAGTATTAATCTACATTACAGTAACCTAACAAATTAGATCAGATTGGGGAACTAAAACCTGCTGATGAATTCCCTTTTTCGCTTTTATTTTTTAGTCCATTCAGGTGACTTGAACGTGAGAACCTGTAGTATATGACCACTTATACCACATATTACAGTATTGCAGTATACAGTGGAAATCATGGTCTTCTGTGAAGCTCAGCCAATGAGGTGATACTTCACCGATCCTTTGATGCTTATGTCCTGGCACTTCCCGCATCCCCATTGATCTCCATCTTCTGATCTTTCTTGACATACAGAAAAGACCCTTAGCCAATCACTGGCTGAGACAGGTAATTGCAAGTAAAGCCATTTTCTGTTAACCAAAAAGTTCTATGTTCCCTAATTCTCTGGCAAAAAATCATCCATTATACAGCAATATCAACAAAAAAATAAATATGTTAAACTTCTCAAAATGCAGCTACACAAAAACAAATTGTTCAGTAAAAACGCTATTTAGTTGAAATAAAACTAGCAAAATATGTATTGCGTTACAGGAAATGTGCACTAAAAAGCCTGATGAAGGTTAAACACATTAGGGCATGGGTTAAAGGATATATATATTTTAAGGTCTGCTCTCTAACAGAGCTGAATAAACGTGAAATCGAAATGATTGGCCTAAGGAGAGTCTATGTTTAGCAAAAAGAAAAGTGAATCGTCTGCAAGTGGGAAAGAATTCAAGATGTTATTTTTAGGCCATATTGCCCAGCCCTTACTGACCTTTATAAAGAAGTCTACAGTTCCAATAAAAATTATCCAACTCTCACTGCAAATTAGGTTTATTAGCAAATTTACAATTTTTCTGCTGTTGCAATAAACCAGTGATACAAGAACAAAGGAAATAGCTCAACACAACTAATATAACAAGATGTTTCTCAAAATGTATCACAAAATGCCACTTTAATAACTATTGTGAGCTCAGAATTATTCAATCCCCTGAATAGAAACCATCATAAGAGCACACATTTGTAAATTGGAAGTATTCTCAAGGGCTTCATAAGTTGCACCAGGTGTGCTTGAGATAAAACACATCAAATACCTGGACTGGCTAGGGATATGCCAAAAGTGACACTTGATTGCATATTAGAAATATAATATGAATCAAGAGAATGGTCCAAAATGTGAAAGATCATTGGCTTACACAAATATGGTCAATAGCAAAGAAATGTAATGTTCCTAGATGTACAGTTACAGTTAGAAACATAGGCCCGATTCATCAAGAGTGGCGTGCTAGAGTCAGAAGCTCCTGGTTCATACACACCACTTAATGAATCAAGAGTGCCTGTGACTGGAGTAAGAGTTCTGGTGTAAGGTCCATCACAGGCACAGATAGTCATGAATTAGATGAGCTGTGGCGTTAAACCCCCATTCTGCCCTCGTCCCACCCCAGCTTCTATTTTGACATAGCTGGGCAAAACTTGCTTGAAAATGTCAAAAGTCGTGACATTTTTGCATAACGACGCATTGAACCAAAAAAAAAAAAAAAAAATCGACTTTTCAAAGAATCCTGTAGTGATAGCTTTGATGAATCGGAGCCATAGATCACAAGTTCAAAGTTAAAGGAACACTGGCTATACCACATTGATGTAGTGGAATGAGGAAGATATCTGTGGCTGCCACCTGATTCCTTCCAAGGAAGACTGTCAAAATCCCTCAAGTTTCTCTAGAAATCACATTGTAGCAGGTCATACCAGCAAATACGTGCTTTATTAAATACTAAAGATGACTGGCATGAAGGGGATGAATAATTCTCAGACTGTAGTAGTCAGTAAGAGTGCCATTTGGGGTTGAGCGTGGAGAAGCCACTTATATTGGTTGTGTTCAATTATTGAAATAATTATCCACTGGTTTGTTGCAAACAGCTAAAACTTTGCTAATAAACCAAATTTCCAATGGCTGTTGAGTAATTTTGACTACTTTGCAACTGTATATCTCGTACTCCACGCTGTGGCTCTCCAGATGTTATAAAGCTACAAGCCTTAGGCCCCAATCCATCATTGCTTTTCCTCCAGTTTACTGGAGTAATTTGCTTCTTTTTAGTTGCTTTAGTATTTACGCCTTATTCTCTTTTTAAGTTGCCTTTTTAAGGTTTTTTTAATGTTTACAAATCAACTTTGCTTATCTAGATGTTTCAGACAATGTGTCAATCTCAAGGCTCAGAGGACAAAACTGGCCCACGACACCCGGACACAGAAGGACCAGCTCTTCCCTGTTTGGGAAAGTGGAGTGCCAGTCCTTCTGCATCCACTGCCTGTGAGTTGCTGAACAGAGCGGTGTGCAGGTGGGCTCCAAAGCTCAGAATCCAGATGGCACCTGCTCCCTGTGCCGGCACTCACTCTATTAAGCGCAGTCTGCATCCTACGCACCTCCACACCGCTCTGTTCAGCAACTCCCAGGCAGTAGCACAGCTGTGAGAGCCCTACCCAGGGCACAGCTCTGACAGATGTCTTCAATAATGAATCTAAACAAGACTAAGCACAGATCACACATCACTGATGACAACCTCCATTGTATTTTACGGATTGCTACAGCACAATACTTAAAACCAGACAGACACAATGGCCATGCAAAAACGATGTCAGACATCTGGCTACAAAACGAAATGGGCACGCATTTTTAACCCCTTCAAGACATTCACCATTTATGTACGGTGCTGTGGGAGGTGCGTTCCCACAAACCGCCGTACTTGAACGGTGTGACAATCGCACAGGCTCACACCGAGCGCTGGCATGGTCAAAAGCGGGTGTCAGTGCTGTATGAGAGCTGACACCATGTAGCAACGGCCACGACTGGCCGGGCGTTTAACCCCTCTGATGCTGCTGTCAATAGTGACGACATCAATCGGCAGAGGGAAGGGGCTCCCTCTCTGCTCCGATCGGCACAATGCGATTGCAATCACTTTGTGCCGATGCGCTCCATGGTGACCCTGAGGGCAAAAGATGGCCACGGGATCACCCAGGTACAGTGGCCTGTAACGCAACGCAGGAGCTGACACGCCTCCTCCCTTCTGCGATGCACAGATCTAATGTTTTGCAATGCAAAAGCATTGCAGAGTATTAGATCACCGATCAGGGCAGGGAAACTTGATGTTCCATCCTGGGACAATGTAAAAAAAAAAAGTAAAAAAAAAGTTTAACAATTGTAAACATATTAGTTAAAAAAAAATGAAACTGAAAAATAAGTGAACACCATAAAGAAAAAAAAAAATACGTCAAATGTACATACAGCTCCATCAGCAGAAAAATAAAAAAGTTATAGCTCTCAGAATAGAGCAATGAAAAACAATTCTGTTTTCTATAAAATAGTTTTAATGGTTGAAGCGCCAAAACATAAAAAAATTATATAAATATGGTATTGCTGTAATCGTAAAGACCCAAAGAATAAAGTTGTCCTCTCATTCTTACCACATGGTGAACGGCATAAAAAAAAAAATAAAAACAATTCCTGAATTGCTGTTTTTTGTTCATTCTGCCTCCAAAAAAATCGGAATAGAAAGCGAAAAAACATTATGTGACTGAAAATGGTAAAAATAAAAACTAGTCCCGCAAAAAACAAGCCCTTACGTGACTGTCGGCAGAAATATGGAAAAGTTATAGCTTTCAAAATATAGCGATGCATAAACTTTTTGTTTTGCAAAAAAAAAAAAAAAAGCATCTTTTAGTATGACAGCAGCCAAACATAAAAAAACTATATAAATCTGGTATCGCTGTAATCACACCGACACGAAGAATAAAGTCAACTAATTTCTTTTACTGCACGAGGAAACGCGTAAAAAAAGAAATAAAACCAATTTTTCACTTGCTGTTGATTTGTACATTCTGCCTTCCAAAGATCGCAGTAAGGCTCGTCTCACATTTATCCTGCGCTCTACACTGAGTGCTTACACCAGGATTTCCGTGTTAATCTCTGAAATACGCGATTCAGATGGAACCCTGGCAGAAGATTCCCTATACAGAGGCAGATGGAGGCACTGTGGACACCATCTGGCCTATGATCCGGCGGTGTCCGTCTTTTTAAGCATGCGCAAAAGTGCGGTCAACCACAGTTTTGTACACCTCTGAGAAGAAGGACACCGCTGATCAGAGGCTAGAAGGATTCGAGAGTAACTCTGCTTACTCATTATAGTGAATGGATCCCTCAGGGGTTTCATCTGAAATCATTCAGCGACTTCGATGGAAACACCAAATTAAGTGCTCAGCGTAGAGCACCGGATAAACATGATCCAAAATGTTATGTAAAATGTCCCGAACAAAAGATTCAACTCACTCCATGAAAAAAAGCAAGTCCCCACTCAGGCCTGTCATCTGTCAATGGAAATATAGGGGGTTTCCATATTACTGGTAGCACATAGGCTCTGGAAAAACGTTATAGCTCCTCGCCCCCCAAAAGAAATCCTGTGCTCCCAAATCCAAATGCCACTCTACCTTCTGAGCTCCACAGTGTGCCTTAGCCGCAGATGGCATTTCTGTAGAGATGAGAGCCTGCTTAATTTATTAGGTCCACATCCCCAGAAGCACAAACTGGGCACAATGTATGGGCACTACAATGCCGATTTGCAATTTTTACTCAGCAACATCAACTGCTGCTCGTTTCTGGCAAACACCCATGGAGTCAAAATAGTCACTACACCTATAGATAAATTCCCAAAGGATTGTAATTTCCAAAATGGGGTTACTTGAGGGGGGACTCTGCTCTTCTGGCACTTAGGGACACTGTATACGAAGTCCGGAAACTATTCTACAATAATTTGTTGTTAGAGTAAAATGGCGCTCCTTCCCTCCCGAGCCTCACCGTTTGACTACGCAGTGCTGTACAGCCATATATGGGGTATTACCACGCTCAGCAGAAATTGTGTAATACATTTTGGTGCCAATTTTACCCATTTCCCAGTGTGACCATGTAAAATCTGGGGCTAAAATAAATTTTTGTGGTAAAAATGTGATTATTTTTTCTTCACTGCCCAATAGTATAACATTCTGTGACACAACTGTGGTATCAATATCACGGCACCCCTAGATGAATTTATTGAGTGGTGTAGTCTGTAAAATGAGGTCACTTGTGTGGGAGTTCTGCTGTTCTGGCACCTCAGGGGCTCTGCCAATGTGTTATGGTACCCTCAAACTATTTCAGCAAACTGTGCACTACAATATGGCGCTCCTATCCCTTTTGAGCTTTACACTGTGCCTCAGAAGTAGTTTTCGACCAAATATGAGGTATGGCGTACTCAGGAAAAATTGAGGAACATATTTTGTGCTCATTTTCTCCGATTATCCCTTTTGAAAATTGAAAACTTGGGGCCAAAGTAACATTTTAGTCGAAAAAAGTTATCTAGGTTCTTTGGGTGTCTCATGTGGACTTTATTCTTGAGCTCCTTCCACAAGTTTTCAATTGGGTTAAGGTCAGGAGACTGACTAGGCCACTCCAACACCTTGACTTTTTCCCTCTTGAACCAGGCCTTGGTTTTCTTGGCTGTGTGCTTTGGGTCGTTGTCTTGTTGGAAGATGAAATTACGACCCATCTTAAGATCCTTGATGGAGGAGCGGAGGTTCTTGGCCAAAATCTCCAGGTAGGCCGTGCTATCCATCTTCCCATGGATGCGGACCAGATGGCCAGGCCCCTTGGCAGAGAAACAGCCCCACAGCATGATGCTGCCACCACCATGCTTGACTGTAGGGATGGTATTCTTGGGGTCGTATGCAGTGCCATCCAGTCTCCAAACGTCACGTGTGTGGTTGGCACCAAAGATCTCGATCTTGGTCTCATCAGACCATAGAACCTTGAACCAGTCTGTCTCAGAGTCCTCCAAGTGATCATGAGCAAACTGTAGACGAGCCTTGACATGACGCTTTGAAAGTAAAGGTACCTTACGGGCTCGTCTGGAACGGAGACCATTGCGGTGGAGTATGTTACTTATGGTATTGACTGAAACCAATGTCCCCACTGCCATGAGATCTTCCCGGAGCTCCTTCCTTGTTGTCCTTGGGTTAGCCTTGACTCTTCAGACAAGCCTGGCCTTGGCACGGGAGGACACTTTCAAAGGCTGTCCTGGCCGTGGAAGGCTAACAGTAGTTCCATAAGCCTTCCACTTACGGATGATGCTCCCAACAGTGGAGACAGGTAGGCCCAACTCCTTGGAAAGGGTTTTGTACCCCTTGCCAGCCTTGTGACCCTCCACGATCTTGTCTCTGATGGCCTTGGAATGCTCCTTTGTCTTTCCCATGTTGACCATGTCTGAGTGCTGTTCACAAGTTTGGGGAGGGTCTTAAATAGTCAGAAAAGGCTGGCAAAAGAGATCTTTAATCCACACATGTGAAGCTCATTATTCTTGGTGCCTGAACTACTTCTTAATACTTTAGGGGGACCAAGCAGAATTCTTGTGGTTTGAGGGGTTGAATAATAAATGACACTCTGAATTAACTTTTTACGTTTTTAAAAAAAAAAAAAATAAAAACAAAAACAAAATTTGCTGCAGTGCATTTCCCACTTCCAGGCTGATCTACAGTACAAATGTCACAATGCCAAGTTAATTCCGCATGTGTCAACCAGCTAAATCTGCAGGGGGTTGAATACTACTTGTAGGCACTGTATTCCAGCCAATATTGTGTTCCAAATGTCAATTGGTTCCATCCCGTCTGAGCCCTGCCGTGTCCCCAAACAGTAGTTTTCCATGAAACTTGGGGTATTTGCTTACTCTGGAGAAATTGCATAATAAATTGTATGGTTCATTTTCCCCTGTTAACCTTGTAAAAATGTAAAATTTGGGGCTAAATGAAAATTTTTGTGGGAAAAATTAAAATGTTAATTTTTTCCTTCCACATTGCTTTAATTTCTGTGAAGCATCTAAAGGGTTAATAAACTTCTTGAATGTGTTTAGCACTTTGAGGTGTGCAGTTTTTAAAATGGTGTAACTTTTGGGTATTTTCTGTCAAATAGACCCCTCAAAGTCGCTTCAAATGGGATGTGGTCTCTAAAAAAAAAAATGGTTTTGTAAATCTTGTTGGAAAAATGAGAAATTGCTGATAAACTTTTATCCCTTCTAACGTCCTAACAAAATAAAATTAGGTTTAAAAAAATGAAGCTGATGTAAAAGTAGACATATGTGAAATGTTATTTCTAAATTATTTTATACAGCATGACTAACTGGTTTATTAGGATATAAAAATTTAAAGTTTGAAAATTGCAAAACTTTCAAAGTTTTAGCCAAAATTGTGATATTTTCACAAATAAAAGCAAAAACAATTCAACCTAAATGTACCTCTAACATTAAATGGAACCTGTCAGTGACCCCAGAAACACCAGCAGTTGTGTCTACTTAACTAAATACCCTGCATTACATTACACACAACCAAATCTTTAGAAAAAGTATTTCTAATGTCCACTTATAATATCTAAATGAACCCCTTGATTAGTCGTTGGGGCGTTAGTTGCCCCAGACTAGTCGGCTCACTTAGCATGTTATCACACTTGCGATGACGCCGGTACTTGTAAGTTATGTTATTACGCCCATTGGGACGTGATAACATGCTAAGTGGGCCGACTAGACTGGGGCAACTAACGCCCCAACGACTAATCAAGGGGTTCATTTAGATATTATAAGTGGACATTAGAAATACTTTTTCTAAAGATTTGGTTGTGTGTAATGTAATGCAGGGACTGTTAGGTAGACACAACTGTTAGTGGTTCTGGGGGCATGGGGGACCTGACATGTTCCCTTTAAGTACAATGTGTCATGAAAAAAAAAAAAAATCTCAGAATTTGTGGAATATGTTGAAGCGTTAGTTATTACCTCAAAGTGACACTGATCTGAATTGTAAAATTTGGCTTGGGTTAAAAATCTAATAAAATGTATTTCATCTATCAAAAAAGTAGTATTTTTTTTTATCTCACTCAAGCAGGCTTGGACTAGCCCACAGGAGTGCAGGTGAATCCTCTGGTGGGCCACCACCCTCTTATATGAGCAGTACTTGGCCCAGTCCGACACTGCCCTTAAGTCCCTGCCAGGAGTAAAGTTTCTGATTTTTTCCAAACTGGCACATTATAAAGACAACTAAATAACAATAGAAAAAAGTGACCTCAATAAATCACACTACTCCAGCCACGGACTTGCACATGCCCCCACTGATGCCCATAATTCACCAGAAAATTACAACAGTAGTGTGACTGTGGCCTTGATGAGATGTTTCTTTTGTCAAATAAATGTTGTAGCAACTTACTTCAGAAGTTACTGTAAAAATTGAGCAATCAGGGAAGGTTACTAAACTATATGCAGCTGTGAAGGGGCATAATTATGATACATGTGTATAAATGAACGCGAGGCCTTTAGACAACTGAGGGATACTAATACCTATATGAGGCTGCCCTCCAGCCCTCTGGCCTCCTTTTCGGCCGAACTCCAGGGGATACTTGCTGATGCCTTTGAATCAAATATCATAACTAAAAAAGTCCTGGAGGGACTTACTGTCCAATTTCCTAGGATTCCTACACTTTATCTATTGCCTAAAATCCACAAAGATGCCGCCAATCCGCCTGGACGTCCGATCGTGTCGGGGGTTGAGGGTCTATGTGAACCAATTTGTAAATTTATTGATTTTTATTTAAAACCTTTAGTGGAGACCCTGCCCTCATTTATTAGAGACACGACGGACGTCCTTACTAGGTTTGACGGCATCTTTGTGGATACTAACACTTTCTTTGTTACTGCAGACGTGGAGGCATTATATACCTCCATCGACCATGGTGATGGTTTGGAGGCTGTCCGTTTCTTCCTGGGGGCCTCCGACCTGGATGACCCTCTGTGTGGCTTTATTCTTGGGCTGCTGCGCTTTGTGCTCACCCACAATTTTTTTACTTTCAAAGATATATTCTATTTACAAAAGCGTGGCACGGCCATGGGTGCGGCCTGTGCCCCCTCGTATGCCAATCTCTTCCTGGGCTTTTGGGAGACAGATTTTTGGCGGCGAGGGGTCATGGGCCGCTGACCATGTGCTGTGCTGGTATAGATATATTGATGATATTTTATTTTTGTGGAGGGGCACGGCGCAGCAGCTTGAGATATTCATGGACAGACTGAATAATAATAATTATAACATTCGATTGACTTATAAATATGATTTAACTAAAATTGATTTTTTAGACGTTAGCCTTGCGGTCGACTCTCAGTCGTCCGTTCAGACTGACGTCTTTAGGAAAACGACAGCAGTCAATGCGTTTATACATGCTTCGTCCGCCCATGATCCTGCCACTTTGAGGGCCGTCCCGGTCGGACAGTTCCTCAGGGTGAGATGAATTTGTTCCTCCAACCATCTATTTGAGGCACAGGCAAGAGATCTCCAATTAAGATTCTTACAACGAGGTTATAGTCGGCGTTCCATTAAGAGAGGCTATGTGAGGGCTAAGACAACTCCAAGGTCTAAATTATTATACCAATACAAAAGAGAGGACACGGGAAACAATAAGATCCGGTTCATTTCCACCTTCAATAGTGAGTGGGGTAATATGAGAGCGATCTTGGCGAAACATTGGCCTGTCCTTGGTGTAGAATCTTCATTAACTCAGGTTCTAGGTGACAGGCCATCTATGACGCCAAGAAGGGCTCGGAATTTGAATGATATCATTGTTAGAAGTCACTACGTTCCTCCTAACAATACATTTTTGTCATCTTTTGAACCTACATTGGGCTGTTACCCTTGTGGGCATTGCCTTGCTTGCTCGAACGTTCTTCGTTGCAAAACCTTTGACTCCGCTGGAGGTGAACGGCAATTTAAGATTTTACAATGGATCTCCTGCGGCAGTAGGAATGTTATTTACTACGCCACATGTGGATGTCCTCTTGTCTATATAGGTCTCACCTCCAGGGAGTTCAGAGTCAGAATACGAGAACATGTTAGGGACATCATTGCAGCGAGGAACGTGATCGACTTGTCAGATCTTAAAACAATCCCCCGCCATTTTAAGGATTACCATAATTGTGATCCACGATCTCTTATGATTAGGGGTATAGAACAGGTCCATTTGGGGTCCAGAGGTGGCAATATTAAAAAACTTCTTGCACAACGAGAAGCACGGTGGATAGTTACACTTGGTACTATGGCCCCCTCTGGCCTCAATGAATCACTTAGCTTTGCCCCATTCATTTAATGGTTCCTTTTCTATCCATCTATAATACATATCTCTTCTTGTACCATACATTGCTACTCCTTTTTCCCCCTGTTTACCCCTCCCCCCCTCCCCCTTTTTCTCCCCTTCCCCTTCCTTTTTCTTTTTCATTATTGTCTTATGTTTGGGGTCTCGATTAGGGTTGTTTTTATATTACATGTTTTATATATTTTATTTTTCTATGTTCCATTTAGGACCTTTCTTTATTTTCTTTGGTCAATACCAATAACATGGCTATTATCATCCATGTGTATTGTGCTTTCATGGATGGCCAGCTTTGGATTTGCACAGCTTCCTTGCCCTCTCGTTGGACTTCGAATTGATGTTGTGCCACGTGGAGTCAAGTTACTTTATGTTGTGCTGTTGTGAAGATCATAATGTATTGTTTTATTATACACATGTAAACCTGCATTGTGCCATGTTGTGGCTCCTTACATTTTGCTTATCATTCTGAAGGGGTTTCTTTGCTGGTCGTTCTTTTATCTACCATTGGTGGCGCTGTGGTGCGCGCGCGCGTCCCGTGGCCGTGCTCCCGCGCCGCTCCCCGGCGTCTCTATGTCCGCGCATGCGCTGTGCCGGTTGATTTTTTGACTGGCTCGGCGCGTGCGCTGTCGGGCTTGACTGCCGGGGATGCGGCGGGGGGGCGCGGCCTTCTGGACGCGCGTGCGCCGCTTCTAGCAGCGTCATTGGTTGGCGGCCGGTCACGTGTTACTGCACGTGACCGGTTGCCAAGGATACTTAAAGGTCCTGGATGGATCGCATTACACCGTCCCTTGAGAAAGCAACGCATTGTCCACGCGAAACGCGCGTTGGGTAGGTGTTTTCTGTACTCTTTGTACCCTTCTCTTCCCCTTATGGGGAGTTCTCAGCTCTTGGGTTAGTGCCTTGATCATTTTGTTTGATGTACTATCATTCAGCTTTCTATGTACTCTCTTGCATCGCCTATTTCCCAATAGTACTTTGAATTTTTATATAGAGCATGGGGTACCTTAGCAATATTCATTGCTCCCCTGTGGTTGGGTATGCATAGTGTTCACTATTTGCTGTACATCATATTTTGCACTGTAATGATGCCTACCTGAGGCCTGTTGTTGGGGGGGGGGGTCTTCTGTTCTCTCTTGCACACATCAGTATTTATATTTGTCCTTATGGATTTTACATGTACTTTAATGTATTTATACCAATAATAAAATCTTTTTTCTAATTGCATTTTGCTAAAAGCTCCATTTCTGTCTTCTGTTGTTTATGTGTATAAATGAGTGTTACGCAAGAGGTTAAATTATTTCAAGTTTTCCATGTAGATAAAAGCAACTATTTCCATAAAAGTGATTACTGGAAACATTACTGTCACCAGCAATAATTGTTTTATACATTCACAATCACGGTATTTATTACGCTGAACAATCATTGTTTCAATTTAGAAAACAGCAGATCAGAAACAATCATTTGTGGAAAATGGTGACAATAACTCGCTTGTATGTTTCAGTGAAGACATAAAAGTCCACAACTAGACCCGGCAGGCAAAATAAACAATAATAATCTCATTATTCCAGTGAATCAGTAGTGCCCAGGGGGCCGCCAGCTTTAAGGATTATTCACGCAGGTTTTATTTTAAAACACCGCTCTGCTCTTGTAAGGTTAATGGAGAGCTGATGAGAGCCCACAATGAGATCATAGATCTCTATGGAAGAAGTGCACGTCAGAGAACCCGGAAGCCTCTGAAGACACACAGTTGCCAGAAGAAGAGAAAACAGTAACTACTTCACATTTCTCTACCTCCCTCTCCTGATGTATTTTGTAGCCCACATCATGTATCTCATAGCTCACATGTACACAGGCATTCAATACTGCCCGTTGATCTCAGTGAGTCTTCTTGTCAACACCCAGAAAAAAAACACAAAAAAAATAAAAAGACCTCAAAATGCCCATCTGCAAAATCAAACAGTGAGCATCCTCAGTATGTGTTCACACATCATAGCAGCACATGATTTCATAGCCAAACACAGTATCCACTGATTTCTATAGAAGCAGATTTATGGGTCTCTTCTTATTTTTGTGAAACAGGTGCTTAACAAATTGACAAACCCTCCTACTCCGACATGCATGCACATGACTTCAATCTAAAGAGCTTCCCGCAGATGAGTGGCAAGCAATACTAGAGCACACCCAACTTTAGGTTTTTGATGAAGATGAACTTTGTATTGAGATCATTAGAAGGGCTGACAACGGGCCTGTCATAGCACGCTGATGCATGGGTGTTAGAATGTGACTGCACATAGATATTGATTAAAAAAAATCTACTTCAATGAAGTCTTATCCCATCCATGGCTTCATTTCAACAAGCTACCAAGCATCACAACAATCCCACAAGGATGACTGACAGAGAAGGCCCGCAAGTATGGCCGACAAAGGCATGTATGGCACCGTGGGAGGATGTTCCTGTGATGTGGTTACAATGAATCAAAAGCCAAAAAGAGAATAAGCCACAATTGCACGCTATATAAATATCTCCTCGGGCACTCATTACATATGTACTACTTGCATATAAAGGTATATTTATAAAGTACAGCACTAAGAAAATACAGCTTTAGTTCTTGCTTTAGAAAATCGGCTAGTTACAAGCAGAATGTGTAGTAATTCAATAGTGGCTTTTACAAATATATCATCTCCATTTTTCTTTATATTTTATCAATTTCTTTTACTTAATTAGCAGAAATAAATTAAATTTCCTAGTGATAACTTTATCTTCTATTTAGCATGTGGATAAAAAATCCCTGCACATTTCACATGTTCGTAAGGTACAAACTTTTTTAACTTTTTTCGGCATCACAATACTTAAGGAACAATCAATGGAGGAGATCATTAAGAGTCACATAATGAGCAGCAACGAGTGACAAAGATAGCTTTAAAGGGCTAGTCTCTGAAAATCGCAGAAGAATCATGCTCAGAAGCTTTGGAACTCCCGCACAATTTAAACAAGAGAACGATGAATGCACGGTGTCATCTCCATTCCTAACAGTGTGGAACTGTCCAACCCTATTGATATGAAACAGATATCCCAGATGGAAACAACTTTGTAAAACAAATTGTCTTTAAAAAAATTGATAAAAAAAATACAGGAAATGCTGTTTACAGCCACTGCCTCTCCCATCCCATCTACAACACAAGAGCACTCCAGCCAATCATTGCCCTCGGCAATCTCATGCCGTCTACTTCGGCATGTATGCGGAGGTCAGGGATGTCATGAAGCAGCCACATGTTACAGATGGGACACAAACGCTGCAGTTTTGTCTACAAAAATAGCATTTTAACAATGCCATAACTGCAGAAAAAACAAACACATGCACATCCAAAAATCATACATTGATCTGACGCCACTAGGTAAAATTTACAAAACTTAACATGAGGTTCTTCGCTTAACATTCTGAGTCACTTGGTGTTGGTGCTGTGTATCAGCCATTGCTGCTGTGGTAGTGTGCCAGTGGGGTGGCCTGGAGCCATGGTGGCTTTGCCTTGCAGCATGGCTGGTGTAGGGTACTAGGTCACTCCCCCTGCTGGTGTGCTGTCATTTCGGCAGTGGTTGCCGAATGATGCTGCACCTTTTAGGTTAGGGACCAACTGAGAGGTTCGCCGTGACGTGGCAGTGGGCTTCATACAGTCAGATCAGAATGTTAAACTAAAAACCTCATGTTAAGTTTTGTAAATTTTTGCCTAGCAGCATTTGACCAATGTATGGTTTTTGGATGTGTGGTCCATGTCTTTTTCCTACAGTTATGGCATTTTAACCATGTTTTACTGTGTTACTGGAGAAAAAGAAGTGATATAGAAGTTATATTATAGCCACCGCTCTGTACACAGTAAACAATGTGATCACTCCCCCTGCACTTTGAATGACAGCCTACTACACACACTGCAGAACCGAGTGTTTAGTAGGCTGTGATGACAATGCATTCACGGTGTAGTGAGCGGTGACAGTAACAGCCCCCCCAGCACCGCCATGATGACTGGAAGCCAGTGGCTGCGTTTCCAGCAACACAACAAAACATGGTTACAATGATATTTACCTGCAGATTACCCCCATATCTACAGGTAAATCACGTTTACAGATGTGACAGCATTTCCTACACGTATTTTCCCTTTAATACAGATAACAAATCTGAAAAGACATTTGTATCATCAATGTAAATCTTAATACACATTTAAGACACAATCAATATATTATCATCTGGTGCAATCTATCAGATGTATACTTTCATAGTTCATTGGGTGTTGTTATGGGCAACGCTAAAGTAGTACAAGAATTTTAATGACTTACTTAAAAGTGCTGAACCCAGCCATGAAAGCTCCTATTCTAGCTCTGCAAGACTGTAGGAAAGATTATCAAGTACTTTGGGCATTTAGCATGCTGAACACACGCCATACTGAGAAAACAGATTGTGTACCGCCTGTAACCATGCATCAATCCATCCCAACAAAGTCTAACTAATAAGCCTGTCGGATGCCCTGCCAAGTTATGGGGCAGAAACCCATGCACCAATGGGTAAAAATGCCTCAGAAAGTCTTAGAGACAATCAAGATACATTTGAGACATACATTGCTTTCTTGGCAAAGTCGAAATTTTGCAGATGTACACATCTATAAGTAGCAACACACTGGCACAGAGCAATAAATAGTTTTTGATTTTGACAATATAAATTGTAAGCTCCCGACCACACCTTTCTAAGAAACCACAAAGCCTTCTTTCCAAATCACGTTTAATCAGAGAACGAAAAGTATGGATGACAGCATACAGTATATCAGAGATGATTTTCCTGGAAGTAAACCCACAAAGTGCATTTCCTGGTAAAATTCATTCCTACTTGTCATTTGTCGATGTTTATTAAAAATTAATACCGAGTGCCACATTCACGTCTCCTAGCTGAAGCACTATTCCGCACCTCCCATGACAACATCTATTAGTTGAGACTGGGTCTGTGGAGCAACTGCATGTTACCAAAACAAAAAGTGTATAAAGAACAGAATATAAAAATGCGTCAAAACTTTAACCACTAGTTCATGATAAACTAGGTTATATTGGCAACAAAACCTGTGACAAATCCATGTAAGAGCAAAGATCTTGCTCTTAATTTGGTGAGAGCAAAATAACAGCAAGTGTTTTGGATCAGTGTTTGGTCAGTGTGTCAGTTTTTACCATCAGTGTTTTATCAGTGATTTTCACTCATGGAAAAATAAATAAATTGAAAAGCTTCTCCTATCCTTTATAATGTTAATGACAGACAGAACACGGATGCCATCTGTGTGCTGCCGGTGACTTTCATGGACCCAGAAACTTGAATCAGTCATTTTGATCCGTGACATGTATGAAAAACAGACGGTCTCCGTCATTTGTTTGCGGTCACACAGTATGCAAAACACAGACATGTTATCAGCTCTATAAATAATGGGTATGCCTTCTATTGGTGAAAATGATAGATAACACATCTACGTGAAAAACAGATGTCTGAATGAGGCCTTATAGTGTCAATCAGTATGCAGTAGCATAATAGCCATCAATAGTGATGAGTGCGGGTGCTCGGGTGACATGTTCGAGTCCCCACGCCCGCATGTCTTGCGGCTGTTACACAGCCACAAAACAGGCCAGGATTGCCTGACAAACACGGGCAATCCCACTATGTTTTGTGGCTGCCTAACAGCCACGAAACATGAGGCTGCAGGGACTCGAACATGTCACCCGAGCACCCTCGGCAAACTCAAGTAGCGAGCACTTGCGCTCATCACTAGCTATCAACACTAGTTACCATCATAATGAGTAAGTACTGAATATATGTAATATATACTTTGCAAATGTCAAAAAATAACTAAACCAAAACCACATTCAGTTCCACATTTGCCAGCAGCCTGTCGTTGACTTGAAAAATAAAAACCCCTAAATCTAAAATAAGAGACCTGCAGGTGACAAAACTGCTGAATAGAACGGCATGTACCAGAGGAAACCAAGGCCCTGCTCCACTATAACCTACTCATCAATATTTCAGTGTCATCTGCAGTGACAATGCATTTTCCCATAAGATAGCAATGGTTTGTCCTCTGAGAATCCATCAATAATTTAACCTGCAGGCATTGTCTGGTATAGGACCATACATTGCATGGTGACGTGTTCTCTGAAGCACAAAAGTTATTGTATATTAGGTCCTTACATAGGTATCCCAGCTGTAAAACCAGCACATCACTGAGATACAGGGCCTTACATCAGCCTTCTACATTGCCTAAAAGCTTGTATCTAGCTGGAATTTACTGAAAGCTGACACGCTTTTCCTTCCCTGGAGAAATTTCCACGCAAGCGTTCTCCGCCTTAGGTGGAGCAAGAGAATATCTAAAATCGCTAACATCACGCTGTGGCTTTTTGCATGCTATTTCCGCAGGACGCTGACATCTTGGGCAACTTACTGCAGTGTACTGGTTTACAAACCACAGGAAACCGATCAGGAAATGCAGTGTGAAGACATACCGCCAGCCTCAGAGCTGATCACTATCTGATGCCATGCTATACAGCGCTGTCAGTGTCACATCAAAACTATCAGAGCAAAGAAAACCTGACCATTAAAATAGCACTAAAACAAGGCCCATATCCCCGGGATCATATGGCAGATTTAAATAAAACAAAACAGGGCATATAAGGGGAGCAGGGAATAAAGAAAGAGCAGAGACCGGTCACTTCTGACAACTCCCCTTTAAGAGGGTTCCCTCCACTACATACAAGAACAGCAGCGCTATTCTCACAGCCACTTCCCTTCAGCCCCGACCAACCTTGCATCAAGACACAAACGCAGCCATCATAGGCTAAAAGACAATGAAGAACATCAGATTCCCTTTTTGTGATTACGGGGATTCCAGTGATCAAATCCACACAGATCATACATTTATGCCATCAATATGAGCATGTTATAAGTTCAGTTACAGCTCATTTAACCAATAAGTGGGAAAAACATCAAAATAGATTACAGTCATTCTGACAAGCATTTTCGTAGTAAGTACACCAGGCCTAAGAGCTCACTTTATAAACTATGCAGTTTACATGGTGAAATCAGGTGACAGACATCCACAAACTGCCTTAGGTTTCATTCACACATATGGGATTATTGACCCATACCCTTTTTAGTCTATGGGCCTTGTCTAATTGCAGACCAAACTCACCCATTCAAGTGACTGGGCCCAGGTTAAACAAAAAAAAAACGCAGACACCAGATGTCTTTCAACCCTGATCAGTCAATTTTTCACTGACCAATGCTAGAAAACACAAATATGGATCAAAAATGGATGAAAATCAGATTCAGAGCACAGATGAAAATTAATTCATTTTAGGAGTATGAGAAAAAAAAACTAAATTTGGCATTGTTGAATTAGTAGTAAATAACATATCACCTGCTAATAAATCATACTTTAGAAAAAATGTAAACCAGCGTAGCAACATCTTGTCTTTGAGAAGAGGGTGCAGCTCAGTGGGTCTGTGTGCTCTCATGAAACCGGGCAGCACACGGACACTTTATGCGGATGTGTGAATGCAGCCTAAAGGTGTCTTGGGTATCACAGTGTGAACCTTATGGCATACGGTCATACATATTGTACACCATACAGCTATGACTCCTTCCCAGTGATATCATTAATAAATCTACCCCAAAGCATATAGTCACCAAGCGCACACCGTGGTCTTTGCAGCTACAGCGGACCTGCCTATGGTATGCACTAGACAGGCACCTCCACAAGACAGCCCCAAGGCACAGAGCATGAAATATAGACAAAATACCTAAGTTACAGCTTATTCAATCCCAAAAAAGAGAAGTCAAGTTTCTGATATAAGACAGTACACACCTTATACAGAACATGATGTTATAAGACCTCAGTATACAGTGGATATAAAAAGTCTACACACACCTATCTGTTAAAATGCCAGGTTTGTGGCATGTAAAAAATAAATCAAACCAAGAATCATTTCAGAATTTTTTCCACCTTTAACATCACCCGTTTTCTGTACAAATCCATATTAAAATAGCGTGGTTGCCTAAATGTGAACAACCTCTTATAATCGGGGATGCGGTTCTAATCAGAATTAACCAATTAAGTTTCAACTCATGGTAAATAGCAGTCTGTACACAGCTGTCATCATGTACAGTGATTATGATTAACCCCCATATAAAGTTTAACTGTTCTAGTAGGATTTTCCTACTTGCATTTTACAGCAAAAGTCATGCTGTGTAAACAGCTTACAACACAGCAAAGGGATCTCATTGTTGAACGTGATCAGTCAGGAGAAGGGTACAAAAAAAATTCCAAGGCATTAGATATACCATTGGACACTGAAGATGGTCCTTAAAATGTGGCTTAAATTTGGCACAACGATTACATTACCTAGAACTGGGCTTCCCTCAAAAATTGATGAGAAAACAAGAAAATAGTTCTGAGAGGCTGCTAAGATGCCTACCACAACATAAGGGGAGCTGCAGGAATTTCTGTCAAGTACTGGTTGCTTGCCATATGTGACAAGAATCTCCTATATTCTTCACATGTCTGGCCTGTGGAGTAGGGTGGAAAGAAAAAAAACTTTTTATTACAAACGAAGACATCCAAACTTGGCCATGTTTTGCCAAAATAATGTGGGAAAATGTGTTATGGTCTGATGAGACATTTTTGGTAATAATTCCAAAAGGTATGTTTGGTGCAAAGCCAACACAGCAAATCACCAAAAGAACACCATACCCACAGTTATTCATAGTGGAGGCAGCATTATGCTTTGGGGTTGTTTTTCAGTAGCTCGAACTGGGGCTTTATTGGAGGGAATTATGAACAGTTCCATATAGTCAATTTTGCAACAAAACCTCCAGGCCTCTGCTAAAAAGCTGAAGAGGAATTTCACCTTTTACCACATCGACCCCAAGTATACCTCTAAATCACACGTGTCATACTCTGGCCCGTAGGCCAAATCTATTTGGCCCGCAAAGCCAGCACCACCACCCCCCCCCCACCCCACATTATACTGTGTGAAGGACTATGTGAGGCCCATTGTACTATGTGGAGCCCATTATACTGTGTGGAGGGCTGATAATAGATATCAAGGTTGGCCCGCGACTTTGTCCAAGTTTTTTATATTGGCCCTCTGTGTATTTGAGTTTGACATCCCTGCTCTAAATCAACAAAAGAATCGCTTACCAGAAGATGATCAAAGTTTTGGAATGGCCCTGCCAGTTCCAGACCTGAATAGGTCTGTACACAGGAGATGCCCTCAGACTCTGACAGATTTAGAGAGTGACGATTTTAAATGTCATACTGATAGACTCCCAACCAAAATTACTGAATGGGAAAAAGTTCTGAAATGATTCTTCTTGGTGTGACTTTTTTTTGTACACGACAAAATCCTGGTATTTTGACAGGGGTGTGTAGACTTTTTTTTATCAGGGCTGTGGAATCGAAGTCGGTATAAAATGGACCGACTCCGACTCCTCAAATATATAATAAATTGTGTACAGTAGTACAATGCAGTTTGTGGGGAATATTTTTTCATAAGAATTTGGGAAAGTTATGAAATGTCCTGTAAATGTCTGTCCTATTCCTGATCTAAGGGTCTAGACTTTTAGCTGAGATGAATCTGTGCTACAGTAAATTTATCACTTAAACATGAGCCATGTATGAGGGAGTCGAAGATTTGGCTTACCGACTCCACAGCCCTGCTTTTATAGCCACTGTACATCCCATACCAGACATGCTACTATATAGAAGTATGTGAGATTAATAGGGTTAGAGGTTTTGCTCTGGGCCAGGAAAACAATGCATTTTACAGATGTGTTAATGAAGTGACATCTGCCCATGAATATACATCGGTACAGATCACATATGGAGCACAGATGTAGGTGGCACAGGAGTCACACTGATGACAAGTATACATGGCACACGGGTGAGCACAGGGATAAATGTCATTAGAGCCACAATGACGACAAGTATAGATGGCACACCGGTGAGGACAGGCGTAGACTACGGGGCACAATGACAAGTATACTGTAGATGGCACACTGGTGAACACTGGCACTAGGGGCACAATGACGACAAGTATAGATGGCACAGAGGGTATATTGATGACAAGTATAGATGGCACAGAGGGCATATTGATGACAAGTATAGATGGCACAGAGGGCACAATGATTAGTAGAGATGTCACACCAGGGGCACATTGGATAACAAGTATAGACAGCACACCAGTTAGGCCAGGCACATATCTCACTCTGGTGACCACAGGCGTAGATAGCACAGGGTGAACAATGATAAGTATAGATAGCACATTGATGACAAGTATAGATGGCACATCAGTGAGGACAGGCACACATCTCACCGGTGAGCACAGGCATAGATAGCACAGGGGGCCCAACAATAAGTATAGACACAGCACACCAGTGAGGACAGGCATAGATGGCACACCAGTGAGGACAGGCATAGATGGCACACCAGTGAGGACAGGCATAGATGGCACACCAGTGAGGACAGGCATAGATGGCACACCAGTGAGGACAGGCATAGATGGCACACCAGTGAGGACAGGCATAGATGGCACACCAGTGAGGACAGGCATAGATGGCACACCAGTGAGGACAGGCATAGATGGCACACCAGTGAGGACAGGCATAGATGGCACAGTCGGCACTATGATAAGTATAGATAACACACCAGTGAGCACAGGCATAGATGGCACACCAGTGAGGACAGGCATAGATGGCACACCAGTGAGGACAGGCATAGATGGCACAGTCGGCACTATGATAAGTATAGATAACACACCAGTGAGCACAGGCATAGATGGCACACCAGTGAGGACAGGCATAGATGGCACACCAGTGAGGACAGGCATAGATGGCACACCAGTGAGGACAGGCATAGATGGCACAGTCGGCACTATGATAAGTATAGATAACACACCAGTGAGCATAGGCATAGATGGCACTATGATAAGTATAGATAACACACCAGTGAGCACAGGCATAGATGGCACAGTCGGCACTATGATAAGTATAGATAACACACCAGTGAGCACAGGCATAGATGGCACACCAGTGAGGACAGGCATAGATGGCACACCAGTGAGGACAGGCATAGATGGCACACCAGTGAGGACAGGCATAGATGGCACAGTCGGCACTATGATAAGTATAGATAACACACCAGTGAGCATAGGCATAGATGGCACACCAGTGAGGACAGGCATAGATGGCACAGTCGGCACTATGATAAGTATAAATAACACACCAGTGAGCATAGGCATAGATGGCACTATGATAAGTATAGATAACACACCAGTGAGCACAGGCATAGATGGCACAGTCGGCACTATGATAAGTATAGATAACACACCAGTGAGCATAGGCATAGATGGCACTATGATAAGTATAGATAACACACCAGTGAGCACAGGCATAGATGGCACAGTCGGCACTATGATAAGTATAGATAACACACCAGTGAGCATAGGCATAGATGGCACAGTCGGCACTATGATAAGTATAGATAACACACCAGTGAGCATAGGCATAGATGGCACTATGATAAGTATAGATGGCACACCAGTGAGGACAGGCATGGATGTCCCATGCAGTAGGCTTTGTCTGCCCCGGCCCCTGCCCCTAAGCTCCTCACACAATGAATGAGCCGGCCCCGCACAGGTGCAGCTGACAGGGGCCGCACAGCCGCCCTTCGCTCGGTGTGGGCCCGACAGGTGCAGCTGCACGGAGGGGCAGGGAGCCCAGCTCGGGGACACCCGGCCTGCTCAGGTGGCCGCTCATCCCGCACACAGCCCGGGCACAGGGCTCCGGCTCCCAGCGCAGGTGCAGCCCCGTGTGCAGGAGAGAGGTCACAGCTCAGTCCGCTCCTGCACAACCCCCCACACACACGTACCGGAGGGCCACCCGCACCGAGCTTTCATCCTGCGTGGCCGACATGACGCGCTGTGGTGACGGTCACAGGTCTCGCTTGTCACCCGCAGCCGCTGCCATCTAACGCCACCTCAGAGAGCCCCGGGACATCGTCAGTGTGATGAGAGCCGGGAGAGGGAGGCGGAGCTACCGGGGGGACAGGCCGGAGAGCTCAGACAAATACAGCGGCGCCCCCTGCTGCGGGCTCTGCGCCCCGCCCCGTGACGTCATCAGCACAGTCTCCGACCGCGACAGCTCGTACTGGAGTCTTGTGCCGGTGACGCCATAGATCTGTCCTAAAGACGAGCGCCCCCTGTGTACTGGGGATGTGACGTCACATCATGTAGAAATGACGTAAAGTACGCGCGCGCTGATACCATAGACATTTACAGTCGCGCTATTTCCAGCCGCCCCGCCCACTGAGCTGCCAGCCGGCGCCGCCCCTTTTTCTCAGGGCTTCCAGCTGCAGCTGTCTCACCTGGCGGCCCCCTGCTGAGGAGGATGCGCCTGTTATCTCTCAGGAGGGGCTACTGGGGAGAATAGGCTATATGCCCACATAGCAGATTTGATGCAAAGCGTTTTTGCCTCTCTCTGGCAGAAAAAAACGCATGCAGATTTACATGCGATTTTTCTGCCAGAGAAAAGCGTTTTTTCAGCATTTTTTTACATGCGTTTTTTTCAAGCAGTTTTCCAAGCGATTTTGAGCATCACTTGGAAAAGTGCTTGACAAGTTGGTCACACTATATGGGTATGTGCACACGATGCAGAAATGAAGCAGAAAATTTCTGCATCATTTCTGCATCTCCCTGGCAGAAAAAACGCATGCAGATTGTGCATGCGTTTTTCCTGCAGAATACATGCGGATCCACATGCAGATTGACATGCGTTTCTGCATGCAGATTTAGGCTGTGTGCCCACGTAGCGTTTTTCAAGCGTATATGCTGCGGAATTTCCGCAGCGTAAACGCTTGAAAAACGCATGTAGATCCACACCCCATGGTCCCCAATGGCATTCCGCAATGTCAATGCCCATGCTGCGGATTTTTCCGCAGCGTATATGCTGCAGTCAAAAATCCGCAGCATGTTCATTAATTTTGCGGAAGCGCCGCGGAATCAATGTGCGGATGGTACCCAAGTCTGGAGGAGAGGAGACTCTCATCCAGACCTGGGTACCAAAGAACCTGTAAAAAAAAGAATAAAATAAAGTTTATACTTATCTTCTGATGTTTTCCCTCCGTTGCGCTGTTGTCTGAAGGACCTGCCACGTCATTGAGTCATGTGACCCACCACATGACTCAATGACGTCACCGCAGGTCCTGCACACAGCAGCGTGAGCCGCTCAAGCCTCCGGACGGGGCAGAGGATGCATCAGAAGGTGAGTATAAAGTTTATTTTTTTATTTTTTACCATTCTGAACAAGTTGTCAAGCACTTTTCCAAGTGATGCTTGGAGAAGTGCTTGATAACCCGCATGCGGAAATGCATGCAAAGACGCCTCACAAACGCTTCTACCTGGCGGGAAAACCGCATGTAATATCCGCATGCGATTTTCCCGCCAGGGAGAAGCGTAAAAAATATGCTTCAGGTCCGCAACGTGGGCACATAGCCTGACAAGCGCTTTCCAGGCGATTTTAGCATCACCTGGAAAGTGCTTGACAACTAGGTCACACTATATAAATCCATGCAAACAGCATGGATTTATATAGTGTGACCCGAGAGAGTGTATATACTTACCTCTGATGGCCCGCGCTGTCCTGCTTTACAAAGTTCCCGGCTGCCGGCAACTTTGAATTGAAAGACCTGCCGACGTCAGCGTCACGTGACCCGTCACATGACTCTGACGTCACCGCAGGTCCTACAACTCACTGCAAGTGCCGGGAACCAAGCGGGAGCGCTGCGCGGGCCGACAGAAGGTAAGAATACATTTATTTTTTATTTTATTCTTCTTTTTACAGCTTTTTTTAATGGTACCTGGGTGTGGATGAGACTCTCCTCTCCTCCACACCCGGGTACCATCCGCATATTAGAACGCGCCAATAACGCAAGTACAAATGCTGTCTTGCGGAATTGGCGCGTTCTAATGCAAGTCAATGGCGGCGAAATCGCCGCGTTTCCGCAAAATTAATTGACATGCTGCGGATTTTTGACCGCAGCGTTAACGCTGCGGAAAAATCCGCATCATGGGCACAGCACATGCGGATTTCCATTGGGGAACATTGCTTCCCTTCTACCATGCGTTTTTCATGCGTTTCCGCGGCGTTTACGCAACTGCAAAAACGCCGCGGAAACGCATGAAATACGCATCGTGTGAACTCAGCCTAAGGCTGTGTGCCCACGTAGCATTTTTCAAGCGTATATGCTGCGGAATTTCCACAGCGTAAACGCTTGAAAAACGCATGTATATCCGCACCCCATGGTCCCCAATGGCATTCCGCAATGTCAATGCCCATGCTGCGGATTTTTCCGCAGCGTATATGCTGCGGTCAAAAATCCGCAGCATGTTCATTAATTTTGCGGAAGCGCAGCGGAATCAATGTACGGATGGTACCCAAGTCTGGATGAGAGGAGACTCTCATCCAGACCTGGGTACCAAAGAACCTGTAAAAAAAAGAATAAAATAAAGTTTATACTTATCTTCTGATGTTTTCCCTCCGTCGCGCTGTTGTCTGAAGGACCTGCCACGTCATTGAGTCATGTGACCCACCACATGACTCAATGACGTCACCGCAGGTCCTGCACACAACAGCGTGAGCCGCTCAAGCCTCCGGATGGGGCAGAGAATGCATCAGAAGGTGAGTATAAAGTTTATTTTTTTATTTTTTACCATTCTGAACAAGTTGTCAAGCACTTTTCCAAGTGATGCTTGGAGAAGTGCTTGATAACCCGCATGCGGAAATGCATGCAAAGACGCCTCACAAACGCTTCTACCTGGCGGGAAAACCGCATGTAATATCTGCATGCGATTTTCCCGCCAGGGAGAAGCGTAAAAAATATGCTTCAGGTCCGCAACGTGGGCACATAGCCTGAGGCTGTGTGCCCACGTAGCGTTTTTCAAGCGTATATGCTGCGGAATTTCCGCAGCGTAAACGCTTGAAAAACGCATGTATATCCGCACCCCATGGTCCCCAATGGCATTCCGCAATGTCAATGCCCATGCTGCGGATTTTTCCGCAGCATGTTCATTAATTTTGCGGAAGCGCAGCGGAATCAATGTGCGGATGGTACCCAAGTCTGGATGAGAGGAGACTCTCATCCAGACCTGGGTACCAAAGAACCTGTAAAAAAAAGAATAAAATAAAGTTTATACTTATCTTCTGATGTTTTCCCTCCGTCGCGCTGTTGTCTGAAGGACCTGCCACGTCATTGAGTCATGTGACCCACCACATGACTCAATGACGTCACCGCAGGTCCTGCACACAACAGCGTGAGCCGCTCAAGCCTCCGGACGGGGCAGAGAATGCATCAGAAGGTGAGTATAAAGTTTATTTTTTTATTTTTTACCATTCTGAACAAGTTGTCAAGCACTTTTCCAAGTGATGCTTGGAGAAGTGCTTGATAACCCGCATGCGGAAATGCATGCAAAGACGCCTCACAAACGCTTCTACCTGGCGTGCGATTTTCCCGCCAGGGAGAAGCGTAAAAAATATGCTTCAGGTCCGCAACGTGGGCACATAGCCTTAATCCATGCAACTGGCATGGATTTATATTGTGTGACCAACTTAGATGCTTTAATTGCTGCATCTATAGTAAAAAAAAAAAAGAATTAAAACGTTAAAAATAAAATAACCTGTATACTCACCTCTCCAGTCTCCTCCCAGCGGCGATCCTCTCTCTTCGACGTCCCACGGTGTACTTGCAGGACCTGCAGTGACGTCATTTAGTCAGCTGATGGTCACGCGGGCATGGGCAGGTATAGTGGAGGTGGCACTGCTCAGGACCTGCTTCTGTGCCACCAAGGAGTTTGTATGTTCTCCCCGTGTTTGCGTGGGTTTCCTCCGGGTTCTCCGGTTTCCTCCCACACTCCAATGACATACTGATAGGGAATCTAGATTGTGAGCTCCAGTGGGGACAGTGATGATGATATCTGTAAAGCGCTGTGGAATTAAGGGCGCTATATCAGTGAATAAATAAATAAAAATCTGCGCCCGTTGCCTGGTACCAGCATATTCACTCTGCGGGTGGTGTGATGATGGAGGAAACGAGAAGCTCTGAGCAGTGCAGGCTCTGTCCAGCCAGAGCTATTAGACTGGCTGTGACCTGTGGTGCCTTCCACTCTGGCAGAATGGGAGTGTGCCATCTAGCAGGACTAATCAGCTCCGCGCTGTGACCAATGGGACATCACCACACCTTACTTAAACTCCCAGCATACTGCTAGTAGTTGCCAGGTATAGTTTGTATCTGCTCTTGTTCAGACTGTTTGTACCCATTTGTGACCTCGGCCTGTGTTTCGACTATAGCTCTGACTGATGATTCTGTTTCTGTCTCTGACCACCTGGTTTTGAGGTGGCTTTTTGACCACACTCTCCCAGTACAGTCAATCAGCCAGTTGCCTATCCGTGGACCCAACCCAGAGGTCCTTGTGTAAGTCAAGATCCCTGTACAGGGGTTAAAGGTGATGACCAGGGATCCCATGGAATTTGTTTTAGGCCACGGCCCACTATCAGTTTTCGGTCAGTATTCGGTCAGTATTTTTTCTCAGGAGTGGGAGCCAAAACCAGGTGAGGAACAATCAGAGAAAAGGTATAATAGAAACAAGTCACCAATTCTGCATTTATCACCCACTCCTGGTTTTGGCTCCCACTGCTGAGAAAAAATACTGACCAAATACTGATAGTGGGGCAGTGACCTAATGGAGTGGCTTGCGCAAAGTCTGTCTGTTGAAGCCCTATTAAGAGTTGCCAGCCGTCCACTGACAGACATGAACACATATGTATATTGATTTCCTTGTGCTTGTTAGGTAGGGAAAAGAGATGAGCGAACCAGAACTTTAAAGTTCAGGGTTCGTACCGGACACCTAGTGTTCAGTGCTGAACTCCGAACATGATCTTCTCCCGGAAGGAGAGAGAGACAGATTCTGTGGGTGTACTCTGCTTCCTTTGGCAGCCCCCTACCCCTTACTATGACCATTTTACAGCACCAAAGTTCAAATCCCCATTGACTTCTATGTGGTTCAGGTTCAAGTTCGGGTAGAGTTCTTGTACCCAAACCAAACTTTGGACTAAAGTTTAGTCAAACCCGACAAACCCGAACATCCACGGGTCCACTCATCCCTAGTAGGGAATGAACATAGAATATATAGTTTATAGTGGAATAAACACACGGAGTCCTCCTGCCTTTCTCCTAGCTGTTTTAGGAGTTGTAGAGGTGAGGGTTTGTTATTACATATTCATTGGTCCTACCCTAGGGTATTAAGCTTCTGGATTCGCTATTACCACCATATTCAAGCAGTTCCACAAGTCTCCCTCATCCGATCTTGGGAGCCATTACTCAATAAGCCTATACCTACCTGATCCTCTGAAACATATCCAGATACTATATTTTCATTTATGTCTCTCGCTGCCAGAATTTCTATCGCAGGTGCTTGGAGATCTCCTTTTTTATTATTATTATTATTATTATTATTATTATTATGTATTTTTAGAGCACCATTAATTCCATAGTGCTGTACATGAGAAGGGGTTACATACAAAATACAAATATAAATTACAGGGAACAAACTAACAATGATAGACTTTTGCAGAGGGGAGAGGACCCTTCCCTTGCGAGCTTACAGTCTACATGATAATGGGGAAGGAGACAGTAGGTTGGGGGGTTGCGGCAGCTCCGGTAGTGGTGAGGTGGCAGTGGGGTCATTGCAGGGTGTAAGCTTTTTTGAACAGATAGGTTTTCAAATTCAGTCTGAAAGTTCCGAGTTTGGCGAATAATCAGATGTGTTGGGGCACAGAATTCCAGAGAATGGAGGATACTCGGAAGAAGTCTTGGAGACGATTGGATGAGGAACGTACGATTGTGGAGAAGAGAAGAAGGTATTGGGAGGACTGGAGAATGCGTGTTGGAAGATATCGGGAGATTAGTTCAGAGATATATGGGGGAGACAGATTAAGGCTTTCTTTGTAGGTCAGTGTTAGTAGCTTGAACTGGCTACATTGGGGAACTGGGAGCCAATGAAGGGATTTGCAGAGCAATAGCAAGGCGAGGGGTGGATTAGTCGGGCAGCAGAGTTAAGGATGGACTGGAGAGTAGCCATAATGTTAGCAGGAAGGCTTTCTTCAATTAATATTTACTGACTAAAAGTAAAACTCATGGATTATGGTTAATGAGAATATCTCTAGTATCTTTTTTTGAACAGACCTGGCTACCCCTTCAATACTCAAAAAATACAAAATTGTTTTCTGCTCCCACTTAATAAATGCTCCTTCTCTCCTCTATAGCTGGGGCACCGAGGAATGCTTTCTCTGAACTTGTCTTAACTTTCTGTCTCTATTTCTCTTTTTCCTTCCTCTCATTCTCTTCTTCACCTTTAGTTCTGTAATGTATTCCTATTTGAAGTTTCCCTGTATCCTGACCTATTGAAGAAATAAAGGGTGTATATTAACCAAGCGCCTAAGGTGTTGTGGATCTGTTGCTTCTATCCTCTCATATGTTAATTCTCGAAATGTGGACCCATATTTTTTCTCTTGTCATATTATTATCATTAGAATGACCTGACATATAGCCTGATCATTTCTTTTGTTATTATTCATCTTACTATTGTTGTTCATTGATTGAGGCCTTTGGTCTTCATTTCACTTGTTCTCTGTTTATTACTTGTATTGTGTAATCGCTTAATAAACACGTCACATACAAACAGCTGTATATTGAATTCCCCATGCTTTTTAGGTGGAAAATGAACAGAATATCTCATACAGTACCATTCAAAAGTTTGGACACACCTGTTTATGCAATGGTTTTCCTTGTTCTTATTAGAATGTGCACATTGTACATTGAGACTGAAGGCAGCAAAACCACAAAGGATCAAATATGGAAACATGGAAACAAAGAGTAAAGAAACACGTTTGTGACAAAAAACCATAATGTTTTAAACATTTGATTCCTCAAAGTACCCCCCTTGTATTCTGATGCCAGCTTTACACTACCTGGAATTTTCTCAAGCAACTGCATCAAGTCGTCACTTAGCATGCAGTAATATAGGAGATTGAGTCTGGCATCAGTATATAATGTTCAATTTCTTTACAGTGCATAAATATCTAAGTGCAGAAAAATAGAGATGTGGGCTAGGCATTGCTGCTTACATGTTTTGAGCTTCACTCTTTATCATAGCTTACTTGGAATGGCTTCCAATGAACAGGTATGTTGTGTCAAAAGCTGATTTGTGAAATCACCAACTTTTAAAAGTATTTTTGACTATCAGGTGTGTTTTTCAGAGGAAATGCTGGTACACAGTTCTATACAGTGATGGAGCCCTATTCTACAACTATTCTTAGTCAGAATCATTCAACTAAGTAAAGAGAAACAATAGGACATCATTATTTCAAGACATAAAGGTCAGTCAATCCAGAAAATGTCTAGAACCTTGGAGGTATACTTAAAGGGGTTTTCACATGAACAAAGTTAATTTTAAACAGCATGTTAATCGATAGATCTTGGAATAATAATTTCCACAATTGGATGTGTTTAAAAAAAATATTCCTGTGCTGAGATAATCTTATAAATGTGCCCCTGCTGTGTACTGTGTAATGACTGTGTCTGACCATGTACGGAACATGGTCTGATCATACCACATCTCCTGGGCAGGGGAGGGGGAGAAAAAGAGTATACAGACATTACAGCATGGTGTCATAGCTGATGCTTTCTTTGAGGTAAAACATTGCTTAAAAGCAGGCAGTGTAATGTTTTGCCTCATACAAAGAATCAGCTGCGATGTAGTTTCTTTCCCTTTTAGATAGGAAATGAACATGGAATTAGTGTGATCTACAGCGGAATAAACACTTATTCCACATAAATGGGTATTAAATTCCCTGTGCTTGTCAGGAAGGGAGTGATCATGAAATGTAAGCAGTATCTAGTGAAATTCATTCATGTTCCACATTATTTATAATGGTCGATAATTGTTAATCAAATGTTAAAACTGGAGAGATGGGGCTGTGACAGTCACAACTCCAGCAGAAGCATGTAAGGGCTGCAGTGGGACCTTCAAGGAGATACCTTGCAATAAATGAGGAATACGGTGGTTCAGAGTTCACGCTGCCCAATGGTTCAAATAGATGGTCACACACGAAGGTGAAGCATGAATACGATTTATTATGTCAACGCATTTCAAGGTTTTCAAACCTCTTTATCAGGACCACACCAATAATTGTTGTGATACCGTGTATATTAATGGATTACAGCACTCATGAGCAGAAATATTCTAAAATGGAGAGCATTGATAAAACCTCCAGATGTGAGTGGTGCCAGAAAACCCCTATAAAAAGTAAGGGCGGTAAAGGTTTTTTACATTCAGTGTGGAGAAATGTTGCTGTACACCAGACAGGACAAATACAGGAGCAACCATCTAACACCAGACTGGTATCATGCACATGTCCTGTTAATTGCCTCATTGTCCCACACCTGATATCAGATCAGCCAGGAGTAAAGGCCCCGTCACACTTAGCGACGCTGCAACGATCCCGACAACAATACGACCTGTCAGGGATCGTTGCTGCGTCGCTATGTGGTCGCTGGTGAGCTGTCAAACAGGCAGGCTCACCAACGATCAGGGGAGCAGCGACATCGTGGAAAGAATCTTTCCACGATGTCCTGCTCCTGGTTACCAGCCTGCTGAAGCAGGAGTAGGCTGGTAACCATGATAAACATCGGGTTACTAGGGGCACACGCCACTTAGTAACCCGTTGTTTATCATGGTTACCACTCTGCTACGGTGAGCGGGAGGTTACCGCTCACTTTAGCAGGCTCGTAACCATGATAAACAGCGGGTTACTAAGTGCGCCCCTAGTAACCCGATGTTTATCAAGGTTACCATCCTGATCGCTGCTCCCGCTGGTCACACACAGCGATGTGTGCTGACCAGCGGGAGGGCAACGGCCAAAAAATGGTCCAGGACACTTTGCAGCGATCAGCGACCTCACAGCAGGGGCCTGATCGCTGCAAAGTGTCACACATAGCGACATCGCTGGTGAGGTCGCTGTTGCGTCACCAAAACCGTGACACAGCAGTGATCTTGCTAGCGATCTCGCTATGTGAGACGGGGGCTTTAGGCTATGTGCCCACGATGCAGAAATGCTGCATATTTTTTCTGCTTCTCCCTGGCAGGAAAAACGCATGCGGTTTTTAAATGCGTTTTTCCCGCCAGGTAGAAGCATTTGTCAAGCGTTTTTGCATGCATTTCTGCTTGCGGGTTATCAAGCGCTTTTCCAAGCGATTTTAGCATGGATTTATAGTAGTGTGACCAAGTTAGATAAAAAAAAAGAATAAGAATGGTAAAAAATGAAAAAAAAAGATTATATTTACCTTCCGATGTCCTCCCAGTGTTTTCTCTGCTGCATCCGGTGTCTTGGGCGGCTTGCGGTGGTGTGAAGGACCTGCAGTGACATCATTGAGTCATGTGACAGGTCACATGACTCAATGACGTCATGGCAGGTCCTTCACAACACCGTGACCCATACAGCAGACCAGACGGACGGTAGAAAACACCGGGAGGACATCGGAAGGTAAGTATAATCTTTATTTTTTATTTTAAATTATTTTTTTAACAGGTTCTATGGTACCTGGGTCTGGATGAGAGTCTCCTCTCCTCTTGACCTGGGTACCATCCGCACA
Organism: Phyllobates terribilis; assembly: GCF_046119375.1. Classification (NCBI taxonomy): domain Eukaryota; kingdom Metazoa; phylum Chordata; class Amphibia; order Anura; family Dendrobatidae; genus Phyllobates; species Phyllobates terribilis. The sequence continues at coordinate 253,466,076 of NW_027362771.1, forward strand.
TTGAACCGTGAGATATCCGCTTGTGCAGATGCAGTGATGCGGATGTCACGCAGTCCAATGCAAGTCAATGGCGGCAATTACGCTGCGTGTCCGCAAAATTAATGGACATGCTGCGTATTTTTCCGCAATGATAATCGGCAGCGTAAATTTCCACAGCATGTGCACAGCACATGCAGATTATCATTGGGGACCATGGGGCATGTATTACCAAGCGTTTTTAAGCGTTTTCGCTGCGGAAATTCCGCGGCAAAAGCGCTTGAAAAACGCATAGTGGGCACGCAACCTAAAGCTCTGTAGCAGCACCTTTAATTGCCCATTAGTGCAGCAATCTACTAAGGGTATGTGCCCACGATGCAGAAATGAAGCAGAAAATTTCTGCAGCATTTCTGCATGTTCTTGGCAGTCAAAAACGCTTGCGGATTTTACACGTGTTTTTGACGCGTTTTTACATGCAGATTTGACTTGCATTTTTCAAATGCATTGGGACCTCATATCCGCATGCAGAAACGCACAAATAATGGACATGCTGCGGATTTTTCCGCAGGGAAAATCCACAGCAGAAAATTCCGCAGCATGAGCACAGAACATGCAAATTTACATTGGGGATCATGGGGCACGGATTACCAAGCGTTTTTAAAGCGTTTCTGCTGCGGAAATTCCGCATCAAAAACGCTTGGAAAACACATAGTGGGCACACAGCCTTATATCAAAGAAATCAAAACAATTATTTACAGATGTAAATTATATGGGATATACAGTACTGTGCAATAGTTTTAGGCAGTTGTGAAAAAATGCTGCAAAGCAAGAATACTTTAAAAAATAGTAGAGTTAATAGAGGTAATGGTTTATTTTTATAAATTAAAAAATGCAAAGTGAATGAACAAAAGAGTAATCTAATTCAAATCAATATTTGTTGTGACTGCTCTTTGCCTTCAAAACTCCATAAATTCGTCTGGGTACTTGTCCACAGTTTTTGAAAAGACTCGTCAGGGAGGTTGTTCCAAACACATGTTAGAACTAACCATAGATCTTCTGTGTAGGTTTGCACAAATACGTTTTTCTCTTCATGTAATCTCAAAAACTCAATGAGTCCTGGGCTGCGCACCCTTATCCAGCCAAAAAGGTATCAGCACTGAGGATACCAAGAAATGGTCAACATTGAGGACAGTCAAGGAAACTCTGCAGCAGATGAAAGACACGTCATGTTTCCCTTTAAAATTAAAAGAAGCTCACGGAACCTTCAGGATTTGAAGAGTGTTTGTGTGGAAGAATGGGCCAAAATCACACCTGAGCAATGCAACTAGTTTCTCCATACAGGAGGCGTCTTGAAACATTTCAATAAGCGTTTTCAATACTTTTTTTGTGTAATTTTTCATTATTACACATAACTTAATTTATAGACATCTATGGTTTGATTTCTTTGCCTGTGTTGATTGGATGGGCTGTTACTGACATTTGGTGAGAATTTCATGTTAATAGCACCTTTATATATATATATTTACTTATAAAATTGGTGACATGATCAATACTTACAGTGGCATGTAAAAGTTTGGGCACCCCTGGTCAAAATTACTGTTATTGTGAACAGTTAAGCAAGTTGAAGATGAAATTATCTTTAAAAGGCTTAAAGTTAAAGATGACACATTTCCTTTGTATTTTAGGTAAATATATATATATATATTTTCATCTTTTACATTTTAAAAATTACAAAAAGGAAAATGGGACAATGCAAAAGTTTGGGCACCCTTAGAGATTTGTGTGTTCAGATAACTTAGACCAAGGTTTCAGACCTTAATTAGCCTGTAAGGGTTATGGCTTGTTCACTATCATCGTTAGGAAAGGCAGGTGATGCAAATTTCCCAGCTTTATTATGACCCAGCCTCCTCTAACTTCGTGCCAAAAAACAGCAGTCATGGATTCTTCTAAGCAGGTATCTAGCACTCTAAAAATGAAAATGGTGGAGGCCCACAAAGCAGGAAAAGGCTATAAGAAGATAGCAATGTGATTTACAGTTGCCTGTTCCTTAGTTCAAAATGTAATTAACAAATGGCAGTTGACAGGAACAGTGGAGGTCAAGATAAGGTCTGAAAGATCAAACAAAATTTCAGTCAGAGCTTCTCGTAGGATTGCTAGAGAGGCAAACCAGAACCCCAGCTTAAGTGCAAAACACCTTCAGAAAGATTTAACAGACTCTGGAGTTGTGGTACATTGTTCTACTGTTCAGAGACACCTGCACAAATATAGCCTTCATGGAAGAGTCATCAGAAGAAAACCTCTCCTGCATACTCACTATAAAATTCAGTATCAGAAGTATGCAAAAGAACATCTAAACAACCTGATGCATTTTGGAAACAAGTCCTGTGGACCGATGAGGTTAAAATAGAACTCTTTGGCCACAATGATCAATGGTATGTGTGAAGAAAAAATAGCACAGAATTTCAGGAAAACATCTCGGCAACCATTAAGCATGGGGGTGGATCAATCACGCTTTGGGGTTGTGTTGCAGCCAATAGAATGGGGCACATTTGACGGGTAGAGGGAAGAATGGATTCAATTAAATTTCAACAAATTCTTGATGCAAGCATAACACCATCTGTAAAAAAAAAGCTGAAGTTGAAAAGAGGATGGCTTCTACAAATGGATAATGATCCTCAACACACATCAAAATCCACAATAGACTACCTCAAAAGGCGTAAGCTGAAGTTTTTACAATGGCCCTCACAGTCCCCTGATCTGAACATCATTGAAAATCTGTGTCTAGAAGTCAAAATAGCAGTGCATACAAGACAACCCAGGAATCTCACAGAACCGGAAAATTTTCCAAGGAAGAATAGATGAAAATCCCTCAAACAAGAATTGAAAGACTCTTGGCTGGCTACAAAAAGCATTTACAAGCTGTGATACTTTCAAAAGGGGGTGCTACTAGGTACTAACCATGCAGGGTGCCCAAACTTTTGCATTGGCCCATTTTCCTTTTTGTAATTTTTAAAATGTAAAATATGAACATATGTATACAGTGGGGAAAATAAGTACCGTATTTTGCTGATTATAAGACACACCGGTTTATAAGACGCACCTCAAATTTTGGGAGGGGGGAAATAGGAAAAAAATGTTTTTTAATAAACTGGTGCGTATTATAATGAGCTTACCGGGGGAGGGGGCAGCGTTGGTAGAGCGGGGTCCCAAGGTTGCCTCTGGCTGAGGCAGGATATGCTGCACAGGCAGGAGATGTTGTATGGTCCCGGAGATGCTGTAGGGTCCCGGAGATGCTGCGGAGGCAAAAGATGCTGCGTAGGCAGGACAGGGTGTTCGGAGGCGGGAGGCAACTGCAGACCCCATGCTGTCTGCCAAGTTCTGCTTGAGGTACTTGGTGGTGCGGGGGCTCCACCAACATTTTGTGGCAGCTGGAGCCCCGCACCTTCCATACTGTCCTGTGCGGTGGACTCAGGGATGTCGGTGGTGCCCCTGCACCATCGAACACCTCCAGCAGAACTTGGCAGACAGCATGAGGCCCGCAGCCGCCTCCCACCGCCGAACACCCCTTCCTGCCTCCGCAGCATCTCTGGGACCCCGCAGCGTCTCCTGCCTCCGCAGTATCTCCAATACCCCACTCCACCACAGGCGGTAAGGTGATTTCGCTTTGTAAGACGCACCCCTATTTCCCCCCCCATATCTGGGGGGGGGGGAAGTGCGTCTTATAAAGCGAAAAATACGGTACATGATACACTGATCTTTCATGTTTCTGGGCCGTCGTTGGGCAACATTGAGTTTCAGCTCCCTCCAAAGATTCTCTATTGGGTTCAGGTCTGGAGACTAGCTAGGCCACTCCAGGACCTTGAAATGTTTCTTACGGAGCCACTCTTTAGTTGCCCTGGCTGTGTGTTTTGAATCATTGTCATGCTGGAAGACTCAGATACGACCGATCTTCAATGCTCTTACTGAGGTAAGGAGGTTGTTGCCAAAATCTCAAGATACATGACCCCATCCATCCTCCCTTCAATACAGTGCAGTCATCCTAACCCCTTTTCAGAAAAGCACTCCAAAGTATGATGTTTCCCCACCATGCTTTATGGTTGGGATGGTATTCTTGGGGTTGTACTCATGCTTCTTCTTCCAAACACAGTGAGTGAAGTTGATAACAAGAAGTTATATTTTGGTCCCATCTGATCACATTATCTTCTCCCATGCCTCCTCTAGATCATCCAGATGGTCACTGGCAAACTTCAGATTGGCCTGGACATGTGCTGGCATGAGCAGGGAGACCTTGCGTGCCCTGCAGGACTTTAATCCATGACAGCATAGAGTGGTACTAACAGTAATGTTTGAGACTGTGGTCCCAGCTCTCTTTAGATAATTGACGAGTTCCTCCCATGTAGTTCTAGGCTGATTCCTGACCTTTCTCAGAATCATCCTCAACCCACGAGGCGAGAACTTGCATGGAGCCCCAGAATGAGGAAGATTGACAGTCATTTTGTGTTTCTTCCATTTTCTAACAATTGAGCCCACAGTTGTTGCCTTCTCACCAAGCTGCTTGCCTATTGTGCTGTAGCCCATCCCAGCCTTGTGCAGGTCTACAATTTTGTCCGTGGTGCCCTTAGCTCTTTGGTCTTGGCCATGGTGGAGAGGTTGGTGTGTGATTGATTGAGTGTGTGGACAAGTGTCTTTTATACAGGTAACGAGTTCAAAAAGGTGCAATTAATACAGGTAATGAGTGCAGAGTAGGAAGGTCTCTTAAAGAAAAAATAACAGGTCTGTGACAGCCAGAATTCTTGCTGGTTGGTAGGTTATCAAATGCTTATTTCATGCAATAAAATGCAATTTCATTATTTAAAAATCATACAATGTGATTTTCTGGTTTTTATTTTTAGATTCTAGATCATTTCATCTTTAACTTGCTTAACTGTTCACAGTAACAGTAATTTTGGCCAAGGGTGCCCAAACTTTTACATGCCACTGTATTTCACTCGCTGTATGTATGTACAGACCTGTTAGTTTTTCTTTAAGAAACCTTCCTACTCTGCACTCATTACCTGTATTAATTGCACAATACAGTGGCATGTAAAATTAGGGCACCCCTGGCCAAAATTACTGTTACTGTGAACAGTTAAGCAAGTTAAAGATGAAATGATCTCTAAAAGGGCTAAAGTTAAAGATGACACATTTCCTTTGCATGTTAGGTAAAAATATATAAAGTGGGGAAAATAAGTATTTGATACACTGCCGATAGTGATACATATATGTATCAATTGCTACAGGTGTATAAAATCAAGCCATTAGCCATTCAGTTTGCTTTTACAAACATTTGTGAATGAATGGGTTGTTCTAAAGAGCTCACTAAATTTGACTGTGTGTAATAAGATGCCACAGGTTCAACAAGTTATTTTGGGAAATTGCATCCCTCTTAAATATATCACGATTAAATGTTAGTGGTGTTATTGAAAAGTGGCAGTGTTTAGAACAATAGCAACTCTGCAATGCAGGGCACACTACGTCAAGTCACAGAGCAGAGGTCGTCAAGTGTTGAGGTACATTGTGCATGAAAGTCGCCAATATTCTGCTAACTCAATGACTACAGAGTATCAAACCTTCTTTGGCATTAACGTTAATACACAACACATTGGTTGCATTTCTTAAGAAAGTGATTGAGTGGCCAAGTACAGGTGCATCTCACTAAATTAGAATATCATCAAAAAGTTAATTTATTTCAGTTCTTCAATACAAAAAGTGAAACTCATATATTATATAGCCATTACAAACAGAGTGACCTATTTCACTTGTGTTTATTTCTGTTAATGTTGATGATTATGGCTTACAGCCAATGAAAACACAAAAGTCATTATCTCAGTAAATTAGAATACTTTATAACAACAGCTTGAAAAATGTTTTTACAATCCGAAATGTTGGCCTACTAAAATGTATGTTCAGTAAATGCACTCAATACTTGGTCGGGGCTCCTTTTGCATCAATTACTGCATCAATGTGGCGTGGCATTGTCACGGGTGTGTCGCCACGAAGATCGTCACGATTACACAGCCTGACTTCTCGCAGCTGACTTTTTGGTGCTTTGTGTTTTCGGCAGTGAGGGAGTTAATTCTCTCTCTCTCTGTGCTAGACGAGGTCCAGCCTCGCCCAGCTGCAATCAATGCTGCTGTAGTGAGACTCCTTCAAATGCCTGCTGGTCTGTTTGGGAAGTGTCGGTGAAAGCATTTCATACAGACTAACAGAGCGGATCGTGGTATTTGGAGTTTCTGAGATAAGTGTATTTGGAGTGTTTTTTCCCTTCCTCGCTTTATCATTTATCTCCTTTCCCGTTGGTGTTCCCTCTGTTGTAGTTGTGTAGTTTTTGTATGCAAGGTGGTTTTGGTTTTTCCCTTGTACTGTCTCGTTTGTCTAAGTACTGTGTGTGGGCATATTATTACTTGTCCTCTTTTGTTGTGATCGGGGTCCTTCTCAGGACTAGATTACTTAGGTGCAGGGATCCTCAGGAGGTAGGGGTTACGCTGGCGGCCTGGACCTCTGTACCTTTAACAGTACCTCCAGGTTGAGGGATTAGTCAGGGCCCCAGCTTAGGGTCAGCTTAGGCCCCCTACCTCCAGTATACAGAGACAGCGTGACATTTTCACCGACCCACTTAGTTTTTTTCTAGCTACCATGGATCCAGTAGCCGGTCTAGCTCGGCAGTTGCAGAGTTTGTCCATGGAGCTGGCGGACGTTAGGTCCAAGGTTTTGCATCCTCTGGAGCAAGCCGGACCAGAACCTAAAGTAGCTCTCCCTGACAGGTTCACTGGAGGGCGGGACAAGTTTTTTGTTTTCCGGGAGGCATGCAAATTGTACTTTCGGCTGCGGCCTCGGTCATCGGGGAGTGAAGAACAAAGGGTGGGAATTGTCATCTCGCTCCTACAAGGGGACCCACAATCTTGGGCGTTCTCTCTTCCCCCGGGCTCCCCGGCTCTCCAGTCAGTGGATAGGTTTTTCGCTGCTCTGGGACTCGTATATGATGACCCAGATCGGATCTCCCTTGCTGAGTCTAAGTTACGTAGGATCCAGCAGGGAGATCGTCCGGCGGAGGAATTCTGTTCGGAGTTCCGTAGGTGGGCCACGGACACCCAGTGGAATGACCCGGCTCTTAGGAGCCAGTTTTGTCAAGGTTTATCCGACAAATTACAGGATGTGTTGGCACAGTATGACTCTCCCGCGTCACTGGAAGCCGCTATGGCCCTTGCTATTCGCGTTGACAGACGGCTTCGGGAGAGGTGCGGGATAACTCGACCCCCTGTGATGACTCCACCTCCTACAAGGTCCCCTCATATGGTGGTTCCCCTGGTCAGTCCAGAGGAGCCTATGCAATTAGGAGGGACATCATTTCGGGGGAGGGGACCGGTGGTGCGCCATAAGACAGGAAGGTGTTTCTTCTGCGGGAGAAAGGGACATTTTATTGGGGGGTGTCCATCCCGTCCCTTGCAGAGTGAAGAGTCGTCGGAAAACTGTTGATCCCAGGTTGTGTGGTGGACGGCAATCTGGGAGTAGGTATTTCGTCCCTAGGTTCGTCTCAGTTTCTCGTACCGGCGGAGGTGGTGGTGGGTACGAGAACTGAGAGGATATCTGTTCTTCTGGATAGTGGGGCCGGGGCTAATCTGGTTGATGCTCGGTTTGCCCGGGTTCAAGGTATGCGATTGAGTGAGTTGGCTAAACCCATCCCCATATTCTCGATCGATGCCAGGCCTCTCGGTCAGGGAAGTTTTTTGCAAGCTGTGCATGACGTAAAACTTCAAGTGGGGGCGATACATAAAGAACTGTTGTCTTGCTACGTGTTGGAGGGTCTTCCCACTCCTATAGTGTTGGGCCTTCCTTGGTTAACTAAGCATAACCCGGTTATTAATTGGCAAACCAGAGAGATAAGCCAATGGAGTAAATTCTGTAATGAAAACTGCATGAACACGGTCATCGGTGCGGTTACTCCTTGGGTCTTACCTCCATTTCTGGCGGACTTTGAGGATGTATTCTCGGAGAAAGGGTGTCAGGAACTACCTCCTCATCGCGAGTATGACTGTTCTGTAAAACTGCTCCCTGAGGCCAAGTTACCTAAAGCTAGGTTGTATAACCTTTCTGGTCCTGAGAGGCAGGCCATGAAGGATTATATTTCAGAAAGTCTGGCTAAGGGGCATATTAGACCTTCATCTTCACCGGTGGCTGCGGGGTTCTTCTTTGTTAAGAAGAAAGATGGAGGCCTACGCCCTTGCCTGAATTTCCGTGAACGTAATCGGATTACGGTCCGAGATCCGTATCCACTCCCACTTATTCCCGATCTCTTTAATCAGATCGTGGGCGCCAAATGGTTCTCTAAATTGGATCTCAGGGGGGCGTACAATCTGATTAGGATGAAGGAGGGGGATGAGTGGAAGACGGCGTTTAACACTCCGGAGGGGCATTATGAGAACCTTGTCATGCCATTCGGTCTGACTAATGCCCCGGCGGTGTTCCAACACTTTGTTAATGACATTTTTCGCCGCCTGGTGGGACAGTTTGTTGTCATATATCTGGATGATATCTTAATTTACTCGCCGGATCTGGTGTCTCATCAGGAGCACGTTAGGCAGGTGTTACAGATCTTGCGGGATAATAAACTGTATGCCAAATGGGAAAAGTGTGTGTTCGCCGTACAGGAACTCCAGTTTTTAGGCTTCCTGGTTTCAGCGTCCGGTTTTCGTATGGACCCTGGGAAAGTGCGGGCAGTTCTTGAGTGGGATCGGCCAGAGAATCTTAAGGCACTACAACGTTTCCTGGGGTTTGCTAATTATTACCGGAAGTTCATTCGTAATTTCTCGTCCATGGTTAAGCCTCTCACAGACATGACTAAAAAGGGGACGGATTTTTCTAGGTGGTCTGACAAGGCTTGTCAAGCATTCTCCTCCTTGAAAAAATGTTTTGCCTCGGCACCCATACTCATTCAACCTGATGCGTCACAGCCATTCATTGTAGAGGTAGACGCTTCCGAGGTAGGGGTGGGAGCAGTATTGTCACAGGGTTCGTCCCCTGGTAAGTGGCATCCGTGCGCCTTTTTCTCTAAAAAATTGTCGTCCGCTGAGAGGAATTACGATGTCGGCAATAGGGAACTCTTGGCCATTAAGTTAGCTTTTGAGGAGTGGCGCCATTTTTTGGAGGGGGCAGTCCATCCGGTCACCGTCATCACCGATCACAAGAACCTGCTATATCTGGAGTCCGCGAAACGTCTGAATCCCAGACAAGCTAGGTGGTCATTGTTTTTTACCAGGTTTAATTTTGTCGTTACATATCGTCCTGGGTCAAAAAATGTAAAGGCGGATGCCTTATCTCGTAGTTTCCCTGGGGCCGGGAATACGGACGACCCGATTCCTATCCTTCAGGAGGGGGTGGTGGTTTCGGCAGTATGCTCTGAGCTGGAGGAGGAGGTATTGGAGGCTCAGGGGGACGCCCCTGTTGGACCTCCGGGGAGACTGTTTGTTCCAGATCAGTTGCGACAAAAGGTGATCGAGGCACACCATAACTCAGTTTTGGCAGGACACCCGGGGAGTAAAGCAACTGTGGATCTCCTCTCGCGTCGGTTTTGGTGGCCTAACTTACATAAGGAGGTGGTAACTTTTGTCGCGTCCTGTGGGGTTTGTGCGCGCTCTAAGACCTCACATACCCATCCGTCTGGGGCCCTCTTACCTTTGAAGATCCCGGAGCGTCCTTGGACTCATCTGTCTATGGACTTTATTACGGACCTCCCTCCGTCTTCGGGTAAAACGGTCATACTCGTTGTAGTGGACAGGTTCAGCAAGATGGCACATTTTATCGCTCTTCCGGCTCTCCCTAATGCTAAAACTCTTGCGCAGGTGTTCATTGGGGAGATTGTGAGGCTTCACGGGGTACCCTCCGATGTGGTGTCTGATCGGGGGTCTCAGTTTGTGTCCAAGTTCTGGAAGGCGTTTTGTGCACGGCGGGGGATGCATTTGTCATTCTCATCGGCTTTTCACCCTCAGACCAATGGTCAGACGGAACGTATGAACCAGAGCTTGGAGACATATCTCCGGTGTTTTGTGTCAGAGAACCAGGAGGACTGGGCTTCTTTCTTACCTCTGGCAGAGTTTGCTCTTAATAATAGGCGGAGCGAGTCCACTGGTAAGTCCCCGTTTTTTGGGGCATATGGTTTTCACCCCCAGTTTTGTACTTTCAGTAGGGGGGGCTCTTCGGGGGTTCCTGAGGAGGAACGATTTTCCTCATCACTCGCTTCAGTATGGAGAGGGGTGCTGAAGAATCTGAATACTATGGGGAACCGATACAAACGTATGGCTGATAGGAGGAGAGTGTCTGGTCCGGACCTAAGTGTGAACGATCGGGTATGGTTGTCTACCAGGAATATTAAACTTAAGGTTCCCTCCTGGAAACTGGGTCCCAGGTTCATCGGGCCATACAGGATCAGTTCTATAATTAATCCGGTGGCATTCCGTCTTGACCTCCCCCCTACGTTTAAAATTCACAACGTGTTCCACAGATCGTTGCTTAAGAGGTATGTGGCGCCGGTGGTACCGTCACCTTTACCTCCCCCTCCAGTGGTGGTCAATGGTAACTTGGAGTTCCAGGTATCAAGGGTCATCGATTCACGTTTTAATCGCCGGTCCCTTCAATACCTGGTTCATTGGAAAGGGTATGGTCCTGAGGAGAGGATGTGGGTTCCTGCGTCGGATATTAACGCAGACCGATTAGTTCGGGCCTTCCACACGACTCACCCGGATAAACCTGGCCCTGAGGGTCCGGAGGCCCCTCGTAGAAGGGGGGGTACTGTCACGGGTGTGTCGCCACGAAGATCGTCACGATTACACAGCCTGACTTCTCGCAGCTGACTTTTTGGTGCTTTGTGTTTTCGGCAGTGAGGGAGTTAATTCTCTCTCTCTCTGTGCTAGACGAGGTCCAGCCTCGCCCAGCTGCAATCAATGCTGCTGTAGTGAGACTCCTTCAAATGCCTGCTGGTCTGTTTGGGAAGTGTCGGTGAAAGCATTTCATACAGACTAACAGAGCGGATCGTGGTATTTGGAGTTTCTGAGATAAGTGTATTTGGAGTGTTTTTTCCCTTCCTCGCTTTATCATTTATCTCCTTTCCCGTTGGTGTTCCCTCTGTTGTAGTTGTGTAGTTTTTGTATGCAAGGTGGTTTTGGTTTTTCCCTTGTACTGTCTCGTTCGTCTAAGTACTGTGTGTGGGCATATTATTACTTGTCCTCTTTTGTTGTGATCGGGGTCCTTCTCAGGACTAGATTACTTAGGTGCAGGGATCCTCAGGAGGTAGGGGTTACGCTGGCGGCCTGGACCTCTGTACCTTTAACAGTACCTCCAGGTTGAGGGATTAGTCAGGGCCCCAGCTTAGGGTCAGCTTAGGCCCCCTACCTCCAGTATACAGAGACAGCGTGACAGGCATGGAGGCGATCAGCCTGTGGCACTGCTGAAGTGTTATGGAAGCCCAGGTTGTTTTGATAGCAGCCTTCAGCTCGTCTGCATTGTTGGGTCTGGTATCTCTCATCTTCCTCTTGACAAGGTCAGGCGAGTTTGCTGGCCAATCAAGCACAATGATACTGTTGTTTTTGTTCATTCCATGCCTAGAAGACTTGGTGCTATCCTTAAAAATTGTAACGGGTCTGGGAGGCGGAACCTCTGAGCTACTATACAAGGGGGCGGTCCTTGTAAGGGAGCGGGTGGCGACCAGGCAGGCAGTCACAGCAAGTAACCGGGACAGTCTCTAGAAGAACGGGCAGGAGGTCACGGCAAGTGACCGGGGCAGTCTCTGGATGAACGGGCAGATGGTCACGGCAAGTGACCGGGGCAGTCTCTGGGTGAACGGGCAGATGGTCACGGCAAGTGACCGGGGCAGTCTCTGGGTGAACGGGCAGATGGTCACGGCAAGTGACCGGGGCAGTCTCTGGGTGAACGGGCAGATGTTCACGGCAAGTGACCGGGGCAGTCTCTGGGTGAACGGGCAGATGGTCACGGCAAGTGACCGGGGCAGTCTCTGGGTAAAGGGTTGGTACGACCTGTGGCGGCTGATGGTAGATGTGAGCTCCCAGGTGAGCAGGCGAGAGTCTCTGGATAAACGGGTGGTCACAGCATGTGACGGCGGAGCCTCCAGGAAGACCAACAGACAGGCAGCAGATGAGCGCTCCCAGGTGAGCGGGCAGAAGTCTCTGGACAGGCGGGTGGTCACAGCACGTGACGGCAGAGCCTCCAGGTAGGCTAGCAGACAGGCAGCAGATGAGCGCTCCCAGGTGAGCGGGCAGGAGTCACTGGACAGGCAGGTGGTCACAGCTCGTGACGGCAGAGCCTCCAGGTAGGCTAGCAGGCAGGTAGCAGATGTGCGCTCCCAGGTGAGCGGGCAAGCTGGTCCATAGACAGACTGACAAGAGTTGGAAGGCAGACCGTCGGACCTCAGGCAAGCAGGCAGGTAGTTGATGTGCGCTCCCAGGTGAGCGGGCAAGTTGGTCCATAGACAGACTGACAGGAGTAGTAAGGCAGACCGTCGGACCTCAGGCTAGCAGGCAGGTAGCAGAATATCAGGCAGGAATAAGACAGCAAGCTGGCAGGAATCTGACAGGTATCTGGCAGGTAACTGGCAACGGGACCTGAGGGCTGAAGCAGAGTAGTGAACAGTGCAACAACATTGCTCGGGCACCTCCATTTTGGAGGAGGTGCCTTATATATGGTGAAGTCCTCCGGCCATTGGCCGGGGACTCCTTAGGACGGCGCGCGCGGCCCCTTTAAGAGGGAGGGAGAGCGCGCGCGCGCGCCCTAAGCACAGTGGCCGGGAAGGAGCGCGCGCTGCCAGCAGAGCGGGAGGAGGACGCCGGGCACGGAGCAGAGAGGTGAGGAGAACAGCGTCCCTGCCTAGCAGAGGGCAGGGACGCCGGCGCTACAAAAATCATGGATGTTATACAAAATACTAGATGTAGTAATTTTTAATGTAGGGTGTATTCATTTTTGCATCAACTAATTTGAGTAAAACTGAAGATCTTGTAATGAAAGTTATATCATTAACCTTACTTTCATGTTATGGGTTAAAAAATGTTCTATGAAACTCAGTCTTGTCAACGTTTTGGAAATTGTTCTTGTGTTCAGTGAGATATTAATTAAAACTTACTTTTCAAAAGGGATGTACTCATTTATGCTCAGTACTGTACACATACACACAAATATTACTAACCTTAAACAAAACTCCACAATGAGAAGGGAAATATTGCTTATTGTCAGCTAATGGTTACTGAGTGCAGAAGCAGACATAGAGGAGGGCTCCTGTGCAACAATAATATATGAGCCCTTTACAGTCATAATACATAATTCCACTCACTTTTGAGGTGGTAGGGGGCCCTTCTTACCTCTTGGGCCCCTGTGCGGCTGCAACAATGATATGACCACCCTTGTACTAAAGAAATAAATCACATCCCAAACTTATTAACCGCTTCCCGACCGCCCACTGTAAATAAACGTCCGCGCTGCCTGGGCTCTGTGCAGCGCGGACGTTTAAAAACGGCGATTGTATCAGGTCCCAGTGATGTTAACCCTTTGCTGTCTTCTATATGCCGCGATCTATAGTGATCGCGGCATATAGAAGACAGCAGGAGGAGAGGGGGTCGTCCACTTACCTCTCCGACGACCCCTGATAGCTTTCAGGACCTTGGGTTGCTATGGCAGCTGGAGGTCACATGACCGCCTCCAGCTCTGCCATATATGGTGTCCTGCCTGGCTCAGCCTGCAGCCTGCAGCTGAAGCCTGGCAGGAGACTCTGACTGTGAAAGTCAGTGAAGATCTCATGTAATGTAATATATGTCTATTACATTACATGAGATCAGGGATCAGAAAAATAAAAATTAATGTCCCATACAGGGACTAAGTAAAAATGTAAAAAAAAAGTAAAAAAATGTGTTGAAACTGTTTAAAAAAAATTACAAAATAAATTAAAATAAATAAATAAAATATTAAACCGATAAATCCGTATATTTATGCAAAAATAAAAAAAGTACACATATTTGGTATTGCCGCGTCCGAAACAACCCGATCTATAAAACTGTCACACTAATTAACTCCTTCTGTGCACACCGTAATAAAAATAAATAAAAAACGGAGCAAAAAACTATGCTTTTTCCTCATATCGCCAAACAAAAAGTGGAAAAAAATGCGATCAAAAAGCAAAATGGAAATAAAAATGGTACCGCTGAAAACGTCATCTTGTTCCGCAAAAAAAAAGCCACCATACAGCTCCATCAGCCGAAAAATAAAAAAGTTATAGCTCTCAGAATAAAGCAATGCAAAAAAAATATTTTTTCTATAAAATTGTTTTATTGTGTAAAAGCGCCAAAACATAAAAAAATATACAGTAAGTGTAGTATCGCTGTAAACGTACTGACCCGAAGAATAACGCTGCCTGATCACTTTAACCACACGCAGAACGGCATAAAAAAAAAACCTCAAAAAACAATTCCTGAATTGTTGGTTTTTGTTAATTTTACCTCCCAAAAAATGGAATAGAAAGCGATCAAAAAATGTCCCGTACCCAAAAATGGTACCAATAAAAATGTCAACTCGTCCCGCAAAAAACAAGCTGTCACATGACTCTGTCGGCCGAAATATGGAAAAATTATAGCTCTCAAAATATGGCGATGCAAAAACTAGATTTTTCAAAAAAAAGCGTTTCTTAGTGTGTGACAGCTGTCAGTCATAAAAACCCGATATAAATCTGGTATCTCTGTAATCGCACCGACCCGAAGAATAAAGTAATCTAATCAGTTATATCACACTAGGAACGGCGTAAAAAAATAAATAAAACCAATTCTTCACCTGCTACCGATTTGTTTATTATGTCTCCCAAAGATCGCAGTATGGCTCGGCACACATTTATCCTGCGCTCTGCGCTGAGCACTTACACCAGAGTTTCCGTGTAAATCTCTGAAATACGTGATTCAGATGGAACCCATGACGGAAGATACCCTGTAATGAGGCAGATATAGGCCACTGTGGATGCCGTCTGGCCTGTGATCCCACGGTGTCATTTGTTTTAGGCGTGCATAAAAGTGCGGTTGGCCACAGTTTTGTGCACTTCTGAAAAAAAGGACACCGCTAAACAGAGGCCAGACGGAGTCCAGAGTAACTCTGCTGCCTCATTGCAGTGAATGGATCCCGCAGGGGTTTCATCTGAATTACATCACTTGGAAATTTAGATGGAAACCCCGATGTAAGTGCTCAGCCTAGAGCGCCGGATAAATGTTACGTAAAATGTTCCCAATAAAAGCTTCAACTCAGTCCTCAAAAAAAGCTAGTCCCCACTCAGGTCCGTCATCTGTTAAAAATATAAGGGACTTCCAAGTTACTGGTAGCAGAAAGGCTCTGGAAAAGCAAAATGGCCCTTGCCCCCCAAAAGAAATTCAGAAAATGTTGTGCTCCCAAATCCAAATGCCTATTCTACAATAATTTGTTCTCCAATTGTCAAATAGCGCTCCATCCCCCCCAGATCTCGCCGTATGGCTGAGTGGTACGATACAGCCACATATGGGGTATTGCCACTTTTAGAAGAAATTGTGTGACACATTTCGGCACCATTTTACCCATTGCGCTGTGTGAAAATGTAAAATCTGAGGGTAAAACATTTTTTTGTGGTAAAAATATAATTATGCTTTTTTCACTGCCCAATGGTATAAATTGAAAAATTAAAAAATACTCACTACTTCCCTAGATGAATTCCTTGAGAGGTGTAGTTTACAAAATGGGGTCACTTGTGGGGGTTTCTGCTGTTTCGGCATGTCAGCGACTCTTCAAATGTGACATGGTGTCTGCTGCCTATCCCAGCCAACATAGCGCTCCTTTCTCTTCCGAACCCTGCCGTACACCAAAGCAGTGGTTTTCCCCCACATATGGGGTATCGGCGTACTCAGGAGAAATTGTACAACAAATTTCATGGTGCAATTTATCCTGTTACCCTTATGATAATGCAAAATTAGGGAATGAAAAACATTTTTTGTGGGAAAACTGTGAAAATTTTATTTTTATGGCTCAATATTTTAAACTTCTGTGAAGCAGCTGGGGGTGCAAGGTGCTCACCACACATCTAGATAAGTTCCCTAAGGGGTCTAGTTTCCAAAATGGTGTCACTTGTGGGGGGTTTCCACTGTTTAGGCACATTAGGGGCTCCCCAGATGAGACATGGCGTCTGCTAATTATTCAAACAAATTTTACATTCAAAAAGTCTAATGGCGCTCCTTCCCTTCCGAGCCCTGCTGTGCGCCCAAACAGTGGTTTTTCCTCACATATGGGGTTTCAGCGCGCTCAAGAGAAATTGCACAAAAAATTTTGGGGTCCATTTTTTCCTGTTACCCCTGTGAAAATAAAAAAATTGGGTCTGAAGTAACATTTTTGTGAAAAAAGTTAAATGTTAATTTTTTTCTTCCACATTCCAAAAATTCCTGTGAAGCACCTGAAGGGTTAATAAAGTTCTTGAATGTGGTTTTGAGCACCTTGAGGGGTGCAGTTTTTAGAATGGTGTCACTTTTGGGTATTTTCTGTCATAAAGACCCCTCAAAGTGACTTCAAATATGATATGGTCCCTAAAAAAATGTTTTTGTAAATTTTGTTGGAAAAATGAGAAATCGCTGGTCAACTTTTAACCCTTATAGCTCCCTAACAAAAAAAAATTTTGGTTCCAAAATTGTGCTGATGTAAAGTAGACATGTGGGAAATGTTATTTATTAACTATTTTGTGTGACATATCTCTCTGATTTAAGGTCATGAAAATTCAAAGTTTGAAAATTGCAAAATTTTCTAAATTTTTGCCAAATTTCCGATTTTTTCACAAATAAACGCAAGTGATATCAAAGAAACGTTACCACTATCATGAAGTACAATATGTCACGAAAAAAACAGTCTCAGAATCAGGGGAATCCGTTGAAGCGTTCCAGAGTAATTACTTCATAAAGTGACAGTGGTCAGAATTGAAAAAATTGGCCCGGTCACGAAGGCAAAAACAGGCTCTGGTGCGAAGTGGTTAAACTATGTGTGCTTAAAAAAGGCTCAAAATGGAGAGAGCACTTAAAGTTTCTTGTATCACCTGATAAAGTGGTATCCTTGTGTGCAGTTATCTTTGAGCAATTGTGTAGCTACTAGCTAATCTTGATCCCGATTTCTGATAAGAAAGTCACATTTTCTATGAATACACTATGGCACTGTACAGTATTACAAAACCAGCAGTGTTTAAAGGCTTTCAATGGAATCAGCTGTCCAGGTTTGGTTTGCTTAACGGGAATTTATCACTGAATAATAATGATATTAGCCAGTTCAAGACCAGGCCATTTTTCATACATGTGGTTTAATCCCTTTAAAGCCCAAGACGTATTAATACGTATCTGCGCCCTGGGCTTTAAGAGCCTGATACGTATTAGTATGTCTCTGCGATCGCGCCCGGGCGCGATCGCCACCGGGTGTCAGCTGATTGTCACAGCTGACATCTGGTACTATGTGCAGGGAGCAGTCCTGCACCACTCCCAGCACATTAACCCCCGCAATGCTGTGATCGAAGTCGATCGCAGCATTGCGGTGGCAAGGGGAGGTGATCGCAATACTCAACTCATCTTCCGGCCTCCAGAACTGTCTGCCGCGGCTTCCCGGATGTTGCCATGACGACCCGATGTCATCATGACAACATCCGGGTCACGAGACAGCAGTAAGATATTTTGGTCATGCGCAGTGCATGACCAAACGATCTTCTCCCTGTGCAGTGCTGACAGCCTGAATAGCACAGGGATGGCGCTCCATTCCTGTGCTATGCTGGCGATCAGAATAAAAAAAGTGAAAGTCCCATAGTGGGACAAAGTAAAAAAGTAAAAAAAATGTCAGAAAGTGAAAAAAAAAAAGTAAAAATATAAAAAAATAAAAAAAATAATCCACAAAAAATAAAAATATAATGTACCCATCAATAAATATTATTATGGAAAAAAAACAATAAAAGTACACATATTTGGTATCGCTGCGTCCGGAACGACCTGACCTATAAAATTGTCCCACTAGTTAACCCCTTCAGTGAACACAATAAAAAATAATTTAAAAAACGAAGCAAAAAACTAGGCTTTATCATCATACCACTAAACAAAAAATGGAATAACACGAGATCAAAAAGACGAATATAAATAAAAATGGTACCGCTGAAAACATCATCTCGTCCCGCAAAAAACAAGCTGCCATACAGCTCCATCAGCCGAAAAACAAAAGTTAAAGCTCTCAGAATAAAGCGATGCAAAAAAATAATTTTTTCTATAAAATTGCTTTTATTATGTAAAAGCGCCAAAACATAGAAAAACTATATAAATGTGGTACCGCTGTAAACGTACTGACCCCAAGAATAAAGCTACCTTATCAATTTTACCACACGTGGAACAGAATAAAAACATTTTAAAAAATCAATTCCTGAATTGTTGGTTTTTGTTTATTCTGCCTCCCAAAAATCGGAATAGAAAGTGATCAAAAAATGTCACGTGCCTGAAAATGGCACCAATAAAAACGTCAACTCATCCCGCAAAAACAAGCCGTCACATGACTCTGTCGGCCAAAATATGGAAAAATTATAGCTCTCAAAATATGGCGATGTAAAAACTAGATTTTACAAAAAAATGCATCTTTTAGTGTGTGACAGCTGTCAATCATAAAAACCCGATATGATTCTGATATCTCTGTAGTCGCACCGACCCGAAGAATAAAGTCGTCTAATCACTTATACCGCACGAGGAACGGCGTAAAAAATAAACTGTCGGGTTAGGGCTGTGCTAGGGTTGGGGTTGGGGTTAGGGTTGTGCTAGGGTTAGGGATGGCGTTAGGGTTGGGCTAGGGTTGGGGTTAGGGTTCGGCTAGGGTTAGGGTTGGGATTTTTTTTAAAAGTAAAAAAAAAAAGATGACGATATGGCAACTAGTGTTGAGCGCAAGTGCTTGCTACTTGAGTTTGCATCGGGTGCTCGGGTATGCATTGAGTATCGCGGGTGCCCGAGTCTCCGCCCTATATGCTTTGCGGCCAAAAAAAAATCACGGGGATTGCCTGCCATGCACGAGCGATCCCCGCATGTTTTTTTTGGGGTGTCTAATAATCGTGAAACATGCAGGCGGGGACTCGAGCACCCGTGATACATGGTGCATATCAGAGTACCTGATGCAAACTCAAGCAGCGAGCACTTGCTCTCAAGACTAATGACAACTTATTCAATATAATGACCTAATGTTATCAAATTTTGTGTCGTACCTCTGGGTTCAAAATATTCACGATACCCCTTGATAAAATCCTTGAGGGGTGTAGTTTCCAAAATGAGGTCACTTGTGGGGGGTTTCCACTATTTAGGCACATCAGGGGCTCTCCAAATGTGACATGGCGTCCGCTCTCGATTCCAGCCAATTTTGCATTCAAAAAGTCACACAGTGCTCTTTCCCTTCTGAACTCTACCGTGCGCCCAAACACTGTATTTTCCCCACATATGGGGTATTGGCGTACTCAGGAGAAATTGCAAAATAGCTTTTGCGGTCCATTTTCTCCTCTTACCCTTGTGAAAATAAAAAAATTGGGGCTAAAACATCATTTTTATGGAAAAAGTTAGATTTTTTTATTTTCACGGCTCCATGTTATAAACTTCTGTAACGGACTTGGGGGTTCAGGGTGCTCACCACACATCTAGATAAGTTCCCTGAGGGGTCTAGTTTCCAAAATGGTGTCACTTGTGGGGGGTTTCCACTGTTTTGGCACATCAGGGGCACATCTGCTAATTATTCAAGCAAATTTTACATTCAAAAAGTCAAATGGTGCTCCTTCCCTTCCGAACCCTGCCGTATGCCCAAGCAGTGGTTTTCTCCAACATATGGGGTATCTGCTTACTCAGGAGAAATTGCACAACAAATTGCATGGTGCAAATTCTCCTGTTACCCTTATGAAAATTCAAAATTGTGGGCTGAAAAACATTTTTGTGGGAAAAATATGAAAATTGTATTTTTATGGTTCAATGTTATAAACTTCTGTGAAGCACCTGCGGCTTCAAGGTGCTCACCACACATCTAGAAAAGTTCCCTGAGGGGTCTAGTTTCCAAAATAGTGTCACTTGTGGGTGGTTTCCACTGTTTAGGCACATCAGGGGCTCTCCAAACGCAACATGGCGTTCGCTAATTATTCAAGCAAATTTTACAATCAAAAAGTCAAATGGCGCTCCTTCCCTTCCGAACCCTGCCATACGCCCAAACAGTGGTTTTCCCACACATATGGGGTATCTGCTTACTCAGGAGAAATTGCACAACAATCTACATGGTGCAATTTCTCCTGTTACCCTTATGAAAATGCAAAAGTGGGGGCTGAAAAACATTTTTGTGGGAAAAATGTGAAAATTTTATTTTTACGGCTCAATGTTATAAACTTCTGTGAAGCACCTGGGGGTTTAAGGTGCTCACCACACATCTAGATAAGTTCCCTGAGGGGTCTAGTTTCCAAAATGGTGTCACTTGTGGGGGGGGTTCTACTGTTTAGGCACATCAGGGGCTACCCAAATGCAACATGGTGTCCGTTAATTATTAAAGCAAATTTTATATTCAAAAAGTCAAATGGCGCTCCTTCCCTTCCGAACCCTGCCGTGCACCCAAACAGTGTTTTTTCCCCACATATGGGGTATCTGCGAGCCCACGGGAAATTGCACAACAAATTTTGGAGTCCATTTTTTCCTGTTACCCCTGTGAAAATAAAAAAAATTGGGTCTGAAGTAACATTTTTGTGAAAAAAAGTTAAATGTTCATTTTTTTCTTCCACATTCCAAAAATTCCTGTGAAGCACCTGAAGGGTTAATAAAGTTCTTGAACGGGTTTTTGAGCACCTTGAGGGGTGCAGTTTTTAGAATGGTGTCACTTTGGGGTATTTTCTGTCATAAAGACCCCTCAAAGTGACTTCAAATGTGATGTGGTCCCTAAAAAAATGGTTTTGTAAATTTTGTTGGAAAAATGAGAAATCGCTGGTCAACTTTTAACCCTTATAGCTCCCTAATAAAAAAAAAAAATGTTGGTTCCAAAATTGTGCTGATGTAAAGTAGACATGTGGGAAATGTTATTTATTAACTATTTTGTGTTACTTATATCTCTGATTTAAGGGCATAAAAATTCAAATTTTGAAAATTGCAAAATTTTCAAAATTTTCACCAAATTTCTGTTTTTTTTCACAAATAAACGCAAGTGATATCGAAGAAATTTTACCACAATCATGAAGTACAATATGTCACGAAAAAACAGTCTCAGAATCAGGGGGATCCATTGAAGCGTTCCAGAGTAATTACCTCATAAATTGACAGTGGTCTAAAAATTAGCAGTGTCTGTATTTGTCTTTACAAACTCACAGTATGTACTCTTATTTTGAGCATTTAGTATTCCTGTGAATCACTAACCTAATATTTAGTTGTATACCCACAGTTTTTTAGAACTGCTTTACATCTATGTTGCATAGAGTCAACCAACTTCTGGCACCTGTTATTCCAGCCCAGGATGCTTTGACTACATCCCACAATTTTTGGCATTCCTTGGCTTTATCTCAGAAACGGCATTTTTGATGTCACCCCACAAGTGTTCGGATTAAGGTTCGGGGATGGGGCTGGCCACTCCATAACTTCAATTTTACTGGACTGGATCCAAGATTTTGCTCGTTTTCTGGGGTGTTTAGGGTCGTCTTGTTGAAACACCCATTTCAAGGGCATATCCTCTTCAGCGTAAGGCAACATGACCTCTTCAAGTATTTTAACATACCCTAACAAACAAAAACTGAAATAGAAAATTGCAGTATACTTAGTTGCTATCACAAATTCATGAGACCCCATCTTAGCTAGGATGAACAAATGGCTATTTTACTTTACAAACTACACCTTAAATATAAAAGTGTGAGGCAAGCAAACAAAAACATTCCACAGGGAACATAGTACTACTTAAAGTTCAATAATTAACTAGCAGTCAATGACCTTGCATAAACTACAAGTAATGTATAAGCTTTGCTATACTGTCTACACAAGGATACAACTTGCTTTGGTGTTTTAGACAAATTGTAAAGACACTTGTAGTACAACTATTGTTTTGTGAAGGACAAAGTGATATTAAAGTGATATCTTCAGCAGGTCATATTCGTGGTAAACAATGTACAATGCATGTCAAAATTCTTGTGTCTGTCTGACCATTTTGTAAAATAACTAAATGTAGAACTTGATTTCAAGATTCAAGCAAATGTACAGGTGCATCTCACAAAATTAGAATATCATCAAAAAGTTAATTTATTTCAGTTCTTCAATCCAAAAAGAGAAACTCATATATTATATAGAGTCATTATAAACAGAGTGATCTATTTCAAGTGTTTATTTCTGTTTATATTGATAATTATGGATCACAGCCAATGAAAACACAAAAGTCATTATCTCAGTAAATTAAAATAATTAACAAAAAACACCTGCAAAGGCTTCCTA
This sequence comes from Phyllobates terribilis, assembly GCF_046119375.1. Lineage (NCBI taxonomy): Eukaryota > Metazoa > Chordata > Amphibia > Anura > Dendrobatidae > Phyllobates > Phyllobates terribilis. The sequence continues at coordinate 253,488,569 of NW_027362771.1, forward strand.
AGCGTTTAAAAAGGTCCCTTAGTCTGTTTCAGTGGCCTCCACAATCATGGGGAAGACTGCTGACTTGACAGATGTCCAGAAGGAAGTCATTGACACACTCCACAGAGTCCCAGAGTTCCAATTTTCATTTGGAAATCAAGGTCCCAGAGTCTGGAGGAAAAGTGGAGAGGCATACAATCCAAGCTGCTTGAGGTGCAGTGTGAAGTTTCCACAATCAGTGATAGTTTGGGGAGCCATGTCATCTGCTGGTCCACTGTGTTTTATCAAGAGCAAAGTCAGCGCAGCCATCTACAAGGAAATTTTAGAGCACTTCATGCTTCCCTCTGCCGACAAGCTTTTTGGAGATGGAAATTTTATTCTCCAGCAGAACTTGGTACCTGTCCACACTGCCAAAAGTACCAATACCTGTTTTAAAAACAACAGTATCACTGTGCTTGATTGCCCAGCAAACTCGCCTGACCTTAACCCCATAGGGTATTGTCAAGAGGAAGATGAGAGACACCAGACCCAACAATGCAGACGAGCTGAAGGCTGCTATCAAAGCAACCTGGGCTTCCATAACACCTCAGCAGTGCCACAGGCTGATCACCTCCATGCCACGACACATTGATGCAGTAATTAATGCAAAAGGCGCCCCGACCAAGTATTAAGTGCATTTACTGAACATACATTTCAGTAGGCCAACAATTCGGATTTTAAAAACATTTTTCAAGCTGTTGTTATAAAGTATTCTAATATACTGAGATAATTTCATGGCTGTAAGCCATAATCCTCAATATTAACAGAAATAAACACTTAAAATAAATCACTCTGTTTGTAATGACTCTTTATAATATATGAGTTTCACTTTTTGTATTGAAGAACTGAAATAAATTAACTTTTTGATGATATTCTAATTTAGTGAGATGCACCTGTATCTAAATGTAGGGGAAGCACGGTGGCTTAGTGGTTAGCACTGCAGCCTTGCAGCATTGGGGTCCTGGCTTCAAATCCCATCAAGGACATCATCTGCAAGGAGTTTGTATGTTCTCCCTGTGTCTGCGTGGGTTTCCTCCGGGTAGACATGTTCGTTAGTAGAGTAATACAATTCTCAATTATTGTAATGACAGTTGTAATTTTTATGTGTTAATATAACAAATGTATTACTTATTGCTAACTGTAAGATTTGTTTTATATAGAGAGAAAACATATATTGTTTTACAAGCACCTTTCCCAGACTTTCAGCAATTAGAAAGATGTTTCCAAATACTAAACCTATATCTAACCACACCCTTTTGTTATTATGAGGCAAACTGGGTTAAGATGTAATAAGCTCAAAGCTATAAAATTCATATGAAACACTATAATTATATTCTAAAATCAGCTGAAGAACATGTAATACTATGTATGTGTGCAGTATGTGGCATTAATGCGTACCTCACCTTAATACATCACTGTAATACTTTAGCTACAATTAACAATTAAAGTTAATTCATTTACAGACGCTTAGTGGTTCTCATACATGAACTAGGTAACGATTAATAATTCTAAAGGTGTGACAGTTTTAACTCTCTGGGAACTTAAAATAACAGTTTTACCATGATAAATAACCAATAAATCTACACATACAGTTAAAATTATCACAAAGCTTGTAGTATAAATTTCTGAATGCTTGCACTTGACCCCCCCTTTTTTAATCTAGATAAGTACAAATTTCTATACTGATCAATTTCCAAATATAAATATATCTAAATATCAAGTCAAAACTTTATTTTTCAAAATCAGAGCCCCAGATATGCCACAATGACAGATTTAAAAAATGTGAAGGGGATGTCCCACAATTACAACTACACATGATAGGTCGAATGTGCCTAATTTCCAGAAATCCTATGACTGGGACCCACAGCAATCATAAAAATTAGAATCCTGTGCCCCCCTTCTGAATGGCAAAGCAGTTTTGCATGCACAGTGCTGCACCATTCAAAGTTATATAAAGTGTGTGGACACTTGGCTCTCTTCATCAGACCCTTAAACCTTGAATGAAAGATATTTAGCAGACTAGTGGTATTTACCAAAGGTTGTGTCCAATTTGTTTCCTTTAGTGAATTTACTGTGATTGATCATACAAGGTTTTTTTTTTCTTTTTGTAGTTCTGCCTCTGGTATTGGCATAATGCAGTAACCTGAAATATTGCCAGCATGGTCTTAGCTCTTAATAATGTATTATTTACTGCATAATGATATAAGTGCAGTTACACTTGAACTTTAAGTGGACCCTCAAAGCCTCAATCGATTAACACCCACCCACTAAACCATGTTATAAAGTTTTAAGAATTCCCTATTATTTACCCATTAAAGGTTTATTTCCATAATTATTTTTTTTCACAATGCACAGTAAGTGGCAAGTCGGGTAATAGGGTTGGGGTTCATGCCAGCCTTGTATTAGCAGCTGACATGAAGCCCAGTTTAGTAATGGAGAGGCATTTATAAGACACTCCCATTACTAACCTCATAGTAAAGGTTTGGAAATAAAGACACGGCAAGAATAAAGTCTTTTGCGCTCGCTATTTACAATGACAGCAGGTGCCGGCTGATGGGGGTAGTAGTCTCATCAGTCGGCGACTGTCACACGCGGTAAGCGTTTTTACCGTGGGTGACAATCACAGCTGCGGGATCACGCTGACCACGGTAACGATGTTACCGCCGACCAGAGCCCGTGTTTCCAGCGCTGTCACGCAGATGACAGCGTGGGAAACACCAGAACCTGGACTCGAACAATAACATGGACTTTCTGAGGAAGTCCATGTTCGGGATCCGTTCCCGAGCAGTAGGTGTTTGGTACGGACCCCGAAATTTACTGTTCGGGTTCGCCCATCTCTAATCACTAATATATCGCTCTGTCCCTATGCAGTATTATGTTATTGGCAGCACACATCCTGTTTACAGCTGGTGATGTGCTGTAGAGAACAATGATTTTTCTTAAACACGGTCAGATGCCCCCCACTTTTAATAAACTGTTCAGCTAAACCTGCCGGACCCAAACAGTCAGGGGTTCGCCCATCACTATTAGTGATCATTCTACCAGCATAATTCTTTGTCAGACTGAGTAAAGAAGCCAGTTAGCAAGAGACAAATGAAAATAGTCAATTGGTGCTTGTTTAACGGTCTGAAATCAGCTCGCACCCTATATTTCAGTGTGATGTTACAATATGATAGCATTTGGAGCCTAAATTTTAATTTTTGCCCAGGGCAAAACTTTGTTTAAAACCAGCCCTTGCTGAAACCCTTCAATCTCACATCTGAACCCCACTTTGAGTTATCCTTAAAAAGTAACTGTATTTTCAACAAACTTTGCATAAATCAATAGTACAGGTGATTATAAGAAACTTTGTAATATATCTAATTACAGAAATAAGCTTTCTTCCCACTTATCAGACACTTCTTATCCTCCCCTCTGCCTTCTGAACTTACCATCCACTGTGAAAAATCAGTGTCACAATCCATTATCCCCTATAAAGAGAGAGGAGGAGGGAGGAGGAGTGAAGAATTTGGAAGGGAACTGACAGATGCAGTAGTGATGGACAGTCCAGCTCTTTTTGGTGATCTGGCTCTTTTGGATCCTAAATGGATCCCTATTAAATGTGTTCATCATAGGTGAACACAGATTTAAGAAGACATAGATGCAGCCGAAACTCCGCCCACTCACAATTAGCCAATTAAATTGAAGAGTGGACGGAGTTTTGTTTGCGTGGGCGGAGTCACGACCAAACACTGCAATTTTACACCCAGTGAGAGCCAGTTAGAGAAGTTATTCGCTCTCACTGTGGTGCCAGCTCCCATCATTCACAGCAGGGAGCCGGCTCTTGTGTTGGATCGTTCGCGACCGACACATCACTAAGAGGCAGAGCTCTCTAACAAGTGTTTTACTTCACATCAGAGCATGATTGACATGATGACAGGTCAGCTATGCTGTATAATGTCCTCCATGTTGCTAGAGCTTCTGTCCGTGACCTAAAAAATTAATGAAGAGCAGGCACTCCCCCCTCTGGTGTCTACAGGGGAAATCACTCCAGCTAGTTTCTTCGCCCAGCTCTCAGTGGATTGCAAATTACAGATAGAGCATACAGAGGGGAAAACTGGAGAAAATGCAGGATATAAATCATATGATGGCCAGAAATGGTGTTATTCCTCATGTACACACAGGACACCTTATTCTGAAAACTTAACTACAAAGCACAGTTAACATTTAAGATAATGTAAGTATAGATACACCTTGTGCTTCAGTATACTCTCTGCAGGCAATAAAAACAGCTCAGCTTGTGTCTCAGCTCTGCATATATATATATATATATACAGTACAGACCAAAAGTTTGGACACACCTTCTCATTTAAAGATTTTTCTGTATTTTCATAACTATGAAAATTGTACATTCACACTGAAGGCATCAAAACTATGAATTAACACATGCAGAATTATATACTTAACAAAAAAGTGTGAAACAACTGAAAATATGTCTTATATTCTAGGTTCTTCAAAGTAGCCACCTTTTGCTTTGATGACTGCTTTGCATACTCTTGGCATTCTCTTGATGAGCTTCAAGTGGTAGTCACCGGAAATAGTCTTCCAACAATCTTGAAGGAGTTCCCAGAGATGCTTAGCACTTGTTGGCCCTTTTGCCTTCACTATGCGGTCCAGCTCACCCCAAACCATCTCAATTGTGTTCAGGTCTGGTGACTGTGGAGGCCAGGTCATCTGGCGTAGCACCCCATCACTCTCCTTCTTGGTCAAATAGCCCTTACACAGCCTGGAGGTGTGTTTGGCGTCATTGTCCTGTTGAAAAATAAATGATGGTCCAACTAAACGCAAACCGGATGGAATAGCATGCCGCTGCAAGATGCTGTGGTAGCCATGCTGGTTCAGTATGCCTTCAATTCTGAATAAATCCCCAACAGTGTCACCAGCAAAGCACCCCCACACCATCACACCTCCTCCTCCATGCTTCACGGTGGGAGCCAGGCATGTGGAGTCCATCTGTTCACCTTTTCTGCTTCGCACAAAGATACGGTGGTTGGAACCAAAGATCTCAAATTTGGACTCATCAGACCAAAGCACAGATTTCCACTGGTCTAATGTCCATTCCTTGTGTTCTTTAGCCCAAACAAGTCTCTTCTGCTTGTTGCCTGTCCTTAGCAGTGGTTTCCTAGCAGCTATTTTACCATGAAGGCCTGCTGCACAAAGTCTCCTCTTAACAGTTGTTGTAGAGATGTGTCTGCTGCTAGAACTCTGTGTGGCATTGACCTGGTCTCTAATCTGAGCTGCTGTTAATCTGCGATTTCTGAGGCTGATGACTCGGATAAACTTATCCTCAGAAGCAGAGGTGACTCTTGGTCTTCCTTTCCTGGGGCGGTCCTCATGTGAGCCAGTTTCTTTGTATCGCTTTATGGCTTTTGCAACTGCACTTGGGGACACTTTCAAAGTTTTCCCAATTTTTCGCACTGACTGACCTTCATTTCTTAAAGTAATGATGGCCACTCGTTTTTCTTTACTTAGCTGCTTTTTTCTTGCCATAATACAAATTCTAACAGTCTATTCAGTAGGACTATCAGCTGTGCATCCACCTGACTTCTGCACAACACAACTGATGGTCCCAACCCCATTTATAAGGCAAGAAATCCCACTTATTAAACCTGACAGGGCACACCTGTGAAGTGAAAACCATTTCTGGTGACTACCTCTTGAAGCTCATCAAGAGAATGCAAAGAGTGTGCAAAGCAGTCATCAAAGCAAAAGGTGGCTACTTTGAAGAACCTAGAATATAAGACATATTTTCAGTTGTTTCACACTTTTTTGGTAAGTATATAATTCCACACGTGTTAATTCATAGTGTTGATGCCTTCAGTGTGAATGTACAATTTTCATAGTCATGAAAATAGAGAAAAATCTTTAAATGAGAAGGTGTGTCCAAACTTTTGGTCTGTACTGTATATATATATATATATATATAATATAGTTATTACAAGCTCTGTTGCGGAGAAATAAGGAGAGTTGAGCTCTGCTAGAAACAAGCTAATAAATGATGTAAAAACACACAGGTAGCTAAACTGAGGCTGATGGCAGAAGATAAAATAAGTCCAGCAGTGTTGTACAAGATCATACAATCTATAGAAGCATAGGTTAGGGTATATACTAAAGGTAGAATACACTTTATATCAGTGCTGGAGGCAGGGCAGAGTTATGCTGTCAGGAAGACACTGCACTGCACATTATTGACCAGGAGCAATGGAACTACAGCAACCGAAGGTTAAATAGACTCTAGAGGGGCATCCTTTTAGGAGAGAGGGGATGGGTTACATGTGCAAAGCGTCAGATTTAAGAACTAGTTACATTAGCACAAATTAATAAATATATGTGTGCATTATTATGCTAATTGTGATTTTGGGAATAACCCTTTAAGGGCTAGCCAGAATTGTTCAACAAATAGAAATAGAATTAGCCAATAAATTTGATGTCAATAAAAAGAGGTAAAACAAAAAAAATTATAACTAGTGTTGAGCGAACATGCTCGACACTGCTCGGTACTCGCCCGAGCATCACGCTACTCGGGATGTTCGGCGAGCACCGAGCATTTCCGGGTTACTCGGGCGGGAGCTCGGGTCTCCGCCCTGCATGTTTGGCGCTCTTTACAGAGCCAATGAACATGCAGGGATTGCCAGCCAGTCACTGTAATGCTGCAGCCATGTTGCTTGTGGGCATTACAGTGATTGGCTGGCTGCACAGCGTCACCTCGAGTATTTAAAACTGGGCACCGCCATCTTGGACACAGACGCTCCGGATTAGACAGTGTAGGGACAGTGCTGCTGATTTAGGGAGAGATATAAACTGCGAAATAATTAGTGTAGGGTCTGTAAAGGCTGCCGGAACAAACAAACAGTCCTTGTCAGGACTAATATCCATCCCAGATACCAGGCAGGCAGGCTGTATAGGAGACACAGTGGTTATACCAGCAAACACTGCATTACAGTCCTGTGTGCTCCTGTTGCTGAAATTGCTGGACTTAGCACCAGGTGTCGGGGGCCAGGAAAAATCCTTTTTTTTTTCATCTAAATCCTCCTTTTTTTTCCTCCTTCACACTGTACAAATATCCGTCTTATTAACCTTTTGGTGTGTCCCCCCCCCCAAAAAAAAAAGCGTGTCTCTGATTTTTCAGACACAAATATAACTGTTGAAAATAATCTGGTGTAGGCTAGAGAAACAGAAGTGTGGTTTTGCACTTCCACGGTTCAAACCTCTGTATTATCCATTTTTGGCCATTTGTATCTAAAAAAAAAAACAGTTTGAGTGTGTCGCTCACTGTTCAGCCGCAAATATCTCTATTTAAAAAAGTGTGGTATACCCCAGTAAACAATAACTGTGGTTTTGCCATCCCACGGTAAAAAATCTCTATTATTCAGGTTTTGGTAGTTTTTTCCGTAAAGAAAAACAGTAGTGTCTCCTGACTGTTGTGACACAAAAATATATCTGTTGAAAATAGTCTTGTGTAGGCCCGACATCCCAGTGTGGTTTTGCAGTTCCACGGGTCAAATCGCTGTACTATCCAGTTTTGGGCCTTTGGTATCTAAAAAAAAAGCAGTTTGAGTGTGTCGCTCACTGTTCAGCCGCAAATATCTCTATTTAAAAAAGTGTGGTATACCCCAGTAAACAATAACTGTGGTTTTGCCATCCCACGGTAAAAAATCTCTATTATTCAGCTTTTGGTAGTTTTTTCCGTAAAGAAAAACAGTAGTGTCTCCTGACTGTTGTGACACAAAAATATATCTGTTGAAAATAGTCTTGTGTAGGCCCGACATCCCAGTGTGGTTTCGCAGTTCCACGGGTCAAATCGCTGTACTATCCAGTTTTGGGCCTTTGGTATCTAAAAAAAAAGCAGTTTGAGTGTGTCGCTCACTGTTCAGCCGCAAATATCTCTATTTAAAAAAGTGTGGTATACCCCAGTAAACAATAACTGTGGTTTTGCCATCCCACGGCAAAAAATCTCTATTATTCAGCTTTTGGTAGTTTTTTCCGTAAAGAAAAACAATAGTGTCTCCTGACTGTTGTGACACAAAAATATATCTGTTGAAAATAGTCTTGTGTAGGCCCGACATCCCAGTGTGGTTTCGCAGTTCCACGGGTCAAATCGCTGTACTATCCAGTTTTGGGCCTTTGGTATCTAAAAAAAAAGCAGTTTAAGTGTGTCGCTCACTGTTCAGCCGCAAATATCTCTATTTAAAAAAGTGTGGTATACCCCAGTAAACAATAACTGTGGTTTTGCCATCCCACGGTAAAAAATCTCTATTATTCAGCTTTTGGTAGTTTTTTCCGTAAAGAAAAACAGTAGTGTCTCCTGACTGTTGTGACACAAAAATATATCTGTTGAAAATAGTCTTGTGTAGGCCCGACATCCCAGTGTGGTTTCGCAGTTCCACGGGTCAAATCGCTGTACTATCCAGTTTTGGGCCTTTGGTATCTAAAAAAAAAGCAGTTTGAGTGTGTCGCTCACTGTTCAGCCGCAAATATCTCTATTTAAAAAAGTGTGGTATACCCCAGTAAACAATAACTGTGGTTTTGCCATCCCACGGTAAAAAATCTCTATTATTCAGCTTTTGGTAGTTTTTTCCGTAAAGAAAAACAGTAGTGTCTCCTGACTGTTGTGACACAAAAATATATCTGTTGAAAATAGTCTTGTGTAGGCCCGACATCCCAGTGTGGTTTCGCAGTTCCACGGGTCAAATCGCTGTACTATCCAGTTTTGGGCCTTTGGTATCTAAAAAAAAAGCAGTTTGAGTGTGTCGCTCACTGTTCAGCTGCAAATATCTCTATTTAAAAAAGTGTGGTATACCCCAGTAAACAATAACTGTGGTTTTGCCATCCCACGGTAAAAAATCTCTATTATTCAGCTTTTGGTAGTTTTTTCCGTAAAGAAAAACAGTAGTGTCTCCTGACTGTTGTGACATAAAAATATATCTGTTGAAAATAGTCTTGTGTAGGCCCGACATCCCAGTGTGGTTTCGCAGTTCCACGGGTCAAATTGCTGTACTATCCAGTTTTGGGCCTTTGGTATCTAAAAAAAAAGCAGTTTGAGTGTGTCGCTCACTGTTCAGCCGCAAATATCTCTATTTAAAAAAGTGTGTTATACCCCAGTAAACAATAACTGTGGTTTTGCCATCCCACGGTAAAAAATCTCTATTATTCAGCTTTTGGTAGTTTTTTCCGTAAAGAAAAACAGTAGTGTCTCCTGACTGTTGTGACATAAAAATATATCTGTTGAAAATAGTCTTGTGTAGGCCCGACATCCCAGTGTGGTTTCGCAGTTCCACGGGTCAAATCGCTGTACTATCCAGTTTTGGGCCTTTGGTATCTAAAAAAAAAGCAGTTTGAGTGTGTCGCTCACTGTTCAGCCGCAAATATCTCTTTTTAAAAAAGTGTGGTATACCCCAGTAAACAATAACTGTGGTTTTGCCATCCCAAGGTAAAAAAATCTCTATTATTCAGCTTTTGGTAGTTTTTTCCGTAAAGAAAAACGTAGTGTCTCCTGACTGTTGTGACACAAAAATATATCTGTTGAAAATAGTCTTGTGTAGGCCCGACATCCCAGTGTGGTTTCGCAGTTCCACGGGTCAAATCGCTGTACTATCCAGTTTTGGGCCTTTGGTATCTAAAAAAAAAGCAGTTTGAGTGTGTCGCTCACTGTTCAGCTGCAAATATCTCTATTTAAAAAAGTGTGGTATACCCCAGTAAACAATAACTGTGGTTTTGCCATCCCACGGTAAAAAATCTCTATTATTCAGCTTTTGGTAGTTTTTTCCGTAAAGAAAAACAGTAGTGTCTCCTGACTGTTGTGACATAAAAATATATCTGTTGAAAATAGTCTTGTGTAGGCCCGACATCCCAGTGTGGTTTCGCAGTTCCACGGGTCAAATTGCTGTACTATCCAGTTTTGGGCCTTTGGTATCTAAAAAAAAAGCAGTTTGAGTGTGTCGCTCACTGTTCAGCCGCAAATATCTCTATTTAAAAAAGTGTGTTATACCCCAGTAAACAATAACTGTGGTTTTGCCATCCCACGGTAAAAAATCTCTATTATTCAGCTTTTGGTAGTTTTTTCCGTAAAGAAAAACAGTAGTGTCTCCTGACTGTTGTGACATAAAAATATATCTGTTGAAAATAGTCTTGTGTAGGCCCGACATCCCAGTGTGGTTTCGCAGTTCCACGGGTCAAATCGCTGTACTATCCAGTTTTGGGCCTTTGGTATCTAAAAAAAAAGCAGTTTGAGTGTGTCGCTCACTGTTCAGCCGCAAATATCTCTTTTTAAAAAAGTGTGGTATACCCCAGTAAACAATAACTGTGGTTTTGCCATCCCAAGGTAAAAAAATCTCTATTATTCAGCTTTTGGTAGTTTTTTCCGTAAAGAAAAACGTAGTGTCTCCTGACTGTTGTGACACAAAAATATATCTGTTGAAAATAGTCTTGTGTAGGCCCGACATCCCAGTGTGGTTTCGCAGTTCCACGGGTCAAATCGCTGTACTATCCAGTTTTGGGCCTTTGGTATCTAAAAAAAAAGCAGTTTGAGTGTGTCGCTCACTGTTCAGCCGCAAATATCTCTATTTAAAAAAGTGTGGTATACCCCAGTAAACAATAACTGTGGTTTTGCCATCCCACGGTAAAAAATCTCTATTATTCAGCTTTTGGTAGTTTTTTCCGTAAAGAAAAACAGTAGTGTCTCCTGACTGTTGTGACACAAAAATATATCTGTTGAAAATAGTCTTGTGTAGGCCCGACATCCCAGTGTGGTTTCGCAGTTCCACGGGTCAAATCGCTGTACTATCCAGTTTTGGGCCTTTGGTATCTAAAAAAAAAGCAGTTTGAGTGTGTCGCTCACTGTTCAGCCGCAAATATCTCTATTTAAAAAAGTGTGGTATACCCCAGTAAACAATAACTGTGGTTTTGCCATCCCACGGTAAAAAATCTCTATTATTCAGCTTTTGGTAGTTTTTTCCGTAAAGAAAAACAGTAGTGTCTCCTGACTGTTGTGACACAAAAATATGTCTGTTGAAAATAGTCTTGTGTAGGCCCGACATCCCAGTGTGGTTTCGCAGTTCCACGGGTCAAATCGCTGTACTATCCAGTTTTGGGCCTTTGGTATCTAAAAAAAAAGCAGTTTGAGTGTGTCGCTCACTGTTCAGCCGCAAATATCTCTTTTTAAAAAAGTGTGGTATGCCCCAGTAAACAATAACTGTGGTTTTGCCATCCCAAGGTAAAAAAATCTCTATTATTCAGCTTTTGGTAGTTTTTTCCGTAAAGAAAAACGTAGTGTCTCCTGACTGTTGTGACACAAAAATATATCTGTTGAAAATAGTCTTGTGTAGGCCCGACATCCCAGTGTGGTTTCGCAGTTCCACTGGTCAAATCGCTGTACTATCCAGTTTTGGGCCTTTGGTATCTAAAAAAAAAGCAGTTTGAGTGTGTCGCTCACTGTTCAGCCGCAAATATCTCTATTTAAAAAAGTGTGGTATACCCCAGTAAACAATAACTGTGGTTTTGCCATCCCACGGTAAAAAATCTCTATTATTCAGCTTTTGGTAGTTTTTTCCGTAAAGAAAAACAGTAGTGTCTCCTGACTGTTGTGACACAAAAATATATCTGTTGAAAATAGTCTTGTGTAGGCCCGACATCCCAGTGTGGTTTCGCAGTTCCACGGGTCAAATCGCTGTACTATCCAGTTTTGGGCCTTTGGTATCTAAAAAAAAAGCAGTTTGAGTGTGTCGCTCACTGTTCAGCTGCAAATATCTCTATTTAAAAAAGTGTGGTATACCCCAGTAAACAATAACTGTGGTTTTGCCATCCCACAGTAAAAAATCTCTATTATTCAGCTTTTGGTAGTTTTTTCCGTAAAGAAAAACAGTAGTGTCTCCTGACTGTTGTGACATAAAAATATATCTGTTGAAAATAGTCTTGTGTAGGCCCGACATCCCAGTGTGGTTTCGCAGTTCCACGGGTCAAATTGCTGTACTATCCAGTTTTGGGCCTTTGGTATCTAAAAAAAAAGCAGTTTGAGTGTGTCGCTCACTGTTCAGCCGCAAATATCTCTATTTAAAAAAGTGTGGTATACCCCAGTAAACAATAACTGTGGTTTTGCCATCCCACGGTAAAAAATCTCTATTATTCAGCTTTTGGTAGTTTTTTCCGTAAAGAAAAACAGTAGTGTCTCCTGACTGTTGTGACATAAAAATATATCTGTTGAAAATAGTCTTGTGTAGGCCCGACATCCCAGTGTGGTTTCGCAGTTCCACGGGTCAAATCGCTGTACTATCCAGTTTTGGGCCTTTGGTATCTAAAAAAAAAGCAGTTTGAGTGTGTCGCTCACTGTTCAGCCGCAAATATCTCTTTTTAAAAAAGTGTGGTATACCCCAGTAAACAATAACTGTGGTTTTGCCATCCCAAGGTAAAAAAATCTCTATTATTCAGCTTTTGGTAGTTTTTTCTGTAAAGAAAAACGTAGTGTCTCCTGACTGTTGTGACACAAAAATATATCTGTTGAAAATAGTCTTGTGTAGGCCCGACATCCCAGTGTGGTTTCGCAGTTCCACGGGTCAAATCGCTGTACTATCCAGTTTTGGGCCTTTGGTATCTAAAAAAAAAGCAGTTTGAGTGTGTCGCTCACTGTTCAGCCGCAAATATCTCTATTTAAAAAAGTGTGGTATACCCCAGTAAACAATAACTGTGGTTTTGCCATCCCACGGTAAAAAATCTCTATTATTCAGCTTTTGGTAGTTTTTTCCGTAAAGAAAAACAGTAGTGTCTCCTGACTGTTGTGACATAAAAATATATCTGTTGAAAATAGTCTTGTGTAGGCCCGACATCCCAGTGTGGTTTCGCAGTTCCACGGGTCAAATTGCTGTACTATCCAGTTTTGGGCCTTTGGTATCTAAAAAAAAAGCAGTTTGAGTGTGTCGCTCACTGTTCAGCCGCAAATATCTCTATTTAAAAAAGTGTGGTATACCCCAGTAAACAATAACTGTGGTTTTGCCATCCCACGGTAAAAAATCTCTATTATTCAGCTTTTGGTAGTTTTTTCCGTAAAGAAAAACAGTAGTGTCTCCTGACTGTTGTGACATAAAAATATATCTGTTGAAAATAGTCTTGTGTAGGCCCGACATCCCAGTGTGGTTTCGCAGTTCCACGGGTCAAATCGCTGTACTATCCAGTTTTGGGCCTTTGGTATCTAAAAAAAAAAGCAGTTTGAGTGTGTCGCTCACTGTTCAGCCGCAAATATCTCTATTTAAAAAAGTGTGGTATACCCCAGTAAACAATAACTGTGGTTTTGCCATCCCACGGTAAAAAATCTCTATTATTCAGCTTTTGGTAGTTTTTTCCGTAAAGAAAAACAGTAGTGTCTCCTGGCTGTTGTGACACAAAAATATATCTGTTGAAAATAGTCTTGTGTAGGCCCGACATCCCAGTGTGGTTTCGCAGTTCCACGGGTCAAATCGCTGTACTATCCAGTTTTGGGCCTTTGGTATCTAAAAAAAAAAAGCAGTTTTAGTGTGTCGCTCACTGTTCAGCCGCAAATATCTCTATTTAAAAAGTGCGGTATACCCCAGTAAACAATAACTGTGGTTTTGCCATCCCACGGTAAAAAATCTCTATTATTCAGCTTTTGGTATTTTTTTCCGTAAAGAAAAACAATAGTGTCTCCTGACTGTTGTGACACAAAAATATATCTGTTGAAAATAGTCTTGTGTAGGCCCGACATCCCAGTGTGGTTTCGCAGTTCCACGGGTCAAATCGCTGTACTATCCAGTTTTGGGCCTTTGGTATCTAAAAAAAAAAGCAGTTTGAGTGTGTCGCTCACTGTTCAGCCGCAAATATCTCTATTTAAAAAAGTGTGGTATACCCCAGTAAACAATAACTGTGGTTTTGCCATCCCACGGTAAAAAAACTCTATTATTCAGCTTTTGGTAGTTTTTTCCGTAAAGAAAAACAATAGTGTCTCCTGACTGTTGTGACACAAAAATATATCTGTTGAAAATAGTCTTGTGTAGGCCCGACATCCCAGTGTGGTTTCGCAGTTCCACGGGTCAAATCGCTGTACTATCCAGTTTTGGGCCTTTGGTATCTAAAAAAAAAGCAGTTTGAGTGTGTCGCTCACTGTTCAGCCGCAAATATCTCTATTTAAAAAAGTGTGGTATACCCCAGTAAACAATAACTGTGGTTTTCCTCTTCCACGGTTCTAATCTACTCTTTATTACCCTTTTTCCATTGATAGTGCAAGTGTAAGCTATTTTACTTCATTTACAATGGGCAAGGCGCGTGGCAAGGGACGTGGAAGTGGACGTTCTGGTGATGGTTCGTGCAGAGGACGGGGCCGTGGCCAAGATGAAAATGTGCCACAACCAACAGCCACATCTTCTCGCTCCCACTTCTTGACCGAATTACTAGGGAAGCACAGAACAACACCAGTATTGAGAACTTATCAGTGTGAACAGGTTATTAATTGGATAGCAGATAATACTTCCAGTTTCCTGGGCACCACCACCTCCGGTCTGTCTTCCACACGGTCAACTCTTAGTAGCCGTGAGTCTCGACCGCATACTCCTCCTCACCCTGATGCTCCTTCCTCCCACCATGCCGAGTGTCGTCAGACAGCAAGTGATCCCACACTTGGACACTCTGAAGAGCTGTTCACTGGTCCATTTCCATATTTGGGCCCCTCGCCTGATACGCTTGAAGTGGTGGAAGAGGAGATCCCATGTTGCGATGCCCAAATATTTGATCAGCCACGGCCACAGGAAGTCGACGTTGGCAATCTGTCACAAGAGGTGGACGATGACGAGACACAATTGCCAGGAAGTGAGGAGGATCGTGGTGCGCAAGTGGAAGAGGAGGAGGTGGTGGATGATCTAGTAACTGACCCAACGTGGAAGGAGGACATGCAGAGTGAGGCCAGCAGCACACAGGGGGAGGGAGGCAGAGTACCCCAACAGGCAGGAAGAAGCAGTGTGGTGGCCGCAGACAGAAGGCAGGCAACCGTTCCCCGTAACACCAACACGAGGGACGCTGCCAGTACAAGCGGTAGGTCTTCCAGAGTCTGGAATTTTTTTAAAGACTCTGCTGATAACCCCAAAAAGGCCATATGTTCCATCTGCCATGCCAGCTTCAGCAGGGTTGAAAAAACTACCAGCCTGACCACCACCAGCATGATCAGGCACATGGCAGCAAAGCACCCGACTTTGTGGGGCGAAACCCAGGGTCCACGACCAGTGTCAGCGGGTGTCACCACTGCTTCTTCCACTGTTGTGCGTGCAATAGAACCCCCTGTTGTGTCTGCAAGGCAATCCCCTGTCCATACTGCATGTAAAGATGCCCCCTCCTCTCAGTCTTCACTTGTTATGGCAGTTTCTCAAGAAACAGCATCAACGTCCACGTCCACGTCCCACCGCAGCGTTCAATTGTCCATATCCCAGACCTTTGAACGAAAGCGGAAATTCGCAGCTAACGCCCCACAGGCCACAGTCCTAAATTCGCACATTTCACGTCTGCTTGCGTTGGAAATGCTGCCTTTTAGGCTGGTGGAGACGGAATCCTTGCGCAATCTTATGGCGGTGGCCGTCCCTCGGTACTCGGTCCCCAGCCGACACTATTTTGCCCGGTGTGCCATCCTCGCACTACACAAGCACGTGTCCCAAAGCATCTGCCGTGCCCTCAACAACGCAGTTACTGGGAGAGTCCACCTGACAACGGACACGTGGACAAGTGCTTGTGGCCAGGGACGGTACATCTCTCTGACGGCACACTGGGTAAACATAGTGGAAGCCGGGTCCCAGTCGGACCTTGGGACGGAACACATCCTCCCCACACCGAGGATTGCGGGCCCTATGTCAGTCAGAGTTGCCCTCACAGTGTACAGCTCCTGCGCATCCTCCTCCTCCTCCTCCTCCTCATGTTCAGCCTCCATCTCAGATATCACCACATCAGTTACAAGCTGGAAGCATTGCAGTACTGCCTCCGCCAAGCGGCAACTGGCTGTGCTGAAACTCATAAGCTTAGGTGATAAACCTCACACTGCTTGTGAGTTGTGGACAGCTGTGAAAGAGCAGGCCGATCTGTGGCTGAGACCGCTGAACCTACATCCCGGCATGGTCGTGTGTGACAATGGCAGTAACCTGGTGGCGGCTCTGAGGCGAGGTGATATCACACACGTACCATGCCTGGCTCATGTGCTTAACCTCGTGGTTCAGCGGTTTATTAAATCATACCCCGAGTTGCCAGATCTGCTCATGAAAGTACGCCGCCTGTCAGCTTATTTTCGCAAGTCGGCTACAGCTTCCACCGCCCTTGCTGTGTTGCAGCAGCGTTTGCAGCTTCCGGCACACCCGACTGGTGTGTGATGTCCCCACACGTTGGAACTCTACCCTCCACATGTTGGAAAGGATTTGTGAGCAGAAGAGAGCAGTTGTGGAGTACCAGCTGCAACAAGGCCGTCGATATTCAGGTCAGACTCCACACATAAGACCTCAGGAGTGGACCTGGATGTCTGACATATGTACCATCCTGACAAACTTTGAGGAGGCCACCAAGATGGTGAGTGGCGATGACGCCATCATTAGTGTCAGCATCCCACTTGTCTGTCCTTTGCAACGCTCTCTGCAGAGAATTAAAGAGGAGGCATTGCAGCCAGAGTATGATGAGATGGATCAAGAAGCCGTAGCGGGCGATTACACACAGCCCAGCCTCATCTCATCCCAACGTGCATTGGGGGACAATGAGGGAGAGGAGGAGGAGGAGGAGGAAGAACAGGAGCTGCTATCATGCGTTGTAGACGGTAGTACCTGTACAAGTGTCATACCGTCGGTTCAGCATGGGTGGCCTGAGGACAGGGGGGAGGAGGAAGAGGAGGAGGAGGAGAGCATGGTCAGTCGTCATCTTGGTGAGGACACGGAAATTTTGCCCGTTACTAGTCTGGCACGCATGGCTGACTTTATGTTACGCTGCCTTAACCGTGACCCTCGCGTTGTCAAAATGTTGGGTGACAGTCATTACTGGTTGGTGACACTTGTAGACCCCCGCTACAAGGAGAACTTTCACTCTCTTATTCCTGAGGTGGAGAGGTCTACAAAAATGGGGCAGTACCAGAAGGCCCTTGCTGCAGAACTCTTAAAAAAATTCCCATCTGAACACGCTAGCGGCAGAGGTCACAGTTCGTTGCCCAACCAAGGCGTACAGGCGAGAGAGATGCAACTCCAATCCAGCAGAGGCAGGGGAACACTGTCAACGTTCTGGGACAGTTTTCTGACACCCGCCCAGCTTACAGGCCCTGAGGCGCGGGGTACTCTCACAAGGAGTGGAAAGTTTCAAAAGATAGTGAGGGAGTACCTTGCCGACCGTACCATCGTCCTCTGTGATTCCTCTGTGCCTTTTAATTATTGGGTATCCAAGCTGGACACTTGGAATTAACTCGCTCTGTACGCCTTGGAGGTCCTGGCCTGCCCTGCCGCTAGCTTGTTATCGGAGCGTGTTTTTAGTGCCGCTGGGGGAATTATAACTGATAATCGCACTTGCCTGTCAACTGACAATGCTCACAAGCTGACCCTTATCAAAATGAACAAGGGCTGGATTGGGCCAGACTTCTCATCACCACCAAATGACAGCAGAGTAACATAAAGTCAAATCCACTGTGTTATTTCGGGAGGTGTATTCACATGCACCACTTCACACCCACACATGGGTATACGCTTCCTCGTTTCGGCTGTTTTATCTTCTTCTCCTTATCCTCAGCTTCCACCACCACTATACCACCAGGGTGCCAGCATTGCAAGTTCCTCCGTCCTTATTTTTGGCAGCTTTTGCTTGCAAGGCATAAGCAAATACTATGGGACATCCACTCCCCAATAATGGGACTTATGTTTGTAATATGCTGTACTGCATGGCTCTTGTAAGGGGCATTGCAAGTTGCTCTGTCCTAATTTTTGGCAGCTTTTGCTTGCAAGGCATAAGCAAATACTATGGGACACCCACTCCCCAATAATGGGACTTATGTTTGTAATATGCTGTACTGCATGGCTCTTGTAAGGGGCATTGCAAGTTGCTCCGTCCTAATTTTTGGCAGCTTTTGCTTGCAAGGCATAAGCAAATACTATGGGACACCCACTCCCCAATAATGGGACTTATGTTTGTAATATGCCGTACTGCATGGCTCTTGTAAGGGGCATTGCAAGTTGCTCCGTCCTAATTTTTGGCAGCTTTTGCTTGCAAGGCATAAGCAAATACTATGGGACACCCACTCCCCAATAATGGGACTTATGTTTGTAATATGCTGTACTGCATGGCTCTTGTAAGGGGCATTGCAAGTTGCTCCGTCCTAATTTTTGGCAGCTTTTGCTTGGAAAGCATAAGCAAATACTATGGGACACCCACTCCCCAATAATGGGACTTATGTTTGTAATATGCTGTACTGCATGGCTCTTGTAAGGGGCATTGCAAGTTGCTCCGTCCTAATTTTTGGCAGCTTTTGCTTGGAAAGCATAAGCAAATACTATGGGAGACCCACTCCCCAATAATGGGACTTATGTTTGTAATATGCTGTACTGCATGGCTCTTGTAAGGGGCATTGCAAGTTGCTCCGTCCTAATTTTTGGCAGCTTTTGCTTGCAAGGCATAAGCCAATACTATGGGACACCCACTCCCCAATAATGGGACTTATGTTTGTAATATGCTGTACTGCATGGCTCTTGTAAGGGGCATTGCAAGTTGCTCCGTCCTAATTTTTGGCATCTTTTGCTTGCAAGGCATAATCAAATACTATGGGACACCCACTCCCCAATAATGGGACTTATGTTTGTAATATGCTGTACTGAATGGCTCTTGTAAGGGGCATTGCAAGTTGCTCCGTCCTAATTTTTGGCATCTTTTGCTTGCAAGGCATAAGCAAATACTATGGGACACCCACTCCCCAATAATGGGACTTATGTTTGTAATATGCTGTACTGCATGTGACGCGCCCCCTGGGCCGTGTGTACACGTGTGTGGGATACCCGGTGGCGGGTCTCTGGGGTCTGTAGTCTCCGTGGCGGTGACCCGGTCCCGTGACTCAGGCTGGTCAAACCAGTGGCAGTCTTTCCTAGATTTTGAGGTTAATTGTCCGACTGCGCCACCCGTGGATTGCGGTCAGGGAGTACCACCTCTGCGAGGCAGACCGCTGAGGCTGGTGTTGTGTGCGCAGCAGAGAATGGGATAACTCCCCACGGGAGGAGTATAGCCTCAGGGCAGTGAGTGTGGATGATGGGGGTGATGGTGCACCAGCGCAGCAGGAACGACTCAGAGTCTTTGCAGTGCAGTTCAGGGTCTTCACTGATGATTATAAGGTAGACCCTCCCGGGAGTACTGGCTAGCATAAGAGACCTGGTCAGTCTGTGAGCAAGCAGGAGTTCCCCTGGCCAGGTGGAGTTGTAGGCCTCCCCGTCTGTCTGCACTCTTCCTGGCTACCTTGCTGTAAGTGGGTAGAAGTAGCCCACGTCCCTGAGTGTACCGTGTAGTGCTCACCCATATGGCTGGTGACTTGGGGCCTTCTGTTAGCCTCCGCTCCACGACGGCATTGCTGGTCCCTTGCTTGTGACTGAGCCTCCGGGCTTCTATGGCCAGAGGACCTGAAATCCCCTGCCGGCTGGTTTCTGCTGCTGGATATATAAGTCCTCACAGCCTCGGACTCCTGTGTCCGGTTCCTATTGTCTTCTGTCAGGGCGAGCTCTGCTCAGCTTCCAGCCCCTGGTCTTTAGCTCCTAGCTCCTACAGAGCTCCTTGCTGTTACTTTCCCTTGCTCTCACTCTGACTCTGACTGTTCTCTGACTCACTCAACCCCGCCCCAGATCCAGTTTATAAGGGCAGAATTCTCCCCTCCCAGGACTGGGGCAGGAGGATGTTGCATGTTTAAGGGATCCTGACCAGGAAACCTCCCACTTGCTCTCCGACGTAATATCTCTATTACTGTGGTGACCAGACCCCTGGGGTGCCACACATGGCTCTTGTAAGGGGCATTGCAGTTCCTCATAATTTTTGCTATAAATGGAAAAAAAATTTTAGTTAACGCCCTCTGACCTCCATGTCATTTCCAAGAGGCATTGGAGTGCCTCGAAATTTTTGGTAGGCATTGCACTCACTGTATGCCCTATAACTGTGTAGCCGAACCGCTCCTTTTGTTACAGAAACATATCCTACAAGACATATCTGGTTGACTGGCCTGATATTGATGTGAATGGTCCCTGTTCCTCCTGCTCTTTCTCCTTTGCCACTACCTCATCCATCATTTATCACCTGAAGCTTTGTTTTAACGGGAGTCATAGAACTTGGATAGTAGCAGGAAAACATCCAGCAATCCTCGGAGGAGGTAGGATATGCGCCAAAACGCTGACCACCTCAGGCCTAGCCGCTACTACATACATGCGCTTACATTACAACAAAACAAAGCAGATGCTAACTTCTATCATCCTCATCATGCTCCTCACCTTGGCACTCTCAACTCCCCTGATGGAGAAGCCAGGGCCCACCGGAGGAGTCTGATAGTCCGGTGGGTTCTGCCAATGCTGCCCTAAAGCAGGCCAGGCTAAGAAAAGTGTGGGAAAGGTTACCGGGACAAATAGGGGATGGGGATAGTTGCAAGTCTGCAACGACAGGTGCAAGGTGGGAGGCATCTTCGCATGTACCATGAACAGGGGTTTTGCATGCACACACTACAGCGGAATAGGCTCTCCTTCCCACTAAATGCACTGGGGAGGGCACAGGTAATGTTTTGGTATACGCGCTTAATCTTATGTATAAGGCACACCAGGACAAATAGGGGCGGCTGGGGACTGAGTATGGATACCTCGCTGCCGAAGCAGCCATGAGGTAGTGGCCAGCTTCGGCGTCCTCCAAACTAAAAGGCCCCATTTCAAGTGCAAGCTAGCAGTATGGAATTGTCTGGGGGTGGGTGGGTGGCAGGCTGCACACTTACACTTGCATTAAAAGAAAACATAGCAGATGCTAACTTCTGTCATCATCATCATGCTCCTCACCTTGGCACTCTCAACTCCACCAATGGAGAAGTCAGGGCCCACCGGAGGAGTCTGGTTCTCTGGTGGGCTCGTCCAATGCTGCCTAAAGCAGGCCGGGCTAAGAAAAGTGTGTGGGGGGATGTTCCAAGGAGAAATAGGGGCGGCTGGGGACCGTTTATGGACACCCGGCTGCCCCCAGGTGGCTGGGGACCGTGTGTGGACACCCGGCCGCGGGGCGGCTGGGGACCGAGTATGGACACCTGGCCGCCGGGCAGCTGGGGACTGAGTATGGATTCCAGGCCGCCAACACAGCCATGACGTGGTGGCCAGATTCCGCCTCCACATGCCTAAAAGGCCCAATTTCAAGTTCAAGCAAGCAAGCAGTATGGTATTGCAGCCTGGGGGTGGGTGGGTGGCAGGCTGTATACTTGCGCTTGCATTGCAAGGAATGGGGGAGGTACAATTGAACACTGCCCTGGGACTAGAACTTGCATGGGGATAGTTGCAAGTCTGCATCTTCTGATGCGGCAAGGATCACTTATGATGGGCACACTTTTAGACAGTGACCTGGGAGTCAGAGATGCTTCCAGGGGTCTTCCCCATGCTGTCATGTCTTTTCAGCACTTTATGCATGTGTCACACAGCACATGGCCAGATAAGGTTGTAAAATGTTAAAATGACATTTCCCGGTGAATGCATTTGTCATAGTTGAAAGCAATACAAAAGTGCAAAAACGCATAAAAAATGCTACTTGTGAACATAGCCGAAGGTGTGGAGGAGTATTTTTGTTTTTGGTCATTTATTTTAACTTATACACAAGTCTTTTCCCTGGAAAGGATGTTCCTTAACATATTTCACAGGAAAAAAGTTTCACTTTCGTTTTTGAACGTTTTATTGTGAGCCCGTAAAAGTGGCTTAATACCTCTGACCACGTTGTTGACAGCAGTGACCTGGGGGTCAGAAATGCTTCCTGGGGCGATCCCCATGCTGTCCCCATGTCATTTGAGCACTGTCACTATCGTTTTGGGCACTTGTTAGGCTTTTAAAAGACTGCCGGGGCTGCCACCGCAAAAATGCTCGAGTCTCCCATAGACTAACATTGGGCTCGTTGCTCGGGTCGAGCACCCGAGTATCACGGCGAGCTCGGCCCGAGCTTCGAGCACCCGAGCATTTTAGTGCTCGCTCAACACTAATTATAACATGACCTGAAAGTAAAATACCTCTATCTTATGGCAGTGATAGAAAGGTCTGAACATACTGTTTTAGTGGTATTAATAAGCTCCCCAAACCACATGTGAAGCGAGGGGGTCTAGAGAATTAAACAATGCTCTGCTATAGCAAAATGTGGAAACAAAAGGAACTGCTCAAGAATCTCAGTATATAAGTAACAAAACTAAACCAGATGACTCATAATGGGGTGTATCAGTTTCTGCTGAGGTACATATCATATTGAATTAAAAAAGGGATGCCAAGAGAGCTATTTTGTGCTGCAAATGCATTGGAATTTGCAAAAGAGGTTTTGAAAAAATCTACATCTTAGCCTCTGAAGCAAACTGAAGATAGCCTAAAATGTAGAATAAGAGGCTTGGATTAAATTACTCTGCTCCAGAGGCACAAGTTGTTGCTTGCCTTTTTAAATTGCCATTGACTTTAAATGCCACTATATGTGAAGAAATTTCATACAAAATCTGTATGCATCATAACATATTTGTATACTGTGTATAGCTCAGGTAAGATAACATTATTAGGCTTTTTATGATCCAAATTATGTAACCAGGTTGACTTTGACCCTCTACACATCCTATAAACCTTATGATTTTTTTTCTCATGTACTGAACCTTGTAAAACTGCAACACTGCTTTTCATGCTATGACTATGTGTGAGCACCACCTAGTGTATGACAACGGATTTTTTTTCTTTATATTTTTGCCACAATCTAATGTACAATACAAAGTTATATTGTGGTACCATGTTAACCAGAAAAATCAATGTAAATACTTTTATGCCCAAAAATTACAAAAGTATTCTCGGAGTGATACCTTTATTGGCTAACCAGAAAAAAATATATATATGCAAGCTTTCAGAGCACAGAGGCTCCTTCTTCAGGCATATTACAAATGAATCGATAAGACAAAAAACATTTAATAAGTGCTACAGCAAGACATTTGTTCATGAGGTGTAAGGGGTGATGCCTCCTAATAATAAGTCAAAGAGATCAAATTTAGGGTTTTTAGTTTGAAATGGCAAGTCTGTGGGAATGTTTAATTATCTGCAGACCAACTGGTGGAGGTATGAATTGAATCCATGTAGTGAGTCATAAATCCAGGTGTTAGATTCAGTCCTGTTGTCAAGGAATTGAACATTCTTATCAATTTGAATTTCCAAATTTTTCTCTCTGTCGTCCTTGAAATTACCTTTTAGTATTAAAACTTTTAGATCTGTCATACAGTGTCCCGAACAAAAGAAATGTTTTCCCACAGGCGTGTCCAGTTCTTTCTTAATTGTGTGTGTGTAAATTCATTCTCATTTGCAGTTTTTGCATCGTTTCTCCAGTATTGTTAGAACCCTCCTGTTTGTTTTTTCCATCTTGCGTTTTGCGGTCACGTGACCATCTGCTCCGCCTCTTTGGCTGTGCTGGACTTCAGTGTTGTTTGACTGTTTTGCTAGCCAGGTGCTTCGGTGCCTATATCTCTCAGTTCGCTTGGTCCTTTGGGACCTCTAGTACCTTTTTTGTCAGTTTATCTTTTGTTTTCTGCAACAACTTTCTCTGTTTAGGAGGTGTTCCATTTTTGTTCCAGTCCTTAGTTCTTTTAGGGACCCCTTCCATTTATTCTATAGGTCTTCGTTCAGACTAGCGTAGGACTAAGGCGGGTCTGTTTGCTAGGAACAGGCAGCCCGCTACATCGTAGGGATTCAGCTTAGTCTTACTGTAGGGAAAGCTTTCCCCTTCTTTCCTTAGTTCTTGTTTGCAGATCATAACAGTAAGTCCAGCCCAAAAAAATTAAGGAAATATTAATACGGGGATCAGTATGGCTTCTGTCCAGGATTTGGCTCAACGCTTGCAGGGGTTGACTCTGGAGGTGGCCGAGCTCTAGCAACACGTGAGTAGCTGTTCCGGAGCGCATTTTGTGGAACCCAAGGTAGGACTGCCGGATGTTTTTTTTATGGTAAACAGCAAGATTTTTTTTCCTTTAAAAATGCTTGTTTGTTATATTTTCATTTGAGACCAAGGTCCTATGGGAATGAATCACAGTGCATTGGTTTTATTATGTCACTTTTACGCAATGAACCACAAGGGTGGGCCTTTTCTCTTCAACCTAATGATCCATGTTTGAGGTCGGTAGAAGAGTTTTTTTCTGCTATGGGTCTATTATATGACGATCCTGATCGAATCTCATCTGCTGAGGCAGAACTCAAGCGTTTGAATCAGGGGTCAGATGATGCTGAGATTTATTGCACACAATTTAGAAGGTGGGCTTCTGAAGTCAGATGGAATGATCCTGCTCTGAAATGTCTATTTCTTGCAAGTCTGAGTGAAAGGGTTAAGGATTTGCTAATTGCATGCCCTGCACCTGAGACTCTGCAGGATGCCATGCAATTAGCTGTTCGTGTGGATAAGAGGCTGAGATCTAGGCAGAATGAGGTAAAAACTCCTGTAATGCCAGGTCCTAGTCCCCAGAAAATCTGCTCAGACGGCGGAGAACCGATGGAGGTTGGAGCGATGTCGCTCCGCTCTCAGGAAAGAGACCGGAGGTTCGCCGAGGGATTGTGTCTTTATTGTGGTAAAGCTGACTATTTGATTAAGTATTGTGAGCTTCGTGTAAGTAAAGAAAAAAAAGGTCAGGTATGCCCGTATAGCTTGTTTACGCTCTGCAGGAGTATTTCTTTCAGGGAGTATTACTTTGCAGGAAAATTTGATTGAATTTCAGGTATTTGTGGATTGTGGTTCAACCCTTAATGTGATTGATAAGGGGTTTTTGGAAAACTTAAATTGAAATCCAAACCTTTGTCATCACCTATTTCTGTGATTACAATTGATAACACTCCCTTGAAATGTATTACTCACAAGGTTGCTGCATTTCCCCTCACTATCAATGGTCTTCACCAAGAAATTTTGGACTTGGTAGTATTAGATAATTTACCCTCTCCGGTTGTTCTAGGATTGCCTTGGTTAAAACTGCACAATCCTTTGCTGGACTGGTGTACTAATATGATTAAGTCTTGGAGTCCGAAATGTTATGATAAATGTTGCAATGGTCGCATTGCGGCTGTGGGAAAAGGGGAATTACCTGTACCTATTCAAGATTTTTGGAGGTTTTTTTCGGAGGAGTTGCAAGTTTTACCTCCTCATAGGGATTATGATTGCGCCATTGAGTTTATTCCGGGAGCTACTCTTCCCAAGAGTCGCTTGTTTAATCTAACTATCCCTGAAAGAAAGGCCTTGGAGGAGTACATACAGACTAGCCTGACTGCTGGTCACATTAGACCTTCTAAGTCGCCTGTGGCAGTTGGATTTTTCTTTGTTAAAAAAAAGGACGGGGGTTTGCGTCCGTGTCTGGATTTTCGTGAAATTAATAAGATTACCATACGCAATTCCTACCCATTGCCGTTAATTCCTGACTTGTTTAACCAGTTAGTGGGGGCCAAGTGGTTCTCTAAGATTGATCTCCGGGGGGCATACAATTTGTTACTTTTACGAGTGAAGGAGGGTGATGAGTGGAAAGCTGCTTTTAACACTCCGGTAGGTCATTTTGAGAATCTGGTGATGCCTTTTGGTCTTACCAATGCACCTGCACTTTTTCAGAACCTTATTAATGACATCTTGAGACCTTTGATTGATAAGAATGTGGTTGTGTACTTGGATGACATTTTGATTTATTCGCCAGATCTGGAGTCCCATTGGCAGAGTGTACATGAAGTTTTGCAGTTATTGAGTGATAATTCACTCTTTGCTAAGTTGGAGAAATGTGAGTTCGCTGTGCAGAAAATTAGTTTTTTGGGCTATATTATCTCCAGCGAGGGCTTTGAGATGGACCCGGTGAAGGTTCAGGCTGTGCAGGAATGACCTAGGCCTATTGGTTTGAAATCTATACAGAGATTTTTGGGTTTTGACAATTATTACAGGAAATTCATTAATATTTTTTCTGAAATTGTTAAGCCTCTAACCGATCTCACCAGGAAAGGT
Source organism: Phyllobates terribilis (assembly GCF_046119375.1). NCBI lineage: Eukaryota > Metazoa > Chordata > Amphibia > Anura > Dendrobatidae > Phyllobates > Phyllobates terribilis. The sequence goes on from NW_027362771.1 coordinate 253,514,795, forward strand.
ACGAATACGGTCCAATGGACTACTGAGGCCATTGAAGCGTTTAAGTATCTCAAAGAGAGGTTCAGTTCAGCCCCTATCGTTATGCAGCCTGATGAGACCAAGCCTTTTTTGGTCGAGGTCGATGCTTCATCGGTGGGGGTCGGAGCAGTTTTGTCTCAGGAGAACAGGGATGGAGTACATCCTTGTTGCTTCTTTTCGAAAAAATTTTTGGAAACCGAATTGAATTATGATGTTGGAAATCAGGAGTTGCTGGCTATTAAACTCGCGTTTGAACATTGGCGTCATTTTTGGAAGGCGCTAGATTTCCTATTCAGGTTTTCACAGATCATAATAATTTGATCTATCTGGATGCTGCCAAGCGCTTGAATGCCCGTCAAGCTAGGTGGGCACATTTTTTATCTCAGTTTCATTTTTATGTTACCTATATCCCTGGCACTAAGAATGTTAAAGCCGATGCTTTATCTCGCAGCTTCTCTCCTGCGATCAGTACAAAGGAGGAGAAGAATATTTTGCCGAAACGAGTTGTGGTGGCAGCATTGGACTCTGTTTTAGAGAATGGGATTCTAAAAGCTCAAGACGATGCTCCATCTAACACTCCCCATGGGAGGTTGTTCGTGCCTAGAACCTTTAGGAGAGACTTGTTTGTGGAGAGTCATGAGTCTCGGTTGGCAGGTCATCCAGGAATTTCTGAGACTAAGAGACTTATCAGTCGCCGTTTTTGGTGGCCTGGATGGCAGAAAGAAGTCATCAAGTGGGTCCGTCAATGTACGGTGTGTGCTAGGTCAAAGGCTTCACATACTACTGCTGCAGGGTTGCTTTGCCGTCTGGAGGTTCCTAGTGCATTTTGGACGCATCTCACAATGGATTTTATTACTGATCTGCCTGTGTCCGAGGGTTTTACTGTCATCTGAGTGGTCGTGGACCGTTTTACTAAGATGTGTCATTTGGTTCCATTCATTAAGTTGCCCTGCGCCAAGACACTTGCTAAGGCGTTTGTTAAGGAGATTGTCAAGCTTCACTGCGTTCCCACAGATATTGTTTCTGATAGAGGACCTCAGTTTGTGTCTCGCTTTTGGCATGCTTTTTGTGACAGGTTGGAAGTCCATTTGTCATTTTCGTCTGGGTATCATCCTGAGTCTAATGGACAGACTGAAAGAAAGAACCAGGATGTAGAACAGTTTTTGCGATGCTTTGTGGCGGACAATCAAGAGGTGTGGTCTGAGTTTCTGCCTCTCACAGAATTTGCTCTTAACAATCATACATCCTCCTCAGCTGGGTGTTCTCCTTTTTTTTGTTGTACTGGGAGACATCCGTATTTTGTTTCGTTTTCCAAATTGGGGTCAGCGGTGCCGGAGGAGGAGAATTTTTCTGGTGATTTGGAGAGAGTTTGGACTAATGTGCATTGCAACCTTCAAGAGGCTAACAAGAGGTCCAAGAAATATTTTGACAGGAAACGAAAGGAGGTTTTGTTTACTGTGGGTTACATGGTTTGGATGTCCTCAAGGAACCTGTGGTTGAGGATTCCCTCTAAAAAACTGGGTCCTAAGTTTGTGGGTCCCTTTAAAGTGCTTCAGGTTGTTAACCCATCTGCGGTTAGGTTGGAAGTTCCTACTTCCTGGAAGATTAATCCTGTGTTTCATGTTTCCTTGTTGAAAAAGGCGGATGTATCTGATAGGGATGCCATTGTCTCAGTTCCTCCTGTGGTGGAAGACGGCGAATATGAAATTTCACGTATCTTGAATTCTAGATGGTATAGAGGGAGAGTACAGTATCTCATCTCCTGGAAGGGTTTCGGTCCCGAAGATAACTCCTCGGTAAGGGCGGATGATGTCTCTGCTCCTAGGCTTGTTAGAGCTTTCCACAAGAGGTTTCCGGATAGGCCTGGGCCTGGAGGATCTGGAGGATCCTCTTAAAAGAGGGGGTACTGTTAGAACCCTCCTGTTTGTTTTTTCCATCTTGTGTTTTGCGGTCACGTGACCATCTGCCTTTACATTCCAGCTCTGCCTCTTTGGCTGTGCTGAACTTCAGTGTTGTTTGACTGTTTTGCTAGCCAGGTGCCTCGGGGTCTATATCTCTCAGTTCGCTTGGTCCTTTGGGACCTCTAGTGCCTTTTTTGTCAGTTTATCTTTTGTTTTCTCCAACAACTTTCTCTGTTCAGGAGGTGTCCCATTTTTGTTCCAGTCCTTAGTTCTTTTAGGGACCCCTTCCCTTTATTCTATAGGTCTTCATTCAGACTAGCCTAGGACTAAGCCAGGTCTGTTCACTAGGAACAGGCAGCCCGCTACATCGTAGGTTTTCAGCTTAGTCTTACTGTAGGGAAAGCTTTCCCCTTCTTTACTTAGTTCTTGTTTGCAGATCATAACAAATATAAACTCCTTCCGGGCACCTTGTACATTGTATCATGTCCACCACATTGGAGGATGTACATGAAAAGACATCCATGATTTTGTAGTCCTGATTTGTGTTTGGTATGCAGACTGTATTTGATGGTAATATGTGGGTACAAGTTTTCCATTTCTTGTTTTTACATGGGAATGTGCCCGTCACTGATGGTGATGAGAGGACACTTCTGACAAGGAGATTCCTTAAGTTAAGGGGTTGTTTGTAGGAGAAAAGTGGTAGTTCTGGGAATATTTCTTTCAGTTTGTGGTCTCTGTGGACTATGGGTTGGAGATCAGCACCAATTTTCCTTAGGATGTTCATGTGGGGGTTATATGTGACCACAAGAGGTACCTTGTTGTGGTCTTCCCTCTGTCTGTAATCCAGGAGGCTGCTTCTTGGTATCCTTACATACAGTTCATGGAAGTAGCAGTAGTTCATGTCCCATATGGGAGTCATCAATATTATGCTCAATAAGTATTTTCATATCCAGGACTACTAGAATGTGGACATATAGTAGGCTAAATCGTAAGCAGAACATATGTTAGAAACAAGGAAAGGAATAAACGATCAGAAAGCCATAATTATATAAATATATCAAAGATTTATTTAACACATAGTAGCAAAAAGGGGTAAAATACAGATACCATGGACAAAAACCACAATCCACGTGTTGAGTATATCATTATATAGTTACAAAATTGCAAAATAAGTAGTCATACCATAGCCCCATATTCAAGAGTACAATCATTAGGTGTCTATCAGAAAGTCATAATGTGCCCTTAGACATAACATATAGTAATCTCATATACAACCATAAAGGTCTCACTATACGTACCAATGGAAAATAAAGGGAGATCTATGAGCAGACTGTCAGGGCACAGGGGCAGAGGACAAGCTACACACGTGGAGCAGGAGCCCCGACGCGCGTTTCGGATGTCCCTTCGTCAGGGGGCTTGAAGACATGTGTGGAGGATCCACTTTATATCGGCATTTCGCGATGCCGAAAACCGGAAGTGACTGGAAGTGACGCATGCGTCACCATGGAGATCGCGACGCCAAGCGGCGTCCGCGTCACATGACAACCGGCGGCAGGCCACACGTGACCCGACGTCGGAAGGCACCCGAGACGCGGAGAGCCGGTCAGCGTCTAGAGTCCATAGTGCGCATGCGTGCAAGGTCAGTTCGCAGAATACATACAAGAACATAGCAACACATATACACACCATGATTTGGGACAATATGAAAACAAGTATCTATCAGAACATATGAAATACATAAACCCGCACATCCACAGCATGACCATAGAGAGATATACATAATATGGTATGGCAACAGAAAGTCAATGCAGTGGCCCCAAGGATTTAGAACGCAGTATAATATTACCAATTACACATAGAAGGAGGCAATCAACCTAATAAATCTATATCAATTTATATATATATTTTCCTTAGTAATGGCCACATATCATCCATAAATTACAGAGTATTACATACCACAAATATACACCTATATAATGATCATGCAGGATCCATATTTTATATCATGGAATAATACAAGACAAATAGATTTAATTAAAGCAACAAAGTAGACAGTATTATCCCAAGTGAGCGGTCAGCATCACATAGCCGTAGATTTTCCACTCTCTGTATTGTGTAGTTAATTCGGTCCACTGAGACTGTCCCAAATCATAGTGTGAAAAAGCATACAAGGAAAAGCAAAATCCTAAACAACACAAAAAGACATAAATTAAAACCATATAAAAGAATAATAGTAAACAAAGAATATCCATAGAACCTGTATAGACAGTATAATCATAGTCATATGTAACAAAGTAATGTGATAGGCAGGTGCAGAAGGCAGATGATCAGAGAAAAGGTGCATAACTAATACTTTCATTCAGTCCTACTGGGTGGAGGGTATTCAAGGTCCAGATCCAACGAGACTCAAGTTGGGCCAGCTTCTGTCCGATTTTTCCCCCTCGTATATGGGGTATAATTGAGTCAATCCCCCTAATCCTAAAAACCGAGGCGTCACAATTGTGGTAGATTTTAAAATGGCGCGGTATAGTCTTAAGGGTGGATGCATCCGTGTGGTCGGCAGCAGCAATAATCCCCAACACATGTTCGCGAACCCGAATCTTGAATTGCCGGGTAGTCATCCCTACATATAGTAATCCACATGGGCATGTAGCCAAATATATCACATATTTGGTGGTACATGTGATAAATTTCTTGATCTTGTAGGTTTTGGACCCATCTGATCCCAAGAACGTATCGCAACGTACAACGTTTGGGCATGCCACACACCGACCACACGGAGTACACCCAGATCTCCCGGGCTGTCCGTCCAAAAATGTGCCACCCCCAGAGCCCTCATAATGTGACCGTACTAGATAATCACGAAGATTCCTAGACCGTCTAGTGGTGATTGATGGTCTGTCCGAGATAAACCTCGAGATAATCGGATCGGCCTTCAAGATATGCCATGATTTAGATAGTATTCCTCTGAGACGAGGGAATTGGGAGTTAAAGCTCGTGACAAATCTAACTTGCCCAGAGTTACATCTCCTATTTTTATTATCATATAATAAACTATTCCGGGAAGTGTACTTAGCCCTATTATACGCCCTTTTGATCATACGTCGGCTGTATCCTCGAGCAAAAAACCTATCACTCAACTCCAACGCCTGTCTTTCGAAGTCAGCGTCTGTGGAGCAGATCCTCTGGATTCGGAGAAACTGACCCACAGGTACCGACCGAATAACATGTCCAGGGTGTGAGGAAGAGGCATGCAATAGCATATTAGTAGATGTAGGTTTACGATATACAGAAGTTTGTATGCAGTTATTATCATCTCTCTTTAAGGACACATCTAGGAATTCAATCTGATGATAATCAAATTGATATGTTAAATGGATATTACGATTATTATCATTTAGATGTTTCATGAATACATCCAATGAAGCTATACTTCCCTGCCAGATCAAAAGGACATCATCGATGTACCGCGTCCATAAAAGGACGCCGCCCATCGATTCACCATGATCTGACAGGCAGAGGTCCCTTTCCCACAGCCCCAGGAACAGGCAGGCGTAGGCCGGAGCAAAGGCCGCGCCCATGGCTGTCCCCTGGAGCTGCAGAAAGAAGGACCCCTTAAAAACAAAAAAATTATGATGAAGGGCAAATTGAAGAAGTTCGAGGATAAGATCCCTAAGAGGGCTGGGTAAAGTGGATGTACCCAAAAAGAATCTTACGGCTTCAAGTCCGTCCACGTGTCTAATGTTAGTGTACAGTGACTCAACATCCGCAGCCACCAGTACAGTGTCATTCTCAATATGCCGATATAAAGTGGATCCTCCACACATGTCTTCAAGCCCCCTGACGAAGGGACATCCGAAACGCGCGTCGGGGCTCCTGCTCCACGTGTGTAGCTTGTCCTCTGCCCCTGTGCCCTGACAGTCTGCTCATAGATCTCCCTTTATTTTCCATTGGTACGTATAGTGAGACCTTTATGGTTGTATATGAGATTACTATATGTTATGTCTAAGGGCACATTATGACTTTCTGATAGACACCTAATGATTGTACTCTTGAATATGGGGCTATGGTATGACTACTTATTTTGCAATTTTGTAACTATATAATGATATACTCAACACGTGGATTGTGGTTTTTGTCCATGGTATCTGTATTTTACCCCTTTTTGCTACTATGTGTTAAATAAATCTTTGATATATTTATATAATTATGGCTTTCTGATCGTTTATTCCTTTCCTTGTTTCTAACATATGTTCTTGGTATCCTTGTAGCTCTGTGAATCTGTTCATCTATTACCAGTGGATGGTATCCTTGTTGTAGGAATGTATTCCTCAGTGATAGCAGCTGCAGTTTTCTGTCCTTACTGTCTGAACAGATTCGAATGTACCTCAGAGTTTGACTGTAGATTATGGATTTTTTTTGTGTGTCTTGGATGAAAGCTGTTCCATCTAAGATATGCCGGACGTCCTGTGTGCTTATGGTAAATTGAGGTTTGTATGGTGTTGTCTTTGATGTATATGGTCGTGTCCAGAAAATTTGGGATTTTGAGAAGTTGAGGGTTAGCTTGATGGTTGGGTGAAACCTGTTGAAGTTATCGTGGAAGGTCAGCAGATCATCTTTTGAGCCAGTCCAGATTATTAGCAGATCATCAATGTTGCGGAAGTATGCTAGAGGTTTAATAGAGCAAGATGACCAAAACTCCACCTCTAGTTTAGCCATAAATAGGTTAGCATATTATGGGGACATTTTGCTTGCCATGGCGCTGCCCATACATTGTTGGTATAAATTATTCCCAAAGGAGAAATAATTGTGATGGAGCACAAACCTGATGAATTGCAGAGTTGGTTTGAGCCTCTGTGCTCTGAAAGCTTGTAAATATAAATATATATATATATATATATATATATATATATATATATATATATATAATTTTTTTTTTTCTGGTTAGCCAATAAAAGTATCACTCCGAGAATACTTTTGTCATTTTTGGGCATAAAAGTATTTCCATGCCAATAATTTGTCTAAAACCAAGTAGGTTAGAGAGCTCTTGATACTAGAAAAGTATATTGTTTAAATAAAGAAATTAATAATACTTGTTCTTCAAGTGGCACTGATGCCAGCGGCCTTTAAGAAACAAGTTAGGAAGACTGCAGTGAGCTTAAAGGTGAGTTATATATAGCAGTGAGCAGGCAATGCATTTAGAAACAGAGCGGTAATTGATATGATCACTCTGTACTTAGGGCAAATGTAACCCAAGTTATCACAAGTTATGTTCCTCTTAAGAAATAGGATAAACGCTGTACAGTCAGAAGAACACATCTGTGTAATAACAAAGAGATTACTTGATTTATCTCTTCACTTACTACTAACAGGGGGTGCAGACATTGCAGTTCTGGTGTATACGAGGAACTAGCAGAGCTAGATAGAGCTTACAACTGATAACCCTAATACGGAAAAATACTATTCTGCCTAGCAAATAAGAAGCTGAAACAATACAAACACTAATCAAGTTTGTATAATATATGTGAACCTATAGTTAAGAAAATATAAATATATGTAAGTAATATGTAGCTAAAGATTTGCTTTTACACTAAAGGGGCAGCACAAAAGATATGCCAGTACTGAATATTAACCTAGGAAGTAGAATTCATTCATCTATCCTTCATAGTGCCTCAGTGTTTAGCACTGTAACCTTGCAGCGCTGGGGTCCTGGGTTCAAACTACCAAGGACAACATCTGCAAGGAGTTTATATGTTCTTCCTGTGTTTGTGTGGGTTTTCACCAGGTACTCTTGTTTCCACCCACACTGCAAGACATAATGATAGGGAATCTAGATTTTGAGCTTCAATGGGGACAGCGATGATGTCTGTAAAGCGCTATATACAGTTGGGTCCAGAAATATCTGGACAGTGACACAAGTTTTGGTATTTTAGCTGTTTACTAAAAACATATTCAAGATTTAGTTATATGATCAATATGGGCTTAGAGTGCAGACTCTCAACTTTAGGTCACGGCCCCACTATCAGTATCTGGTCAGTTTTCGGTCAGTATTTTTTCTCAGGAGTGGAAGCCAAAACCAGGTGAGGAACAATCAGATAAAAGGCATAATAGAAACAAGTGCACCAATTCTGCATTTATCACCCACTCCTGGTTTTGGCTCTGACTCCTGAGAAAAAATACTGACCGAATACTGACCAAATACTGATAGTGGTGCCGTGTCCTTAATTTGAGGGTAAATGTTTAGGAATTACAGCTTTAATATGTAACTGACTCTACATGAAGGGATCAAAAGTAATTGGACAATTATTTCAAAAGCTCTTTAATGAGCTGCATGGGATATTTCTTAATTAATCCATCATCAATTAAGCAGGTAAAAGGTTTGGAGCTGATTCCAAGTATAGCATTTGCATTTGGAGCCTGTTGATGTCAACCCACAACATGGGGTCAAAGGGTTCACCACAAGGTGCAAACCATTAATCAGCCTTAAAAATATAAAGGCAAGATTACACTTTGCCCAAAAAAAACACATCTAGAAGCCAGCCCAGTTCTGGAAAAGCATTCTTATGAGAGATGAAACTGAGATCAACCTGTACCAGAATAATGGGGAGAAGAAAGCATGAAGAAGGATTGGAACAGCTAATGATCCAAAGCACACCACATCCTCTGTAAAACATGGTGGAGGCAGTGTGATGGCATGGGCATGCATGGCTTCCAATGGCGCTGAGTCACTAGTATTAATTGATGATGTGACTATACTTTCTTCTCAGATTCAACCAAATTTAGCAAGGTTGATTGGGCAGCACTTCACAGTAAAGATGCTCAATGACCCAAAACATACTGCAAAACCAACCCAGGCATTTTTAAAGGCAAAGTGGAATATTCTGCAGTGGCTGAGTCAATCACCAGACCTCAACCCCATCTAGCAGCATTTCACATGCTTAAGACAAAACTTAAGGCAGAAAGACCCACAAACAAGCAACAACTGAAGTCAGCGCAGTAAAGACTTGGCAAAGAATCACAAAGGAGGAAACCCAGCGTTTGGTGATGTCCATGGCTTCCAGACTTCAGGCAGTCATTCACTGCAAAGGATTCTCTACAAAGTATTAAAAATGAACATTTTATTGATGGTGAAGTTAATTTGTCCATTTACTTTTGAGCCCCTAAAATGAGGAGGCTTTGTAGAAAAATGACTACAGTCCCTAAACATTTCACAGGATATTTTTGTTCAACCCCTTTAATTAAACCTGAAAGTCTGCACTTCATTTGCATCTCAGTTTAATTTAAAACAAAAAATACTGTCATGCAGAGCCCAAATCACAAATATTCGATCACTGTCCAAATATTTCTGGACCTTACTGTACTACAGGAGGCTGCACATCGTGATGAAATCATACAGAATTTACTTATGGAGTTTATTAAAGAATTGCTACAAATTGCTACAACAGGTAAATTGTGCTTAGTATTAATTTTTCTCCTAGGCTACAGCTTAATAAAGTCACAACAGTGTCTGTGAGTCATATAAAAGTCATTATAGCAGTGTCACAGGTTTACTGCGACAGATAGGGGCCAGAAGATCGCAGCGTCTGATTTCATACTCCTGCACTGATCATAAGCATTTCTCCTTCACATTCATATTCTGTTAGCAGTGCAGGGATTAAACTGTTCAGTTTATAGTCTCTAAAGCTTTGCTGCTTGGATGATCTCAGCTGTTCAGTATTGGCCACTCCTCTCTCCTATATATACTCTCCTCTGGCAATCTGGATTGCCAGTGTTAGTTTTTCATACTGCTTGGTGTGGAGTGGAGGTGTCAGTTGTTGGTAGAGGCATTTGGAGTGTTGATCGGGTGACTGTTGCTTATGTTTGCTGATGCAAATCCTTATCCTCTCCAATGTTTCCTTCTTTTTCTCCATGGTGTTCCTCTCTATTGTCTGTGAGTGCATATTTGTATGATTGGTATTTTCAGTTATACCTTGTGACAGAGTCACTGGTGATATACAGTACAGACCAAAAGTTTGGACACACCTTCTCATTTAAAGATTTTTCTGTATTTTCATGACTATGAAAATTGTACATTCACACTGAAGGCATCAAAACTATCAATTAACACATGTGGAATTATATACTTAACAAAAAAGTGTGAAACAACTGAAAATATGTCTTATATTCTAGGTTCTTCAAAGTAGCCACCTTTTGCTTTGATGACTGCTTTGCACACTCTTGGCATTCTCTTGACGAGCTTCAAGAGGTAGTCACCGGAAATGGTTTTCAATTCAAAGGTGTGCCCTGTCAGGTTTAATAAGTGGGATTTCTTGCCTTATAAATGGGGTTGGGACCATCAGTTGTGTTGTGCAGAAGTCTGGTGGATACACAGCTGATAGTCCTACAGAATAGACTGTTAGAATTTGTATTATGGCAAGAAAAAAGCAGCTAAGTAAAGAAAAACGAGTGGCCATCACTACTTTAAGAAATGAAGGTCAGTCAGTGCGAAAAATTGGGAAAACTTTGAAAGTGTCCCCAAGTGCGGTTGCAAAAACCATGAAGCGCTACAAAGAAACTGGCTCACATGAGGACTGTCCCAGGAAAGGAAGACCAAGAGTCACCTCTGCTTCTGAGGATAAGTTTATCCGAGTCAACAGCCTCAGAAATCGCAGGTTAACAGCAGCTCAGATTAGAGACCAGGTCAAAGCCACACAGAGTTTTAGCAGCAGACACATCTCTTCAACAACTGTTAAGAGGAGACTTTGTGCAGCAGGCCTTCATGGTAAAATAGCTGCTAGGAAACCACTGCTAAGGACAGGTAACAAGCAGAAGAGACTTGTTTTGGCTAAAGAACACAAGGAATGGACATTAGACCAGTGGAAATCTGTGCTTTGGTCTGATGAGTCCAAATTTGAGATCTTTGGTTCCAACCACTGTGTCTTTGTGCGACGCAGAAAAGGTAAACGGATGGACTCTACATGTCTGGTTCCCACCGTGAAGCATGGAGGAGGAGGTGTGATGGTGTGGGGGTGCTTTGCTGGTGACACTCTTGGGGATTTATTCAAAATTTAAGGCATACTGAACCAGCATGGCTACCACAGCATCTTGCAGCGGCATGCTATTCCATCCGGTTTGCGTTTAGTTGGACCATCATTTATTTTTCAACAGGACAATGACCCCAAACACACCTCCAGGCTGTGTAAGGGCTATTTAACCAAGAAGGAGAGTGATGGGGTGCTACGCCAGATGACCTGGCCTCCACAGTCACCAGATCTGAACCCAATCGAGATGGTTTGGGGTGAGCTGGACCGCAGAGTGAAGGCAAAAGGGCCAACAAGTGCTAAGCATCTCTGGGAACTCCTTCAATATTGTTGGAAGACCATTTCCGGTGACTACCTCTTGAAGCTCATCAAGAGAATGCCAAGAGTGTGCAAAGCAGTCATCAAAGCAAAAGGTGGTTACTTTGCAGAACCTAGAATATTAGACATATTTTCCATTGTTTCACACTTTTTTGTTAAGTATATAATTCCACATGTGTTAATTCATAGTTTTGATGCCTTCAGTGTGAATGTACAATTTTCATCGTCATGAAAATACAGAAAAATCTTTAAATGAGAAGGTGTGTCCAAACTTTTGGTCTGTACTGTATGTGAGGGGAGATATGTTTCACTGCAACTACGAGCACAGTGAACTAAACCTATCAATTTCCTATGTGTTGGGGGGTTAAACCACTATTGTCAAAGAGAGTGTTTTTTTGTGAATGACCATTGTGAAGGGCAGGAGGTCATTCCACATATCTCCACCTCAGGGTGTGGCTGAGCAAGGTTAAATGCTCAGTCACTGTTTTTTTCTTGCCACTCTCTGAGTTTGGAGTGGCAAGTCTCCAGACTGTGGCACTGCAGCTCAGGAGGAGCTGGAGTGTGCTGCAACTGGTGCGGGTGAACCCCGCACACATATGGACTGTACTATCAGTTATCTTTTGTTTTCCTGTTATGCCAGCAAGGCTGTGTTTATTTTGCTAAACCTGCAGTGTTTTATGCCGTTTTAATAAACCTGCAGATGAAACGGTTCCTAAATCTACTTCTGAAAGCAGCCGAGTGAGTTGACCTGCCACACCCTGTACGTCCTCCCTTGTTAGTCTGGTTTGTGCATATTCATACACTATTTCTTCCCACTTCCCTGGGTGGTGGAGGGGGACAGATATAGGGCTGATTCAGGAGTTCAGAAAGGTACGTGGCCCCAGCGTCTCCACCATCAGAAGTAATCTGGGGAGAAGGGATAGCAAGGGCACCCCTAGCGTTAGGGACAGGGAAGGTGCCCCTTGCTGCGGGAGATCAGAGAACAGAGTTGTGACATTAACACTGGTCCATACTATTTTTTGATCCATCATGGATCCTATTATGGCTCTGCCTGGGCAACTGCAGAAACTCAGCCTTGAGGTGGCAGATCTTCGCTCTGTTGTTTTACAACACCCAAACATGACTGGTTTGGGGACCGCTACTCCCAGGCAACCCCAGGTGGAGATGAAGATCGCTATGTCAGACAGGTTCTCTGGGAGGCGAGACAAGTTTGTTGTGTTCAGGGAGGGCTGAAAGCTATACTTTAAGTTACGTCCTCACTCCTCTGGAACCAAGGAGCAATGGGTGGGGATCGTGATTTCGCTCTTCAAGGGTGACCCTTAAACCCGGGCATTTTCTCTTCCGGCCGACTCTCAGTTGCTTCGGATGGTTGAGGAATTTTTTCAGGCACTGGGTCGTATAGACAACCCTGACCGTGTCTCCCTGGCTGAGTCTATGCTACGTCAGTGTCACAGGTTTACCGCAACAGAGAGGAGCCAGAAGACTGCAGCATCTGATTCCTCCTACTCCTGCACTCATTAGAAGTCTTTCCCCTTCATATTAAACAGTGCAGGTTTCTATTAGCAGTGCAGGGGTTAATTTGCTTAGTTGTGAGCTCCTGCCTTGAAGCTCACAGCAGTTCACTGTTAGCCACTCCCTTCTATATATTCTGGGCTCTGGCAAGCAGTCATTGCCACAGGTAGCTTCATTGCATGGTTAGGAGTTTGGTGGTTTGGTGTTGTTTGAGAAGGCGTTTGGTGGATTTAGCTATGACTGTTGTGTGGTTTTGGTTGTTTGTTTATCCCCTTCTTCTCCTAGTTTTTATCCATCCTCCACTTCTCGGTGTTATCCTCTGTTGTTTGTGTGCATATGTCATAGAAAATATTAAGAATCTCTCTCTTCCTCCAAATCACTCATCCCCCCTCCCCTATACTATTTGTCAAAGGAGCAAGAGCTAACAATCTAACCAGTTGCTTCTATGCAAATAGCAGGAGCCAAGTGCCCATTCTAATTAACATATGAATTTAGCTTGTAGTAGCTTAGACCTGTGATAAATAGAAATCTCAGCATATGGGCCAGAGATTAAAAAAAAGAGGAAACGGCTCATTAAGCTGCAAAGAAATTCTATCAGACTCCGTACAATAGCCGGGTCATCGACATTTGCAAACTCCTTTGGCTCACCAGTCTTGCAGGCACCGACACGAAATATGGAATATCGGAAGTTCTATAATTCCGATAATGATGGGACCCACATTTTTAGCGGCAGGGTGAGCTAAGGAACGATACGCATATTTTTCCTTACCTGAGAGCCCTACAGGTGAGCGGTAACACCAAAGGGCAGATATAACCAACAGCAGTTAAGTCATGTCTAGTCTCTAAAGAAAGGTAAATTCGTAATAAAAAAATATGGCGTCACTTGCAAACTTCTTCGATCAACCAGCGAGAAGTTGGGGATTTTGATAAAAACATTAAGGGTGGATCCCACCCCATGTGAGGTCATCACAGGGGAGAGTTTGGGCAGGTCCCCCCTTCGGCATAAAAGATCCAGCTGAAGATGGGTCCATTCTCATGCCGAGAGGTACATATTCTATAAGCAAGGCTAGCACTGCAGCCTTGCAGCGCTGGGGTCCTGGGTTCAAATCCCACCAAGGACAACATCTGCAAGGAGTTTGTATGTTCTCCTCATGTTAGCGTGGGTTTTCTCCAGGTTCTCCGGTTTCCACCCACACTCCAAAGACATACTGATAGAGAATCTAGATTGTGAGTCCCATTGGGGACTGTGGCGATAATGTCTGTAAAGCGCTGTGGAATAAATAGCGCTATATAAGTGAGTAAAATAAATAAGCAGGGGTCACGTTCGATAACGGCCAAATCAATTGGAGCGCCTCCCCTCCAGCTAAACAGAATCATCTCTGCAATCTGTATAGTAAGTCTTTTATTAATCCCTTTTATTTTGTGCAACTGTATACTCTGTATTGTATTGTCCCCCTTTGTAAAACCTTTTGTATATTTTTTCATAAAAACTGCCTCCCTTTAGGATTAAATATAAAATTTAATAGTTCTGTTTCTTCTGTTTTGTAATCGTTTCCCCCCCGAAGCCATATACACTACCAGAAAGCAGGCATCCTATCAGGACTGCATTATATTTTAAAACTGATCGGTGGTGACAGTGAATAATCTTAATTGGGCTATCATGAAGCTGGCAGTGATCGTACGGGGGATATACACATATTCCATCCACTGGAATTCGGAGGTGTGTACGCCATATGCTCACTGCTCGCTTGCCGATAGCTACATAGTGAGTAATCGGGATCATGTGTGTGCGAAACCCTGACAAAGTGACGGCAGCATTGGGATATTGTATGGTCCCCCGATGTCGTTCCTGACAGCATATATTTGTATGGTTGGTATTTTCCTTTATTCCTGTTGATATTACCTTGTTAGTCTAGTTAGTGTATTGCCATACACTACTTCTCTGCTCTTCCCTGGGTGGGGGGAGGAAACAGACTGAGGGCGGATTCAAGGGCTCAGACAAGGTACGTGACCCCGGCGTCTTCACCTTCAGAAGTAATCCGGGGAACAGGGCCCCTAGCGTTAGGGACAGGGAAGGAGCCCCTGGTCCCAGGATACCCGACAACAGAGTCATGACATTATTCCCTGAGTGTGGTGAGGGAACCCTACCGATATTGTTTCGGATCGGGGGGTGCATTTTATTTCCAAATTTTGGAGGGCGTTTTGCACTCGTCTGGAGAACCATCTGTCGTTCTCTTCAGCATTTTACCCACAATCTAATGGGCAAACTGAACGTGTTAACCAGAATCTTGAGACTTATTTTAGGTATTTTATGTCTGAGAAACAGGAGGATTGGGTTACTTACTTACCTCTAGTTGAATTTGCGGTGAATAATCGTCATGAATCTACTGGTAAGTCCCCATTCTTCGGGGCATATGGGTTTCATTCTCAGTTCAACTCATTTAATAGAAACTGTTTTTCAGGAATACCTGAAGAATGGTTTTCCTCTTCAATTACATCT
Source organism: Phyllobates terribilis (assembly GCF_046119375.1). Taxonomy (NCBI): domain Eukaryota; kingdom Metazoa; phylum Chordata; class Amphibia; order Anura; family Dendrobatidae; genus Phyllobates; species Phyllobates terribilis. The sequence goes on from NW_027362771.1 coordinate 253,530,064, forward strand.
GTGTGGCAAGGGGTGCTTGATAGCTTGAGGAAGATAGGGTCCAAATATAAGAGTGTGGCTGATTGGAGACATGTAGTGGGTCTGGACCTGTGTGTTGATGATTTGGTGTGGTAATCCTCAAGGAACATTAAGTTGAAGGTTCCCTACTGGAAACTGGGTCTCAGGTTCATCGGTCCTTATAAGATTGTGGCCATAGTCAATCCTATAGCATTTTACCTTGCTTTGCCACCCACCTTTAGGATTCATGTGTTTCATCGGTCTCTACTCAAAAAATATGTTGTGTCCTCTGTACCATCACTGCTACCGCCATCTCCAGTCATTATGGATGGAAATTTGGAATTCCAAATAGCTATGATCATTGATTCTCGCTTAGTTCGTTGATCGCTTCAATATCTGATACACTGGAAGGGTTACAGTCCTGAGGAGAGGATCTGGGTGCCAGCATCTGACGTCCATGCAGCCAGGTTGATCCGGTCTTTTTACGCGGCACACCCTGATAAACCCGGTTCTGAAGTTTCGGAGGTCCCTTGGAGAAGGGGGGGTACTGTCATGGGTTTTGCCATGACAGAGAGGAGCCAAGAGACCACAGCATCTGATTACTCCTACTCCTGCACTGATTAGAAGCCTTTCACCTTCATATCACATGGTGCAGGTTTCTTTTAGCAATGCAGGTGTTAATCTGCTTAGCTGTGAGATCCTGCCTTGACTCTCACCGCTGTTCACTGTTAGCCACTCCCCTCTCCTATACTTTCTGGGCTCTGGCAAACAGTCATTGCCATAGCTAGCTTCATTGCTGCATGGTTAGGCGTTTGGAAGTTTGTTATTTGAGTAGGTGTTTGGTGGATTTAGATAAGACTGTTGCGTGGTTTTGGTTGTGAGTTTATCCCCTTCTTCTCCTACTTTGGTTTTTCCCCATCCTCCACTCCCCGGTGTTATCCTCTGTTATTTGTGTGCATATATTTGTATGAGTGGTATTTTCCTTTATCCCTGTTCTTATTACCTTGTTAGTCTGGTTAGTGTATTGCTATACACTACTACTCCTCTCTTTCCTGGGTGGGGTGAGGGAACAGACTGAGGGTGGATTCAGAAGCTCAGACAAGGTACGTGGGCCCGGCGTCTTCACCTTCCGAAGTAATCAGGGGAACAGGGCCAGCTAGGGCGCCCCTAGTGTTAGAGACTGGGAAGGAGTCCTTGGTCCCGGGACACCTGACTACAGAGTTGTGACAGTCAGCTTCGGCAGGGAGACCGGCTGGCAGAGGAATATTGTTCCAAGTTTTGGAGGTGATCCACCGATACTAAGTGGAATGACCCCACACTACGTAGCCAGTTCTATCAAAGGTTATCTGTAAGGTTAAAGGATGTCCTTTCCCAGCATGAGGCTTCAGTCTCCGTTGAGCTTGCCATATCTCTGGCCATCCGTGTGGACCGCCGTCTTCGTCAGAGACATAAGGAGACACTCCAATTTGCGGGAGTCCTGGAGTTAAGCGAACCTGGGTCTGAGTCAACCAAGGAACCCAAGCAGTTGGTGGGGCGGCACGTTCTGTTGTTCCAACGGTTGTTCGGCGTAAGGTGGGAGTGATTTTTCTGTGGTGGAGAGGGGCATTTCGTGGGTGCTTGTCCTTCTATATCCCACCGTAAACAGCCGCCAGAAAACTGAGGTTGCAGGGAGGAAACCTGGGTGTACTTATTTCCTCCGTTGGTAGATCTCAATTTTTTCTACCAGCCGAGATCCATCTTGGCAAAGATAAGATAGTCATTTCTGCCTTTCTGAACAGTGGGACAGGGTTTAATTTGATTGACGCTAGGTTCATCAAGGCTCATGGCCTCAAAACACAAAAATTATCTAGATCAATACCCATTATCGCTATAGATTCTGCACCCTTGAGCCTGGGGTATTTTACTCAGGTCGTTTGTATGTTGCATTTACAGGTAGGGGCCTTGCACTCTGAATTGATAATCTGTATGTGCTTGTACTCTGAATTTATAGACTGTTATGTGCTAGAGGGCTTGCCCGCTCCTGTGGTTCTTGGACTACCTGGGCTTACATTGCACAACCCTGTGGTAAACTGGCAGACTTGCGAGGTGGTAAAATGGAGCAAGTATTGCCAAGAACATTGTTTGTGCACCCAGCTAGCCAGGGTGGGTACCCAATCTTTGCCTGAATATCTGTCTGACTTTGGAGATTTGTTTTCGGAGCAGGGGTCTCAAGAACTTCGTCCACATCGTCCTTATGATTGTGCAGTTATTCTTATTCCTGGGGCCAACTTGCCCAACAGCAGGTTATACAATATCTCAGGTCCAAAGAGGCAGGCCATGAAGGACTATATCGCTGAAAGTCTGCAAAGGGCCATATCAGACCTTCTTCATCTCCCGTTGCTCCAGGGTTTTCCTTTGTTATGAAAAAAGAAGGGGGGTTACGCCCTTGCCTAGACGGTCGCAAACTCAATCGGATAACTGTCCGGGTTCCATACCCGCTCCCTCTAATCCTGGACCACTTTAATCCGATCGTGGGAGCTAAATGGTTTTCTAAACTGTATCTCAGGGGGGCTTATAATCTCATTCACATTAAAAGGGGGGATGAGTGGAAGACAGCCTTCAATACGCCTGAGGGACACTATGAAAACCTTGTGATGCCATTTGGGTTGACTAATGCTCCTGCCATTTTTCAAACACTTTTGTTAATTACATTTTTAGTCACCTGGCAGGTAGGTTTGTTGTGATCTACCTTGATGACATTTTGATTTATTCGCCTAACCTCGAGTCACATCAGGTACATGTCAGGCAGGTCTTACAAATACTCAGAGACAATAAATTATTTGTCAAACCAGAAAAATGCATGTTCTTGGTTCAGGAGATCCCTTTTCTGGGTTATTTTTTATTGTCCACCGGTTTTCGCATGGATCCGGTGAAAGTCCGGGTGGTACATGATTGGATTCGTCCTGAGGACCTAAAGGCTTTACAAAGGTTTTCGGGTTTCGCCAACTACTGCTGTAAGGTTTTTTCAAAAACTTTTCGGTAGTGGCCCAACCTCTGACGCATATGACCAGGAAAGGGACGGACTTTTTTTAAATGGGCCAGTCTGGCCCGGGAGGCTTTTGATACCTTGAAAAAATGTTTTGCAACTGTGCCAATCCTTATACAGCCTGACGTCATTCAGCCATTTATTGTAGAAGTTGATGTGTCCGAAGTGGGGGTGTGGGGCTGTATTATCGCAGGGTGCATCTCGTGGTAAATGGCATCCGTGTGCATATTTTTCTAAGAAACTATCGTCCGCTAAGAAAAATTATGACATTGGTAACAGGGAACTCTTGGCTATTAAGTGAGCTTTTGAAGAGTGGCATCATTTTCTGGAAGGGGCAGTGTAGTGCTGGCATCTCTGCCTCCTGCCTCCCATCCCTAGCAGAGACGCCGACTCACTCACCGCCGTGGCCCCCGTCCTGCTTGTTCCTCTACTCCATCCTCTTCCTGCTCCACAGCTGCCCAGAGTGCGTGCAGATCCCCTGACACCGTGCATGCGCAGTCCAGTCCTCTTAAAGGGACATTGCGCACCGTCCTAAAATGTCAACAGCCAATGGCTGGGAGACACTTATTATTTAAGGCACCTCCACCTGAGTGGAGGTGCCTGTGCAGTGTTGTTAGTCTGGTTTCTCTAACACACTTGCTAGTTCTCAGGTCCCAGTGCTTGCATCCCATATACCTGCCTGTCCATCTGCCTGTCAACTGTGCCAGCCTGCTTGCCCATCTGTCGTGCCAGCCTGCCTGTCTATCAGCCGTGCCTGCCTATCATCTGTGCCAGCCTGCCTGTCCATCTGCCGTGCCCCCTGACTGTCAGTTATGCCTGCCAGCATACCAGCCGTGCCCGCCTGTTTGCCTGTATACCAGCCGTGCCAGCCTGCCTTATCTGCCATGCCCGCCTGCACCAGCCTGTCTGTGTCATGCCATACTACCATACCTGGCCGTGCCTGCCATCCACCCGAGTAGCACCTAGTCCGCCTCCCTCGTCTCTCCTCGGATCACGGAATTGTCAAGCTGCTGTACATCCGAGGTCGGACTTGATGAGGTCCCTAGTCACGCCGCTCCTGGCTCTCCACCGTCCTTGGCACAGTGGTTCAACCACCCAGCCCGTAACAGGCAGTTCATCCGGTCATGGTAATCGCTGATCATAAAAATATTTTATATTTAGAATCTGCTAAGCGTCTGATGCCTATACAGGCAAAGTGGTCATTGTTCTTCACCAGATTCAATTTTTTTGTGACGTACAGGCTGGGGAATAAGAATGTCATGCCAACACAGAGTCATTCACTTCATTAAGATCAATGCGAAGCGGAGACGGCAAAAAAAGCTTGCCAGGCGGCAGGCCCTCTGGTGCACCAACTTGAGCTTCCACAATGCGCTGTCTAAGATCAATCCCCAGAGCACCCACCACTACCCCTTCACTAAGAATTTTGGCTAGATGTTCGTCCCTCAACTCTGTAACAAAACTACGTCATAAAGCATCAGCCTTAACATTCTTAGCACCAGGGAGATATGTCACAGAGAAATCAAACAGAGCCTGTCTAGTATTCAAGCGGCGTCAAACTACAGTAAATTTTTGTGATCAGCAAAGACCATTACCCTATGTCTAGCCCCCACCAACGAATGCCTCCGTTCCTGGAAAGCTCGCTTAACAGCCAAGAGTTCCCGATCGCCTACATCATAGTTGGAATCTGCTTGTGAAAATTTCTGCGAAAAAAAAAGCATAAGTATGAAAGTAACCATCCTTCTTCTAAGAAGAAACAGCACCCATCCCCACATAAGATGCGTCCACCTCAACTACAAAAGGCAAATCAACATTGGGTTGACTGAGGACAAGAGCTTTAGAAAAGGTTGTCTTGAGAACAGCATAAGCATCAACAGCCTCAGTAGACCAAGAGGAAAAGTCAGTACCCTTTTTGGTCATATCAGTAAGAGGTTTGACTATGACTGAGAAGCTCTTAATGAACTTACAATAATAAGTTGTAGTTGTGGGCAGCACGGTGGCTCAGTGGTTAGCACTGCAGCCTGGGGTCCTGGGTTCAAATCCCACCAAAGACAACATCCACAAGGAGTTTGTATGTTCTCCCTGTATTTGGTGGGTTTCCTCCGGGATCTCCGGTTTCCTCCCACACTCCAAAGACATACTGATAGGGAATCTAGATTGTGAGCCCCAATGGGGACAGTGCCCCAAATGTCTGTAAAGCGCTGTGGAATTAATGGTGCTATATAAGTGAGTAAAATAAATAAATAATTAGAAAACCTAAGAATCTCTGCTTTAAGATTAGTAAAGTGTAAGCAAACAACCTAGCACAGCCTGACATGGGACACATCGTTTAATTCTGTGTTTTAACTCTTACCTCATACTGTCCTAAAACTACATAGCAAAAATCTGCTAACAGATTCCCTTTAACTTTGGGCTTAGTAAGTGTTTTGTAACTTTGGTTAAGGCAGTTTCAGTGAATTGTTGTGGACGGTTGCTGGATTGTAGTTTGTCGAAGAGTGTGTTGCATGAAAGGTTTCAGGAAAGTTCAATGTAGATATGCTGTTCAAGGAGCTTGGAGGTAAACGGGATTAGTATGGGGATGGGAGACACTAAATGTGAGGTATGAGGATATCCAGGAGAGGGCAAGATCTTTGTTGCCAAGAGAAAAGAAGATCTGTAGTAGGAGGAAAAGATCAACTGTGTCGATGGCAGAGAACAGGTTAAGGAGGAGAAATATAAAATATTATGTTGCTTTTGACAGTTAGTAGGTCATTTGTAATTTTGGTTAGGGCAGTGGGGACTGAAGCTGGATTGTAGGTTGTCGAAGAGTGCGTTGAATGAAAGGAGGGAGGAAAGTTCAATGTAACCATGCCGTTCAATGAGCTTGGAGGAAAACGGCAGTAGTAATATGGGGCGATAGCATGATGTGGATGTTATGTCAAGGGATGGCTTCTTCAGGATAAGCGTGATTATTGCATGTTTGAAAGCAGAAGAGAAGACACCAGAGGTTAACGATAATTAGGAGAGATGGGTTAGCACTAGGATAAGCATGGCGGTAAGGTTGATTAGGAGATGGAATGTGATAGGGTCAAACACACAAGTGGCGAGGTGTAACTTGGAGAGAAAATGAGCAAAATTTCATTCATTGATGGTGAGAAAGAAGGTTATGGAGTAAACCTGCAGGCTAATAGCATTATGAAGGTGTCAATTTCAGAACAGCGGCTTCAAGTTAATAGCATTATTGTATATGACAGGTTCTCTTTCAGGACCACATGGGAAAAAAATCACACCATGCACTAGACTAGACTGTTTTAGAATAATGTATGTATTAGTAGGTAGTTCCTGTACCCATCCACCATGCGGATGAATGTACACAGCTGCCCAAAGAGTCAGTCAAGTCCTCAACTTGCCTACCTGACTGCTCCGCTAATTTTACTACTTCAGTGACTTTAAATTTAGGAAATGTAGATAACTATGGAACATCTTCATAATAGGTATTAAAAATGCACGATCCTGCTGAGAACCCGCATCACTTGGGTTATTGGGAGGAAGCCCTTTAAAAAAAATTTTCTTCTTTGGAGCTATAAGAGGACATGAGCTTGTTATTCAGATGATTGTTTTGATGCATAATCTATCTGTTTGAGGTTAATATCCTAAAATGATAACTGGACATTATCTTTTAGGATGTCCTGTTGGAGAGCAGATTATCATGGTTCTGTAAATTCCTTGCACAAAGTTACTACAACTTGTTGGCAGGTTGTTCTTATGCTGTATTAGAATATATTTACAGTATATCTATATTCTCTGTGTGTACAAGATAATCTATGCAACATTTATCTGTTTACATATACATTTATGTTTTTTGCTGAATTTTAGTAATTTGACAACAGTATTCTGAATAAAATAGAATCAGACAAAATATATATATATTTTTTCTGTAATAAAATATTTATTTTATTTGTTTGTCATTCATAGCATTTTTTTATTAGACTAAGTACAATTTTAGTGGCTTATTAGGCAGTTGATATTAACAATTTTAACTTAACTTCTTAATTAGTCATGCCTTTATTGCCATCACATTCGCAAATCATGTTACATAATTTCTAGCGTGTTACATTGAATTTTCAGCTTTTCACATGCTACAATTCTATATATTCTGCTCTCCAATACCATTCTTTTTGTCCCCCATGATTCATGGTTAAATATTAGGTTGTTCTAAAGGTGATTCTTTTGCAATTAGCAATCTCCTTCTTGAATACTTTTAAATTGATTGCAATATGAACAGAATAGTACATAGGGACAGGTTTGTGTAGTTAATTTACTATGATTTACTGTACCTAACAATGAACTATAGGGCTAGGGCTATAGATTGGTAATAAAACTGCATTTATGACCAGATAATGCTACCAAATTTCTGTAATTGTATTTTCTTGCTTTTTAAGATGGACATTATGGTCAATGTGTCTTGCAGCCCCACTGTCAATACCTTCTAGGGTGTGACCCTTATCTTCTTTTTATACCCCATCCAAAAAACAACAGATACTTTATGTATCTGAATTCTGTATGTTATAAATAACCACATAATTATTTGATACATCCAACTCAGTTGCTTACCTTTTTACTGTAAAAACATAATATAGAGGTTTTCCAAGAGTTTCATATTGATAACCATAGTAATTAGATCGGTAGGGTCCAACTGATGGCACCCCCACTATCAGTGGATTGAAAGGGGTTGCAGTACCTCGGCATGAGCGCTGAGGGCAGTGAATGGCTTTAAGTGGTCAAATGTTGTAGATGGGACAGCACAACTGCAGTCCTGTAAACCAACACGGCATTGAGGAGAGGTGATGTGGCATTTTGCGTAGGTATCAAATGGCAGTAGAAGGGTATAATAGACAAGTGTATGCCCTTACCTTAATTAAAAAAATGTGGGATATATTGATTAATGCAGAAATGTTAGTAATATGCTGTGTTCTCAACAGATGTGTGCCAGACTGAGTGATAATAGCTCATAAAAGAGCATTACTGTGCAGTATTACCAATGTTTAGCCTAAATTTCATCTCACTTTTGAAATATTACCCAAACAGTGATATTTGCCATTTTAATATTGCTATTATTCACGTAGTTTGCTATTAGTATTTTTACACAAAATATACTGTACGTTTATATGTATCAAATCTATATAAGGCACATACCATTGTCTTCCATAGCTTTACATATATAATGCGCAGGAGAACAGAATTGGAATGTGAACTAATCAAACACTTCAATTCTTGTGCTATATTGATAAAGGGGTTTTCGAGGCCAGGGCAGTGGTTTGACAATATACATACTGGTATCATTTGGCTCTGCTTGCAACTTTCGTCATGTGACCACAAGTATGCCAATCTGTATATTACACACTGTTAGGATTTTGAATGCTGCATCGCTTGCCAAAAATTGCCCTGGTACAGAAAACCCACTTAAAAAATGTATCCTAAAATGAATGCATAACTAATCTTTTTATTTTATTATGCTTCTGGCATTGCAGTTATTTTTTCAATATACTTCATTACCTTATTTTGTTTCCTGCTCTCCCAAACACTATGCTGCAGTGGTGTTCCAATGGCCAGTTTACACTTCTTTAGAAGCTCCTTTCAAGTGCTGCTCGCCAGTATCAACTATAATATGTCTGTATGCAGGACTTTTCTTGTCTGTTTCCAATCTCAGTGCTCATACAATGGAATTCCCATACACAAATATATATATATATATATATATATATATATATATATATATATATACAGTACAGACCAAAAGTTTGGACACACCTTCATTTAAAGATTTTTCTGTATTTTCATGACTATGAAAATTTTACATTCACACTGAAGGTATCAAAACTATCAATTAACACATGTGAAATTATATACTTAACAAAAAAGTGTGAAACAACTGAAAATATGTCTTATATTCTAGGTTCTTCAAAGTAGCCACCTTTTGCTTTGATGACTGCTTTGCACACTCTTGGCATTCTCTTGATGAACTTCAAGAGGTAGTCACCGGAAATGGTTTTCACTTCACAGGTGTGCCCTGTCAGGTTTAATAAGTGGGATTTCTTGCCTTATAAATGGGATTGGGACCATCAGTTGTGTTGTGCAGAAGTCTGGTGGATACACATCTGATAGTCCTACTGAATAGACTGTTAGCTGCTTTTTTCTTGCCATAATACAAATCCTAAGTAAAGAAAAATGAGTGGCCATCATTACTTTAAGAAATGAAGGTCAGTCAGTCCGAAAAATTGGGAAAACTTTGAAAGTGTCCCCAAGTGCAGTTGCAAAAACCATCAAGCGCTACAAAGAAACTGGCTCACATGAGGACCGCCCCAGGAAAGGAAGACCAAGAGTCACCTCTGCTTCTGAGGATAAGTTTATCCGAGTCACCAGCCTCAGAAATCGCAGGTTAACAGCAGCTCAGATTAGAGACCAGGTAAATGCCACACAGAGTTCGAGCAGCAGACACATCTCTTCAACAACTGTTAAGAAAAGACTTTGTGCAGCAGGCCTTCATGGTAAAATAGCTGCTAGGAAACCACTGCTAAGGACAGGCAACAAGCAGAAGAGACTTGTTTGGGCTAAAGAACACAAGGAATGGACATTAGACCAGTGGAAATCTGTGCTTTGCCCTGATGAGTCCAAATTTGAGATCTTTGGTTCCAACAACCGGGTCTTTTTGTGACGCAGAAAATATAAACGGATGGACTCTACATGCCTGGTTCCGACCTGAAGCATGGAGGAGGAGGTGTGATGGCGTGGGGGTGCTTTGCTGGTGACACTGTTGGGGATTTATTCAAAATTTAAGGCATACTGAACCAGTATGGCTACCACAGCCTCTTGCAGCGGCATGCTATTCCATCCGGTTTGCGTTTAGTTGGACCATCATTTATTTTTCAACAGGACAATGACCCCAAACACACCTCCAGGCTGTGTAAGGGCTATTTGACCAAGAAGGAGAGTGATGGGGTGCTACGCCAGATGAGCTGGCCTCCACAGTCACCAGACCTGAACCCAATCGAGATGGTTTGGGGTGAGCTGGACCGCCGAGTGAAGGCAAAAGGGCCAACAAGTGCTAAGTATCTCTGGTAACTCCTTCAAGATTGTTGGAAGACCATTTCCGGTGACTACCTCTTGAAGCTCATCAAGAGAATGCCAAGAGTGTGCAAAGCAGTCATCAAAGCGAACCTAGAATATAAGACATATTTTCAGTTGTTTCACACTTTTTGTTAAGTATATAATTCCACATGTGTTAATTCATAGTTTTGATGCCTTCAGTGTGAATGTACAATTTTCAAAGTCATGAAAATAAAGAAAAATCTTTAAATGAGAAAGTGTGTCCAAACTTTTGGTCTGTACTGTATATATATATATATATATATATATATATATATATATATATATATATATATATATATATATACACACACACATACACAGACACGGATATTGCCGAGCAGCAGCTGAAAGAAGATTTTAAAGGAACATAAGCTGGGCATTTGAACAGCACAGCAGCAAGAAGGAAGCAAATTAAGTAATGAATGGATGCCTGGATAATGACTAAGTGAAAAAAAAGGGGCTCTTTAATAATAAAAAATATAACAGTTTAAAGAGGACTTGTCAATTCTGCTACCATGTTTATTTCATAAAATAATTGCATTTCCCATAAAATAATAACTCTGAAGCATTTTCTTAGAACAGTGAATTGTGCTGTTCCGCTGTTATTCATGGTAGAAATGTCTTGGTAAGTTGATAACTGAGCATTATCAACTGGGTGAGTGTCTACACAGTCTGATACTGTCCAATCAGTGCTAACAGCGCTAGACTGCGTAAGGGAATAGGAACAATATGCCAATATTTTCATACGTTTCTAGCAGGAATAACAGAAGAATAGCCTATAGCTGAGTTATAAGAAAAGATGCTCAGAATTATTTTATGGGAAATGTAGATATTTACTAAAATAGACATATTATAAGTCCACTTTAGCATTTTGCTGATCCATACAATGGACCAATTAAAAGAACACTACAGCAAAAGTGATGTTATGGCTAGTTCACAGCTGATGGTGCTTGATTAAAGGGGTTGACCACTCCTGGACAGCTCCTTCTGAATAGCTTCACTGCATATAAAATAAAAACATGAAATACTTACATCGTGGACTGATGCCATTCCAGTGGTGTTAGAGCTGTTTTCCCCGGTTGTTATGTCATGTGACCAGTGCAGCCAATCAGTGGCCACTGCTTATCTTTGGTCTTTAGTATTCCACCAGAGAAGACTTCTGCTCTGACAGAATATTGAAAGGCTGCAGCTGGTCAACAGGCGCTGAATGACTACAGCGATCATGTGACATAACGTCATGTGACCACCAGGGAAAGCCGTGCTGACACCACAGGAACGACAACAGTCAAGGAGGTAAGTATGACATGTTTTTATTTTATGATGGGCAGTGAAGCCAGTAGTGAACAACCCCATTAATGTCTTTGGTGTTCCATGAATCCCTGTATAATGCACTTTTTGGAGGGGTAATCTTTCATCTTGGAAGAGAATTATCCATAAATTATCTTTACATATGGTATATACCATGAATTAATAACCAAGCAACTGTAGCTTTTCTGTTTCTAGGAAATAACTATTGTTCATACTGCATAAAGGGCAATAGCTAGAGCAACCAGAGTTGTCACCTGGAGAGTTAATGGGCTGCAGGTATTTATTACTCAATAGAAAATGAAGTACAGGTGGGAAATAACACTAGAACATATATGGACGATGACAATTCATTGAAGTATGTGACCAATTATGCTAAATCACAGGGAGAACCCAACCTGCGTGACTTCTATAATAATACTGTCCCTATATGTTAGCTTTCCTTGCTGGCGTTTGCTGCAAATGGTGGATTCCAGCAGGAGAAGTACAATGTCAATGCTTGGTCACAGGGAAAATACAGAATTACAGGGTGCCACTCAAACAGAGGCATATGTTGGGACTAACCTCTACTTTAGCTAAACATGCCCTAAATCACATTACAAGAAGGAGTTATCTATTGAATCTGACCAATTTCAAAAGCGCAAAGGGTTCATAATATAGAGTCTGGATTCTGTCAATCTGAAATATTGTCACATCTAATTTTTAAGTATATTAATTAAGTATATTCTTTAAATATTTGTTCTTTTATTCATTCATCCTTTCAATTCAAGTTCCAGTTCCTCATCCCATGCACAGTACATTCATTACAAAATACATTATAGTCTTTATCTGTGTAAACTCTTGCAAAAAAATAAACAGAGTCGACATTGACACCTGAAATACTGAAGCTACTCGTCTTCACACAGTCTTGAGCACTGAGTCCTCCCCTAGAATCTTACACAGTTCGTTCAATCTCTGCTGCATTTTAGGTATTCCAGCAAGCTGAGACTCAAGTCTCTGTTTTTCTTCACTTAGTGATAACCGCGTGGCAGTATCCAGTTGTTCAAATCGCCATCCACCTTCTCCATCAAACTGCAACAGATGAGTGTGGTATTTCCTGTGCAAATATAAAAAAATTCCCACAATTTGAGAAAAAATCCAAATATTATTACTCAAACATAATTTTATTGATCATAATGAGTTATTGGACTGATAAGGACAGCATGCTCAAATATTTAACGCACCACTTAGAAATGGTTTCCAACATGATGAGTGAGTATAAGATCACTCTCTACATTAATCTGTTTCTGTATTAAAAATGTCACAGTGCCAAATAAACAAAATCCAGGTATCAAGAATTAGAAAAATGTAAATGTAACGACATGCATATATAACAGATGAGGGCACGTTCGGGGGCAGTTTGTTTCCCTGCTCATTGCAGGCTGCAGAATGAGACTAACTAGGAATCTATCAGTAAGCTCTTTCTGATGTGGAGTTGTAACACTTTATCTGTATTTTACTGGACTCCTTTCTGGTCACTTTCTGGTGATTTATATTCACAAAACACATGAAAGGGAGCTGAACCTTCATGTGGCTATATTCAGCTGAGAGAATCACAGAAAAAGCCAGATAAAGGAGTTACCAACTCTCCCATCAGAATTCAGAACAAGGAGACTGACAGATTCTTAGTTAAAGGAAATCTGTCAGGTGATTTTTGTGTAGTATCCTAATAGTGACCTGAAATAGGTTTTGGGCAGCCTTTTCAGGATATGCAACTTTTATTTCTCTACATGGCCCTATTGTGTTCCTCTAAACCTTAGACAAATTTACTGTCGCACGCCGGCAAGTCAAGTATATTATAAATTGCAAATGAATCTTATATTCACCACTTCCCCCGCCCATAATCCCGCCGACACCTCTGGACTGGCATCACTGATTCACAGACTGCCATATGACTGAGGATTGTATCGTATTCTTCTGACTGGCCATCTGCTCTCCTGACCTGGGCGTCACAGCTGCATAGAAATACATGATGTCACGCTCATGTCAGGAGAGCCGACGGCCAGTCCGAGGATTGTGATGCAGTCATCGGGCGAGTAACTCAGCGATCTGACTTCATCCAGTCAGTGACGCCGACTGGGATGGGGTGAACATTCATTTCGCATTAATATATGCGTCTCAAATGAGGTTCTTGATTCCATTACATAACAGGCACACAATTCCATGGCCACATGGCCATACCAAAGCAATCTGTCAGTTCTCCTGTGCTGCTTTTTCTAAGAGTTGATTCAGTATTTTTTGTAAAAAAAAGCTGCCTATATATCCTGCTCAACGCCCACACAAAAAGTGATTGACAGCTCAATCTGTATGCATGCAGAAAGCTGTTAATCACTATGTGTTGGTGGAGGATGCTGGACTCAAACTTGTGAAATGAACATACTAAATCAACGCACAGAAAAATATATATGCCTAAATTAAGCATCTCCCTTCAAAAGGAAAAAAAATTCTAAACGCACAAGATGTACATATTAGACATTAGCCTGCCGATATCAAAGGGATTGGACAACAGTCTATTGTGAATGGGGACCTCTCGACTCTTCCCTGACAGATGACGTTGGGGGAGAGAAGGACCATATCCGATTACAAAGTGCCAATCCATTTGTTCTCTCTGAGACAAGTCTCTGCCAGAACAGTCTGGTAGTGGCTCTCTCAGACAGCACAGGAGCGCTCACCTGAGCAAAGGGCATCTGTGTTTGAGGGTGTCATGAGAGATTGCTATCGGACACCCAGACATAGTCTACAACATCTGAGTGTCTGCCTCCCTTAGGAGAATATGCCCAAAAATGATGCAAGTCAGAAGACAATTTCGCTCGGCCTGCACCATTATTGTCTATGGTCCAATCATTGCAATCTCAGTGTCACACAATGCATGTCATCATTTAGCCCTAAACTAATCCTGGAAATGGCAGTTGCACCCAAGATGCCACACAGCAATTTCATTTACTATGCCAGCTTGATATTACTGTATTAGCATTGGATAACTAGTAACACTTGCCTTTAAGGATTCTAGGAAAGCTGGGTAGATTGTCATGTAACAGAAGGAAAATTCAGTGTCTTCTCATCGCTAGAAATGTTTTTCAGATCCTATATATGTATTGCTTGTACATACAATGGCATATAAAAGTTTGGCCACCCCTGGTCAACATACTGTTATTGCGAACGTTTAAGCAAGTTGAAGATGAAATGATCTCTAGATCTCTAAAAGGCCTAAAGTTAAAGATGTCACATTTCCTTTGTAAAAGATGAATATATGTATACGTATACTGTAAATATATATATTTTTTTGCCTAAAATACATATTAAAAATTAAAAAGAGGAAAATGGGCCAATGCAAAAGTTTGCCCACCCTTGGAGATTTGTGTGTTCAGATAACTTTGGCTAACTCCTTCACGCCGCTGCCCTTTTCCGTTTTTGCGCTTTTGTTTTTTGCTCCACTTCTTCCCAGACCCATAACTTTTTTATTTTTCGGTCAATATGGCCGTGTAAGGGCTTGTTTTTTGCGGGACGAGTTGTACTTTTGAACAACAACATTGGTTTTACCATATCGTGTACTGGAAAACGAGAAAAAAATTCCAAGTGCAGTGAAATTGCAACAAAAAGTCCAATTTAATAATTGTTGTTTTTTTTTTTCTTTTTTACCACGTTCACTATATGGTAAAACTGATCTCCCATTATAATTCTCCAGGTCATTACAAGTTCGTAAATACCAAACATGTATAGGTTCTTTTTTATTTAAGTGGCAAGAAAAAAATCCAAAGGTTGTTAAAAAAAAGTCGCCATTTTACGAGACCCGTAGCGTCTTCATTTTTCGGCATCTGGGGTCGGGTGAGGGCTTTATTTTTGTGCACCGAGCTGAAGTTTTTATTGATACCATTTTGGGGTAGTTATGATGTTTTTATCGCCCGTTATTGCAGTTTATTGCAATGTTACGGTGTTTACCGATCGGATTAATCCTTTTTTTATATTGATAGATCGGGAGATTCTGAACGCGGCAGTACCAAATATGTGTATATTTTATTTTTATTGTTTTATTTTGAATGGGGTGAAAGGAAGGTGATTTAAATTTTATAATTTTTTAAAAAAATGTTAATATTTGTAAAACCATTTTTTTTTACTTTTTACATGCTTCAATGGTCTCCATGGGAGACTAGAAACTGCGATCATCAGATCGCCTGTGTGTAGCAGAAATGCTCACTCGCTACGAGCGCCAACCGCTCATAGCATCCCAGCTATGACAACCGCAGGGGTCTTTTGCAGACCCTGGGTTGTCATGCCAACCCATCGGTGACCCGTGGTCATGTGCAGTACTGGAGAAAGTGAACAAGTTCTGTAGAGGCTGCTAGGGTAGACGTGGATTGCCAAAGAATCCCTTCACAAGAGTCCCCTTAGCCGGCCTGGGAAATCCGAGAAAGTTGTCGAGGGCCTGGGGGCACATTCTGTCTGCAAGGCTGCAGAAGAAGTCAGGACTCAAGCTCTAGGAGGTGGAGTGAATTGGGAAACAGATATACAGTCATCAGTGAGGAAGAGTCTCCAGGGCTAGAGAAGAAAGCAACAGAGATGCTTCACCTAGATCATGAGCCAGGGCTGAAGTTGTATCCGGTACCTGTGGGAAAGATGACAACGCATTGGGCCTTATCTTTTATACCTGCCTGTAAATACTGCCAGTTACCAAGTAAAGTTCTGGTTGTTTTTATGAACTCAGTGTCCTCTGAATTGATTGCTGCCCTGGCTCCAGAAGAGGAATTCCTGGAGTCATAAGAGGCTGTCTGGTCAGAAGTAATTTGGAAACACGACATATACTGCAGCACACCAGAGCAAGGACACACTTTGTCTGTAGGGTGCCAAAGTGAGCATGGGCTACAGCTCGCCCACGACTACCTCGTTTTGGCACCTTACACATGTACGGTACATGTCGTGAAGGGGTTAATTAGCCTGTAAGTGCTATGGCTTGTTCACTACCATCATTAGAAAAACTCAGGTGATGCAAATCTCCCAGCTTTATAAAAACCCAGGCTCCTCTAACCTGGTGCCATAAAGCAGCAGCCATAAGTTCTACTAAGCAGCCATACAGTCGCCCTGCAGTTGGTTGCAGAAAATCTCTTTGTTTGGCATTACAGACACCTTCTTAGCTGTTTCACTCTAGGACCCAGCGGCTACCTCCTTCCTGCTAATTGACACCCTGGCCTGGGTGTTTAAATAGTTTCACTTTGCAGTAGGAAGAGGCCAGGGATACTCACATGTTTCCTTGTGAATGCTTGGAGCTTTCAGAATGCTATCTTCAACTGTGGTGCTAGGAGGACACTTAGAGTTATCTCTCTGAAGTCGGCTAAAGCTAAGCTACTTTTCCCCGTGTTTGTCTCCCTTGTTGTCTTTAGTCGTTAGTGGGGATCGACTAGTGTTCACCCCACTTCCCTATCCACAGCCAAGTGCTAGGGAAATACAGGGTTTAGGTTCGCGTGTGGCGATTGGTGAGGAACCAATATAGGGACATTAGTGGAGACAGGGTAATATCAGATCAGCCTAGGAGGTCTCCACTCCCCCCTTTCCCTAGAGTCTGGGCTCCCTTTCCCCCTTCCCTTTTGTGTTGCACTTAGTCTTTCACACACTTGCGTGACACTAGAAATCTGAAAATTAAAATGGTGGCGGCCCACAAAGCAGCAGAAGAACATCAATATCCACAATAGACCTCAAAAGGCAAAAGCTGAAGTCACCTGATCTGAACATCATTGAAAATCTGTGGCTAGACCTCAAAATAGCAGTGCATGCAAGATGACCCAGGAATCTCACAGAACTGGAAGAATTTTCTCAAACAAGAATTGAAAGATTCTTGTCTGGCTACAAAAAGCATTTATAAGCGGTGATACTTTCAAAAGGGGGTGCTACTAGGTACTAACCATTCAGGGTGCCCAAACTTTTGCATCGGTCCATTTTCCTTTTTGAAAATTTTAAAATGTAAAAGATTTAAAAACTTTTTTTTTGCCTAAAATACAGAGGAAATGTGTCATCTTTAACTTTAGTCCTTTTAAGGATCATTTCATCTTCAACTTGCTTAACTGTTCACAAAAACTGTAATTTTGACAAGGGGTGCCCAAACTTTTACGTGTCACTGTACGTCTGTTTTTAGAAGAAATGAGGCATCTCCTGTGTATTTGAGACTGCCCAGCAGATTCGATAATGTGTTTAGTAGTGGCTCAATCACTGGATTTGTATTTTGTTTGAAAAGTATTACTTACCAAAGAGATGGACGATGAGTTATGGAAAGGAGGCTTATCCCAGCATCCTTTGCAGCTTGAAAAATCTTTCCTTCCACATCTATGCTCACAGCACTCGTGCATTCATCTAGCAATGCATATTGTGGCCTATTGAGAAGAAATATGAAACATTTAGAAAGGTTTTGTTTGCAAACGTGAAATTCTGAAATATCTCATTGCATCATTAGATATTACAATATAATATTGGAGTTTATTGTACAACTCAATACTTCAATATTGCAGTCTATTGTAAAATTAGCTATCTCCTATAAAGATCTGCCTGAGGGAGGTCTCCATAGGAGTTCCAACATGGCAGACATGGGCCTTCAGGAGGCCATGACTGCCATGATAATCAGGGCTGTAGAGTCGGAGTCGGTGACCATTTTGGTGGAGTCGGGTCAGAATAAAATGTACTAACTCTGACTCCTAAAATCTACTATATAATCGGCTTATCCTGTCTGTCTGTCCATCCAGGAAATCCCGTGTTGCTGATTGGTCCGGCCGCGGCCAATCAGCGACGTGGGATTTCAGAACAAGATGGCGGCCGTTAGTGGCTCATCTGCCGCACGGAGGTCAGCGGCGATGCAGCCGGGAGATGACCGGCGCTAGCCGGTCATCTCCCGGCTGCTCGCAGCAGAAGTACCCCGACCGGCGGCCTAGGCAGCGCCGCTCCCTGGTCCTCCCTTCACACTTGCCGTCGGGAGATCAGCGGCCCTAGCCGCTGATCTCCCAACAGTAGCCGCATGGAGGTCAGCGGCGATGCATCCGGGAGATGACCGTCTCGCAGCGGAAGTACCCGGGTCTGGAGAAGAGGAGACTAGAACCACTGACGTCGGTGGTCTCGTGACCTGTCACATGACTAAATGACGTCATGGCAGGTCCTTTCACACCACCGCGAGCCATACAACAGACCGGACGTAGCGGAGAAAACACCGGGGGCCATCGGAAGGTAAGTATAATCTTTATTTTTTATTTTTTACCATTCTTATTTTTTTTTTTTTACTTTTAACTTGGTCACACTATATAAATCCATGCCGGTTGCATAGATTTATATAGTGTGACCAAGTTGTCAAGCACTTTTCCAAGTGATGCTAAAATCGCTTGGAAAAGCGCTTGATAACCTGCATGCAGAAATGCATGCAAAGACGC
Source organism: Phyllobates terribilis (assembly GCF_046119375.1). Classification (NCBI taxonomy): domain Eukaryota; kingdom Metazoa; phylum Chordata; class Amphibia; order Anura; family Dendrobatidae; genus Phyllobates; species Phyllobates terribilis. Next base: position 253,548,955 of record NW_027362771.1, read on the forward strand.
TTGACAAATGCTTCTACCTGGCAGGAAAAACGCATGTAAAATCCACATGCGTTTTTCCTGCCAGGGAGAAGTGGAAAAAATATGCAGCATTTCTGCATCGTGGGCACATAGCCTTAGCCTCAAACGCTGCGCTTTATTACAGAATAAACTAACGATCCCTTTATTTTTTGCAGCCATATTTGCATTATCTATTTTTACTGCATACCTGACTGAATTATATACTGTGCATTCTTTCATCCATCTAATTAATTAATGTGTTATTCATTTATTTAATGTATATGATTATGATTGATTCACTTTTAAAGCCTCTTATGATTCTGCTTTACTTCTCAGCTGCTGAGTACTTAAAGCTTCAAAGATAGAAAATCCATTTATCAAAGATGAAAACATCAAACAAAATGTGTTCTGCTTGCAATTAATTTGCTAAAAGCCTCATATTATTCTTACTTGTGGTAGAACATTCGTGCCATACCCATCCTTTGCTTCTCGCCTCCTGACAAAACGTCTTTCCAGTCTGAGACAGCATCCCAGCCTGTAGATATACATAAAAATTAGAAGCAATCCGATATGTTTATTTGGTTTAAAAGGGAATCAAAATGACAGCAGGGGGCGCTATAAAAAAGCTTCAATAAGTTACATGACGCTTATAGATAATACATCAAGGGCCCCTTCAAATACTGTTTCCAGATTAGGGAAAAGAGTATTCATTGGAAAGAGTTTGTTTGGTATGCCCTCCCCTCCATTGTGAGGTTCCCTTTGTCTGTCTGTATTGTATGTTTTTTAATTGTACTAATGAAAATATATTTTTTTAAATTGATGCCTTAGCTAGAGTCTCTTTTGCCCTAATCTGGAAACAGTATTTGAAGGGGGCCTTGATGTATTATCGAATCTTGAAGTGTCTAGCACTCTTTATTTTTTTGGGACGTTATCAGACTAAATGATGCTTGCTTATAGATGTATAGAAAACCATGTCACAAAAATCCATGTCCGTAATATCAGCAAAGCAGATCTCCCATATAAAACAATGGGATTGTGTCAGTATGCCTATCCATATTGTACTAACATCAATGTGAAAGAAAAGTAAAGGGAAGAGCATGTTTATGTTCAAAAACATATTTACAATCAATTTTGTGGTGTCAAAAAGTCAAATTTGCTAAAGTTGTTAAAAAAAAAACACAAAATATTGCTGCTTTTGCCCTAGCCAACGCTTTTCTAAAAGTGGTTAGGGCTTCGTAGTGGGGAGAAAACAGGCGTATGCTGTAGTTGAAATCTATGCCAGCTCAAGGCTCACGGACAACACAAATGATGCACCTAAATTAGTGTATGGAGCTCCGGCAATTGGAGAGGGAGCGACGCACGCGGGAAGCGCGAAGTGAGCGCCTGGAGGCGCGTGATAAGGCCGCCAAGGCACAAGTACGCCAGGCGGAGACAGTCCACCCCAGCCCCCGTGAAGAGGGCCTCATCGTAAAATTCAATTTAAAGGCTGGGTGGGGCTTTATCCGCAGCCCCGAATTCAACAGGGACATCTTTGTCAACCGGCGGGATGTGGAGCCTGAGCTGGAGGAAGGCCATCCCGACTGGAACCTGTATCCGGGAGACCGTGTTACGTTCACCCGGCATCATGGTGAGCGTGGCTGGTATGCCCTGCAATTGTACCATGCCAACAAGGAAGCACTAAACAACCAACAGGAGATTAGACCCCTAAAATATAACTTTTATTCGAATATGCTAAAAAGGACTCAGTAGTCACCATAACAACAAACACAAAAACAAGACAAAATGCCAGGGAACAGGGATAAGTCACACATCAGTCAGGAAGGATTACGGGCTCTATCTGTCCCTATTTTGTCCCTAAATTCTCTCCCTTCCTGACAGCGGAGGTTGGCACCCTAATTTTTGCTCCGTGGCGCCCCCGCTCAACGTCGGTGTCCCTAATATCCCTGGTAAATATCTATCTATCGTGAATAAAAGATAGAGAAAAGTGAACGTACAGATTAAGAAGCCGACAATTCATCATAGATATGCATTTAAGGAGACCCAAGTCTATATATTGCGACAATAATAATAGCCCTGGGAATTTTTAGAAGGTAAGATTTGTCTCAAGATAGCTGGTTTATTACATTCATACACAAACCAGCATATACTAAATAACCAAAGCTAATAAAGCTGGTTCTGTTATATATGAGACTAATCCCCAGAAGTAATGCCCACAGACCGGTATCACATATGCATCCCGCTCTATGTCGTTCTACGTTGTCAGAGCCAGAATGTGATAGAGACTGTAACACATACAAGCAAAACAAATGACCAATTCTAAATGCATTAAAACAATCTCAATATCATTTAGTAAGGAATAGCATTTATCATTGGTAATGCATTATGTCACATCTCATAGATATCAAAGAAATAACACAAATCATTAGTGATTCCTAATATCCTATCTCAGAAAGACATATCATATAAATAGATAGGGAGCAACACTTATCATTGATGATCCCTCATAGGGACGAGATATGAGGGATCATCAATGATAAGTGTTGCTCCCTGTCTATTTATATGATATCAGACTGTCTTTGCATTTGGGACATGATATGAGGGACTATCTATGATAAGTGCTAAATCCCTGTATTTTCTGAGATAGGATATTAGGAATCACTAATGATTTGTGTTATTTCTTTGATATCTATGAGATGTGACATAATGCATTACCAATGATAAATGCTATTCCTTACTAAATGATATTGAGATTGTTTTAATGCATTTAGAATTGGTCATTTGTTTTGCTTGTATGTGTTACAGTCTCTATCACATTCTGGCTCTGACAACTTAGAACGACATAGAGCGGGATGCATATGTGATACTGGTCTGTGGGCATTACTTCTGGGGATTAGTCTCATATATAACAGAACCAGCTTTATTAGCTTTGGTTATTTAGTATATGCTGGTTTGTGTATGAATGTAATAAACCAGCTATCTTGAGACAAATCTTACCTTCTAAAAATTCCCAGGGCTATTATTATTGTCGCAATATACAGACTTGGGTCTCCTTAAATGCATATCTATGATGAATTGTCGGCTTCTTAATCTGTACGTTCACTTTTCTCTATCTTTTATTCACGATAGATAGATATTTACCAGGGATATTAGGGACACCGACGTTGAGCGGGGGCGCCACGGAGCAAAAATTAGGGTGCCAACCTCCGCTGTTAGGAAGGGAGAGAATTTAGGGACAAAATAGGGACAGATAGAGCCCGTAATCCTTCCTGACTGATGTGTGACTTATCCTTGTTCCCTGGCATTTTGTCTTATTTTTGTGTTTGTTGTTATGGTGACTACTGAGTCCTTTTTAGCATATTCGAATAAAAGTTATATTTTAGGGGTCTAATCTCCTGTTGGTTGTCTAGTTTTGCAATTGGGCCCTGCTTATACATTCCTTGTTCAGGTGTTTCAACAAGGAAGCACGGCTGCAGGAAGTCCCTCTTGACCCGGCTGGGTCAGGGAAGAATGAGGAGTACCCCAGGAGGGGTCCCCAGTACTAGGCGTAGTACAGGGACTGAACATAACTGTATATAGTCACCCGTCCGGGTGCTGTGTTTGCCGTTTTTGGTTAATAGTGTGTTTATCTAAGTACCCGTCAGGGTAAAAAGACATTAGGGACGAGGACAGTGATCTCCATAAAAACTTTCCACTATAAATAGTTTAGCACTTAGTAAAGTGCACCCTATTGGTTTTATAAGTACAATCATTACCTCAGAACAAAAACCCGTTTGGCGTGGCGGAAGACGAGGTCCAGTGTCTGGATCGTCTATGCCCTGCAGCCACGCCCAGGGCCTACGTTGAGGGTTTGTAGACGGGTCTCTCATTCTGCTGCTGTTGCACCCTGGTGCAGAAACGCTCTTGAAAATGTTTTGTATGAAAACAGTTTTATAGGAATAAGTGCTCTTATGATATTTCATAATGTAACGTTTAAAAGTGATGTGCCTCCCATAAAGGGAAGAATGTTTTTATAGTCTTATATGCGAATGCATTCAAAAATTTTGCATGTCATTTATTCCATGTTTTTGCTTTGTTCCAGCCCGCGGACGTGCTGTATTTTACCGGGGGGGAATGTGGCGCCCCTGAGGGTTCGGTTGCCACAGAGGTACGCACCTCACCCAGAGGTGTGGTGTCTCCCTTTCTCTCAGGTAAGGAGGGAGTGCTGCACAGAACCCCAACACCTACATCCAACACTACACTACCCCAGGCCAGCAGGAGGGGCAAGACGCAATGTAGTTTTCTGATGAGCCCTGACCCTGGCTGGGGTGGGGGGAACCCAAAGGTAGGGGGGAAACCAGAAGTGGGTGTGGGTGGAGGAAGTAGTTAATGGGAGCACTCACACAGTAGATATATAAAAGGTAGATATCTTAACAGAAAAAGGGAGTTGGAGTAGGGACAGTTCAGAGGAACAGTCTGGGAGCAGAGTCTCTTTAGGAGCTCTGCTCCACTACAAGGGCCCAGGACTGAGGCCCAGGAGGGGAGCAGGGAGTAGGCTCCGTTCTGTGAAAGGGATCCTAGGGGAGTACGGCGAGTGCAGGCGGCACTCGTACACCCCGAACCTGCCAAGTGTCAGGAGGATCTAGGCCCCAAGAAGGGGACCGGCCCCTGGCCCAGTCGTGCAGCTTCAAGCCTCGGCTGGAAAAACGGGAGGCTTCTGACTTCTATAGCCAGGAGCCAAACTCCCACTTCAATCCAAGTAAGGTCAAGCAGGTCTGTGCAACTCCAACGGACAGGGGGGACCTCGCAGCACCCGAACAGGATTCACAGTGGGAAGCGCAGGGCAGGAGGGAGTAAAGACCCAGTGTGAAGTCGGTCTAGAGAGGTACATAACAAAGTGGGGTTCCGCCAGGTACACCCGAACTGGCTGAGGAAGGACTGGACCCCTGCCCGGTGAACGCAGTGCGAAGCGGGAGGCTTGCACCAGTACAGTGCACCTGTGGACTGTCTAAGAACTGTGAGTAAATCTTGGATAACTGCACTGAACTGCCTCCGCTCCTTTATTTCGCCGGTGCCATTTCCCTCCCTGCACTACAACGCCCAGCGCACCTCTATTTATTCTACACTGCCCTGAGGCCTGCTCCACCTGTGGGGAGCTGTTGCATCACAAGCTGCCCTACCATTAGCCTCAGAGGACTGTTGCAGCGCTGGTGATCCTCACCAGACACCACAGGTGGCGTCACGAAAAATCCCAAAAACCCCATACAATAGAAGTTCCCCTTTTCACTGACCGCCCTGGGTCACGGACCGCGCCAGCCACTGTGATCTCCCCCAAAAGCAGCCATAAGGCCCGGCTGCCGAGTACCCCACGGCCCCAGGGGCGCGTCACTGTCCTGTAGTGGAAATTTACATAGTAATACAATCATATTGTACAGACACAGTAAGCATTCTGAAGAGCCCTTGGGAAAAAAATATGTACCTCCTTCCCGTTGCACAATATGATTTAGATGTACAATGTCAAGAATACGCTCAAGATCTTCGTCTTCATATCCTTTTTCATGCATGTCATCCACTAAATCAGGATAGATTACTTGATCCCTCAATGTTCCAATTGACATATATGGCCTGATAAAAACAATGGATTATATAGAGTGCACACTGTTCAGTATATAATTAGCTTTTTGATAGAAAGGTTTATTCCCACACACTAATGCAAAAATTTTAAACTGCAATGTTCTACTACTAAGGGTGAGACTACACGTGCAACTGGCCTGGTGACTAGCCGCACTGTCAAACCTCCTCCTGCCAATCGTGGGCATTGGCCACACAATTTCGTTTCACAATCATATGGCTATTGCCTGTGGCTGGTGGATGGGGTATTGTCTAATCGGCCAGCCACACTATGTGTTCTCACCCTTAAAGGGAATATGTCACGTCCCCAAATGCTATTAACCTGCATATATATGGTCAATCGGTGTTTCAGTCGCAGAGGGGTGTTGGTGTGGCATCAGCCCCCACACAGTATACAGTGAGCGTTGGCTGTAAGCATACCCCCGGCACTGACTGACAGCTAGCTCAGCAGCGTATCAGTGCAGAGACGGTTGTCAGTCAATGTGCCAGGGCATACTTACAGCCGCTGGTCACTATGTACTGAGTAGTGACTGAAGCCACGCCGCAATGTCTCTATGACTGAAAGACAAATAGTCCCAGGAGGAAAAAAGTTAATTTCCTCTTGGTAGCCGGGCTTTAAGTGAGGCAGCAGGAAACTTTAGAACACTATTAACCTGTAGATTAACCCTATATCTGCAGGTTAATTTGGGGACATGACAGTTTCCTTCTAATGGTGTTATCCACATTTGAGGACATTTTTTATTCACTTAAATGAATTTTTTGGGGGGCTAAAAATAATTTATGCAACTGGGTTTAATTAAAAATTTTGCACCATTGAACTGAAAAGCCAATTTGTTTCCTGACACATTCAACTTTGATGTGGTCAGTGATCATAAATCAGATAAGAGTAGCTCAGAAAAAGACAGATGAAAGATGCAATCTCTCCTGTTTGGAGTACACTTATGGATTCTCAGTAAACTAATACTGCAGCCAGCAATACACACAGATTGTGGTGCAAAATCTTGAATGAAACTTAGTTACAAACATAATTTTATGCCAAAATTACATGAAGTTAATAAAATAAAACTGTCCTTGAACGTGGACCAAACATGTCAGAGTAGTCCGGATGGAAATCAGTAAGAACTCTGAATCAAGTATTATCAATAACGATGACGAAGTTTTCTTTTTTGCAAAAAAAGAAAAGTTTAAGAATTTACATGCCAGCTAAAACTTGACTGTCTCAATGGAATATGAGTACCTCTAATTTTTCAGTACACTCTTTTTTACACAATGCGAGGCTTTGAGTGTAGGCTGATTTATGAGACATAAGGACAACAATGATGGCAATTATTTCTACCTTCTTTAATATACAAATACGTGGATTTATCAGAAGTTGTAAGGACGTGTGTAATGCACACGCCCGGGCTGAGCGGCGTGTGCGTGTGATTCCACTGGACCGTGCCGGAGAGTGAATGCCTGGAGGGGCGTAACTAGGTATTCACCCGATCCGACCAGGGTCGCACGATGGCATACGACGCCAGTGCACCAAGGAGGAACCGAGCAGAGGGACCAGGTGCTACTCCAGGACAGACCCCGGACACGGCTGTTGACCCACACAGGGGAATACAGGAACAGACTGGTTAGGCTGGCACACAGACTGGTGGGAATAGGCAGGCACGACTGGTATGCAGGCAGGTGGGTATGCAGGCAGGGGGGTACAGGCAAGCACAGCTAGAGTGCAGACAGGAAGGCACTAGCAGGTAGGAACACAGGCGGGATAGGACCCAGTACACACTGGGACTCTGGAACAGAACCACAGATGTGGCGGACAAACACAGCAGAGTGAGGCCGCCCAGAGAGGTGAGCGAGAGCAGGGCAGGACGAGACCGCCCGGAGCGGTGAGCGAGAGCAGAGCAGGACAAGACCGCCCGGAGCGGTGAGCGAGAGCAGAGCAGGACGAGACCGCCCGGAGCGGTGAGCGAGAGCAGAGCAGGACGAGACCGCCCGGAGCGGTGAGCGAGAGCAGAGCAGGACGAGACCGCCCGGAGCGGTGAGCGAGAGCAGAGCAGGACGAGACCGCCCGGAGCGGTGAGCGAGAGCAGAGCAGGACGAGACCGCCCGGAGCGGTGAGCGAGAGCAGAGCAGGACGAGACCGCCCGGAGCGGTGAGCGAGAGCAGAGCAGGACGAGACCACCCGGAGCGGTGAGCGAGAGCAGAGCAGGACGAGACCGCCCGGAGTGGTGAGCGAGAGCAGAGCAGGACGAGACCGCCCGGAGCGGTGAGCAAAAGCAGAGCAGGACGAGACCGCCCGGAGCGGTGAGCGAGAGCAGAGCAGGACGAGGCCGCCCGGAGCAGTGAGCAAGAGCAGAGCAGGACGAGACCGCCCGGAGCGGTGAGCAAGAGCAGAGCAGGACGAGACCGCCCGGAGCGGTGAGCAAGAGCAGAGCAGGACGAGACCGCCTGGAGCGGTGAGCAAGAGCAGAGCAGGACGAGACCGCCAGGAGCGGTGAGCAAGAGCAGAGCAGGACGAGACCGCCAGGAGCGGTGAGCAAGAGCAGAGCAGGACGAGACCGCCAGAAGCGGTGAGCAAGAGCAGAGCAGGACGAGGCCGCCTGGAGCGGTGAGCAAGAGCAGAGCAGGACGAGACCGCCTGGAGTGGTGAGCAAAAGGTCAGAGCTGAGCGAGACTGCCGGAGCAGTGAGCAAGGAGTCAGAGCGGAGCAAGGCTGCCGGAGCAGCGAGCAAAAGGGTCAGAGCGGAGCAAGGCTGCCGGAGCAGCGAGCAAAAGGGTCAGAGCGGAGCAAGGCTGCCGGAGCAGCGAGCAAAAGAGTCAGAGCGGAGCAAGGCTGCCGGAGCAGTGAGCAAAAGGGTCAGAGCGGAGCAAGGCTGCCGGAGCAGTGAGCAAGGCAGAGCAGGCTAGAACCGCCAGAGCGGTGAGCAAGGCAGAGCAGGGGGGACAGGGCTCAGTTCACACGGAACAGACAGGAAGGGAAAGGCAGAGCCAGATACCCACAGGGTACTTGCAGTGAAGTAGCGAGTGGACCACAAACTCACAAACGGGAGTACAGAGACAACAAGCAGGAGTTAGGTACGAGTTCAGACTCTGCAGAAAAAGGAAAGGAACGGACATACAGAAAAAACAGGTAAAAGATAGGAGAGAGTTCAGACTGGAACTGAGTGTACGGAGGAGACCGACACTGCAGCGGGATACAGGAGCGGGTCTGGGAATACGGCCCCCAGAGAGGCGGAACGAACAGGCAAGGAGCGTGTTCAGACAGGACAGACCAGATACAGGAGCGGGTCTAGGTAATCGGCCCCTAGAAGGCGGGAGGAACAGGCTAGGAGCGTGTTCAGACAGGACAGACAAGAGAACACAGAACGGGACCTGGCACCTTCAGAGTGAAAGCACACACTGAATGAAACACAATGCTCAGGCATGGGTTAATTGGAGCAGCTGGTTTAAATACCAGGAGACAGACAGCAATAGGCTGAGGACGCACAAGGGGTGTGCCCACAGCAGGTACAAGAAACAGGAAGTGATCGGGCGCCGCCCTTAAGCAGCAGAAACAGACACAAACAGACAGCATGGAGGGAAGCCAGAGAGACATTCTGGACTGGAGATCAAGTGCGCGCTCTTGCACAGTGGGAGATGGACCACTATGCAAGGACGCCGCCAGGTATGTTACAGTACCTCCCCCCTTACGCCCCCTCTTCTTCAGGCCTGCCAGAATCTTCCGCAGGGAATTCGAGGGCCAATCCTTCACTTCAAGGAGATCACTTCCACTGTCCACAAGAAAAACTGGTCTCATCTGGTTAGCTAGGATGCTACCTCCTATCCAGCCATCCTCAGCAACAGACGAAACGGGTGGAGTACCAGGAACAGCACACAAGGAAGTCTCTCTCCACATATCTTCAGGTGGCACCCCAGAGGGTACAGGAGACAACTGGAAGCCCTCCCCCGGGTTGGAGGGGAGCAGAGACTTGGGGGTAATCTCTGTTTCGAGGTACATCTTGTCAAACTCGCAGGAAGAAATAGACGGGTTATCAGGTACAGGATGAGGAAAAGTCACTGTCTCTTTGTTATCTGGTGGTACCCCGGAGGATTCAGGAAACAACTGGAGGTCCTCCGCCGGGTCAGAAGAGTGCAGAGGCTCGGAGAAAACATCTGCTTCAGAGTACACTAGGTCAGACTCACTGGACGAAGCAGGCGAGGTATCGGGTACTGAGTATAGGAGAGTCTCTGTCCTTTCGCTACCAGGTAGCACCCCGAAGGGTTCTGGGGACAACTGGAGGTCCTCCGCCTGGTCGGAGGGGTGTAGAGACTCGGGGGTAACTACCACTTTGGGGTACCCATTGTCAGGCTCACAAGACGGAGCGGACAAAGTATCGAGTACCGGGTGTAGAGAAGTCTCTCTCCATTTGTCATCGAGTGGTATCCCGGAGGATTTCAGGAGGCAACAGGGGGTCCTCCGCCAAGTAGTAGAGATGCACAGACTCGGAGGTAATCACAGCTTCGGAGCATCCTTGGACATGCACACTGGTTAAAGTGGGTGAAGCACCTGATGCCGGGTGCAGGAAGTTCTCCTGTGTGGAGTCTGGATGGGCAGTAGTCTCTTCGGGCAGGAGAACTGGTGCACTACCCACGCACATTACCCGTTGGGGCGTCTCCGGGATACAGGGAGATGAAGCTTCAGTAGGGACTTCAAGGTTGGGGTCAGGAGGTCTCAGGGAGGACAGACCCTGGCGTGACGGCTTGTCTCTACGTCTAGCACGTCTGTACTGCCTCTTGAGGTTGTGAGAAGTATTCCAGAGAGCGTAGTCATCCTGTGTGGAGTCTGGATGGGCAGTAGTCTCTTCGGGCAGGAGGACAAGTGCGCTACCCACACACATTACCCGTCGGGGCTGCTCCGGGATATTGGGAAGCGAAGCTTCAGCAGGGGCTTCAGGGTTAGGGTCCTCGAAGACCATATGAAAGGCCACCAGGAAGGCCTGCAGGTCAAGGACGACAGGATCCCATGCTTCCCATAGGGGAGTGACCCATTTCAAGGCATCACCCGCTAGGTAGTCAATCATAAAGGCCACTTTAGCCCAATCGGAAGGAAAATAGAGAGGGTAGGCCTTGAAGTGTAGCATGCATTGCTCCACAAATGCACGACTTTGTTTTGGATCCCCAAAGTACCGTGGCGGATCCGCAGGAACGAGTGCAGAAAGATCCATCTGGACGGGTGCGTACTTCGCCTGGAACTCAGCTAAAGAAAAAAATTTTTTTAGTTATTTTTAATGCACGTATTCACTGAAAACGTCTCTGAGAGCGAAGGCCGTGGGGCTCAACGGGAACCATGGCCTGAGCATGCTGTAATGCACACGCCCGGGCTGAGCGGCGTGTGCGTGTGATTCCACTGGACCGTGCCGGAGAGTGAATGCCTGGAGGGGCGTAACTAGGTATTCACCCGATCCGACCAGGGTCGCACGACGGCATACGACGCCAGTGCACCAAGGAGGAACCGAGCAGAGGGACCAGGTGCTACTCCAGGACAGACCCCGGACACGGCTGTTGACCCACACAGGGGAATACAGGAACAGACTGGTTAGGCTGGCACACAGACTGGTGGGAATAGGCAGGCACGACTGCTATGCAGGCAGGCGGGTATGCAGGCAGGGGGGTAAAGGCAAGCACGGCTAGAGTGCAGACAGGAAGGCACTAGCAGGTAGGAACACAGGCGGGATAGGACCCAGTACACACTGGGACTCTGGAACAGAACCACAGATGTGGCGGACAAACACAGCAGAGTGAGGCCGCCCAGAGAGGTGAGCGAGAGCAGGGCAGGACGAGACCGCCCGGAGCGGTGAGCGAGAGCAGAACAGGACGAGACCGCCCGGAGCGGTGAGCGAGAGCAGAGCAGGACGAGACCGCCCGGAGCGGTGAGCAAGAGCAGAGCAGGACGAGACCGCCCGGAGCGGTGAGCGAGAGCAGAGCAGGACGAGACCGCCCGGAGCGGTGAGCGAGAGCAGAGCAGGACGAGACCGCCCGGAGCGGTGAGCGAGAGCAGAGCAGGACGAGACCGCCCGGAGCGGTGAGCGAGAGCAGAGCAGGACGAGACCGCCAGGAGCGGTGAGCAAGAGCAGAGCAGGACGAGACCGCCCGGAGCGGTGAGCAAGAGCAGAGCAGGACGAGACCGCCCGGAGCGGTGAGCAAGAGCAGAGCAGGACGAGACCGCCCGGAGCGGTGAGCAAGAGCAGAGCAGGAGGAGACCGCCCGGAGCGGTGAGCAAGAGCAGAGCAGGACGAGACCGCCCGGAGCGGTGAGCGAGAGCAGAGCAGGACGAGACCGCCCGGAGCGGTGAGCGAGAGCAGAGCAGGACGAGACCGCCCGGAGCGGTGAGCGAGAGCAGAGCAGGACGAGACCGCCCGGAGCGGTGAGCGAGAGCAGGGCAGGACGAGACCGCCCGGAGCGGTGAGCGAGAGCAGAGCAGGACGAGACCGCCCGGAGCGGTGAGCGAGAGCAGAGCAGGACGAGACCGCCCGGAGCGGTGAGCGAGAGCAGAGCAGGACGAGACCGCCCGGAGCGGTGAGCGAGAGCAGAGCAGGACGAGACCGCCTGGAGCGGTGAGCGAGAGCAGAGCAGGACGAGACCGCCCGGAGCGGTGAGCGAGAGCAGAGCAGGACGAGACCGCCCGGAGCGGTGAGCGAGAGCAGAGCAGGACGAGACCGCCCGGAGCGGTGAGCGAGAGCAGAGCAGGACGAGACCGCCCGGAGCGGTGAGCGAGAGCAGAGCAGGACGAGACCGCCCGGAGCGGTGAGCGAGAGCAGAGCAGGACGAGACCGCCCGGAGCGGTGAGCGAGAGCAGAGCAGGACGAGACCGCCCGGAGCGGTGAGCGAGAGCAGAGCAGGACGAGACCGCCCGGAGCGGTGAGCGAGAGCAGAGCAGGACGAGACCGCCCGGAGCGGTGAGCGAGAGCAGAGCAGGACGAGACCGCCCGGAGCGGTGAGCGAGAGCAGAGCAGGACGAGACCGCCCGGAGCGGTGAGCGAGAGCAGAGCAGGACGAGACCGCCCGGAGCGGTGAGCAAGAGCAGAGCAGGAGGAGACCGCCCGGAGCGGTGAGCAAGAGCAGAGCAGGACGAGACCGCCCGGAGCGGTGAGCAAGAGCAAAGCAGGACGAGACCGCCCGGAGCGGTGAGCAGGAGCAGAACAGGACGAGACCGCCCGGAGCGGTGAGCAAGAGCAGAGCAGGACGAGACCGCCCGGAGCGGTGAGCAAGAGCAGAGCAGGACGAGACCGCCCGGAGCGGTGAGCAAGAGCAGAGCAGGACGAGACCGCCCGGAGCGGTGAGCAAGAGCAGAGCAGGACGAGACCGCCCGGAGCGGTGAGCAAGAGCAGAGCAGGATGAGACCGCCCGGAGCGGTGAGCAAGAGCAGAGCAGGACGAGACCGCCCGGAGCGGTGAGCAAGAGCAGAGCAGGACGAGACCGCCCGGAGCGGTGAGCAAGAGCAGAGCAGGACGAGACCGCCCGGAGCGGTGAGCAAGAGCAGAGCAGGACGAGACCGCCCGGAGCGGTGAGCAAGAGCAGAGCAGGACGAGACCGCCCGGAGCGGTGAGCAAGAGCAGAGCAGGACGAGACCGCCCGGAGCGGTGAGCAAGAGCAGAGCAGGACGAGACCACCAGGTGCGGTGAGCAAGAGCAGAGCAGGACGAGGCCGCCTGGAGCGGTGAGCAAGAGCAGAGCAGGACGAGACCGCCAGGAGCGGTGAGCAAGAGCAGAGCAGGGCGAGACCGCCAGGAGCGGTGAGCAAGAGCAGAGCAGAACGAGACCGCCAGAAGCGGTGAGCAAGAGCAGAGCAGGACGAGGCCGCCTGGAGCGGTGAGCAAAAGGGTCAGAGCGGAGCAAGGCTGCCGGAGCAGTGAGCAAGGCAGAGCAGGCTAGAACCGCCAGAGCGGTGAGCAAGGCAGAGCAGGGGGGACAGGGTTCAGTTCACACGGAACAGACAGGAAGGGAAAGGCAGAGCCAGATACCCACAGGGTACTTGCAGTGAAGTAGCGAGTGGACCACAAACTCACAAACGGGAGTACAGAGACAACAAGCAGGAGTTAGGTACGAGTTCAGACTCTGCAGAAAAAGGAAAGGAACGGACATACAGAAAAAACAGGTAAAAGATAGGAGAGAGTTCAGACTGGAACTGAGTGTACGGAGGAGACCGACACTGCAGCGGGATACAGGAGCGGGTCTGGGAATACGGCCCCCAGAGAGGCGGAATGAACAGGCAAGGAGCGTGTTCAGACAGGACAGACAAGATACAGGAGCGGGTCTAGGTAATCGGCCCCTAGAAGGCGGGAGGAACAGGCTAGGAGCGTGTTCAGACAGGACAGACAAGAGAACACAGAACGGGACCTGGCACCTTCGGAGTGAAAGCACACACTGAATGAAACACAATGCTCAGGCATGGGTTAATTGGAGCAGCTGGTTTAAATACCAGGAGACAGACAGCAATAGGCTGAGGACGCACAAGGGGTGTGCCCACAGCAGGTACAAGAAACAGGAAGTGATCGGGCGCCGCCCTTAAGCAGCAGAAACAGACACAAACAGACAGCATGGAGGGAAGCCAGAGAGACATTCTGGACTGGAGATCAAGTGCGCGCTCTTGCACAGTGGGAGATGGACCACTATGCAAGGACGCCGCCAGGTATGTTACAACGTGTTATACTTATTTCTGCAACATGTTCATCAGTTTTTAAAGGGAATCTGTCACCCTCTGGCACTTACCTGACCTCTAATATCAGCATACAGGTGATAGAAATGTAAATCCATACCTACTTGTATGCCTCATATAAGAGGTCTGGTTGCTGTAAAATGTCTTTTTGTTCAGTCAAGTTTCTGATACTGTGGAGCCGGGGCCTGGAAGAAATCCCCACCTCCTGTGTGAATTAGCATGTTTCCCCCCTCCCCTGCATGTCACAGTGTCCTGTGATGTGCAGTTGCAGCAGCCAAATCCAGACACTGTGACATGCAGGGGAGGGGGGAAGCATTGTAATTCACACAGGAGGCCGGGACTGGAACACATCAGAAACTTGTAGGAATAAAAAGACATTTCACAGCAACCAGACCTCTAATATGAGGCATACAGGTAGGAATAGATTTACATTTCTATCACCTGTATGCCCATATTAGAGGTCAGATAAGTGCTAGGGGGTGACAGATTCCCTTTAAAATCTCTCTTTAGATGAATGGGGCTGTTATTTTTTATCACTTAGCTCATAGATAAAATGGAACATGATATCTACTAGCAGGTGAAACTAAATGCACAACAAGGCACACTAAATGATGAATTTAACCACACATTTAAAGGGAACCTGTTAGCAGGATTTGCTTATATAAGTGTATAACAGTGCTGCATCCACTTCCTGTCATTCCCACTTTTAATCTAAAATTCCCTGCATTTTCGCAAAAATCACTATCTAATAACATGGAACCACAAAATAAAATTACCAGGACTATTCCAAAAGGTGTGCGCCCAGCATTTTACCATCTAGTCCTTTCTTGCCGATATCATGCCCAGAGAGGCGTTATTGAATACCAAGAAGGCCCACTCTACTTATGTCATGAGTCACAATCCTATGAATTGTCCCTTACTTTGGACGTTTGATACAGCAATTTCCTGCATGCTCAGTGCATGCATGCTGCTGTGCCAAAGGAAAGGAAGGATGCGGAGAGGGCCTCGCTGGGACATCAATCACGTGTCTGTGGATGAGATATTGGCAG
Organism: Phyllobates terribilis; assembly: GCF_046119375.1. Taxonomy (NCBI): domain Eukaryota; kingdom Metazoa; phylum Chordata; class Amphibia; order Anura; family Dendrobatidae; genus Phyllobates; species Phyllobates terribilis. Next base: position 253,564,293 of record NW_027362771.1, read on the forward strand.
AATGTGCTAGACCAGACCAGCTTTGGATAAATGTTATAAAATTCAGTTAATTATATGATTTTGATTAGCTGTTATAAGTAAGAATATATGTTACAATAAGCCCTACTGTAACATGTATTAGCAGTAGCAGCTAGTCAACATTCTGCTTAGTATTAACTGATACAAAGTAATATAAAGTGATAATAAAACAATACTAATAATATTAATAATAAGCAAAATTAGGTTTCTCTTGGTGGTCAGGCCCCCCACAATAGCCACGGTCTTTCATGTGGTCCCTTGAGAAAATGAATTCTCCTCCTCTGTGCTAGACTTTAAACAGCTGAAAGCATGCGGTGTCAATGCAGTTTATTAGCTTATAGGGGTAAATGGCAGGGGTTTATGAGCACTACACAACAATGTATAGTGCTAACCCTGAATTATCCAGTTAGAGGCCACATAATAATATTTTTTATTTCTTTACCACCAACATACTCCACAGCATTTATATTTTAGAATGGACTTGAGCAGACAATAAATACAGAATAACACATAACACAGATACCAAAAAGAGTGAGGGCCCTGCTCGCAAGCTTACAACCTATGAGGAAATAGGGAGACACGAAAGGTAAATGGTAAAAACAAAAATCGTCGTGTATGGCCCAGCCGTCAATATAATAAACAAGGTATTCACATAACGCTGCATGAACCGGTCATCAGCCAGTATGTGTACAGAATTCTAGTAGTCACTCTTGCTCTTTATTCTGCTGATCTTTGGGGGCTTTAGTTCTCTAAATATATACTGTCACACCCATTTGTAAAATAACCCTACTACTAGAATGTAAGAAATATATCTATAGTATAACATAAATCCACATACCTGTTTAGCACTGTCGCTTCCTACATTTCGAACGGGACAGACACAATAACAGATGGACTAATTCTGAAGTCTTATTGCTAGAAAAAAGATTTATAATGCAACACACATTGATCCAAATGAGGAAATGAAAGAAGCCTATGTCAATCTAAGCAGCAGTAAGAAGGATTATATTGTATCTGGGTAAGCCTGTTCAAACTGAATTGGTCCAATCTGTTATTCTCACCAAGCCAAACCCAAGATGAAAGCACATATGGAAAAATATTTTGAAAAACCTGGAAAAATGTTATTTTCAAATTATATGTTACATAGTATTTACAGCAAGAAAGGTTAAGAGGACTTTCCAGGACACACTATTGTTATAAAAGCCGCCCTCTCTGCACTGCCCTGTGTGAGTCCTGGACATTGTACAAACTGTGAGGGGCGCACGTGCGGGATTGATTCCGGCTGCAATTCCTACATGCAATGTTCAATAAGGGCAGCTATGTAGAAGGTCAACACAATGACCTTATACTTCTAATTTATTCCAAAATATTCCCCAAATGAAACCTATGACTAGAAAAATAATATTATTCTACAAAGACATATTTGTACAGTACATAGCATTATCAAATATCATCGTATCATCATTAAAGGATATATGTCATCAGATCTTACAATATAAACTGCATGCATAAAGAAAATAATCTCTTAGATCTGATAAGTATAGTGTCAGAATGGCCATATAATCCATTGGGAAAGTTTCCCTGCCTAATATTAAAATGAGATGGACTCTTAAAATACCAATCTTAATATTAGGATTATATACTTTAGCCACTCTGACATAGATTTTAAAAGTATGTACACCAGCCTCATCAGCTCTAACAGATCTATTTAATAATATACGAACTTTATATAGTAAAATCTTGGATATTGTAAAATTATATAGCACGGTTCACTTGAAATGCTCTTCCTACCACCAAATGTAATATTTATCACCTATCCACATGAGTCGTCCCACCAATAGGATTTTTGTTCTAGTGACTGGTGAGATCTCTATGGTCTGACTCCGTCAATCTAATTTTATTACCTGGGTTATGCATGTAATTAGTTATTCTGGACTATCAGACAGTCACATACTGTATAAGGTATATAAAGCTTCATTTTAAAAGGCAAAAAAGACAAAATAGAAAAAAGCCCAAAATAACTGATAGCTAAATATCTTTCACTATTAGGCCGGGGTCACACGAGCGTAGGTTTTCTCAGAGTGTGAGCCGAGTGTCAGTGCTCTGTGTTCCTATCCTCTTGCATGAGAGAATCACAGCACAGATGCAGAGGAGACGGAGAAAGTAATATTTCCATCTCATCCATTGTCAGCGTCCGTGGGAATTGAACTGCACGCGGATGACATCTGAGTGCAGTCCGATATTTTACATGCAACCATAGACTTATATGGGTGCGTGCAATCAGATTCTCACAGCCATTAGCAACATGATGTGATTGTTTTTTCATGCCAAATCGGCATGAGAAAATAATCACTGATCTGCACTGTGCCATAGTATAACACTGGTCTGAATACAATCAGATTTTTAATCAGATTGCACTCGTCCGATTTAGACATTTGTGTGAGTTAATTAGAAGACTTTCCTAACTTTCTTTGCTTCTGGTCTTGTAAAATCTAATATTATACTGCAATCCAGTGCATGGTTTCCTGATGTTCTAGGTTATCAGTAGCTAGCTTTAATAGGATAATAGTATAACAGGTCATCACCTATCCATAGGGAAGAAAGTAACTGTTATATAGGTGGTGGTCCAACCGCTTGACCGCAATTGACCACCAGGACATGTGACATGTTCAGTGCTGCTCCATTCTAAGTCTGTGGGACTGATGGAGATAATACTAGGTTATCTCCCTCGGTGACCTTGTCACAACTGGAATAGCCCTTTAAGGAATAGCAGGAATTGCATTATTGCACCTAAAGATGGGACAATAGATTCACAGGACTCCGGTCCATCGGCCAGGTCATTAATCTGTGACTGCTGGACATGAGGCTTGTGAATCTCCTTACCCCCTAGTCCCAGCACCCCCAGCTCCTCTTTTGATTAGCAGGGCTGGTGTGACATTGTGTGTTTTTCACACAGTACTGATGGCATCACACCAGTCCGGCTAATGAAAAGAGGGACTGGGGATGCTGGGACTAGGGGGTAAGGAGATTCACAAGCCTCATGTCCAGCAGTCACAGATGACTGACCTTGGCTGATGGATCGGAGTCCTGCATATTGATTCTCCCATCTCTTCATTGCAATGCATGTTCTCACATTTTTAATGAAACATTACATCTTTCTCAGTCACAACTAAACAAAAAATACTCAATGAAAATAGTATAATAAAAACAATACACACCTTTGTGGGATATAAAACATCTTCTCTGGTGGAGGTTTGTATAGAACACCTTCATAAACTGGCCACAAGCCCCCTAGAATTCTGAATAGGGAACTTTTCCCACAGCCATTGGGGCCAGTAATGAGGAGATGCATTCCTTCCTTTACCTAAAGAGATAAGTCAAATACTTACTTGTCTAGGGAGCTAAGGAACAATTCTGTAGATAAGAGTAATATAATACAAATTATATACATTTACAATCTATGTAGTAGTAGACATGACAACTTTCATTTGGGACTGGATATTTTTAATATATGGGAATTTTAGGCCTATCCTTTTGGTAATAAGTAGGGTCTCCTGTTTATTAATTCCCCACCGGTAGCAAAAGGTGCACAATCACTATAAAATACATTCTTAGGCCACGTTCACACATTCAGTATTTTACATCAGTATGTGTAAGCCAAAACCAGGAGTGGGTGATAAATACAGAAGTGGTGACGTGTTTCTATTATACTTTTCCTCTGATTGTTCCTCTCCTGGTTTTGGCTTACAGATACTGAGGTAAAATAATGACCAAATACTGAAAGTGAGAATGTGGCCTCAAACTGAGGATCAGTTTTTTTAAATTACTTATAGCAATTAAAAAATGTATGTCTTTTTTAAATTTGACTAAATTCTAAATACTGTATATCTGAGAACCAATGTGATATTGTTACTCGACTCTTAAATTCCTGCAATGTCACACTATGTACTATTTGGGTAGCACTGCAAATTAAATAGTAATTAGCGCATTGATCAGAAACAGTTATCTAAATGTAAATTAACAGGAAAGTACTGTAATTGTGTCTAATTGCACGTGGTTACTATGTAATTATTACACCCACTGACTTTGGAGATAGAATGTCCCAGACATTTGTTACATGTACACTTGCCTGAGCGCTCTTATGTGAACTGGTATGCTAGCAATTAAGTTATCTTTCATAAATTGACATACGTGATTGTATAAGATTTAGTCCCTTGTACATGTCATCCAAATACACTCTTGTAAATAACACTGTCAATTAATTACACTTTTAAATGAATCCGGGAACAGAGACCCTGATTCCAGCGATGTATCACTTACTGGGCTGCGTGTTGTACATTTTATAAAATCCCTGTTTTATATTCTGCAGATCTACCAGTTCTCTGAATGCTGAGCTCTGTATAACCCAGTCCACACACTCCAATGATTGGCAGCTTTCTGTGTACACTGTGCATAGGCAGAATGCCGCCAATCAGTGGTGGGGTGGGGTTATACAGAGCTCATGAATATGAAGGACTACATGGCAGCAGATTTACTAGTCCTCTAGTGATAATCATCTGCTAAAAAAGCAATGATTTTATCAAAACTACAGCAAGCAGCCCAGTAAGTGACAAATCGCTGGAATGAGGGTCTCTGTTTCTATATTATGCTGCTATTAGATTAGATGAAAAAAACCTGATGATGAATTCACTCTCAAGTTTTTCTAAATAGAATTGAATAGAATAATATCATGTACACATGATAGGCACTACCATGGTATCATCATATATCAAATCCAAGCAACACTACTCTATCCTCCTCCTCCTGGACCTGTCATCTGCCTTCGACACAGTGGACCATTCCCTCTTACTACAGACTCTCTCATCTCTTGGCATCACAGACTTTGCCCTATCTTGGATCTCCTCATACCTAACAGTCCAGACATTCAGTATCTCCCACTCACACACAACCCCCTCATCTCAACCCCTATCTGTTGGTGTCCCTCAAGGTTCAGTTCTCAGACCCCTGCTCTTCTCCATCTACACCTTCAGCCTGGGACAGCTCATAGAGTCCCATGGCTTTCAGTATCACCTCTATGCTGATGACACACAGATCTACCTCTCTGGACCTGATATCACCTCTTTACTAACCAGAATCCCACATTGTGTGTCTGCTATTTCATCCTTTTCACTGATAGATCTCTAAAACTTAACATGGACAAAACAGAATTCATTATCTTTCCACTATCTCACTCAACCCCCCCATCTGACCTATCCATCAAAGTCAATGGCTGCCCACTCTCTCCAGTCCCACAAGCTCACTGCCTCGGGGTAACCCTGGACTCTGATCTCTCCTTCAAACCTCATATCCAAGCCCTTTCCACTTCCTGTCGACTCCAACTCAAAAATATTTCCCAGATCCGCACATTCCTCAACCAAGAATCTGCAAAAACACTAGTGCATGCCCTCATTATCTCTCACCTCGACTACTGCAACCTCCTGCTCTGTGGCCTCCCTTCTACCACTCTCGCACCCCTCCTCCAATCTATCCTAAACTCTGCTGCCCGTCTAATCCACCTGTTTCCCCGCTATTACCCGGCCTCTCCCCTCTGTCAATCCCTTCACTGGCTGCCCAGAGACTCTAGTTCAAAACCCTATCCTTGGCATACAAAGCCATCCACAACCTGTCTCTTCCATACATCTGCGACCTAGTCTCCCGGTACTTACCTACACGCAACCTCCGATCCTCACAAGATCTCCTTCTCTACTCCCCTCTTATCTCCTCTTCCCACAATCGCATACAAGATTTCTCCCGTGCATCCCGCCTACTCTGGAACTGTCTACCCCAACACATCAGACTCTCGCCTACAGTGGAAACCTTCAAAAGGAACCTAAAGACCTACCTCTTTCAACAAGCCTACAACCTGCAGTAACCACCACTCCATCATACCATCTGCATGGCCAGCACTACCCTCACCAAAGTATCCTCACCCATCACTTGTAGATTGTTTGTGAGCCCTCACGAGCAGTTGACGTCACGTTTTTCATCAAGATTATTGTAATTGTTTTTGCTACATATACCCCCTTTTTCACATGTAAAGCGCCATGGAATAAATGGCGCTATAATAATAAATAATTATAATATCTATGTAGTCTTACAGAACAATTTTAGAAAAAAAATATTGAACAAACTTCACATTCAAAATGAACAAAAGGAAACAATGTAGGTCTGCAGAATTTGTGAAGGGTAACTAGGCTTCCTGGAGAGGGGGAGTCAGTTTACACTGAGCTAGCCCCTGGATGCAGTGTCTAGGGACTGAATCTATTTCTGCAGATTCTACTGTATTTCATTACTGCTGAATACATTTTAAATTACTTAGTGAACATGTTTATCTTACATTAATTTTCCCATGCCTTAAACCTTTAACTTTTGGATGATATTGTCAAAAGACAAATAACTTTGCCAATACAGAGTTCAGTTTAATAGATCTAAAAAATTAAGTGATAATAGCTATCCAAACAAATGGAGTTCCGATTAACTCATGGCATGCCATCACTTTCTGGGATGTATGTGTGCAGTACATTCATTCATTCTGTTTATTCAACTTGCAGAAAGTAAATAAATAAATGGGAAAATTGACTTCAATATGACAACCTTCACAGCATTAGGCATCTTTCAGAAGTCCGGATATTTCTGGTACTGGAAAAACCAGTACCGGAGATGTCCATGTGTGTGATACGTGTGATACACGTGTGGCAACCATGTGCCGCCTGTGTACCGCATCAATATCACACGTACCTACGACTGGGAATCAGCGGTACTGTTCCCAAGCGCCGGGTGCTGTACGCTGCCCTCATCATTTTCCCCTGCCGGCGCTGCGATCAGCGCTAGCAAGGGACAATGTAGAGAGTAGTATTCTGCTCCCGCTGTGTCCTGGTGTGAAAATAACAAAGAAATAAAAAAATCCTTACACTCACCTGTCCGAAGGTGTCCCCCGCTGTAACACACCTGACCGCTCACGCCGAGGAGCCAGGGAGAATGACTCGTGCAGTGTCATGCGACTCAGTGAGCTCAGCGCAGCTCCGGGACCAGTCGCTGCACTGCAGTGAGTCATTCTCCCCGACTCCTCGGTGTGAGCAGTCAGATGGATTACAGCAGGGGACATCTTCGGACAGGTGAGTATAAGGATTTTTTTATTTTATTCTTAGGCTTAGTGCCCACGATGCAGAAATGCGTTTTGATCATGCGATTTCGCATGCGGGTTGTAAAGCACTTTTCAAGCGATTTTAGCATCACTTGGAAAGTGCTTGACAACTTGGCCACACTATATAAATCCATGCAACCGGCATGGATTTTATATAGTGTGACCAAGTTAGTTAAAAAAAAGAATAAATATGGTAAAAAAAAAACAAAAAAAAAACATATACTCACCTCCTTAGCCAATGCATCCGGTCTTCCCGATGTCTCGCGGTTGTGTAAAAGACCTTCCATGACGTGATTTAGTCATGTGCAGCTGATGTCGGCGGTCGCGTGACCCGTCACATGACTAAATGACGACATGGCAGGTCTTTTTAGACCATCGCGTGCTGCCGGGGAGCCAGGACGCATCGCTATGGAGACCATGGGCCATCAGAAGGTGAGTATAATGTATATTTTTTATTTTCATTCTTTTTTTTACAGGTACTATGGTACCCGGGTCTGGAGGAGAGTCTCCTCCAGACCCGGGTACCATCCGCACATTGAATCGCTTAATATCCACATGTACACATGTAGTCATGCGGATATTAAGCGATTCAATGCAAGTCAATGGCGTCAAAAAGCCGCGATTACGCAAAATAATTGGTAGTGCTGCAGATTTTTCCGCAATGATAATCTGCAGCGGAAATTTCCGCAGCATGTGCACAGCACATGCGGATTATCATTGGGGAACATTGCAGACCTTCTACCAAGCGTTTTTTAAGCGTTTCTGCAGCGGAATTGCCGCTGCGGAAACGCTTAAAAAACGCATAGTGGGCATACAGCCTTACTTTTACACCAGGACACAGCGGGAGCAGAATACTACTCTCATCATTGTCCCTTACTGGTGCTGATTGCAGCACAAGCAGGGAACAATGATGACAGATGCCTACAGCACTTGGGAACAGCGCTAACTGTACCTCTGATTCCCAGGCACCGGTACGTGTCATACGGATGATACACGGATGTCATCTGTGTGTTATCAGTGTACATATGTGCAGGACGTTTTGCGGCCCATGCTGCGAGAAAAAAACTGATGTGTTTTGCCCACAGACACACGGTCCGTGGAAACGCATTGACACGTACACAGATCCATTCATTTGAATGGGTCTACGTGTGTCAGTGTCTCCAGTAATTGTGGAAATGAACACCACATGTACCGGAGACACCGATGTCTGAAAGGTGCCTTAAAGTGTATGTTAATCTATTATGCGCAAAAGTATCTACTGATATGTCACAGAGACACAACAAAAGGTAGTATTTGTAGAGATGTGTTTGTCGAGACCACACTGATCTCTAGAAGAAAGAATCTGGTGCTGAAATGTTTGGAACACAAGTAAGAGGATACACATTAAATGCACTAAATCCAACATATGATTTATGTTATTATACATACGATGCTGGGTAGCTTTACTTACTTGTATATTTAACTTAGAAACCACAATATCTCCATTTGGGGTAATGATTGGGACATTTTCACATATGATACCATGATCTACATCTATTACTTTGCCTGTTACAAAACAATTTAGAGAAAAATATTAAAATATTTTTGTACTTATTTGGGCCAGCAGTCTATTACTATAGTGAGTCACATATTTTGATCTTCTCAGGAGTGTGGAAATGTGCTCATGTCATATACCAAACAAGAGACAACATATATTAGGCTGATGCTTAGCAAATAACAGGGCAAAAAAAAGAGTGCAATGAACCAAAATTCCTAATGAATTATTACCATTTGTTTATGGCTGTATTTTGATTTAAAGGCTTTTTTCCCTTTCAATAAATGAATATCCCCACCTGCAAGGTATTATAAAGAAGCAAACTGCGCTGTATTTACCTTCCCAGGGTTCACCAGCGAGTGTCCGCTGATGCTCCGTGGGTGGGGCATTGGCTGCGGCGCTGGCGTCACATCCACAGCGTGGCAACCTATCAGTGAGCTCAGCGGCTCTACCAGTATAGACGGAAAGTGCAGTTCAGAGCCGCTTACTGAGTCTGACATCTGGAGCAGCAGCGCAGACTCATCGGTGGAAGTTGGAACGGTAAGTACAGTGTGGTTTATTTCATTATAATAACCTGTAGCCAGGAATATTAATTTACCGAAAAGGGAACAAACCCTTTAAAGAATTTCTAACAGTCATATTGCAGCAGAGTTCAACCCCGACCTAATAAGAATCAGCCCAGACTGGCTGGACATTTAGTCAGCATTGGCAATATCAACATATTATTTCAAGAAATATAGGCAATAGTTTAATGGTTTTAGGACATTTGATCTAATCTAGTGAGAAAAATGCATCATGATTTACAAAATACTCATTATGGAAAAAAACATTTCATTCAGGTCAAAGATGAGAGTAAAAACAACAAAGATAAATTAAAAAAGAAAATACGTTGCCTGTTGGTGACACAGCACGCTGCTTCAGTGGTGTTTCCTTACAATACATGTCAAGAATGTGTGTTCTGTGGGTCATTCTCCATTAATGTAACTGGGAGAAAATCATTCTCAGGATCACTGAGGTCACAGATGTTGGACTTGCCCTAATATCCTTTTACTGTACATGTGGTTTGTGGCAAAAAAAGTGTTTCCCGGGAAAACTCCTCCTTAAAAAGTACAAATACCTTTAATTTCCAAGGGTCCATCTATGTGAAGTCCAGTCTTTTTTATTTGGTTCTGTGTTTCTTGAATTGATGATCTTTTATAAATTCCTTTTTTAACTTCATTGAAGACAGAAAACATATTATACACCCTGGCAGTATAACCTGCGAGTTCTGTAACCTGTAAAATAAAATAAATACTGTTTTATTCTTTATAAATGCTACTAAACATTTGCTAAGGGCACCTTCAGCGTTTTTCCTGCTTGGAGTTTAATTAAAAGTGATAGGTTGGCTGAGTTTCCTGCTATCAGTGGGCACTATTGTCAAAGCAATTTTATGATACCCGAAGCTTTGGAGCTTTGCAATGAGGCTTGGGGATTTGTACATTTGCCAGCGGGGTCTCCTGTTAACAGAGTTAAACTTCTGGTGTGAGATGAGAATGACAGAAACATTGGAGGTTCCCTTTAGGATGAGTGTACAGTAGCCAGAAGTTTCAGGCAGGTCTATGTTTTATTTTTTCTTACAGAGTTTTAAATAGGTTATCCAGGACTATTTTATATTTTTTTACTATGGGCCTAAAAACTAAAAGGTTTCTAACTACCTGCCTGTTCTGCCCACTGCTAACTGAGAGTGATTACTGACCGCTCCTGCCAGCGATACTGCTGCTTCACGTCAGCAGAGCCGCTCTTCCTCTTTCGGGCAGCTATGTCGACGTTACTGCCGACATCATGCTGATTGACAGCCAGCTCAGTTAGGCAGCAAGAAGCCGGCTGTCAATCAGCATGACATCAGCAGTCACGCCCCATCAAGAGCAGAGCAGAAAAGAAACTGCTGGTCTGTCAAGGTGACCTCAGCGGAAGCCGTAGAATCACCGGCAAGAGCGGTCAGTGATCACCGCCGGGCACAACAGACAGGTAGGTAGCAACTTCCTGCCTGTTAGTTCTTAGAACCATTGTAAAAAATGAATACATTCCTAGGTAACCCCTATAAATTAAGTACTGTATAACGGTATATGCTTTATGTTATATGACAGATGTAGCTAAATAGCCACTTATTACATGTAATGTCCAGGACAAAAGTGTTTTACAATTTGAGGGAACACCTAAGGGAAGGAAACCCTACAACATCACAAGCACGCTGAGTGTCATTACATTGTGCTGAAAGAGCAGCTATAGCTTTATGGGCTCTATCATAAAAAAATAATTGATTTCCTATCCACAGGATGGTTGATCCACTAGGACCCCCACAGACTGAGGAGAATAAGAGTCCTCTTTTGAATAGAATGGTAGTCACCCATATAACTGATGATGATCGCCATGTACAGCTCTTGGCAGTCCCATATACTCTGAATAGAACAGTAACATACGTGTGTGACCACTGCCTTATACAAATAAGATCTGATTAATAAACCCTCGGGACAGATACAATAGCTTTTTAATAGCATCTCTTTCAGTTTTCTTTATAACAAATAATTACAAATTTTTATAAGGGGAATAAAGGTTATATTTTAATAGAAGTAGAGAAAACTTTTCAGTGCCTTTTGGCAGCTAAAAATACCATTGTCCTCGTTATCGCATAGGTGATAAATAATTTTCTTGAGCTACAAAAAGGAACAAAAGAAAGGTTGTTGTTCTACCGGTAAAGTTACCTCTTTATATGAAGACATAATTCTTTCAATGGCATCAGCTCCAGATGCAAGTAGATTTCTGGCTGTTGTAAAGGCTTCGGTACGTTCACTCACCATTGTGTGTTTCTGCCCATCTTCTGAATCTAAGCAATAAAAAAAAACACAATATTTCAATATCTATTTGTTTCTCAAGGCTTTGCTTTCTTACAAGTAACGTTCAGGACATTGTTTAGGTGTTAGGTTTGCAGATTCATATAATGTGTACAATTGCTGGCTACATTGTGTCCCCATCATACTGACAGATATTATATCTTTGTAATAAACAAAACATAAGTTTATCATCCTGCAATTTATGTTGCAAAGAATAGATTTGGGTGTTTATTCCACTGGAACAGGCCGCATTACTCCCAAATTCATTAGAGAATTAATAGTGTATAAAGGAATAGCAAACCAAATATAGGTACAAAAAGGAATATTTTTTTAATGCTTTTTATTATTTTTCTTCCTTCGTAAACCAAAAAAAAGTTATTACACTGCAAGATGAAGTATAACAACGTTTTGGGTACTGTACCCTTCTTCAGGCAGGTATAAGCAGAGATCTTAATAAATATATATTTTTTGGTTGGTCGTCTACGGAGTTATTGTAAAATACAGTCATAATAGTTCTATAAAGATGTTGATACCTATGAGTGGGATGTGTGTGGAATGTCCTTCTTGGACGAAAAAAGGAAAAATCCACATGTACTAGTATATGAAGGGATGGAATCGCTGGGCTGTTTAGGGATCCAGAGAGATAGAGTGCGGAAATTACTATTGCCTATGGGAGAAGCTACCGAGTGGTACAAAAAGCAGTGGATATAGAGGAATGTGGTGTGACGATTAAATCTTTGTATGGATAACACTCTTACATAATGGTGCTAGTTGCAGTGTCCTCATAGTAATGCTCTGCCCCATAACTCCTGCAGCTAACTCCATCTTTTGGTGCAAACAACAGTGATCCATAACACTACCATCTACAGTTCCATTATAACAGGATAGTCACTGAACACTTATCACATTAAATCCACAGTGCCCCATTCGTTATCTGCATAAGACCCCCATATTGTGCTAGCAAACAGTCCTCATACAGTGCAAAAGTCTCCATATGGTGCTAGTAACTGATTCCCCCATACATTTGCAGCCACACTTTGTGTGATTTTTTCTTTCTTCACAGATTGTCCATTTTTTTAGCTCTTTTCTGCTTTCAATTTTAGCAATAAGAAGTTAATTTCAAAGGGCCCTGTTCACCTGTCATTCATTTACCCCTAAGGCTGCCCTTGTGACCTCCACAATGAAGCCATGGCAGATGGGAATGCCATGATCTGTAGATTACAAGTGATGTGCCTTAGGAGAAGCATGTGGGTGGAGATGGATGCATCTTGTTGGTTTGTGAGCTTAATCTGAGCCAGACTACACAATGAAGACTATGGCTCTGATTCAGCAGATCAGAGATGTTCACGCTAGTCACCATGAGGGAGAGGGATGGAGAGCAAGGTGCATTAAGAGGCGCATGCATGCATCTCATTGAATCAAGCGTGGCGTGAAATAGCATGGGCCTCCATACGCCTTGCCACAAATGCTAAATCATGAATTTGATGAGCGGGGTTGCCACGCCCTGTCCCAGCACTGCCCACTGGGTGAAAAAGTAGATTTTTGTGTATCCTTGAGTGGCGCAAACATTTTGCAACTTTTCAAATCTTTTTACGCCAGTTTTCTGAGGGAAATGATTTGATTAGTGAGGAGCGAGTGTGCTCGTTTAACCCTTTCACCAAGCATGCTCGGGTGCTTTCCGAGTATCTTCGGTGTGCTCATATATTATGTTCTAGTCACTGCATCTGCATGATTTATGGCTTTTAGACAGCTTCAACACATGCAGGGATTGCCTATTTGTTAAGGAATCCTCACGTGTTGAAGCTGTCTAACAGCCATAAATCAACATAATATACGAGCATGCCGAAGATACTCGGAAAGCACAAGAGCGTGCTCGGTGAAAGGGTTAAACAAGCACGCTCACTCATCACTAGATTTGATGAATCAAAGTTTTATTTTTCCTTTCTGGGCCCTTGCTATTAACCTCTGGAAACAAGTTCAAGACAATAAAAGTTAAAAAATTAGAATAATAAGATGGTTTCAGGGCATTAAAACAGTAATTAAAAGTTTAAATTTTAAATCTGACCATCAATTTCACAATTATCATGGCAGTAATTCTTACCTCCATCGGCAAACCCGGTTGCAGTGATGATGGGCACAGCCACCATAACAAGGCCGCTTCCACTCCATACATACTTCATCAGGAACTGCTCTATCATAACATACCACAGACGTTTAGACAGAATAAGATTCATTTGATCTGCTAATGCCACATAACTCTTCTGAAGTTTTGTCATTTCTACCTAAAAAACAAAACATTTTCAATACACATATAATTTAGCAAAAATACAACTTAATAAACATAGTAATGATTTTTCAAAATGTGTAAAATAATGATTATTTTTTATACTTGGCTGTCTGTAGGGGATGCCTCCAGAAAAGATTTATTTTACTTACAAGTGCAAATAGCCTTATAAAGAGAAGAGGAGTTGATCTCTAGCGCCACCTATTAGATGTAGCAATCCTAAAAGTCAATATCGACCTTTTTAGCGAGCCTTGTCACATGACAAAGATATTGACCTGTTCTGTTTCCCTGCAGTAGCCGGTAATACATTTGACGACATGAAGTGTAGCCATATTGCATTTCAGTTTTTCAAAAACTGATAATAAATCTTTGCTTTGCTATATTAGTATTAGATTACAAAAAAACCTACACAAAGACAAGTCCTTTTCAGTAAAGAAAAAAAAAATTCTATATGCTCGTTCAGATGGCCATCAAAGAAGATTGTCCCTAATTCCAAAAATTACATAAACGCCCAGCCTGATGGAGGGGAAATAAATGTCGGCCTGCATATTCCCTATTCCCTTATAGCAACTTATCTCCCTGTGTTTCTGAAGCCATTGTGGTGGCATTGAGCTGATCTCCAGAAAGGCTTTACTTTACAAAGGGATTGTCTTCTTCAGAAAACCAGTTCAAATAGGTCTTCATTGGGATTTAGAGGAAATTAAAGTGCCACTATTGCTTTACACCTAAAAAAAGATGATGTTTTTGACCCTTCCACTGACCAGACAAATCATCCAAAAGGATGTGTAACTGTCAAAAAGTCATTACTAGGAGAGGACTATGGACAAATAAAAATACTTACAGGAGATCACTGACACTGACATGTGATGTACGGAGTAAGGTCTTCTGGTCAATATCAGTGATGAGAGAGCGTGCTCGTTTAACCCTTTCACCGAACACGCTCGGGTGCTTCCTGAGTATCTTCGGTGTGCTCGTATATTATGTTTGAGTCCCTGCGTCTGCATGATTTATGGCTGTTACACATCCTAAACACATTCCGGGATTGCCTGTTTGCTAGGGAATCCTTATGTGTTTAGGCTGTGTAACAGCCATAAATCATGCACACGCAGGGACTAAAACGTAATATACGAGCACACCGAAGATACTGGGGAAGCACCCGAGCATGCTCGATGAAAAGGTTAAACGAGAACGCTCGCTCACCACTAGTCAGTATGTAGACCAAAGCAATGGGAATCTTCATGTCTTCTCTACAAACAGTTAAAAAAGACCTATCATCAGGAATACCCAATTTGTATTACAAGGTATTCCTGGTGATAGACCCTCTAAAATTATTGTGACAACAACAATTCCTGATCACGGCGGTTCATAACCCCCGAGATTCGCCCTTATTGCCAGGGAAGCTGCAGCCATACATTTCCCCTGCAGGAAAATGCAGTATAAGAGGCCCATTTAAATGAATGTAATATAAGGACAGCTATTTTGCAACAAATTTGTTCTAAGGCTCATACTGAGAGGTTCCAAGTGGGAGGCCCACTACTCAATGTTTAAATGTACATTTGGGGATGTATACAAATATACCTATTGGCAATTTGTTTTTTAGGTACAAAAAAATGGAATTTGACAGATGAAAAGGTTAAAACACCAAATTCTAGTTTAATTTAAAATATGAGTTTACCTGTTTCCTGACATTCCTGAAACAATAATGGATATTGATGGCCATTTTAAGTAGAAATTACATATGACAAGTACAGCAAAATATCTTTAGAATTTGTTTAATTTTCTTAGGAATCAAAGTAGAAAAGTCAGCACTACTGTATTTGTGCATTAAGCAAGAAGGGAACTAAGTGGATGGTTTTTGATAGCATTGACGAGCGGTAGATCACATTTCTATAAGTTGACAACAATTTCACCATCACTATTTCTAACACATTATGTACCACATCAACCTACTGTCCTAATTCAACATCCAACACCAGTTTAATAGAGAGCATCACTGTCCAAAACATTGCTGATATTTGCATTGGTGTACTTAGAGCGCTAATCAATTTTGCAGTAATTCACATCATCTGAACTTTGTGCTGTCCTATTGTTTTTATTGCATTTTTGGATTTGGCTTTGACCCAGGAGAAACGCCACTAGTAGGATGTGCACCTACAGCATATACATTTAACACAGGACTTGTGTTAAATGCACAAGTTTAGTATTGCTCCCATTGTTATACATTTCTAGCTTATCAAGCATATTACAAGGCTGATACTTCAATAGCAATTTGACCGATATCTATTCCATTCAACCTTCCTATACACATGCATGCATACTCTATAACGAATATGAATAAATATTTCCACACATCTCACTCTTCCAAGAACAAAAAGGCTCAGGCACTGAAATTCAACATTTCCAACCTTTCTCTTCGCAGATATGATCTCTTGCAGGGATGTCAAACTCAAATACACAGAGGGACAAATTTAAAAATTTGGGCAAAGTTGCGGGCCAACCTTGTAATTTATAAAAAAATGTCAACAACAGAGGAAGTTTTTCCTTATCATTATTTACAGAATAATGGGTCCCACATTACAGCTGATCCCCCTGAAATTCATATGGGCACGTTTATGTTACTAGAGCAGTGGGATTAACAGCAGCCAAACATGTCATCTAATGAGTTTTCTAGTAAAAGATTTCTATTCCTTAAAAGGGTAACTATACTTTCAAGTAACTTTTGAACTTATGCTGTGTGTACATGAGGAATAACACTATTTCTTGTCATTATATGTTTTGCATTTTACTTTTTCAACAGTTTTCCATTTTCTGCTGCCTCCATCTCATAATTTGCAATTGCCTCTCAGCTGGTGGGAGGAGGCTAGTGACGCGCCCCCTGGGCCATGTTGTGCTGCGTTTCGCATGCGGGGGATACCCGGAGCCGGATCCGATAGGGGTAGTAGTCCTCGTGGCGGTGACCCGGTCCGTGCCCAGGGTGGTCAAACTAAGTGGCGGTTATTGGTATGATGGTATTAGTGTCCGACTACGCCACCCATTGAATGCGGCTATGAAGCCGCCGCTGCAGGGCAGTCCGCTGAGGCCGGTAGTACGGATGTGCAGCGTGGATGGTATAACCCCCAACGGGAGGGGTATAGCCTCAGGGCAGCTGGTTAAGCAGGAAAAGATGATAGTGGTAGTGGTGGTCTGACAAGGAAGCTCAGAGACGTGCAATTGCAGTTTTCACAGCTTTACTCACAGTTCTTTACCAGGTCGCCCGTGCACAGTAGGACCACCCGAGTCGTGCTGCGTCCACCAGGTCAGGGACTCGGCCAACTCCCAGGCAGTTCCAGAGCGTGGTCCTGAGCTCCCCTCTCTTCCTTCCTACTGGCCGTCCCCACCAGGGATCCACCTTTGTCCAGCTCCCTCGGGCCTTCTGGTGGTGAAACCTTTCCCGGCTTCCCTGACCCTATACGTGGTATGCCTTCCTGGTGGATATGGCGAGGGGTCGCGCCAAAACTTGTCCACGACCTCCGGTTCCTGGCTAAGGATAATTGGCCTCCACCAGTTTGGGATCCGGTACCCTGCTCTGCCAACCCTTCACCCGTTTCCGTTCTCTCGTGGGATCTCAGGGTTCCCTCTATGCTTTCGTCTCTGGGCCTTTCCTTGCGTCTCTCTTCTTCCTCCTTTTTCCTTCTCTCTCTCTCTCTCTGCTTCAGGCCTGGCTCTGGAGCTGGGCCCAGACGGAGCCACAGCTCCCTGTCAGCCCTCTCTGGCTGAGCTCCTCTCTGCACAGACTCTCCTCTGAACAGGACCCTGTCCTAAGATGGTGCCCACCTTATATACTCCCTTCTGACACCCGAGCCCAGGTGACCAGCACCCAATGGGCTCCTACCTATGCCCAGAGTCCCTCCCCTCTCTGCTCCTACACCACTAGGATGTTCCTCCCCCCTCCCCACTCCAGCCAGGGACAGAAGCTGTCGTACCTGCACATCTATCTGGTGGGAGTACCGTTGATCTGTCCCCCGGAAATGGGGTGAGTGTGGTGCATGCAGCTATCTGAGCCCAGTTCCACACTCCATCCTTACCCGGGAGTGGAATACCACACCTCTGGTCTGAGGTGCAATACCCCTGTAGCAGCCGAGTCCTCGGGGTGCTACATTCCCCCCTGGTAAATCACAGCACGTCCTCGGGCTGGAATAGAGCAAAAGCAAATTACAACATACAAAATTTTTAAAGTGCACTCACATATAAGACGTTAACCAACAACTCATCCCTTTATGGGAGGTACTCTTTTCTTCTTTCTCTTAACGTTACAGGTATAAAACATTATATAAAACTTTTGGCATTCTTATCTTAGCAGCATTTTAAACTTTCCATATTAAGACATTTTCACACAAACATTTTCAAAACATATTCTTGATCTTCTGGCCACGGTGCAACTTGTGACCAGGTAAAGTGCAACAGTCACTAGTTCCAAAGTAGAAACGCAGTTCTTCTATAAAACCAATAGGGGGCGCTTTAAGAAGCGCAACTATTTACAGGGTGGCCGCTCTCAGTCCTCGGCCAGTGGGAATAGGGAAATGGCTGCTCACAGTCCTCAGCCTGGTAATGGATAGGGGCACACAGGAAACAGTTCACACAAACACCAATTTTACGACAGTTCTTGTACCCCGACGGGTAACTATATACAGTCCTTCTTTACCACTCTCTAATAATGGTGTCCTCTTCGTGCTCCTTCCTGAGGGTAGTCTTCAGACCCGTCCGGGTCCTCTTGGCTTTCCTCGTACTGCCACTCTTCCTCAGTCAGCCGGTGTACATGAAGGGCGTACGGTCCTTTAGCACACTGATGCCGGGTGAAGGCCACCTCATCACCCGGGTAGAGGTCACGTCCGCGATGTCCCTCCGGCAGGTGGCTCTCGACATCCCTGCGGGTGACAAAGACGTCGCCGGGGGTTCGGTGATCCCGGATAAAGCCCCAGCCATGCTCCAGCTGGAACTTTATTACGGTCCCGGTGGCGCGGGGACCGTGGGCCGCACGGGGGTTTCGTCGGGCTCGGCGTTTCTGCTCCACGCTCCGGACCTGCAGCTGTTCTTCGCGGATCCGCCTCTCTCGTCGTTCTCTCCCGAAGACCTCTAACTGCTGACGGCAGCACTCCTCACGCCGGGCTGCGTCCGCCCGGGTCTCCTGGGTGAACCCCATGAGGTTTTCACCGGTGGGGTCCCATGCAAATTGGGCCTCCTCCAGCGGGAGCGGAACAATTTTGGCGGGTGCCGGAGCCGGGATCAGAGGCTCACACAGAGGCCATTCCTTCTGGAGTCGGGGGTTGACGTACTCCTGTGGCCAAACGAAAGGCAGCCTGTCCGGGCTAGTATGCTGCGCAAACAGATCTTCACCCAGGGGCAGCACTGTGGAAGTTGAGGGCACTGGAGGGGCAGCGGCGCCCGGAGGTACTCGGCCTTGCGTCCAGGCCGTAGGCATCCTGTCTGGGTTCAAGTATGGCACTTTTGGGAAAGAGGGCGCTGGAGGGGCAGCGGCGCCCGGATCCACTAGGCCTCGCGACCAGGCCGGTGGCGCTGTGGAGGTAGAGGGCGCTGTGGAGACTGCGGCGCCCGGGGGTACTCGGCCCTGCGACCAGGCCGGGGGCACTTCCTCTTTTGCCGCGCTAAGGGTCAAGGGGCGTGGCGTAACAGAGGGCGCGACCGCGGCTCCTGCCGCTTGAGGCCTAGTCGGGAGCAGCGGCGGTGCAGCAACGGGCGCGGTGAGTGGAACTTCGGGCTCTGCGACGGGGAGCTGGGGCAGGCTTGCGGCTACTGGGCACGGGGTGATGACGTCCCCATTACCTGCTTCCATCTCTGCGGCTCCCTCCGCGGCGTCGTCTCCGGCCTCCGTTCCTCCTGCACCATCCTCAGGGGCAGACACGCTCCACGTTGCGGGTGGCATCCTCTGCTGGCGGGTTCCAGCCTGCTGGGCCATCTCCCTTCCCCATTCGGCCAGTGCTTCCTGCTGTACTCGGGCCATCTTCCGGGCCAAGGCTTCCAGCGCGGTCTGTGCACGCTCCCGATCTCTGGGGAGCTGTGCCAGGATCTCCACCAGGCCTTCTGGGGTGGCAGCCTGCAACAGGTTCCGGACCACAGGGTCAGTGCTGCTCGACTCTTCCTCCATCTCCGGGTGCGATGTGTCCAGACTCCTCCAGGCCGCACCCATCCTCTCTGTTTTGTTCTCTATCCGCCCCCCTTGGGAGTGGTCCCGGGGCAACTTAGTGACAGTCAGTTTCAGGGGCAGACCCCCCACTTTGATGGACATTTCCATGGTGGTAGTCTCGGCTGGTGGGGGCGGTCTCCGCTTTTGGCGCTCTTCTGGGACCGCGCCCACGATGGGAGGTGGTCTCTTGCCACCCTCTGGCACGCCCACAATGGCGTCCGCTCTGCCAGGGCGGGAAACTGTCCAAGATGGCGGGAATCGTCTCCTTATGGCGGGAAACTCCGTGGATGGCGGGCAAAGACTGCAGATGGCGGGCAAACGGCGGGAAACGACCCCAGATGGCGTCCGATGGCGGGAACCCTCTGGAATTGGCGGGAGACTTCTTTTTGAGGTATATATGAACTTTTCTTCAGGCACGCAGTACCCGGTGGTTGCGGGCACGAAATCCTGCCGACTACGCCAAAGTTGACGCGCCCCCTGGGCCATGTTGTGCTGCGTTGCGCATGCGGGGGATACCCGGAGCCGGATCCGATAGGGGTAGTAGTCCTCGTGGCGGTGACCCGGTCCGTGCCCAGGGTGGTCAAACTAAGTGGCGGTTATTGGTATGATGGTATTAGTGTCCGACTACGCCACCCGTTGAATGCGGCTATGAAGCCCGCCGCTGCAGGGCAGTCCGCTGAGGCCGGTGGTACGGATGTGCAGTGTGGATGGTATAACCCCCAACGGGAGGGGTATAGCCTCAGGGCAGCTGGTTAAGCAGGAAAAGATGATAGTGGTAGTGGTGGTGTGACAAGGAAGCTCAGAGACGTGCAATTGCAGTTTTCACAGCTTTACTCACAGTTCTTTACCAGGTCGCCCGTGCACAGTAGGACCACCCGAGTCGTGCTGCGTCCACCAGGTCAGGGACTCGGCCAACTCCCAGGCAGTTCCAGAGCGTGGTCCTGAGCTCCCCTCTCTTCCTTCCTACTGGCCGTCCCCACCAGGGATCCACCTTTGTCCAGCTCCCTCGGGCCTTCTGGTGGTGAAACCTTTCCCGGCTTCCCTGACCCTATACGTGGTATGCCTTCCTGGTGGATATGGCGAGGGGTCGCGCCAAAACTTGTCCACGACCTCCGGTTCCTGGCTAAGGATAATTGGCCTCCACCAGTTTGGGATCCGGTACCCTGCTCTGCCAACCCTTCACCCGTTTCCGTTCTCTCGTGGGATCTCAGGGTTCCCTCTATGCTTTCGTCTCTGGGCCTTTCCTTGCGTCTCTCTTCTTCCTCCTTTTTCCTTCTCTCTCTCTCTCTCTCTGCTTCAGGCCTGGCTCTGGAGCTGGGCCCAGACGGAGCCACAGCTCCCTGTCAGCTCTCTCTGGCTGAGCTCCTCTCTGCACAGACTCTCCTCTGAACAGGACCCTGTCCTAAGATGGTGCCCACCTTATATACTCCCTTCTGACACCCGAGCCCAGGTGACCAGCACCCAATGGGCTCCTACCTATGCCCAGAGTCCCTCCCCTCTCTGCTCCTACACCACTAGGATGTTCCTCCCCCCTCCCCACTCCAGCCAGGGACAGAAGCTGTCGTACCTGCACATCTATCTGGTGGGAGTATCGCTGATCTGTCCCCCGGAAATGGGGTGAGTGTGGTGCATGCAGCTATCTGAACCCAGTTCCACACTCCATCCTTACCCGGGAGTGGAATACCACACCTCTGGTCTGAGGTGCAATACCCCTGTAGCAGCCGAGTCCTCGGGGTGCTACACTAGCGTCTATGATTTCTTCCATACACATCACAGCACACAGAGAGGTATTCCTGCTCTTTGTCCCTTAGAATGAAGACAAGGACAGAAGCAGTAGCAAATGGAGGAAACTACACAGAAACGATACAGCAGGACTGTGCAGTGTAGGTGTGAATCCAGCTCTAGGGTTAGGTAAAAGGCTTGTTAGAAAGCTCAGCACCATCTGTTTCTCTGTCACTGTCTGTTTTCTTACTCTGCTCTTCTCTCCTCATCCCCCCTCCATAGAGTTGAATTGCTTGTGTAACCTGGCACCTCACTGTGGATAGTGAGTTCATACGGGGACAAAAGTGGCTCATAAGAGCAGAAAGAAGCATATTTCTGATAAGGTATATTACAAAGTTTCTTATATTCAATTGTACTATTGATTTAAAAATAGTTTTTTGAAATGACAGTTCCCATCTCATTAAATGTACAGCAAAATTTATGATGTAAGCAGATGATCTGAATGTTCAGCTTTCTCTGAATGTTATACCAGCTTGGAGCACAAGAACAAGCTTTTAGAAGTTGCTTATGGCAGGCATCCATTTTACTGCCTGATATCCAGATATATATCTGAAATAACACTACACATATTCTCTAAGGATCACAGACCACAAAACAGAAATATATTTATATAACTGTACAATTTGATTAAGCTTTAATGATTTTGATATTATCTAAAGGAAATACTTTCTAGTATTTTACGCTACAGTCATTCCTATATTACATTACTTGTTATTAATTATTAATGTCATGGATTACATAGAAGGGTCACAGAAATGGCAACATCCAACACCATTCTTCATTTCACGTATAGTAAAAATTTGTGTGAAGATCATATAATGCTAAATATAAACAAAGATTGACCACTATTAGATTGACCAAACACCAGTTAGTCATTTGGGCTAAGGGACAAATAGTAACTCCTCTAAATCAGTAACAACACTGAGTTACACTCCAGAATAATATATAATCTATAGATACAGTTGAAACCAGAAGTTTACATGCACTATATAAAAAGACACATATGCATGTTTTCTCAATATCTGACATCAAATCAGAATAAACCTTTCCCATTTTAGGTCAATTAGGATTACCGTAATTTTTAATATTTGCCAAATGCCAGAATAATGAAAGAGAGAGAATGTTTTAAGGTATTTTTATTACTTACTGCAAAGTCAAAAGTTTACATACATTTCATTAGTATTTGGTACCATTGCCCTTACACTGAATGACTTGGTTCAAACGTTTGGGATATCCTTCCACAAGCTTCTCACAATAGTTGGTCGGAATTTGGGCCCATTCTTCCTGACAAAACTGGTGTAACTGATACAGGTTTGTAGGTCGCCTTGCTCACACCTGCCTTTTCAGCTTTGCCCATAAATTTTCAATAGGATTGAGATCAGGGCTTTGTGATGGCCACTCCAAAACATTGACTTTATTATCCTTAAGCCACTTTGTTACGATTTTCGCAGTATGCTTCGGGTCATTGTCCATTTGAAAGTCCCATTTCCGCCCAAGCTTTAACTTACTGGCTGATGTCTTGAGATGTTGCCACATAATCTTCTTTGCTCATGATGCCATCCATTTTGTGAAGTACACCAGTCCCTCCTGCAGAAAAACAACCCCACAACATGATGCTGCCACCCCCAAGTTTCACAGTTGGGATGGTGTTCTTAGGCTTCCAAGCTTCTCCCTTTTACCTCCAAACGTAAAGATGGTCATTATGCCCAAAAAGTTCAGTTTTAGTTTCATCAGATCACAGGACATGTCTCCAAAAATTCAGGTCTTTGTTCCTGTGTGCATTTGCAAACATTAATCTGGCTTTTTTATGTTTCTTTTAGAGTAATGGCTTCTTCCTGGCAGAGTGGCCTTTCAGCCCATATTGATAAATTACTGGTTTCACTGTGGATATTGACACAATCTTACCAGCTTCCGCCATCATCTTCACAAGGTCTTTTGCTTTTGTCTTTGGGTTAATATGCACATGTCGGACCAAAGCACGTTCATCTCTGGGACACAGAACCTGTCTCCTTCCTGAGCGGTATGAAGGCTGGACATTCCCATCTTATTTGTACTTGCGTATAATTGTTTGTACAGATGAACGAGACACCATCATGTATCCTGAAATTGTACCCAAGAATGAGACAGACTTGTGTAAGTCCACAATTCTCTTCCTGATATCTTGACTGATTTCTTTAGACTTTCCCATGATGCTACACAAAGAAGCAGTGTGTTTCAGGTGTGCATTAAAATACATCCACAGGTGTGTCTCTAATTAACTCATATGTTGCCAAAAAACATATCAGAAGCTTCCAGACACATGACATCATCATATGGGCAGTCCAGAATTGTTTAAAGGCATAGTAATCTTAGTGTACACAAATTTTTGACTTTGCAGTAAGTAATAAAAATGCCTTAAACCATTCTCTCTCTCCCTCATTATTCTGGCATTTGGCAAATATTAAAAATTATGGTAATCCTAATTGACCTAAAATGGGAAAGATTTATTCTGATTTCATGTCAGATATTGAGGAAAAACATGCATATGTGTCTTTTTATATAGTGTATGTAAACTTTTGGTTTCAACTGTATATATAGTCAGAGACATCAAAGATATACCAAAAATAGACAACATTTACATTAAAAAGATTTTTTATATGTATATATATAAATTAGGTCCAGGGTGAAGACTACAAGCACAGATACAGTGCCTATAAGTAGTATTCAACCCCCTGCAGATTTAGCTGGTTTGAAAAGATGCAAATAAGTTAGAGCCTTCAAACTGCAAACGAGAGTAGGTTTTATGAACAGAAGCATAAATCTTACAAACCAAAAAGTTATGTTGCTCAGTTGAATTTTATTAAATTTTAAACATAAAAGTGTGGGTCAATTATTATACAACCCCTATGTTTAATATTTTGTGGAATAACCCTTGTTTGCAATTACAGCTAATAATCGTCTTTTATAAGACCTGATCAGGCCGGCACAGGTCTGTGGAGTTATCTTGGTCCACTCCTCCATGCAGATCTTCTCCAAGTTATCTAGGTTCTTTGGGTGTCTCATGTGAACTTTATTCTTGAGCTCCTTCCACAAGTTTTCAATTGGGTTAAGGTCAGGAGACTGACTAGGCCACTCCAACACCTTGACTTTTTCCCTATTGAACCAGGCCTTGGCTTTCTTGGCTGTGTGCTTTGGGTTGTTGTCTAGTTGGAAGATGAAATTACGACCCATCTTAAGATCCTTGATGGAGGAGCTGAGGTTCTTGGCCAAAATCTCCAGGTAGGTCGTGCTATCCATCTTCCCATGGATGCGGACCAGATGGCCAGGCCCCTTGGCAGAGAAACAGCCCCACAGCATGATGCTGCCACCACCATGCTTGACTGTAGGGATGGTATTCTTGGGGTCATATGCAGTGCCATCCAGTCTCCAAACGTCACGTGTGTGGTTGGCACCAAAGATCTCGATCTTGGTCTCATCAGACCATAGAACCTTGAACCAGTCTGTCTCAGAGTCCTCCAAGTGATCATGAGCTAACTGTAGACGAGCCTTGACATGCCGCTTTGAAAGTAAAGGTACCTTACGGGCTCGTCTGGAACGGAGACCATTGCGGTGGAGTACGTTACTTATGGTATTGACTGAAACCAATGTCCCCACTGCCATGAGATCTTCCCGGAGCTCCTTCCTTGTTGTCCTTGGGTTAGCCTTGACTCTTCAGACAAGCCTGGCCTCGGCACGGGAGGACACTTTCAAAGGCTGTCCTGGCCGTGGAAGGCTAACAGTAGTTCCATAAGCCTTCCACTTACGGATGATGCTCCCAACAGTGGAGACAGGTAGGCCCAACTCCTTGGAAAGGGTTTTGTACCCCTTGCCAGCCTTGTGACCCTCCACGATCTTGTCTCTGATGGCCTTGGAATGCTCCTTTGTCTTTCCCATGTTGACCATGTCTGAGTGCTGTTCACAAGTTTGGGGAGGGTCTTAAATAGTCAGAAAAGGCTGGCAAAAAAGATCTTTAATCCACACATGTGAAGCTCATTATTCTTGGTGCCTGAACTACTTCTTAATACTTTAGGGGGACCAAACAGAATTCTTGTGGTTTGAGGGGTTGAATAATAAATGACACTCTGAATTAACTTTTTACGTTTTTTAAAAAAAAAAAAAAAAAAAAATTTGCTGCAGTGCATTTCCCACTTCCAGGCTGATCTATGATCTACAGTACAAATGTCACAATGCCAAGTTAATTCCGCATGTGTCAACCAGCTAAATCTGCAGGGGGTTGAATACTACTTGTAGGCACTGTAAGTATATGCAATTACAAATGTCCATCATATAGATGGTGAATATCATGATTCCAGGAGGTATAATCATTAAGAAGTAAATCCATTGATAGTAAACATTCTGAACAATAAGGGTTATAATTCTCACTCATCCTAAGCCATTGTTAGTACTGGATAAACTCCACGGATATTCTATACATCTAGCTCAGAAAATACATTTTTTTTAGAATGGCAGAAAGTACCGTAGTAATAAAGTGCTTACCCATAAGTGTTATGTCACTGTGCAGTACTTCCAACCCCAACACGTGTTTCGCCTTCTAGATTACCTGGGAATAACAAGGTATTGTGTAATGTCCCTTTATATACCATTAACGGCACATGGTCTGAGGCGTCTATTCATGGAGTGGATGACAATGATCATGCACTTTAGTACAATGTGTCTTGCATACGGCAAAAGGAAAACTTCCTTTGATATCATTGACCCATGTGCGTCTCGTGAGGATGCCATCAGCAATGCAGGTAGCGCAGGGCTCCACCAGGCATTTGCACAATGAGCGCCATATTGTTGAAAACGATGTGAGTAGTTATATTTAAATGTTACAAGAAAATAACAAGGATTGGAACAATTGGAATGCTCTTGGATTGTGACATTGGGCATTATGGCACTCAACCAACTCAATGAAAAACTTAGCTTTGCTCCCTGTTTGGAAAATAGTTCACTTCTGTGATTGGATTTTAATTTTGTGTTGTTTTTGTCTCTAGGTTTATTATCCTCTAATTGAAGAGGAAGCAACTTTCCTTTAATTTGACTGGTCTGTGTGGCAAATTATGGATTATGGATGAATGGATGAAGACTATGAATTGATATTATTGTTTGTTTTTTCTGCACTTTAATCAAGTGACTTATTTGGCTCCATTTTAATGTACCATATATTGAATCATGTGGTGTTATTTTCGTGATGTGTATTTATTTTAATCCAGGCTTTTTTCTTGGACCACTTAAATATGCCCACTCACACAGTCTTCAACAATATAGCGCCCGTTGTTCACATGCCTGGTGAACCCAACGCTAAATGCATTGCCAATGGCATACTCATGGGATGTGCGGGTCGATGATTTCAGAGGAAGTTTTCCCTTGACCCATGCATGCCACTGGAATGGCCGTGCCCAAGATTCACTAATCATTGGCATGGATGACACTACGTATGCACCTCATAACGGACAACTCATACCACTTTCTGATAATGGTACATAAAAGGAACATTACTCTTTTATCCCCTGAGAAAGCTGTTAACGTGAAACGTGTTGGGAGCACTTCATACCACTAATGGGTAAGCATTTTACCATTCCATATGATAGTTGATGAACATATGTAATATTGCATATCTTTTTCTATGCGTTCCCTCCCCATTTGCAGTCTTCACACTGGACCTCATTTTTATATACGGTTTATCTTTTTATGTAAATAAAGTTTTGCATTTGTGGTCTCTAGGACTATAGGTTCTATATAAACCAAGGCTGCTGTTTGCTTGTTTTTTTATTTTTATTTTAAACTGTATATATCTGTAAACTATATTCTATTCTGTGTCAAAATAATAATAATATAATAATCTGTTTTGGTGGAAATATATGTGCTGAGAATTTGGCTAATATTAGACATATGACTTAAAAACCTCTTAAAAAATTCTCAGTCTCTATGAACCATACCTACAGCTATAGGGTTTAAAAGAGACCTATTTATGAAATGTGCTGAGGAGCAACAGATGCCACTTTCTCTAGTGATGCCATTATTTCAAGTGAATGGCACATTGAAAAATGTCCACAACATAGCAGAGATCAGGATATTTAGTGTTCTTCTTTGGTCAAGGCTTACGTTACTTAGCAACAAGGCTAAACAATTATTCGTTGGGGGTCTTGAAAGCCTCTCTAATGAATTAAAATAAGTAACTACAGTATTTTCCATTGACATTTCTTAATAAGACAATCTAAGAATTGACCATAAGATCATCTTTGTTTCCATAATGAAGTTGATTTATTCACTACTAAATATCATTGCATATATAACACCAATATTCTAATATTCAATAAATGGCATATCAACAGTCTGATGCAGAGAAAAGTTTCCATCTGTTCACACCTTTATTATGGGGGGTTGACTTCTACTCTACCAGTGTTGGGCAAGGTTCATTTTATAATTTTTCATGCAATGGTGGAACGGTAGGAGTATAAATGTCTATCTTTACAAGGGTTGTCCTTGAAGACAATTTATCACCTATCCATAGGATAAGTGATAACTTGTTGATCGGTGGTGGACCTGCACTGATCGGCAGAACAGGGAGCTTATATCCCGGGTAGACTGGAGCGCATGCTTGGTCGCTGTTCCTACCATTCCCTATGTGACAGCCAAGCGCTGTGCTCAGCTCTTGCAGACAGCCCCATAGAGAATGAATAGAGCAGTAGTCAGGTGTCCAACCTGCTGCACCATTTCGTAACATGGAAAAAAGGTTCCCCATTGGCAGAATGAGTATGTTTTATCCCCAATCAGCGGGAATCCCAGCAATCACCACCCACCGATCAGCAAGTTATCACCTATCCTGTAGTTATGTGATAACTTGTTTTCACTGGACAACTCCTTTAAGGAACTTTATAATAAAAAGGTATATGAGCGTCTAAGCTAAAACAGAATTTCCATTATGGAGGTTGTAACCAAACTAAGTGGCTGATCTGCCTCGCTTTGTGGTGATGCACATGACACTCCTTTATCACACCTTTGTAAACAAGCTGTCTAATACTTTGGTAACAAAAACAGCAAAAAAGGGGGTAAAAAGTTTGAAATCAACAAAATCTGCAGTATGTAGTTACTGCAATCTGTAGCAATAGGAGGGCTCATGGGAATGTGTTCACAGCTGAAGCTTAGTTCTGTACAAATGTTACCATTTTATGTTAGAAATGCAAAATACACAGCACTGCACCCATCTATCCATAATGTAGCCCTGATGTATGGTCAGATGGCATGTCCACATCCACAGCTGCCATGCCTAGGCTGAGCTGCCCACATGCCATGCCCTGTACCAGCAGGAACACTGGTTCCTAGACAGTTTTAAATTTCGTGAGGAAACTGAAGCACATAATGAGGTGGGGGAAGGGCAGATCAGCATGACAATAGCAGCATCTTCTTCCCAGGGCCTCTCACATTTCCCTCATTGATCACCATGCTGCCTTACCTTATGGCCTCTGTAGAAGGCGATCTCCTCCACATTAGCTATGATCCTGGAGTGCACATAGCGCAGGTAACCTTTCCTGTGGGCTTCTTCTGCCACCAGTTTGCCAAATTTGGGGGAGCAAGCCTTGAGCACCTTGGCAGTGGCATAGACCACCAGGCCGGCCAGCAGGGTAGGCCCCAGGGGATTAGCTCCTCTTGATCTGGCAGTCTGGATGAGGGTGTAGGATGTCAGCACCACGTCCAGGATGGGCTTAGTCAGGTTGGAATACAAGTGTGCTATAGACTGGGAGAACATCATAATGTCCTCGGTGAGGGACTGGTCGGGGTTGGCCAGCCTGCTGTCCATGTTGATGATCTTGTAGTAGGTCTGGTCGGTGAAGTAGGTCTGGTAGGCATGGTCCACCAGCCGGGTGCGCAGCGCCAGCGCCAGCTTACATTCCAGGTAGCGGATTGCACTGTTCACAAAGGTGGCCGGGATGGCGATCAGGAGCCATTTGATGAGCTGCAGCAGGAAGCTCCGGGGCTTCTTCTCCACGATGCTCTTCACGATCTTCCCGTCCAGCCCGGCCACATACACCGACAGGAACGTCCTGGAGATGAGAGCCAGCGAGTGCACGGACAGCAGCCCCAGCTCCTTACTCACCAGCCGTGGGAACAGCACCTTCCTGAGCTCCAGCAGCTGCCGGTAGAATTCCGCATTGACCGCCGGGGAGGAGTGAGCCTGCCCGCTGCTCCGGTCCTGGGAGCTGTGCTTGCAAGGACTGCGCTCCGTCCTCCGGAGCTGCCTGCTGATGATGGGGTACAAGGTCTTCAGCCCGTAGGCAGCTGCCAACAAGAAGGCGGCCCTCTTTAAGGCGATCTCCTTGCTCCCCCATTTCAAGCGCTCTGTGGCATGCAGCATATGTGACATGTCTTCCCTGCACTTGGAGGATACGATCACGTCCAGAAATGTCCCCTGTGGCAGGCTTATGTCTCCGATCTACACGGCAGCCGCATCATGTGGGCAGATGCAGACTAATGACAGCTCCTCCACGGATGGGCTCGGCACCCGTCCACAGACCACTGATCAGCCCCTGGCCCCGCCCCTTCTGATTCCTCGCTGGCTGCAGGGGGATAAGCCTCGTCCTGCTGCCACTGACAGGCGGTGCTCAGGGTCAGGTGCCGGGATGCTGCAGTGTCGGCTCCACAACACGGACTGATGGGAATTACTACACAGGATTAATGCTACATGTGCTGCCCTGCCTGCCCACATGATCCCCTGGCACAGGGGTATGCAGGAGAGGGAGCTCTGAGTGCAGATCCAGTACCCCTCATCAGTGCCAGGCACATTGGCAATAGTGCCCACCACAAGTAGTCATAACACTGATTAGGCCGATGTCCCCATAGGACTGCCAGCGATCACCATAACAGGGCCACGCTGCCTGCACCCATAAGGACTAGTTCACATGAGCATATTATGTGTACATGTGCCCTCAGTGTTAAAATATAAGGCTGTGTGCCTACTATGTGTTTTTTAAGCGTTTACGCAGAGGCAATTTCGCCGCAGAAACGCTTAAAAACGCTTGTTAGTAGGTCTGCCATGTTCCCCAATGATATAATCCGCATGTGCTGTGCACATGCTGCGGAAATTTCCGCTACGGCTTATCATTGCGGAAAAATCCGCAGCACTACCAATTATTTTGCGTATGCCCGGCGTTTTCGCCACCATTGACCGGGGGCCATCGGAAGGTGAGTATAATGTTTTTTTTTTATTTTTTACCATTTTTATTATTTTTTTTTAACTTTGTCACACTATATGAAATCCATGCCTGTTGCATGGATTTATATAGTGTGACCAAGTTGTCAAGCACTTTCCAAGTGATGCTAAAATCGCTTGGAAAGCGCTTGACAACCCGCATGCGAAAACGCATGTGCAAAACACGTGACAAATGCTTGTCCCTGGCAGAAAAACGCATGTAAAATACACATGCGTTTTTTCTGCTAGGGAGATGCAGAAACGCTCAGGAAAAATTTGGAGCATTTCTGCATCGTGGGCACATAGCCTAACAGTACATGTACCCAAATTCTCAGCACATATGAGCTGAACTTAAAACAATACGGCTCTTTTATTAAGACTTACGGCAACCAATGACAGAACAGCTTCCATTTCTGAAAGGGTTATTTTAAGCTCAACCCTTTAGGCTATGTGCCCACGATGCAGAAATGAAGCAGAAAATTTCTGCAGCATTTCTGCATCTCCCTGGCAGAAAAAACGCATGCAGATTGTGCATGCGTTTTTCCTGCAGAATACATGTGGATTCACATGCGTTTCCGCATGCAGATTGACAAGCGCTTTCCAGGCGATAGCATCACTTGGAAAGTGCTTGACAACTAGGTCACACTATATAAATCCATGCAAACAGCATGGATTTATACAGTGTGAACCGTAAAAATTAAACCAAATAAAGCTATACTCACCCCCGATGCCCGGCGTGGCTGCAGCGCTGCTTCCTGGCTGGTTCCTGGATGCTGGCATATCGCGAGACAGAGCGGTGAAGGGCCTGCGGTCACATGACTGTGACGTCACCGCAGGTCCTCAAGCGATGCCGGCATTCAGAGAGAAGCCTTCGGAAAGTTGAATATAAACTTTATTTGTTATTTTATTCTTTTTTTACAGGTACAATGGTACCCAGGTCTGGATGAGAGTCTCCTCTCCTCCAGAACTGGGTACCATCCGCACATAGAGACGCATAGAAGCCGCTTGTACAAATGTACAGTCGCGGTTTCTATGCGTCTCAATGCAAGTCAATGGCGGGAGTTCCGCTGCGCTTCCGCAAAATTAAATGACATGCTGCGGATTTTTGTACGCAGCATAAACGCTGCGGAAAAATCCGCAGCATGTGCATAGAACATGCGGAATCCCCTTGGGGACTATGGGGTGCGGATTACCTAGCGTTTCACAAGCGTTTATGCTGCGGAAATTCCGCAGCATAAACGCTTGAAAAACGCTACGTGGGCACCCAGCCTTAGGGACTCATTCAGATGTCCATTTTTCACAGATAGATATGACCGTTTTTGATCCAAGTCCCTGACCAAAATCACCCATACAAGTCTATAGTTTTGTGAAAACAATCTGAAGGAGGCTTCATCAGAGAAAATAACTGCATCCCAGTCCTCCGCAGTCCAATCCTTGTACTTCCTGCAAAGTTATTTTCGCTGATGAATTCCCCTTAAGGCTATGTTCACACGTTGCATTTTTGTTGCGTTTTTTAAATGCAAATTTTAAGCTGCGTTTTACAGTATCAGAAAAAGCTAAGAGATTTCAGAAATCTCATGCACACACATTGTTTTTTTTTCTGACTAATTTAGAAAACAGCTGCATGTCACTTCTTTCAGCATTTTTTCACCCATAGAAAGCAATGGGTAAGTGCAAAAATGCAGCAAAAATGCAGGTATCAGGTTTTGCTGCGTTTTTGGAGCAGAAACCTAAGGAAATTGCATCATACTTTATCAGCATGCACAAGAGACAATAAAAATGCAGCAAAAAAAAACCCATAGCAAATACACAGCAAAACCTCACTAGATGAGTAGGATGAGGAATAGAGGAATGTGGGACCTTCTTCGCTGCCTGAATCTGTGTCTGAGGCAAGGAAAGCGTATGCCTCCTGTGCTGAATAACGTCTTCTTGACAAATGGGCCATTTTTATTTTATTCTTCAAAACACTGGGGATGTGTGTGTAAGTGGTGTTTTTACACGTGCATTCTGTGGGGCATGTGTAAAGGGTACTATTCTTAAAAAAAAGGTAGAGGAAAAATTCAGAAGAAACACTTAGAAGAAAAAAATGGGAAAAAAAATCAGTATACGTAAAAAAAAGTTTGTATAAAAAAAATTATAGTGATGTTCACAACACTAATGCCCTACCTATAAAGTAACTCAGAGCTAACTATTCTTTTTTTTTGCACTGCGACATCCGGTACACTACATATAGCTAAAAAAAAAGTCCCGTGGCACAGACTCTGATCAGCAGCGATACTGATCAGAGCACTGTGGCCACGGTAAGAGTACAAATGCTCAGCGCAGAATACTGAGTGCATGGAAAAGGTGCAAAAAGTGTGCCAAAAATACAATTGGGAGTGGAGGAGAGCTGGAACAGGGATTTAGGAACTGCTGCTGTGATCACAGATCGGTCACACAGACAGCAAGCATCGCAGGAGACAAGGAGGATCACAGGAGACAGGGTGGATTGCAGGAGGTAAGGAGTATAGCAGGAGACAAGGAGGATAGCAGGAGACAAGGAGGATAGCAGGAGACAAGGAAGATCGCACGAGACAAAGAGGATCGCAGGAGACAAAGAGGATCGTAGGAGACAAGGAGGATCGCAGGAGACAAGGAGGATCGCAGGATACAAGGAGTATCGCAGGAGACAAGGAGGATCACAGGAGACAAGGAGGATCACAGGAGACAAGGAGGATCACAGGAGACAAGGAGGATCGCACTTGGCACCGATGTAAATTATTTTTCTCGACTAACAGGATCTACACAACCGCTCTGCACTCCAGTTCTGAGGAAAAGTGGCATGCAGAGCAGTGATTGCCATTTTAAATGTACCCTTTTGCTTCAATTGGCTGAACAATGGTTACTGACCAATCAGCCCCAAAGGGGTTAATTAGCCGAGGTTATGTCGCGATCGCCTCATCCATTGTGACTGCTGTGATCACAACATGTCACATTGAAAAAAAAAATCAACTTTGTCACATCACTGTGATTGGCTGGTCAGAATTAATTGGCCAATCACAGTGATTGCTGACGTGAGGGGGATGGGGGGTGGGTGTGCAGTACAGCTCCCCAGAGCGAGTTGCAGGCATGGTCTGCTGTCTGAGGCAGCAGCCATCTTAACTCGGTCACCGCACTGTGCAGCACACTTTCCGTAGCATCGTACAATACGGCTCATATCGTGAAGGGTTAATATACAAGATTGCTTTTCATCCAAGGGTACACTCACAGTTTTGCCTAAGAACACTACCATAAATAAATTTTGGAATCTAAACATCTTCCAAGAGAAACTTCTCCCAGTGACCCAGGAGCAATTTGGTGATGAGCAATTATTTTTCCAACATGATGAAGAACACATGTCACAAGGCAAAAGTGATAACTAAGTGGCTTGGTGCACAAAACAGTGATATTTTATGTCAATCCCAGATCTCAAAAATTGCATGGACAAACAACAATACAGAAATGGTGATGAACTTCAAACACTGATTAGACAAGAAGGAGTTGCCATCAGTCAGGATTTTGCCCAGAAACTGCTATCCAGCATACCAGTGCGAGTTGCAGAAATCTTGAAAATAAGGGACAACACTGTAAATATTGAGTCTTTGCCTAAACTTGATATATTTGTCAATAAATGTGTAAAAACTTGACTGAAATGCTTATAATTGTACTTCAGTAATCATAGAAACATCTGATAAAAAAATAATCTAAAAACACAAAAGCAGCAAACTTTGTGGAAGACAAAATTTGTGCCAGTGACAAAACTTCTGGCTACAATTATACATAAAAAGTAGTCAGAAATGAGAACAGTGTCTTTTCGAAATTAGCCATTATTTAGTCATATTCTTTCTTCCAAAAAAAACAAAATAACCATAAGAACACCTGAAAATTTAAATCCATTATATTGTAGTTTTAATTAACCTCTAAGTAGCACTTCCAGGATATTTTACAATCCTTTCTAAATAAGTATGTAATGTAGTGTAAGTGTATTAAAATACTTACCAATCGCCATCTTCTCTTGTTTCCAGTGTGGCTCCGATCCTCTTCTGGCTCACATGACCACTCTTTAGCTTGGCCGGCTCACACAGCGTCTACTGTGTGGGGCGGTGCTACTTTCCTAATGTAGGTCTATGAGACTTAGAACGAAGCAACATGTACCTACAGTATATTGAAAAAGCAACTTCCAATCCAGCACTGGAAACCAGGGAAGATGGCCATCGATAAGTATTTTAATCTATTTATACTACATTACATACTGTCAGGGAGGCACCGTAGAGATCATGCAGAATCCCACCACTGTCACCAATTTGTCAGGGATTTAGATGCCAATTATCACAGAGACCACCCACTGTGATCTTTGGAGCAAACAGCTCTCTGCTGCCCCCTATCGTCCGGACAATTACAACCTTAGCTGACGATCAACCGAGGAGGCTGCAGGTTGTTCTCACTAATTAGTTCTTGGAAAACTAACAGTGAGCGTATGACATATACACCTCCAGATTTCAACACATGGAATATGTGTATATACCGCCGTACGATCACTGCTAACTCCACAATAACCCCAGAAAGATTATTAATTCTCACCACCAATACATTTTTAAATACAGGCTGATTGGACGCCTTATAGGTAGCGTATGGCTTCGGGGTGAGGCACAATTACGGAACAAAAGAAAAAGAACTATTACATTTTATATTTAATCCAAAGGGAGGAAGTGTTTATGAAAAAATATACAAAAGATTTTACAAAGGGGACAAAACAATACAGCCTATACAGTCACAGAAAATAAAAGGGATTAACAGAAGAACTTACTATACCGATCACAGAGACAATTCAGTTTAGCTGAAGGAGAGCTCTTCGATTGGCCGTTTCATGAACGGTGTCCCTACATACATGAAAAATGTATCTCTCAGAACAAACCCAGATCATAATTCGGCTTGATCTTTTATCAGCCCCTGAGTCCCTCCCACACACTCCCCTGTGATGACCTCATATGGGCCGGGTTGTGGGCTGGTCTCAGCCCTTCATTATTTTATGAAATCCCCAATTTATGCAATTACTCCTCGCCGGATGATAGCAGAGTTTGGAGATTGACGCCATATTTTCCGGATTTTATCTTTACTTGAAGACCAAGCATGGCATAGCTGTTGTCAGTTATATTTTCACTGTTGATTTACGGCTCATCGGCAGGTGTCAAAAATATGAAAAAATATGCATATTGTTCAGCAATTAGCCCTGCCACTAAAAATATATGTCTCATCACAATCGGATTCATAGAAATTCCCCTATTCTATATTTTCTTTCGGTGCCTCAGCGCCCAGCAAATATGTGTGGATGAAAGGAATGTGCACCCGTGAAGGATAATGCTATTATAAAGAGTATGATATATTCCTTTTGATCCTTAACAATCTATTTCCTAACTATTCAACCTTTGTCTATACGCAATACACATTCAGTCCCTGGCCCATGTTAAACTGTGTCTATGCATCAACACATGTTTCTATG
Organism: Phyllobates terribilis; assembly: GCF_046119375.1. Classification (NCBI taxonomy): domain Eukaryota; kingdom Metazoa; phylum Chordata; class Amphibia; order Anura; family Dendrobatidae; genus Phyllobates; species Phyllobates terribilis. The sequence goes on from NW_027362771.1 coordinate 253,600,874, forward strand.
GTTGTCCAACTCTCTGAAATCTCAATTACCTGTCAATTGTATAGCTCTTTCATGTTAATTAACCTGGTTAATTAACTTCCTACCTGTATCAGTCCATTGTACAATCCTACATCTAAGGCCACGACCCCACTGTCTGTATTTCATCAGTATTCAGTCAGTATTTTTTCTCAGGAGTGGGAGCCAAAACCAGGAGTGGGTGATAAATGCAGAATTGGTGCACTAGTTTCTATTATATCTTTTCTCTAATTGTTCCTCACCTTGTTTTGGCTCCCACTCCTGAGAAAAAATACTGACCGAATACTGACCAAATACTGAGAGTGGGGCCGTGGCCTTTGTGTCAGCTCAGATTGCCAATGACAAATGGAAAAGGAGGTAGGGGGGGGTGAGTGACTTCAGAGATTTTTAATATTTTCTATGACAAATACATATTTTGAAATGATTAGTGTCATAGATATAATTGTAAAATCTATAAAGGTTTCATGTTGACATTGAAGCATGGATTAAATGGAGAAAATCTAGGAATATGACCTCCAAGTGACCCTTATCTTTGGCTGAGACGCCCCCTCCTGCAAACAGGTAATTAAAGTTAGTCATCTGATAGATCACAGACATGAATTCCATCCCCTGCTTGCAGAGGAATGGGGCAGGTGACAGATTAGCCTAAGCTCCAAGCTCCATTGCAAGTTATGAATATTGGGTTTTTATGAATGCCGTAGATGTGACAGATATGGGAGACATATTTTCAATGTTGTGACGAACTGGCAAACAACGTATTGTCTTACATCGCTGGGCGGTTGTGGCAGCGCCTCCAAGTTAAGATCGGTCAGATGGAGGACCATATCTATGCCATGTTTCCTTTCTATAGAAAAGGTAAAATTGTAATAGGAAATATGACACTAATGTCTCCCTCCTGGGACCTCCAGGGGCGAAGATATAGTGAAATTTGGGAATCCCATAATTTTCTAAAGACTGTGCCACATTCCATGACCAGCCCAGTTATGTCACCGGAGGGAAGGTATATGGGCGTGACTGTGTTAATAAAAGCAAATTCTTTACTATAATCATTGTAAGTTCTGGAAGACACTACGCTGTGGTTCTGTTCATTTCCCCAAAAAAGGAGTGCTTTCATTCACTACAATCTGCATACATAAATTCAGGGGAATTGGATGTTTCGCCCCCAGCAATTCGCCCCCGGGTACATTTCGCCCCTGCACATTTCGTCCCCAACATTTGGCCCCCAGGATGTTTTGCCCCGCACATTTCACCCCCGCACATATCGCCCCCAGTTCGCCCCGGTCCGGGGGCGAAACGTGCGGGGGTGAATCTTCCTGGGGGCGAAATGATAGGGGCGAAATGTGCGGGGGGCGAAATGTACCTGGAGGCGAACTGATGGGGGCGAACTGCTGGGGGCAAATTGCTGGGGGCGAACTGCTGGGGGCGAAACTTCCTACAACCGAGTTCTCCAATAATTGGCGTAGTAGTGGAAACAGCCGCGGTCTCATCCATCACTCGTCAGTCAATTGCGTAATTGTCTTGACAATTTGAGGCAGCGGAGTGTTGTTCCTTGACAAATTGGTGGCTGATCTGCGTGATCTCCCAGCTGTCATCTTTCACAATTAGAGAAAAAAAATGCAAGTACAGCTTCTTTATGGATTATGGTACAATTTGGCAATCAATGATGTATTAGACATTATGGAGGAAATTTACTAAGACTGGCATTTCCTACAACCGTACAAAGAAAACTGTGGCAAAAGGCAACATAAAGGCATAAGCTTCTTAATAGATTTGTCATATCTTTTGTCTGTCTATGTGACAGAAAGACGAATACAGTAAATGGGCTGGTGTAGATTTGCATTATGTCACTTTCTAGCCTAAATTACAATAAACCGATCAGGGGGAGAGGGGGTAGTCCACCTGCTAAACCCCTCACACTTTTAAATTAAATAGTGAGACCAGTGTAAAAATTTAATTTGCTACTTTAATTTTAAGCCAATATTCTGCAGTTGAGTTAGCAATTAATCTCCCGTATAACTTCACAAGAGTTCTGGTGAGTGAGGCCCATTGTAATGTGCATTAGTTGTACCATCTGTTCTTATGGCTAATGGCTAAAATGTTGGTATCACTAGCCACTGCTGGCATATAGGATGAGAACAATAGCCTATCCTGCTGTGCTATTCTTCGGTGTAAATAGGTTACTGTTCAAGCACACAGAAACATTCAGTGCAATTCAATAAAAGTGTGCATCTGATGACTTGTGCAAACACAAAAGAAAGACCAGCATTTTCCATCTGGCTCTGTATATTTATGTTGTGAAATATGGCTACTAGTATAGAAGACTCCTGAATGTAAATATGGTGTCGCATTCTGTTATCCATCTTATTAATATGTGTCCTTTCATGTACAGTTCATGAGGCCAAGGATCGATCTGGAATCAATACTGATACATTAAGAAAGCCTAAGAGCTTTCCCAATGTTAAGGCCCTCATACACATTAGGGTGCTTTCACATTGTGTTCAGGCACCCGTTCAGTGCACCCCATGATTGTGGAGCCTACTGAACCAGACCAAGGGACCTTTTTAAATGCTTAGGAAGCCTTTGCAGGTTTTTTCTGTTACTTATTTTAATTTACTGAGATAATGACTTTTGTGTTTTCATTGGCTGTAAGCCATAATCATCAACATTAACAGAAATAAACACTTGAAATAGATCACTCTGTTTGTAATGATTCTATATAATTTATGAGTTTCACTTTTTGTATTGAAGAACTGAAATAAATTAACTTTTTGATGATATTCTAATTTAGTGAGATGCACCTGTACTTATGGGAGTGCCAGTTAACTGATTTTCAGGATAGATGTTGATTGCGCATGTCCAGGGATGGACTGGGAATAAAATTCAGCCCTGGCATTTAAAAGCATAGAGGCCCGCCTGTGCTGCCTCCCCCCATTTTCCAGCTTGGACTATAGTTCTAAAAATTCAGCTGTATAAAAGATACTGCAATAATAATCTTACAATCAATAGCAAAAGTTCTAGATGGGATCTACCCCTCTCCCCAAAAAACTATTTGACTAAGTAAGAGGGGTTTTAGCTCCCAACTTTTATGAACAGTGAGAGGGACATTTATACCCCACCTTGTGTTCTCACTGTGAGAAGCTGCCCACTTACTGAAGACCATAAGACTTTTTCCAGCACGGAGCACCCATTTTCCTCGATCTTTATTGTTGTGTTTTGTTCGAATTTGCTTGCTGTGTTTTATTAGTGATTGTATCAATTCCATTCAGTGACCATATCTCAGGAGCCTCTAGCCATTGTTCAAACAGAGACTAGGCCCATTGTGTGAGTGTTGAAAGTAAATCTGGCAGAAGCCATCACCACAGGGAGTCTCACATGCTGACCCAGGTGAAGAGTTCGACCTGAGAAAAATACCTCCACTAATACACACTTAGCTTTGGGGGGGGAGGGTGAGAGGGGAGGGTGAGAGCAGCTGATCTCGGTGAAGGAGAAAAGAAGCCACTTGTTTAGTGGGGAGTTGGTGAAATTACATTGAAGGAATAGGATCGAGTGTGAGGACCTGGAAGGATAGTTGGATGCATGGCATATGGAGTGTTAGAGATAAGTTACCGACTGGACTGGATAAACATGCTACCATTGTGGAATCTGTCGTTTTAATTTAAACTTTCTTAAAGGATTGTTGCTGCTGGATACCGGTGCTTCTATAGTTTTACCTGTCGTCTGGAGGATCAGGGACTGTGACTACAGACTATACTGGCACAAAGGCAGTGGAATTACCATCCCGGGAAAGGGATCTTGTGGACTGAGACAATTGTATTTTGGACATTTACCTGGAATTACTGTAGTACCATGGATATGAGGAATAAAATATTGTTGCATGGTTAACCTGCCTAGGTGATTATTAAAACCCACAATCTCAGATCTTCACACTCACCTTCCATAACTCTTTTGGCCATTATAGAGTACTATGCTCCCAAAAATGCCCCCACCGGGTATGATATCCCCACAGTATACCCTTTCCCCACACATGCAGTATAATACCCCCACAGCATGATGCTCCTATAGTGCTCATTCCCTCGTAGTATTATGGCCACAAGTACTGACATTTAAAAACAAACACTATAATATCTATACTTGTTATCCCAGCCTGCTGCTTGGGTCTGTGCAGTGTAAAGACCACACAGAGGGGTGCGATCAAGTGACATCATCTTGCTTGCATCGTGCCAAGTCTCACACGCACAGGGGCAGGCTGAATGATGGATCACAGAGACTTTGACTTCCTGATTCATCATTCTATTCAACTGTACATACTGCTGAAATTATGAGAACGGGTGGAGAGAGGGTCGTGCTTGGTCTGCAGCTAAGAACTGAAAACCCCTGTTGGTGGGGGTCCATCCGCTGGGTTCCACATGATCAGCATAATGAAACACTTTTATCTACGTTAGAATAGGATAGTATTGCGCATGCTCGACCTCCGCTTCATTCATTCTTTATGGGGCTGTGGAGTGCTGCATTCTGTCGATCGGTGCTGGTCCCAGCAGTCGGACCTCCTCCAATCAGTAAGTTATCACCCATCCTGTTTTAAGCTATAATTATCTGGAAAAGACCTAGAGCCCTTTATGAAAACAGACTTCTTCAGCAAGACGCAAACAATACAAGACCTTTACCTAGGTACAGGCCAGTGTTCACACTTAGGCTGGATATGATGGCGAAATAGTCCTAATAAGCACATCACTGTTTAACAGAGGGTTGTTCTTTCCAGCAGAGCTCACCTTCTCCTCTGTATTACACAGGCATTTCCCCCCTTTAATCACCTCTAGAGCCGCACCTGGAGCCTTAGCTCAGCAGGTCTAGAGCCTGGAGTGGAGTACAGCAGGGACCATCCCACCTCCACAGTTACTCCTAAATCCTGGACCCTAGAATCCACCTAAATAACTGACTTTGCAAATAAATGTTCCTCAGTGCGCAAATCCTCAACAACCTCATGGACACATACCTCCTATCCAGCAATCTACCTGACAGCTGGTGACCATAACTGAGCAGAGGCCTTTAAAGAGTAATCGTTGCTTTAATTCTTATTTAAAAAATCAATAGTATATTTGAAAATAAGCAACTTTGTAATATATCTCATCATAGAAATTATCTGATGTCGTCTACGGAATTGATTTTTCATTCTCATTTCATGGGTAACATCTGTAAAATCTGTATTCGGTTAAAGTCAGATTTTCCCATTACTGAGATAGCAGATGACAGTTGGTGCTTATAAAGTTCTATGGAGGGAGGATCTAGAGTCAGACATTTTGCTGCAAGTGGTCTTAAAACAACAGAGTTCTCCATAGAATTTTATGAGCACCAACTACTGTCTCCTATTTCAGTAAATGGAAAATCTGTATTTACTGAAGACAAATTTTTCCCGTAAAGTTAGAATTTTGAGAATCAATGTCCAGTCCGTGAGAAAGAAGCATATTTCTATGATAAGATGTATTATAAATTTGCTTATTTTCATGTGTACTATGAATGTGTGTGTGTGGGGGGTGAGGGGGATTAAAATAATGATTTCTCTTTAAGAACCCTTGGATTCAGCTCATCTGTTCCCACGGCCTTGTTTACATTGATTTTATGTACCTTCGTTTTGACAACTGAGTGTATTAGATGATGTATTAATAGCGCTGGGATCGACTACATCCGCACTGCTCTCTTCTTTGGTATGTTCAGGGCTGAAGACACTATTTAGCAATTCTGCATTCTCTTGAGCCTCGCTGATCAACTCCATGCTTTCCCATCTTGTCTTAGGCTATGTGCCCACGTTGCGGACCTGAAGCATATTTTTTACGCTTCTCCCTGGCGGGAAAATCGCATGCGGATATTACATGCGGTTTTCCCGCCAGGTAGAAGCGTTTGTGAGGCGTCTTTGCATGCATTTCCGCATGCGGGTTATCAAGCACTTCTCCAAGCATCACTTGGAAAAGTGCTTGACAACTTGTTCAGAAAGGTAAAAAATAAAAAAATAAACTTTATACTCACCTTCTGATGCATTCTCTGCCCCGTCCGGAGGCTTGAGCGGCTCACGCTGTTGTGTGCAGGACCTGCGGTGACGTCATTGAGTCATGTGGTGGGTCACATGACTCAATGACGTGGCAGGTCCTTCAGACAACAGCGCGACGGAGGGAAAACATCAGAAGATAAGTATAAACTTTATTTTATTCTTTTTTTTACAGGTTCTTTGGTACCCAGGTCTGGATGAGAGTCTCCTCTCATCCAGACTTGGGTACCATCCGCACATTGATTCCGCTGCGCTTCCGCAAAATTAATGAACATGCTGCGGATTTTTGACCGCAGCATATACGCTGCAGAAAAATCCGCAGCATGGGCATTGACATTGCGGAATGCCATTGGGGACCATGGGGTGCGGATATACATGCGTTTTTCAAGCGTTTACGCTGCGGAAATTCCGCAGCATATACGCTTGAAAAATGCTACGTGGGCACACAGCCTTATACTCCAGTCACTTATTCCACATCATGAAAGGCAAAACGTTTCAGCCCCTCCCGGGCTTTTGTCAATTGTCAAAAGCCCGGGAGGGGCTGAAAAGTTTTGCCTTTCATAATGTGGAATAAATGAATCAACTTTTAAACACGTGAGGGCCAAGACCTGCTTTTTCTCAGGAATACTTATTCTTCCACGTGCACCACCATTTATAACACGGAGTGCCGACTATTACTTTTTCTTATACTCCAGTCATATCTGGAGCAGCAGTCACTGTTCTGCTGTTGCATCATATCTTATACTACAGTCACATCCGGAACAGCAGTCACTGTTCTGCTGTTACATCATAGCTTATCGGAATAAGGTTTGATTGCCAAAAAGGGGAATAGCGTACGTGTGTAAATATAAACCCTTTTAAAAGAATACAATTTTTATTTAAATATATTAAAAAGCACCAACACATCCCATGTGTACAGTGAGAAAAAAGGTTACAATAAAAAAAGACTGATCTAATGCTCAGAGCCAAAAAATGGTGTAATCAGAGCACATAGAAATAGCATAAACAGGGAAGTATAGGGATCCTTCCAATGGGAATTCTCCATGCATCAGCCAGTTATTGTGGTTAGAAGAATAATAGAGCCACACTTGGAGTGTCTAACCAAATGCTCAAGGCCTGAAAAGTGTAATGATCAAAATACTTATATATAGCACGGACACGGAAGATATATAAATCCTAACAATGGGTATTGTCCCTGGATCAGCCAATAATTGTGGTTAAATATATCATACAGACCACAATATAAATGTCTGGACAAATGCTCAAAGCCAAGGAATAATATGATCAGAACACATATATATAGCATAGACAGGGAAGCATATAAAGATCCAACAGTGGGCAATATCCCTGAAAAGGCCAATTATTATTACCCTAGTAAAACGGGATTTGGTGCCCCTCAATGGCAGCTCACCCTCGCTTGCCCTAGTCGTCCCTGCTAGATACAACAATATAATGCTAGTCTAGACAACATAGTTCCTATGCTAGGATTTTTTGGTAGACAGCAGAATTCATGGTTCCATTTACCACAGCAAGTCGTACAGGTCCTGAAGCAGCAAAACATTTCCAGATCATCACACTACCACCATAATATTTTACTGTTGGCATGATGTTCCTTTTCTGAAATGCTGTGTTACTTCTATGCCACATGTAATGGGACATACACCTTCCAAAAAGTTCAACTTTTATTTCATCAGTTACAGAGTATTCTCCCAAAAGTCTTGGCGATCATCAAGATGTTTTCTGGCAAAACTGAGACAAGCTTTTATGTTCTTTTTGCTAAGCAGTAGTTTTCATCTTGGAACTCTGCCATGCATGCCATTTTTGTCCAGTTTCTCTCTAATTATGGAGTCATGAACACCTTAAGTGAGGCCTGCTGTTGTGTGGATGTTGTTGTGGGGTCTTTTGTGACCTCTTGGATGAGTTGTTGCTGTTCTCTTGAGGTAATTTTGGTTGTCTGGCCACTCCTGGGAAGGTTCACCACTGTTCCATGTTTTCGCCATTAGTGGATAATGGCTCTCACTGTAATTCGCTGGAGTCCCAAAGCTTTAGAAATGGCTTTATAACCTTTTCCAGACTGACAGATCTCAATTAGTTTGTTTTTCATTTGTTCCTGAATTTCTTTGGATCACAGCATGATGTATAGCTTTTGAGGATCTTTTGGTTTATTTTACTTTATCAGGCAGATCCTATTTAAGTGATTTCTTGATTGAGAAGAGGTGTGGCGGTAATCAGGCCTGTATGTGGCTAGGGAAATTTAATTCAGATTCCCAAAGATGTGATAAACCACAGTTAATTTATGTTTTAAGAGGGGGGTGGGGAATAACTTTTTCACACAGGACCCAGTAGGTTTGGATTTCTTTTTCCCTTAATAATAAAGACCTTCATTTAAAAGCTGAATTTTGTGTTTACTTGTGTTATCCTTGTCTTATATTTAAATTTGTTTTGTGATCTGAAACATTTAACTATGACAAACATGAAAAAGATAAGAAATCAGAAATGGCAAAACACTTTTTCACACCACTGTATATAGGAAGCTACGTGTAGCCTCACACTGTGTGAGGCTCACACTGTATGTATGGAGGCTATGTGGAGCTCACACAGTAGATATGAAGGCTATGTGGGGCTCACATTTTATATAGGAGGCTATGTGGGGCTCACAATGTATACAGGAAGCTATGTGGGTCTCTCAATGTATATATGAAGCCACGTGGGGCTCACATTGTATATAGGAAGCTATGTGGGGCTCACACTGTATATATGGAGGCTATGTGGGGCTCACAATGTATATATGAAGGCTATGTGGGGCTTGCACTGTATATATGGAGGCTATGTGGGGCTCATACTGTATATTGGAAGCAATGTAGGGGGCTCATACTGTATACTGGAGGCTATGTGGGGTCTCATATTGTATATAGAGAGGCTATGTGGGGGCTCATGCTTTATTTAGGAGGCTATGTGGGGCTCACACTGTGTATATATGGAGGCTATGTGGGTCTCACACTGTATGTATGGAGGCTATGTGGGGCTCACACTGTATATATGGAGACTATGTGGGGGTCACACTATATATATAGAAGCTATGTGGTGCTCACTGTATATTGGAGACTATGTGGGAGGCTCTTACTGTATATAGGAAGCTATGTGGGGGTCTCACACTGTATATAATATAGAAGGCTATGTGGGGGCTCACACTATATACAGGAGGCTATGTGGGGCTCACGCTGTAAATCAGAGGCTATGTGGGGCACATGCTGTATATAAGAGGCTATGTGGGGAACATGCTATATATAAGAAGCTATGTGGGGCTCATGCTGTATATCAGAGGCTATGTGGGACATATGCTGTATATAAGAGTCTATGTGGGGCACATGTATATCAGAGACTATGTGGGGACATGCTGTATATAAGAGTCTATTTCGGTCTCATGCTGGACATGGGAGGCTATGTGGGGGTTCACGCTGAATATGAACAAACAAAAGAAAAAAGAAAGGATCACCATATAATTGGCTCACACTGTATATAGTGAGACTATTTGGGGGCTCACACTGTATATAGGGAGGTTATGGGGGGCTCACGCTGTATATAGGGAAGCTATGTGGGGTCTCATGCTGTATATAGGGAGGATATGTGGGGCTCATTGTATATATGAGGCTATGTGGGGCTCATACTGTATATAGGAGGCTATGTGGCGCTCACACTATATATAGGAGGCTATGTGGGACTCACACTATATGCACTGTATATAGGAGGCTATCTAGGGGCTCATGCTGCATATAGGAGGCTATATGGGTGTTCAAGCTGCATATATTAGGCTATGTGGGGGCTCACGCTGCATATAGGAGGTTATGTGGGGGCTCATACTGTATATAGGAGTCTATGTAGGAGTTCATACTGTATATAGGAGGCTATGTGGGGGCTCATACTGTATATATGAGGCTACGTGGGGGCTCATATTGTATATAGGTGCTATGTGGGGGCTCATATTGTATATAGCTGCTATGTTGGGGCTCATATTGTGTATAGGAGGCTATGTGGGCAGCATGGTGGCTCAGCATTTAGCACTGCAGCCTTCCAGAACTGAGGTCCTGGGTTCAAATCCCACCAAGGACCACATCTGCAAGGAGTTTGTATGTTCTCCCCATGTTTGCATGGGTTTCCTCTGGGCTCTCTGTTTTCCTCCCACACTCCAAAAACATACTGATAGGGAATGTAGATTCTGAGCCCCAATGGGGACAGTGCCCATAATGTCTGTAAAGCGCTGTGGAATTAATGGCGCTATATAAGTGAATAAAATAAATAAATGTGGGGCTCATAATGTATATACGGGGCTGTGTGTGGGCTCTTATAGTATATAGGGGGCTGTATGCCCGCTCATATGGTATATTGTCAGCATGCTTAATTCTGCTCAATTTTAAATGATACAATTAACATAAATAATTAATATTAATATGTTAATATTAATATTGAGCAGAATTAATTTCAGCCTATTGGTTCGGCCCTCCACAACAGTCACAGTCTCTCATGTGGCTCCTTGGGAAAATTAATTGCCCCCTCCCCCCCTCCCCCACTGGTCTATGCGGTTGTTCACATGTCCCTTTTTTTGTGAACCAAGTGGTCCGCACCAAAGCAAGGAAACATATTTGATTTTGATCTGAGTCACGGGTCAAACTAACCCATGCAAGTCTATGTGTCCATGAAAAAATTGAACAGTGCTCAGATGTCAAAAAATAAATATAAAATAATGCCCGCACACCTTTAATATTAAATTAATGCATAGGTGCACAAATACATTATGTGGCCAATATACAAACATATACATACACGATGCGTCAGCACATTGCGATTAATCAATACATGAACTCCAATATTGCTGTAAACATTAAAAACGTAAGGTACTTAGCGTTTTGCACTCTTGGATCAAAAAACGTTAAGTTCCTTATGTAGCACAGTTCATGAATTCATTAATTGCAGTGTGCTGACATAGTGTAAGCACCAATTTGCCATCCTTATGCTGTCCGATTTTCATGTTTGTTTGATAGAAGTTTGAAAAACCTTGTACGCAAAAAAAACTGTTGAAACTCTGATGCTAAACACTGATGAAAATCGGTCCGTTTTTGGGTACGAGAAAAAACACTGATGTCTGAATGAGGCCTTAAAGAGGTTGTCAGGTTAAAACAAGCTATTACCTATCCATGGGATAAGTGATAACAGCTGATCGTTGGGGGGTCCGATCGCTGGGACATGCACCAATCGGGCAGAATAGAGAACTTTCACCTCCATTATAAAGGAGCAGCAGTGGGAAATGCAGACCTGCGCCTCTCCTTTCATTTCTATGGGGTTGCCGAGCGCTACTTTTTCTAGTACCTCCATAGACAATAAATGGAGCAGTGGTCTGGTGTCCAGCCAGTGACGCCATCTGGCAAAGGGGTTAAAAGTACCCCATTCTGCCAGTTAGTGTAGATCCCAGCAGTGGGACACCAACTGGTGAGACACCAACTAATTAGCAAACTAGCACCTTTCCTGCGGATAGTTGATAACTTTTTTTAACTGACAATCCCTTATAGGCTGTGTGCCCACGATGCGTTTTTTAAGCGTTTCTGCAGCGGCAAAAACGCTGCAGAAACGCTTAAAAAACGCATGGTAGAAGGCCTGCCATGTTCCCCAATGATAATCCGCATGTGCTGTGCACATGCTGCGGATTATCATTGCGGAAAAAAACGCAGCACTACCAATTATTTTGCGGAAGTGCTGCGTTTTCGCCGCCATTGACTTGCATTAGATCACATGGATTACGCATCACTGCATATATAGATGCACATTCCATGCGTTCTAATGTGCGGATGGTACCCAGGTCTAGAGGAGACTCTCCTCCGGACCCGGATACCATAGAAACTGTGAAAAAAAAGAATAAAATAAAAAATAAATATATACTTACCTTCTGGTGGCCCCCGCTGCACTTCTCCTCGCATGCCGGCAGTTCGCGATGGACTGAAGGACCTGCGCTGATGTCATAGTCATGTGACGGTTCACGCGACACTGACGTCGGCAGGTCCTTCAGTGTACCGCTGCCGGCAAGGGAGAACGGAGGGAAGCAAGACACTAGGGGCCATCAGAGGGTAAGTATATATTTATTTTTTTATTTTTTGACATTCTCTCGGGTCACACTATATAAATCCATGCCGTTTGCATGGATTTATATAGTGTGACCAAGTTGACAAGCACTTTCCAAGTGATGCTAAAATCGCTTGGAAAGCGCTTGTCAACCCGCATGCAGAAATGCATGTGAAGAACGCTTCACATCCGCATGTCCCTGGCAGGAAAAGGCATGTACAATCTGCATGCGTTTTTTTCTGCCAGGGAGATGCAGAAACGCTCAGGAAAAATCCGGAGCATTTCTGCATCGTGAGCACATAGCTTTAAGCAAACCTGTCACCATAAAAAAACACTATTAACCTCTAAATATGGGGTTAATCTACAGATTAAGGCCACGGCCCCACTATCAGTATTTGGTCAGTATTTTTTCTCAGGAGTGGGAGCCAAAACCAGGTGAGGAACAATCAGAGAAAAGGTATAATAGAAACAAGTCACCAATTCTATATTTATCACCCACTCCTGGTTTTGGCTCCCACTCCTGAGAAAAAATACTGACCGAATACTGACCAAATACTGATAGTGGGGCCATGGCCACATAGCGTTTAAATGCTGGCCGGCGCCTGCACTTAGCCGAATGCTGCGGGGAGAAAATTAACTTTTTTCTCCCCAACAGCATTTGGGTTTCAATAACAGGGGCGGCGCTGGTTCAGTAATTGCTCTGAGGATACAGAGCGGCCACTGTAACCGCGTCCCCAGCCCTGCCTGACACTGGGGCCGGCTGTCAGTCAAGGCCGGGGGCTCGGTTACAGCGCCTGCTCTGTATACTCAGATCGATCACTGAACTGGCGCCGCTCCCATGACTGAAACTGAATGCTGGCGGGAAGAATAAAGTTAATTTTCTCCTCACAGCGTTTGACTACGTGCAGGTGCTGGGCAGCATTATAATGATATTAACCTACAGATTAACCCCATATCTGCAGGTTAATAGCGTTTTTTCTGGTGAGGGGTTCCCTGTAATCAGTGAAATGCCCAAGTGGAGTGCATTTGGGCGTATGTACTGTTATATTTCCATCCTGGAAAGTCAAGCAGACAGCCTGGTAATTTAAAGACAGTCTGTTTTTTCTTTAATTCTACATGGGAGCCTGTGGGTAATGGAGACAGGGCATATTGTGCACTTGTGTATGTCAGAGGCTTACATGTAAATGTAAACCAGAATAGTTATGTGAGTACAGTGCGACCATGACAGGAATGCGGCGCTTATTACAGGCCCCTCTCTACCCAGACTAGAGGATTGCTGTGTGCACTCTGTTGGGGAGCCGCCCAGTCTGGTCACATGACATGAAGAGCCAACGATACTCGGCAAAGCGGAGGTCGCTTTTCCCGCCTTTTTTTGTGGACGTCGCTTTTCGCAGGTCTTTCACCAGCACGATGAACTGGGTCGGTGGCTCTCGGTAGGTGGTTACAGCTTGTACGGTAGATCACTGGTGTATCTGCTTGGTGATATCGGTAGGGACGGTGAAGAAAATCGAAAGCCTAGTGGACATTTTACAAGGAGCGCCCTCCATTCCTCTGTCATCTAGATCCCAATGATAACGTACAGCTGTTAGTTCATGTTACAGGCGACTTACTATAAAATGACATGTGCATTTAGTTGTTTCTTCAATTACTGCTGTGTCCATTATTAATCTCAGTCTTGTCAGAAATTATGAGGGGAAATGTGTAGAAAATGATATTTACCTCACATTATTGATATCTGGGATACAAAGGGGAAATAAATTACCTCATAACTTTATATCTTGGGAAGTTCGCTGTGGCTTTGTTATTTCATATCCTGAACTGACGATTTAGGTTCGACGAAAGTATAAGGTCGAGTTCACACCTTGTTTTTTGTGGTGAACTTGACACGAGTTTGTACTGTAAAAAAAAGTAATCAAACAAATACAAATGTACATAGAATATAATGGGGGAAATATATGGGTATCCGTTTGATATATATTTGTGCACATATCCATTTCAATCCCACAAATTGCAAAACAAACACAGTCCGCTGCATTTTTTTATTTTTTTTAACCAGTTCAAGACCAGGCACATTTTCATTTTATTTTTAACATGAGATTTAAACAGTTGTAAACATTTTACTCTTTCAAATATTCTGGTAAATATTTTAAACTTTTTTCTTCATGATACATGGCGCTTAATTTTTGTCATTTTCATACTGATATATATATATAAATATATAACTGCTGGGCACCGCACACACTTGCCCCCTATTGATTTGAATAGGGGATGAATGTGCAGTACACGTCCACTATGCAGTTGATGGAGCTGTGCTGTGCTGCTGAGCACATCTCTCCAACACTGAGAACAGGTGATCGGTGGGGTTTCCAGGTGATCAGATTTAAGGTTAGGCCACCAATATAACAATATAAAAGTCCTGTACAACCCTTTTAAATACACAATTATACAGTATATATATATATTTATTATCTATTTTACCTTTATTTTTTGTATTCATTAAATGTATGTGCATGTAATGTATTGTGAGTATATTAATAGCTCTGGGATCCAGTGCTGTTTTTCTCCTCATCTGAATGACGTCACCACAATTGCGATTAGCCGGCTCACTTTATGCTCTATGCATGAGCCGGAAGTCTCTTTTACAATGTATGCCTATGGAGCTATATTCTGACGTTAATATTGAGCAGAATTAAGTATGCTGACATCTCCCTGTATACCGTATGAGTCGACACTCAGCCCCCTATGTACTGTAAGAGCCCACACACAGCTCCCTTCATACAGTATGACCACCCACATGGCCCCAATATACAGTATGAGCACCCATATAGCCCCTCTATATACAGTAGGAGCCCCTACATAGCCCCCTGTATACAGTGTGAGCACCCACATTGCCTCTCTATATAGAGTATGAGACCCCACATAACCCCCTTATAAACAGTGTGAGCCCCACATAGCTTCTCTATATACAATATAAGCCCTCACATAACCCCCTGTATACAGTATGACCCCCAACATAGCCCCCTATATACAGTATGAGCCCCCACATAACCTCTCTATATACAATATATACCCCACATAGCCTCTCTATATACATTATGAGCACTCACATTGCCCTCTATATACAGCATAAGCCCTCACATAGTTCCCTGTACAGTAGAGTGTAAAAGTTTGGACTCCCCTGGTCTAAATTACTGTTATTGTGAACAGTTATTCAAATTGAAGATGAAATAATCTTTAAAAGGCCTAAAGTTAAAGATGACACATTTTAAAAATTACAAAAACGAAAATGGGCCTATGCAAAAGTTTGGGCACCCTTGGAGATTTGTGTGCTCAGATAACTTTGACCATTGTTTCAGACATTAATTAGCCTGTTAGGGTTATGCAGGGCCGGACTGGGACAAAAATCAGCCCTGCCACATAAACCTCACCAGCCCGCATACTATACCACTCATTATCCCCGATCAGTGAATTTTGCTTTACTTTGTCATGTCCCTCCTAAAAGGAATTATTTGAAGAGCCACATGTGAATTGCGCCACATTGCTTATGATCGACCACAGCAGCATTTACATGGTGCTCTACAGAGCTCCGATTCTCGGGATCATGGGGGTCCCAGCAGTCGGATCTCCAGCAATTGGACAGTTATCTCCTATCCAGAGGAGAGGGGATGACTTAGGATAATCCATTTAAACAGGTTTTCCAATATTTATTCTCATTTGGCCATAGTAATATTGAAAATACTAAACCAATATTAACGCCTCTCCGACAATAGAATAGGAGGAGTGGTGCAGTGTATATATTATATATTTAGCAGACTTTGGAGTTGTGGTACATTGTTCTACTGTTCAGAGATGCCTGCATAGATATGGCCATTATAGAAGAGTCATCAGAAGAAAACCTCTCCTCCGTCCTCACCATAAAATTCAGCTTCAAAAGTATGCAAAAGAGCATCTAAACAAGCCTGATGCATTTGGGAAACAAGTACTATAGACCGATGAGGTTAAAATAGAACTCTTCGGCCACAATGATCAAAGTTACATGTGGAGAAAAAAGGGCACAGAATTTCAGGAAAAGAACATCTCGCCAACCATTAAGCATATAAGGGTGGAGCGTTTCTACCAAAAACGCTGCAAAAAACAATAGCAGCGTTTTTGCACACTTTGATCTCTATGGGTGAAAAAATGCTGCAACAAAGCTGAAAGAATTGACATGCTGCAGTTTTCCAATCCAGTCAGGAAAAAAAATGAAGCTTGTGCATGAGATTTCCAGTGCTGGTATTGTAAAAAGCAGCTTTTAATTTGCATGAGAAAAAAAAACGCAGCAAAAAACGCAACGTGTGAGCATAGTCTTTCATCATTTTTTTCACCTGGATAAATAATAACTAAATAAATTATAAAGCTTCTCTTATCTTTTGCAATGTTAACACTTTCGTCTTCGTGATCAGGCCAATTTTTACAATTCTGACCAGTGTCATTTTATATGGTAGTAACGCTTTAACGGATCCGAGTGATTCTGAGATTCTGTTTTTCAGTGACATACTGTACTTCATGATAGTGGTAAAATTTGTTCGATATAACTTGCGTTTATTTCTGAAAATATTGGAAATTTGGCTAAAATTTAGAAAATTTAGCAATTTTCAAACTTTCCATTTTTATGCCCTTAAACCGGAGAGTTATGTCAGACAAAATAGTTAATAAGTAACATTTCCAATATGTCTACTTTAGATCAGCATAATTTTTGAAACATAATTTTTTGTTAGGAAGTTAGAAGAGTTAAAAGTTGATCAGCAAATTCTCATTTTTCCAACATTTACAAAACCAATTTTTTTAGGGACCACATCATTTGTAGTGGTTTTGAGGGGCCTATGTGACAGAAAATATTCAAAAGTGACACCATTCCAAAAATTGTAACCCTCAAACTGCTCAAAACCACATGCAAGAAGTTTATTAACCCTTCAGGTGCTTTACAGGAGCTAAAGCAATGTGGAAGGAAAAAAATAGTTTTACTTTTTCCCACAGAAATTTTAATTTAGCACCAAATTTTGCATTCTGTTACAAGGGCAACAGAAGAAAATGCACCACAAAATTCGTTGTGCAATTTCTCGTGAGTACGCCGACACCCCACATGTAGTGGAAAACTACTGTTTGGGTGCATGGCAGGGCTCGGAAGGGAAGGAGCACCGTTTGACTTTTAGAATGCAAAATTGGCTGGAATTGGCTGGAACGCCAAGTCACCTTTGGAGAGACCCTGATGTGCCTAAACATTGGAAACACCCCACAAGTGACCACATTTTGGACCCCTCAAGGAATTTATCTAGATGTGTGGTGAGCACTTTGGACCCCCAGGCGCTTTACAGAATTTTAAAATGTTGAGCCGTGAAAATTAAAAAACACATTTTTCCCACCAAAATGTTATTTTAGCCCCAAATTTTGCATTTTTCATAAGGGTAACAGGAGAAATTGCACCATACCATTTGTTGTGCAATTTCTCCTGAGTAAGCCGATACCGCATATGTGGGGGAAAACCATTGTTTGGGCGCAGAGCAGGGCTCGGAAGGGAAGGAGAGTAGTGTTGAGCGAGTATGTTCTATTAACCCTTTCGCCGAGTATGCTGGGGCCGAGCTCCGAGTATTTATAGCTGCTCGGTGATAAGGTTAAATCGCTCCCGTGTGCATGATTTGCGACTGTTTGACAGTTTTACTACATGTGAGGAATGTCTATTTCTTACACATTCCTCACATGTAATAAAGCTGTCAAACAGTTGCACATCATGCACATGGGAGCGATTTAACCTTATCACCGAGCAGCTGTAAATACTCGGAGCTCGGTCCGAGCATACTCGGACAGAACATACTCGCTCAACCCAAAAGGAGAGCCATTTGACTTTTTGAATGTAAAATTTGTTTGAATAATTAGTGGGCGCCATGTCGCGTTTAGAGAGCCCCTGATGCGCCTTTTTTAGCCCCAGTTTTTTTTATTTTCAAAGGGGTAACAGGAGAAAATGGACCACAAAATTTGTTCTGCAATTTCTCCTGAGCACGCAGATACCTCATATGTGGGGGAAAACTATTGTTTGGGTACATGGCAGGGCTCAGAAAGGAAGGAGTATCATTTTGGAACTCAGACTTTGATGGAATGGTCTGCGGGAGTCATATCACGTTTGGTGAGCCCCTGACGTACCTAAGCAGTGGAAAACCCCCACAAGTGACCCCATATTTGAAAGTAGACCGCTCAAGGAATTTATTTAGATGTTTGGTGAGCACCTTGAACCCACAGGTGCTTTACAGAATTTTACAAAGTGGATCTGTAAAAATGAAAAAAAAAAAAAAAATTTCCACAAAAATGTTTTAGCCTCAATTTTTTTCATTTCCACAAGGATAGCAGGAGAAAAAATTAACCCCCAAAATTTGTTGTGCAATTTTTCCTATGTACGCCAATACCCCATATGTGGTCGAAAACTACTTTTGATGCACAGTGCAAAAGTCAGAAGGGAAGATTTTTCTAGAATATTATGCAGACTCCATCTACAGAGCCCTTAAATGCCAGAAGAACAGAATACCCCCTCAAGTGACCCCATTTTGGAAATTATACCCCTTTGGGAATTTATCTACAGATGTAGTGATGATTTTGACTCCATGCGTCTTTTCCAGAAGCAAGCAGCAGTGGATGTTGCTGAGTGAAACTTGCAAACTGCCGTTGTAGTGACCAGTACGTTGTGCCCAGCTCATACTTCTGGAGACACGCACCTGTAAATTAGGCAGGCTCTCATTGCTACAGAAATGCCAAACATGTGGATGCTAACTGCGGTTAAGGTACACACTACAGCTCAGTACGCATTTGGATTTGGGAGTGCAGAATTTGCTCAATTTCTATTAGGTGGCGATGAGCCATGGCGCTTTTCCAGAGCCTTTGTGCTACTAGTAATGTGGAAGCCCTTATATTTCCAATAACTGATGAATGACCTGAGTGGGGGCTTGCTTTTTTTTGTGAATTGAGTTGAAGCTTTTGTTGGCAACATTTTACATAACATTTTGGGCCACATCCTGTGCCTTATGCTGAGCACTTATATCGGGGTTTCCATCTAAATCTCTGAGTGACTTGATTCAGATGAACCCCGAAGGGATCCATTCACTATGAGGCAACAGAGTTACTCTGGACTCTGTCTGGCCTCTGTTCAGCATTATCCTTTTTTTCAGAAGTGCACAAAATTGTGGGCGATGGCACTTTTATGCATGCCTAATAAAAAGACAGACGCAGACAGGTCATAGGCCAGACGGTGCCTCCATCTGCCTCATCATAGGGACTCTTGCGCCGGGGGTTCTGTCTGAGTCACATATTTCAGGGATTTACACGGAAACTCCGGTGCAAGCGCTCAGCGCAGAATAAATGTGAGCCAAGCCATACTGCTATCTTTGGGAGGCAGAATGAATAAATCAACAGCAGGTGAAGAATTGGTTTTATTTATTTTTTACGCCATTCCTCATGTGGTATAAGTGATTAGACAACTTTATTCTTTGGGTCGGTGCGATTACAGCGATAACAGATTTATATCCGGTTTTTATGTTTGGCTGCTGTCACACACTAAAAGATGCTTTTTATTGCAAAAACTAGTTTTTGCATCGCCATATTTTGACAGCTATAATTTTTCCACATTTCGGACGATAGAGTCATGTGTCGGCTTGTTTTCAGCCAACAACTTGACGTTTTTATTGGTACCATTTTCAGGCATGTGACATTTTTTGATCGCCTTCTATTCTGATTTTTGGGAGACAGAATGAACAAAAACCAACAATTCAGGATTTGTTTTTTGAGATTTTTTTTAACACCTTTCCACGTGTGGTATAATTGATAAGGCATCTTTATTCTGCGGGTCAGTACGATTACAGCGGTATCACATTTATAGTGTTTTTTATGTTTTGGTGCTTTTACACAATAAATACTGTTTTATAGAAAAATAATTATTTTTGTATCGCTTTATTCTAAGAGCTATAACTTTTTTATTTTTCCACTGATGGAGCTGTATGGCGGCTGGCTTTTTGCAGTACAACATGATGTTTTCAGCGCTAACATTTTTATTTACATTTGTCTTTTTGATCGCGTTTTATTCCACTTTTTGTTCAGCAGTATGATGATAAAGCATTGGGGGTTTTTTTGCCTTGTTTTTTATTTTATTTATTTTACAGTGTTCACTGAAGGGGTTAACTAGCGAGACTGTTTTATAGGTCAGGTTGTTCCAATTGTGGCGATACCAAATATGTGTACTAAAAATATTTATTTATGGGTACAATATATTTTTATTTTTTATTATTATTTTGTGATTTAAAAATATATATATTTTTACATTTATTTTTTTATATATACAGTACAGACCAAAAGTTTGAACACACCTTCTCATTTAAAGATTTTTCTGTATTTTCATGACTATGAAAATTGTACATTCACACTGAAGGCATCAAAACGATGAATTAACACATGTGGAATTATATACTTAACAAAAAAGTGTGAAACAACTGAAAATATGTCTTATATTCTAGGATCTTCAAAGTAGCCACCTATTGCTTTGATGACTGCTTTGCACACTCTTGGCATTCTCTTGATGAGCTTCAAGAGGTAGTCACCGGAAATGGTCTTCCAACAATCTTGAAGGAGTTCCCAGAGACGCTTACCACTTGTTGGCCCTTTTGCCTTCACTCTGCGGTCCAGCTCACCCCAAACCATCTCGATTGGGTTCAGGTCTGGAGACTGTGGAGGCCAGGTCATCTGGCGTAGCACCCCATCACTCACCTTCTTGGTGAAATAGTCCTTACACAGCCTGGAGGTGTGTTTGGGGTCATTGTCCTGTTGAAAAATAAATGATGGTCCAACTAAACGCAAACCGGATGGAATAGCATGCCGCTGCATGATGCTGTGGTAGCCATGCTGGTTCAGTATGCCTTCAATTTTGAATAAATCCCCAACAGTGTCACAAACAAAGCACCCCCACACCATCACACCTTCTCCATGCTTCACGGTGGGAACCAGGCATGTAGAGTCCATCCGTTCACCTTTTCTGCGTCGCACAAAGACACGGTGGTTGGAACCAAAGATCTCAAATTTGGACTCATCAGACTCGAGCACAGATTTCCACTGGTCTAATGTCCATTCCTTGTGTTCTTTAGCCCAAACAAGTCTCTTCTGCTTGTTGCCTGTCCTTAGCAGTGGTTTCCTAGCAACTATTTTACCATGAAGGCCTGCTGCACAAAGTCTCCTCTTAACAGTTGTTGAAGAGATGTGTCTGCTGCTAGAACTCTGTGTGGCATTGACCTGGTCTCTAATCTGAGCTGCTGTTAACCTGCGATTTCTGAGGCTGGTGACTCGGATAAACTTATCCTCAGAAGCAGAGGTGACTCTTGGTCTTCCTTTCCTTGGGCGGTCCTCATGTGAGCCAGTTTCTTTGTAGCGCTTGATGGTTTTTGCAACTGCACTTGGGGACACTTTCAAAGTTTTCTCAATTTTTCGCACTGAGTGACCTTCATTTCTTAAAGTAATGTTGGCCACTTGTTTTTCTTTACTTAGCTGCTTTTTTCTTGCCATAATACAAATTCTAACAGTCTATTCAGTAGGACTATCAGCTGTGTTTCCACCAGACTTCTGCACAACACAACTGATGGTCCCAACCCCATTCACAAGGCAAGAAATCCCACTTATTAAACCTGACAGGGCACACCTGTGAAGTGAAAACCATTTCCGGTGACTACCTCTTGAAGCTCATCAAGAGAATGCCAAGAGTGTGCAAAGCAGTCATCAAAGCAAAAGGTGGCTACTTTGAAGAACCTAGAATATAAGACATATTTTCAGTTGTTTCACACTTTTTTGTTAAGTATATAATTCCACATGTGTTAATTCATAGTTTTGATGCCTTCAGTGTGAATGTACAATTTTCATAGTCATGAAAATACAGAAAAATATTTAAATGAGAAGGTGTGTCCAAACTTTTGGTCTGTACTGTATATATATATATATATATATATATATATATATATATATATATATATATATATTTTTTGTCCTTTTTTTTTCACTTTTTCTTATTTTTACACTTTGTCCCACTATGGGACTTTCACTAATTGCAGGCTGATCGCTTTCCTATACTATACAAACAGTCAGTGCTGCACTGAGAGGCAAACTTGTTAGATCATGCACTGCACAAGATCTATCAAGTTTCCTAGCTCTGGTGACCCGGATGTCGTCATGACGATATCAGGTCACCATAGCAACGATCGGGACCCTGCATTGACGTCGCGGGGTCTCTTATCCAAGAACAGAGGGGCTTCTGTCCCTCTGCTCGCTCGCTAAATGCTGCGACCGCAGCATTTAGGGGGTTAAAGTGCCTGAAGCGGTGCAGGCACCGCTCCTGACACTGAGTGCCGGGTGTCAGCTGTCAGAATCAGCTGACACTAGGTGGCGATCGCGCAGACAGCCACTGTGCACGCAAAATCTGCGAGACATATCCATACATCACTGGTCAATAAGTACTAGGCCACAGGGAGGTCGTGTGTAAAGCGGGCTCCAGCGCGGAGCCTCTACACAGGGCAAATGCTGGCCGTGTTACATAGATGGCATCTGCTGCTAATAGACTTAAAGCTCTTAAATGCCGCTGTCAATTACTGACATCATCATTTACGGGCACCTGTCTCTACCATGTCTGGTTTCCCGTGAAGTCCAGCCACAGGCTGTGCTTCGCAGAGACCATGATTTTTACTAAATACTGCAATAGTGCTGTATTGAAGTGAAAACCGTAAAAAATGAAAAGAAATATTTTAAAATAGAAAAAAAATTCTAATCACCCTCTCCCTTTTCCCATTTATAAACTAAGAAATGTAAAAAATAAAACATAAATATTTGAAATTACCACTTCTGTAATGGTTTATCATAATGTAAAATTGTTAAACCCATATGGGAAATGTCATAGAGAAAAGAAAATCAAATGTCAAAACTTAAATTTTATGCCGCTGCACCTTCCCCAAAGAATGCAATAAACAGTGATCAAAAAGTAGTATGTACCCCAAAATAGTATCATTAAACAACATAAGCTCTTCACTCAAAAACAAGCCCTCATACAGCTCCATTAACAGAAAAATAAAAAAGTTATGGATCTTCGAAAATGGCAACACCAACCAAATTATTATTTTTTGTTTTTTTGCAAACTTCAGAAGTTTTAAAACCTATACATTATCATAATCATATTGAAATGAAGAATCATGTTCCTGAGTAATTTTTTATTGCAGAATCGACGGCATAGATTTTTTTTTTTCATATACACAGTCGCATACCTTACTTCCTCTTGATTACTTATATGTTCGAAGGTGGGGACTGTGATGCCAGCGGTGATTGGGCACCAAGCTCATTTGTCATAACAACCTTATGGGAGCCTAGGAAACGCCAGTGGTGACACCGCTGGAACGGCGCCGTCATGGGAGGTGAGTATAAGTGGTTTTATTTTATCAGGACCAAACATGGGGAACGATAAAGGGTTGTCCTAGTAGTGGACAACACCTTTGAAGGACCAACCAGGGACAATAGCCGTTGACTTCACAAGGCCAGCTCTGCCCCTGGCCTGCTTTTCCCAGCAAGGCTGCATGTGATTGACAGGTCTCTCCTATAGTAAGAGATCTGTCAGTCACCTAGAACGGAGCTGGGAAAAGAGGACCATGGGCTGAACCAAATCTTTAAAGTTGCATGAATCAGTTAACAGGTTACCTTTAATTCCAAAAGATGGTTTAACCCAACAAACAAGCATTCTGCATTTAGACTGCGTGAAAATCTGGAAATTCTCCTTTTTTGAAGAATTTTTTTTATTAAAGGGTTATTAAATTATCTCTTGAGCAGCACAACATTCCAGTCTTTTTCACTTCCTGGTTTGTGACAGGACAGGCTCTCTTTCTTGAGTGACAGTTCTGGTGAGTAGTAGAACTGTAGTGTAAATAGAACTATAAAGTTCAGAACAAGTTCTACTGTAACACATTCACCTATCAGTGGTATATTCTGGAGTTTGCAGTGCTATCACTATATTTGCACATAGAAATAACAGGGCATTTAAGCAAGCACATATTTCCAGACAATGAGAGCCATGATTAGGAGATATGATCTGAAAGAAGTCAATGCTGGAGCTGGCAATTTTTCATGATTTATAACAACTCATCAGGAGCTGAAAGGGAGAGAAAGGGAGGTGAGCAGCTGCATTGTATAGAAATAGATGGGCTGCAGAGAGGTGGCTGGGATATTAGGATTTAACCCCTTTCCTGGAATGTAACTACTGTGCACACTCAGCAAGGGTCTGGGCAGACACTTGTGGCAGAGCTCCATGGAAACCAGCTGTACACTATGAAAGATAAAAAAAACTCTCACAGTAGGAGAATGACAGCAGATAGAAAAAAATCTAGTCAATTGCAAACTTGCTTATTTTCATGCTGTCTAACTGAAGCAATTTAATAGCTTGAGAATATGTCCTTAGGGCTACGTTCCCATGATGAGCTTTAGGTGAGTTTTTGACGCTGGTGAATTTCTGCACCTATTATTTAAATTAAGTTACTTATGGTTTTTCATTACGTTTTTGAGTGCGTTTTTTTATCATGCATTTTTATTGCGTTTTTGCCGCTGCATTTTTTCTCTCTTTTTGGTGCGTCTTGT
The DNA here is from genome assembly GCF_046119375.1 of Phyllobates terribilis. Classification (NCBI taxonomy): domain Eukaryota; kingdom Metazoa; phylum Chordata; class Amphibia; order Anura; family Dendrobatidae; genus Phyllobates; species Phyllobates terribilis. Next base: position 253,625,706 of record NW_027362771.1, read on the forward strand.
GTGACACCTCTCGCCCTCCCTGGGAAATGGGGGTTACTCGGAGCCGGGTCGGTGTAGGTGTTACGGGGTATGCAGTCGTGGCCTGGACCCGTTCCGTACCCAGGGCAGTCACATAAAAGATGTAATGGGCTTTCAAGTAAGAGTGGTATTTTTCGACTACGCCACCTGCGGTTTCCGGTGATGGGCACCGGCGCTGCTTCAGTCCACTGCGGCCGGTGTTACGGGCAGCTAAGATGGGACGGCTCCCCACAGGCAAAGCAGGCTTCAGGGCAGTGTGAGCAAGGAATGGTGGGTGCAGTGCCGTGCAGGAAATAACAGACTGAGGCGATGTGTGAAGTCATCCAAGGTTTTTACTCACATTCAGATGAACTCTAGCCGCAAAGCTTCTCTCTGCTACTCGCGGTGTACTGCGGCCACCAGGAAGGGGGTTCAGCACTTTCCAGGTAGATCAGGAGCACCTGTCGAGACCCCGCTGGTGTGTGTTCCTCTCCTTGGTAGGTTGTTCTCCCACTAAGTCTTCTCCTGACTGTGTGTGGTATGAATGTGGTGTAAGGCCGGGCCCCACTGGATAAACGCAGTGTAAGAGATACAGGTCGCGTAGGCCGCTCTGTCCGTATCCCCCTGGGATCCACTAAGCCTCCGGGCTTTTCTGACTGAGACGTGAAGTAACAAAGTCAGATGTCGGGGGCCGGTCACCCCTCTTGCAGCAGGAATCCCTCTGTCTAGGCCAGAATATGGGATACAGGTGGCGTAGGCCGCTCCGTCCGCATCCCCTGGGATCCTTTTGCCTGTGGAGCCTATCTCCTCCGCTCCCCTCCAAGGCCTTCTTAGGTCAGGACCTTGACCGGGTAGAGACAGTGGTTAACTCTGACCCGCTCCTCATCTCAAGGCCAGAGTACGAGGACCGTGTATCTTCAGTCGGCTGCGGCCTTATGCTGAACTCTGGCTGGTGACCACAATCAGAGACGAAGACCACAATCACAGACGAAGATCACAATCAAAGACCTTGAACTTAAGATGGCCGTAGATTCCCCCTATCTTTGGTCCCCCCCTCATCTCCTCTATCCCGGGCCGGGGCAGCACCCTGGTGCATTTAAGCCCCCCTTCAGGACAGGAGTGGTGTAGTGTTGAATGGTGAAGTGGTGTCCTGAGAGATGCTCCATCCTAACCTGGAAGAGGAGATACCACACCTCAATCTGAGGTGCAGTACCCCTGTGGCGACTAAACCCTCAGGGGCGCCACACTTGCTTTAAATAATGCTGCATTGTTTTTGATAGTTCCTGGTATTTGGCTTTGACAAAACTTTATTGATATACTTAGGTGCAGATTTCATTTTTGATATGTTTCCGCAGAGGAAACACACTAAAAACGCATGTGCATTTTTTATCTGGGGATTTTCCACATCTAATTAAAGTCTATTGGGAAAATCAGCACAGACAACTTAGCATACCCACAAGAGAATGCAGATTTTAAACACGCACCGCAGGTCAGTTTACGCTGAGTAAAATAAAATCACAGTGGGCATGAGATTTCTATAAATCCCTTCCACTTTGCTGGAACTGTAAGACACTACGTTTTTGATGCAGTAAAAAATTGCAATGACAAAAACTTACCAAAAGCTCAACGTGGGAATGTAGCCTACCATATTTTTCGGACTATAAGAAGCACCTAGGTTTTAGAGGAGGAAAAAAAAATTTAAGCAAAAAATGTGGTCATGATGCATTGCTATGGGGGAGGGGGTCTGCTGCTAACACTGTTATAGGGGTAATGTCCCCCAATTCTGTACTAATATCCCTCATCCTGGTATATATGGCCCCCTCTTCCTGCTATACGTGGCCCCCATCCCCATCCTAGTATGCATGGCACCCCAATCCCTGTCCTGGCATGAATGGCACCCCTCATCCCCATTCTGGTATGCATGCCACCCCTCATCCCCATCCTGGTATGCATGGTACCCCAATCCCCTATCCTGGTATGCATGGCACCCCAATCCCTGTCCTGGCATGCATGGCACCCCTCATCCCCATTCTGGTATGCATGCCACCCCTCATCCCCATCCTGGTATGCTTGGTACCCCAATCCCCTATCCTGGTATGCATGGCACCCCTCATCCTGGTGTGCATGGTGCCCCTCATTCTGGTATGTATGGCACCCCTCATCCCTCATCCTGGTATGCATGGCACCCCTATGGCTCTTTAATAGTGTGCACATGTGACCGCCGAGATGCTGCAGGAGCCGCGGCTGTGGCTACAGTGTGCGCCTGCTATTAAGGAGAGTGAATATTCAGTGCTCCATGTGCCCATGGGCGTGGGAAGCAGTGAATATTCATTTTCTTTAGCAGTGGGCACAATGTTGGCTGCAGCAGGCTGCCTCCTGTGCCCCGCTCCTCCGCCGCTGCCCCCCCACCACCCACAGCAACAGTACAATATATAGTAGATTCTGACTATAAGACGCACCCCCCACTTTCCTCCAAAATTTTGGAGGAAAAAAGTGCGTCTCATAGTCCGAAAAATACGGTAAGAATTTTTTTGCAGCATTTTGAATGGCCAGTGCTATTTTGGAGCAGATTGCATCAGGAATCGTACAAATGCACTTTATTTTTCCAACTGGGTGTTTTTCAAGATCTGAAGAAAGAATTCTCAAAAGGCTGAACATATGAACAAGTCATTTTACAATAGATGTAAATAGGTAGATTTTTCCAAGCGATTTTTGAGGCATTTTTCAGAGTGGACTTGCTCTAGAACTCCTCCGAAACTCACTGTGCACATATTTTAAAGGGGTTTTCCCATGAACAAAGTACATTTTAATCAATAGATCTTGGAAAAAATAAGTTCCGCAATTGTTTATGTAATTTTTTTTTTCATGTGTTGAGATTATGTTATAAATGTGCCCCTATTGTGTACTGTGTCATGGCTGTGTCTTATCTTACAGGAATATGGTCTGATCATACCACAGCTCATGGGCAGGGGAGGATGCGAAAGAGAGTATAAGGTCATTCCATGTGAAGCGATCCAAATCTGAATTTTTTTTTTACTCGATGTCCTCTGATTTTTTTTTCTTTTTTCTAAAGTGCTACTTTAGTGAATTACAAAAAAAAGTTTTGAATTTTTATCTTAGTTATTTTTTTATAGATTTCTAAACTTTTGAAAGTCTGAATTTCGGGCTTGTATGATGTTACATTTTTTAGCACATCTCAGGTTAGAAATAAGATAAAGAGATGGGAGAGGCAATGTTTTGTTTAAAGCGGTACAAGCTTTAATTTGATATGTCACAAGATTATGTTTGTTGATATTTTGTTTTTGAGGAGTCAAATTCAAAATTTTGATGTGCAATTTTGTAAAAACAACATGTTATACATTTTTCAAAAAGGCATATGTGTTTCTTGAGTTCTTGGTTACATTTGCACAAGGATTCAAGTTGGACTCTCCTTGGGATCATATTTTTAAGTGTGTTTTCTAAATACACTCTCATCCTAATCATATATTTATAACTAAAGTAAAAGAAGCAATATTAAATATACGTGTATTCTTATTCTTACGACACTGGACATGTCCTTTTTCAAGTTTTTAAACAGAGTATTCTAGTTAAATCATCAAGCTTTAAAATAATACTTCACTTCTGTCAGTATTAACCCCTTAGTTTGTCCCTTCAGACATTTGTTCCTTTTTTACTTTAATTATTACTATATTTCATACCCCTTAAGGGGTGTGCTTGTGGGACTCGCCTTTCTAGAATCTGCTCAGGTTGTCTCTGTTACTGGGCAGATTTGGGAGATGTGACGGGATTGGTGGAGAGCAGTTTGAGCGGGAACATTTGAGTGTTTATAAAGCTCATCTCATGGTCCACTCAGCTGTTCGTCGTGTGAAGAAGCAGCCGAAGCATCCTTCCCACCCTCCCAATATCTAAAAAAATCATGATTTTTTTTAATTGGAAAACATAGACCCTACACTTTTAGACCACAGGCTGATCAGATCTGAATTCAAGATTTTCGAATTGACACTGTTTACATAGGGGTTTTTGTTATTTTTTATAAATATGATCCCATTGAAAGCCCAACTTGAATTTTGGTACAGATGTGGCTAGGAGCATAGGAGGCACATGTGAATTTTTTGCAAATTTAATATCATATTGATTTTTCGCAAATGTGTTTTGAAATTTTGCGTTTGATTACGCATGGGTAATATATTAACAAAGATACTGTTGTGACACATCTGTCACAAAAGACGTTTTGGAAAGATCTGTACTCTAAATACTTATAACGCACAGAGAGAAATGTTTAAAGTAAATCCAGAGAAGACAAAAAAATTCAAGCAGCAGGAGATTCCAATAAAATCCAATGATTTATTAGAAATGTATACAAAAATAAATTGCAACCAAAACCACCACCACTTAAAAACAGGCAAACGCATTTCGGACGCATGTCCTTAATCACAAATGCAATGATTAAGGACATGCGTCAAAAACGTGTTTGCCTGACTTTAATTTTTGAAGTGGTGGTGATTTTGGTTGCAATTCATTTTTGTATACATTTCTAATAAATCATTGGATTTTATCGGAATTGTTCTGCTGTTGGAATTTTTTGTCTTCTCTAAACACTTATAGTTACTATTCAAGTTTACACAACCGTATTTTCTATATAAATAACTGACTGCACTTGGACCAATGTTACCTGTTCAAATGACATTGTTTTTACCAGGGCTGTGGAGTCGGAGTGGGTGTCCATTTTGGTTGAGTCGGTATAAAATGGACTCTGAATCCTAAAATATATAATAAATTGGGTACAGTAGTTCAGTGTAGGATGTGCTGTAAATTTCTTCATAAGAATTTGGGAAAGTTATGAAATGTCCTATAAATGTCTGTTCTATTCCTGATCTAAGGATCTAGACTTTTACTTGAGATTAATCTGTGCTGCACTTTATGTACATGATCAGTAGTGAGGCAGTGCTGTAGAGTCGGAGTCATGGAGTCGGAGTTGGAGTCGGGAGTCAGGGAAATTGAGGAGTCGGAGGTTTGGCTTACCGACTCCAAAGCCCTTCTTTTTATGCAGACCGTATGTCTACATTAACAAAAAATGCAGCATGCACTTGTCTCTTCTGTATTTCGGATGAGACTCACTCATTAAGTTTATAGGTGCACAAAAAAAACGGATCCCATATCGGTAACCGCACAGCATGCAATTTTTTACAGCTACATTGCAATTTTTTAACACAACAAACTGTGTTTGGTCCTGTGAATTTTAATAACTGTTGATGTATAAAAACAGATGCTGTCTAGTTCACCCGCTGTATGTGTGATAATACAGGTTATTTTTTTTTTCTACTTGTGAACTTAAACAAATAGTGGGAAAAATACATATTTATACACAAGTTGCAGAAGATTTTATAAAAATGATTTCTGCACACAATTATTAAGTATTGCTTATATTTCTAGCTGTAATCCAAACATATAGCTGATAATTATGGTAATATTTTACAGTAAATTTCTAGTTGCAGAAAAATAAAATTTATTTTTCCCATAGGAGCAGAATGATGTTTAAACACGAAAGACAGAAACAAAGAGTATGTATTAATGTGATTGATACAATATTACTTTTGACTGGAGTGACACTACCATTTGTTATGATACGGCTTTACCAAGAACATTTAAAATTATTTGATTACTATTGTTTGAATAAGACTTACATAAATCCATAATAGAAATATAAGAAACTTGTTGTACATTTCGTCAGAGAAGTTTATTTCTCCACTTATGAGTCACGTCCTTCCGAACCCCTTTTAAACCCAATCACTCTGAAAAATAGTTAAAATTCATCTCAGTCAAGACAAGGCAGACTGCTAGAACAATGATATATCACATTACTGCTGCCTATTTTAGTCTATCAAGAGGGAGGAGATGAGTGAGAAGTATAGTGAAATGGACACAGACACAAAACCGTTACTCCTTTCCATTGTTTCCCTCACTCAGCTGGATTCACAACTACACTGCTCATTATTATTGTTTGATGTCCTCCATGCTGCTGCTTCTGAATATATATTGTGTGAAAACAGGTACAGGATTCCCTCTTGTCTGCATGTGTGGTGCATGGGAGATATCATAGCAACTTGTTTCCCATTAGCTCAGAGTAAAGTGAAAATTGGAGAGATGGGAAACTGGTGATGAATGGGTTCAAGTCATTTAAAGGAGAAATTGTGTTATTTTGTTATATTCACACACAAGATACAAGTGCTGTCTGGGTTGAACCCTTGATCGGTCTCTCTGTACGCTGAGCCGAAGCAGATTCACCTTTTCTCCGGGTGTTTATTGTCTGTTATCCTGCTATAGTCTTTTTAGGTTAACAGGTGTTTCATTTATTCATTTGTCTGCCCAATCACCTCTCGGGTGCGGCTATATATACTTTCCCCCAGCTAGTATTTCCTGTTGGTAATATTCTCATCTGTATGTCCAGCCATAGTGCTGCTGTTTATTCCAGTCAGTGGAAGTCCAGCTAGGGTTAATTCAGGGATGTCAAACTCATGCAGACGCTCGTGCAACATGGTTTGAGCATGTACTGCAATGCACAGACTGTAAGAGAGATGTCTCTGGGTAGTAGGGGTATAACACAGCTGTCCGTTGGTAGTAGGGCTATAAGGCAGCTATTCCTGGGCAGTAGGGCAATGTGACAGCTATCCCTGGGCAGTAGGGCAATATGACAGATATCCCTGGGTAATAGAGCTAAGAGCACTGTCCCTGGGTAGTAGGGCTAAGAGAGCTGTCCCTGGGTAGTTGGGCTAAGAGAGCTGTGCCATGCCTCAGTCCAACATGGACTGCTCCCTATGCTAAGTACTGGCTGCATCTGCTGTCTGACTGTGTGAAGTAACATAACATTTCAGAAAAGGAACATTATACCAACAGTAAAATATGGTGGTGGTGGTAGTGTGATGGTCTGGCGCTGTTATGCTGCTTCAGGACCTGGAAGACTTGCTGTGGTAAATGGAACCATGAATTCTGCTGTCTACCAAAAAATCCTGAAGGAGAATGTCCGGCCATCTGTTCATGACCTCAAGCTGAAGTGTACTTGGGTTATGCAGCAGGATAATGATCCACAACACACCAGCAAGTCCACCTCTGAATGGCTTAAGAAAAACAAAATTAAGAGTTTGGAGTGGCCTAGTCAAAGTCTCGACCTTAATCCGATTGAGATGCTGTGGCATGACCTTAAAAAGGCGGTTCATGCTCGGAAACCCTCCAATGTGGCTGATTTACAATTTACAACAGTGTTGTAAAAGACTCATTGCCAGTTATCGCAAACATTTGGTTGCAGTTGTTGCTGCTAAGGGTGGCTCAACCAGTTATTAGGTTTAAGGGCCAATCACTTTTTCACACAGGGCCATGTAGGTTTGGATTACTTTTTCCCTTAATAATAAAGACCTTAATTTAAAAACTGGATTTTTTGTTTACTTGTGTTATCTGTGTCTTATATTTAAATTAGTTTTGTGATCTGAAATATTTAAGTGTGACAAACATACAAAAGAATAAAAGAATCAGGAAGGGGGCAAACACTTTTTCACACCACTGTATATATACACCAGACTCACTGTTTCCTTTGTAATATATGCATCAGCGTCACTGTCTTCTATGTGGTGTACAGTGGTGGCCAAAAGTATTGGCACCCCTGCAATTCTGTCAGATAATACTCAGCTTCTTCCTGAAAATGATTGCAATCACAAATTCTTTGGTATTATTATCTTCATTTAATTTGTCTTCAATGAAGAAACACAAAAAGAATTGTCCTAAAGCCAAATTGGATACAATTTCCACACAAAACCTAAAAAAGGGGGTGGACAAATGTATTGGCACTGTTAGAAAAATCATGTGATGCTTCTCTAATTTGTGTAATTAACAGCACCTGTAACTTACCTGTGGCACCTAACAGGTGTTGGCAATAACTAAATCACACTTGCAGCCAGTTAACATGGATTAAAGTTGACTCAACCTCTGTCCTGTGTCCTTGTGTGTACCACATTGAGCATGGAGAAAAGAAAGAAGACCAAAGAACTGTCTGAGGACTTGAGAAACCAAATTGTGAGGAAGCATGAGCAATCTCAAGGCTACAAGTCCATCTCCAAAGACCTGAATGTTCCTGTGTCTTCCGTGTGCAGTGTCATCAAGAAGTTAAAAGCCCATGGCACTGTGGCTAACCTCCCTAGATGTGGACGGAAAAGAAAAATTGACGAGAGATTTCAACGCAAGATTGTGTGGGTGGTGGATAAAGAACCTCGACTAACATCCAAACAAGTTTAAGCTGCCCTGCAGTCCGAGGGTACAACAATGTCAACCCGTACTATCCGTCGGCGTCTGAATGAAAAGGGACTGTATGGTAGGATACCCAGGAAGACCCCACTTCTTACCCCGAGACATAAAAAAGCCAGGCTGGAGTTTGCCAAAACTTACCTGAGAAAGCCTAAAATGTTTTGGAAGAATGTTCTCTGGTCAGATGAGACAAAAGTAGAGCTTTTTGGCAAAAAGCATCAACATAGAGTGTACAGGAAAAAAAAAGAGGCATTCAAAGAAAAGAACACGGTCCCTACAGTCAAACATGGCGGAGGTTCCCTGATGTTTTGGGGTTGCTTTGCTGCCTCTGGCACTGGACTGCTTGACCGTGTGCATGGCATTATGAAGTCTGAAGACTACCAACAAATTTTGCAGCATAATGTAGGGCCCAGTGTGAGAAAGCTGGGTCTCCCTCAGATGTCATGGGTCTTCCAGCAGGACAATGACCCAAAACACACTTCCAAAAGCACTATAAAATGGTTTTAGAGAAAGCACTGGAGACTTCTAAGGTGGCCAGCAATGAGTCCAGACCTGAATCCCATAGAACACCTGTGGAGAGATCTCAAAATGGCAGTTTGGAGAAGGCACCCTTCAAATATCAGGGACCTGGAGCAGTTTGCCAAAGAAGAATGGTCTACAATTCCAGCAGAGCATTGTAAGAAACTCATTGATGGTTACCGGAAGCGGTTGTTCGCAGTTATTTTGGCTAAAGGTTGTGCAACCAAGTATTAGGCTGAGGGTGCCAATACTTTTGTCTGGCCCATTTTTGGAGTTTTGTGTGAAATGATCAATGATTTGATTTTTGCTTCATTCTCTTTTGTGTTTTTTCCTTGCAAGCAAATTAAATGAAGATAATAATACCAAAGAATTTGTGATTGCAATCATTTTCAGGAAGAAACTGAGTATTATCTGACAGAATTGCAGGGGTGCCAATACTTTTGGCCACCACTGTATGTATTAGCCTAATTTTCTCCTATGTTGTGTATATATACACAAGCACCACTTTTTCCTATGTAATGTATGCATCAGCCTCACTGTCTCAACTAAATGAAAATGGCTAAATTGTGCACAAAGTGTCAATGTTTTGTTGATGTTTTGCTTTGTTGATAATGGTGGCCACACAAAATATTGATACTTTGCACACAATTTAACCATTTTCACTTAGGGGTGTACTCCCTTTTGCTGCCAGCGGTTTAGACATTAATGTCTATTTATTGAGTTACTTAGAGGGCACACCTAATTTACACTGTTATACAAGCTGAACACTGACTACTTTACATTGCATCAAAGTCTCATATCTTCAGTTTTGTCCCATGAAAAGATATAATAAAATATTTGCAAAAATTAGAGAGGTGTACTCACTTTTGTGATATACAGTATGTATACCAGCCCCACTGTCTCCTATAGTTAGGTCCATATATATTTGGACAGAGACAACATTTTTCTAATTTTGGTTCTAGACATTACCACAATGAATTTTAAACAAAACAATTCAGATGCAGTTGAAGTTCAGACTTTCAGCTTTCATTTGAGGGTATCCACATTAAAATTGGAAGAAGGGTTTAGGAGTTTCAGCTCCTTAACATGTGCCACCCTGTTTTTAAAGGGACGAAAAGTAATTGGACAAACTAAATAATTGTAAATAAAATGCTAATTTCTAGTACTTGGTTGAAAACCCTTTGTTGGCAATGACTGCCTGAAGTCTTGAACCCATGGACATCACCAGACGCTGTGTTTCCTCCTTTTTAATGCTCTGCCAGGCCTTCACTGCGGTGGTTTTCTGTTGCTGTTTGTTTGTGGGCCTTTCTGTCTGAAGTTTAGTCTTTAACAAGTGAAATGCATGCTCAATTGGGTTGAGATTAGGTGACTGACTTGGCCATTCAAGAATATTCCGCTTCTTTGCTTTAATAAACTCCTGGGTTGCTTTGGCTTTATGTTTTGGGTCATTGTCCATCTATAGTATGAAACGACGACCAATCAGTTTGGCTGCATTTGGCTGGATCTGAGCACACAGTATGGCTCTGAATACATCAGAATTCATTCGGCTGCTTCTGTCCTGTGTCACATCATCAATAAACACTAGTGACCCAGTGCCACTGGCAGCCATGCATGCCCAAGCCATCACTCTGCCTCCGCCGTGTTTTACAGATGATGTGGTATGCTTTGGATCATGAGCTGTACCACGCCTTCGCCATACTTTTCTCTTTCCATCATTCAGGTAGAGGTTGATCTTGGTTTCATCTGTCCAAAGAATGTTCTTCCAGAACTGTGCTGCCTTTTTTAGATGTTTTTTAGCAAAGTCCAGTCTAGCCTTTTTATTCTTGATGCTTATGAGTGGCTTGCACCGTGCAGTGAACCCTCTGTATTTACTTTCATGCAGTCTTCTCTTTATGGTAGATTTGGATATTGATACGCCTACCTCCTGGAGAGTGTTGTTCACTTGGTTGGCTGTTGTGAAGGGGTTTCTCTTTACCATGGAGATTATTCTGCGATCATCCACCACTGTTGTCTTCCGTGGACGCCTAGGTCTTTTTGCATTGATGAGTTCACCAGTGCTTTCTTTCTTTCTCAGGATGTACCAAACTGTAGATTTTGCCAGTCCTAATATTGTAGCAATTTCTCAGATAGGTTTTTTCTGTTTTTGCAGCTTAAGGATGGCTTGTTTTACCTGCATGGAGAGCTCCTTTGACCGCATGTTTACGTCACAGCAAAACCTTCCAAATGCAAGCACCACACCTCAAATCAACTCCAAGCCTTTTATCTGCTTAATTGAGAATGACATAACGAAGGGATTGCCCACACCTCTCCATGAAATAGCCTTGGAGTCAATTCATAGAATGGTAGAGTTGGAAGGGACCTCCTGGGTCATCTGGTCCAACCCCCTGCTCAAAGCAGGATTCACTAAATCATCTCAGACAGATGTCTGTCCAGCCTCTGTTTGAAGACGTCCATTGAAGGGGAACTCACCACCTCTCGTGGCAGCCTGTTCCACTCATTAATCACCCTAACTGTCAAAAAGTTTTTTCTAATATCTAATCTGTGTCTCCTCCCATTTAGTTTCATCCCGTTGCTTCTAGTCTTTCCCTGTGCAAATGAGAATAAAGATGATCCTTCTACAATGTGACAGCCCTTGACATATTTGTAGACAGCTATTAAGTCTCCTCTCAGTCTTCTTTTTTGCAAGCTAAACATTCCCAAATCCTGCAACCGTTCCTCATAGGACATGGTTTGCAGACCAGTCACCATTCTGGTCGCTCTTCTCTGAACTTGTTCCAGTTTGTCTATGTCTTTTTTAAAATGTGGTGCCCAAAACTGTACACAGTATTCCAGATGAGGTCTGACCAAAGAGGAGTAAAGACCGATAATGACTTCACGTGATCTAGACTGTATGCTTCTGTTAATACATCCCAGAATTGTATTTGCCTTTTTTGCTGCTGCATCACACTGTTGACTCATGTTCAGTCTATGATCTATTAGTATACCTAAGTCTTTTTCACATGTACTGTTGCTTAGCTCTATTCCTCCCATTCTGTATATGCTTTTTTCATTTTTATTGCCCAGATGTAGTACTTTGCATTTTTCCCTGTTAAAAACCATTCTGTTGGTTGCTGCCCACTGCTCCAGTTTATTTAGGTCTTTTTGAATCCTCTCTCTCTCTTCTCTAGTATTAGCTATCCCTCCTAGCTTTGTGTCATCAGCAAATTTAATCAGTTTACCCTCAATTCCTTCATCTAAATCATTGATGAAGATGTTGAACAATACAGGTCCCAGGACAGAGCCCTGTGGTATCCCACTTGAGACATTCATCCAGCTGGATGTGAAGCCATTTACAACCACCCTTTGAGTCCGATCACTAAGCCAGTTATGAATCCACCTAACAGTTGCCTGGTCCATTGCATACTTGGTCATTTTTTCAATAAGGATGGTGTGAGATACTTTGTCAAATGCTTTGCTGAAGTCAAGATATACTATATCTACAGCATTTCCCTGATCCACCCAGTCAGTGATTCTGTCATAGAAGGAAATTAAGTTAGTCTGACATGACTTGTTAGTTACAAACCCATGCTGACTCTGGTTAATCACTTCATTCTTATCCAGGTACTTACATACATGATGTTTAATAATTTGTTCAAAGATCTTTCCTGGTATAGAAGTCAGACTCACCGGCCTATAGTTCCCTGGGTCCACCTTCTTCCCCTTTTTGAAGATAGGAACAACATTTGCTCTTCTCCAGTCTTCTGGGACTTCTCCTGTTCTCCAAGAATTTTCAAAGATTATGGAGAGTGGTTCTAAAATTTCTTCTACGATCTCCTTCAGTACTCTGGGGTGTAATTCATCTGGACCTGGAGACTTGAACTCATTTATGTTAGCTAAATATTCCCTCACAATCTTTCTGTTTACAGATAACTTGGATTCTTCTATTCCTTTAAAAGGACAGTGAAAATCAGTTGATGTTACATTTTCTTTCTGAGAGAAAACAGATGCAAAATAGGAATTAAAAAGTTCGGCCTTCTCAACATCCTCTTTTACCATTTCTCCATTTTCATCCTGTAAAAATCCTATAGCATCTTTGACTTTTCTTTTACTTTTGACATACCCCCAAAATCCTTTTTTATTGCTTTTGACATCTCTTGCAAGCCTTAATTCATTGTCAGCTTTAGCTAACCTGATACGTGCCCTGCAGGATCTGCATACTGCATTATAATCTTCTTTAGATATGCCTCCCTCTTTCCATTTAATAAACATTTCTTTCTTTCTTTTTAGCATGTGTTTAAGTTCTGTGTTCATCCATCCTGGTTTCCTTAAATGCTTCCCATTCTTCCTACTTTTCGGGATTGTTAACGATTGTCCAATTACTTTTGGTCCCTTTAAAAACAGGGTGGCACATGTTAAGGAGCTGAAACTCCAAAACCCTCCATCCAATTTTAATGTGGATACCCTCAAATGAAAGCTGAAAGTCTGAACTTCAACTGCATCTGAATTGTTTTGTTTAAAATTCATTGTGGTAATGTCTAGAACCAAAATTAGAAAAATGTTGTCTCTGTCCAAATATATATGGACCTAACTGTATATACACCAGCCACACCGCCTTCTATGCGATGTATATACAACACCAGCTACACCGTCTCCTATGTAATGTATGCATCAGCCTCTCTGTCTCAACTAAATGAAAATGATGAAATTGTGCACAAATTGTCAATATTTTGATTCGTTGATAATGGTGGCCTCACAAAATATTGACACTTTGCGCACAATTTCACCATTTTCACTTAGGGGTGTATTCCCTTTTGCTGACATCGGTTTAGACATTAATGGCTGTGTATTGAGTTATTTAGAGGGCACACCAAATTTACACTGTTATACAAGCTACTACTTTACATAGTATCTAAGTCTCATATCTTCAGTATTGTCCCATGAAAATATATAATAAAATATTTGCATATTTGCAAAAATTTGAGGGGTGTACTGACTTTTGTGATATACTGTATATACACCAGCCCCACTGTCTCCTTGAGTTCTATAAATGTAACATGAGCAGTGATGAATTTCTCACTTTGAGGAGACATGCAGTGTAACATACATTTGTGTTTGGAACAACTTGCTGCGATCAGTTCATTAAAAAACTTATTGCAAAGAGTCAACTGACACAGACCTGGAAAAGCAGTTGCAAGTCACAACATCATCATTACCACCTAACATCACATGCCTTACAATAGAGAAGCAGGTCTAGCCAGCAAATTAGGGGTGAGTTAAATTAATTGTTTGACCAAATATAGTAGGATCATTTTCAAACTGATTATTTTGTATTGTCCGCAAATGTTGGTGCAAATATCGAAATGGTCTTTGGCAGAAAAAAGTTTATCCATCCCTGCGCTAGAGAATAAATTGAGCAGCAGTCCAGCATGTGCACTGCTGCTACATTCTAACTGGATAAAAGTGCCCTGTTCTAGCAATCAGTGGGAGTCCCATCATGACAATGCCAGTTTATCAATGGTATCTTAGATTGTGAGTGGTTAGGAAATGTTATGTCCTTGTCATCTTATAGGCACAAAAGGTTGCAGTGGATAGATTTTTTTCAACCTAGGAATATATAGTAGCTTACTTCTCATTTATCACCAGTCCCTGTTAGGCCTTATGAATGTTGTTAGGGTGGGTCCTTCACTTTTGTTTCCCTATGTGAGACATTAAGCTCTAGCTAGCGGACATTTATGTAAATGGAAACAATTTAATACATTTGCTATGCAGCAGTTACTGTAGGGACTATTTTTGGTTGTCTCTAGTGTTGAGCGATACCTTCCGATATCAGGAAATATCGTATCGGATTGGATCGGACCGATACTCAAAAAGTATCGGATATCGCCGATTCCGATACCGGAAACCAATGCAAGTCAATGGGACAGAAATATCGGAATGAAAATAAACCCTTTCTTTCCTTGTAGGTTAATTCTACATGAAGTAAAACAACTAAGAATAATGTAGAATGTATTATGCGAAAAGCCGGCAATTCATCAGCGCATACACCGGTACCCGACAATTTACAACAGAAAGAATAGAGCTTCACACATAGATTAGATAGATAGAAACATGTCAGTCACATATATATGAAGTACAGTGACAGTGTTGCTTAATGTACTTGTCATTTAGTGCAAAGGATTTATTTAAAAAAATATTAGTGTTTTCATGCACCGTCTCTTTAAAAAAGCCGGCCGGCAATTCAGCAGCGGTACCCGACAATTTATAACAGACAGAATAGAGCTTCACACATAGATTAGATAGATAGAAACATGTCAGTCACATATATATGAAGTACAGTGACAGTGTTGCTTAATGTACTTGTCATTTAGTGCAAAGGATTTATTAAAAAAAATATTAGTGTTTTCATGCACCGTCTCTTTAAAAAAGCCGGCCGGCAATTCAGCAGCGGTACCCGACAATTTATAACAGAAAGAATAGAGCTTCACACATAGATTAGATAGATAGAAACATGTCAGTCACATATATAATAAGTACAGTGACAGTGTTGCTTACCGTACTTGTCATTTAGTGTTAAAATAAATGATTTATTTAAAAAAAAATGGGCGTGGGGTTCCCCTTAATTTTAGTCTCTAGCGGAGGTTAAGCAGACATCTGGGGCAGATGTTTGAAGCCTGGGAAGGGGGTAATACCCACGGAGCTTCCCAGGCTGCTAATATCAGCCCCCAGCGGAATACTTAGCCTTTACTAGCTATTAAAATGGGGGACCCCCCCAAAAAAATGACGTGGGGTTCCCCCTAATTTAATAGCTAGCAAAGGCTAGGCAGACAGCTGGGGGCTGATATTAATAGCCCAGGAAGGGTGCCATGAATATTGGCCCCCTCCCAGGCTAGAAACACCAGCCGTCAGCAGCCCCAGAAATGGCGCATCCACAGGATGCGCCAATTCTGGCACTTAGCCTCGCTCTTCCCACTGCCCTGTAGCGGTGGCAGTGGGGTAATAGGGTTGGGGTTGATGTCAGCTTATAATACCAGCTGACATCAAGCCCAGGTTAGTAATGGAGAGGTGTCTATAAGACACCCCCATTACTAACCCCATAGTCAAAGTTAAAAAAAAAAACACAAACACCCAGAATAAACTCCTTTAATTGAAATAAACACACAATTCTTTATTGTTCTAAATTAAACCATACTTACCATTACGCCCATTCCAGCTGAAGCCAACGATCTCCTGCAATAAAAGAAAAATAATAAAGCAACATCATCCTTACCTTTCCATGGTTCCCACGATGGCTCCAGCTCTGCTACATCGAGATGACAGGCTGGACCGCAGGAGAAAGCTGCCATCCAGCCTGTCATCCCGCAGACACTGAGAAGCGCAGGCATGCTTGGACATGACCTCACCTCATGCACGTCACTGACAGCGTGGGAAAATTCTCCTGCACTCAGCGCTTCAGCGTGAGAATTTTCCCACGCTGTCAGTGACGTGCATGAGGTGAGCTGAGTTCATTGGACATGAACTCGGCTCATCTGGATGACGTCACAGAGAGACACTGAGGGATGACAGGCTGGATGGCAGCGTTCTGCTGCGGTCCAGCCTGTCATCTCGATGTAGCAGAGCTGAAGCTGTCGTGGGATCCATGGGAAGGTAAGGATGAGGTTGGTTTATTATTTTTCTTTTATTGCAGGAGATCGTTGGCTTCAGCTGGAATGGGCGTGATGGTAGGTATGGTTTAATTTTGAACAATAAAGAATTGTGTGTTTATTTCAATTAAAGGACTTTATTCTGGGTGTTGTGTTTTTTTAAATACTTTACTAGAAATTCATGGTGGTCATGTCTAATATTGGCGTGACCCCATGAATTTCGGGCTTAGGGCCAGCTGATAATGCCAAGCTGGCCTTAACCCCTTTATTACCCAGTGAGCCACAGCACCAGGGCCCTGGATGAGTTGGGTACAGCGCCAGAAGATGGCGCTTCTATGAACGCGCCATTTTACGGGGCGGCTGCGGACTGCAATTTGCAGCAGGTGGGGCCCAGAAAGCTTGGGCCTCCCTGCGCTGCGGATTCCAGCTCCCAGCTGTCTAGTTGTACCTGGCTGGACACAAAAATAGGGCGAAGCTCCACGTATTTTTTTTTTAAATTATTTCATGAAATTCATGAAATAATTAAGAAAAAAAGGGCTTCCCTATATTGTTGTGTCCGGCC
This sequence comes from Phyllobates terribilis, assembly GCF_046119375.1. Lineage (NCBI taxonomy): Eukaryota > Metazoa > Chordata > Amphibia > Anura > Dendrobatidae > Phyllobates > Phyllobates terribilis. The sequence continues at coordinate 253,642,695 of NW_027362771.1, forward strand.
AGGTACAAACAGGCAGCTGGTGGTTGGGGGCAGTCCGTTCCTGCCTGCTGTACCTGGCTGGACACAAATATAGTGCGAAGCCCCACGTCAATTTTTTTTTAATTATTTCATGAATTTCCTGAAATAATTAAAAAAAAATTGACGTGGGGCTTCGCACTATATTTGTGTCCAGCCAGGTACAGCAGGCAGGAACGGGCTGCCCCCAACCACCAGCTGCCTATTTGTACCTGGCCGGACACAACAATATCGGGAAGCCCTTTTTTAAAAAAAATATTTCATGAAATAATAAAAAAAAAATAAGTGGGGCTTCTCCCTATTTTTGTGTCCTGCCAGGTACAACTAGGCAGCTGGGGGATGGAATCTGCAGCGCAGGGAGACCCAAGCTTTCTGGGCCTCCCCCCCCACTGCAAATGGCAGTCCGCAGCCACCCCAGAAAATGGCGCGTTCATAGAAGCTGGATGCTGTACCTGGCTGGCATACAAAAATATGGCAAAGCCCACGTCAAAATTTTTGGGAAAAATTAATTAAAAAATAAATAATAATTTAGGGACTGCATCTTTATTAACTCCTCAAATGTCATTTAGTGTTAAAATAAAGGATTTATTTAAAAAAAAAATTGGCGTGGGATCCCCCATAATTTTAGTCTCTAGCGGAGGTTAAGCAGACGGCTGGGGCAGATGTTTGAAGCCTGGGAAGGGGGTAATACCCACGGAGCTTCCCAGACTACTAATATCAGCCCCCAGCTGAATACCTAGCCTTTACTAGCTATTAAAATGGGGGACCCCCCCAAAAAAATGACGTGGGGTCCGCCCTATTTTAATAGCTAGCAAAGGCTAGGCAGACAGCTGGGGGCTGATATTAATAGCCCAGGAAGGGTGCCATGAATATTGGCCCCCTCCCAGGCTAGAAACACCAGCCGTCAGCCGCCCCAGAAATGGCGCATCCATAGGATGCGCCAATTCTGGCACTTAGCCTCGCTCTTCCACGCTGCTCTGGTGCGGTGGCAGGGGGTAATGGGGCTGGGGTTCATGTCAGCGCCAGCTGCCATGAAGCCCAGGTTAGTAATGATGGGCGTCTATAAGACACCCCCATTACTAACCTACAAAGTGTTAAAAAGAAAACACACACTACACCCAGAAAAAAATAATTTATTTGAAATAAAACACACCATTTTATTTAATTCTTAGTTTACTAAAAAAAAATAGTTACCTGTCCACGTTCCTGCGCTGATCTCCCATGCACAGCTGTCACATCTGGAGATGGTGACAGCTGTGCATGGCTGCTGTAAGCTCACACTGCCGGGAACACGTCCGCTCCCGGCAGCGGGAGCCACTGACTGAGGTCACCGGAGTGCATTCAGGCAGCGCAGCTCCGGAGACCTCCTTTACGGCACTGCTGTACCGTGGGAATTTCTCACGATACAGCAGGGCCGTAAAGGAGCTGACCGGAGCAGCGCTGCCTGAACTCCGGCGAACCTGCTTATGCAATGACGGGGCTGCTTTACGGCCCCGTCATTCTAGCGGCGGCTGCGGTTCAGAGCGGTCACATTCTATGTGGCTGCTCTGAACTGGAGATCATCGTGGGACACTCGTGGACTACTACGGAGGGGTAAGGATAAGGTTGTGGTTTATTATTTTATATTTTATTACAGGAGATCGATGGCTTCGGGGAATTAGGTGTCTAGGTGAGTATAGGTGTAGTTTTTTATTTTTTACTTTATTTTAGGTGGCGATCGGCGGGGACAGGTAATGTATGAACTAATTTATTGTAGGTAACCACTGGCCACCAATGACATGTATTTAAAATTTATTGGGGACACAGTAGGGCAATTTAAATAGCAGGATCAGGCTGATGGGAACTACTGCTCCCATCGAGCTGATCCTGCTGGCACGAGTGGACGGGGGACAGACATAGGCCGATGGGAGTAGTAGTGTCACATCGGCCTATGTCTGCCTGCATGCACACCCCCCAGACATCGCACAGACACCGCACACACCCGCAGACATCGCACAGACACCGCACACACTCGCAGACATCGCACAGACACCGCACACACCCGCAGACACCACACACACCCGCAGACACCGCACAGACACCCCACACACCGCGCACACCCGCACAGACACCCACACACACCAATCATGACCGGTCTGGGAGGTGAGGCTGACCTGTGCGGCCGTGGGAAAGTTCATGTGAGTTCATGCAATGCAGTGAAGCATGAACTCACATGAACCCTCTGAGGGCACTGCGGCGACTTCAAATGAACAGCTGATCGGCATCACCTGATACCTCAGCTGTTCATTTGAAATAACCGGCGGGAAAGCGCAGCACAGAATGGGAAAGCCGGCGGTGAAGTCTTTTCACTGCCGGCTTCCCCGCCCGGGTTCTTCGCTCCCCGCTCCTTGGTGCTGCGCTCCCCGCCCGGTCCTAACTTACGATCGGGATGGGAGGTGGCGAGGGGAGCGGAGCATCGGGGTGGGAGGCTGCGGGGAAGCAGTATGGGGCTGTGTGATTGTTTAAAAGCCGGCGTCTTTTTACCGCGCGCCGGCTTTTAAACAATCAGGAGAATTCTCCCACGCTGGGATGGCATTCTGATGACAGGCTGGATCTCAGCTGAGTGCTGCCATCCAGCTTGTCATCCTTCAGAGACACTGCAGAGCGCAGGCATTATGGGAACTTCCGATTCCGGTATTCGATATTGTAAAAGTATCGGAATTAAGTATCGGAATTCCGATACCGCGAATATCGGCCGATACCCGATATTTCAGTATCGGAATGCTCAACACTAGTTGTCTCTGGTGATAACAGCTGATTTCCAAGCAGGATTTATTTTAAAACGACATTGTCTTAATGTAATCAAGAAAATAGGCATTATGACCATTTTATTCTTCCAGGAATTTTTTGAAAAGAAGAAGATGAAATCCAAATTGAAGCTCTTAGAGTCATCATATCCAACAAAAGCATCACTTAGTTTAGATCTACTTAACCTACATGTCGTAAATCAAATATCCAAAAAGAAAGAAAAAAGTAAGTTATTAGGTACACAAAACTGTTTAATGTGTTTTAGGTGTACGATAACATCTCCCATCTTTCCATTATTCCATATAATTGTGTTCAAGACTATAAAGTTTTGTACTTACAATGGGGAAAATAAGTATTTGATACACGGCCGATTTTACAAGTTTTCCCACCTATAAAGAATGGAGAGGTCTGTAATTTTTATCATAGGTACTAGTGATGAGCGAGTATGTTCTGTTAACCCTTACGCTGAGTATACTCGGACGAGCACCGAGTATTTACAGCATGCTCAGGGGTTAAGTTTTCGTCGCTCCGTGAACATGATTTGCGACTGTTTGACAGCTTTAATACATGTGAGGAATGTCTGCTTCTTACACATTCCTCACATGTATAAAGCTGTCAAACCGTTGCAAATCATGCACAGCCCTCCATGTGCTCGTCAGAGGTAGCCTGACTGCCATTAGGTACCGAGATGAGATCCTCAGACCCCTTGTGAGACCATATGCTGGTGCGGTTGGCCCTGGGTTCCTCCTAATGCAGGACAATGCCAGACCTCATGTGGCTGGAGGGTGTCAGCAGTTTCTGCAAGATGAAGGCATTGAAGCTATGGACTGGCCCGCCCGTTCCCCAGACCTGAATCCGATTGAGCACATCTGGGACATCATGTCTCGCTCCATCCACCAACGTCACGTTGCACCACAGACTGTCCATGAGTTGGCAAATGCTTTAATCCAGGTCTGGGAGGAGGTCCCACAGGAGACCATCCGCAACCTCATCAGGAGCATGCCCAGGCGTTGTAGCGAGGTCATACAGGCACGTGGAAGCCACACACAATACTGAGCCTCATTTTGAATTGTTTTAAGGACATTACATCAAAGTTGGATCAGCCTGTAGTGTGTTTTTCCACTTTAATTTTGGGGGTGACTCCAAATCCAGGCCTCCATTGGTTAATAAATTTGATTTCCATTGATGATTTTTGTGTGATTTTGTTGTCAGCACATTCAACTTTGTACAGAACAAAATATTCAATGAGAATATTTCATTCATTCAGATCTAGGATGTGTTATTTGAGTGTTCCCTTTATTTTTTTCAGCAGTGTATATATATATATATATATATATGTATATATATATATATATATATATATACAGTACAGACCAAAAGTTTGGACACACCTTCTCATTTAAAGATTTTTCTGTATTTTCATATTTTCTGTATTTTCATAACTATGAAAATTGTACATTCACACTAAAGGCATCAAAACTATGAATTAACACATGTGGAATTATGTACTTAACAAAAAAGTGTGAAACAACTGAAAATATGTCTTATATTCTATGTTCTTCAAAGTAGCCACCTTTTGCTTTCATGACTGCTTTGCACACTCTTGGCATTCTCTTGATAAGCTTCAAGAGGTAGTCACTGGAAATGGTTTTCACTTCACAGGTGTGCCCTGTCAGGTTTAATAAGTGGGATTTCTTGCCTTATAAATGGGGTTGGGACCATCAGTTGTGTTGTGCAGAAGTCTGGTAGATACACAGCTAATAGTCCTACTGAATAGACTGTTAGAATTTGTATTATGGCAAGAAAAAAGCAGCTAAGTAAAGAAAAACGAGTGGCCATCATTACTTTAAGAAATGAAGGTCAGTCAGTCCGACAAATTGGGAAAACTTTGAAAGTGTCCCCAAGTGCAGTTGCAAAAACCATCAAGCGCTACAAAGAAACTGGCTCACATGGGGACCGCCCCAGGAAAGGAAGACCAAGAATCACCTCTGCTTCTGAGGATAAGTTTATCCGAGTCATCAGCCTCAGAAATCGCAGGTTAACAGCAGCTCAGATTAGAGACCAGGTCAATGCCACATAGAGTTCTAGCAGCAGACACATCTCTTCAACAACTGTTAAGAGGAGACTTTGTGCAACAGGCCTTCATGGTAAAATAGCTGCTAGGACACCACTGCTAAGGACAGGCAACAAGCAGAAGAGGCTTGTTTGGGCTAAAGAACACAAGGAATGGACATTAGACCAGTGGAAATCTGTGCTTTGGTCTGATGAGTCCAAATTTGAGATCTTTGGTTTCAACCACCGTGTTTTTGTGCGACGCAGAAAAGGTGAACGGATGGACTCTACATGCCTGGTTCCCACCGTGAAGCATGGAGGAGGAGGTGTGATGGTGTGGGGGTGCTTTGCTGGTGACACTGTTGGGGATTTATTCAAAATTGAAGGCATACTGAACCAGCATGGCTACCACAGCATCTTGCAGTGGCATGCTATTCAAACCGGTTTGCGTTTAGTTGGACCATCATTTATTTTTCAACAGGACAATGACCCCAAACACACCTCCAGGCTGTGTAAGGGCTATTTGACCAAGAAGGAGAGTGATGGGGTGCTACGCCAGATGACCTGGCCTCCACAGTCACCAGACCTGAACCCAATCGAGATGGTTTGGGGTGAGCTGGAACGCAGAGTGAACGCAAAAGGGCCAACAAGTGCTAAGCATCTCTGGGAACTCCTTCAAGATTGTTGGAAGACCATTTCCGGTGACTACCTCTTGAAGCTCATCAAGAGAATGCCAAGAGTGTGCAGAGCAGTCATCAAAGCAAAAGTTGGCTACTTTGAAGAACCTAGAATATAAGACATATTTTCAGTTGTTTCACACTTTTTTGTATATATACACACATTTGTATGAAATGTTCTCATATATATGCCTCCTACTGTATATAGGGGGCTACTCCCCTGTTGAGAAAGCTCTGGCGAAACGGCGTCATCCTGGGGTGGTAGCCCAGGCACACACAGAACTACACCGCAGCTCATATAAGTGCTTTGCCTTATATTGCTCCTATTTTGGGGGGATTGAAGTCTTATTCTGCTTTCAAATGGGATGTCCCATAGTTGTCTGACCTTTGTCTTTAGGCTGTTAAAAATTCTGGATCTGGGTGCTGAGCATTTGCTTTTACCCTTGTTGCACCACAGTATCCTCATGCTTATTAATTCTATCTCTTCCCCCTATTCTCTTCATGCCCAGGATCATGATCAATTTTCAAATGATCATTAAGATCTCATTTGCACTTTCTTAAGCACAAAGCACTTTATATGTTTTGCCCAACAGACACTTTTTGAGCAAAAAAGCACTTTTACAAACAGAGAGTTTATGTGTTCATTTTATTGTATATGTCAATTTTTTTACATATTATATGCATGATGCACTATATAATAATTATTGAATCTGCACACAAATCTCCTCTTGCATCTTCATGTTGACACTTAATAAACTAGCTATAATAGACTGATTTGATCTATGTTTGTCTGCCAGCTACTTTTTTGAGATACCCATATGCTTGAGATTTTATCCGTCGTATCTGTTTTTAATTGAGATATGAAATAAAGAACATTTTTTATTGATATCATTGTTGATACCTTGATATACAGAGACTATTGTCTTTGGAAGTGGTGTTTATTTATTCCATATTACATATAGGATAATAGGGGGATGGAAAAATATCTGATGTCTGTATCACAGTATACAGTGCATTGTGAAAGTATTTGGCCCCCTTGAGCTTTTCTACCTTTTGCCTCATTTCTGGCTTCAAACATAAAGTTATAAAATTCTCATTTTTTTGGGAAGAATCAACAACAAGTGGGACACAATCGTGAAGTGGAACGAAATTTATTGGATATTTTAAACTTTTTAAAAAAAATTAAAAATGAAAAGTGGGGCGTGCAATATTATTCGGCCTCCTTGAGTTAATACTTTGTAGCGCCACCTTTTGCTGCGATTACAGCTACAAGTCGCTTGGGGTATGTCGCTCTCAGTTTTGCACATCGAGAGGCTGAAATTCTTGCCCATTCTTCCTTGCAAAACAGCTCGAGCTTATTGAGGTTGGATGGAGGGCGTTTGTGGACAGCAGTTTTCAGCTCTTTCCACAGATTCTCGATTGGATTCAGGTCTGGACTTTGATTTGGCCTTTCTAACACCTGGATACGTTTATTTTTGAACCATTCCATTGTAGATTTTGCTTTATGTTTGGGATCATTGTCTTGTTGGAAGATAAATCTCCGTCCCAGTCTCAGGTCTTTTGCAGACTCCAACAGGTTTTCCTCCAGAATGGTCCTGTATTTGGCTCCGTCCATCTTCCCATCAATTTTAACCATCTCCCCTGTCCCTGCTGAAGAAAAGCAGGCCCAAACCATGATGCTGCCTCCACCATGTTTGACAGTGGGGATGGTGTTTTGAGGGTGATGAGCTGTGTTGCTTTTACGCCAAACATATCGTTTTGTACTGAGGCCAAAAAGTTTGATTTTGGTTTCATCTGACCAGAGCACCTTATTCCACATGTTTGGTGTGTCTCCCAGGTGGTTTGTGGCAAACTTCAAACGAGACTTTTTATGGATATCTTTGAGAGATGGCTTTCTTCTTGCCACTCTTCCATAAAGGCCAGATTTGTGCAGTGTACGACTGATTGTTGTCCTATGGACAGACTCTCCCACCTCAGCTGTAGATCTCTGCAGTTTATCCAGAGTGATCATGGGCCTTTTGGCTGCATCTCTGATCAGTCTTCTCCTTATTCGAGATGAAAGTTTAGAGGGACAGCCGGGTCTTGGTAGATGCAGTGCTCTGATACTCCTTCCATTTCAATATGATCGCTTGCAAAGTGCTCCTTGAGATGTTTAAAACTTGGGAAAAAATTTTGTATCCAAATCCGGCTTTAAACTTCACCACAACAGTATCTAGGACCTGCCTGGTGTGTTTTCTTGGTCTTCATGATGCTCTCTGCACTTGAAACAGAACACTGAGACTATCACAGAGCAGGTGCATTTATACGGAGACTCGATTACACACAGGTGGAATCTATTTATCATTACCAGTCATTTAGGACAACATTGGATCATTCAGAGATCCTCACTGAACTTCTGGAGTGAGTTTGCTGAACTGAAAGTAAAGGGGCCGAATAATATTGCACGCCCCACTTTTCATTTTTTATTTTTTTAAAAAGTTTAAAATATCCAATACATTTTGTTCCACTTCACGATTGTGTCCCACTTGTTGTTGATTCTTCCCAAAAAAATTAGAATTTTATATCTTTATGTTTGAAGCCAGAAATGTGGCAAAAGGTAGAAAAGTTCAAGGGGGCCAAATACTTTCACAATGCACTGTATATACCAGTCATATATTCTCCTGTATAGGGTATGTGCTCTACTGTGTACACAGGCATGCAATATTATATACAGAATAATATGTGACTGGTGTAACATCTATTGTCTGTAGTCATAGTCTAATAAATTCCAGTCACAGGCTATACTGTATATAATATCTTATGTTCTGTATCACAATATGTATACAGTCACATATCCTGTATTCTGTATGTAATAAACTGTGTGTAAGGACATCCCCTATAATATACAGTATAATATGCGGCTGGTGTAATATCTGATTTCTGTAGTCCTAGTGTAATATATATGATCACATATCCTGCATATCACATCTGTATCACAGTATATATACCAGCCATGCATATCCTGTATACTGTATGTGCTGTACTGTGTGCACAGGCATCCAGTGTTATACACAGGATAATATGTGACTGGTGTAATATCTGATTTCTGCAGTCCTAGTGTAATATGCTAGTCGCATACTATCCTTTATATAATATCTGACAAGTGTAGTCATAATATACCATATACCAGTAGAGATCAGCAAATGTATTCACAGGACACTGGTCAAACGGTCACGTCAGTAGTCCAGGGCCACCAGATCAGAGCCTTACGAGCTTCCTCCTACCTGCCCGCATCTCTGGCTCCTCTTTTGATTTGTAGACATTGTGTGATGTCATCTTTGCGGCTTGACAACTACATGACATTGTATCAGACTGCAAATCAAAGGAAGAAAAAGAGGATGCCGCCAGGTGGGGGGCAGTCACAGGGCTCCAGTCCAGCAGCCACTGAAGATTGATCTGATGCTATACCAGGGTCCTGCAAATTAGATTGCTCATTTCTTTATACAAGTAATGTAGTCTCCTACAGTATATACTGTATGTGGTATACTATGTGCACAGACATCAGATGGGATACTCAGGATAATAACTGACTTGTACATCATATACGAGAACCTTTTTTTTCATTGCTGTGGAGTTGAAGTTTACATTGATGACTTGATCAATCAAGTATGTTTGAAAAAATACACAAAAAAATATTCATACGTTTCTATCTAGCAAACCTGTGCTTATATGTGACCACATTTACTCTGGGGATATGTTTTTTAAGCAGTGTAGAAAAGCACAGCGTACCTTGGTTTACTACATATCTGAAAATATATATCCGGCTTAAAGAAAGTATTACGTAAGCATAAATGTTACTGCACCTGACCAGTACAAACGCTCATATGAACTGGTCAGAGTGCTGTCAGTTCTTTCGACAGGCAGCACTCAGACAAACAGTACGGTCGTATGAATATAGCCTATGAAGCAGCCTGAAGTTAACTTGTTAAAGGGGGTTGTCCGGTCTTAGGCTGTGTGCCCACAATGCGTTTTTAAGCGTTTCTGCACCGGCAAAAACGCTGCAGAAACGCTTAAAAAACGCATGGTATTAGGCCTGCCATGTTCCCCAATGATAACCGCTGCGGGTTATCATTGCGGAAAAAACCGCAGCACTACCAATTATTTTGCGGAAGCGCTGGGTTTTCACCGCCATTGACTTGCATTGAATTGCTTGGATTCTGCATCACTGCATCTGTACATGTGGAATCCAAGCGTTTCAATGTGCGGATGGTACCCGGGTGTGGAGGACAGGAGACTCTCCTCCGGACCCGGGTACCATAGAACCTGTAAAAAAAGAATAAAATAAAAAATGAATATGATATTTACCTTCTGACGGCCCCCGCTGCGCTAGTCCTCCCTTGCCGGCAGATCGCAGTGGACTGAAGGACCTGTGCTGACGTCATAGTCATGTGACGGCACGTCCTTCAGTGGCGTGTACCGCGAGCTGCCGGCAAGCCAGGATGGAGCGAAGCAAGACTCCGGGGGCCATCGGAAGGTAAGTATAGATTTATTTTTTTATTTTTAAACATTCTTTTTGTCACACTATATAAATCCATGCCGGTTGCATGGATTTATATAGTGTGACCAAGTTGTCAAGCACTTTCCAAGTGATGCTAACATCGCTTGGAAAGCGCTTGTCAACCCGCATGCGGAAATGCATGTGAAGAACGCTTCATATCCGCATGTTCCTGGCAGGAAAAACGCATGTACAATCCACATGCGTTTTTTCTGCCAGGGAGATGCAGAAACGCTCAGGAAAAAATCCTGAGCATTTCTGCATCGTGGGCACATAGCCTTAGGCTACAAGTCTAAAGTCACTCTGTGTGACAGCAGACTTGTGAATCATCACATTGTGCATACCAGGGGCTGGCTGGCAAATTTTATCCTGGGTAGCAAGCACACAGAAGTGACCCATGAGTAGCGGCTCATCCTTAAAGGGGTTGTACGGTCTTAAGCTACAAGTCTGCAGTCACTTCAGTTGTGGGCGGTCATGTGACCGCAAGTATGCAATTTCCATACTTCCGGCCACATTCCAACTAGACTGTTTCCGGCCTCGCTCACTACACTTGCATTGAGTGAAGCCATGCAAATATAGTCGGGTCGTGACCGCATGTATGGAGCGCACATACTTGCAGCAACGTGCCCGCTGCTGGCACAAGATAATCCTCACAGCTTGCAGTACAGGTCTTTCAGGTTTCGAGGCTATCGCTGGGCAACATTGAGTTTCAGCTCCCTTCAAAGATTTTCTATTGGGTTCAGGTCTGGAGACTGGCTAGGCCAGTCCTTGAAATGCTTGACATTGACCTTGAAATGCTTCTTGGGGGCCACTCCTTAGTTGTCTGGCTGTGTGTTTCGGGTCATTGTCATGCTGGAAGACCCAGCCACAAACTATCTTCAATGCTCTTACTGAGGGAAGGAGGTTGTTGGCCAAAATCTTGCAATACATGACCCCATCCATCCTCCCTTTAATATGGTGCAGTCGTCCTGTTCCCTTTGCAGAAAAGAATCCCCCAAAGTATGATGTTTCCCCCACCATGCTTCATGGTTGGGACGATATTCTTGGGGTTGTACTCATCCTTCTTCCTCCAAACATGGCAAGTGGAGTTGATACCAAAAAGTTATATTTTGGTCTCATATGACCATATGACCTTCTCCAATGCCTCCTCTGGAACATCCAGATAGTAATTGCCGTACCTTAAATGGGCCTGTACGTGTGCTGGTGTGAGCAGTGTGACCTTGCGTGCCCTTAAACCATGACATCATAGTGTGTTACGGAAATGTTTGAGACTGTGTTTCCAGCTCTCTTTAGATCATTGACCAGGTCATCCCGTGTAGTTCTGGGCTGATTCCTGACCTTCTCGGAATCATCCTTACCCCACGGGGCGAGAGCTTGCATAGAGCCAGACAGAGGAAGATTGACAGTTACCTTGTGTTTCTTCCATTTTCTAATTATTGTGCCAACAGTTGTTGCCTTCTCACCAAGCTGCTTGCCTATTGTCTTGTAGCCCATCCCAGCCTTGTGCAGGTCTATGATTGTCTCTGGTGTCCTTAGACAGCTTTTTGATCTTGGCCATGGTGGAGAGGTTGGAGTGTGATTGATTGAGTGTGTGGACAGGTGTCTTTTATACAGGTAATGAGTTCAAACAAGTGCAATTAGTACAGATAATAAGTGCAGAGTAGAAGGGCTTCTTAAAGAAAAACTCAAACAAGTGCAATTAGTACAGATAATGAGTGCAGAGTAGAAGGGCTTCTTAAAGAAAAACTAACAGGTCTGTGAGAGCCAGAATTCTTGCTGGTTGGTAGGTGATCAAATACTTATTTCATGCAATAAAATGCAACTTAATTATGTAAAAATCATACAATGTGATTTTCTGGTTTTTATTTTTAGATAATGTCTTTCATGGTTGTAGTGTGCCTATGATAAAAATTACAGACCTCTCCATTCTTTGTAGGTGGGAAAGGAAAACTTGCAAAATCGTCAGTGTATCAAATACTTATTTTCCCCACTGTAAATGGTTATTCCCAACATTGAAAGATGTAAGCAATCCACAGAACAAAGTGCTAACTCGTGGATCTGTGGAATTCCTATAGCACCGATATTGCGAAAGAGGCTCTGAAATGCCCTGTCATAATGGAATTGTGACTGCGCTTGCATGCCACTGCTCCATTTATTCTCTATGGGACTCCTGTGGTCTTCCTAATAAGTGATAACTGTAAATATTTGGAATGATTCTTTAATATTATTTGTACATGTGGAAAACATGATTTCCACATGTGTTGGTGGTCAACTTGAGTTAAAAAAAACATAGAACGTAGTTTGAAGCTGTAATAGTCCTTCTTGCTTTCATTTTTTACATATATGTTCTTCAGACACTCCTACAGTAGGTACGGAAAGTATTCAGACCCCTTTAAATTTTTCACTCTTTGTTTCATTGCAGCCATTTGGTAAATTCTAAAAGTTAATTTTTTCTCATTAAAATACACTATGCACCTCATCTTGACTGAAAAAAAACAGAAATGTAGAAATTTTTGCAAATGTATTAAAAAAGAAAAACTGAAATATCACATGGTCATAAATATTCAGACCCTTTGCTCCGACACACATATTTAATTCACATGCTGGCCATTTCCTTATGATCCTTCTTGAGATGGTTCTACTCCTTCATTGGAGTTCAGCTGTGTTTAATTAAACTGATAGGACTTGATTTGGAAAGGCACACACCTGTTTATATAAGACATCACAGCTCACAGTGCATGTCAGACCAAATGAGAATCATGAGCTCAAAGGAACTGCCCAAGGAGCTCAGAGACAGAATTGTGGCAAGGCACAGATCTGGCCAAGGTTACAAAATAATTTCTGCATTACTCAAGGTTCCTACGAGCACAGTGACCTCCATAATCCTTAAATGGAAGAAGTTTGGGACCACCAGAAGTCTTCCTATGCCTGGCCGTCCAGCCAAACTGAGCAATCGTGGGAAAAGAGCCTTGGTGAGAGAGATAAAGAAGAACCCCAAGATTACTGTGGCTGAGCTCCAGAGATGCAGTAGGGAGATAGTTGACTTTGTGGAACTTTCTCCTATCACTGCAGCCCTCCACCAGTTGAGCCTTTATAACACATGAAGGACTCCCAGACTATGAGAAATAAGATTCTCTGGTCTGATGAGACGAAGATAGGACTTTTTGGTGATAATTCGAAGCAGTATGTATGGAGAAAACCAGGCACTGCTCATCACCTGCCCAATACAATCCCAATAGTGAAACATGGTGGTGGAAGCATCATGCTATGGGGGTGTTTTTCAGCTGCAGGGACAGGACAACTTGTTGCAATTGAAGGAAACATGAATGCGGCAAAGTACAGAGATATCCTGGATGAAAACCTCTTCCAGAGTGCTCTGGATCTCAGACTTGGCTGAAGGTTCAACTTCCAACAAGACAATGACCCTAAGCACACAGCTAAAATAACAAAGAAGTGGCTTCAGAACAGCTCTGTGACCATTCTTGACTGGCCCAGCTAGAGCCCTGACCTGAACCCAATTGAGCATCTCTGGAGAGACCCGAAAATGGCCGTCCACCAACATTCACCATCCAACCTGACGGAACTGGAAAGGATGTGCAAGAAAGAATGGCAGAGTATCCTGGTGTGAAAAACTTGTTGCATCATTCCCAAGAAGACTCATGGCTGTACTAGCTCAAAAGGGTGCTTCTACTCAATACTGAGCAAAGGGTCTGAATACTTATGACCATGTGATATTTCATTTTTTCTTTTTTAATAAATTTGCAAAAATTTCTACATTTCTGTTTTTTTTCAGTCAAGATGGGGTGCAGAGTGTACTTTAATGAGAAAAAAAATGAACTTTGAATTTACCAAACGGCTGCAATGAAACAAAGAGTGAAAAATTTAAAGGGGTCTGAATACTTTCCGTACCCACTGTATGTACAATTTAGATCATCTTTTAAATCTCATTGTAATGTACTGTTCCAACATTGTAATGTTTCCTATTCACATAAGGTACTCAACTTGGATTCCTATATTTTTTTTTAATTAGACAAGGAATAATGAATGACTATGATATTACAAATATTTTGTACATACAATCTTTCTGTGCAAAACTGCACAAAAACCTGGTTCAAGTCAAAATATTTTTCTTAATAGGCAAACACCCTCAACATGTGGAAATATGTAAAAGGAAGGACAAATTTTCAGATGTTCGAATGAATGCTCAGCTTCCGATGTCACCCATTACTGTCCCATCCAAAATATGTTTGGATGATTCTGAAATCAGGTAAGTTGTAAGGACACAATTTCTGCCCTTTCTGGTTATTTTTGGGAGACATAAATATAATGTAATAAACATATGAAAACTTTAGTATTTTTAGCGCTGTTGCAATTAAATAGTTTAATATTGTGGCCCTAATATATCAAGACTGCCATTGGGACATTGTTTTTCACGATTGTTTTTTTTACAAAGTTCTGCAATTCTTAAAATGTTGCGGGACTCAGCAATGACAACATGCAAATTTGGTTCCCGTCCATGCCCACGGTATACTTTTTTTCTATGCGCCACTACAACATTGATTTATGCAGTAATATAAGTAGTAGATAATTGTTAGCTTGGTATAGGAATTTTGAAATAATATAGGCACCAAGTACAATGGGAGAGTGTCACGTATATTATTTTATTTGCATTGGATTGATAATTTTGATTTTTTTTTAATTTCAGAAAGGTTTTCTGATGCTAAATATATGCAGCAATTTAGATGAAATTACCATACAGATTTTCAGTTGTATATAAGCAGAACTAAGAAACCCTTAACACCCAATCCCTTCACCTACCCAAAGCTTCCCTCAGCTGCGGGAATTAGAAGACCCAGATGCATCAATTTTCAACAGTAAACTACTTCTCCAAACAATCTCTTCTCCTTGTATCCACACTACCTACCTTAGGTATAGTTTTTTCTTTAATTGCTATTTCCTTTACTAATTTCAGTCACTCTTCTAGTGGAAGCAGAGGTGGATGTCAATCTTATTGCTATCAACAATCTAGCAATGACAAGGGTTAGGTATAAGACCCCTTTTTATGTCTTCCATATATATATATATATATATATATATATATATATATATATATATATATAAAAGTTTGGACACACCTTCTCATTTAAAGTTTTTTCTGTATTTTCATGACTATGAAAATTGTACATTCACACTGAAGGCATCAAAACTGTGAATTAACACATGTGGAATTATATAGTTAACAAAAAAGTGTGAAACCACTGAAAATATGTCATATTCTAGGTTCTTCAAAGTAGCCACCTTTTGCTTTGATGACTGCTTTGCACACTCTTGGCATTCTCTTGATGAGCTTCAAGAGGTAGTCACCGGAAATGGTCTTCCAACAATCTTGAAGGAGTTCCCAGAGATGCTTAGCACTTGTTTGCCCTTTTGCCTTCACTCTGCGGTCCAGCTCACCCCAAACCATCTCGATTGGGTTCAGGTCTGGTGACTGTGGAGGCCAGGTCATCTGGCGAAGCACCCCATCACTCTCCTACTTGGTCAAATAGCCCTTACACAGCCTGGAGGTGTGTTTGGGGTCATCGTCCTGTTGAAAAATAAATGATGGTCCAACTAAACGCAAACCGGATGGAATAGCATGCCGCTGCAAGATGCTGTGGTAGCCATGCTGGTTCAGTATGCCTTCAATTTTGAATAAATCCCTAACAGTGTCACCAGCAAAGCACCCCCACACCATCACACCTCCTCCTCCATGCTTCACGGTGGGAACCAGGCATGTAGAGTCCATCCGTTCACCTTTTCTGCGTCGCACAAAGACACGGTGGTTGGAACCAAAGATCTCAAATTTGGACTCATCAGACCAAAGCACAGATTTCCACTGGTCTAATGTCCATTCCTTGTGTTCTTTAGCCCAAACAAGTCTCTTCTGCTTGTTGCCTGTCCATAGCAGTGGTTTCCTAGCAGCTATTTTACCATGAAGGCCTGCTGCACAAAGTCTCCTCTTAACAGTTGTTGAAGAGATGTGTCTGCGGCTAGAACTCTGTGTGGCATTGACCTGGTCTCTAATCTGAGCTGCTGTTAACCTGCGATTTCTGAGGCTGGTGACTCGGATAAACTTATCCTCAGAAGCAGAGGTGACTCTTGGTCTTCCTTTCCTGGAGCGGTCCTCATGTGAGCCAGTTTCTTTGTAGCGCTTGATGGTTTTTGCAACTGCACTTGGGGACACTTTCAAAGTTTGCCCAATTTTTAACACTGACTGACCTTCATTTCTTAAAGTAATGGTGGCCACTCATTTTCCTTTACTTAGCTGCTTTTTTCTTGCCATAATACAAATTCTAACAGTCTATTCAGTAGGACTATCAGCTGTGTATCCACCAGACTTATGCACAACAAAACTGATGGTCCCAACCCCATTTATAAGGCAAGAAATCCCACTTATTAAACCTGACAGGGCACACCTGTGAAGTGAAAACCATTTCCGGTGACTACCTCTTGAAGCTCATCAAGAGAATGCCAAGAGTGTGCAAAGCAGTCATCAAAGCAAAAGGTGGCTACTTTGAAGAACCTAGAATATAAGACATATTTTCAGTTTTCACACTTTTTTGTTAAGTATATAATTCCACATGTGTTAATTCATAGTTTTGATGCCTTCAGTGTGAATGTACAATTTTCATAGTCATGAAAATACAGAAAAATCTTTAAATGAGAAGGTGTGTCCAAACTTTTGGTCTGTACTGTATATATATATTTAATCACCAAGGAGACATGTTAATTCATACTTAGCTTCAATTTTTAATATATCCCATATGCAAATTTCCTCTTCAGAGAGGAAGAGGACTAGAACTCTATAGCGCCACCTGTTGGTAGCAGCAATCCTACAAGTCACTATTGACCCTTTAACGAGCCTTGTAATATGTGCATATTTAATTTCCCAGAGAAGCATTGCACGGCATTTTGCTGGCAAGCAGAGGGGGGGAGCCCCTTCTGCTCTTGTATCAGCGCCCCCGCGTGACGTCATGGGGGCCCGATTGTTACCATGGTGACTCAATGTCGTCATGACGACATCCGAATCACCAGGCACTAGCAAGTTAGTTAGATCATGCGCAGAGCATGATCTAACTAACTTGTGTCAGTGCAGAACTGACAGTTATAAGGAATAGCAATGCTCCTGCATTGCTATGCTTTAGAACTGCAATCAAACTGCTAAAATTGAAAGTCACATAGTGGGACTAAATAAAGAAGTTAAAAAAAAATTGAAAAAACATTTTTTTTTTAAATCAGAAAATAATAATAAAAAAATATATTTATTGCACTGATAGATTTTTAATATTATGCAAAAAATAAAAACAATACACGTTTGGTATCTCCGCGTCCGGAACAATCTGCCCCATAAAACTATCACACTATTTAACCACTTCAGTGAGCATCGTAAAAAAAAAAGGGGGGCAAAAAACTATACTTTTTCATCATACTGCCAAACAGAAAGTGTAATAAAACGCAATCAAAAAGACGAATGTAAATAAAAATGGCATCACTGAAAATGTCATCTTGTCCCACAAAAAACAAGCCACCATCAGCGGAAAAATAAAAAAGCTATAGCTATCAGAATGCAGCGATGCAAAAATAATTAGTTTTTCTAGAAAATAGTTTTTATTGTGTAAAAGGGCCAAAACATAAAAAACGATAGTAATGTGGCATCGCTGTAATCATACTGACCCGAAGAATAAAGTAATCTTATCAATTTTACCACACGTCGAATGGCATAAAAAAATCCCCTAAAAAACAGTTCCTGAATTGCTGAGTTTTGTTCATTGTGCCTCCCAAAAATCAGAATAGAAAGCGACCAAAAAATGTCCTGTGCCCGAAAATGGTACCAATAAAAACGTCAACTCACATGACTCTGTTGGCCGAAATCTGGAAAAATTATAGCTCTCCAATATGGCAATGCAAAAACTAGTTTTGGCAAAAAAAAGCATCTTTTAGTGTGTTACAGCTGCCAAACATAAAAACCCGATATAAATCTGATATCGCTGTAATTGCACTGACCCTAAGAATAAAGGCGTCTAATCACTTATACAGCATGAGAAATGGTGTAAAAAATAAGTAAAACCAATTCTTGATACACTGTTGATTTGTTCATTCTGCCTCCCAAAGGTCGCACTATGGCTCGACACACATTTATCCTGCGCTCTATGCTGAGCGCTTACATCGGGATTTCCATGTAAATCTCTAAAATACGTGATTCAGACGGAACCCCAGGCGGAAGTTTCCCTATAATGAGGCAGATGGAGGCACTGTGAACTCTGTCTGGCCTGTGATCCAGCAGTGTCCGTATTTTTAGGTGTGCATAAAAATGCAGTCGGCCACAGTTTTGTGCACTTCTGAAAAGAAGAACACCGCTGAACAGAGGCCAGACGGAGTCTAGAGTAAATATGCTGCCTCATTATAGTGAATGGATCCCTTGGGGATTTCATCTGAATCATGTCATTTGGAGATTTAGAACGAAACCCCTATATAAGTGCTCAGCGTAGCGCGCAGGATAAATGTGATCCCATATGTTATATAAAATGTTCCCAACAAAAGCTTCAACTCAATCCAAAAAAAGAGCCCCCACTCAGGTGAGTCATCTGTTAACAGAAATATAGGGACTTCCACATAGTACAAAGGCTCTGGAAAAGTGAAATAGCTCCACGCCCCCCAAAAGAAATAGAAACAAATTCTGCACTCCCAAATCCAAATGCACCCCTCCCTTCTGAGGTCAAGTGTGTGCCTAAACTGCAGTTAGCGTCCACATGTTTGTCATTTCTGTAGTGATGAGAGCCCTCCTAATTTACGGGTGCATGTCTCCAGAAGCATGAGCTGTGCACTACAGTGTACTGGGCACAATGGTGTATTGGTTACTGCAGCATACTGGTCACTACAATGTACTGGTCACTACAACTGCAGTTTGCAATTTTCACTCAGCAACATCCACTGTTGCTTGTTTCTGGAAATCACCCTTGGCGTCAAAATCGCAACTACACCTGTAGATAAATTCCCAAAAGGATAGAATTTCCAAAATGAGGTCACAAGGGGGATTCTGCTCTTCTAGCACTTGGGGGCTCTGTATATGGAATCTGCAAACTATTCTAGGAAAATATGCACTCCAGGAGGCAAATAGCGCTCCGTTCTTCCTGAGTCTCGCCTTGTGGCTAAGCAGTACTGTACAGCTCCATATGGGGTATTGCCACATTCAACAGAAATTGTGGGACAAATTTTGGTGCCATTTTTATCCACTTTCCCGTGTGAAAATGTAAAATCTGGGGCTAAAACTAAATTTTGATGGTAAAAATGTAATTATTTTTTTTACTGCCCAATGGTATAAAATTCTGTGACACACCTGTAGTGTCCATATGATCACTGCACCCCTAGATGAATTTGTTGAGAGTTGTAGTTTGTAAAATGGAGTCACTTATGGGAAGTTCTGCTGTTCTGGTACCTCAGGGGCTCTCCTAGTGGGTCATGGCACCCGCAAACCAAACCAGTAGAATCTGGACTATAATATGGCGCTCCTTCTCTTCTGAGCTTTGCACTATGCCTGAAAAGTATTTCCCGATTACATGTAGAGTATTGGCACACTCAGAAAAAAATGGACCTCAGTTTGTTTTAAAAAATTCTCCAATTTGCCTTTAGAAAAAAATAAAAACTGGGGGTTAAAACAACATTTTAGTGGTAAAAATGTAATTTATTATTTTTCACCGCCCAATGGTATAAAATTCTGAGGCACATGTGGTATTAACCACTTCGCGCGAGAGCCTGTTTTTGCCTTCATGACCGGGCCAATTTTTTCAATTCTGACCACTGTCACTTTATGAAGTAATTACTCTGGAACGCTTCAACGGATTCCCCTGATTCTGAAATTATTTTTTTGTGACATATTGTACTTCATGATAGTGGTAAAATTTCTTCGATATCACTTGTGTTTATTTGTGAAAAAATCATAAATTTGGTGAAAATTTTGAAAATTTTGCAATTTTCAAACTTTGAATTTTCATGCCCTTAAATCAGAGAGATATGTCTCACAAAATAGTTAATAAATAACATTTTCCACATGTCTACTTTACATCAGCACAATTTTGGAACCCAAATTTTTTTTTGTTAGGAAGCTATAAGGGTTAAAAGTTGACCAGCGATTTCTCATTTTTCCAACAAAATTTACAAAAACATTTTTTTAGGGACCACATCTTATTTGAAGTGACTTTGAGGGGCCTTTATGACAGAAAATACCCAAAAGTGACACCATTCTAAAAACTGCACCCCTCAAAGTGCTCAAAACCACATTCAAGAAGTTTATTAACTCCCTCAGGTGTTTCACGGGAATTTTTGGAATGTGGAAGAAAACAATGAACATTTAACTTTTTTTCACAAAAATGTTACTTTAGACCCAATTTTTTTATTTTCACAAGGGTAACAGGAAAAAATGGAATACACAATTTGTAGTGCAATTTCTCATGAGCGTGCTGATACCCCGTATGTGAGGGAAAACCACTGTTTGGGTGCACTGCAGGGTTCGGAAAGGAAGGAGCGCCATTAGACTTTTTGAATGTAAAATTTGTTTGAATAATTAGCAGACGCCATGTTGCGTTTGGAGAGCTCCTGATGTGCCTAAACAGTGGAAACCCCCCACAAGTGACACCATTCTGGAAACTAGACCCCTTATCTAGATGTGTGGTGAGCACCTTGAACCCCAAGGTGCTTCACAGAAGTTTATAATATTGAGCTGTAATAATAGAATTTTCACATTTTTCCCACAAAAACGTTTTTCATCCCTAATTTTGCATTATCATAAGGGTAATAGGAGAAATTGCACCATGAAATTTGCTGTGCAATTTCTCCTGAGTATGCCGATACCCCATATGTAGGGGAAAACCACTATTTGGGTACACTGCAGGGTTCGGAAGGGAAGGAGCGCAATTTGACTTTTTGAATGTAAAATTTGTTTGAATAATTAGCGGACGCCATGTCGCATTTGGGGAGCCCCTAATGTGCCTAAACAGTGGAAACCCCCCACAAGTGACACAATTTTGGAAACTAGACCCCTTAGGAAACTTATCTAGATGTGTGGTGAGCACCTTGCACCCCCAGGTGCTTCACAGAAGTTTATAATATTGAGCCATAAAAATAAAATTTTCACATTTTTCCCACAAAAAATGTTTTTCATTCCCTAATTTTGCATTATCATAAGGATAACTGGAGAAATTGCACCATGAAATTTGTTGTGAAATTTCTTCTGAGTACGCCGATACCCCATATGTGGGGGAAAACCACTGCTTTGGTGTACGGCAGGGTTCGGAAGAGAAAGGAGCGCTATGTTGGCTGGGATAGGTTGCAGACACCATGTCACATTTGAAGAGTCGCTGACATGCCGAAACAGCAGAAACCCCCTTAAGTGACCCCATTTTGTAAACTACACCTCTCAAGGAATGCATCTAGGGAAGTAGTGAGTATTTTTTAATTTTTAAATTTATACCGTTGGGCAGTGAAGAAAACATAATTATATTTTTACCACAAAAAAATGTTTTACCCTCAGATTTTACATTTTCACACAGGGCAATGGGTAAAAATGGTGCCGAAATGTGTCACACAATTTCTTCTAAAAGTGGCAATACCCCATATGTGGCTGTATCGTACGGCTTAGCCATACGGCGAGATCTGGGAGGGATGGAGCGCTATTTGACAATTGGAGAACAAATTATTGTAGAATAGGCATTTGGATTTGGGAGCACAAAATTTTCAGAATTTCTTTTGGGGGGCAAGGGCCATTTCGCTTTTCCAGAGCCTTTCTGCTACCAGTAACTTGGAATATTTTTAACAGATGACGGACCTGAGTGGGAACTAGCTTTTTTTGAGGACTGAGTTGAAGCTTTTATTGGGAACATTTTACGTAACATTTATCCGGCGCTCGAGGCTGAGCACTTACATCGGGGTTTCCATCTAAATTTCCAAGTGATGTAATTCAGATGAAACCCATGTGGGATCCATTCACTGTAATGAGGCAGCAGAGTTACTCTGGCCTCTGTCTGGCCTCTGTTTAGCGGTGTCCTTTTTATCAGAAGTGCACAAAACTGTGGCCAACCGCACTTTTATGCACTCTTAAAAAAACTGACACAGTGGGATCACAGGCCAGACGGCATCCACAGTGGCCTATATCTGCCTCATTACAGGGAATCTTCCATCATGGGTTCCGTCTGAATCACGTATTTCAGAGATTTACACGGAAACTCTGGTGTAAGTGCTCAGCGCAGAGCGCAGGATAAATGTGAGCAGAGCCTTACTGCGATCTTTGGGAGACATAATAAACAAATCAGTAGCAGGTGAAGAATTGGTTTTATTTATTTTTTACGCCGTTCCTCGTGTGGTATAAGTGATGAGATTACTTTATTCTTCGGGTCGGTGCGATTACAGAGATACCAGATTTATATTGGGTTTTTATGATTGACAGCTGTCACACACTAAGAGACGCTTTTTTTTGCAAAATCTAGTTTTTACATCGCCATATTTTGAGAGCTATACTTTTCCATATTTCGGCCGACAGAGTCATGTGACAGCTTGTTTTTTGCCGGACGAGTTGACATTTTTATTGGTACCATTTTTGGGTACGTGACATTTTTTGATCGCTTTCTATTCCGTTTTTTGGGAGGTAAAATTAACAAAAACCAACAATTCTGGAATTGTTTTTTGAGGTTTTTTTTTATGCCGTTCTGTGTGTGGTAAAATTGATCAGGCAGCGTTATTCTTCGGGTCGGTACGTTTACAGCGATACTACACTTACTGTATTTTTTTAATGTTTTGGCGCTTTTACACAATAAAACAATTTTATAGAAAAAATATTTTTTTTGCATCTCTTTATTCTGAGAGCTATAACTTTTTTATTTTTCGGCTGATGGAGCTGTATGGCGGCTTTTTTTTGCGGAATAAGATGACGTTTTCAGCGGTACCATTTTTATTTCCATTTTGATTTTTGATCGCATTTTTTTTCCACTTTTTGTTTATTGATATGATGAAAAAGCATAGTTTTTTGCTCCGTTTTTTATTCATTTTTATTACGGTGTGCACAGAAGGAGTTAATTAGTGTGACAGTTTTATAGATCAGGTTGTTTCAGACGCGGTGATACCAAATATGTGTACTTTTTTTGTTTTTGCATAAATATACGGATTTATTGGTTTAATATTTTATTTATTTATTTTGTGATTTTTTTTAACAGTTTGAAAACATTTTTTTGACTTTTTTTTTACATTTTTACTTAGTCCCTGTATCGGACATTAATTTTTATTTTTCTAATCACTGATCTCATGCAATGTAGTAGACATGTATTGCATTGGATGAGATCTTTGCTGACAGTTTTACACTGTCTGTCTCCTGCTAGAGTTCAGCTGCAGGCTGAGCCTAGCAGGACACCATATATGGCAGATCTGGAGGCGGTCATGTGACCTCCAGCTGTCATAACAACGGCAGGTCCTGGAAGGCATCAGGGGGCCGTCGGAGAGGTAAGTTGACGACCCCCTCTCCTCTCACTATCTTCTATATGCCGCAATCACTATAGATCGCGGCATATAGAAGATAGCAAAGGGTTAACATCATTGGGACCTGATCCAATCAGGTCCCGATGATGTCCCCTGTCAGAGCTATCGCTCTACACCGGAACCGCAGCGCTTGCAAGACCCTGGGGGTCCTGAAGGCTGCGGGACCACCCACCATTTTTAAACGTCGGCGCTGCACAGAGCCCAGGCAGCGCCGACGTTTATGTACAGTGGGCGGTCCTGAACCGGTTAATATAATCACTGCACCCCTAGATGAATTTATTGAGGGGTGTAGTTTGTAAAATGAGGTCACATATGGGGGGTTTCTGATGTTTTGGCAGATCAGGGGCTCTGCCAATGTGACATGGCCCCCTCAAACCATTCCAGCAAAATCTGAACTCCAATATGGCGCTTCTTCCCTTCTGAGCTTTGCACTGTGTCTCAAAAGTAGTTTTCGACCACATATGGGGTATCGGTGTACTCAGGAGAAATTGAACAACAAATTTTGGGGTCCATTTTATCCTGCTATCCTTGTCAAAATGAAAAAAATTGGGTCTAAAACAACATTTTTGTGGGAAAAATATTTTTCTTTTCATTTTTACAGATCCACGTTGTAAAATTCTGTGAAGCACCTGTGGGTTCAAGGTGTTCACCACACATCTAAATAAATTCCTTGAGGGGTCTAGTTTCATCAGGGGCTCTCCAAATGCAACATTACACCCACAGACCATTCCATCAAAGTCTGCGTTCCAAAACATCACTCCACCACATATGAGGTATCAGCGTACTCAGGAGAAATTGCACAACAAATTGTATGGTGCAATTTCTCCTGTTACCCTTGTGAAAATAAAAAAATTGAGACTAGAATAACATTTTTGTGGCAAAAATTTGATTTTTTTAAGGTGCTTACCACACATCTAGATACATTTCCTTGATGGGTCTAGTTTCCAAAATGGGGTCACTTGTGGCGGTTTCCACTGTTTAGGCATATCAAGCTCTCCAAATGTGACATGGTGTCCGTTATAATTGTTTTAGCAAATTGTGCATTCAAAAAGTCAAATGGCACCCCTTCCCTTCCGAGACCAGCCGTGTCCCCAAACAATAGTTTTCCCCCACATATGGAGTATCTGCATGCTCGGGAGAAATTGCACAACAAATTCTGGGTCCATTTTTTCCTGTTACCCTTGCGAAAATAAAAAAATTGGGTCTAAATTAAAATTTTTGTGAAAAAATGTTAAATGTTAATTTTTTCCCCACATTCCAAAAATTCTTGTGAAGCACCAGAAAGGTTAATAAACTTCTTGAATGTGGTTTTGAGCACCTTGAAGGATGCAGTTTTTAGAATGGTGTCACTTTGGGGTATTTTCTGACATATAGACCCCTCAAAGTCACTTCAAATATGATGTGGTCCCTAAAAATGGTTTTGTACATTTTGTTGGAAAAATGAGAAACCGCTGGTCAACTTTTAACCATTATAAGAAAAAAAAATGTTTCAAAAATTGTGCTCATGTAAAGTAGACATGTGGGAAATGTTATATATTAACTATATTGTGTGACATATCTCTCTGATTTAAGGGCATGCGAAATTCAGAGTTTGAAAATTGCAAAATTTTTACCAGAAGAAATTTTACCCCTATCATGAAGTACAATATGTCACGAAAAATCATTCTCAGAATCAGTGGGATCCGTTGAAGCATTCCAAAATTATTACCTTATAAAGTGACACTGGTCAGAATTGTAAAATTTGGCCTGGTCATGAAGGTGCAAACAGCTTTGGGTGGTAAAGGGATTCGAGTGCATTGTCCCAGAGGCATTACATTTCTGAGACACAATTTTTCTGGATGCCAATGTATTGTTATTGCAACTGGTGGACCTACTGCCATGTTGGTGCCACAGGCTGGGCTTGCAGTATGTAGTTTTTAGAAAAAAACAATTAGACTTATTACAGTTTCAAGTCTCCAAAAGGGGATAAAAAAAAAGTGTTTAAAAATATTTAAAAAAAAAAAATTAATATCACTCACCTATTCCCCCATTGAAAATAAAGACATAAAAAATAAACATTTAGTATTCTTGCAATTGTAAATTGATTATATAATCAAAAGAAAGAATTGCTGTTTTTTGGTTGCTGCTAACTATTTTACATACCCTAAAATGGTATCAATAAGAACGTCATCTTGCAATGCAAGTCCTCAGCTCCATCAAACTATTATTATTTTTTTTTAGCCACTGAAATACATATAACTTTATGTTTAGTATCCTCACAACTGTACTGACCAGAAGAATCATGCTTCTTGGTCATTTTAACCGCACGATGAATATGTGGCACCCCAGGAGTCCGGTTGCCACAGTGGCATTGCCTCCCTCACAAGGGGGTGATGCCATGCCTGGAAGCAAGGAAGGGTCTCCTAATCAGGTTTTGCTAGCATGCAACACTTTCCTGGCTCCAGACCAGCAAGGGGAGCTCCTCCCCTTAGCAACTGGGATCTGGAGGTGGGGTTAGTTAGTGTGAGGAGAACAGACAGGAGTTGAAGTCAGGACGTCGACGAGGAAGGACCTAGGGAGTGGAGCTGCACGGCAGCTCACCCCAGTGGAGCGTAGAAGAACCGGACACCTGAGTCCGAGGTTGTGGGACACCGAAGGCCCAGCAGCAGAAACCGGAGGGCAGAAGACTGCAGGTCTCCTGGCCCCATCAGACGCCCGGAGGCTCAGCAGCACGATAGGGCCCAGCACCGCCACGTGGGAGCGACACTCCAGGAAGGCCCGAGCTGCCTGCCATACGGGTGAGCACAGATACGTTTTACTCAGGGACGAGGGCCGCAGAATAGCTATTCGCAGCAGGGCCAAAGAGGTAGCGCAAAGGGAAGGCCTACAACTCCACCTGGCTAGGTGGATCCCCCAACTTGCTTCCAGGCCGCCCGGACCTCTACTACCAGCTAGTACCCGTGCCCCGGTCTGTCTAACCACCGCAAGTAAAGATAAGAGGAAACCGCCATTAAGTTGTGGACGGATTATTAACTGCGCCATCCCCTGCACTACACTGCACCACAACTGCAACAGCAACGTCTACACTGCCCTGGAGCTAAGCTCTACCTGTGGAGAGCTAAACCAACTCTGCTGCATTAACAACAGCTCCAGAGGACCTGCTCCGCAGCGGCGGCTCCCTTTAGCCGCATACCACAGGTGGCGTCACGAACTGTATATAAAAACTATAAATCCCCTGTAAATATCCCCTTTTTTTACTGACCGCCCTGGGTCACGGATCGGGTCACCGCCACTGTAACATCACCCCTAGCAACGACCGGCCCGGCACCGAGTACCCCACGGCCCATGGGGCGCGTCAACTACCTTAAGAACAATACCCCAGAAACAATGACAGAATTACCCTTTCTTTACAGTTCATTCATTTTAACTATATAATGTACTTAAAAATAAGGAAAAGTGTGGTGTCATTCAAGACTACAATACTCAAGAACAAGCCCTCTTTGCTATTTCAAAAGAAAAAAAAGTTACAACTAAAGGAAGGAAAAAAAGCTCCCTGTGACTTTTCATTTGCAGATTTTGCTGGAATGGTTTATAGGCACCAGGTCTCATTTGCACAACACCTGAAGTACCAGGTACCTGAAGAATGAAAGCTTTTTAAGCTGCAAAATTGGGACCAACTCTAAATTAATACCAATGGATGTAGAATGGGATGTCATATAAGTTTCTGTAGGTGTAATATGTAGGTTTTCCCTATATATGTAGTATAGGTCAGTGAGATCTACCTAAGTGTTGTGTAGAAACTGATAAATAAAAATCAACATTGAAATAGGGGAGTACTTAATCATTTTACATTACTATATAATGAAAAATGTGTTTAATAACCCCTTTACGACCTTGGACGTATAGGTACGTTCAAGGTCGTCTACCCCCCTTTGATGCGGGCTCCGGCTGTTAACATGTTAAATGCCGCTGTCAATCACTGATAGTGGAATTAAACTCAAGCACACCCGAAACGCGTCATAAGATCTCCTATGAACGCCGTCCATGGCTGTAGTTCATACTAGATGATGATTTCTGCCACACATAGCAGGGCTGAACCTCTGCTATGTGTAGCACAAGCGATCGTATGATTCAAGTTTCCTAAGGGGACTATTGAAGCAAGTAAAAAGTAAAAAAAAATGTTTTAAAAAATATAAAAAAATTAAAAAGATATAAAAGTTCAAATCACCCCCTTTTGCCCCATTCAAAATAAACCAATAATAAAAAAAAATACGCATTTGGTATTGCTGCCTTCAGAATTGTCCGATCTATCAAAATATAAAGTAAATTAATCTGATCAGTAAACGGTGTAGCGAGAAAAAAATCAAAGCGCCACAATTAAGTTTTTTTTGGTCTCCACAACATTGCAATAAAATGCAATAACAGGCGATAAAAGCATTGTATTTACCCCAAAATGGTATCAATAAAAACATCAGCTGAGCGTGCAAAAAAATAAACCCTCAACCAGCCACAGATCACAAAAAATGTAGACTTTACGGGTTTCGGAAAATGGCGATTTTTTTTTTTTTTAAATAAACTTTGGATTATTTTTTCATCACTTAAATAAAAAATATATATACTGTATTTTTCCGACTATAAGACGCACCGGACCATAAGACACACCTAGGTTTTAGAGGAGAAAAATAGAAAAAAAAATTAAGCAAAAAATGTGGTCACGATGCACTGTTTAGGGGGAGCGGATCTGCTGCTGACACTGGTATAGGAGTAATGTCCCCCAATTCTGATAATATCCCCCATCCTGGTAGATATGCCCCCCCTTCCTATTATACGTGGCCCCCATCCCCATCCTGATATGCATGGCACCCCTCCATCCTGATATGCATGACACCCCGCATCCTTATCCTAGTATGCATGGCGCCCCTCATCCTTATCCTAGTATGCATGGCACCCCTCATCCTTATCCTAGTATGCATGGCGCCCCTCATCCTTATCCTAGTATGCATGGCACCCCTCATCCTTATCCTAGTATGCATGGCACCCCTCATCCCTATCCTGGTATGCATGGCACCCCTCATCCCTATCCTGGTATGCATGGCACCCCTCATCCTTATCCTGGTATGCATGGCTCCCCTCATCCCTATCCTGGTATGTATGGCACCCCTCATCCCTATCCTGGTATGCATGGCACCCCTCATCCCTATCCTGGTATGCATGGCACCCCTCATCCCTGTCCTGGTATGCATGGCACCCCTCATCAATATCCTGGTGTGCATGGCACCCCTCATCAATATCCTGGTATGCATTGCACCCCTCATCCTTATCCTGGTATGCATGGCACCCCTCATCCTTATCCTGGTATGCATGGCACCCCTAATCATTATCCTGGTATGCATGGCACCCCTCATCATTATCCTGGTATGCATGGCCCCCTCATCCTTATCCTGGTATGTATGGTCCCCTCATCCTTATCCTGGTATGCATGGCCCCCTCATCCTTATCCTGGTATGCATGGCACCCCTCATCCTTATCCTGGTATGTATCGCCCCCTCATCCTTACCCTGGTATGTATGGCCCCCTCATCCTTATCCTGGTATGTATGGCACTCTCAACCTTATCCTAGTATGCATGGTCCCCCTAATCCCCATCAGGCTGCACATAAAAAAATAAACACTCCTACTCACCTTTTTTCTTTCTCCTCCAGCGCTGCGTTCTGTCTGCCCGCACTGATCTCTACATGTGAGCCGCGCATGACGTCACTGCCATGCACGGCTCACAAGGAGAGATCAGCTGCCGGAAGTCACTGCTCCCCACGCTGGGACTGTGTGCGCGGGGAGCAGTGATTTCATGCTCCTTCATAGCCGGCACACAGGGTAGCCGCAGCGCAGCTCCTGCTGCTGCCGGGCGGTCGCGTGTGCCCGTTGTTAAAGTTCATGAATATTCACCCCCTCCCCACGCCCATGGGCGTGGAGAGGGGGTGAATATTTATGCCCTTTAACCCCTTCCCGACCCATGTCACAGCATCTGTGACATGGAAATCGGTGCGTTCCCGACCCATGTCACAGCGTCTGTGACATGGAGGGATCGCGCCCCTGCAGCGCGTACGAGCGGGGTCACTCAGGTGTCACAGTTGCTGATGCAACTAGACAACCTGTAGTTGACCCCACGGGGGGTGGATTAACCCCCCCGTGCCTAGGACTCCTCTGATTGGCAGTTTCACTTTCACTTTAGTGAAACTGCCAATCGGAATGAATTAAATATTTCACCAATGAAAATTGGTGAAATATTTACAATCTGGGCATGGCCTGATGCATATAGAATCAGCCATTGGCTGTGGGGAGTGTCACCTCTTCCCCCCCCCCAGATCTGATTGGGGCTAGTGTCCATGTGACGCTAGCCCTCCAATCAGATGTGGAGGGGGATGTTTACAATGGCTGACCAAGCTCCCCAGCTTTCATCCCATCCGTGGAAGCTGAGGAGCTTGGTCACCCGCCGATCAGCCGCCGCCAACGCCGCCACCGATCCGCCGCCGCCACCGATCCGCCGTCGCCCCCCATTGCCACCGCTGTCACCGCCGGTAAATATTTCCCCCCTTGTCCGACTCCAGCCCCACTTAGCCCCCGACCCCCCCACCAACCCCTACCACCCCCCCCCCTCCACCCCAGTCTAATTTCCTACCTCTCCCACGTCTTCATCCA
This sequence comes from Phyllobates terribilis, assembly GCF_046119375.1. Taxonomy (NCBI): domain Eukaryota; kingdom Metazoa; phylum Chordata; class Amphibia; order Anura; family Dendrobatidae; genus Phyllobates; species Phyllobates terribilis. The sequence continues at coordinate 253,672,994 of NW_027362771.1, forward strand.
CCGGCTGGTGCTCTCCTTCTGCCAGCCGGTGTAAGGTGATCACAGGCAGCAGCAGGCTCACTGTAAATCCCCTGTGCCTGTGATCACCCACCTGTCCCAGTGATCATCCCCCTGTCCCAGTGATCATCCCCCTGTCCCAGTGATCACCCCCCCATCCCAGTGATCACCCCCCTGTCCCCAGTGATCACCCCCCCAACCCAGTGATCACCTCCCCTGCTGCTGCCGGCCTCCTACCCCCCTTGCTGCTGCTGGCTCCTGCCCCCCTTTCTGCCCCCTTCTGCCCCAGTGATCACACCCCCTGCTGCTGCTACTGCTGGCTTCCTGCCCCCCCTTTCTGCCCCCTCCTACGCCTGAGCGCCCCCTCCTGCGCCCCATGTGCCTGAGCGCGCCCCCTCCTGCGCCCCGTGTGCCTGAGCGTGCCCCGTGTGCCTGAGCGCGTCCCCTTCCGCGCTCGTGTGCCTTCGTGCGCCCCCTCCTGCGCCCGTGTGCCTGAGTGCACCCCCTCCTGCGCCCCGTGTGCCTGAGCGCGCCCCGTGTGCCTGAGTGTGCCCCTCCTGCACCCCGTGTTCCTGAGCGTGCACCCTCCTGCACCCCGTGTGCCTGAGCACGCCCCGTGTGCCTGCGTGCGCCCCCTCCTGCGCCCGTGTGCCTGAGTGCGCCCCTCCTGGGCCCCGTGTGCCTGAGTGCGCCCCGTGTGCCTGAGTGCGCCCCCTCCTGTGCCCCGTGTGCCTGAGTGCGCCCCCTCCTGCGCCCCGTGTGCCTGAGTGCACCCCGTGTGCCTGCGTGCGCCCCCTCCTGCGCCCGTGTGCCTGAGTGAGCCCCTCCTGCGCCCCGTGTGCCTGAGTGCGCCCCGTGTGCCTGAGTGCGCCCCCTCCTGTGCCTCGTGTGCCTGAGTGCGCCCCCTCCTGCGCCCCGTGTGCCTTCGTGCGCCCCGTGTGCCTTCGTGCGCCCCCTCCTGCGCCCCGTGTGCCTGAGTGCGCCCCCTCCTGTGCCCCGTGTGCCTGAGTGCGCCCCGTGTGCCTGAGTGCGCCCCCTCCTGCGCTCGTGTGCCTTCTTGCGCCCCCTCCTGCACCCGTGTGCCTGAGTGCACCCCCTCCTGCGCCCCGTGTGCCTGAGCACGCCCCGTGTGCCAGCATGCACCCCCTCCTGCGCCCGTGTGCCTGCGTGCGCCCCTTCCTGCGCCCCGTGTGCCTGAGCGCGCCCCGTGTGCCTGAGTGCGCCCCGTGTGCCTGCGTGCGCCCCTTCCTGCGCCCCGTGTGCCTGAGCGCGCCCCGTGTGCCTGAGTGCGCCCCGTGTGCCTGCGTGCGCCCCCTCCTGCGCCCGTGTGCCTGAGTGCGCCCCGTGTGCCTGAGTGCGTCCCCTCCTGTGCCCTGTGTGCCTGAGTGCGTCCCGTGTGCCTGAGTGCGCCCCATCCTGTGCCCCGTGTTCCTGAGTGCGCCCCTTTCTGTGCCCCGTGTGCCTGAGTGCGCCCCGTGTGCCTGAGTGCGCCCCCTCCTGCGCCCCGTGTGCCTGAGTGCACCCCGTGTGCCTGAGTGCGCCCCCTCCTGCGCCCCGTGTGCCTGAGTGTGCCCCGTGTGCCTGAGTGCGCCCCCTACGCCTGACAGTCCCCTACGCCTGACAGTCCCCTACGCCTGACAGTCCCCTACACCTGACAGTCCCCACACGTGATTGCAGAAGTTTACACCAAGCACTCACACATACACACACGTACACTCACACTATAATAAAGTTTTGATTTTTTTTTTTTACACACGCACACAGTACACAAAATGTCCAGCCCGTCCTGCTCATCCCAGTCTAGGGCGTACACAGCTGAGGAGGCATATTCCATTATTGCCTCCGAAGCTGATAGTGAGGGAGAGGACCCCACGTTCCTCTATTCCTCCCATTCTTCCTCCTCCAGTGACACCGAGCCGGCACCAAGACGACGTCAGAGGTCAAGACATTTGTCCAGAGGCCGTGGAAGAAGACCCACAGCCATCTGTGAGTAATCCTCAACCTGGTGCTAGTCACGCCCAACCTAGCACCAGGGCCCCCGTGTCGACCCAAGTCCCTGAAAATTACACTCCATGGATTCCTGATTTCCTTCCCCAATCAGGAATCCAGTTTGAGACAGCAAACCTCAGTGAAATAGACTTTTTCAAAGTCTATTTCTCTGAGGCCATTGTCAGTCTCATGGTGGAGCAAACCAATATCTACGCCCAACAATTTTTGGCTGCAAACCCAAATTCAATGTTTTCTACTTGGAGTCCCGTTGACTCAGTAGAAATGTTGAAATATTGGGGACTGGTACTTCACATGGGGATTGTGAAGATACCAGAAATCTGCCAATACTGGAGTACCGATATTTTATATCAAACTCCAGTGTTCGGAATGGTGATGACCCGCAAAAGATTTGAGGTCATCCACAAATTTTTACATTTCCGGGATAACGTGGACAGCCTTCCCCGCGATGACCCGAATTTTAACAGACTGTTCAAAATTCGTCCGGTCATCGAACACTTCAGCAACAAGTTTGCTGAAGTGTATGTTCCCCAAAGGGAAATTTCTGTGGATGAATCCCTCATCTACTTCAAAGGGAGGCTTCAATTTCGACAATACCTGCCCAGTAAGAGGGCCAGGTACGGAATAAAACTCTACAAGCTGTGCGAGAGTGCCTCAGGGTACACTCACAGCTTTAGAGTGTACGAAGGAAAGGATTCGAGGATCCAGCCCCCAGAATGTCCACCTGCTCTGAAGGTGAGTGGGAAAATAGTGTGGGATTTGATCCGCCCACTGCTTGATAAAGGTTACCATCTATACGTTGATAACTTTTACACAAGCATCCCACTATTTCAGTCCCTCTCTGCCAGAGCTACCGCCGCTTGCGGTACTGTGCGCAGAACCCAGAGGGGTCTCCCTTTGATGCTAACTGAGCAGCCTCTCCCAAAGGGTGAGAGCCGAGCCCAATGTAGCGGCAACATGGTTGTAGTGAAGTTCAAAGACAAAAGGGACGTCTTTTTCTTGACCACAATCCATGGTCCCGGCACCACGGCCACCACCGTTAGAGGTACCCCAGCACCGGTCCACAAACTGGACTGTGCCCTGGGGTACAACAAGCACATAGGGGGAGTTGATCTTTCTGATCAAGTCCTCCAGCCCTACAGTGCCATGCGGAAGGCGAAGGCACTGTATAACGCATACGTGCTATCACGATGTGCAGGCCAGACCACCAACACCTTCCTCAACTTCCAGGAGGCGGTGATAAAGGCCCTGATTTTTAGAGGTGAAGAAGAAGCAGGACCCAGCACCCCTGGAACTCGAGTCTCCCGTGTGGTACCAGGGCAACATTTTCCCGGTGAGGTCACAGTAAGAAAAAGGTGGCGGGTCTGCCATAAAAGGGGGATAAGAAAGGTCACCCATTTCCAATGTGAAACGTGTCCTGACAAACCGGAACTGTGTTTGAATGAATGCTTCAAAATTCATCACATGTCCCCAGACTAAACACATCCTAACCTTCCCTACAGAACTCACCCACACTAGCATGACATACACAACATCACACACACACAACAACCTCACGTATACTACAACACACACACCAACCTATGTCAGGTTGGTGTGTGTGTTGTAGTGTATGTGAGGTTGTTTGTGTGTGTGTGGTGTATACACTAAACTATACCACACCGCACACCAACCTGACATACACTACACAATTTGTGAAGCACCTGGGGGTGCTCACTATGCATCTAGATAAGTTCCCTGGGGGTCTAGTTTCCAAAATGGGGTCACTTGTGGGGGAGCTCCAATGTTTAGGCACACAGGGGCTCTCCAAAAGCGACATGGTGTCTGCTAACAAATTGGAACCATGTCGCGTTTGGAGAGCCCCTGTGTGCCTAAACATTGGAGCTCCCCAACAAATGACCCCATTATGGAAACTAGACCCCACAGGGAACTTATATAGATGGGTGGTGAGCATTTTGAACCCCCAGGTAATTCACAAATTGATTCGTAAAAGTGAAAAAAAAAAATTACAGAAAAATTTTCTTTTTTCATTTTTACGGATTAATTTGTGAAGCACCTGGGGGTTCAAAATGCTCACCACCCATCTAGATAAGTTCCCTGTGGGGTCTAGTTTCTAAAATGGGGTCACTTGTGGGGGAGCTCCAATGTTTAGGCACACAAGGGCTCTCCAAACGCGACATGGTGTCCGCTAACAAATTGGAACTATGTCGCGTTTGGAGAGCCCCTGTGTGCCTAAACATTGGAGCTCCCCCACAAGTGACCCCATTTTGGAAACTAGACCCCCCAGGGAACTTATGTAGATGGGTGGTGAGCATTTTTAACCCCCAGGTGCTTCACAAATTGATTCGGAAAAATGAAAAAAAAAAAATTCCAGAAAAATTTTCTTTTTTCATTTTTATGGATTTACGGATGCATAGTCAGCACTTTAAACCCCAAGGTGCTTCACAAATTGATCTGTGAAAACGAAAAAATACTTTTTTTTTCACAAAAAAATTCTTTTAGCCTAAATTTTTTAATTTTCACATGGGTAACAGGATAAAATGCATCCTAAAATTTGTTGGACAATTTCTCCTGAGTACACCGATACCTCATATGTGGTCATAAACCACTGTTTGGGTGCACAGCAGGACTCAGAAGGGAAGGAGCGCCATTTCATTTTTTGAATGGAAAATTAGCTCCAAAAGTCAAATTGCGCTCCTTCCCTTCTGAGCCCTGCCGTGCGCCCAAACAGTGGTTTATGACCACATATGAGGTATCGGTGTACTCAGGAGAAATTGCCCAACAAATTTTAGGATGCATTTTATCCTGTTACCCATGTGAAAATTAAAAAATGTAGGCTAAAAGAAAATTTTTGTTACAAAAATTAAAATGTTCATTTTTTTCTTCCATGTTGCTTTAGTTCCTGTGATGCACCTGAAGGGTTAATAATCTTCTTGAAAGTAGTTTTGAGTAGCTTGAGGGGTGCAGTTTTTGCAATGGTGTCACTTTTGGGTGTTTTCTGTCATGTACATCCCTCAAAGGGACTTCAAATGTGATGTGGTCACTAAAAAAAATGGTTTTGTAAATTTTGCTGGAAAAAAGATAAATTGCTGATGAACTTTGAACCCTTCAAACTTCCTACCAAAATTTTTTTTTTTTCCAAAATTGTGCTGATGCAAAGTAGACATGTGGGAAATGTTATTTATTAACTATTTTGTGTCACATCACTCTCTGCTTTAGCAGAATAAAAATTAAAAATTTGAAAATTGCGAAATTTTCAACATTTTTGCCAAATTTTAGATTTTTTCACAAATAAATGCAAATATTATCGACCTAAATTTAATACTAAGATGAAGCCCAATATGTCACGAAAAAACAGTCTCAGAATCGCAAGGATCCGTTGAAGTGTTCCAGAGTTTTTACTTCGTAAAGGGACACTGGTCAGAATTGACAAAAATGCCAAGGTCTTTAGGGTCAAAATAGGCTGGGTCCTGAAGGGGTTAATAGCGGGCACATGCGATCACAAGGCAGCAGCAGGAGCCGCGCTGCTGATACACTGTGTGCCGCTATTAAGGAGCATGAATATTCATTGCTCCCCACGCCTATGGGCGTGGGGAGCAGTGACTATTCATTTTCTTTAGCAGCAGTGACAGTATAGGCTGCAGAAGATGGCTGCTGCCTCCTGTGCCCTGCTCCTCCGCTGCAACCGCTCCCCCAACACAGTATATATATATATATATATATATATATATATACAGTACAGACCAAAAGTTTGGACACACCTTCTCATTTAAAGATTTTTCTGTATTTTCATGACTATGAAAATTGTACATTCACACTGAAGGCATCAAAACGATGAATTATATACTTAACAAAAAAGTGTGAAACAACTGAAAATATGTCTTATATTCTAGATTCTTCAAAGTAGCCACCTTTTGCTTTGATGACTGCTTTGCACACTCTTGGCATTCTCTTGATGCGCTTCAAGAGGTAGTCACCGGAAATGGTCTTGAACAATCTTGAAGGAGTTCCCAGAGATGCTTAGCACTTGTTGGCCCTTTTGCCTTCACTCTGCGGTCCAGCTCACCCCAAACCATCTCGATTGGGTTCAAGTCTGGTGACTGTGGAGGCCAGGTCATCTGTCATAGCACCCCATCACTCTCCCTCTTGGTCAAATAGCCCTTACACAGCCTGGAAGTGTGTTTGGGGTCATTGTCCGGTTGAAAAATAAATGATGGTCCAACTAAACGCAAATCGGACGGAATAACATGCCGCTGCAAGATGCTGTGGTAGCCATGCTGGTTCAGTATGCCTTTAATTTTGAATAAATCCCTAACAGTGTCACCAGCAAAACACCCCCACACCATCACACCTCCTCCTCCATGCTTCACGGTGGGAACCAGGCATGTAGAGTACATCCGTTCACCTTTTCTGCATCGCACAAAGACACGGTGGTTGGAACCAAAGATCTCAAATTTGGACTCATCAGACCAAAGCACAGATTTCCACTGGTCTAATGTCCATTCCTTGTGTTCTTTAGGCCAAACAAGTCTCTTCTGCTTGTTACCTGTCCTTAGCAGTGGTTTCCTAGCAGCTATTTTACCATGAAGGTCTGCTGCACAAAGTCCTCTTAACAGTTGTTGAATAGATGTGTCTGCTGCTAGAACTCTGTGTGGCATTGACCTGGTCTCTAATCAGAGCTGCTGTTAACCTGCGATTTCTGAGGCTGGTGACTCGGATAAACTTATCCTCAGAAGCAGAGGTGACTCTTGGTCTTCCTTTTCTGGGGCGGTCCTCATGTGAGCCAGTTTCTTTGTATCGCTTGATGGTTTTTGCAACTGCACTTGGGGACACTTTCAAAGTTTTCCCAATTTTTCGCACTGACTGACCTTCATTTCTTAAAGTAATGATGGCCACTTGTTTTTCTTTACTTAGCTGCTTTTTTTCTGGCCATAAAACAAATTCTAACAGTCTATTCAGTAGGACTATCAGCTGTGTATCCACCAGACTTCTGCACAACACAACTGATGGCCCCAACCCCATTTATAAGGCAAGAAATCCCACTTATTAAACCTGACAGGGCACACCTGTGGAGTGAAAACCATTTCCGGTGACTACCTCTTGAAGCTCATCAAGAGAATGCCAAGAGTGTGCAAAGCAGTCATCAAAGCAAAAGGTGGCTACTTTGAAGAACCTAGAATATAAGACATATTTTCAGTTGTTTCACACTTTTTTGTTAAGTATATAATTCCACATGTGTTAATTCATAGTTTAGATGCCTTCAGTGTGAATGTACAATTTTCATAGTCATGAAAATACAGAAAAATCTTTACATGAGAAGGTGTGTCCAAACTTTTGGTCTGTACTGTATATATATACCCCCCCAGCAACATTCGGACTATAAGACGCACCCCCCATTTTCCTCCAAAATTTTGGAGGAAAAAAGTGTGTCTTATAGTCCAAAAAATACGGTACATGTTTCATATCTGCATACTCATACCGAACTGGAGAATCATATTGCCAGGTCAGTTTTAGCATTTAGCTAACATGGTAAAAAAAAACAATTTAGGAATAGCACTTTTTTTTGCAACTTCACCGCACTTTTATACGTTTACTAGTACACTATAAGGTAAAATCAATGGCGTTGTTAAAAAGTACAACTCCTCCCACAAAAAAACAAAGCCTCCTATAGCCATATTGACGGAAAAATAAAAAAGTTAAGGCTCTGGAAGGAGGGGAGCAAAAAAACGAAAACAAAAAACGGAAAATTGTAAGCACGTGAAAGGGATTAGGAATGTGATTAATATGTAATATAGAAAACTACACTTTATGTTTTGCCATTTTTCTATAATGCATATTGTATGGCAGTAACGGGAATAACTGCATTTTGGCATTACTCACATAAGATGTAACAATTCTGGAATCACGGTCTGTTTTTTCATAATACATTGTGATTAATACGTATACATTTCTTTCTTTTTTTTTTTTAATTGAAACTTTTTATCTAGGTCATCACACTCAAAAACTATGGATTGCTATACAGATCGAAATTCACAGAATTTTATTATCAACCAGGTAGTTTTGTTATTTTAAAGCCTGCCAATATAAGCAAAATATGTGGGTTCATGTCATTGTTTATTGTAATTTTAAGTCACAAAATTTGTCAGACAATGTGTATATTCTAAAATACCAATACCCACTTCTATTCGAGTTTATAAAGCTGTCAGTGCTGCAGCTCCATTCTTAGGGATGAAACAGAGCTGACAGAGAAAGTGTCAAGGTCCTGCTGGCCAGTCAATCACTGGGACCGATCAGCAGACCAATACGAGACCATGTTTTTTGTGGTAAATGGGTGTCATTTACTTTTACCATGTACAGCCTGTTATTATTCCAACTCCCTAACTAGGCTGCAAGTATGGGGTTCTTGAGACTCCGTTTCTACGGATGTCTGTATGAACCAGTACTCAAAAGAAGTGATTTCATCAGATAGTTTAACTCGACTGCACAGGCACGTATGAAGATTCCAGAAGTAGGTTTATTTTCAAGCTGAATTCTTGTAGTTATATACAATTACAGTAGGTAATACAATTCTGATCCAGAGCTGTACAGATATCTACTTACAACATGGCTGACATACACTATCTGAGGAAGAAGGGAGGCATTACTGACATCATGGCTGGGCTACAGGGAGGGAGTACAAACTTCTAAAAAGCAAACCTGATTGCATAGCAGTGTAACTGCAACAATACAATGACAATACATATCTATTCTGACTCCATAACTAAGCTGAGAGTGTAGGGCGCTTGAGACACCATTTCTAGGCTATCTCCTTGAACCAGTACTCACACGTAGCTATATAATCAAATAGCTTGAACTCGACTGCAGGAGGCAAAAATGAAGACTCCAGAAGAAGGTTTATTTTCTGTTACGGGTCCGGGTGGTGGAACCTCTGTGCTTTGGTGCAAGGAGGGACCAGAGGGGCGTGATTAAGTGCCTACTCAGCCTGACCAAGGTCACATGGCAGCTTAGTCGACTCCGTGAACCAGGGAGGGACCGGGCAGGTGAACCAGGTGCCACTCTGGGACCGACCTTGTGTGAGAGCAGGTGACTTCCACGGGTCCGATGACAGGAACTAACCGTTACAGCAGATGAGCATGGCAGGAAGGCAGACGGGTGGTCCGGGTGGATAAGCAGGCTGGTTCGGCAGATAGCCAGACGAGTGCTCCGGGCTGGCAGGCTGGCGGGCATTGCAGGTTACTGGCAGGTGCTCCAGGTAGGCTGGCTGGCGGGCACGACAGATAACAGGCAGGTGCTCCGGGTAGTCTGGCTGGCGGGCACGACAGGTAACAGGCAGGTGCACCGGGTAGACTGGCGTGCAGGCACGAGAGGTAAGGCAGGTGCTCCGGGTAGGCTGGCTGGCGGGCACGACAGGTAACAGACAGGTGCTCCGGGTAAGCAGGCTGGTGGGTACAGCTGTAGACAGACTGGAAGACAGAACTGTTAGACAGGCTGGCGGGCTGGACTGACAGACAGACTGGCGGGCAGGACTGACAGGTAGCGGGACCTGAGGGCTGGAGCAAGTGTTAGCACACAGAACAACAACCTTGCACAGGCACCTCCATTTTGGAGGAGGTACCTTATAGAGGAGAAGTCCTCCGGCCATTGGCCAGGGACTCTATAGGATGGCACGTACGGCCCCTTTAAGAGGGAGGGAGCGCGCGCGCCCTAAGCACAGTGCCCGGGAATCTGCGCGTGGCTCGCGCCACATCAGCAGGTGAGCAGGAAGACGCCGGACCTGGACCGCGGCGGTGAGGGGAACGGCGTCTCTGCTCGGCAGGAGGCAGAGACGCCGATGCTCCATTTTCCAGCTGAATTCTTGTAGCTATGTACACATCCAGTCGGTAAAAAAGACTTTTCAGAACCAGGGCTGCAAACTCATGAGCTTTTAAGGTGGTTGATAGACAGTGAATGAGGAAGAAGGGAGGAGTTAATGACATCAGAGCTACATCAAAGAGAGACAGGGAGAGAGGAAGGACAAATTTCTAAAGAGGGCAAACCTTATAGCATAGCAATGAAGCAACACATTATAACAACGCAATGATAATACAATACTGGCTGTATAATTCCACAATAATGGAAATAACAATGTCAGTTTCTGACATGGCTATGTTCCCTGTTTATTTTGCTGATTAAAACTGGGATGCCCTACTAGGTTTGACCCAAGGACTGCATGATTACTCGGTGTCTGATGTTGGCTATCCTCTAATTGAGTATGATTTTGTCATTGTCACTGTCTCTCTAGTTGTGAGTTCACTAACTTGCGTTTTCCCTTTAATCAAACTACTTTCCTCAAACTACACATAGCTGCTACTTATTGACATATATGCTCACTGTATTGTGGTTATAAGTCTGTCTGTAGGTGCCTATTCAATTTGATTAATTTTAGAACATAAATCATAACTGTAACAATCCAGTGGACTTACAAAATAATGCTGTAAATGTTTGGGTCAAAAGCTCAGAACTTATCCAAGTTTTTGACAAATGCAATTCATGTTTGCTGATCCTTCTTTCCTTCTACATCTTTAACCAGAAATATTTGATAGCATGGTCAGTGATATCACTTAGAAAAGGAAAATACAATTAGGAAACCTTTAATAGTTTTTAGGATGCACAGCTTTTTTTGGGAATGCTATCATATAATGTCATTTCATTTGTGTATGAAAGAGTGATCATCATATTTTTAGCCCTTGATAAAAAGTAGTTAAATGGAATCTGTCACCAGGTTTTTACTACCTCATACAGTGGCTTGCGAAAGTATTCACCCCCTTGGTATTTTTCTTGTTTTGCTACCTCGTAACCTGGAATTTTCACTGTTTTTTTTTTTTAGTGTTTGCATCATTTCATGTAAAGAACATGCCTAAAACTGTGAACATTTGCTTCTCTTTTTATTGTGAAGCAAAGAACAAATAGGACAAAATAAGTTAAAACTTCAGTGTGCATAACTAATCACCCCCCTAAAGTCAGTACTTTGTAGCGCTTCCTTTTGTGGCAATTACAGTTGCAAGTCGCTTTGGATAAGTCTCTATGAGCTTTCCACATCTTCCCACTGGGATTTTTGCACATTCCTCAAGGCAAAACTGCTCCAGCTGCTTCAAGTTAGATGGTTTCCTCTGGTGAACAGCAATCTTCAAGTCAGACCACAGATTCTCAATTGGATTAAGGTCTGGGCTTTGACTAGTCTACTCCAAAACATGTATATGTTTCCCCTTAAACCACTCAAGTGTTGCTCTAGCAGTATGCTTTGGGTCATTGTCTTGTTGGAAGGTGAACTTCCGTCCCAGTTTCAAATCACTGACAGGCTGAAACAGGTTTTGCTCAAGAATATCCCTATATTTTGCACCCTCCATCTTCCCCTCGATTCGGACCATTTTCCCTATCCCTGCTGCTGAAAAACATTCCCACAGCATAATACTGCCACCACCATGGGGATGGTGTTGTTGGGGTGATAAACTGTTGGTTTGGCAGTGGCACCAGACATAGCGTTTACCTTGTTGGTCAAAAAGCTCAATTTTGGTCTCACCTGACCACAGCATCTTGCTCCATACATTTGGGGAGTCTCCCACATGTCTTTTGGGAAATTTGAACGAGCCTTACAATTTTTGTGTGTAAATAAAGGCTTTTTTTCTGCCCACTCTTCCATAAAGGCCACCTCTATGGAGTGTATGGCTTATTGCGGTCGTATGGCCAGATATCTAGTTTCTGCTTGGGAACTCAGCAGCTCCTTCAGGGTTACCTGTAGTCTCTGTGCTGCCTCTCTGATTAATACCCTCCTTGCCTGAGCTGAGAGTTTTGGGGGGCGGCCCTCTCTTGGCAGGTTTGTTGTGGTACTGTGGCGCCCATGTCTATAGCGCCACTATATGCCTGAATGTGTGATATAATTCATATGTATTGCCAGTTATTGTGAGGCTATGTGCCCACGATGCAGAAATGAAGCAGAAAATTTCTGCAGCATTTCTGCATCTCCCTGGCAGAAAAAATGCATGCAGATAGTGCATGCGTTTTTCCTGCAAAATACATGAGGAATACATGCGGATTCACATGCGGTTTCACATGCGTTTCCGCATGCAGATTGACAAGCGCTTTCCAGGCGATTAGCATCACTTGGAAAGTGCTTGACAACTAGGTCACACTATATAAATCCATGCAAACAGCATGGATTTATATAGTGTGACCGTAAAACAATGCTTAAAATAAAGCTATACTCACCCCCGATGTCCCGGCGTGTGCTGCAGCGCTCGTTTCTGTCTGGTTCCCGGCTGCCGGCATATCGCGAGACACAGCGGTGAAGGGCCTGCGGTCACATGACTGTGACGTCACCGAAGGTCCTTCAGCGCTGCCGGCATGCAGAGAGAAGCCGTTGGACAGGTGAATATAAACTTTATTTATTATTTTATTATTTTTTTTACAGGTACAATGGTACCCAGGTCTGGATGAGAGTCTTCTCTCCTCCAGAACTGGGTACCATCCGCACATAGAGACGCATAGAATCCGCTTGTACAAATGTACAGACGCGCATTCTATGCGTCTCAATGCAAGTCAATGGCGGCGCTTCCGCAAAATTAATGAACATGCTGCGGATTTATGAGCGCTGCAGAAACGCTGCGGAAAAATCCGCAGCATGTGCATTGACATTGCGGAATGCCATTGGGGACCATGGGGTGCGGATTACCATGCGTTTTTTATGCGTTTCATCTGCGGAAATTCCGCAGCATAAACGCATGAAAAACGCATTGTGTGCACGCAGCCTAAGGGTAAGTTCTCTGCTGTTTTCATTACATACACATATTGTTACCCGATCCCTTACTGGAGGATTGTGCACTTTTGTCCAAACCAGGAAGTTGTGCAGGATTCCTCCGAGAGGGGAGGAGGAGCTTGAGAAGTTGTAGTTTTGGTGAGGAAAGATGTAGCATCATGGAGGGTCCTAGTGCAAGGGAGAGAAGTGTGCTCTCTCTGCAAGGACAAGCTGCATAAGGCTGGGTTTCAGTACAGTACTTCCAGGGTCCGTGTTAAACTGAAAGCCTGCTCAGTCTTTATGACTAGCAGAAAAGTCCTTTTTTTCCTAGGGGCTCAGCGGTGCATAGAATCAGGAACACTACTACAGGAGAAAGTAGGTGTTCTCCAGAGGATTCAAGCTGCCTGCTTGCTGGAAGGTATCACGGATCCAGTAACTGTTTACCTTGGACCCCAGAGGTATACTTAGCGGCAGGAAGGCTACACAACCTCACAGCAGACAATCTGAAGCCCCCACCATGCAGGTCTGACCAAAACCCTGTAAGTGAACTCTATGGAAGCTTTTGGAACTGTTTGCAGAACTCCAGTAAAAGGTACAAAATGGTTATTACCCTGTCCCAAGCTGATTATTCCCTGCTGCACCATTCCTGCTCCAACTCCCCTGGGAGCCAGCCCTGGTTGGGAAGGGTTAATCATCTGGCACTGCTCATCACCACCTAACTCCCAGGGGCCCTCATCAGTGCCCGGACATACCAGGCCAAACATCCCAACCCTTTTTATTGTTTTATTATTAAATCCTACAATTGATAAAGACTGGCGTGCGCCCCCAGTCGGATCATACCAGCACTCGGACCGCCGTGCACCAGCATCGTGACCGCAGCGGCCCAGCTGGGGCGGCACAGTACCATGTTCTTTCCTTTTGTTGATAATGGATTTGATGGTGCTCCGGGGGATCATCAGAGATTGGAATATATTTTTTTTATAACCCAACCCTGACTTGTACTTCTCAACAACTTTGTCCCTGGCTTATTTGGAGATCTCCTTGGTCTTCATTGTGTTGATTGGTTAGTAGTGCCTCTTGCTTAATGGTGTTGCAGCCTCTGTGGCTATTGACTTACCATGTGAAACTTAGATTGCACACAGGTGGACTTCCTTTCACTACGCATGTGACTTATGAAGGTAATTGCTTGCACCAAAAATTTTTAGGGGCTTCATAGCAAAAGGGGTGAATACACATACACATGCCAATTTTTAGGTATTTGATCCCATAAATATAATTTCTGCCTATATTTTTCTCACTTCATTTCACCAACTTAGGCTACACTGTGTTCCAAATTATTATGCAAATAATATTTTCTCAGATTTTCCCAAATTACCTATATGAATTGCAGTCATTGTAATTTTCAGTCAAATAACTATTAGAGTACGATTGAAAGGTTTTTGTACAAACTGCCTATGATAACAGTATATTTTTTAAAAAATAAAACACTCAAACTGCACTCAAAATGCATGTTCCAAATTATTATGCATAGCAGAGTTTTCAACCTTTTCATTTTAATAAAGAACAAAAAAATGGTCATTTTTGAAATTATAAGCATTAGCAGGTTATAAGGCTATGTGCCCACGTTGCATTTATGAAGCAGAAAATTTCTGCTGCATAAATGCAAGTCCTCTCCCGGAAAAACGCATGCGGAATTCCGCACGCGTTTATCGCGCATTTTTCGCGCGTTTATCACGCGTTTTCCACATGCGGAATTGCCTTGCGTTTTTTATGCATTGGACAAAGGCAATTCCGCTTGCGGAAACGCAAAATTAAATGACATGCTGCGGATTTTTGAACGCGGCATAAACGCTGCGGAAAAATCCGCAGCATGTGCATAGAACTTGCGGAATCCCATTGGGGAACATGGGGTGCGGATATACATGCGTTTTTCAAGCGTTTACGCTGCGGAAATTCCGCAGCATATACGCTTGAAAAATGCTACGTGGGCACACAGCCTTAGAAACTGAAATCAAACAGTTTTCAACTCAAAACTTTATTCTAGGTGATGTAACATTTGCACATAGGACCCCTTGTTCGAAAGGAGCTTCTGAACTCTCTCATTCATTGAATTTGTCAGGTTTTGGATGGTTTCTGCTTCAATTGTTTTGCATGAGGACAGAATACCCTCCCAGAGCTGTTCCTTAGATGTGAACTGCCTCCCGCCATCATAGACACTCCTTTTGATGATGCTCCAGAGGTTCTCAATGGGGTTGAGGTCAGGGGAGCATGGGGGCCACACCATAAGTTTGTCCCCTTTTATGCCCACAGCAGCCAGAGATGCAGATGTGTTATGTGCAGCATGAGATGGGGCATTATCATGCATGAAATGATCTCGATTGTCCAGATGGATGGAGTGGAGGATGGCTGGTTGATGGACACCCCATGCAAACACGGCTACGGCACCAACAAGGAGGAGGTGGAGTAATGTTTTGGGCTGGAATCATGGGGAGAGAGATTGTCGGCCCCTTTAGGATCCCTGAAGGGGTAAAGATGAACTCCATAATGTATGTTGAGTTTCTCAAACAGCACTTCCTGCCATGGTTCAAGAAGAAGAACCGTGCATTCCGCAGCAAGATCATTTTAATGCATGATAATGCCCCGTCTCATGCTGCACATAACACATCTGCATCTCTGGCTGCTGTGGGCATAAAAGGGGACAGACTTACAGTGTGGCCCCCATGCTCCCCCTGAGAGTTCAGAAGCTCCTTTCGAACAAGGGGTCCTATGTGCAAATGTTACATCACCTAGAATAAAGTTTTGAGTTGAAAACTGTTTGATTTCAGTTTGTAATAACCTGCTAATGCTTATAATTTAAAAAATGACCATTTTTTTGTTCTTTATTAAAATGAAAAAGTTGAAAACTCTGCTGTGCATAATAATTTGGAACATGCATTTTGAGTGCAGTTTGAGTGTTTTATTTTTTTTTAAATATACTGTTATCATAGGCAGTTTGTACAAAAAACTTTCAATTGTACTCTAATAGTTATTTGACTGGAAAATTACAATGACTGCAATTCATATAGGTAATTTGGGAAAATCTGAGAAAATATTATTTGCATAATAATTTGGAACACAGTGTATTTAGTGCTGATTAGTGATGAGCGAGCACTAAAATTCTCTGATATTCATTGCTCGGGTCGAGCAAATTGGAATGCTCGAGTGCTCGGTCCGTGTAACGAGCCCAATGTAAGTCTATGGGAAACTCAAGCATTTTTCTGGCCCCCCCCCCCGGCGGTCTGCAGAGGGCCTAAAAATTGCCAAAATTGATGGGAACAGCATGATATAGGACATGAGAACAGCATGGGGAAGACCCCTGAAAGCATCTCTGATGCCCAGGTCACTGCTGTCACCAGTATAAGTCATTTTAACATTTTACTGCCTTATCTTGCAATGTGGTGTGTGAGACATAATCTGACACATTCTGTTTCAATTATGAAGGAGGGACTCTGAAAGTCACAAAGACTATTTTTATAGGGCCATCAGGTGGCCCTTACTATTCTTAAAGGGCCAGCAGTCGGCTATGCTTTGTTGTTCCCATTATTAAAGAGTGGGTCTCCAATACTGTTATTGCGTATGCAGTGACTGCAAGCGCTGCCAAGAATTTGGACGCACTCTAATACCCCATTGAAGAGGCGTAGAGGAGGGCCTCAGTAAAACAAATGTTCCCATTATAAAGGAGTGGGTCTCCTATAGTGGTAAGGCCCATGCAGTGACTGCAAGGGCTGCCAAAATTTGGGAAAAACCCCAGTAACAATTTAAATAGCAGGGGAGGGGAGAGGAAAGGAAATTCAGCTCACCAGCGTGTTGTTGTCCAGACACAGTCCAGTCTGCACAGTTAACCTGGGACCAGGTGGATAGCCAATGTCAAAAATAGAAATTCCAGAAGAAGTAAGTCTTAAAAGGAATTCATTTATTTAGAAAAAAGTTAAAAAGCACACGGCAGTGTACAAGCCAGCAGAAGTAAATAGACCTACGCGTTTCGACCTACATGGTTTGTTAAAACTATGAGTAAGACCATGTAGGTCAAAACGCGAAGGTTTATTTACTTCTGCTGGCTTGTACACTGCCGTGTGCTTTTTAACTTTTTCTAAATAAATGGATTCCTTTTAAGACTTATTTCCGCTGGAATTTCTATTTTTGACAACAATTTAAAGACACATAGAGCTGGGCCACAGTAACGACATGTTCCCATTGGAAAGGAGTGGGTCTGCTATACAGTTATAGGGTATGCAGCGAGTCCAACGGCTGCAAAAATTTGGGAAAAACCCCAATACCAATTTAAAGACACATAGAGCTGGGCCACAGTAACGACATGTTCCCAATTAGAATGGAGGGGGTCTGCTATACATTTATAGAGTATGCAGTGAGTCCAACAGCTGCCGAAATTTAGGAAAAACCTCAATAACAATTTAAAGACACATAGAGCTGGGCCACAGTAACGACATGTTCCCATTAGAAAGGAGTGGGTCTGCTATACATTATAGGGTATGCAGTGAGTACAGTGGCTGCCAAAATTTAGGAAAAACCCCAATAACAATTTAAAGACACATAGAGGTGGGCCACAGTAACGACATGTTCCCATTAGAAAGGAGCAGGTCTGCTATACAGTTGTATGGTATGCAGTGAGTCCAACGGCTGTCAAAAATATAGGAAAAACCCTAATAACAATTTAAAGACACATAGAGGTGGGCCACAGTAACGACATGTTCCCATTAGAAAGGAGCGGGTCTGCTATACAGTTATAGGGTATACAGTGAGTCCAACGGCTGCCAAAGTTTAGGAAAAACCCCAATAACAATTTAAAGACACATAGAGCAGGGCCACAGTAATGACATGTTCCCAGTAGAAAGGAGTGGGTCTGCTCTACAGTTATAGGGTATGCAGTGAGTACAGCGGCTGCCAAAATTTAGGAAGAATCCCAATAACTATTTAAAGACACATAGAGGTGGGCCACAGTAGCGACATGTTCCCATTAGAAAGGAGTGGGTCTGCTATACAGTTATAGGGTATGCAGAGAGTACAGCGGCTGCCAAAATTTAGGAAAAACCCCAATAGCAATTTAAAAACACATAGAGCCAGGCCACAGTAACAACATGTTCCCATTAGAAAGGAGCGGGTCTCCCATATTGTTCTTGTGTATGCAGTGAATGCAATGGCTGCCAAAAATTTGGAAGAACTCCAATGCCCCTTGCAAGAGACGTAGACGTCGGAGGACCTCCTGAAAACAATGTTCCCATTATTAGGAAGTGGGTCTCCCATACTGTTTGCCTATGCAGTGAATGCAACGGCTGCCAAAAATTTGGAGGAACTCCAATGGCCCTTGCAAGAGACGTAGAGGTTGGAGGGCCTCCTGAAAACAATGTTTCCATTATTAGGAACTTGCTCTCCCATACTGTTTGCCTATGCAATGAATGCAACGGCTGTTAAAAATTTGGAGGAGCTCCAATGCCCCTTGCAGGAAACGTAGAGGTTGGAGTGCTTCCTGAAAACAATGTTCCCATTATTAGGAAATGGGTCTCCCATACGGTTTGCCTATGCACTGAATGTAACGCTGCCAAAAATTTGGAGGAACTCAAATGTCCCTTGCAAGAGACGTAGACGTCGGAGGGCTTCCTGAAAACAATGTTCCCATTATTAGGAAGTGAGTCTCCCATACTGTTTGCCTATGCAGTGAATGCAACGGCTGCCAAAAATTTGGAGGAACTCCAATACCCCTTGCAAGATACTTAGAGGTCGGAGGGTCTGCTAAAAACAATGTTTCCATTATTAGGAACTTGCTCTCCCATACTCTCTGTCTATGCAGTGAATGCAACGGCTGCTAAAAATTTGGAGGAACTCCAATGCCCTTGCAGGAAACGTAGAGGTTGGAGTGCCTCCTGAAAACAATGTTCCCATTATTAGGAAGTGGGTCTCCCATACTGTTTGCCTATGCAGTGAATGCAACGGCTGCCAAAAATTTGGAGGAACTCAAATGTCCCTTGCAAGAGACGTAGATGTCGGAGGGCCTCCTGAAAACAATGTTTCCATTATTAGGAAGTGGGACTCCTATACTGTTTGCCTATGAAGTGAATGCAATGGCTGCCAAAAATTTGGTGGCACTTCAATGCCCCTTGAAAGAGACGTACAGGAGGGCCTGCTGAAAAAAATGTTCCCATTATTGGGAAGTGGGTCTTCCATACTGTTTGCCTATGCAGTGAATGCAACGGCTGCCAAAAATTTGGAGGAACTCCAATGCCCCTTGCAAGAGACGTAGACGTCGGAGGGCCTCCTGAAAACAATGTTTCCATTATTAGGAAGTGGGACTCCTATACTGTTTGCCTATGCAGTGAATGCAATGGCTGCCAAAAATTTGGTGGCACTTCAATGCCCCTTGAAAGAGACGTACAGGAGGGCCTGCTGAAAAAAATGTTCCCATTATTGGGAAGTGGGTCTTCCATACTGTTTGCCTATGCAGTGAATGCAACGGCTGCCAAAAATTTGGAGAAACTCCAATGCCCCTTGCAAGAGATGTAGAAGTCAGAGGGTCTCCTAAAAACAATGTTCCCATTATTAGGAAGTGGGTCTCCCATACTGTTTGCCCATGCAGTGAATGTAAAGGCTGCCAAAAATTTGGAGGAACTCCAAAGCCCCTTGCAAGAGACATAGAGGTTGGAGGGCCTCATGAAAACAATGTTCCCATTATTAGGAAGTGGGTCACCCATACTGTTTGCCTATGCAGTGAATGCAACGGCTGCCCAAAGTTTGGAGGAACTCCAATGCCCCTTGCAAGAGACGTAGAGGTCGGAGGGCCTCCTGAAAACAATGTTCCCATTATTAGGAAGTGGGTCTCCCAAACTGTTTGCCTATGCACTGAATGCAATGGCTGCCAAAAATTTGGAGGAACTCCAATGCCCCTTGCAAAAGATGTAGAGGTCGGAGGGCCTCCTGAAAACAATGTTCCCATTATTAGGAAGTGGGTATCCCATACTGTTTGCCTATACAGTGAATGCAACGGCTGCCAAAAATTTGGAGGAACTCCAATGCCCCTTGCAAGGGACGTAGATATGGTGATATGGTAGATATGGTGGTTATATGGTGATGGAGGATGAGGAGAAGGAGGAGGACAAGAGCAAACAGACAAAATCAGTAAGCGCATACCCATGTCTGGGTGTGAAGACAGAGGTGCATGGGAATAGAGTTAGACCTCCCAAAAAAAAGACACTGTATTTGAGTTTATGTTACTCTGCTATCATTCGGTGGTGTTGAGAAGTCTGGCCAAATCCAGCCCTTGTTCATTTTTATGAGAGTCAGCCTGTCAGCATTTTCAGTTGACAGGTGGATGCGCCTATTGGTTATAATTCCAACAGCAGCACTAAAAACCTGCTCTGACAAAACGCTAGTGGCAGGGCAGGCCAGGACCTCCAAGGCGTAGAGAGTCAGTTCATGTCACGTGTCCAGCTTGGATACCCAATAATTATAAGGCACAGAGGAATCACGGAGGACGTTGGTACGGTCGGCAAGGTACTCCCTCACCATCTTCCCAAACTTTTCCCTCCTTGTGAGAGTATCCTGCGCCTTAGTGCCTGTGTGATGGGAGGGTCTGAGAAAACAGTCCCAGAACTTTGACAGTGTTCCCCTGCCTCTGCTGGATTGCATTTGTGTCTCTCTCGCCTGTACTCCTTGGTTGTCCAACAAACTGTGACTTCTGTCGCCAGCATTTTCAGATGGGAATTTTTTTAATAATTCCACAACATGGGCCTTCTCATACTGCCCCATTTTATTATGCCTGTCCGGCACGGGAATAAGAGACAGAAAGTTCTCCTTGCAGTATGGGTCTAGAAGTGTCACCAACCAGTAATGACTGTCATCGAAAATTTGGACAACGCGAGGGTCACGGGAAAGGCAGCGTAACATAAACTCAGCCATGTGTGCCAGACTGCTAACAGGCAACACTTCCTCACCAAGAGAACGAATGACCATGCTCTCCTCCTCATCCTCCTCCCTGTTCTCAGGCCATCCATGCTGAACAGATGGTATGATAGTTGGGCAGGTAGTACCGTCTTTAGCGCAGGGAGCTAGCTCCTGTTCTTCATCCTCCTCCTGCTCTTCCTCATTGTCACCCAATCCACATTGGGATGAGATGAGGCTGGGCTGTGTGGAATCATCCTGTATGGTTCCTTGCTTTATCTCACCGTGCTCCACCTGCAATGCATCCTCTTTAATTATGAGCAGACAGCGTTTCAGAAGACAGAGAAGCGGGATGGTGACACTAATTATGGCGTCGTCGCCGCTCACCATCTTGGTGGAGTCCTCAAAATTTTGGAGAAGGGTACAGATGTCTAACATACATGTCCACTCCTGAGGTCTTATGTGTGGTGTCTGACCTTAATACCGACGGACTTGTTGATGCTGGTAGTCAACAACTTCCCTCTTCTGCTCACAAATCTTTCCCAACATCTGCAATGTAGATCCCAACATCGCACACCAGTCTGTGAGCTGAAAGCTGCAAACACTGCTGCAGCACGGCAAGGACGGTGGAAGCTGTAGCTGACTTTCTAAAATGGGCACACACGCTTCATACTTTGACAAGCAGATCTGGCAGATCTGGGTAAGTTTTGAGAAACCGCTGAACCACGAGGTTAAGCACATGGGTCTGGCATGGTACGTGTGTGAGCTTGCCTCGCTTCAGAGTCACCACCAGGTTCTGGCCATTGTCACACACGACCATGCCTGGCTGTAGGGTCAGCGGTGTCAGCCACAGATCTGCCTGCTCTTTCAGAGCTGTCCACAACTCTTCAGTGTTGTGCGGTTTGTCACCTAAGCATATTAGCTGCAGCACAGCCTGTTGCCACTTGACCGAGGCAGTGCTGCAGTGCTTCCAGCTTGTGACTGATGTGGTCATTTCGAAGATGAAGGCTGAAGAGGAGGAGGAGGAGGTGCAGGAGCTGTAGAATATGGAGGCAACCCTGATTTACCTAGAGCCCACAATCCTCGGCGTCGGGAGGACATGTTCCGTCCCAAAGTCTGACAGGGTCCAGGCTTCCACTGTATTAACCCAGCTTGCCATCAGCGAGATGTACCGTCCCTGCTTACACGCACTTGTCCACGTGTCCGTGGTTAGGTGGACTTTCCCAGTAACTGTGTTGTTGAGGGCACGGCTAATGTTGTGAGACACGTGCTTGTGTAATGCGGGGATGGCACACTGGGAAAAATAGTGGCGGCTGGGGACTGAGTACCGAGGGACGGCCGCCGTCATCAGATTGCGGAAAGCTTCCTTCTCCACAAGCCTAAAAGGCAACAATTTGAGCGCAAGCAATCGCTAAATGTGTGAATTTAGTAGTGTGGCCTGTGGGGCATTGGCTGCATATTTGCGCTTGCGTTCCAAGGACTGGGGTAGTGACAATTGAATGCTGCACTGGGACAAGGACATGGACATGCTTGCTGATGGTGCTAGTTGAGAGTGTGCAACAACAGGTGCAGGGCAGGAGGCATCTTTGCATGCGCCATAGACAGGGGATTGGCGTGCACGCACAACAGCAGAAGAAGCAGTGGTGTCACCCGCAGAGACTGTTTCTGGACCCTGGGGTTTGGCCCTCTTAGTCGGGTGCTTTGCTGCCATGTGGTTGATCATGCTGGTGGTGGTCAGGCTGCTAGTTTTGCTACCCCTGCTGATGCTGGCCTGGCAGGTGGTGCAAATGGCCTTTTTGGGGTTATCTGCACAGTCTTTAAAAAACAACCACACGGGAAGTTGTACTGGCAACTTCCGTCGTGTTGGTGTTACGGGGAACGCTTTCCTGCCTTGTGTCTGCGGCCACCACACTGCTTCTTCCTGCCTGTTGTGGTGCTATGCCTCCCTCTCCCTGTGTGCTGCTGTCCTTGCTCTGCATGTCCCCCTGCAAGGTTGGGTCTGTTACTATATCATCCACTTCCGCACCCTGCTACTCCTCCTGACTTTCTGTCAATTGTGTCTCATCTTCATTCACCTCTTCTCTTGCGACAGTAATTGCACTTTCCCACTGTTGCCTTCATGTGACCGTGGCTGCTCAAATATTTAGCCATCGCTACACACGTTCTCCTCTTGTCTCGCTTGAAGCTGGCCGGGCGAGAGGCCCGAATCTACAAATGGAAAAGTGACAGCTCTTCTGAGTGTCCAAGTGTGGGATCTGTTGTCTCCGGGCACTCAGCATGGTGGGAGGAAGGAGGATCAGGGTGAGGAATATGCTTTCCAGACTCACGGCTACTGAGACTTGACCGTGTGGAAGACAGGGTGGTAGTGGTGGTGGTGGTGGCTAAGTGACTGGAAGCATTATCTGCTATCCAACCAACAACCTTTTGACACTGCTCTGTGTTCAATAGTGGTGTTCTGCGGTCTCCTAGTAATTAGGACAGGAAGGTCGAGCGACAAGATATGGGTCTTTGTTGTGGCACAATTTCAGCTTGCCCATGGCCATGGCCTCGGCCTCTTAATGCGCCATAACCATCACGTCCTCTTCCCCATCCCTTGTCATGCACCTTGCCCATGTTCATTGGCTCTCTAAGGCTATGTGCCCACGATGCAGAAATGCTCCGGATTTTTCCTGAGCGTTTCTGCATCTTCCTAGCAGAAAAAAACGCATGCGGATTGTACATGCGTTTTTCCTGCCAGGGACATGGGGATGTGAAGTGTTCTTCAGATGAATTTCCGCATGCGGGTTGTCAAGCACTTTCCAAGCGATTTTAGCATCACTTGGAAAGTGCTTGTCAACTTGGTCACACTATATAAATCCATGCAACCGGCAAGGATTTATATAGTGTGACCGAAAGAATGTTTAAAAATAAAAAATAAATCTATACTTACCCTCTGATGGCCCCCTGTGTCTTGCTGCGCTCGTTCTCCCTTGCCGGCAGATCGCGGTACACTGAAGGACCTGCCGACGTCAGCGTCGCGTGACCCGTCACATGACTATGACGTCAGCGCAGGTCCTCCAGTCCATCGCGATTTGCCGACAAGGGAGGACGAGCGCAGCGGGGGCCGTCAGAAGGTAAATATAATCTTTATTTTTTATTTTATTCTTTTTTTTTTTTACAGTTTCTATGGTACCCCGGTCCGGAGGAGAGTCTCCTCTCCTCTAGACCTGGGTACCATCCGCACATTGAGCGCATGTATTCCGCATGTGATTATCTAATGATGCGGAATACATGCGTTCTAATGCAAGTCAATGGCAGCGAAAACGCTGCACTTCCGCAAAATAATTGGTAGTGCTGCGTTTTTTTCCGCAATGATAATCCGCAGCGGAAATTTCCGCAGCATGTGCACAGCACCCGAACTCGTGGCACCCAAACTCTAAAGGGGATGCCCATGAACTAAGAGACTTTAGAGAAAAGATGCAAGCTATGTTTAGGCTTTATCCAGTGTCCACAGAGCAGAAGGTGGAAATATTAATTGGGCAATTGAGTGGAGCAGCTCTAAGGGAGGTGAAATCCTGGCCCCATACTGAGAAAAAAAACTGTTGAACAAATCTTTGAGAGACTGAGTGCCACTTTTGATACCAGAACTGTCCCAGAATTAAAAATGTGATTCTTTGGCAGAAAACAGCAGCTTGATGAGTCACTCAACGACTTTGCTTCTTAGGCTATGTTCCCACGTAGCAGATTTGATGCAGAGCGTTTTTGCCTCTCTCTGGCAGAAAAAAACGCATGCAGATTTACATGCGTTTTTTCTGCCAGAGAGAAGCGTTTTTTCAGCGTTTTTACATGCGTTTTCGCATGCATTTTTTCAAGCAGTTTTCCAAGCGATTTTTGAGCATCACTTGGAAAGTGCTTGACAAGTTGGTCACACTATATAAATCCATGCAACAGGCATGGATTTATATAGTGTGACCAAGTAATAATTAAAAAAAAGAATAAGAATGGTTAAAAAAAAAAAAAAAAAAAGATTATACTCACCTTCCGGTGTCTTCCCGGTGTCATCTCTGCTAAGTCCGGTCTCTTGCAATGCTCGCGGTGGTGTGAAGGACCTGCGGTGACGTCATTGAGTCATGTGATGGGTCACATGACTCAATGACGTCATGGCAGGTCCTTCACAACAGCGCGAGCATTGCAAGAGACCGGACGGCGTGGACAAAACACCGGGAGGACAACGGAAGGCAAGTATAAACTTTATTTTTTATTTTAAATTATTTTTTTTTACAGATTCTATGGTACCCAGGTCTGGATGAGAGTCTCCTCTCCTCCAGACTTGGGTACCATCCGCACATTAGAACGCGCCAAATACGCAAGTACAGATGCAGTCTTGCGGAATTGGCGCGTTCTAATGCAAGTCAATGGCGGCGATTACGCTGCGTGTCCGCAAAATTAATGGACATGCTGCATATTTTTGAGCGCATCATAAACGCTGCGGAAAAATACGCAGCATGGGCATTGAAAGTGCGTAATTGCATTGGAGACCATTGGGGAAGGTTTACCAAGCGTTTCCCAAGCGTTTACGCTGCGGAAATTCCGCAGCGTAAACGCTTGAAAAACGCATCGTGGGCACACAGCCTTAGTTTGCAAAAAGCACTGCATGCTATTCGTCAGGTGGACCCTCATGAAGTGATGAATGCAGATAACGCCCTAAGAAACCAGTTTATAGAGGGGGCAAGAACAGAGTGTATCAAAACTCAACTGAGAATACTGTCCCAGCAGAACCCAGACAGCTGATTCTTAGATTTCAAGGAGATGGCCATTAGAGTCCTGGGACTAGACTCAGAATCCTGGCAAGCTCCAACATTCAGTAGCCCATGTGCCCAGCCTAAGAATCAAATGAGTGCTTTCCTTAAAACTGAAATAGCTCCACCAACTGGCCTCAAAGAAACTGTTACCAATTGTGTTCAAGTTCAAGCTCATGATGCTGCAGGTGACCTGCGTGAACAAGTGGTAGAACTCACCAAGAGACTGACAGTTGTGTGTGAGGAGCTAAAAGATTTAAAGCCGCAGCAGTATCGGCAACCTGAAAGCTCCTGTTTTCACAGAGACAGAGGGCGCTATGGCTCCAGAGAAAGTGGCTATGACAACCCAGGCAGAAGGCCTACAGATCAGTTTGACTTTCGAGGGAGGCCTATCTGCAGGAAGTGGCGGAGAAGTGGCCACATTGAACAGGAGTGCCAACAGTTAAACTGGAATGCCCCGAGGGGGAGGATCGACCCTCGGGAGGAGAACGCTTAGGTCCAGACTGTTCAAAATTGGCCCCTAAATATATTGGCAGGTGTCCAGTAATCACCATTGAAATCAACGGAATTCCTGTATCAGCTTTGCTCGACACTGGCTCACAAGTCACCACCATTCAAGCCTCCTACTATGAACACCACTGGAAACCTGACCAGTTACTGCACCTTCCAGAAGCTTCTATAAATGTTATCGCCAGCAATGGACAAGCTGTTCCCCAACAAGGTTATTGGGAACCCACAATAAAAATCGGCCAAGTGGAGCTTCCAAGACAAGGCCTCTTCGTTGTTGAAGTCCAGGATGATGGATTTCCCCCTGTTGTCCTGAGTATGAACGTTCTGCAAAACTGCCTGTAAGAGATGTTGGATGCCTTAGAGCATGAACTGACTCTGGCCCCACCCACAGAAACAGAGGTGATCCAGAAGACCATCCGCTTACTGCATGGACATCAAAAGTTTGCTAGTCCTGATGGAACTATCGGTATGGCCCCGGTGGTGAGTAGTCTTTTTTCCTGCAGGTGCTGAGACAGTGGTTTGGTGCAAAGCACAAATAGGTCCGCGAGGTCAAGACTATGATGTCCTGGTGGAATCGATCCTGCTGAATGGTGAAGTGTCCGTTCTGACTGCCCGAAGTCTAGCTACAGTAACCGGTGGAAGAGTCCCTATCCGTTTGCTGAATTTTAGTGATCAACAAGTGAAGTTGAGAAAATACTGTGCTGTTGCCAAGCTGTCAAGAGTGTCCGTTCAGGATATCCTAAGTCAAGAGATGCTGAACTGCCAACAAAGTGCCCAGACAGAGGTTAGTCCCGTGAAAACCCCTGAAATTCCATGGTGGAAAGAGATCCATGTCGGAGACCAGAACACCCGAGACGAGTGGAGGAGTGGAGTTCTAAAGGTTGTGAAAGAACACCATCAAGCATTTAGTAAAAATCCCATGGACTTTGGGAAAGTGGAAGTCATCCAGCACACCATCCCCACTGGTTTGTACCCACCTATTCGGCAAAGACACCGACCCATTCCTCCAACAATGTACCAGCCAGTGAAAAAGTTAATCCAGGACATGAAAAGCACCGATGTTATCAGAAACAGTTACAGTCCCTGGGCAGCACCACTTGTCCTTATGAGAAAGAAAGATGGGAACATCCGTTTCTGTGTGGACTATAGAAAGCTGAATGGTGTCACCCACAAAGACGCCTACCCCATGCCACATATTGAGGAATCCTTCACATATTTAAAGTCTGCTGCATTCTTCTCAACATTGGACCTGACCAGTGGGTATTGGCAAGTACCGCTAGCCCCAGAAGACCGAGAGAAAACAGCCTTCACGACACCTATGGGTCTGTTTAATTCAATTTTATGCCATTTGGGCTGTGCAATGCCCCAGGAACTTTCCAAAGGTTAATGGAATACTGTCTAGGTCACAAAAACTTTGAGACTGTCCTGATTTACCTAGACAATGTGATTGTGTTTTCCAGAACGTATGAAGAACACCTTGAGCACTTGTCAAATGTTTTCAAGACTCTCACAAGCTATGGTCTAAAAGTCAAGCCCTCTAAGTGCCACCTATTGAAACCAAGAGTGCAGTATCTAGGCCACATAGTGAGTTCTGAAGGAGTGGTTCCTGATCCCGAAAAGATCACCGTTGTCCAGAAGTGGCCTGTCCCTACTACTGTCCGAGAAGTCAGAAGTTTCTTAGGATTTGCATGATACTACCGCCGCTTCATCAGAAATTTCACCCATATTGCTGCACCCCTGCAAGAACTATTGAGAGGTCAGTCCGCACATCAGACAAAGAAAGAGTCCATTGATCACCTGGACTGAAGAGCTAGATGTTTCTTTCAATCAACTGAAGAAAATATTGACAGAAGCTCCTATCCTAGCCTACACTGAATACAACTCTCCATTTCACCTTTATACAGATGCAAGTAAGAAAGGATTAGGTGCTGTCCTTGCACATGTTCAAGATGGTAAGGAGAAGGTAATTGCCTATGCGAGCCGTTCCCTCAGACCAACAGAGCGAAATCCAGAGAACTATAGTTCCTTCAAACTAGAGTTCCTTGCATTGGTATGGGCAGTGACAGAAAAGTTCAGAGACTACTTGGCGGCTACTCCTTTCATAGCCTTCACAGACAACAATCCATTGGCACACCTAAACACAGCCCGACTGGGAGCCCGAGAACAAAGATAGGCATCATGACTGGCAAATTACCAATTCACTAGCTAATACAGAGCAGAAAAATCATAACGCAAATGCTGACGCATTGTCCCGTCTCCCTACTTGTACAGAGCCTGAAGGTGATGATTAGGAAGAAGTGGAGATGCCAGATTTCCACCAACTGCCTGTAAAGCAAAGAGCCCTTGTGCTAAGACAAAATCTCCAGCCTTTATCCCATCAGCAAGAGCAACAGTTGCAAACTGACAGAGTCCAATGGATCCAAATCCAGGAAGAAAGTAGAGTTCTGAATACTCTAAAAGACATCCTCAGTACCAAAAACGGACTCTACGGATGCCAAGGCAGCTACAACTCAAAGGACCTTGAGTTGAACAGACTTTTGAAACAGTGGAAATGGCTATTCACTGAAAAAGGACTGCTGGTTCGAAGAACCATTGATCCAGCTACCCATGAGCGAGTAATCCAGATCATCGTACCAAGGCAAAATGCCAGCATTGTCTTAGAAGCCTACCATAACCAATCTGGACAATTTGATTGCCACAAAACTGAGGCTAACATCCGAAAGAGATTCTATTGGGTTGGAATTAGAAGTGACATAGAAAAATGGTGTCATGAATGTTCTGCTTGTACCTTGAGATGTGGTGAAAGCTCTCACCAAAAAGCACCTTTGCATCCAATAATCACTCACAAGCCATTGGAGTTAGTTGCATTGGATCATGTGAAACTACAGCCTAGTGCAACTGGAGTCTCCTACGCCTTGACTATCATCGACCACTATACAAAATTTGCTGTGGCAGTGCCAGTAAAAGACCTTACAGCAGAAGCGACAGCCAAAATCTTCTGGAAGACTTTCGTACAACCTTATGGATATCCAGAAAAGATCCTAACTGATAGAGGTGCTACATTTGAATCTGAACTGTTCCAAGAATTGTGTAACCTCTATGGCTGTAAGAAATTGAGAACAACTGCAAATCATCCACAGTGTAACGGTTTGTGTGAGCGGATGAACCAGACTCTAATTGACATGCTACGCACAATACCTGCTCAGCAGAGAACTGATTGGCCAAATCTACTGCCAAAATTGGTCTCTTTATACAGTAACAATGTTCATTGTTTCACTGGGTACACACCTTATTACCTGATGTTTGGTAGACAAGGAAGACTCCCAGCAGATGTTCCCTTGGAAGTGCAAGTTCCAGAAACAGTCAACCCTCTACCACAAACTGATTGGGTCACAGAGCATCAGCGAAGACTAGAAGAAGCAAATGCCATTGTGGAAGAGAGGATGAAAGTCATTCGTCAGAGACAAGAAGCGAACAACAACTGAATGCCAAAGCAAAACCCCTGACAGTTGGAGATCGAGTGTGGCTTAAGAAGAATCATCGCACCAGCAAATTAGATGAAAAGTGGGAAACTTGCCCATACATCGTTCGAGCTATCCCTCTGCCTGGAGTAGAAATCTACAATATCTATAAAGAGAATGAAGAGAAGACCAAGGTGGTACACCATAGCCAGCGCAAGCTTTGCCTGACAGATGACATCCGAGATCCCTGCGGAGATGACAGCGGAGATGACATCACCAACCATTCCACAGATGAATACAGAGCTGATTCCATGAAGAATCCTGCAAAGAATGCCATTCCAGATCAGGTATCTCCTGACAAAATGTCAGCAACAGCTCCAGAAGGTATTATGTTTCCTCTTGGATAGCCATTTGGTCCCTGTTTGCAGTGGTTCATCCCACAACCAGTCTGCCCACAGTATGAACTTGTTGACTCTGTTATCCCCCACTGAGCATATTGACTTTGAACCCCTTGAGGATGAGCCCTCATCAGTTATCACAAGTGACTCTTTGAGAAGGTCAGAGAGGGTGACCAAAGGCCGTGTCCCAGCAAGATTCCTTGAATGACTGAGTTAATGCTTTACTCTATGTACTTTAATTGAGACTATTAAATAAGAAAATAGCCCACTACTAGAGACTGTTATGCTACAGCTCCATGTTCCTCATTTTCTTCATTTTTATGCAACGTTTAAGCTACATGCCTTCAAAGACTTTTGAAAGATGTTTTATTTGTTCCAGGTCACGGCATTTATTCAGAGACTCATAATATTTTACTGTTTGCATTTAATGTGTGTTTCTCCTTATAGGTTGTCCTAAAACACAGTAAGACATTCCAGATGCATGAGGACATGCATATTTTTAAAGTGGGTGAATATGTAGTGCCCCAAGGCTGTATGTGTATGCCCCTTTAAGATGTAGCTGAGCCAGCAGCTACCTTATTATGTCTGCACAATGGCCATATTCCCTTTGCAGATAATGTACATGAGGATCCAGTATACAGAATGGTTTATATATGCACAGAGTGATGGACTTACCAAAACACAATATCAGATTACCAAGGGTTAATGATTTAGCCCTGCTTTCCATATATGGCAATAAGGTCAAATGGTTAGACCACATGTCAAGGTCCTAAGCTTGTGCAGTGTGATGAAGGAGAGAGGAGACATGGTGTGGTGTCTGGTCTTGCCTGTAAGAAGCTGAGGAACAGGTATGGAAGCCCAGATCTCTTGTGTATGAGACACCACAGTCTCAGCTGCAATCAGCTGTGTGATAAGGACTGTACAGATAAGCGGAAGCTGGGACTCAGAAATTACTGCACTGTTGGTGTATCTACATTATCATACTGGAAAGTAACTGTGCTTGCTGCATTGAAAGAGAAACTCTGCTGAATCATATGTCTGGATTTACCTGTGTTTGTTTGCTCCAAGTAAAGTTTATCAATAGCCTATCCTTCTCTCAGTTTTTCTGGACTATCGGGTGCACAACATATCATCACACTAGGAAACAGAAGTTAACAGAGTGCACCCTGGCGTCACAAACTACATTTTCTTTTACTTTTATTCCTGCCTTAGTGAAGTGGTAATACCCGCACACCACATGTGTGTGACCTATGGCAGAGTAGTATCAGCACCATCGTTACAAGTGTATGCAGGGATGCACGCACGCGGCGTTCATTACCTGAATCGCAGCGGCGCACGTCCCGGTGAAGCAGCTGAAGCTGTGCGTCTCCCTTCACCGGCCGACATATCACGTCATCGTCATGCGCCTGCTGCGAAGGAAGCGTGCAACTTAGCCTCCGGCCTCTGCTACCAGCGTGCTGGATCTCGGCAGAGGATGAGAACACCGCTCAGGAGCGCAGGAAGGTAAGAGGAATCGTGTGTGTGTGTATATGCAGAAT
Organism: Phyllobates terribilis; assembly: GCF_046119375.1. Taxonomy (NCBI): domain Eukaryota; kingdom Metazoa; phylum Chordata; class Amphibia; order Anura; family Dendrobatidae; genus Phyllobates; species Phyllobates terribilis. The sequence continues at coordinate 253,704,383 of NW_027362771.1, forward strand.
GGGATGGGGGACCTGGCTGGACACATGGGAGGGGGGTGCCTGGCTGGACACATAAGGGGGGCAGGATGGGTATAAGGGGGTGGGCAGGTTGGACACATGGGGGCCTGGATCTGGTTGGCTATATGGGGAGGCAGGCTGGACACATGGGACCAGTAAGGAAATATGGAGGGGCAGGCTGGACACATGGGTACCTGGATGGATATATGGGGAGGCAGGATGGATAAATAGGGGGCAGGATGGACACATGGGGGGCCAGGATGGATAAATGGGGCGGGGAAGGCTGGACACGGGGGGCCAGGATGGATAAATGGGGGGGGCAGGATGGACACATGGGGGGCAGGATGGATATATGGGGGGGCCAGGATGGATAAATGGGGGGGCAGGCTAGACACATGGGGGGCCAGGATGGATATATGGGAAGGGGCAGACTGGATATATGGGAGCGGGCAGGCTGGACACATAGAGGCCAGGACTGATATATGGGGGGGTGGGTGGCAGAATGGATATACAGTACAGACCAAAAGTTTTGACACACCTCATTTAAAGATTTTTCTGTATTTTCTTGACTATGAAAATTGTACATTCACACTGAAGGCATCAAAACTATGAATTAACACATGTGGAATTATATACTTAACAAAAAAGTGTGAAAACTGAAAATATATCTTATATTCTAGGTTCTTCAAAGTAGCCACCTTTTGCTTTGTTGACTGCTTTGCACACTCTTGGCATTCTCTTGATGAGCTTCAAGAGGTAGTCACCGGAAATGGTCTTCCAACAATCTTGAAGGAGTTCCCAGAGATGCTTAGCACTTGTTTGCCCTTTTGCCTTCACTCTGCGGTCCAGCTCACCCCAAACCATCTCGATTGGGTTCAGGTCTGGTGACTGTGGAGGCCAGGTCATCTGGCGTAGCACTCCATCACTGTCCTTCTTGGTCAAATAGCCCTTACACAGCCTGGAGGTGTGTTTGGGGTCATTGTCCTGTTGAAAAATAAATGATGGTCCAACTAAACGCAAACCGGATGGAATAGCATGCCGCTGCAAGATGCTGTGGTAGCCATGCTGGTTCAATTTTGAATAAATCCCCAACACTGTCACCAGCAAAGCACCCCCACACCATCACACCTCCTCCTCCATGATTCACGGTGGGAACCAGGCATGTAGAGTCCATCCGTTCACCTTTTCTGCGTCGCATCAAGACACGGTGGTTGGAACCAAAGATCTCAAATTTGGACTCCTCAGACCAAAGCACAGATTTCCACTGGTCTAATGTCCATTCCTTGTGTTCTTTAGGCCAAACAAGTCTCTTCTGCTTGTTGCCTCTTCTTAGCAGTGGTTTCCTAGCAGCTATTTTACCATGAAGGCCTGCTGCACAAAGTCTCCTCTAAACAGTTGTTGAAGAGATGTGTCTGCTGCTAGAACTCTGTGTGGCATTGACCTGGTCTCTAATCTGAGCTGCTGTTAACCTGCGATTTCTGAGGCTGGTGACTCGGATAAACTTATCCTCAGAAGCAGAGGTGACTCTTGGTCTTCCTTTCCTGGGGCGGTCCTCATGTGAGCCAGTTTCTTTGCAGCGCTTGATGGTTTTTGCAACTGCACTTGGGGACACTTTCAAAGTCTTCCCAATTTTTCGTACTGACTGACCTTCATTGCTTAAAGTAATGATGGCCACTCGTTTTTTCTTTACTTAGCTGCTTTTTTCTTGCCATAATACAAATTCTAACGGTCTATTCAGTAGGACTATCAGCTGTGTATCCACCAGACTTCTACACAACACAACTGATGGTCCCAACCCCATTTATAAGGCAAGAAATCCCAATTGTTAAACCTGACAGGGCACACCTGTGAAGTGAAAACCATTTCCGGTGACTACCTCTTGAAGCTCATCAAGAGAATGCCAAGAGTGTGCAAAGCAGTCATCAAAGCAAAAGGTGGCTACTTTGAAGAACCTAGAATATAAGACATATTTTCAGTTGTTTCACACTATTTTGTTAAGTATATAATTCCATGTGTGTTAATTCATAGTTTTGATGCCTTCAGTGTGAATGTACAATTTTCATAGTCATGAAAATAAAGAAAAATCTTTAAATGAGAAGGTGTTCAAACTTTTGGTCTGTACTGTATGCGGGGGGCGGTGGCAGAATGAATATGTGTGTGGGGGGGGGGCAGGATGGATATATGGGTGAGGAGGCAAGGCTGGACACATGGGGGCCAGGCTGGACAAGGGACTTAATTACTGTTTGGGGGCAGATTGAGGAACATACATTATTAGTTTATGGTGGCGAGTGGGGAACATTATTACTTTAGCGTCCAATTAGGGACATTATTACTTTTGTAATATAATTTACTTTTTAGGAAACTGTTTTCCATGGGAGGGACAAAAGGGGGGGTCCTGTTACTGTGCAGGGAGGCACTATGTAGCTCTTTTTCTTCAACTGGTGTAGTGTAGAAGTCGGGGGGGGGGGGAGTGGGAATGTTCTCTAGAAGATATCCGTTATTAATAACTGTGTGTTATTTTCTGCAGAGATGAGTCCTGACTTGAAGAAGTGATGGCGGTCTGTGCCAGATGAAGAAGAAAAGCGAAGATGAAGGACTTAACCTAGAGACGTCACTGGTGAGTCAGTGTATTACATGTACACTTACACTATATAGTATATGCAGAGCTCCTGTGTATTTCACTGGTGACCACTGTATTACCTAGACACTATATACAGAGCTCCTGTGTATAATGTCACCAGTGATCACTGTATTACCTGTATATTATATACAGAGCTCCTGTTTATAATGTCACTGGTTTATTTCACTGGTGACCACTGTATTACCTAGACACTATATACAGAGCTCCTGTGTATAATGTCACCAGTGATCACTGTATTACCTGTATATTATATACAGAGCTCCTGTTTATAATGTCACTGGTTATCACAGTATTACCTGTACACTGATACTATATACAGAGCTCCTATGTATAATGTCGCTGTTGGTAATAACGGTGTTGTTAGTATTGTGATTTGAATTCATGATCAGTATTGTGTATTTGGTCACTTTGTGGTGGTAATATGTGGTACAGTCATGGTGTAACAGTATTTGTTCCTTGTATGTGGTATTATTCGGTCACTATGTGGTGGTAATATGTGGTCCGATCATGGTGTGGTAGTATATGTTCCTTGATGTGGTATTATTCAGTCACTTTGTGGTGGTAATACGTGATCTGGTCATGGTGTGGCGGTATTTGTCCCTTTTCTATGCGGTATTATTGGTGTTGGTATAGTGGATTGTGTTGTGTATGGCAGTCATCTGTTCTCACTGATATTAACTAGGAAAATATTTTTTTCATTAGGACAAAGCCCCACTATCGGTATGTGGTCAGTATTCAGTCAGTATTTTTTCTCAGGAGTGGAAGCCAAAACCAGGAGTGGGTGATAAATGCAGAATTGGTGACTTGTTTCTATTATACTTTTCTCTGACTTGTTCCTCACCTGGTTTTGGCTCCCACTCCTGAGAAAAAATACTGACCAAATACTGATAGTGGGGCTGCGGCCTTAGAGATTAAATACTTGGACAAGAGCGGCAGAGATGCACTTACAAGAGTTCTCTGGTGAAAACAAGTAATCACCTCTCCACAGGATAAGTGATAAGTTACTGATTGGTGGGGGTCTGATTGCTGGGACCCAATCGGCAGGATGTGGAGCTTTTCTCCCCATTAGACTGGAGCTCATATGCGACTCGACCACTGATCCATTCATTCCCTCAGTGGCTGTGAGCGCTGCTCTTTTTTAGAGGCCATCAAGAGAATGAATGGTTCTGAGGTCAGACATATCACCTGTGGCTACATTTTAAAATGGGGATAAGTGCCCTGACAGGGATAAAACTTCCCTATTCTTCTGACCGGTCCAGTTTCCAAACGATCAATAAGTGATCACCTATCCTGTGATGCCCATGGATCGGTGATAACTTGTTTTAACCAAAGAGTCCTTTTAATGCAAACTACCTTAATTGTACATCCCAGTTATAGTGTGTGCACAGTAGATGTGCAGGAGCCGCCAGTCAATGCTCCACTACAACAGGGATCGCGGATGTGAGGACCTGGCCACTTACTAAATACTTTTCCAGCACTGAGCACCCATTTTCGTCGATCTTATTTTTGTATTTTTTAGAAATTTGCTTGCTGTATTTTGTTAGTGATTTGCTTGCTCATCAGTTCAACCTCAGGTATCCATTCCATTCAGTGATCTTATCTCAGGGGCCTTGGGCCATTGTTCTTTCAGCCAGTGGACCCCTTATGTAGATGGAAAGAGTGGACACAGTGGCGCCGTCACCACAGGAGGTCTTACCTGCAGTCTCATGTTAAAGTAAATGCTTAAGGGGGGGGTGCTGACCCCAGGGAGAAAAACAGACACATGCTTTAGTGAGGAGTGTGTGGAAGGACATTGAAGGAAGAGGATGGAGACCGTGGACTTGGAAGGATGGATGGATAAACATGTTACCATTATGGCTTATGTAGTTTGGATTTAAACTTTCTTAAAAGGACTGTTGCTGCTGGATACTTGTGCTGTCATTGTTTTATCTGCTGTCTAGAGGATCGTGGACCGTGCCTACAGACTATACTCGCTGGAGATACGAAATCTGTGGGCCAACTAAAAGTTGGGAGACAGTGAGTATCGCCGGGCACAAAGTCAGTGAAACTACTGATCCCAGATTGGGAACTTGAGGACTGAGTGAACTGTATTTTGGCCATTTACCTGGAATTACTTTATTACCATGGATGTGATTAATAAAATATTGTTGCATCGTTAACCTGCCTAGGTGATTACTTACAACCCACAACCTCAGATCTTCACAGTGGATAACATATTTGCATATTGCTGTAGGTGGGCCCCAGACACCCCAGGCCAACCCTGTGTAGAATGGGATCCCAAAACCTGGAAAAAGCCAGGTCCTTTTAGGTGCAACTAAGGCCACTTTTGTGCATTTTTTAATTAATGCTATTTAGTAAATTCGACTGCTGGTGACCTCCTACTAGTTTCTTAAAAGAAAAGGGCAGCCCGAGACAGGTGAAAGTTACACTTTAAATTTGCTATCTTTTGTATAATTATTTGTTAAAAGGAACGTGTCCGGTTGTACATGCAGTTCAATCTGTATTCAACCAGTGTTATGGGCTCACTTGGTGAGGTGGATTTTTTAAGCCATAAATTAGGGTGAGCAACACGGACCGAAAGCAATGACATAGCATACACGGCATTCCAGTTGGCACATAGAACAGTAGGGACCAGGACAGCCAGCTGGATGGCAGGCAGACAAGTGAAGCAGGAAGCACTAGAGGACACTGAGCCAGGAATGTGGACAGACACAGGAACTGAAGAAGTATAGTTAGTCAGAGACTTGCAGAAAACAGATGGTTAATAGCAGAGTTGCATGCTATCAGGAGCCAGATTGCCAATTGCCTACTTCTCTGTCATTAATTAACAAATGGTTAACCGCAGATGGAAACAATAAGCAGTTAAACTGTGTACTTGTTTGAAGAAAAGATTACACACTGTTGCAGCAGCAATGTAGTTTGAACAGCACCAGTATAGCAAAGAAGAGTTTGTTATGCAACAGCAAACAAATTATTATTTGCAGATCTGAACCAGGAGTTAAATGTAGATGGATGATAAACAAGTAGGAGTTTACTAAAGTGATAATTAGCAGACTGAGAGAAATGGATGGTGAGGCAAACTTCAAAAGTACACTTGGTAACTTTATGAAAAGTTAATTCTCAGACAGCACAACATACAGTGAAGGAAATAATTATTTGATCCCTTGCTGTTTTTGTAAGTTTGCCCACTGACAAAGACATGAACAGTCTATAATTTTAAGGGTAGGTTAATTTTAACATTGAGAGATAGAATATCCAAATAAAAATCAAGAAAATCACATTGTATAAATTAGATAAATTTATTTGCATTTTGCTGTGAGAAATAAGTATTTGATCCCCTGCAAACCATTATGAGTTCTGGCTCCTACAGACCAGTTAGACGCTCCTAATCAACTCGTTACTTGCATTACAGACAGCTGTCTTACATAGTCACCTGTATAAAAGACTCCTGTCCCCAGACTCAATCAGTCAGACTCTAACCTCTACAACATGGGCAAGACCAAAGAGCTTTCTAAGGATGTCAGGGACAAGATCATGGACCTGCATAAAGCTGGAATGGGCTACAAAACCATAAGTAAGACGCTGGGTGAGAAGGAGACAACTGTTGGTGCAATAGTAAGAAAATGGAAGAAATACAAAATGACTGTCAATCGACATTGATCTGGGGCACCATGCAAAATCTCACCTCATGGGGTACCCTTTATCATGAGGAAGGTGAGAGATCAGCCTAAAACTACACGTGGGGAACTTGTTAATGATCTCAAGGCAGCTGGGACCACAGTCACCAAGAAAACCATTGGTAACACATAACGCCTTAAAGGTTTAAAATCCTGGAGTGCCCGCAAGGTCCCCCAGCTCACGAAGGCACATGTGCAGGCCCGTCTGAAGTTTGCCATTGAATACCTGGATGATTCTGTGAGTTACTGGGAGAAGGTGCTGTGGTCAGATGAGATAAAAATTGTGCTCTTTGGCATTAACTCAACTCGCCGTGTTTGGAGGAAGAGAAATGCTGCCTATGACCCAAAGAACACTGCCCGCACAGTCAAGCATGGAGGTGGAAGCATTATGTTTCGGGGGTGTTTCGCTTCTAAGGGCACAGGACTACTTCACCACATCAATGGGAGAATGGATGGAGCCATGTACCGTAAAATCCTGAGTGACCACCTCCTTCCCTCTGCCAGAACATTAAAAATGGGACGTGGCTGAGTCTTCCAGCAAGACAATGACACAAAACATACAGCCAAGGCAATAAAGGAGTGGCTCAAAATGAAGCACATTAAGTTCATGGAGTGGCCTAGCCAGTCTCCAGACTTTAATCCCATAGAAAACTTATGGAGGGAGTTGAAGCTCAGAGTTGCCAAGCGACAGCCTTAAAATCGGAATGATTTAGAGATGACCTGCAAAGAGGAGTGGACCTAAATTCCTCCTGACATGTGCGCAAACCTCATCATCAACTACAAAAAACGTCTGACTGCTGTGCTTGCCAACAAGGGTTTTGCCACCAAGTATTAAGTGTTGTTTGCCAGAGGGATCAAATACTTATTTCTCACTGCAAAATGCCAATAAATTTATCTAATTTATACAATGTGATTTTCTTGATTTTTTTTTGGGGGGGATATTCTATCTCTCAATGTTAAAATTAACCTACCCTTAAACTTATAGACTGTTCATGTCTTTGTCAGTGGGTAAACTTACAAAAACAGCAAGGGATCAAATAATTATTTCTTTCACTGTAGATGTCTAAGTCGGCCTTAAAAGGCCTTGGGTGATGATGTTAAAGGCGTTCTTCAGGTTACTTGAAAACCACAGCATGGACTTAGGCTATGTGCCCACGATGCAGAAATGCTGCATATTTTTTACGCTTCTCCCTGTCAGGAAAAATGCATGCTTTTTTCCCGCCAGGTAGTAGCGTTTGTCAAGCGTCTTTGCATGCATTTCTGCATGCGGGTTATCAAGCGCTTTTCCAAGCGATTTTAGCATCACTTGGAAAAGTGCTTCACAACTTGTTCACACTATATAAATCCATGCAACCGGCATGGATTTATAGTAGTGTGACCAAGTTAGTTAAAAAAAAAGAATAAAATGGTAAAAAATAAAGTTTATACTCACCTTCCGGTGTCCTCCCGGTGTTCTTTCTGCCGCGTCCGGTGTGTTGGGCGGCTCGTGGTGGTGTGAAGGACCTGCGGTGACGTCATTGAGCCATGTGATGGGTCACATGACTCAGTGACGTCATGGCAGGTCCTTCACAACAGCGGGAGCATTGCAATAGGCCGGACGGAGCAGACAAAACACCGGGAGGACATCAGAAGGTGAGTATAAACTTTATTTTTTATTTTAAATTCTTTTTTTTACAGTTTCTATGGTACCCGGGTCTGGATGAGAGTCTCCTCTCCTCCAGACTTTGGTACCATCCGCACATAGAAACACATAATATCCGTGTGTACAAATGTACTGACTCGGATATTATGCGTTTCAATGCAAGTTAATGGCGGCGATTACGCTGCGTGTCCGCAAAATTAATGGACATGCTGCAGATTTTTGAGCGCAGCATAAACGCTGCGGAAAAATCCGCAGCATGGGTATTGACATTGCGGCTTGTTATTGGGGACCATGGGGGACGGATTACTAAGCGTTTCCCAAGCGTTTACGCTGCGGAAATTCCGCAGCATATACGCTTGTAAAACGCTACGTGAGCACATACCCTTAGACAAAGAGAGGCAGCTGTAGGAGAAGGGAGCAGGGCCCAGTGCTTTTGCTACTGAACAGAATGATACAGTATATAGGTATGTTAGAAAAGATTCAGTATTGTATGCATACAAGTCCAGTGGGTGATCCTTCTCAGTGATTATGCATTAGATAGCTGTCTTTCATTCACTGAATAGGAATTGCTCACTGGACTCATATTCATTCAAATACCACAGATTTCAATAAGTACTATACAATTTTTACTGAAACATTTCCCACAAAAATGTACTAATATATATATCAATCTCAATGGAATCCTCCTGCTGTATAACATCCTGATTGCAGATCAGATGCCATTTTCAACTTAAGGCTGTGTGCCCACGTAGCGTTTTTCAAGCGTATATGCTGCGGAATTTCGGAAGCGTAAACGCTTGAAAAACGCATGTATATCCGCACCCCATGGTCCCCAATGGCATTCCGCAATGTCAATGCCCATGCTGCGGATTTTTCCGCAGCGTATATGCTGCGGTCAAAAATCCGCAGCATGTTCATTAATTTTGCGGAAGCGCAGCGGAATCAATGTGCGGATGGTACCCAAGTCTGGATGAGAGGAGACTCTTATCTAGACCTGGGTACCAAAGAACCTGTAAAAAAAAGAATAAAATAAAGTTTATACTTATCTTCTGATGTTTTCCCTCCGTCGCGCTGTTGTCTGAAGGACCTGCCACGTCATTGAGTCATGTGACCCACCACATGACTCAATGACGTCACCGCAGGTCCTGTACACAACAGCGTGAGCCGCTCAAGCCTCCGGACGGGGCAGAGAATGCATCAGAAGGTGAGTATAAAGTTTATTTTTTTATTTTTTACCATTCTGAACAAGTTGTCAAGCACTTTTCCAAGTGATGCTTGGAGAAGTGCTTGATAACCCGCATGCGGAAATGCATGCAAAGACGCCTCACAAACGCTTCTACCTGGCGGGAAAACCGCATGTAATATCCGCATGCGATTTTCCCGCCAGGGAGAAGCGTAAAAAATATGCTTCAGGTCCGCAACGTGGGCACATAGCCTTACTAGTTCTCATTAAATGTTTTCCCAACTACAAGTAATAAATGTAATTAAATTGTCTGCAGGAGCTAAAATATGAAGAGATGGTTGATCTAACTTCAGACGCTAATGGTAGAAATTTTCACAGCGAATCTAACGAGAGGCAAGCAAGACAACAAAGGGAACCTGGATTTCAACATTGTCTGTATGATAAATTTACAAGCTATAAAAATGATATTGCAGTATTAGAAGAAACCATCGGAAAAAATAAAGTGAAGTTTCCAGTGCATCACACGTAATTAATCCTAGTTTGTTTCAGATGCAAGCTGATTTACCTCCCAATGTTAGCAAACTAAATAAAATTAAAAAATGTGACATGGCTGGTCATGGCAGCTTTGATTAGCAAAACAAGCTTATAGCATACTTTCATAGCAATCATATTGAACCAGTGGATTTAACAAACACTGCTACAACTGTAGAGGCCACTTGGAGGCAGAGCAGCCCACAACTTGAAGATAATATGTGAAACCAGTAGGAGGCAATTCTGATTTTCGTGTGAAATACTTTGATTATATAGTTGGTGACGTAGTGGAGAAAAGGTAGCTAACTACATTGCATTGTTATCTATACCTGTTTGCAGTTACAGCTAAATATAATCATATTTGAAGAATAGAATCAAATAACATCCAGAATATAATGATTTTGTTTATTTTCTTATTATCTTTTTAGAGTAGTTAGTAATCATCACATTGTCACCTTGAGGAATATAAATTTTAATGATACAATTATTCTTGTTAGCTTATGATTATATTTGTTGCTTATAATGCTGATATTCAAGGTTTTATCTGTTTACTGTATGGAATATTTGATTGACAGGTTATAGAACATTAAACTCATAGAATTTTGGGTTTTCACTTATAGTTACCAGATTAGCTTTTAGTTATGCATATATATTGTAATGTATTTTAACAGGCTGCTTTAATTATAATCACTATTAAATAAAAAGTAAATGCTTAAGATGGTGTTATTATAATTTGGACATTGTTTACACTTTATATTCGCCTACACTTTTAAATAGCATAATCCCAAATCAATTTATACATCCAAGAGATAACTGGGAAAACACTTAGCATATACATTGGCTTGCAAAAGTATTCACCTCAATTAAACACCAAAACAAAATATCAAATGAGGGGCCCAATAGACAGAGACAACCATAAGGAAAAAAGCCCCCTAAAAAATAACTTTTAATAATTTAATCTAAAAAGGACTGAAACAATCCATAAACAAACAATAATGATAGGACATCAAAATTAGGTAATACACCGACAGGCAGGGAATACAGATTAGTCCTTTCCCTATTTTATCCCTAATTCCTCTCCCTCTCTAGCACCCTAATTTGTACTTCGTGGCGCCCCCGCTCCACGTCGGTGTCCCTAATGTCCCTACAAAAACCCTTATCATAATATTAACAAAACCACACTGGTGAGAAAGGGTAGAAAGAAGTGAACGTGTAAGTGAAGAAGCCGATGAGCCTTATTAGATGATTATAGAGGGCCAAATCTGTATAAGAGGGTATATCTCAGTGCTCAAGGATTTAAGAGCAAAATCTTTGTCTTACTGTAGCCAGATCAATCAGTTTATAGACAAATACTCCACATTGGCTATCTAGCCATGTACCCGCAAGGCTCTGACACCAATTCCCACCCAAATGAATATATGCAGCACAGTAATAAATCAACACAAATACATATTCTTTGTTACTTTACTGTGCACCAAATGGGACTCTGGCACTGATACCAAATAAATAGGCATCACACCTATAACATAATGTCAAGTCCAAACTTTTCAGACCACTAGAAATGGCAATCAATCATAAATATTCATTAGTAAGTAGAGAATGACACTTATCATTAGTAGTCCCTAGTCCCACATCTAAAACATAATGTCAAGTCCAAACTTTTCAGACGACTAGAAATGGCAGTCAATCATAAATATTCATTAATAAGTAGAGAATGACACTCATCATTAGTAGTCCCTAGTGCCAGTGCGTTTCCCCCTAGTTTCCACCAGGGTTCATCAGGGGACCTGGGGAGGACATCAATCCCTCTCCCCAGATTGTCAGTCAATGCTGCGTATATGGGAATTTGCCTGTATACCCTCCTTATATATAAAGCCTAGCCCCCACAGATGTTCAATTACCATAACACAAGTGTAGCTGTCATCATACACATGTCCGGCGTCCACCGCCAGATACAGATGTGTGGAACGCACGCACCCGGAAGTGACGATACACTGATGACGCCCACCGGAAGTGATGTCACCGAAATGCATACAGATCCATGGAACGCACGCACCCGGAAGTGACGATACACTGATGACGCCAACCTGAAATGACGTCACCAAAAGCATCAGCAATTACCGGAGCACATAGCTAAAGGGCAGAATCGACACCCATACATACGGACACCTGATGGTGGTTGGCATGGTAGCTAGCAGATGCCAATACCAGCCCAGCAAGCACATCTCACATCAGACTGTACCACATACAAAAGCGCCATGAGCGGACAAGGGGGATACAACCTCAATGCCAGCGATACTAATATTTTCAAAGTTATTCAACATGAATGGGTATAGAAGCTGTGTATCAGGGGGATAAAGCAAAATATCACTATTAATAATATGTGAAAGAAAAAGAGGGAATAATATCTGACTATATTGTAATTAAAGTGTTATCCACATATTTAAATGTCATTAGCCATTCACAGAGCTTCAAAGCTGTTAGAATAGGGATAAAAAAGTCCCCAAAATACAAATATATAATTTACCACAATGGGTATATATATACATGGTGGTCCGCAGACCAGTACCATAAGGGCTGGTTCCATTTGGGCCTTAATATCACACTTTGGATTCAGATGAAACTCGAGAAACTCAACTGTTCATTAATGCCCCCAGGGGCCATTGACTCCATCCAAAAAATCCACCGGGCTTCCCGTTGGAGTATTTTTTTTATTCCAATCCCCCTGTCTGATCGACTGCGCCACAACTTCAAGAACCCTAAATTAAATGCATCCCACATCACCTCCATGTTTAGATATTACATGCCTGGCAAGAGGTGTATCTCTATGTCTCACGTCTCCAAGGTGCTCGCCTAACCGAACACGCAGTTCGCGTTTTGTTTTTCCAATATAGTCCATTGGACACGTGCAGGTGCAGAGATACACCACTCCTGATGTTCTGCAGTTGGCAAAGTCTCTCATTTCATATGTGCGTTTGGTCACTGCACTGACAAAGCTTTTTGATGGTGTAACAAATTTGCAAAAAGAGCAGTGACCACACCTGAACGTACCCTTAGACCTATTCTGTAACCATGTGGCCTCCTTCCTCTGAGGAGTGAAATGGCTATGGACAACTGTGTCCTTCACAGACTTCCAGCTCCTGTATGTAACCAAAGGTGTCTTAGAGACCATTGTAATGTATTTGTGGGTAAGAGGATATTAATTAAATAATGATGGAACCAAGCAAAATTAAGTCAAACTAAGAGATGGAATATAGGCAGTAAGTGCTGTGAAGAATGGCGAAAGTCTCAGACTGCAGAACAAACACTTTCTGAATCTCAGAATGAGACCACAGTAAGTCACAGCAGTCACGGTGTACAATAGAAATTTATTTAAATATGAACTATAAAATCTTACTTGAGATATTTAAAAGGAAAAAAAAAAAAAAAGAAAAAATTATCCTGAAGGAGCACCGCCAAACAAAGGGATCTCTCCTCTTGGTGGGGGATAATTCAATGAAGAGGTCCGCGAGGGACATCCCGATAACTTTTCGGAAGCCTTGTAATGTAATTTGAAATAGAGAAAAATACAAACAACATATAGCTAAAATTACAATTTAAGACCTGCGTAACAAAAAATATCTAACTACGCAATATTTCAAGTCAAAGAGACTGGATCTGGAATGCAGAGTTCAACAAGTGAGGAAACATACTGGATTGTCAAAGGTTAGCAATGACATGAAGGGTGTTATCAATACCAAAAATGTTTATAAATGGTGGTGAGGAAGTCCCAAAAAAAAAACAAAGTCTCATTCAGCGATTCACTCTGGTTGGAGAGACAGATTTTAATGAAGAAATAAATTTGATGCCTTCTTCTGAAGTGAATAGGGGTATAGTCTTTTTGGAAAAAAACAAGGAGCTTAGTAGGAAAGCCCCACCTGTAGGGAACCTCCAAAGATCTCAGCGAAGAGGTGATTTCACCGGAGGATTTCCGAGCGTTTATAGTGTCTTTAGATAGATCCGCAAACAATTTAATATGGAAGAATCGATCTGGGAAAAATTTATTCTGTTTGATGACATTTTGGATCTTCTCTTTGGTGGCAAAAAAGTGGACTTGTAAAATGGTATCTCTTGGGGAATCTGGATGAAGACCATGGGGACGAGGTAGGCGATGGATTCTGTCGATAGACATGTCTAGGTCAGAAAAGCTCGGAATAGTTTTATGAAATAGGTCTTTGACATAGTTTGTTAAATTATTTTGCGAGATGTTTTCAGAAATCCCTCGGAGTTTGATGTTATTTTTCCGGTTACGATCCTCTAGATCTGACAGCTTAGATCTAAGTTTAGAAATTTCCTGATGCAAATCTTGGTGTGGTTTTGACAAATGGTCTGTTTTTTTTTCAACGTAAGTGATTCTTATTTCACTAGCTTCAATTCTCTGAGTGATGGCATTAAGAGTGGATTGGAGAAGATTTACTTCTCGTTCAAAGCCTAGTTCCATATTGTTGTTTAAAGCTTTTGTCAATTCCCTCATAAAGTTTTCAGAGACGTTTTTATCAGAAGAGTTAATGTCTTCCTTCAAAACTGATTGAGAATTTTAGTTTAAATATCTGGAGATTGGGAAGAAAAAGTAAATTGATTTTGCCTACGACGGTGTCTATCCGGACTTTGATTGGGAGAGGTGACGTCATCTTCAATCCTAGAAAACCCTTGACAGGTAGAGTCTTTGACTTCTCTGTCATCAGGTTCCTTCCTCTTTGATGATACAGAAAAATCCATTTCATCGACAGGAGGGTGTTCAGTAGCAGAAAGATGGTGTTTGTTTATACCAGATTTAATAGAATTATTAAGATGTGTGTTGGATTTTGGTGGTCCACCATAAGAGGAGTATTGTTTTTGTCTGGAAGACTCCGGGTTGTTATCTAGTCTCCTTAAGGGAGACCTGGATTTTAAAGGGCTAATCGAGTTAGGGGATTCTTCTGAAGTAGATAAGAGAGAAGTGTGTCTAGTGTTTTGAAGAAGGCTCTGATTTTCTTTCTGAGAGCCCATTTTTATTTTGTGTGCAGATTTACTGTTTTTGGAGCTTGTGGATTTAGATTTGGGACCACTTTTGTCCATTTTGGAGGATGGAAAAGAAAGTTGGAAAAGTATAATAAGATAATTGATGATGAGATCCTGAATAGGGAGGATAAAGCGTAGGTTAGGATTAGGGCTGTATATGATGAGGGGTAACCCCGGATCAGAGACTCCACCAGAAGAGAAAGTTGTTGCTCACTCCTATAATGGATTCAGATGAGATTTATTATGGATTAGTAGGTGAATTCAGTGCCGAACATAATAGGTTCACAGAGTAGAGTAAGTCACTTGTATAATTCAATGGTGATAGATATTGACAAAAGGAACTATAGTGGATAGGTTTATTATTGACTGTGAGAACCTAATGCAGAATGTATGGCATGGAAATTGAGGGGTTTTTCTTCATTTACTAAGTCTGATTCAGACAGAGCTTCCATATCTGGTAGATATTGATTGGATGAAAGCAGAGGTATTATCTATGGTTTTTGTAGTCCATACACATATTAACCACTGTTTGAGGGAGCAAGAGGAAAATGGTTGCTATGAAGTAATAAACTGCGAAGGGATTTCTTATGAGGTGCTGCGGTTAAACAGTCATTATTTAGATTGCAATATTTAAATCTGGCCAAAATCTTACATTTTTTTAGGGTTCCTCTCTGTAATAAAACAAAGAAGAGGGTGATCTGATACTTTAGATTAAATCCCTGGTGTCTGTAGGGGTCTTGAGTCTTCACTTGTAGCGCTCCTCAGCGTGTATGACAGAGCTGGACGGAGACCGCAGGCACGCACAATGATCTGCAGTAGGGACTTTCCCGGATCGTCCGGCAGATGCGCTCTATGGAAGGGATATTTCACCAGTGTGCCACTTACAGGGGAGATAGGAGCGTGTTGGGTATGGTCCCCCCGATTGTTAGAGGTGGAAGAGATGAATTTTTGGCGTGACCATCGCCAGATGGCCACGTAAATAGACGAATACAGGGGACTATTTTGGGCGCAAGTGTTTGTACTGCGGCTCTTCCTCCCAGACCGCAGCGTCCGTACCCGCTTGTTAAGAGCAGTAACCACTCGGGTGTTCCGGCGTATAGGGAGGGGAGGATGATTTAATAAGGACCCATTGAAGTCCAGAGCCAGTTTATATAAATAAAATAAGTGACCATCACTTGATGGCCACACTGGCAGCTGAAAACGGGGCACTATTTTTTATGGTGCAGGGGTCTGTACTGCGGCTCCACTCACCGGCCTGTCATGTCTGTACCTGACGAGTTTAAAAGTCAATATCTCGGCTGTGCCAGGGTGTAAAAAGACACGGGTGGTCTTAAAATGATCCAGAGACAAAGCTGTATCTTCTCCAAAAGGTTTCAGACGAGACCAGCTTATTTTAGTAGAGATATCGGTCGCTTTATAGGGTGTCCTCACAGAGCTCAGAAATCCTGTGTCTTACATGACAGGACTTCAGACCACGCCCCCGGGTATTTATTTTCTTTCCACATCTAGCCACTGGGATTTTTGCCCATTTCTCAAGGCAAAACTGATCCAGCTCCTTCAAGTTAGATGGTTTCCTCTAGTGAACAGCAATCTTCAAGTCTGACCACAGATTCTGAATTGGATTAAGGTCTGGGCTTTGACTAGTCCACCCCAAAACATTTACACGTTTCTCCTTAAACCACTCGAGTGTTGCTTTAGCAGTATGATTTGGGTCATTGTCTTGTTGGAATATGAACCTCCGTCCCATACATAGCGTTCACCTTGGTGGCCAAAAAATTCAAGTTTGGTCTTCTCTTACCACAGGACCTTCCTTCATACATTTGGGGAGTCTCCCACATGTCTTTTGGGAAACTCAAAATGAGCCTTACACACAAAAATTGTAAGTAAAGGCCTTTTTCTATCCACTCTTCCATAAAGGCCACCTTTATGGAGTGTATGGCGTATTGCTTTCATATGGCCAGATACTCCAGACTCTGCAGCTCCTTCAGGGTTACCTGTAGTCTCTGTGCTGCCTCTCTGATTAATACCCTCCTTGTCTGGGATGAGAGTTTTGGTGAGTGGCCCTCTCTTGACAGGTTTGTTGTGGTACCATGTTCTTTCCCTTTGGTGATAATGGATTTGATGGTGCTCCGGGGGATCATCAGAGATTGGGATATTTTTTTTATTTTTTTTTAGAACCCAACCCTGACTTGTACTTCTCACCAATTTTGTCCCTGACTTGTTTGGCGATCTCTTTGGTCTTCATTGTGTTGTTTGGTTAGTGGTGCCTCTTGTTAATTGTGTTGCAGCCTCTGTGGCCTTTCAGAAAAGGTGTGTATATACTGACAGACCATGTGAAACTTAGATTGCACAGAGGTGGACTTCCTTTCACTAAGCATGTGATTTAAGAAGGGAATGCTTGCACCAGAAATTTTTAGGGGCTTCATCGCAAAAAGGGGTGAATACATTTGCACATGCCAATTTTTAGTTATTTGATCCCAAAAATTTTATTTCTGCCTATATTTTTCTCACCACCAACTTAGAATATTTAGTGCTGATGCATCACACACAAATCGGATTACAAAAATATTTAAGCACAGGTTGTAATGTAACAAAATAGGTTAAAAAAAGCCAAAAGGGCGAATACTTTTGCAAGCCACTGTAGTTATATTGTATTCAATAGCAGGAATGAAGTGTGCTGTTTTCCATTAAAATATTTTTGCTCTAGTGAATATGATTAAAAAAAACAACACTGTAATGTGTACAGTGAATAATTGAAGAGAGCAGCAACAACACAATTTCTGTACAAAATATACATGCAATGCTGAAAACGTTCAGGTAATTGAAGAGAGCAGGTTGGTCTTGGCTGGTGATGTGCATTCATGAAGCTGCAGGTCAGGGTGGACACACAAACCCAGGGCATTCGCCCAGCAGGCTGGAAAGCACGTGAAACAGTAGGATGCGGACAATGGGCTATGCTGGGTGGCAGACAAGCAAGCAAGGCAGGACTCACCAGAAGCCGCAGAACCGAGATCCCAATCGATCAGCAAGTTACCACCTATCCTATGGATAGGTGATAACTTGTTTTAGGTAAACCTTTTTAATGCGAAATGCTGAAAGGTCAATTGATTCCCTTCTCCCATAAACCAAAATGAATATAATAGCACTCATGCATTGCCACTTCAACTCATGTAGTCTTTTATATGCTATCAGACTCTTGCATTATGCAAAAATATGGAGGTCCCAGAGATAGCTACAAAGTGTACGATTAGTACCTTTGCTTATAGTGCTACCCACTGTTCCTCTCCACCCAGACATGCGAAATACATGCAAGCAGGTACCAGACACTATGAAACCTGTCTTTGACCAGATGGTTGAGGACCACATAGAATGGTATTGCTTACAGCATGTGGCCTTTGGTCCACAAGCTGTGCAACCCTGGAGTAAACAGACCCTTTGGCATACCTGTCCACACCTCGTCAGTGCTCACATTATATTAATTGGTTTATGAGTGGTGGCTTTGATCCATAAAAAAGATCTGTTTATTTCCTATTCTTTGCTCACAATGGCATAGACAAGAGAACAGTCTGAGAAGATAGAGATGCTTCCATGACCAAACACAAGAAGTGTAATGGGTACAAGACTGTCTTCGGAGACCTGGCATTTTGACTTAAACAGTTTGAAATTTTATCAAGAAGTTTGCTACTCATGGAACAGTCACCTTATAGAAGGTAATGTAAAGAATGAAATTAATGAAAGAACCCTATGAAGATAGATTTCAAATGTGGTAAAAAAAAAAAGTGTACAAAAAAACCCTTCTGGTTCAGATGGAAACACACAATGATGGTTTGATCCCATAACATACCAAAGACCAAGAAGGACCCCAGTGCTTAAAGAGGAGTCTCAAACAAAACATAACAGGAGGCTGGGGCTGCAGTCACCTTTCTGCAGAGTCCATCGCCCCCCCCCCCCCCGATACATGAAGTCAAAAGGGGGCGGCTCTGCAATTGCTTACTATAGTTTCTTGCATCACCGCCCTCTGAGATTGTCTTGATTTCACGGCCGACATTCTGTCAGTGAGAAAAGAAATTTAAAACCGTGCATCAGCACTGCCCCATTGAATAACATTGGTCCTAGTCCCATCCAATAAAAAATTGGATATTACTCATCCAATGTAAATGCTCGTGTGAACAAGCCCTCACAATGAGAAACCTGTCCTGAGCTATGGTAGGGGTATGAGTGTTTCTGCCTGCTTATGGTTGATCAACATTATACAGGAGGAAGAAGTACACATTCTCAGTGAGAACTCTAATAATACCCACTTGGAGTTAACAAAAATTAACTTATTAGGTGCCAAATTTTTTGAACCTTATTCAAATATTCAGGACCTTAATTATCTTCTGCCGTAGCCACTGAGGGGTAGACAGGTATACAATTTACTGATTAATGAATACAGTCTCCAATATTTTCTGATATGATGCTACATTTATCCTGCCATCATTTTTGAGAAAATACAATGTACTTTACAGCACTTTAATACAGCAGAAATTGACATCCATGAATTATAATCGTAATAGTTTACTTCTCATCATAAGCCTTGTTTACTCCTTTGATAAAATCACATTTACGACTGGGTTTCAATAAGATCCAATTTTGGTTTCACCATTTTAAATTATTTTGCTCCATAAAATTTTACCAACAGCAACTAAAGAGAAATATGTGTAAGTGTTTTTTGGCGTTGGTGTAGAAACAGATTTTTAAAATGGAAATACTAATGTGCAGCTCATTTTGTTTTTAATAAAGTTCTGATTGTTGTAAAAGTAAAGCGCATACGATGTTCAGTAAAGAATGTGTGTGATAGTACACAGCATAGCAATTTAATGCTCAGGGAGAGATTGTATCATTAATATATCTAAGGGGTAACATTTCTTCTTGCGGAGAGCGACATGTTAAGCATGTCACAGTGAGGAGACTTTTAAAGCCGCAATGCTCCTCTGCGAAATATGCAAATTGTCTCTTCAGAGAGGAAGAGGACCAGAACTCTAGTGCCACCTACAGGAAGTAGCAATCCTAAAAGTCAATAGTGACCCTTTAACGAGCCTTATCACATGACTTAGGATATAAGCCAGAACCAGAAACTCAATTTGCAGACACTGTGTTTTGGGTTACTGCCCCTCATCAGGGCAAAGTGTGAGTTCTGGTTTGGCTGGGTGAGAGGCGTCAAACCATATCTAAGGGGTAACATTTCTCCTTGCGGAGAGCGACATGTTAAGCATGTCACAGTGAGGAGACTTTTAAAGCTGTACTTTTAAAGGAGAAATGTTATCTCTTAGATACGGTCTGACGCATCTTACCCAGCCAAACCAGAGCTCACAGCTTGCACTGACGAGGGGCAGTTCCCAGAAACACAGTGTCTGCAAATTTTTGTGTCTGCGTCTTTTTTTTTTTTGCAAACTTTGTTTTTTCTTTTCACCACATAAATAAAAAAGAACCTATACATGTTTGGTATCTACGAACTCTTAATGACCTGGAGAATCATAATGTCAGGTTAGTTTTAGCATTTAGTGAACATGAAAAAAAAAAATAAAAAATTTGTGGAATTGCACTTTTTTTGCAATTTCACCGCACTTGGAATTTTTTCCCCGTTTTCCAGTATACTACATGGTAAACTCAATGTGTTGTCGTTCAAAAGTACAATTCATCCTACAAAAAACAAGCCCTCACATGGCCATATTGACGGACAAATA
Organism: Phyllobates terribilis; assembly: GCF_046119375.1. Lineage (NCBI taxonomy): Eukaryota > Metazoa > Chordata > Amphibia > Anura > Dendrobatidae > Phyllobates > Phyllobates terribilis. The sequence continues at coordinate 253,724,820 of NW_027362771.1, forward strand.
AAAAAGTTATGGCTCTGAGTATAAGGGGAGCAAAAAACGAAAACGCAAGGTGGTGAAAGGGTTAAGATATATTTGCTCCTGGAGGTCCCAAGTGTGAGATATTACTGTAATCTTTCCCATCACAATTTTATCTGTTCACAGAAAGGAGACTTGGCATAGATATTGTCATCTATCTGGCCGATATCCATTTTGGCGGATCCTGGCCATCGCCCAGCGGCACAAAGCTATGCTTTGCGTTCGCCATTTCGTCACGTTTCCGACAACGATTTTCCTATTATATTGACGCAGTTCACAAAACCTCACTTCATAATTTCTATAAGGTAGACATAGGATTTAGCTGGAGCTCAGCATTAGGGATGGCTGTCAGTCAGTGCAGTCGCCGTCCCTATGAATGGAACCCGAATGCTGCCGGGAGGAATAAATTCAATTTCCTACTGGCAGCATGAGTCTAAGTGCCGGAGCTGGGCAGGTTCACAACACTATTAACATGCAGATTAACTCAATATCTGCAGGTTAATATTGTTTTTTCAGGTGGCAGGTTCCCTTTAAGGCTGACTCAGACAGCTACATGGCTGAGTATTCAGCAGGTTTGCATTCAGTTACCATGTGTACTTCAAAAGTTTTAGTTCACCTTACATTTTTCGGATTCCTAATCATATCTTCAGTGGATTCTTGCTTGTTTATCATCTATCTACATTCATCTCCTAGCTGAGATCAGCAGATATGCTTATAGCAGATGAAAGGTTAACAAACTCTTCTCTGCTAATACTGGTGCTTTTCACACTACTATACAGCAGTGTGTAATTTTTTTCTGCTAGCAAGTATCCGGTTTGCCTGTTCATCACAGCTGCCTGCGACTAATCATACATTTGCTGATGGCATACATCTTGCTATTGACCATCAGTCTGCTGATAGCATTCACCATTTGATTTCTGCAAGACCTGGATTGACTATACACAGTGCCTTGAAAGTAGTCATAGCCCATGAACTTTTCCATATTTTTTTCACTTTACGCCCACAAACTAAAATGTCATTTATTAGGATTTTATGTGATATACCAACACAAAGTAGTACATATTTGTGAAGTGTAAAGGAATTGATATATGGTTTTCTAATTATTTTATAAATATAAATCTGAAAATTGTGATGTCCATTTGTATTCAGCCCCCTGCAAGCGGATACCCCTAAATAAAATCCCAGTGACCAGTGGCTTCCAGAAGTCACATAATTAGTAAAATGAGTCCACCTGTGTGTAATTTATTCGCAGTACAAATACAGCTGTTCTGTAAAGGACTCAGAGGTTTTTTTTGAGAACATTAGAGTTCAAACAGCATCATGAAAACCAAGGAACACACCAGACAAGTCAGGCATAAAATTGTGGAGAAGAGTAAAGCAGGGTTACGTTACAAAACATAGCCCAAGCTCTGAACATCTCACAGAGAACTGTTCAATATATCCATCCAATTCAAACTGACATCCTAAGCAAGGCGAACACTAGAGAAACAGCCAAAAGGCCCATACACACACTAGAGGAGCTGCAGAGATCCACAGCTAAGGTGTTAGTCGTATACCACACAGATCTGGCCTTTATGGTCAGAGATGCTGGGAAGATGGAAGGAGCTAAATACAGGACAATCCCGGAGAAAAACCTGATAGAGGTTGCAAAAGACTTGAGACTGGGGCGTAGGTTTACCTTCCAGCAGGACAATGACCCAAAGCATATTGATGTGTTTGAAAGGCCCAGTCAATGTCTACACCTAAATCCCATTGAGAATCTGTCAAGACTTGAAAATTGCTGTTCACAGATGCTTTCCATCCAATCTCACTAAGCTAGAGCTAGTTTGAAAAGAAGAATGGGCAAAACTTTCTGTCTCCAGCTGTGCACAGCTAGTAGAGACATACCGCAAAAGACTTGCAGTAGTAATTGCAGCTAAAGGTGGTATTACAAAAATATTGACTCAGGGAGGCTGAATACAAATGCACGTCACAATCGTCAGATTTAGATTTTTAAAATATTTAGAAAACTATATATAATTTCCTTTGCACGTCACAAATACTTGCTACTGTGTGTTGGTATAGCACATAAAACACCCAATAAAATATATTTAAGTTTGTGGTAATGTGAAAAAATGTGGAAAAGTTCACAGGGCATTAATACTTTTTCAAGGCACTGTATCTACAGTTCCTATGTATATTCACACTCCTGGCTATATGTCTTCTGGTGTTCCTGTTCTGCTTGCCATCCTGGTCCTTGCTGATCCACTTGTCATTTGGTAAGTACTCCCCACTGTGTTATCACCGTTATCTGTTCCAGATGCTCAAATTGACCTATTATTTAGAAAATACAATTGGTAAGCACATAACAGAATACCCAGACAATAAATTCCAAAGGGGCAGCTGCATCCATCAACACTGTTGCTATTGGACACCGAAAACTAATCTGGACTGGGAACTTTCTGTAAGCCAATAGGAGGTTGCCCAGGCTATTTGTAACCTCACAGCCCAAATGGATACATTGCCTCAAACTTCTAAGTTTCCAGCTCTGACTGCTTAGCGCCTGCATCAGCCTAACTCTTACCCAGGATATTCTTGTTTGGTGAAACATATCCCTATACCTGTATGTTTTGATGGGGAACCTAAAGCCTGCAGAGACTTTTTGAAATGGCTCATTATACTCATTGAACTTTGTCCCCAACAATTTTCTTTATGAACAGTCGAAAATGTAATATATTTAACCTCTGTCACCTGGAGATGCTTTGGCTAGGGCCACATTATGTGAATGGGATGATCTTATGATGCATTCTCTACCACCATCCTTCCTTTCTGATTTCCATACACTGTTTAAGAAACCTGATTGTGTTTACTCAGCCGCTGATTCCATACTCTAGCTTAGACAATACTTTATGACACAGAGTTTCATTCTATCTCTGCAAAATTGGCCTGGAATAATGATGCAGTCCTTGCCATTTTCTATATTGGCCTATCGAGACGGATTAAGGATGATATTGTTGGTATGGGTATGCACAGAGTATCGCGGGTGCTCGAGTGACATGTTTGAGTCTCTGCCCCGCATGTTTTGCGCCTGTTATACAGCCAAAAAAAAACATGCGGGGATTGCCTGCCATATACGAGCAATCCCCACCTGTTTTTTTTGGGTGTCTAACAACCTGGAAACATGCGGGGCGGGGACTCAAGCACACGCGATACTTGGTGCATACCCGAATACCCGATGCAAACTCAAGTAGTGAGCACTTGCACTCAAGACTAATGACAACATATTCAATATGATGACCTAATGTTATCAAATTCTGTGTCGTACCTCTGGGTTCAAAATGTTCACTATACCCCATGATAAAATCCTTGAGGGGTCTAGTTTCCAAAATGGGGTTACTTGTGGGAAGTTTCCACTGTTTAGGTGCATCAGGGGCTCTCCAAATGCAACATGGCATCCGCTCTCGATTCCAGCCAATTTTGCGTTCAAAAAGTCACACAGTGCTCCTTCCCTTCGGAACCCGGCCGTGCACCCAAACAGTGTTTTTTTTCCCACATATGGGGTATTGGCGTACTCAGGAAAAATTGCACAACAATTTTTGGGTTCCATTTTCTCCTCTTACCCTTGTGAAAATGAAACATTTCGGCTAAAAGGTAATTTGTGGAAAAAGTTAGATTTTTTTTATTTTCACGGCTCTACATTATAAACTTCTGTGAAGCACCCGGGGGATGAAGATGTGCTCACCACACATCTAATTAAGTTCCCTGAAGGGTATAGTTTCCAAAATGGTGTCATTTGTGGGGGTTTCCACTGTTTAGGCACAACAGGGGCTCCCCAAATGCAACATGGCATCCACTAATTATTCAAGCAAATTTTACATTCAAAAAGTCAAATGGCGCTCCTTCCTTTCTGAGCCCTGCCATGCGCCCAAACAGTGTACAGGGTATCTGCGTGCTCAGGAGAAATTGCACAACAAAGTTTGGGGTCCATTTTTTCCTGTTAACCTTTCAAAAATAAAAAAAAATTGCGTCTAAAGTAACATTTTTGTGAAAAAAAGTTAAAATGTTCACTGTTTTCTTCCACATTCCAAAAATTCCTGTGAAGCACCTGAAGGGTTAATAAACTTCTTGAATGTGGTTTTGAGCACCTTGAGGGGTGCAGTTTTTAGAATGGTGTCACTTTTGGGTATTTTCTGTTATGAAGGCCCCTCAAAGTCACTTCAAATGTGATATGGTCCCTAAAAAAAAGGTTTTGTAAATTTTGTTTAGAAAGCGCTGGTCAACTTATAACCCTTAGAACTTCCTAACAAAAAAATATTTTGGTTCCAAAATAGTGCCGATGTAAAGTAGACATGTGGGAAATGTTATTTATTAACTATTTTGTGTGACATATCTCTATGATTTAAGGGCATGAAAATTCAAAGTTTGAAAACTGCGAAATTTTAATTTTTTTTGCCAAATTTCAGATTTTTTCACAAATAAACGCAAGTCATATCAAATAAATTTTACCACTATCATGAAGTATAATATGTCATGAAAAACAGTCTCCGAATCAGTGGGATCTGTTGAAGCGTTCCAGAGTCATTACCTCAAAGTGACACTGGTCAAAATTGTAAAAATTGGCCTAGTCATTAACATGCAAACAACCTTTGGGTGTAAAAGGGTAAAAAGACCTTGCTGTGTGCACAAGAATACAGTCATGCTGGAATGGAACATGGCCTTCTCCAAACTGTTCCCCTAAAATTGGAAGCATTTACCGTAATTGTCCAAAATGTGATGATATACTGAAGCATTAAGATTTCCATTCACTGATACTGAGGATTCTAGGTCAAGCCATGAAAATAACCAATATCATTATCCCTCCTCCACCAAATGTTATGGTTGCTACAGTGCAGGCAGGTAATGGATATCAGATTGCTTGCTTCAGACTGTCTAACTCATTTACTCTACAGAGCAGTGGCAATAGGCAGATAAATTTACATTACTCCCTCTGATGCTTGGCGATATAAGACTTGCATAAACCTAACCAGCCATGGAAACCTACAGTACAGACAAAAAGTTTGGACACACCTTCTCATTTTAAGATTTTTCTGTATGGTCATGACTTTGAAAATTGTACATTCACACTGAAGGCATCAAAACTATGAATTAACACATGTGGAATTATATACTTAACAAAATAAGTGTGAAACAACTGAAAATATGTCTTATATTCTAGGTTCTTCAAAGTAGCCACCTTTTGCTTTGATGACTGTTTTGCACACTCTTGGCATTCTCTTGATGAGCTTCAAGAGGTATTCACCGGAAATGGTTTTCACTTCACAGGTGTGCCCTGTCAGGTTTAATAAGTGGGATTTCTTGCGTTATAAATGGGGTTGGGACCATCAGTTGTGTTGTGCAGAAGTCTGGTGGATACACAGCTGATAGTCCTACTGAACAGACTGTTAGAATTTGTATTATGGCTAGGAAAAGCAGCTAAGTAAAGAAAAACGAGTGGCCATCATTACTTTAAGAAATGAAGGTCAGTCAGTCCGAAAAATTGGGAAAACTTTGAAAGTGTCCCCAAGTGCAGTTGCAAAAACCCCAAGCGCTACAAAGAAACTGGCTCAAATGAGGACCGCCCCAGGAAAGGAAGACCAAGAGTCACCTCTGCTTCTGAGGATAAGTTTATCCGAGTCACCAGCCTCAGAAATCGCAGGTTAACAGCAGCTCAGATTAGAGACCAGGTCAATGCCACACAGAGTTCTAGCAGCAGACACATCTCTACAACAACTGTTAAGAGGAGACTTTGTGCAGCAGGCCTTCATGGTAAAATAGCTGCTAGGAAACCACTGCTAAGGACAGGCAACAAGCAGAAGAGACTTGTATGGGCTAAAGAACACAAGGAATGGACATTAGACCAGTGGAAATCTGTGCTTTGGTCTGATGAGTCCAAATTTGAGATCTTTGGTTCCAACCACCGTGTCTTTGTGCGACGCCGAAAAGGTGAACGGATGGACTCTACATGCCTGGTTCCCACCGTGAAGCATGGAGGAGGAGGTGTGATGGCGTGGGGGTGCTTTGCTGGTGACACTGAGGGGATTTATTCAAAATTGAAGGCATACTGAACCAGCATGGCTACCACAGCATCTTGCAGCGGCATGCTATTCCATCCAGTTTGCGTTTAGTTGGACCATCATTTATTTTTCAACAGCACAATGACCCCAAACACACCTCCAGGCTGTGTAAGGGCTATTTGACCAAGAGGGAGAGTGATGGGGTGCTACGCCAGATGACCTGGCCTCCACAGTCACCAGACCTGAACCTAATCGAGATGGTTTGGGGTGAGCTGGACCGCAGAGTGAAGGCAAAAGGGCCAACAAGTGCTAAGCATCTCTGGGAACTCCTTCAAGACTGTTGGAAGACCATTTCCTGTGACTACCTCTTGAAACTCATCAAGAGAATGGCAAGAGTGTGCAAAGCAGTCATCAAAGCAAAAGGTGACTACTTTGAAGAACCTAGAATATAAGACATATTTTCAGTTGTTTCACACTTTTTTGTTAAGTATATAATTCCACATGTGTTAATTCATAGTTTTGATGCCTTCAGTGTGAATGTACAATTTTCATAGTCATGAAAATACAGAAAAATCTTAAAATGAGATGGTGTCCAAACTTTTTGTCTGTACTGTATATTAATGCAAAAGGAGGTTTTGAACTACAGTATCGTCATTGCTCTTAGGGTAAGGCCACGTTCATACATTCAGTATTTCACACCAGTATTTGTAAGCCAAAACCAGGAGTGGGTGAAAAATTTAGAAATGGTGATGTGTTTCTATTATACTTTTCCTGTGATTGTTCCAGTGATTTTGGCTTACAGATACAGATGTAAAATACTGACCAAATACTGAACGTGTGAACATGGCCTTACTGAAAGTCAGCAGAGCATTGTTGACTTTTATACACTATGCACTTGGCAACCCGCTATGTAAGTTTACATGGTCTGTCACTTTGTGGACAAGTTTCTATGGTTCCTAAATGCTTCTGCTTTTCAATAAAACCACTGCATACCCCAATCCACGCACATTTACAATTTTTCTCCTCTGGCAGGAAGAGTCGTCAGAGGGGCGCTGGTAATGACGGGCATTCAGCAGACGGCCCTCATCCCCATTCCTGGTGTGCATAGCCCCCTCAGACCCCAATCCTGGCGCGCATGGCCCCCTCAGACCCCAATGCTGGCGCGCATGCCCCCCCCCCCTTCAGACCCGATCCTGGCATGCATGGCCCCCCCATCACTGCACACTTGAAAAAAAACAAACACTTCTACTCACCTTCCTTCCTCCCCTCTGCCCCAGTGCTGCGTCCTCTGTCAGTAGCTGATCTCAGCATCTGAGCAGCATATGACATCACTGCCATGCGCCCTCAGATGCCAAGGTGAGCTGCGGGGAATATTCACTCCTCTCCACGCCGGGACTATGGGCATGGAGAGGAGTGAATAGTCATTCTCCTTAATAGCACGCATTGTCAGCACGGCCACAGCTCCGCAATCCTCTGTGCCCGCTACTAAAGAGAATGAATATTCACTCCTATCCACATCCATGGGAGTGGAGAAGAGTGAATATTCATTCTCTCTAATAGCGAGCACACAGGATCGCGGAGCCGCAGCAGGAAGCTGGGCGGCTGCGATTGACAGTGTGCGCTATTAAGGAGAATGAATATTCACTCAACTCCCATGGGCGTGGAGAGGAGTGAATAATCATTCTCTTTAGCAGCGGGCACACGTGGTAGCTGTAGCAGCTGGTTACTACCTGTGCCCGCTGCTCCACCGCCGCAACCCGCCCCACCACCATCCACAGCCGGGAGAACAGCTGAGCTGTGATGAGACGCAGGACTGAGCCCTCAAAGCAGGACAGTCTCGAGGAAACCGGGACTGTTAGGAGGTATGGTGGTATTGTTAGGAACAAAGAAATTTAATTAACTGATTTTTTTGCAATAGTTTCATCCTATAACAGTATCATGCTCAAAATCAATGTTTTTTTTGTTTTTTTTTCTAATGACCCATTCTTTCCCAAATGTCAGTAAAACCAGACTGCATGCCTTGATGCTTTATTTTATACACCTGTGCCAATGGGACCTGAATTCAATGATTAGCATGTCCTAACACTTTTGTCCACATAGTGGACAATGTTGAACAAGGATAACATTTTATAAATGGTGGGCATACACTAGGATTTAAAGAATTGAGTTATTCCAAGCAAAGATTCTGCTGAATATATTAGGAATAAGTAAATGATTATGGTGCTTTACTATTTTTATATAAAAGGGTTGACGCCCCATCACTTATTGTGATTGAATTTCACACTGGAAGTTACTGAAAAAGGAGATCGGAATAGTAGGAGTATAATGACATAGAACGTAGAATTACTCATGCATGAGTTCAACATCAGTGAGTGAATGTAAACAGCACAGCATACACTTCAATGTCTCCTGATGAGCTATCCTGTTACAGGGCTTGTGAAATACGTTGAGTGGATACAGGGACGCTGTTAATACTAATGTAATGATCTAATAACGTAATCATATGGACATGGCACATTGCTCCTGTTTTGGGGAAAGGGGGGTTTTATGTCATCATTCTGATATATGCAGGATCATATATTTATATCCTAGCAAATCTTCACATGTATAATGCTGGTCTGTTTATCTGTATAGCAAAGGTTACATTTTAGTCCAGTTTAACCCTTTAGTCATCGCCAATAGTATTTATATTACTACACCTATAGATGGCGGCTTTAATCCTCAGTATCACTTTTTTTATGGTGTTTTAGATTAAGAAAATAACGCCCTTTGACACGCAAAAACTTAGCTATTGTAAACTGTATATTCTAGCTAACACCCTGCTACATCAGCCACAATCAAGTTTACCACCTGTCATGGCCATTTAACCCTCTAGATGCTACTGTTACCATGATAGCGGTAAATGGTAATGAATGACTGAAAGCCTGCGGCTCCCGGGAGAAATGTAGTTCATTTTATCCTGGGTGCCGCACAGTATAGCGGCTGAGTACCTTCATAACACTATTAGCCTGCAGTTTAACCCTATATCTGCAGGTCAATAGTGATATCAGACATGACAGGATCTCTTTAAAATATACCATACAATGAAAGAAAGCAACATAGAGAGAGAATGAGCTACAAGGAAGAGCCGGCATGATGGGTGCAACACATGTCAGAAACGAGAGTATGTGGGGAAAAAAAAAATAGCGTGCACACAAAAAAGCATTTCAAAACATATTAAAAAGAAAAAAGCACACAAATCTTCACCAAAAATACAAACCAACAATAGAATCCCTTAATAATGAAAGTAGCAGCACCTAGCAAGCTGCTGTGGATAGTGTAGCTAGCAATATAAAGCTAACACCCAATATGTTACAGCCTTTATACAAAGGGATGCATTCTCAGTATTGAAATATAATTTTGTGTCACTCCCAAGAGATACAAGATTAATGTGATTTCCAAGATACAACATTGCAAATCACCCTTTAGATAAAAGGTATGAGGAGTGCCTGAGCCGGTTGATAAGTAGTGCTGCTACTATTTCCCCACATGTATCGCTGGAAGACGCAACTTAACTGGTAAGCTCAGCTCCCATTCACTTTAATAGCAGTTGAGTAACTGTACCCGTGAACAGCTACTACATCAGTGTACTCCAGTCCTCAAGAGCCACCAAAAGATCATGTTTTCAGAATTTCCTTAGTATTGCAGAGTTGATGGAATCATCATAAGAAGAACCTAAAAATGTGTTGGTGGCTCTTGAGGACCAGCTTTGAGGAACACTGTGCTGCACAGTGAATGGAGAGGTGCTGTTCCAGCTCCATACACTGCTTAAATCCACCCATAGTGGGATCTTCATACAGCTGATCATGTCCGTGTTGGACCCCCACAGATCTGATATTGATAGCTTATCCTAAGTAGTTAGAATGAAGGTGAATTATAAAAAAAATTTAAAAAAAGTTGAATAAATGAGTGTATATAAAATCATACACATAACGGATACCACAATTTAACACAAACATTTAGCAAGAGATATTACATAATGACTGACATCACCATTGACATTTTAGCTGGGCCTGTCACTACACATCTGTGTGACACGACCTAGTGCCGTCCTTTTTTTTTCTCAGACAATACATGGACCTACTTGTTCAAAATAGATGTGTCTTTAGTCCTTCAGACTCGGAGTATGTCGTATTCTCATCTGTTTTGCGGATCAGACTCAGCCATTAAATTCTATGGGGAACAATGAGTCATGGAAGAAACTAGGAAGACTGACTTTGTACATTATAGTTCCTTCCTAATTTTATCCATTTTTAACTGATACATTAAGAGTTAATGGATAAAGTTCAGTCTACATGCTTCAGTGGGAAAAAAAAGCTATGCAAAGAAAACTGATGCTACTAAGATGACACATGAGAAAACAGGCCATTTCACTCCGATGTGTACTGTAAATGAAGCCCAACACTAATTCTTCAGATGGTAATATCAAAATTTAAACTAAAATAGGATGGTCTCAATAAATGTATTTAAGTTAACAGAATATAAATGGATAACAAAGTGGCATTAGAGATTGTTACAGGTTGCCCTGGGCATTGTGGTGACCGCTCGATGTACAAATTCACATATGTCTTTTACAGTAGTGGACTTCAAGAGAATTTATTTGGCCAACACTTTAAAAGAGAATCAATATGAACTTGGAATACAAAAATGGAACTGTATTTTTTTTTTAAGGATATTATAGCTTGTGAGAATGCCGGTAACACCATAGATGATATCAAAGTAGGTGCGCATGAGACGTAACACAGCGGGTGATGTGTTTTTAATAAATGAAATGTATGTTTTGCAAATTATGTTACCATATTTTGCCATATTTTGTACACATATTTAGCTATTAGTTTGCACCACAATTACTTTGTAGATTATATAGTTATGGATAACTGTCAAAATATGTCAAGTAAAAGAATTAAGGCTACTAAATGGATGAGCTTAAATAGGTTTGAAGAATTGTATATTAGAATAGAATGGGTGTCATTTATTAAGGTCTCACAAATGACAGATAATGATGTGACACTGGGAAGCAAATAAGTCATAACGCTGCATTGGAAGCTGTGACATGGGACATTAAAATGGATAACCAGACATTAGAATGGGCACTTATGATGGCCACTTGACGGAGGCAATGGACCTGCCAATAATGAAAACATAATAGATTTTATTTGTCATGTCATCATACTGACTTCTGTAGATAATACTGCTGAAAAGAAGATCATTTAAGAAAACAATAGAAGACAGAATAATACATGGCTAATGGAAAGAGATATATCTAATACGAACATTGAGTCTATGAATCACACATGATGTTACTAAGAACAATGAGTATTTGTCTGGCAGCCATGTACATTAGATGGTTCTGTTCATGTTTTGGATAAACTTGGGACAATAAAAAAAAAAGCTATTTCTTCCCTATACAATATAAAATATTCCAGTGACTCATGTATCAGCTGGAGTTCTAACTAGGAGTACACGCCAGGAGAAATGCTCTTAAATACTCAAAAGGGTTGTTTCTTTTTAAGTTTCTATCCGGATACAGCTTATTATAAAACATCAAACCACACTCTACTTGCCTTCCCCGGGTCCACCAGCGGATCTCTACCACTGCTCCCGATGACCGGTATTAGCGGTGCCGCTGATGTCATGTCAACAGCACAGGAGCAGATCAGTGAGTTCCACAGCTCTGAAGGGGGCGCTCTGACTACACTGGCAGAGCCACCAAACTCACTGATTGGCTGGCTCACTATCAATGTGACGTCAACGCCACATCCAATGCCAGACATCAAGAGCAACTGTGGAGTCTCCTTCCAAGCTGCAGCTATGGTAAAAACTTAAATTGAAAGGAAAAAAAAAAAACCTTTAAAATCTTGCCTGGCCCTCATTATTTAGGTTAGCATGTTATACCTAATGGATCCACTTAAAAATCTAAATAACACAGAAAAATCTCATGAGTGAGGTCTTTGTATAGAGACGATTGTGCATTCAAGACTTGAACAACTGCATGGGGGAATTACGAAAATTACTTTAAAATGTTTTATTCCTTATATACTGTATATGCTCAGAATGCAGTGGGCATCAGTGCATGTGTCATATTATTCTATGGGGACGTCTTTTTTCATAAATTTTATATACAGCGCGCACACAGAATAAAACACAACCATTTCTATGAACATAATATTTTTATTAACTAATATACTTTATTATTCATACACCATTGACACTTTAATACAAAACATCACAGTGCTGATAATTAGCACATACTGTAAAAAATAAAACTTTCTAAGTGAAACATACAGTAGAAGCGGAAAAGTCTCTTACTCTGGCATCGTTCTGTAGTAATTTACCCTGAAGTACACAAACTGTATTTGATAACAACACACGGTCAGAGTTAATTTTGCTGACATTGTAACACTGCCACAACCTAGTTCACTTAAGGAGGTTTACAATACTGTACACAAGGCTATTAAAATGTATAGAAAACAGACAATATATTACATGAATCTGTAAATTTCAGAAGTTAGGAATTACACTGCAGCTACATATTCTTGATAAATTGTACCCGAAAAAATACAGATTTGCCATAAAGCACACATTGTGAATTCTCTGCTTCTGGCCTGGTACAGTACATGAACATTCATTAAATTAACAAACAGTAATTAAATTACATCTTTGAGTAATACAAATAGTTAGTCTTAATACAATAAATGTACTGTTTTCCCTGCCAGTATAGATGACATATGAAAGACATGGTATAAATGTTAAAACATTCTCAAAAAGTGTCGACTTTCAGCTATACAAAAATTAAGTTTCACAAAATAGTTTTGTTTGTGCTCTTACAGTGATAATTATTGGTTTATAATTTACACATTCCCTCAATTTAAAAGGAATCATGTCAGGGGGAATTAATGCTGCCTGAACCACAAGGAAGCATAAAAAAAACACCTATATTTTACTTTCAAAACTCTGCTGCTTTTCAGAGAAAACACAAGGCCATATTCATCAAGACTGGTAGTTTTCATGTCAGTATTGATGAACAGTGCGGTGTAAGATGCGCCAAATCGATTAATTTGGCACAGCTTTCAAATTATGTGCGCCACCACAAGAAATGTATTCCAGTCAGGGACTGGAGTAAGCTTCTGTTGTAATTTATGCAAAGTTATGATGAATTTGCCAGTCACACTTGGATGTGCAGCCTTTCCTAAAGCTTTGTGCATATTTCAAAAAGTTAGTAAATCTGGACAGGACTGATATAAAAACGACAAAAATTCACAGCATTTTTGCATAACTACAAATTGCACAAAATTTATGACATTTCAAGTAGTTTTATGACAGAATTCTGGCTAGAACTGATGAACTGGAGCCATAGTTTAGAGCTTATATGAGAATTAAAGGAGTCAAGAAGTTGGCCTCCCTTATTTTAATTTACAGATGTAAATAAAACAGTTGTTTGTAGCAGCCTGTCCCTGTTTCATTCTGCCTAAGCAGCGTGAACCTCCTGACAGATTCTGTTTAAATGGTGTAAAGATTATGGACCAGATTCATCAAGATGGGGAGATGTGCTGGAGTAAGACGATCCTGATTCATGAAAAGGCGTATGCGAGTGGTGTACACCTCTGTGTGTGCCTTGCCACAAATCCTACTCCAGCCCCTGCTGCATTAAGATTTGAACGCCACCGATCGTCATGAATTTGACAAGTGGCAGTCGCCACACACCTGTACCGCCCCAGCTTTGCCCCCTTTGGTGGAGCTGAACACAAGAATGCCAAATGTCACAAAATTTTTAGTGCGCCAAAGTGATTCAACTTTTCAAAGCTTTTTGCACCATACCTGGGAATCAGCCCAAGCTGAGAGGGGAGAATCAGTTAGGGTCTGCACCTTTGACTCTATCCTTTTTTGTCACATTTTTAAAATTGTATTTCCGCTGAAAAACTGAAGTATTTCAGTGTAAACAGTTGTTTGTAATGAAGGACCTGCTGGTTGTGGTTCTGGCAGCATGAATCTCCTGACAGGTTCGCTTTAAATGCATGATAAAATGGATTTCACTCACAAAAGTCTGATATTATAGCAGTTACTTATAACCAGCAAAAAGAGGTTTAACAAAATGAATTTGAAAAATGGAACCATTTCTCACAAGTAAAAGCACAACCTTTGGCAGTATTTACATTATTTAAGTCCAAATGGAGAATTAAAGATTACGTTACATATATTGAATTTGGTATTTGATCATATTTGGTTTACTAACTCCAGTAGCTTTTTTTTTTTTTTTTCAGCTTTCCCTTTGGTCATAAAACTTATAAATGTATTTTCATCTTTGAGGATCCTATTCTCTTTGTGCAAACCCTATTGGACTGATAAGTTATATATATATACATACATATGAGACAATCACATTGGTGAAGTCATTAACCTCTGATCTTAAAGGGGCTGTCCCATGAACAGTACATTGTAATTAATAGATATTGGAATAATAAGCAGCTCCACAACTGGATTTGTTAAAAAAATATTCTAATACTGAGATAAACTTGTGCCCCTGCTATATACTGTGTAATAGCTGTGTCTGACCATGCAGAGCTGCTCCAGTTCATTGTTGGCACATACCACAGCTCCTGGCCTCTGGGGGGGAAAGCATAAGTCACTTATGATAAATGAGTAAACAGATGAATACAAGGGCTCAAAGCTGCTGTTTTATGAGGTAACACATTCCCTTGCCTGAAGTAACATATCCCTGCCAAAAGTAACATTTCCTTCTTTCATCACAGGAGTGTTTCTGTCACATCACCAGTCCTGAGAGCTCATCATAAATCAAGTCCGTAACATATAAGCTCCTGACTTGATTTATAATGAGCTCAGCATGCAAGAGATGGGGCAGAAACATTCACTCTCGTGATAAAACAGACCCTGCTGTTTTGTCTGCATACTTACTTATCATCTACTTATTATGCTGACCGCCCCTGGCCAGCAATTGTAATATGTTCCAGCAATGAACTGGAGCAGCTCTGCATGGTTGGATACAGCGAATATGGTACATAGCAGGGGCACATTTAGAAGATTATCTCAGCATAGGAACTTTTTTTTTTTTTTTTTTAACACATCCAATTGTGGAACTTATTATTATTCTGATATCTATTGAAAAAATTTACTTTGTTTGTGGGACAACCCCTTTATTAGTAAGGGGGCTCTGTAGAGCACTGAAAGCAGATCTGTCTCCAGATTTTACAATACAAACTTCATATATTATAAAAAAAGATCTCATATGTCGTGAGGCTGGTGTACCTGGGATTATACAGCCATTCTGACATGATGGTAAAAACGACTTGGATGTTTTTCCATATGATAATAAAGAGAACCTGTCGGGTCATCAAAATACTGATAAATCACACCACTGTACAACCTTATTCCTGCATTAAAATTATGTGTTTCTTGTACTTTATAAATGCTGCAAAATAAACTTACCGTATATTCCGGCGTATAAGACGACCTGGTGTATAAGACGACCCCCCTACTTTCCTGTTAAAATATAGAGTTTAGGATATATTCACCGTATAAGACTACCCCTTTTCCAACGCATACCAAACACCGGTAAAAATTAAAAAAAAACAGATTTGAATTTAACATGGTCCTTTTTTAATTTAAATTCTTATGACATGCAGGTATATAGCAGGAAAACTGTCACTCATAAACATATTAAAATAGGGGGGACCCCACGTCATTTTTTGGGGGGGTCCCCCATTCTAATAGCTAGTAAAGGCTAGGTATTCAGCTGGGGGCTGATATTAGTAGCCTGGGAAGCTCCGTGGGTATTACCCCCTTCCCAGACTTCAAACATCTGCCCCAGCCGTCTGCTTAACCTCCGCTAGAGACTATAATGATGGTGGATCCCACGCCAATTTTCTTTTTAAAAAATCCTTTATTTTAACACTAAATGACAATTGAGGGGTTAATAAAGATGCAGTCCCTAAATTATTAATTTTGTAATTAATTTTTCCCAAAAATGTTGACGTGGGGCTTCGCCATATTTTTGTGTCCAGCCAGGTACAGCAGGCAGGAACGGGCTGCCCCCAACCACCAGCTGCCTATTTGTACCTGGCCGGACACAACAATATAGGGAAGCCCTTTTTTTTTTAATTATTTCATGAAATAATTAAAAAAAAAAATACGTGGGGCTTCGCCCTATTTTTGTGTCCAGCCAGGTACAACTAGGCAGCTGGGGGCTGGAATCTGCAGCGCAGGGAGGCCCAAGCTTTCTGGGCCCCCCCTGCTGCAAATTGCAGTCCGCAGCCACCCCGGAAAATGGCGCGTTCATAGAAGCGCCATCTTCTGGCGCTGTACCCAACTCATCCAGGGCCCTGGTGCGGTGGCTCACTGGGTAATAAAGGGGTTAGGGCCAGCTTGGCATTATCAGCTGGCCCTAAGCCCGAAATTCATGGGGTCACGCCAGTATTAGACATGACCGCCATGAATTTCTAGTAAAGTAATTAAAAAAAACACAACACCCAGAATAAAGTCCTTTAATTGAAATAAAGACACAATTTTTTAATGTTCTAAATTAAACCATACTTACCATCACGCCCATTCCAGCTGAAGCCAACGATCTCCTGCAATAAAAGTAAAATAATAAAGCAACCTCATCCTTACCTCTCCATGGTTCCCAGGACCGGTCCAGCTCTGCTACATTCACATGACAGGCTGCACCGCAGCAGAACGCTGCCGTTCAGCTTGCCATGCGGCAGACACTGAGAAGCGCAGGCTTGCTTGTGCTCCTCAGTGTCTGACTGTGACGGCATCCAGATGAGCCGAGATCATGTCCAATGAACTCGGCTCACCTCATGCACGTCACTGACAGCGTGGGAAAATTCTCCTGCTCCCCGCATGCGCAGTAGAAGTTTCCCACGCTGTCAGTGACGGACGTCCAGGAGGTGAGCTGAGTTCATTGTCGGCTCATCTGGATGCCGTCACAGCCTGACACTGAGGAGCGCAAGCAAGCCTGCGCTTCTCAGTGTCTGCGGGATGAGAGGCTGGATGGCAGCGTTCTGCTGCGGTCCAGCCTGTCATCTCGATGTAGCAGAGCTGAAGCTGTCGTGGGAACCATGGAAAGGTAAGGATGATGTTGCTTTATTATTTTTCTTTTATTGCAGGAGATCGTTGGCTTCAGCTGGAATGGGCGTGATGGTAAGTATGGTTTAATTTAGAACAATAAAGGATTGTGTCTTTATTTCAATTAAAGGACTTTATTCTGGGTGTTTGTGTTTTTTTTAACTTTGACTATGGGGTTAGTAATGGGGGTGTCTTATAGACGCCTCTCCATTACTAACCTGGGCTTGATGTCAGCTGGCATTATAAGCTGACATCAACCCCAACCCTATTACCCCCTGCCACCGCACCAGGGCAGCGTGGAAGAGCGAGGCTAAGTGCCAGAATTGGCGCATCCTATGGATGCGCCATTTCTGGGGCGGCTGACGGCTGGTGTTTCTAGCCTGGGAGGGGGCCAATATTCATGGCTCCCTTCCTGGGCTATTAATATCAGCCCCCAGCTGTCTGCCTAGCCTTTGCTAGCTATTAAATTAGGGGGGACCCCACGTCATTTTTTTGGGGGGGTTCCCCATTTTAATAGCTAGTAAAGACTAGGTATTCAGCTGGGGGCTGATATTAGTAGCCTGGGAAGCTCTGTGGGTATTACCCCCTTCCCAGGCTTCAAACATCTGCCCCAGTCGTCTGCTTAACCTCAGCTAGAGCCTAAAATTAAGGGGAACCCCACGCCAATTTTTTTAATAATAAATCCTTTATTTTAATACTAAATGACAAGTACAGTAACCAACACTATCACTGTACTTCATATATATGTGACTGACATGTTTCTATCTATCTAATCTATGTGTGAAGCTCTATTCTGTCTGTTATAAATTGTCGGGTACCGCTGCTGAATTGCCGGCCGGCTTTTTTAAAGAGACAGTGCATGAAAACACTATTATTTTTTTTAATAAATCCTTTACACTAAATGACAAGTACAGTAATCAACACTGTCACTGTACTTCATATATATGTGACTGACATGTTTCTATCTATCTAATCTATGTGTGATGCTCTATTCTTTCTATTCTAAATTGTCGGGTGCCGGCTTATGCCGCTGCTGAATTGCCGGCTTTTTATATATTGTCACAGAAGCGATGCGAACTTCCCTGCTCCGGACACAGCGCAGCGCTTCTGTGACAAGTGAAAGCTGTCGGCACAGAAGCCCTGCGCTGTGTCCGGAGCTGGGAATACGCAGCGATGTGTCAGTTTCAGCACAGAAGCGCTGACTGTCTGGACCTACCGCCGCCGTATTTTAACTCCCTCCACCTTATATTAACTCCGACATGGCAGGGATACGGCCACGGCAGCTTATTAACACCCCCAGAGTATCCCCGCATGTCAATTTCTGAAAGTTCAAAAGCATTACCGGCGTATAAGACGACCCCAGACTAGACAGAAGATTTTTCAGTCTTCAAAAGTCGTCTTATACGCCGGAATATACGGTATATACTGCACTGACAATATGCACATTAGTCCAGTGGGGAATTTATTCCTCTGGACTAATTTACCCTCAGTAGCATCAATCACGCTCTTGTGGAAGTGATTGAAGTTCCCTATACGGCCTGCGTCCCCTCATCAGACTCTGATCTCTTGCGCATGCGTGCTACTTCCTAGACGCCAGGGCTTCAGCAGGGAAGCGGGATGTACTGCTCCCAGCCTAATCAGTGCCCTGCGCATGAGTCAGGGGTATGATAGAAGAAACTGGGGAAGTAAATGTCCCACTAAAATATATGTGGCAGTATATAAGCTGATTTTGCACAAATACATGCAATAACATAGGACAAGAAACACATCATTTCAACACCGGAATAAGATTATACAACATAATGGAGGCGATGTGAGTGTTTGGGGACAGGACAGGCTCCCTTTAAAATTAGCACTTTAATATCAAGATTATACAGCCATTCTTAAAAAGATTAGGTCTAATTGAACTATTTAATAATGTATGCAGCTTTTTTTGTGAAATTTGGCTACAGAGCCACTTTAATACCATTTGGCACTGGTAGCTTCCACAAATATTATTTTAGTTATTACAAAAGTGAATTTAAAGAGAACCTGTAACCATGTCAAAAGTGGACAGTTTTTAGCTTGATTTTTATACCTGCTGCTCCCATTAGTAACGTGTTTATTTTTTTCTTTTGTCTTTTTAATTCTCCATGTGGTTCCAGAGATATTGGCTAATATTAATGGCCTTTATCAAACTTTATCAAAGCAGTGTTGCTCACAGGATTCTTTGTGTGCATGTAATAAGGCTGATATTCAGTATTACCCTGTGAGCAATGTCCCTTTGGTAAAGATGATAAAAAGCATGAAATAAAAAGGAACCATACGGTGGCTTAAAAAACCCGAAATGGTCAGGAGACCAGTGGGGTGAAATAAGAGCACAAATTGGCCACTTCGGACCAGGTGGCAGGTCCTCATTAAATGTAAAGGGAAGTATAAATGAATTGCCATCACACAATAGCATTTTTTAAGGGAAAAAAATAAGATTGTAGGTAGTATTTGTGGGACTTTTTCATGCAGTTTTTGGAGTCAAACAATTAAGTAGATTCAGAAACAATGGGAAATATAAAATACAGACATACTAATTGGATCTGCTTACGACTTTGGCTAAAACAACAAAAAAAAAACACTGCATTTTATATGTAGCGGTGCTTTTTCAGAAATACATGTGATACCACCCTTACAATGACTTGAATGGCCGCTTGGAATGTTGTCAAGTGGTTAGTAGCAGGGATATCATTGGTGGTCTGAGATCAAAGGTTGTATATATGGAATCTACGGATCAATTACATAAGACAAGATTTTTAACGGATTTTTTTTTCCATGCGTTTTAACTGTGGTCAAATAAACAGGAACTGCCTAGCAATTTTTCTAATGTAGTCAAAAAACATAATTAGCACCACAATGTATATCACAGTTACGGTGCAGGTGACAACCTATACACAGAAATGTAACCAGAAAACTTAGTATAAACACCAGTTACAGTTTAAAAAAAAGTGTAAACAAGTTTGGTCTTAAACCATGCAACCTGTAAGAAGAACCATTAGACTTTGATCACGTTATATAAAATACTTAAAGCAATGTACAAATAAACAAAATCCAAACAGAATCTACAAGTGTTAATGGTGAATTTGTAGCAAATTTTACTCCTTGAATGACAACAAATGAAATCAGAGTCATCTTGCAAGATAATATGAATTGCTGGGAATTGGAACGTCTGCAGCATTTCTAGAATCAACGTTGAATTTTTTGCACAGGAAATGAATGGAATTTGTTAAACCTGATTAAGTTATGCTGTAATTATTTATGAAATGGATTTCACAACTTCAAATCCACAATAAATATGCGATGTGAACTAAAGAGTACAGATGAAGAATCTCAATCTTACATAGGAACTCCAAACTCAAGCCATAAACCGTTTAATTCCCATCTTTTCAAGTCTTTCCTGAGTCTAATGTCTGAGAAGCAAACAACCAGGCACATCCGCATTTTAGTTGGCCCAAAGCTCACAATAGGGAAAACCAACACTGAGAGCTTAAACGGAAAAAATAGTACATAGGTATTCTTTAGGCATACAGCTAATGTAGCTCCCTAGTGAGGACAAAGCCTAGGTCCAGATTCCGGAGTTTCAGGATGTTTGAATAGTAGAAAATTCTGCTTTAAAGGTTACGATCAAAAGAAAATGACCAATTGTTTAAATTAGGCTTTCGTGTTACATGTATTTTTTGGTTGATGATAAACCATTTTATAAAAAAAAAATGACTAATCTTTCAAATTTTACACTGGCCACTGGGGCTTTTTTTAGACTCATACTTCAGGTTTCATTCAAGTTGGATGGGCTAATAGATGCTTGACCTTTTTTCTTTATATAGACTTACAGTAAAATCATTTACATTTATGAAGAAATGCATTTTGTGATGGTTTCTGTAGATTATGTACGAATAAAAGGCAACAAAAATGTTTTTTTTTAAATACTGGACACCTATAAAATAAAAAATACTTACAAAAATGTTGAAAAAAAAATATGACAATGATTAATGAGTGTTTAAAGATAATCTGTCAGTAGGATCAAACTTCTTAAGTCTTCATGGGCTTAGAAAGTTGAATAAAATGATAGTGCAATCTGACATCATATTACAGAGAAATTCATAAATTCATGTTTTTCTTTTTTTATTTAAAATAACCTGTTAAGATTTATGGGCCGGACACAAATCTCCACAAGAATCTGCCCCAAGAGCTTATTTTAAATGAAAGAGGACATTACCAGTGTGAGATGTGTAATGACTGACAGTCTGTTCTCCTGATCTTACTGCAGAGCTGCACGTGATTACAGTACAGCAGAGCTGAACTTTGTCTACAAGCACAGCGGCACCTCTCCTCTTCAGCTGTCAGCTCAGCTGCAGCGGTATGCCTACCTACAAATAACACTTCTTCATTTTCTATCTCACATGCAGCCAGTGTAGGGGAAGGGAAATACAGCTGAGCTAACAGCACTATGATAGGTGAGCTACAACGGCAGAGGTGTTGGTAATGAAAGTTCTCCTGTGCTGTCTCTCTCCCACATTGGCTGCCTGAAAGATTGAAGCGGAAGAAGTTTTAGCTGAAATCAGGCACAACTCTGGAGCACAGATGACATCAGTACAACAAAACAACTGCTGCTGCAGTAGTGTTTGTAATGAGACAAAAATCAGTTCTGCTGAGTATAACTGTCAGTCATTACTTGTCTCACACTAGTAACACTCATTTTCATTTAAAATAAGCTCTGGCGGTAGATTTGTGTCTGGCGCATAGATCTCAACAGCTCATTTACATACAATGAAAAAATGTGAATTACTCTGGAATAACACATCAGCTCACAGAAAGTTGAATAAAATGAAACCTTGATATCTATGACTTAGATGACCAGAGGTTAGGAGAGTTGATACTTCTGACAGATTCTTTTTAAATCCATACACAATTTTACATTATTTCTTGATTTTGATATAATTTGTCATCTTCATAGATTATGGGAAAGTGTAAGCAATTACAAACACCTTATGGCCTAATGTGAGAGAGAACACAAAAAAGAGAGGAGTCTTCAAAATTACAATTCTAGAATGTGTGAACTGTGTGACATAGGATTTAATAGAATAGTAAAATAACTTCCATTGCATGCTATAATTTACAGTTTTGTTTTCTATGTTGTTAAAAAAATAACCTACAGTTTTTATATTTTCAAGATTTATCCTTTTATCACATATTGCTGGTAGTTTCTGATAAGTGATCACAAAAAGTACGTTTACTAAGCATAGCAAGAGCTGAATGGTCACATTAGTAGATAAAAAGGAGGTAATTTATCTTAATTCTTAACCTCAACACCAGCTTTTTAGAGGAAAAAAGTGCAAATTATTGAGCACACCATAATAAGCGGCTTTTTTTTTTTTTTGCTGCTTATGCCACTTTTCTGAAATGTGCGTGGAGCTTAATAGAAGGGCTGTGGCCATGTGGACCCACCAATTTTACTATCATTTACTGCAGAAGTTGTAGACACAGACTTGAATTTCTGTCTCACGGACTGCTGAAGATGTGCATAATTTATTAAGACCATATAACAGAACACACAATAGATTAAGCGTATTGTATTCCAGCAGGTTTTATGTGGAGACTTGCCCATCCTAATAAACCCCCCCCCCCCCCACTGCCATAAAGGCTCCATTGGTTATCACAAAATGCAATAAAGATTATCTTAGTATGTTTGGAGTCTAATAAAGTATTCCACAATTTTTTTTCCCTGACCATACTTGACCATAATAGGTCTATGCACATGCTTGGTGGCTGAATTTAAATCACTGTTAATGACTGATATACCTAACCTGAATACTTATGTAAACATTTTAATTGCTACTTGAAACCTGTTTCATTTGTTTACATTCATGTAAATACTTGGCACACAAAACATGAAGCATCTGCTAGATATATAAAAATGCAACCTTGGCTGTCAGGAAAATGAGTTTTAGTTGTGCTTTTTCAATGTTAGTCCTTTGACACCTACTTGGAATGTTACTAGATGCAGATATCACACTAATAATTCTATTGGAATGTTACATTTAGATTGTAAATATATATATATATAATATTTTTTACTTCACTGTTCATATATTTAGAGATCACCAAATATGATTTGTGTAATATTTTTGTTCATTTCCATATTGATCATGTTTATTTAATTATAAGTTGAAGGTACACCTACCCAACTTATTCATAGCATTAATAAAAGGAAGACTTAAACTGAGCATTAATTACATTTTTTGATAACTTACAGATGTAGCTTCAGTATATTTTATAAATACAGTTGACTAAATACAATGCAGGGATGAATGGAAAGAAAACAAAAAGAAACAAGCAGAATCATGGCTGAATTTCAATCACAGAATTGTCCTTTCAGATCAGTAACAAACAGGATTTCAGTAAGTTCATTTTGAACTGTTAAAGAGAACCAGACCAGAAGCAGGACTGTGAGGTCACCTATAGCTGTCCTTCTCCAGAAGGCTTTTAAATGATTAGTATGCATCTGCCGAGGAAAATTATTCCACATCAGAAGCATCATTGTCAGAAAGATGATAATTACTTCCCTTTACGCGAATATATTCTATATACCTCCCCTCATCAGATTCAGAGGCACCACATGTACAAAGTCTGGTTTCAAATAAAGATTCAATTTCCTCCAGCTTCTTTCCTTTAGTCTCTGGTAGGCAGCCATAAATAAATACGAGTCCAACAGAAGCAAAGCCTGCATACAGGAAGAATGCCCCTGGAAAATAAAATTATATACTGTGAATTATGACCCACACATGCACCAGTATAACGTTTTGCCGCATTTTTTTTTTTTTAACATTTTTACAAAACTTTCAAAAACCTATATTTTAAGGGACTGATTCAATTTTTAGGTGGCTTTTTTTGCCTGTACATATTAGCCCCCCTACTCAGAAATAAACCCATTTTAAAGAGTACTCCTTATATTATTTAAAAAAAACTAGGAAGCATTTAACCCTTTATGTGTATAGGAATAAAAGCAATGTAGTTGTAAAATAATAAAGAAAAATGTAGATATAAAAATTGAATCAATTTTTTTTGTATAAAGGAGATCATAAAAATGCAACTCGTGATTTATTATGCTATTATTACAGTGTTTAATAATATCCATAGTGTGTTATGTAACTCACACATGCGCCTCAACAATGAAGGAGTACCTTATGGATTTTGAGGCCTCATTTTATTAGGATTTTGTCAGGCATTATTTAAGTTTCTATTGAGATACCAAAACAGACCACAGTTCAGGAGCTGCACTCTAGAAATTTAGCTTAGCTTGCTTTGGGCATTTTCACACCACAGCTGCTTAACATAATTTTTTCCATTACCGAATGCTATAAAATTCTTTTAAGGCATTTGTTTTTTTCACAAGAGGTAGTAATAGAAGAATAGTGTACCATCATCATTTACTAGGCAGTTTCTTATGAATACAGCATTACCCTATACAGCTCTGGCAAAAATAAAGAGACCACTGCACAGTTTTCTAAAACTCACCATCTCTACATGTCTGACAGCCATTCTATTCCAGTGTCAGTTGAATTCCAACCAAAGTCCACCTCATTCTACTTAATGTGCTTCTGATTAGGTGATCACCTGAACCAAATCTTATGTAACGAGGGAAAGTATAAAAAACACTTCTGTGGTCTTCATAATCCTCTTGCAATAGGACAAGCTGGATGGCAAAACAAGTGCTAGGAATAGCCCAAAAGTAATTTGAATGAAAAAATAACTTTTAACCATGGCAAAGGAGTTGAAAAGAAAAGTCTTGAGTGAAGAAAAGAAGGGCTCAATTCTGGCTTTGCTAGCAGAGGGATACAGTGAGCGTCATGTAGCCTCCATCCTTAAAATTTCAAAGACGACAGTCCATTACAACAGGGTCAAGCAGCATACATTGGGGACAACAAAGCTACAGACCGGCAGAGGGCAAAAGCAACTCTCCACTGACCGGGATGACGTCATCTTATTCGAATGTCACTCAGAAACCGCAGGATGACCTCAAGAGACCTACAAAATGAATGCCAAATGGCAGCTTAGGTGAAGTGCATGGTAAGAACAGTTCGTAACCGGCTCCTAGAGGCAGGCCTCAAGTCATGTAAAGCTAGTAAAAAGCCTTTCATCAATGAGACGCAAAGGAGAGCCAGACTGAAGTTTGCCAAAGACCATAAGGATTGGACCATAGAGGACTGGAGTAAGGTAACCTTCTCTGATGAGTCTAATTTTCAGCTTTGCCCAACACCTGGTCGTCTAATGGTTAGACGGAGACCTGGAGAGGGATACAAGCCACAGTGTCTTGCACCCACTGTGAAACTTGGTGGAGGATCGGTGATGATCTGGGGATGCTTCAGCAAGGCTGGAATTGGGCAGGTTAATCTTTGCGACGGACGCATGAATCAAGCCACATACAAGGTTAACCTTGAAAAACACTTGCTTCCTTCTGCTCAGGCAATGTTCCCCAACTCTGAGGACTGGTTTTTCCAGCAGGACAATGCCCCATGCCACACAGCTAGGTCAATCAATGTGTGGATGAAGGAGCACCACATCAAGACTGTGTCATGGCCAGCCCAACCTCCAGACCTGAACCCCATTGAAAACCTCTGGAATGTAATCAAGAAGAAGATGGATAGTCACAAGACATCAAACAAAGAACTGCTTGTGCCAGGAGTGGCATAAGGTCACCCAAAAGCAGTGTGAAAGATTGGTGGAAAGTATGCCAAGACGAATGAAAGCGGTGATTAAAAATCATGGTTATTCCACCAAATATTGATTTCTGAACTCTTCCGGAGTTAAAACATGAGTATTGCTGTTTCTAAATTAATAAGAACTTGTTTTCTTTGCATTATTTGAGGTCTGAAAGCACTGTTTCTTTTTTATTATTTTAACGATTTCTCATTTGCTGCAAATACAAAATTTTTAGCTTTTGAATTTCGGAAACATGTTGTCAGTAGTTTATAGAATAAAACAACAATGTACACTTTACTCAAAAATATACCTATAAAGAGAAAAATCAGAGAAAATGAAAATTTTTAAGTGGTCTCTTACTTTTGCCAGAGCTCTATGTTAGTCATACACTCCTGTTTGTGGACATGGCAAGGCTCAAAGGAAGGAGTGGCATATTGCTTTTGTAGCTCAAATTTTGCTGAAAATAGTTTTGTGCACATTGTCACATTTGCAGAGGTCTTGATGTACCAGAACCTTTGAGCCGCAAAAAGTGACCCCATTTTGGAAACTACTCCCCTCAAGGTATTCATTAAGCAGTGTAGTGAGCACTATCACCCTACAGGTGTTTTCCAGAAATGAGTGCACAATTGATATTGCAATGCACAATTTGCAATTTTTACATACAAAGAATGGAGCGGTCTGTAATTTTTATCGTAGGTACACTTCAACTGTGAGAGACAGAATCTTAAATAAAAATCCAGAAAATCACATTGTATGATTTTTACATAATTAATTAGCATTTTATTGCATGAAATAAGTATTTGATCCCCCACCAACCAGCAAGAATTCTGGCTCTCTCAGACCTGTTAGTCTTTCTTTAAGAAGCCCTCTTACTCTGCACTCATACCTGTATTAATTGTACCTCTTTGAACTTGTTACCTGTATAAAAGACACCTGTCCACACACACACAATCAATCACACACCAACCTCGCCACCATGGCCAAGACCAAAGAGCTGTCTAAGGACACCAGGGACAAAATTGTATACCTGCACGAGGCGGAGATGGGCTACGGAACAATCGTCAAGCTGCTCGGTAAGAAGGCAACAACTGGTGCAATAATTAGAAAATGGAAGAAACACAAGATGACTGTCAATCTTCATCGGTCTGGGGCTCCATAAACGTTTTTGCATCGTGGAGTAAGGATGATTCTGAGAAATGTCAGGAATCAACCCAGAACTACACAGGAGAACCGTGTCAATGAAAGGAAGAGAGCTGGGAGCACAGTCTCAAACATTACAGTTAGTAACACACTATGCGTTCATGGATTAAAATCCTGCAGAGCACGCAAGCCCCCCCCCCCGCTCAAGCCAGCAGATGTCCAGGTCCGTTTCAAGTTAAACAGTTACCATCTGGATGATCCAGAGGAAGCATGGGAGAAGGTCATTTGGTCAGATGAGACCAAAATAGAACTTTTTGGTATCAAACTCCACTCGCCGTGTTTGGAGGAAGAATAAGGATGAGTGCAACTCCAAGAACACTGTCCCAACCGTGAAGCATGGTGGGGGAAACATACTTTGGGGGTGCTTTTCTACAATGGGGACAAGACAGCATTACCGTATTGAAGGGAGGATAGATGAGGTCATATATCGTGAGATTTTGGCCAACAAACTCCTTACCTCAGTAAGTGCACTGATGATAGATCGAGGTTGGGTCTTCTAGCAAAACAATGACCTGAAACACAGCCAGGGCAACTATGGAGTGGTTCTGTAAGAAGTATTTCAAGGTCCTGGAGTGGACTAGCCAGTCTCCAGACCTGAACCCAGAAAATATTTGGAGAAGCTGAAACTCAATGTTTCTCAGCGACAGCCTCAAAACCTGAAAGATCTGGAGAATATTTGTATGGAGGAGTGGGCCAAAATCCCTGCTTCAGTGTGTGCAAACTTGGTCAAGAACTACAGGAAACGTCTGACCTCTGTAATTGCAAACAAAGGTTTCCGTACTAAATATTAAGTTCTGTTTTTCTATTTTATCAAATACTTATTTCATGCAATAAAATTAATTATGTAAAAATCAAACAAACAATGTGATTTTCTGGATTTTTTTTTTAAGATTCTGTCTCTCACAGTTGAAGTGTACGATAAAATTTACAGACCTCTCAATTCTTTGTAGGTGGGAAAACTTGCAAAATTGGCAGTGTATCAAATACTTATTTTCCCCACTGTACATATGCCATTTTAGTGCCCAATATGGTGTGACCAGCATGTGCTGCAGTGAAAATACTAACTATCATACTGTTTTATGGTTTTAGGAACGCCTTACAAGTGATCCTAATATTTTTTCTGGTCATAACAGTGCTTAGGAGTACCAAGCCCATCTGACACCTAATTTGTTGATTTAGACTGCACTGACCCGCAATTACAGAGGCTCTCAGATTAACTAGTCAAATAAACACCTTAGATGTGACCCCATTTTGAAAACTACATAGCTCAAGGCATTTAGTAAAGGGAATCTGTAAGAAGGATCAACCCTTCTATGCCATCTATATGGGCATACAGGTCATTGGAAGCTGAATGCCTTAAGTAAATGAGCTATTTCAAGACTATGGGCTGGACACTGATCTACATGAGAATCTGACGGCTTATTTTTAATAAAAGGTGGAGTTATCAGTATAAGACAAATAACTAACACAGTACAGTAGAACTGAACTTTGTCTTCTTACAAACATTTTTTTGCAGTTCTCACAACTCTGCTAAATTGCAATAATTGCAGCAATATTGCCCCCCTGTCTGCCTGTGAGATGGAAGCTGAGAGGAGCCTGCAGATGTGTCAGTTATAGTCACACACAGCTCTGCAGTGAGATCAGGAGAGCAGCCTTTACATATCAAACTTTTCTTTTAAAATAAGCAAATTCTCATGCAAATCTGTGACTGGCCCATAGAGCTCAACAGCTCACTTACATAGAAGAAAACGTGGATTTTTGTCGTGTAACCAAACAGTAGTGTTTCATCTTTTTCAGGCTAATTTAGCCAGGAATCCGCCTGAAATAGTGCCCCAAAAGCATCACATAAAATGAACATAGTGCACAGCAATGTCAAAACGACATTGCGCTACACATTTTGAATTATGTCACGTCTTTTAACCCCATCAGGGCTTCTGGAAACACTGAAGCGGTTAAAAGAAGTGACATGCTCACTCTCTAACAGTTTAGCTACAAGAAAGAAGGAAAAACTTCTGGCAAAGCAGCTTCAACAAAACGACCAACAGCTTTCTCCTGAATTGGCTTTGCCTGGGAAAAGTTTGTGAAAAATTCTGTTAAGCACCTGTATGTGCAAAATGGTCACCTCAACGCTATATGTATTCTTTAAGGGGTGTAGCTTCCAAAATGTGGACACCTGTTGGGGAGGTTTCACCTGTTTTGGCGCCTAGGGATTCGGCAAGTGCAACATGGTACCCGCAATCTATTCCATCTAAATTTGCGCCCCAAAAATTAAATAGCGCTTTTCTTCTTCCAATTACTGCAATTCTGGTAGCATGAATTTTCTGACAGGTTCCCTTTAGATGTTATGAGCAGATTACATGTGGCTATCTCAAGAATTTCAAGAAAAGTAAAACAAACTGTCCATTTATTTTTTTTCTGCTACAGATAGTGTTTCATCTCTAGCTCAAGATGTCCATTAGCTCCTGATGTTTAGCCTTCTCTATATGACTACAACAGTCACATCTGACAGCAGATCGCAAATGCAGCTTTAATGGATCCAGTAATATGAAAATGGATGGCAATAGCTCAGTTTAGTCATCGAGTACGTGACTGTAATATCTCTTTTCTTCCGTTTAAATGCTATGTGTACATACAGATATACGTTACACATCACATTTGAAATGACTTAACGTTATGTAGAAATGCGTCTTGTGCAGCTGACATTTAACAGAACCAGCAGCCTTCATCACGTTTACCGCTTTTACAGTTTGCTCCTCTGGAAGTGTCTAAAAATCTTAGATAATGACTAAATATTATTGTGACCAAACGCAGATGTTCACTTTGCTCACTGTATTCATTGCATAGAAAGGTTAGCCACATTGCCAGCCTCATCTGAAGTTTGTTTGCCATGAAAAAAACGCAGCAAGAAAGCAGTGGTTTAAGTCTCATGTCTAATTTTCTGAAAATACGTCTTTGCATTGTGGAGCCTTGTTAGCCCTTTCATGACTTGCCAAATTTTCAGGGTTGTTTTAAGTGTGAAAAAATGCAATTCCTCTTTTGCTTTTATGGTGTTCATTGGGTGAAAGAAATGACCTGGCAATAGGATCAGTACAATTAGGGCAATATTAAAGGGAATCTGCCTGCAGGTATTTGCTACCTCATCTGAGAGCAGCATGACGTAGGCAAAGAGAAGCTGAATCCAACGATGTATCACTTAGATTACTGGGTGCAGCCGTTCTCACACAATCAGAGCAGAGCTGAGAAAGCTAACCCCGCCCACACCAGGCTTTGTATATACAATGTCTATAGACAGCAAACTGCTTATCACAGGAGGGGACGTGTTGGACCATGGGGCACCCTAGTCAATTATAAGCTACTTGTGCAAAAAACAATCATTGTAAACCAACAAAACCTCAGAGCTTGATGAGAGGCATCACTGAAATCTGTGTTTTAACCCCTACAGCATGCTGTCTTCAGATTACATAGCCCAAACTTTTTGGTTCGTGCGTTAGGGGATCCATTTGAACACTTTTTATTGCATTTTTTGAGGGAAGTGAGGCAACCAAGAAACCACAAAACTGGCAGTTTTTTTTTCTTTCTGGCATTTAAGCATTTAAAGTATGGTTAAATTATTTGATATTTTGATATATTGGATTTTTACAGACACAATAATAAATATGTTTATTATTTTTCTTTATTTTTGAACTAGGAAAAAAGGAGTGATTGAAACTTATGTTATTAACATTTTTTTTCCTTTTTTAATCTCCTAGATGACTTGAACCTGTGATCATTTTATTGATTATACTATTTGCTGTGGCATCTTCTACTTAGAGATTGGATATATTCTATGTTATTCCCAAATTGTTAGTTCTGCTCTCCCCTTCTAGAACTGCTGTGAAAATTAAAATGGTTCTCTCTGGAATGTTGGGATATGGGATAATGGAAGGCTAGGGAATTGAAGCTGTGATGTTTTGTCTATGTATTTATAATATGGAATTATTATGTTATACATGATACTTGAAAATGGAAAATTAGTATTTGGAGTTTAATAAAAATTATTTGATTAGAAATACTATATATTGTGGTACCAAAGTATTGCAATATGCAGTTAAAGAGGATGTCCCACAAACAAAGTACATTTTAATCAACACCTCTTGGAATAAAAATAAGTTCCACAATTGTCGGAACAATACTGTAACTTTCTCTGAAGCCGCTGACATCAGTTGCTGCTGGTCAGAAATTGATAAAGTCACAAGCCCAGCACAAGTGGTCCCTGTCTCACTGAAACTCTGGCTATAAAATGGCGGCCTAGGGCAAGTGATGTACCAACTGCCATGTGAAGCCACGCCCAGATTGAACCAACTTAATTGGAACAAACAACAGTGAACGGTAAACAAATACTGGCCAGCAGATGACGATGTAGCAAGATAATACATTTAGCAGGTAACAAACAAATGGAGAACTTACTTTCTAAGATATGCAAACCAAACAGCAGAATAGTAATTATATCTGGGGAAACAGCACATAATGTCTGTGTCTAACCATGCAGGAATATGGTCTGATCATTACACAGCTCCTGGGCATGGGAGGAAGCAAAAGACATTTCAGTATGGGATCGCAGCTGATTCTTTCTGTGAAGTAAAACATTTCCCTGCCTGATTAAAAACATGTTTTACCTTGCAAAAAGAATCAGCTGCGATCCCGTACTGTAATGTCTGTATACTCTCTTTTGCATCCTTCCCTGCCCAAGAGATGTGGTATGATCAGACCATATTCCGTACACGATCAGAAACAGCCATTACACAGTAAACACTAGGGGCACACTTATAAGATTATCTCAGCACAGGAACGTTTTTTAACACATCCAATTGTGGAAATTACTTGTATTCCAAGATCTACAACCCCTGGCAAAAATTATGGAATCACCGGGCTCGGATGATGTTCATTCAGTTGTTTAATGTTGTTGAAAAAAAGCAGATCACAGACATGGCACAAAATTAAAGTAATTTCAAATGGCAACTTTAGGGCTTTAAGAAACACTAAAAGAAATCAAGATTAAAAAATGTGGTACTCAGTAAGGGCAATTTTTTTCAGACCATGCAGAGGGAAAAAATTATGGAATCACTCAATTCTGAGGAAAAAATTATGGAATCACCCTGTAAAATTTCATTTCCTAAACTAACACCTGCATCAAATTAGATCTGCTCGTTAGTCTGCATCTAAAAAGGAGTGATCACACCTTGGAGAGCTGTTGCACCAAGTGGACTGACATGAATCATGGCTCCAACACGAGAGATGTCAATTGAAAAAAGGAGAGGATTATCAAACTCTTAAAAGAAGGTAAATCATCACGCAATGTTGCAAAAGATGTTGGTTGTTCACAGTCAGCTGTGTCTAAAATCTGGAACAAATACAAACAACATGGAAAGGTTGTTAAAGGCAAACATACTGGTAGACCAAGGAAGAACTCAAAGCATCAAGACCAGAAACTTAAAGCAATATGTCTCCAAAACAGGAAATGCACAACAAAACAAATGAGGAACGAATGGGAGGAAACTGGAGTCAATGTCTGTGACCGAACTGTAAGAAACCGCCTAAAGGAAATGAGATTTACATACAGAAAAGCTAAACATAAGCCATCATTAACACCTAAACAGAAAAAAACAAGGTTACAATGGGCTAAGGAAAAGCAATTGTGGACTGTGGATGACTGGATGAAAGTCATATTCAGTGATAAATCGTGAATTTGCATTGGGCAAGGTGATGATGCTGGAACTTTTGTTTGGTGCCGTTCCAATGAGATTAATAAAGATGACTGCATGAAGAGAACATGCAAATTTCCACAGTCATTGATGATATGGGGCTGCATGTCAGGTAAAGGCACTGGGGAGATGGCTGTCATTACATCTTCAATAAATGCCCAAGTTTACATTGATATTCTGGACAGTTTTCTTATCCCATCAATTGAAAGGATGTTTGAGGATGATGACATCATTTTTCAAGATGATAATGCATCCTGCCAAAGAGCAAAAACTGTGAAAACATTCCTTGAAAGAAGACACATAAGGTCAATGTCATGGCCTGCAAATAGTCCGGATCTCAATCCAATTGAAAATCTTTGGTGGAAGTTGAAGAAAATGGTCCATGACAAGGCTCCAACCTGCAAAGCTAATCTGGCAACAGCAATCAGAAAAAGTTGGAGCCAGATTGATGAAGAGTACTGTTTGTCACTCATTAAGTCCATGCCTCAGAGACTGCACGCTATTATTAAAGCCAGAGAAGGTACAACAAAATACTAGTGATGTATTGGAGTGTTCTTTTGTGTGTTTGTTTTTCATGATTCCATAATTTTTTCCTCAAATTGAGTGATTCCATAATTTTTTCCCTCTGCTTGGTCTGAAAAAAATTATCCTTACTGAGTACCACATTTTTAATCTTGATTTCTTTTAGTGTTTCTTAAAGCCCTAAAGTTGTCATTTGAAATGACTTTAGTTTTGTGCCATGTCTGTGATCTGCTTTTTTTTCAACAACATTAAGCAACTGAATGAACATCCTCCGAGCCCGGTGATTCCATAATTTTTGCCAGGGGTTGTATTAATTGAAATGTATTTTGTTCACAGGAAAATCCCCTCAAATTGAAGTATTTTTTTATGAAGCCCAGCCACACCATATCACAAGCCACTGGCTGGGCTTCACAGGAGTACCAGCATTCGATGGGGGGCCTTCAGTCTCTGCAGTTACAATCAGCTATTAGCTGTGTAACACAGCCATCCTGTGCTGGGCATGGATCGTGTTCAGCTTCTGAGCCCACAAAATACTTGAGCAACCTGTGACGTTCAGTCAGAATACGCAAAGGGATTTAGTTGTACGTTCTGCAGGTCATGTGCAGTTCAAGGAGCAGAATTCTGCCTTTCTCTCATGTATTAGGATGACTTTTACTATAGTAATTTTTCTCCATTCCAATTTCACTAAAACCACAACACAGATATGTCTTTTTAAGTTTTAGGTTCCTATACTGTATAAAGATGACTACTTACTACAGGGTGGGCGATTTATATGGATACACCTAAATTAAATGGGAATGGTTGGTGATATCAACTTCCTGTTTGTGGCACATTAGTATATGGGAGGGGGAAAACTTTTCCATATGGGTGTCGACCATGGTGGCCATTTTGGATCCAACTTTATTTTTTTCAAATGGGAAGAGGGTCATGTGACACATAAAACTTATTGAGAATTACATAAGAAAAACAATGATGTGCTTGGTTTTAACGTAACTTTATTCTTTCATGATTTTTTTATTAGTTTATGATCACTTATAAAATGTGTTCAAAGTGCTGCCCATTGTGTTGGATTGTCAATGCAACCCTCTTCTCCCACTCTTGACACATTGATGGCAACACCGCAGAAGAAATGCTAGCACAGGCTTCCAGTATCCGTTGTTTCAGATGCTGCACATCTCGTATCTTGATGGTATGTTGTTGTATATGGGGTACAAAGATAGTGGGGCCATTCTTCATCAATGGAAACCTCAATGCCACTGGATATCTGACACTGCCACATGATGATGTGTTTCCCTCTTTATGCACTGAAGATGGCGTGTTCCCTGAGTTTTTCCAACAAGATGGTGCACCACCACATTATGGGTGTCAGGTCCGAGCATTCCTACATGAACAGTTTCCTGGAAAGTGGATTGGTCGCTGTGGGCCAGTTGAATGGCCACCAAGGTCTCCCGATCTGACCCCCTTACACTTTTACTTTTGGGGTCATCTGAAGGCAATTGTCTATGCTGTGAAGATACGAGATGTGTAGCATATGAAACAATGGATACTGGAAGCCTGTGCTAGCATTTCTTCTGCTGTGTTGCTATCAGTGTGTCAAGAGTGGGAGAAGAGGGTTGCATTGACAATCCAACACAATGGGCAGCACTTTGAACACATTTTGTAAGTGGTCATAAACTTGTAAATAACTCATGAAAGAATAAAGTTACGTTAAAACCAAGCACACCATTGTTTTTCTTATGAAATTCTCAATAAAGTCACATGACCCGCTCCCCATTGTAAAAAATAAAGTTGGATCCAAAATGTCCGACTTCAAAATGGCCGCCATGGTCACCATCCATCTGGAAAAGTTTTCCCCCTCCCATATACTAATGTGCCACAAACAGGAAGTTGATATCACCAACCATTCCCATTTAATTTAGGTGCATCCATATAAATGGCCCACCCGGTATTACAAAATGTTATACAGTAACCTAAAAATACTAGAAGACTTGTATAAGATGTGCCAAGATAAAAGAATATGCGATTTGTGCATAGCAATAGGAAAGCTAATGCAGATGATGACCTGTGGTGCAGCTCACGACAACCAGATCCTGACTTTCTAACACTCATCTATAAAATAGCAGCAGAATCTGATTCACTGCTATAGCAACAGAATGATTTCTAAACAAGATCATGAAAAAATTGTACAAAAATCACCCTAACACTATGGTCAATACAAAAATTGTTAACGGTATATATATTCCAGTTGTCATTTACTGGCGAATAGATACTAACTGGGGAATAAAGGACCTTCTAAAAGGGTCACTAAAACATGACGGGACAGAAATTTGTAGCACAAAGAATAGTGCATCTGAAGGACAGAGTTTTTGATCATAACACACATCACTATGCATATTATATATACACATTCTGTGCAGAATTATTAGGCAAATGAGTATTTTGATCACATGATACTTTTTATACATGTTGTCCTACTCCAAGCTGCATAGGCTTGAGAGCCAACTACCAATTAAGTAAATCTGGTGATGTGCATCTCTGTAATGAGGAGGGGTGTTGTCTAATGACATCAACACCCTATATAAGGTGTGCTTAATTATTAGGCAACTTTCTTTCCTTTGGCAAAATGGGTCAGAAGAGAGATTTGACAGGCTCTGAAAAGTCCAAAATTGTGAGATGTCTTGCAGAGGGATGCAGCAGTCTTTAAATTTCCAAACTTTTGAAGCGTGATCACCGAACAATCAAGCGTTTCATGGCAAATAGCCAACAGGGTCGCAAGAAACGTGTTGGCCAAAAAAGGCGCAAAATAACTGCCCATGAATTGAGGAAAATCAAGCGTGAAGCTGCCAAGATGCCATTCGCCACCAGTTTTGCCATATTTCAGAGCTGCAACTTTACTGGAGTATCAAAAAGCACAAGGTGTGCGATACTCATGGACATGGCCAAGGTAAGGAAGGCTGAAAAACGACCACCTTTGAACAAGAAACATAAGATAAAACGTCAAGAATGGGCCAAAAAATATCTTAAGACTGATTTTTCAAAGGTTTTATGAACTGATGAAATGAGAGTCACTCTTGATGGGCCAGATGGATGGGCCAGAGGCTGGATCAGTAAAGGGCAGAGAGCTCCACTCAGACTCAAACTCCAGCAAGGTGGAGGTGGGGTACTGGTATGGGCTGGTATCATCAAAGATGAACTTGTGGGACCTTTTCGGGTTGAGGATGGAGTGAAGCTCAACTCCCAGACCTACTGCCAGTTTCTGGAAGACAACTTCTTCAAGCAGTGGTACAGGAAGAAGTTGGTATCGTTCAAGAAAAACATGATTTTCATGCAGGACAATGCTCCATCACATGCATCCAACTACTCCACAGCGTGGCTGGCCAGTAAAGGTCTAAAAAGAAAAAATAATAATGACATGGCCCCCTTGTTCACCTGATCTGAACCCCATAGAGAACCTGTGGTCCATCATAAAATGTGAGATCTACAGGGAGGGAAAACAGTACACCTCTCGGAACAGTGTCTGGGAGGCTGTGGTGGCTGCTGCACGCAATGTTGATCGAAAACAGATCAAGCAACTGACAGAATCTATGGATGGAAGGCTGTTGAGTGTCATCATAAAGAAATGTGGCTATACTGATCACTAATTTTTTTGGTTTTTGTTTTTGCATGTCAGAAATGTTTATTTCTAAATTTTGTGCACTGATATTGGTTTACCTGGTGAAAATAAACAAGTGAGATGGGAATATATTTGGTTTTTATTAAGTTGCCTAATAATTCTGCACAGTAATAGTTACCTGCACAAACAGATATCCTCCTAAGATAGCCAAATCTAAAAAAAAAACCACTCCAACTTCCAAAAATATTAAGCTTGGATATTTATGAGTCTTTTGGGTTGATTGAGAACATAGTTGTTGATCAATAATAAAAATAATCCTCTAAAATACAACTTGCCTACTAATTCTGTACACAGTGTGTATATATTATATATATATATATATATATATATATATATATATATATATATATATATATATATATATATATATATATATATATATATATATATATATATATATATATATATATATATATACATATACACAGTACAGACCAAAAGTTTGGACACACCTTCTCATTTAAAGATTTTTCTGTATTTTCATGACTATGAAAATTGTACATTCACACTGAAGGCATCAAAACTATGAATTAACACATGTGGAATTATATACTTAACAAAAAAGTGTGAAACAACTGAAAATATGTCTTATATTCTAGGTTCTTAAAAGTATCCACGTTTTGCTTTGATGAGTGCTTTGCACACTCTTGCCTAATAATTCTGCACAGTAATAGTTACCTGCACAAACAGATATCCTCCTAAGATAGCCAAATCTAAAAAAAAAACCACTCCAACTTCCAAAAATATTAAGCTTGGATATTTATGAGTCTTTTGGGTTGATTGAGAACATAGTTGTTGATCAATAATAAAAATAATCCTCTAAAATACAACTTGCCTACTAATTCTGTACACAGTGTGTATATATTATATATATATATATATATATATATATATATATATATATATATATATATATACATATACACAGTACAGACCAAAAGTTTGGACACACCTTCTCATTTAAAGATTTTTCTGTATTTTCATGACTATGAAAATTGTACATTCACACTGAAGGCATCAAAACTATGAATTAACACATGTGGAATTATATACTTAACAAAAAAGTGTGAAACAACTGAAAATATGTCTTATATTCTAGGTTCTTAAAAGTATCCACGTTTTGCTTTGATGAGTGCTTTGCACACTCTTGCCATTCTCTTGATGAGCTTCAAGAGGTAGTCACCGGAAATGGTTTTCACTTCACAGGTGTGCCCTGTCAGGTTTAATAAGTGGGATTTCTTGCCTTATAAATGGGGTTGGGACCATCAGTTGTGCTGTGCAGAAGTCAGGTGAATACACAGCTAATAGTCCTACTGAATAGACTGTTAGAATTTGTATTATGGCAAGAAAAAAGCAGCTAAGTAAAGAAAAACGAGTGGCCATCATTACTTTAAGAAATGAAGGTCAGTCAGTTCGAAAAATTGGGCAAACTTTGAAAGTGTCCCCAAGTGCAGTTGCAAAAACCATCAAGCGCTACAAAGAAACTGGCTCACATGAGGACCGCCCCAGGAAAGGAAGACCGAAAGTCACCTCCGCTTCTGAGGATAAGTTTATCCAAGTCACCAGCCTCAGAAATCGCAGGTTAACAGCAGCTCAGATTAGAGACCAGGTCAATGCCACACAGAGTTCTAGCAGCAGACACATCTCTACAACAACTGTTAAGAGGAGACTTTGTGCAGCAGGCCTTCATGGTAAAATAGCTGCTAGGAAACCACTGCTAAGGACAGGCAACAAGCAGAAGAGACTTGTTTGGGCTAAAGAACACAAAGAATGGACATTAGACTAGTGGAAATCTGTGCTTTGGTCTGATGAGTCCAAATTTGAGATCTTTGGTTCCAACCACCGTGTCTTTGTGCGACGCACAAAAGGTGAACGGATGGACTCTACATGCCTGGTTCCCACCGTGAAGCATGGAGGAGGAGGTGTGATGGTGTGGGGGTGCTTTGATGGTGACACTGTTGGGGATTTATTCAAAATTGAAGGCATACTGAACCAGCATGGCTACCACAGCATCTTGCAGCGGCATGCTATTCCATCCGGTTTGCGTTTAGTTGGACCATCATTTATTTTTCAACAGGACAATGAC
The DNA here is from genome assembly GCF_046119375.1 of Phyllobates terribilis. Lineage (NCBI taxonomy): Eukaryota > Metazoa > Chordata > Amphibia > Anura > Dendrobatidae > Phyllobates > Phyllobates terribilis. Next base: position 253,763,940 of record NW_027362771.1, read on the forward strand.
CCCAAACACACCTCCAGGCTGTGTAAGGGCTATCTGAGCAAGAGCGAGAGTGATGGGGTGCTACACCAGATGACCTGGCCTCCACAGTCACCAGACCTGAACCCAATCGAGATGGTTTCAGGTGAGCTGGACCGCAGAGTGAAGGCAAAAGGGCAAACAAGTGCTAAGCATCTCTGGGAACTCCTTCAAGATTGTTGGAAGACTATTTCCGGTGACTACCTCTTGAAGCTCATCAAGAGAATGCCAAGAGTGTGCAAAGCAGTCATCAAAGCAAAAGGTGGCTACTTTGAAGAACCTAGAATATAAGACTTATTTTCAGTTGTTTCACACTTTTTTGTTAAGTATAAGTAATTCCACATGTGTTAATTCATAGTTTTGATGCCTTCAGTGTGAATGTACAATTTTCATAGTCATGAAAATACAGAAAAATCTTTAAATGAGAAGGTGTGTCCAAACTTTTGGTCTGTACTGTGTATATATATATACATACATACACACAGTATATGTATATATACACATACATACTGTACATACATATATACAGTATATATACACACACACATACGATATTACACAGACAGTTTCATTGCGGTTTTTGCAGTGAATTGTAGCAAACATGCCTCATTCCCACCCAAAAATACTGTTTTGTGCTATGAGCCGCAGAACACAAATCTGTAAAGAGTCCCGGCCCCAATGCTCTGCTACAGTCCCGCCGCAATGCATGAAACGGATATTGCACGAAAACTTATAATGTGAATTAAACAAGAACCAGGCTGCAGATATCGTCCCTACAGGTATCTATTAAATCAGTATAACAGCACCATTATGGCCCTACCTTTATTTTAGCATGCTAATTCATGATGACAGGCTCTATTTAACCGCTTCGCGACGGCCCACTGTAGATAAACGTCGGCGCTTGCTGGGCTCTGTGCAGCGCCGACGTTTAAAAACGGTGGGTGGTCTCGCAGCGCTCAGGACCCCCAGGGTCCTGCAAGCACCGCATTTGCGGTGCAGAGCGATAGCTCTGACAGGGGACATCATCGGGACCTGATTGGATCAGGTCCCAATGATGTTAACCCTTTGCTATGTTCTATATGCCGCGATCTATAGTGATCGCGGCATATAGAAGATAGACAGAGGAGAGGGGGTCGTCTTACTTACCTCTCCGAAGACCCCTCCCTGATACCTTCCAGGACCTGACGTTGCTATGGCAGCTGGAGGTCACATGAGCGCCTCCAGCTCTGCCATATATGGTGTCCTGCCAGCTGAAGCCAGGCAGGAGACTGACTGTGAAACAGTCAGCGAAGATCTCATGTAATGTAATACATGTCTATTACATTACATGAGATCAGTGAGCAGAAAAATAAAAATTAATGTCCCATACAGGGACTAAGTAAAAATGTAAAAAAAAGTAAAAAAAAATGTTTTTAAACTGTTAAAAAAAATCACAAAATAAATAAAAATAAATAAATAAAATATTAAACCAATAAATCCGTATATTTATGCAAAAACAAAAAAAGTACACATATTTGGTTTCGCCGCGTCCGAAACAACCCGATCTATAAAACTGTCACACTAATTATCTCCTTCTGTGCACACCGTAATAAAAATAAATAAAAAACGGAGCAAAAAAATATGCTTTTTCATCATATCGCCAAACAAAAAGTGGAAAAAAATGTGATCAAAATGCAAAATGGAAATAAAAATGGTACCGCTGAAAACGTCATCTTGTTCCGCAAAAAAAAAGTCGCCATACAGCTCCATCAGCCGAAAAATAAAAAAGTTATAGCGCTCAGAATAAAGCAATGCAAAAAAAATATTTTTTCTATAAAATTGTTTTATTGTGTAAAAGCGCCAAAACATAAAAAAAATATACAGTACGAGTAGTATCGCTGTAAACGTACTGACCCAAAGAATAACGCTGCCTGATCACTTTTACCACATGCAGAACGGCACAAAAAAAACCTCAAAAAACAATCCCGGAATTGTTGGTTTTTGTTAATTTTACCTCCCAAAAAACGGAATGGAAAGTGATCAAAAAATGTCACGTACCCAAAAATGGTACTAAAAAAAATGTCAACTCGTCCCGCAAAAAACAAGCCATCACATGACTCTGTCCGACGAAATATGGAAAAATTATAGCTCTCAAAATATGGAAATGCAAAAACTAGATTTTGCAAAAAAAAGCGTCTCTTAGTGTGTGACAGTTGTCAGTCATAAAAACCCGATATAAATCTGGTATCTCTGTAATCGCACCGAGCTGAAGAATAAAGTAATCTCATCACTTATACTGCACGAGGAACGGCGTAAAAAATAAATAAAACCAATTCTTCACCTGCTACTGATTTGTTTATTATGTCTCCCAAAGATCGCAGTAAGGCTCTGCTCACATTTATCCTGCGCTCTGCGCTGAGCGCTTACACCAGAGTTTCCGTGTAAATCTCTGAAATATGTGATTCAGCCGGAACCCATGACGGAAGATTCCCTGTAATGAGGCAGATATAGGCCACTGTGGATGCCGTCTGGCCTGTGATCCCACGGTGTCATTTATTTTAGGCGTGCATAAAAGTGCGGTTGGCCACAGTTTTGTGCACTTCTGAAAAAAAGGACACCGCTAAACAGAGGCCAGATGGAGTCCAGAGTAACTCTGCTGCCTCATTACAGTGAATGGATCCCGCAGGGGTTTCATCTGAATTACATCACTTGGAAATTTAGATGGAAACCCCGATGTAAGTGCTCAGCCTAGAGAGCCGGATAAATGTTACGTAAAATGTTCCCAATAAAAGCTTCAACTCAGTCCTCAAAAAAAGCTAGTCCCCACTCAGGTCCGTCATCTGTTAAAAATATAAGGGACTTCCAAGTTACTGGTAGCAGAAAGGCTCTGGAAAAGCGAAATGGCCCTTGCCCCCCAAAAGAAATTCAGAAAATTTTGTGCTCCCAAATCCAAATGCCTATTCTACAATAATTTGTTCTCCAATTGTCAAATAGCACTCCGTCCCCCCCAGATCTCGCCGTATGGCTGAGCGGTACGATACAGCCACATATGGGGTATTGCCACTTTTAGAAGAAATTGTGAGACACATTTCGGCACCATTTTTACCCATTGCCCTGTGTGAAAATGTAAGATCTGAGGGTAAAACATTTTTTTGTGGTAAAAATGTAATTATGCTTTTTTCACTGCTCAATGGTATAAATTTAAAAATTAAAAAATACTCACTACTTCCCTAGATGAATTCCTTGAGAGGTGTAGTTTACAAAATGGGGTCACTTGTGGGGGTTTCTGCTGTTTCGGCATGTCAGCGACTCTTCAAATGTGACATGGTGTCTGCAACCTATCCCAGCCAACATAGCGCTCCTTTCTCTTCCGAACCCTGCCGTACACCAAAGCAGTGGTTTTCCCCCACATATGGGGTATCGGCATACTCAGGAGAAATTGCACAACAAATTTCATGGTGCAATTTATCCTATTACCCTTATGATAATGCAAAATTAAGGGATGAAAAACGTTTTTGAGGGAAAAATGTGAAAATTTTATTTTTACAGCTCAATATTATAAACTTCTGTGAAGCGCCTAGGGGTTCAAGATGCTCAGCACACATCTAGATAAGTTCCCTAAGAGGTCTAGTTTCCAAAATGGTGTCACTTGTGGGGGGTTTCCACTGTTTAGGCATATCAGGGGCTCCCCAAATGCAACATGGCGTCCGCTAATTATTCAAACAAATTTTACATTCAAAAAGTCAAATGGCGCTCCTTCCCTTTCAAACCCTGCCGTGCGCCCAAACAGTGGTTTTCCCCCACATATGGGGTATCAGCGCGCTCAAGAGAAATTGCACAAAAATTTTGGGGTCCATTTTTTCCTGTTACCCCTGTGAAAATAAAAAAAATTGGGTCTAAAGTAACATTTTTGTGAAAAAAGTTAAAATGTTAATTTTTTTCTTCCACATTCCAAAAATTCCTGTGAAGCACCTGAAGGGTTAATAAAGTTTTTGAATGTGCACCTTGAGGGGTGCAGTTTTTAGAATGGTGTCACTTTTGGGTATTTTCTGTCATAAAGACCCCTCAAAGTGATTTCAAATATGATGTGGTCCCTAAAAAAATGTTTTTGTAAATTTTGTTGGAAAAATGAGAAATCGCTGGTCAACTTTTAACCCTTATAGCTCCCTAACAAAAAAAAATTTTGGTTCCAAAATTGTGCTTATGTAAAGTAGACATGTGGGAAATGTTATTTATTAACTATTTTGTGTGACATATCTCTCTGATTTAAGGGCATGAAAATTCAAAGTTTGAAAATTGCAAAATTTTCCAAATTTTTGCCAAATTTCAGATTTTTTCACAAATAAACGCAAGTGATATCGAAGAAATTTTACCACTACCATGAAGTACAATATGTCACGAAAAAACAATCTCAGAATCAGTGGGATCCGTTGAAGCGTTCCAGAGTAATTACTTCATAAAGTGACAGTGGTCAGAATTGAAAAAATTGGCCCGGTCACGAAGGCAAAAACAGGCTCTGGTGCGAAGTGGTTAAGAATTGTAATTCATCTGTAAAAATCAGATGCTACACAGTTGATCCATGTTGGATCCAGGTTTTTTGCTCAGCAATTGACTTGAATCTGCAAGTATTACCCGAAATACAGAAGAGCCTAGTGCATGCTGTGATATTTTGTGTGGATAGTCGGTCCATGTGAATAAACGGTCATCTGAACAGCCTGAATGAAGAACATTGTTCCTAGTGCTGTCTGTGTGAGGTCATTTTTTTTTTTCTTTCACCAACCGCACTCGGACCAAAAATATGGTTGTGTTAATGTACCTGTACCAACATATGAGTAAGATAACTCAAATGTAAGGTGCCTAAACAACTGTGATTTTAAAAGCTGAAACCATCACCACGTCTTACCTGGTAATTAGGGCAAATGTTTAAGTGATTATGATAAAACTATTTTCAGAAGAAAGGAAGCGGCAGTTAATTCTCCATGTGAATATCTTAGCCATGTAATGAATGAATGCTCTTCATGAAAACCTAGGGCACATATGTTGTCTAAGTGCATGTGATTCCTAGTGATGCAGCGCCTACCATAGTACGTCAGATACTCTGCTGCGTGGAGAAACGTCAGGGAGATCACCACATTAAAAATCCAGTTAACGCCAGAGGAACATGCATTTCCTGTGCTTCTTGCCCACAACGGGTATATTTCAGAATTGACAGTCCATGGCATTGGTCCCATACCTAAAAATAACAAAGCATTTAGTAGAAGGAAATTACAATTCAAACACACAGGGAACAAGAGGTTTATTAAAGCTCTTAATGGTACACTTGTGAGCAGATGCAGCGTCTTGTATTGTGCTGGAGAAGGTAGACGCTTCTATATTAGAAAATGTGAACATTATGGTATTAGTATACGCTCATTGGAGTGCTCTTCATATTGGCCATTTAACTCCTTGTTCAGCCTAAAAAGGGAACGTTGCACACACGCATTAAACACATTTTATGACATTTTTATCATCATTTGGAAAAGCATATCGTGTGTTGCATGGTATAATAATTTTTCTAAAATTATCTCACAAATCTCTGCATGCTACAAATTTGATGAGACAAATAAAGGGCCGTGTTTTTTAATGTACAAGTTTCAAAGCTATTCACTGATGGATATGTAAGATATTACTATATGAGGGGGCCCTGAAAAGCCCTTCTATATATTCTCTTCTATTTTCTATACAAAGCCCCCACTGGACACAACTATCAGCAGGTTTGTCTTTCAGCCCCATGTCTATGCTGAGGACATCTACAGCCCCTCATACACTTTAAAGAACCGTCATTCGGGTAACAGCTATGTCTCCTGACTCTCCCATACACGGGAGTGTTCAGCTGGTTTCGGCGCTGATGGCTGATATTCACTAAGAGAGAAGCTGCCAGACATTTCTGGTGGCTGCTTATCTCAGAAACAAAAAGGATAGACAGCCCAAAATTAGACATGTTAAATCTTTCTGTTCCCAGACATCATGTTGGGTGGTTACCTTACATAGTAGACTGTCGGTCAAACCCGTCAATATCGGTGGGTTTGCCAGACATTAGTCTTATGTGTATGGGGGCCTTAAAGGGGTATTCCCATCTCCAAGATCATATCCCAATATGTAGGAGGTATAATAATAATATTAGCAAATACCCCCAATTAGAAATGTAATATAGTTTTTCTGATTTGCTATGTCGCTTACCCCATGTGCAGGCATTGCAGGACCTTAGGTATCCATGGTTAGGACCACTTGCAACTAGCTAACTGTCACTATATCAGGGGTCATAACCATGGATACCTAAGGTCCTGCAATGCCTGCACATGAGGAAAGAGACATAGCGAATCAGAAAAACTATACTATATTTCTAATTGGAGGCATTTTTTAATATTAGTATTATTACACCTACTGCATATTGGGATAGGATCTTGGAGATGGGAATACCCCTTTAAGTCTTTCACTACTACAGACTACCAGTCACTGACTAACAAACTGACTCTTTTAAAATAGATCTTTAAATGGTTCTATCATCTACTAACCTCCCTAAACTTGATATTTCTATTTTAGCGTGTAGTACTTTCATAACTCTTGGGCAGCACACCCGCTGTCTTGGGGTTATGGTTGACTCAAATCTTCCTGCTAACTGCAAGGTTAATGGCTGATATTCAAGCACACCGATTATTTAGAATGGTATATTATTCAAACTAGGCGGTCTAGAGGTGTCCATTGTATCTAGTGTCACACTTTACCATAGAGTGGGGGTGCCTAGTGTATTTTTACTCATAATAATTAAAAAATGTTGACTTTACTAAAAATAAATATACCTTTTTAAGACGCACCACTAGGACCAGCATAATAGATTGCAGGTCCTCCTATATGTGATCCATCATCTGCGGGAGTTTACTTTTTGTTGAAAGGATTTGCCATTTTGCTGCATAGATTTTCTCCACTAGCTTTGCAGGACATATGGAGGTATATTTACTATTATTACATGAAAAGACTTTATATTTAGACATTTTCTTCTGCTCTACTAGATTTTTAGCAAAAGGTGCTTTGTATTCCCAGCACGGAGCATACAACATATTCCAAAAAATCCACCTAAACCCACTAATCTTTTAAAATGAAAAAGTCAAATCGATGGTTTTATAAATATGGCTTTAGATGGTATCTGCACTATTTCACCAAATAGGAAAGTAATTTCCTATAATAATTTCATTAACAAAATATATGCTCCATTGCAGGAAAAGCGAATGAGGATTTTCTGAGCATAGCTTTGTATTAGGAAACTGATAGTTATGGAATAGTTCCAGAATCCTCATTTGTTTATTGGTAGAATCTATGGGAAGTTATGACACTGTCAAGTTCTCTTACCTGGTGCAAAAAAAGACAAGTACAATATTAATCCAAGGAGCACAGTCCATGAATATGATGTCGGACAGTAATTATAAGCCCAATATGATCCAGATTTAGATCTGGTTTCATTTGTACATCTGAAAAAAATGAGTAATGTTAAAATTGATTTCAAGTTTTATTTTTCTTCCCAGAGCTACATATGGCCTCAAATAAAATATGCTCAAATTCCCCCTTGCCACTTTAAGACAAAATGTATATAGTGATGCCATGTAATATCAACATGTTTCCGCTGAATCCTGGGGAAGCCACCTCCTGTGGCGAAACGCATGGGGTCCTATTTCCCATATGGTACTTTTCCTATGGCAAATTTACCTTGGTGACCATGCACATGATGCTTTATTGTACAGTGTTACTGCTACCTCAAATGTTCTTTGATTATGTATTATCTGTATATGTGTACTGCACCTTTTTTCTTTATTGAATAATATTTAACATCATTACTTCAGGGGAAGTGTTTATTCAGCTATTCATTATATTTACATGGTTCTATTAGTTATCATGCCAGTCATATGGGTTGCATCCTCCTGACAGTTTTTGGTGCAATGGTGTAGTTTTAAATGTTTTTATTTGTCTTGCCTAAGTTTTCTGTTTGCTACATAATAAATATTTATTTATTTAAACTGAAAATGCTTTACAGGTAATTTGATTAGCACCCCATTAATATACAAGGGGTGAGCACTACATTATTACTTTTTGGTACATGTTTCCACCATCTACAATGGTAATGTCTGTATGGTATGTGACCACAGTGACCAGGGACAATTGTTGGTACAGCACATTATTGAGGTAGCTATAAAATGTGTCCATCAAGTTACCATTTTTCTACTTGAAAGAAAAGTATGAAGAATAGAGACGTGGTGAGTACGGAGGATTGTGGCAGTGTTGGTTGATCTTTATATACTTTCTGCTTTCGTTAAAGCAGGTTTTTGCTATGTAATCTGATGACAGCATGAGGTAGGGGTTAAATCACTGAATTCAGCGATGTGTCACTCATCAGGCTGTGCGCTGTTTACCTACAATGAAGGTTTTATTACTAGGACACTATCATTGTCCTAACCAGCTACCTGATGACAAGTCATCTGACTCCGCCCCCTCCTGTGATAAGCAGCTCACTGTCAATAGACAATGTACATGAAGAGCCTGGTGTGGGCGGGGTTAGCTTTCTGAGCTCTGCTACATGCTGCATCTAACAACTCTGATTGTGTCACAACTGCTGCACCCAGCAAACTAAGTGGCACATCGCTGGAATCAGGGTCTCTTTTCCTACATCATGCTGCTCTCAGATCAGTTAGCAAAAACCTGCTGACATATTTCCTTCAAGCTGCTTTTACTACAAGTTAAAATACAGAAATCAAGTATGCAGAAGAAGATAAACATTACCTGCCCCATGCGGACTGCTCTGTTGTTTTTGGATCTACTGGAATGCAAGATGAATCAACAATATTTGAACCATTTACTTTATAACAAAACCCACAGTTGGGATCCAGCATACATCCATTACAAAAGCTGCAAAAAGGAAAACATTGAGAAATTGTTGTTATTTAGACACTGAACTATGTTTGCTTGTATACCATAACAAGGATAGCTATTGTTTGTGGTGGCATCTGCTACTCTATACATGGGCCAAATAAGTCAATCACACTGATCATATTTCCAATGTATTCTTCACGATGTAGGGATGGTTATAGACAGACTTCCCACACATATTTGCATATTAAACAGAAGTGTGACAATTGCATGCATGCGATAATCACCTATATTTGGTGCAAGTAGAGTTTTGACTGGCAGGATCGGTTGGTGTGAAGGTTACAGGAGGTGAGACTTGAGCAGATAATAAAAAGCCCAAGGCCAGAACAATCAAGGCCAATGTTGTACCTATGGGGAACAAATTAGTTGCAAATCAGTTAGACATGTGATCATTTTTCTTCACATTAGCACTTATTACCTAATACTAGTTCAATATGCTCTGTATGTATTGGGCATATGTATGACACATATAGAGTAGCAGTCCGTCAGAATGCCCTGCACTGCCTTCTCCAACAGTAACAATTCAGAAACAAAGCTAATACTCATATTTTATTTAATAATTATTATTATTTATTTATATAGCGCCATTGATTCCATGGCGCTGTACATAAGAAGGCGTTACATACAAAATACTGATATCACTTACAACAAACTAACAATGATAGACTGGTACGGAGGGAAGAGGACCCTGCCCTTGCGGGCTTACATTCTACAGGATGGTGGGGAAGGAGACAGTAGATTGGGGGTTGCAGCAGCTCCGGTGCTGCTGAGGTGGCAGCAAGCAAGGTCATGGCTGTAAGCTTGTTTGAAAAGATGTTTTTTTTAGGTTCTGTCTGAAGGATCCAAGTGTGGCAGATAATCGGACGTGTTGAGGCACAGAATTCCATAGGACGGGGGATATTCGTGAGAAATCTTGGAGGCGATTGTGTGAGGAACGGATAAGTGTGGAGGAGAGAAGGAGGTCTTGGGAGGACCGGAGGTTACGTGAGAGAATATATCGGGAGATTATTTCAGAGATGTACGGAGGAGAAAGGTTATGGATGGCTTTGTATGTAAGTGTTAGTAGTTTGAACTGGATACGCTGGGGAAATGGGAGCCAGTGAAGGGATTTGCAAAGGGGGGTAGCAGAGGAGTAGCGAGGTGAGAGATGAACAAGTCGTGCAGCAGAGTTGAGGATGGACTGGAGAGGTGCGAGAGTGCTAGCAGGTAGGCCACAGAGGAGGATGTTGCAGTAGTCGAGACGGGAGATGATGAGGGCATGCACAATCAGTTTAGTAGATTGAGGGTTGAGGAAAGGACGGATTCTGGAAATATATTTGAGCTGGAGGCGACAGGAGGTGGCGAGAGCTTGGATGTGGGGTTTGAAGGACAGGGCATAGTCAAGGGTTACTCCGAGGCAGCGGATTGTCGGTAAAGGGGAAAGAGTGATGTCATTTATTGTGATAGAAAGATCAGGTGGGAAAGATATGCGAGATGGGGGAAAGAATGAGTTCAGTTTTGTCCACATTGAGCTTGAGGTAGCAGGAGGAGTAGAAGGAGGATATGGCTGATAGACATGCTGGAATTCTGGACAGCAGAGAGGTGACATCTGGGCCAGAGAGGTAGTGGTTTGCAACCAGTGGCTGTGTGGATGACAACAATGTGTGTGCCATTTTGTGACATTTCTCAATATAACACTTGTCCCATATACCTCAATGTAGCCATCTAACACCACACTAAGAAAGCAGCAAGTAGTTAACATCATTTGACAGCAAATGTAGGTGTCACAAAACTATAAAGCTAGACAAACGTTCTTCAAACTTCCACAAAAAGTTTGCTGGCATTTCTGGGAAAGCCTCATCTCTCATCAGAACAAAAAAATTGGGTATGTTGAAATCCAACAAGTACAATATTTTTTTTCCACCAACATGATCATTTTTATGTTTTTTTTCAAGGGCGTGTTGCTCACACTGTAATTATGTAGTGTAGCCTAAAGACACCCACCCATAACCACTAAATAAAGTCCATACCTCTGGAACTGTGGCAGATTTACAAAAAAAAAAATGTCAGAATATTCAGAGGTAATGCTTTACATTTAACAGTGGGGCCATCCTAATACAGCCATTAATTAACTGAATTGAAAGTTAGCCAATGAAATATTGGACACTGAAACATTGAAAATAAGAGAACACATACATATTTTCAAAAGCTTACTATTAGCTAAATGTCAAAATAATGAATATAAAAAAAAACCTTTTAGAGACAGTACTTGATTTTTTTGGTTAATTATAGACCTTGCTAATAATATAAATGAGATAGCACTAAGTACCAAATATTAAGTTCATTTAAAACTGTAACAACCGCACTAATACACAAAATTGTATTTTCCAGGTTACAGCATTCTTGCACTCTTCACATACCTGTAAGACTTCCAAGCGTGAGTTTCCTTCTGCCGACTTTTTCCACAAGCCAAACACCAACAAGTGTAAAACTGAAGTTTGTAAATGCGGTTATAGCGGCGAGCCAAATAGCCAGTCTGTCATCATCCACACCGGACATCTGTAAAATGGTTGCACTGTAGTACCTGAAATACATAGAAAAAGAGAGATATTACACTGGCTTTTTCTTTGCCTTAACCCCTGAGGACATGCCTTCTCTGGGTCATTAAGGTACACTAACCCTAGGAACGAATGGTGAAAGTAAACATACTCCAAACTTGCTCCCACTGCATTCTGCAGCAATTTTTAAATGTTTCTGACAGTCTTGCAAAAATTCTGCAGAGAACACTGGAAATCTTTGGTCATTAGTTCTATATTTTGTCTGATAAACAGTTGAGAATGTGCAGTTTATCCCAAGGGTGGGCAGAGCAAAGTGGGTCCTGGTGCAGGTAGTTGTCTTACAGCCAGATAGAGAGGAGGAGGACAGGATAAAGAGGAGGGGGAGAAAGACATGACTAATCTAAATGTGACACTGGGTTGGAGAAGATTTATATATTTCTCAATTTCACATGTAATACGAGACAAAATAGGATATAAAGACAGTTGGAATGAATAAATGATGTGCTGGGATATTATTTTGTGCATGGTCTATGTTTATTGTTTCTTTAATACACAGCATACTAAGAAGCATAGATTTTTAAATGTTTTATGAACATAGCCATGTGTGGGACTGTTTAGTGTGGAAGTAATGTTTTTTTAATTAGCACCTTTTGGGGGTACATATAATAAATTGGACAACTTTTAATCATTTATTTTGAGTGGAGTGAAAAACAAAAAAAGAAAAGATACATCTCATGATTGCGTCTTGGGATTTTTTTTATTGCAATGAAAATGATATGGCAAGGTTTTGTTACGATTGCATTATGCCTGTTTTTTGTGTTTACTTTTGCAATATAAAAAAAAACATTTAAAGAAAACATTACCTTTTTATGTCTACACTCTCTGAGCCATAACATTTTATTTTTCAATTGACAGATTTTTTGTTGAGATGAGTTTTAGTTGTTATTGCCACTATTATGGGCTCCGTAGAGTTTATCAAATTACTTATATTGCTTTTGATGAAGCTACAAATAAATAAAAAGCAATGACAGAATTTATTTTTTCAAGAGGAAAAAGAACATTACTTTTATATTTGGTTGTTGTTACAGTTGTCGATCATATCCATACATAATTTTGTACTGTACAATATTTCCATAAATGAAGCGATGCACGGTGGCAAAAAGCCCTAGCCTTTTTTATCTTTATGTTATTATTATTAATTTCTTTATATAGCACCATTGATTCCGCCATGTTCATCCTGATGCCGAAAAATAAAGGACTGAAAGGTGCAGGTTGAGTGCTACCTTTTACCGTCGTTGTGGATTTAGTATTGTGTTTTTTGGGCTGGGCACTACTAGAGTCTATATAACCATGATCCACACCTTGCAGTTACGGAGTTTGAGAGGGATACTCTGAAATATCCAGAAAAATATATATGGACTGAGTGCATACATGGTGCCAATTTTCTCTCTTTGGATTGGATTGCATTTTTGTAATTTTATATTTAATTTTATTTATTTATTTTTATTGTATTTATTTATATATTTTAGACTTTATATTGCAATATATTATGTTTGCTTTAGGCAGGGCATAATACTCTCACATACATGGCAGACCAGCTTAACAAAGGCCTCCAGCTGCCATAGCAACCCTCTGGCACATCACATGTCGTGCGGGGGCTATTGACGGCGGCACCTGAGGGGTTAAACAGCCAAATCAGAAGTAACGGCTTGCCTTATTTATGGCACAGTGTGGAAAGGGATTACAATTGATTCATTGCTAACATAGCTGGAAGCAAAAATTAAGACAAAGATACATTACGACTTAGTATTAGAATATAGAGTAGAACATTCATTTCTGTAGCAAAAAAACAATGACCGTGACACTTACAAAGTCACAGCTATTTTAAGTAAAAAAAAAATAAAAAGGTGTAACAGTAAGGGTATGTGCCCAAGTAGCGTTTTACAAGCGTATATGCTGCGGAATTTCCGCAGCATGAACGCTTGGGAAACACTTGGTAATCCGTCCCCCATGGTCCCCAATGACAAGCCACAATGTCAATGCCCATGTTGCGGATTTTTCCGCAGCGTTTATGCTGCGCTCAAAAATCCGCAGCATGTCCATTAATTTTGCGGACACGCAGCGAAATCGCCGCCATTGACTTGCATTGAAACGCATAATATCCGAGTCAGTACATTTGTACACACGGATATTATGTGTTTCTATGTGCAGATGGTACCTTAGTCTGGAGGAGAGGAGAGTCTCAACCAGACCCGGGTACCATAGAAACTGTAATAAAAAATAAAGATTATACTCACCTTCCGTTGTCCTCCCGGTGTTTTGTCTGCTCCGTCCGGTGTCTTGCACTGCTCGCGCTGTTGTGAAGGACCTGCCATGACGTCACTGAGTCATGTGACCCATCACATGGCTCAATGACGTCACCGCAGGTCCTTCACACCACCGCGAGCATTGCAAGAGACCGGACGCAGCAGAGATGACACCGGGAAGACACCGGAAGGTGAGTATAATCTTTATTTTTTACCATACTTATTCTTTTTTTTTTTAACTAACTTGGTCACACTACTATAAATCCATGCTGTTTGCATGGATTTATATAGTGTGAACAAGTTGTCAAGCACTTTCCAAGTGATGCTAAAATCGCTTGGAAAAGCGCTTGATAACCCGCATGCAGAAATGCATGCAAAAACGCTTGACAAACGCTTCTACCTGGCAGGAAAAACGCATGTAAAATCCGCATGCGTTTTTCCTGCCAGGGAGAAGCGTAAAAAATATGCAGCATTTCTGCATTGTGGGCACATAGCCTAAGTCTTTGAACATCCTACTCCACGAGAACAATTAGTCTTGTGCACAAAACTGCTAATAATGTGGCCGTTACCCATAGCAGGCAGATTTCACATTTCAGTGGACAACTCTGACTGACAAATGGCCAAAACTAATTTGGAAGGGGACAAACACAAAATAATGTCCCTCATATTATAAACAATCTCCCCCACTGACTATCATTTGTCTGGCACACAAGTCCCTACATTTAGATTTTTAATAATAGTTAGAAAAGAATTGCTCGTTGTGTTTATGATAATCGTGTCTCCTGTCAGGTCTGTATCAGTGAATAATGACAACCAAGTGTAGTACACATTCTCATATATTATCAAGTCATAACAGGTGAACTGGAGAGCTTCAATAATAATAATAATAATAAATATGTATTATACAAAAGGAGGGAGACTGGTCTTGTATAAAAAAAACCTAATAATGATATGTAATCATTAAACAGTACTCATAAATACAGAAGCCACCCAAGTGGAGAGCTGCGTAAGCACCATAAAACCACAAAGTAAAGACAGTACACCTACAGACTAACTACTTGTGCACCAAAACATGTCAGCCAATTGTAGTCCATATTCATACATACACTATGTGCACATTTATTAGGCCAGTGAATATTTTGACCACATCCTCATTTTTACGCAGATTTTCCAACTCCAAGCTGTATAAACTTGAATGCTTACTGGATGAAGCAGATCAGGTGATGCGTTTTTGTGTAATGAGGGAGGGGGTTCATCAATTTGTGCAGAATTACTAGGCAGCTTATTTATCTCAAGCAAAGTGAGACAAAAAAAAGATTTACCGTATTTTTTCAATTATAAGGCACACTTTTTTTCATCCAAATTTGGGAAGAAAATGGAGGTTCGTCTAATAATCAAAAGTGAGCTTACCAGGGAGGGGTGGGGTCAGTGGCGGTGAAGAAGAGTCACATAAGGCAGGGTCGCCACTTCAGGAGGGTGGTTATGGCGGTAGGAGTAAGGCAATGATGCTGTGCCTGGGCGTGCCCATTCAGTGCCCTGTGATGAGCTTCGGGAAAATGGTGGCTGTAGGTGGCGCATGCGCAGATTGGGATCTGAACAGTGTCTGGGATTCTATGGTTGGTACATCACAAAAAGCTGATAGCCAAAATTAAGAAACTGACAGACTATGGATGGAAGACTTATGACTGCTATTGAAAAGAAGGGCGGCTATACTGGTCACTGATTTTTTATTGTTTTTTGAAATGTCAGAAATTTATTTTTCCACA
Organism: Phyllobates terribilis; assembly: GCF_046119375.1. NCBI lineage: Eukaryota > Metazoa > Chordata > Amphibia > Anura > Dendrobatidae > Phyllobates > Phyllobates terribilis. The sequence goes on from NW_027362771.1 coordinate 253,779,498, forward strand.
TTTTGAGTTGTTTGGTTACTATTCTCACTTTAACAGATGAAAATAAACAATTGAGATGGGAAAATTTATGTTTTTCATTTAGTTGCATAATAATTCTGCACACAAAGATATTTTCCTAAGAAAGACAAAATCTCATTCTACTTTCTTAAATATCCAGGTTTTAGGTTTATTATCCTTTCCAACAGCACTGTAGTTCAATAATAAAATTAATTATCCAAAATACAAAAGTGCCTAAATAGTTACGCTCATAGTGTATTATCAAATCATAATAGAAACTGGAGAGCCTTGATAATAAAATATATATTGTACAAAACCAGAAAGAATTCTGTTATAGAAATACAAAAACTAATATATGTAATTATTCAAAACAGTACTCTAAAGCAAGGAAAATGCAATACTGATCAGATGTTACTAAAAGAAAAGGTAAAATGGATATTTTGCCTTAAAAACACTGTACCCAGGTAGTTTAAATGAATGATTTTTATATAGTGTGTTTATTTAGGGAGGTTACATTATATTCTGTCTGATTAAAGGGATTATTATTTTTTTTTATCAATTATGGCTAATTTGATTGTTTACTAATGTGAATTCTAAACACAAAAATAATAGTCTATGGTTTGTAATAACCTTTGGTTGGAGAACCCCCAATGGCTGTTATTGTTGAATATGGATCAATAATCTGGATCTTTGTTTGGATACTCCTAAAAACCAAAGATATATATTTTAGATCATCCTATGCAGTAATTCTTACAGAATGATATCTGTTTGGGCTATCGTATGAAAATGATGGTGCATAATGGTGATAGTCCACTATAAAATTATATACAGTACAGACCAAATGTTTGGATACACCTTCTCATTTAAAGATTTTTCTGCATTTTCATGACTATGAAAATTGTACATTCACACTGAAGGCATCAAAACTATGAATTAAAACATGTGGAATTATATACTTAACAAAAAAGTGTGAAACAACTGAAAATATGTTTTATATTCTAGGTTCTTCAAAGTAGCCACCTTTTGCTTTGATGACTGCTTTGCACACTCTTGGCATTCTCTTGATGAGCTTCAAGAGGTAGTCACCGGAAATGGTTTTCACTTCACAGGTGTGCCCTGTCAGGTTTAATAAGTGGGATTTCTTGCCTTATAAATGGGGTTGGGACCATCAGTTGTGTTGTGCAGAAGTCAGGTGGATACACAGCTGATAGTCCTACTGAATAGACTGTTAGAATTTGTATTATTGCAAGAAAAAAGCAGCTAAGTAAAGAAAAACGAGTGGCCATCATTACTTTAAGAAATGAAGGTCAGTCAGTCCGAAAAATTGGGAAAACTTTGAAAGTGTCCTCAAGTGCAGTTGCAAAAACCATCAAGCGCTACAAAGAAACTGGCTCACATGAGGACCGCCCCAGGAAAGGAAGACCAAGATTCACCTCTGCTTCTGAGAATAAGTTTATCCGAGTCACCAGCCTCAGAAATCGCAGGTTAACAGCAGCTCAGATTAGAGACCAGGTCAATGCCACACAGAGTTCTAGCAGCAGACACATCTCTACAACAACTGTTAAGAGGAGACTTTGTGCAGCAGGCCTTCATGGTAAAATAGCTGCTAGGAAATCACTGCTAAGGACAGGCAACAAGCAGAAGAGACTTGTTTGGGCTAAAGAACACAAGGAATGGACATTAGACAAGTGGAAATCTGTGCTTTGGTCTGATGAGTCCAAATTTGAGATCTTTGGTTCCAACCACCGTGTCTTTGTGCGACGCAGAAAAGGTGAACAGATGGACTCTACATGCCTGGTTCCCACCGTGAAGCATGGAGGAGGAGGTGTGATAGTGCGGGGGTGCTTTGCTGGTGACACTGTTGGGGATTTATTCAAAATTGAAGGCATACTGAACCAGCATGGCTACCACAGCATCTTGCAGTGGCATGCTATTCCATCCGGTTTGCGTTTAGTTGGACCATCATTTATTTTTCAACAGGACACTGACCCCAAACACACCTCCAGGCTGTGTAAGGGCTATTTGATGGGGAGAGTGATGGGGTGCTATGCCAGATGACCTGGTCTCCACAATCACCAGACCTGAACCCAATCGTGATGGTTTGGGGTGAGCTGGACCGCAGAGTGAAGGCAAAAGGGTCAACAAATGCTAAGCATCTCTGGGAACTCCTTCAAGATTGTTGGGAGACCATTTCCGGTGACTACCTCTTGAAGCTCATCAAGAGAATACCAAGAGTGTGCAAAGCAGTCATCAAAGCAAAAGGTCGCTACTTTGAAGAACCTAGAATATAAGACATATTTTAAGTTGTTTCACACTTTTTTGTTAAGTATATAATTCCACATGTGTTAATCCATAGTTTTGATGCCTTCAGTGTGAATGTACAATTTTCAGTCATGAAAATACAGAAAAATATTTAAATGAGAAGGTGTGTCCAAACTTTTGGTCTGTAATGTACGTGTGACTTATTTATTACATTCATACATATACTTATTATATTGGATGCTAATCCATTGCAATGAATGGTAAACTTATTTTGCTACATAATTGGATGTTGTAATAGAAGATCTAATACTATACAATTGACTGAATGTTCCTGTAATTAGGAAGCTTGTCCTGGCCATTAAAAATAGTGCCGCATCCATATAACAGGCGATCACTTTGATATAATACTATATATGGAGACTGTTGAAGTCTATCAATATCTGAGCTTCACATCCCTGAAATGGATGCCATCAGCGTTTCTCTCTATGAAGGATCATGCTATTGGCTGATGTGTCATGTGATGTAATGTCACATGACTGATGACAATGGTTTGCTCATTAGGAAGTGCACCACATCAATATAGGGGTGTCAGGACACACTACTGTTTATCATGTTATTTTGTCATCTATGGGGGCTGTTTGGGAAATCCTGCTATTGGTGAGTTGTATCTGACACATCTTATTTCTAGGTGATTACAAAAGCGGGACGGCTTCCTATGTGACGACATAACCATAGGCTATATATAGGAGGTGTGCCATGCCATTAACGCTAAAGGCATTGATTAATCATGGTGGGGTGTCTTATGTTGTTTGTATGAGATTTTATACATTTACAATTTGCCTAATGAACATGAATTGATGGTACTCCGTGGTGCCATGTGATCAATTGCTATCAAATCAATATGTGGTTGAAAGTTACATTTGAATATCTAATATTGGCCGATTTGGGTGTTTTAACTTATTAACCCCATTGAGAAAGATCCCTATGTAAATAATGTTTTAGCGGATATAATAAAGGATACGTTTTAATGGCCTGTTCGTGAGAGATATATACATCTAGTGGTGCTTTGCTCTTTTAGGGTAACTATATATCGGAAATTTGCATCTCTCCAAGGTCATTTTGCCCTGTGGTGATATTTATCTGTTTGAATTTGTAAGTTATCATTAAGGTGTAACTAAATAAGGTGTGGCAGAGTTGAAGTGAATACAATAAACATTTTTCACAAATTACGCCATTTTCTATAATTGGACCAGTGTAGTATAAATAAGTAAATAAAACAATAAAAAAAAATTATAATATATTATATACGGTATGCCTTGCGGTGGATCTTCATATTATCATTATGTCATTTTTGGGTCCAATATTTCCACAGAGGTCTACGTTCATCAGATGCAAGGCTTCAAATTCTCTGCTTAGACATATCCTTAACATAACATGGTAATTATATGAAGCCACCAGTAGCCTGAGAATGGGAGCTTAGTATATTGAATCTCATGTGTAACAAGACCAGCATGTTAGCTTTCACATTTACACTACACGGCTAAAGATATGTGAAGACAATGGTCGTCTCTTGCCAACAGTCCAACGTGACAATGCCATAACGTCAATTAGCTCTTCAGTAAACTCATACTGCTAGCAATGTTTGTCTATGGAGATTACTTGGCTGTGGGAATTTGAAGCTCTGCATTAAAAAAAAATAAAAATAAAGCCAAAACAACTGTAAAGATAAGTTATGTAAAAAACAAAAACAAATGGTGTTCATCACCCCATATCGTAACATTAAACTCGCCAAGCACACAAGGTGAAACTAGACCAGAATAGCTGATTTCATCAGAACTTTGGCTGAAACTATGGGCACAAGATGTGATTACCACCAGTTACAGTTCAGCTTGGCATGTTAAAGGGAACCTGTCACATGAAAAAACGCTATTAACCTGCAGATATGACCTTATATGATCTCTTTGGGGACGGATAATGGTAAAAAAATATGAATACGTCTATAACATTTGTAATAAATAATTAAGGCCCTACTACAAAAAAACTCCAGTTAGAAAACAGCAAAAACGCAATGGTACTCACCAGCCAAGATGTCAAGAAAAATGCACACCAGAACGCAGCCGGCCCCCTTAAGTAAGAAGGAGGTAACACAGGTGCAGAATGCTGATGAACAATCACTCTCACCCACTCTCACTGGAGGGGCGACTGCCTAGCACTAAAGCTGCAGACAGATGAAACTTACAATAGGGCGCAATTCACACACTCGCGGCACCGTGCCTAGTCAGCATCCTATTACACGCCTCTACTATTCGATTAGGGTGGATGCCCGGCACCCTATCCGTGCATCATAGAGGTGCAAAGCCCCTAATTCACAAAGTCACCATTAATGGGCCTGGCTACAAAAAAACTCCCACAGAAAATATATTTTTTTGTTATTTGCATCACTTAAAAGAAAAATTAAAAATTGCACAGTAATTTACACGATCCCCAGAAACAGCCATATAAAAAAACACAATTTGTCTGGCATGACACAGCCTCAAACAAACTTCAATGAAAAAAAATCTATATAACTGCTGCAAAGAGGAGAGGCACAAAATAAATAAATGACCGGGCATTAAGGCCTAAGTAGGCTTGGGCACCACGGTGTTAATATGAATACTATTTTCTCTAAATACTATCACATGTAATCTTACACAAATTTATAACAAGGAAGGATACTCCTGTGTAATATGTATGCCAACAGTCTTTAAAAAAACATAACAGCAGATGGCAGCTTCCAGGCTGTTTGCTCAGCAGACAGATAACTCTTTACAGCTGTATTAAAGTTCTCAGCAGACATCAGTCATTGCGGCTGATCAGCGAAACAAATATTATCACTACATTACTGTGCACTGACGACATAATGCACAGAGCTCTCGATACACCACAGAAGAATAAGATCATAGTAATACCATACTTAACACCACAAGATAAATCCATGTGATCAAAGTGAATTACACATGTAAATTACATATAGAATAGCTTTATTACTAGACAGTTTAGATGCCTGCTTTAATTGGCAGCTTACTGGACAATTATAGGTTCTCAGTGTCTTGATTCAAAGGCATTGTTATGGCCTCTTTGTTTAACATTGAGTGTTTACCCTTGACTAATTACTCAGTATGACCAACTGGTACTGGATTTTAGTAGACATTTCATTTCATATATATTCAGCTCTGGCTCGGGATAGCACGCGTGCTGGGTCACGCATGCAATAGATTTTAAGTGCAATAGTTAAAAGTGCAGTTATACAATGGCAGTTGGACAGGGCAGGAGACAGGGAAGGTGCATAAGATATTCATACAAACATGCTTCACGGTCAGTCATACTGCATTATGCATTAGTCTTATCAATCTGCTTTTTATTTGTTTTCACTTCTGCTTTCTCACAACTCGCCCGCCATTTAACACATTCTGTGCACTCTCCCTATATCAACCCCTCCCTTCTCCCCTCTCCCATGTATGACTCTGAGGCTCTACTGACATTCCTCACCCACTGCAAACCATCCTCTACCTCCATACAGCACGTTCATACAAATCATTGCACCACCTGCTCTTTCTCTTCTTTTTCCTTTTACTAGTCGCAGGCGACATCTCCCCCAACCCTGGGCCCCCCTTCACTAGCATACATTACTCTCCTCCAGCTGCATATAGAAACCCTGCTAATCTTATTAACGTTCAGTGCATGCTCTCTCCTATCGATTTCCATTGTGCTCTCTAGAACGCACGGTCTGTGTATAACAAACTAACTTACATCCATGAATTTTTCCTATCTAATTCCCTTAACCTTCTGGCTATCACAGAAACCTGGATTCAGCAGCCAGACACCACCGTTGCTGCTGCTCTCTCGTTTGGTGGGCTGAAATTTTCACATACCGCCAGACCTGACAACAGACAGGGTGGAGGGTTGGTCTGCTCCTTTCCTCACAATGTGCTTTCCAGGTCATCCCCCCGGTTCCCTCACTTATGTTTCCTTCCTTTGAAGTCCACACCATCAGACTCTTTAAACCCTTCTCCCTGCGAGTGGCAGTTGTGTATCGCCCTCCAGGCTCCTCCCACCAGTTCTTGGATCACTTTGCCACATGGCTTCCTCACTTTCTATCCTGTGACATCCCCACCCTCATCATGGGCAACTTTAACATCCCCATCGATGATCCCCTCTCCCAATCTGCCTCTCATCTACTTTCTCTAACCTCTTCATTCCGTCTCTCACAGTTTACTAATTCTCCTACCCATGAAGACGGGAATACTCTGGACCTGTTTTTTTCCAGTCTCTGCTCGCTGGATGACTTTACCAACTCCCCTCTCCCGCTCTCGGACCACAACCTTCTTTCCTTCTCTGTCAAGAATTGTCTCCTCACCCGGGACACCCCCACTTACCACACTTATAGGAATACACGTCCCATTAATACCCAGCAGCTTATGGACAATCTCCACACATCTTTAGCCCCCATCTCCTCCTTCTCCTGTCCAAACTTAGCATTGTCACACTACAATAATACACTGAAGAGTGCCCTAGATGAAGCAGCTCCTTCTACTCGCAGAAAGACCCGACACAGACAACGGCAGCCCTGGCACACAATGCAAACACGTTTTCTTCAACGTTGCTCAAGGTGTGCTGAGCGTCAGTGAAGAAAATCTCTTTTAGCAGAGGACTTCATCCACTATAAATTTCATGCTCAAAACCTATAACTCTGCCTTTAATCTGGGCGAACAATACTACTTCATCACCCTCATCACTTCAATGTCCAACAATCCAAAACGACTTTTCGAAACCTTAAACTCCCTCCTGAAACCTAAAGCACAGGCCCCCACCACCAACCTCAGCGGGGAGGATCTGACCTCTTATTTCTTTGAAAAAATCAACCACATCCATCAGGACATCTCAGCCCAATCTCCTCAGTGCCTGGATCCCCTTCCCTGCCGCACTTCAAGCTCACTTGCCATCTTTGAGCCTGTTACAGAAGAAGAAGTTACCCAGCTCCTCGCTTCTTCTCGGCCTACAACCTGCAACAGTGACCCCATTCCTTCACATCTCCTGCAGTCCCTCTCATCGGTGGTCACCACTCACCTAACTAAAATATTTAACCTCTCTCTTTCTTCAGGTATCTTTCCCTCCTCATTTAAACATGCCATCATAACTCCTTTACTTAAAAAGCCATCCCTGGACCAGAACTGCACTGCTAACTACAGACCTGTCTCTAATCTTCCTTTCATCTCTTAACTCCTGGAATGCTTGGTCCACTCCCGTCTAATCCGCTATCTCTCAGATAACGCTCTCCTCGACCCTCTACAATCTGGTTTCCGCTCCTTACACTCCACTGAAACTGCCCTCACTAACGTCTCTAATGATCTACTAACAGCCAAATCCAAAGGTCACTGCTCCCTGCTGATTCTCCTGGATCTCTCTGCAGCATTTGACACTGTGGATCACCAGCTCCTCCTCACTATGCTCCGCTCTATAGGCCTCAAGGAAACCGTTCTCTCCTGGATCTCCTCATACCTCTCTGACCGCTCCTTCACTGTATTTTTTGCTGGCTCCTCTTCCCCTCCTCATCCCCTTACTATCGGGGTTCCGCAGGGCTCAGTCCTAGGCCCCCTCCTCTTCTCTTTATACACTGCCCCTATTGGACAAACAATCAGCAGATTTGGGTTCCAGTATCATCTCTATGCTGACGACACCCAATTATACACTTCTTCCCCTGACATCACCCCTACCCTAATACAAAATACCAAGGATTGTGTGTCTGCTGTGTCTAACATCATGTCCTCCCTCCATCTTAAACTGAATCTCTTCAAAACTGAACTTCTTGTGTTTCCCTCCTCTACTAACCTAACTCTACCTAACATCGAAATTACCTTGTAGGGTTCAACCATAACTCCCAAGCAGCACGCCCGCTGCCTTGGGGTCATATTCGACACTAACCTTTCCTTTACTCCCTATATCCGATCACTCACTCGCTCTTGTCACCTGCATCTTAAAAACATCTCCAGAATCCGATCTTTTCTCACTTTTGAAACTGCTAAAACTCTTACTGTCGCTCTTATTCACTCTCGTCTGGACTACTGCAACTCTCTTCTGATCGGTCTCCCTCTTACCAAAATTTCCCCTCTCCAATCTGTCCTGAATGCGGCAGCCTGGGTCGTATTTCTGTCCAGCCGCTTCACCGATGCCTCCACCTTGTGCCAGTCATTACACTGGTTACCCATTCGCTACAGGGTCCAATTGCTCATTGCTCTCACCCACAAAGCTCTCCACAGTAATGCACCACCTTATATCTCCTCTCTCATCTCAGTCTATCGTCCTACACGTGCCCTCCGTTCCACAAATGACCTAAAACTAACATCCCCCATAATCCGAACCTCGCACCTCCGTCTCCAAGACTTCTCTCGTGCTGCGCCAGTTCTCTGGAATGCTCTACCCCAGACGATCCGATTGATGCCTAGCCCCGATGTCTTCAAGCGCGCTTTAAAAACCCATCTCTTTAAACAAGCCTACCACCTCAAATACCCAGTAAACTAACTTTCCCCTGTTCCCTCCTAAATACTATTCAGAATCTGCTCCCTACTGTTCATCTGTCTCTACACCCTCCATGCACACGATAACTGCACTCGGTAATTGAGTATTGCACTTGAACATACAGGCTGATGACCGGATCATACAGCTTTATATGATCCAGACTTATTATAATTGCCAGACCTGAAATAACAAGCACTTTCCACCTATTGTGTCCCCCCATTTCCTTGTAGAATGTAAGCTTGCGAGCAGGGACCTCACTCCTAATGTTACTGTTTAAACTGTCTCACCTTGTATTGAATTTATTGTCTGTACATGTCCCCACTTAATTGTAAAGTGCTGCGGAATATGTTGGCGCTATATAAATAAAAATTATTATTATTGTTTGATCAAGTATAAAAATCAAGTAACACAAGATATGATTAATCAAAAATTTTAGAGCAAAAAACAGGCGTAAAAAGTTTTGAAAAGCCACAACAATTTTGCGCAACTTAGAGTTGTGCAAAAATGTAGCGACTTTTAGCATCTCACATCAAGTTTCAGCCAGCTAAGCCAAAACGGTGACGCCACAGCTCCTTTAATTTATTATGAGCTGTGGTGTTCTTTACGCCAGAAATCGTACTCAAGCCATTGAATGGAGTAAGATTTGTGGTGCGGTGCACAGAGTAACGTGCCACTTCTCAGACAAAACTGATTCATTAAGAGGTGAATGAGCCCTCTTAATGAATCATCTGAATTCATTCAGATATCTGAAAGTGCCCTAAAATGTCTGCAGTCTTTTTAATAACACAATACTATAATGACAGCCATTTTGCAGCAGCCAATCAGTGGCCTCAGCAATTCTGAATAGGGTGTTCTGTCTACACGGCACAGCGAATGGCTACCGCGATGTCATGGTGACGTTGGCGCAACGGCCAATTGAAAGGGAGCAATCTCTTTAAGCTAGGTCTGTAAAAGTAGAGTAGATATGGTGGCAAAAGTATTGAGAAATGCATTTGGCCATAAGAGACAAGTGTCTCAGTGAACATCTAAATATATAGAAACAGCAGGCCTCATTATAGTAAAGGTACATGGCGAGCTCTTTTCACATCAGCTGTCTTCTCTCACCTCCGGAACTGGCAGCTTAAGCACGTGGAGGCGTTTCACAGAAACAACTATATCTACTGCTGTCAGAGCTAAAAGCCTTCACATTTACATGCAAATGGGCAAAGAGAATGGGGAAAAATCATGTAAAATTAAAGGATAACAGTGACAGTTTCATAGAGGAACTGAAGTCACTATCCGATAAGCTAACGGGGAAGGGGGGGGGGGGGACGTTGCCTCTGCAGCTTCAAATTTGAATACAGTGATGTCAATTGTGTTACACTTTGTAGGCTTTTTGATATTTTATACTGTACTGTTTATAAAGATCAATCACTCAACTTTTTGTATGAATGAGAAATAAAGATATGGGCAGAAATCAGATTTAAGGTAGGGATAAGCGGGGACAGTGAGATTGTGGTGCTGCATTATGACATTGCATCAAAAAATTTCCTAAAGTGCGTCACTTTCACAATTGTTTAGAAATGTATTGGATTTTCTGTTGACGGGCTCTAGCCGCACATTAGTCACTTGCCATGCCTGCGCTTTTTTTTTTCCTTACAGTAAAACTCGCAGCAAAAAAAAAAAAAGACTCACGACACCAAGTTGCAGAAATGTTTTTGGCAAAGTGACTTGTCTGAGAATTTGAGTTCTACCACATATCGTTGTGAAGCCCCAACCTTAAAGACCGGTCAGCTTTGCTAAAATTTCTGTTTTAATAAATAATTATATTTTAATAATTAGAGATGAATGAAACTTTTGATATTCAAGTTTACCACCATCACTGAATTTTTTCCAAAAATCTGATTACTGTTAGGTCTCCAATTGCTGTGAAAGATTGTGTCTGGATCTCTGACGTTTCTTACAACTATATCCAGCCTCTTTCAAGCTTACTAATGCAAACACAGCTTTAGTAAGCCTCAAAATATATGGCAATGGGTAAACGGATGGTAACAGTAGCTTTTCCACCTCTGTTACCATCAATCAAAATTGGATTATTCTCTTTTCCTCACACACTAATCTTCAATGTGTTTTATGCCTTTGTTTTCTTTGTCTTTATTGTTATGCAGTGACATCCTCTCACTTTTCAGATTCACCACAAGACAGCTGCTGCATTCCCTGTTTCTGCTTTTATACTGGCTATGATAGCCTCTCCTGACTGTGGCAACGTGCTCTTATTGCTTCGATATATTATAGGGATGCCCGCCCATGCCTGATGTCATGTCAGCATTCTCTGCCTAATGAAATCTTCTGCAATGTGTAAAGAGGTGGTGACCATTTGAGACGATTTGTGTGAAACATCACAAATGGTTTTAATTTGTTGAATTCAGTAAATTCCTAAAAACGTGACATGAATTTGATTCACATTCATCTTTATGTATAATCTTACAATTCTGGAGCATACTTTCTTAGAATTGTGCAATGCATTAATCTTTTCTCCCTATATAAAACTTCTGAATAATTTGACAGGTGAGGTTACCAGTCTGCGGTGTTTCTTCAAACACACTGATACTGTCCAATCAGTGCTCTCCGTGAAACTAGTAACACGCCCCTTTGACAATGTGAACTGTAATGCCCAGTTGTCAATTTATTTATTTCCAGGAATAAAATAAGAACAGCACAAAACAGAGCTAAAAGGAGATGTTCCCGAATGGTTATTTCATAGGTAATAACAGTAATTATTAGAACATACATTTCAGAAGAGCTAAAATATCCTCTTTAAATATTCTAAACCACAAAGTAAAGTTACGGTAAGTTTGTAATTGGTTGCTATGAAAAAAAAGCCCACTTTTTCTCTAGATAGTCTTGGTACATAGGGTCAAAACAGCTATCACATTTTGAAGAGTTGCTACATTTTAACTAATCGTGACTTCCTACAACAGCCTCCAAAGCCGATGCGTCAAAGGTGCCCAGTGACTCCCACACACACAAAAAAAATAATTTAGATTTACTTTTAAGGAGAAGATTAAATTTCACACAAAATGGATAAATACACAATTCACATACAATTTGCCTTACCTGGCTATAACTTTTTTCTTTATTTTTAAGGTTACGTTCCCACAATGAGTATTTAGTGAGTTTTTGATGTTGCAGATTTTTGCTGATTTTCTGCATTTATTAACTAAATTAGGTTACTTGAGTTTTTTCTTTCATTGCGTTTTTAAAGGGAATCTGTCACCCCCTGGGAGTTATCAGACCTCTAATATGGGCATACAGGTTATAGAAAAGTAAATCTATACATACCTGTATGTCCCATATTAGCACTCTGATTGCAGAGAAATGTATTTTTATAAAATCCGTTTTCATATGCTGGTGCCCAGGGGACACCAAGAAATCCAAGCCTATCTGCTTAAATTCCATATTCCTCCCCTCCCCTGCACATCACAGGGCCCTGTGACGTGCACTGTTCTCGTTCACTTCCCGCACATGCGAAAAGCGCTTTTAACGTCAGGCGCTCTTTTTTTGCTCCCGGCCCCATTTTTCCCTGCAGTGGTCTAGTGCGCAGGCACCGGGGAGTCACAGTGAAAAAGATAAAAGGAAAAAGCAACAATCACAGGTTGATTACTGATTTTTATTGTAGGTACACTTCAACTGTGAGACAGAATCTAAAAATAAAAAACAGAAAAACACATTGTATGATTTTTAAATAATTAAATTGCATTTTATTGCATGAAATAAGTATTTGATCACCTACCACCCAGCAAGAATTTTGGCTCTCACAGACCAGTTTGTTTTTCTTTAAGAAGGCCTCCTACTCTGCACTCATTATCTGCAATAATTGCACCCGTTTGAACTCGTTACCTGTATGAAAGACACCTGTTCACACACTCAATCAATCACATTCCAACTTCTCCACCATGGCCAAGACCAAAGGGCTGTCTAAGGAGACTAGGGACAAAATTGTAGACCTGCACAAGGCTGGGATTGGCTACAGGACAATAGGCAAGCAGCTTGGTGAGAAGGCAACAACTGTTTATCTCTAGTGATGAGCGAGCATGCACATTACTTGAGATTTACGACGTGCTCGGGTGTTATGTTTCAGTCACTCCGTGCTCATGATTTGCGACTGTTTGACAGCTTTAAATGGTTAACAGAACATACTCCCTCATCACTATTTATCTCCTTTTTGCACCACATCTGGACGTGTGCACTACAGCCGTCAAGTGCTTGTCGGTGACGAACATCACTGACAGGCCTCCGGTTGTTGTTTTTTTGTGAAAAAAGAAAAAAAAATCATTTAGATTCGGGACAGTGAAAATAAACAGTAGTAATCATTGTATACGGCGGTATTCTTTACTGAATTGAGTTAGTATCAGCTCGGAAAAAAAGAATCATCCATTCGTCCTACAGCCGTGGAGCACTGATTACTAATGCACATCAGTGTTCAACTTCCGGTTGTAGGTTTTGTTTTTTTGGGAAAAGAGAAAAAAAAATAATTTGATTAGGAACAGTAAAATATACTGTAGTAATTGTCGTCTACTATAGTATTTTTTACTGAATTGAGTTTGTGTCTGCGCAGAAAAAAATAATCATCCGTCCTACAGCCATTGAGCGCTGATCACTGACGCACATCAGTGATCAACCTGTGATTGTTGCTTTTTTCTTTTATCTTTTTTCTTTCTTTTCTAAATGAGAAAAATTTGCACCAAGCACTCACACACACACCCAACTGAATAAAATTTGGTACTCATACAAACACCACATACATAAAAAAATGCCTTGCTCGTCCCAATCACTGTATTCAGCAGAGGCGGCATACACTTTCCTTGCCTCCGATATTGATAGTGAGGGAGAGGATCCCACTTTCCTTTAATTTTCCTCCTCTTGTGATGCTGAACCGCCACACAGATGCCCCAGTACAGAAACTGAACCAGCACTCACTGTTACTGACCCCGTATGGACCTCACTCCCCAAAACATTATGAACCTCTGATTCCTGATCTTGTGGCGCAAAAAGGAATCAGATTTGACACAACCAGCCTCACAGAAATTTACTTTTTAAAAGTATTTTTCTCTGAGGATTTTGTAAACCTCATGGTGGCCCAAGCAAATTTGTACGTCCAGCAATTTTTGGCACAAAACCGCCCTTCATCATTTTCTAACTTGATTCCTGTGGACGCAGTAGAAATGATGATGTTATGGGGCCTGGTCCTTCACATGGGGAAAGTGAAGAAGCCATAACTTCGGCAATATTGGAGTGTTGATGTTTAATACAAAACTCCAGTGTTCCGAATGGCCATGACATGTAAATGTTTTGAGGCCATCCAAAAATTTTTGCATTACAATGATAACGCAGTGTCCTCCCCGAGATGACTCCAACTTTGAGACCGGGTTTAGGGTTTATGAAGGGAAGGACTCCCGGATTGAACCCCCTGAATTGTCCCCTGTCCTGGGAGTGAGTGGGAAAATTGTGTGGGATTTGGTGCACCCACTGCTGGATCAATGTTATCACCTTTACGTAGATAAGTTTTATACCAGCATCCCACACCTGAAGTCCCTCTCGGCGCGAGTTACCGCAGCCTGTGGTACTGCCGGCAATAATCAGAGAGGCCTCCCTAAGACAATAATTGGGCAGCTGTTCAGAAAGGGTGAGAGCAGAGCCCAATGTAGCGACAACATGGTGTTGGTCAAGTAAAAGGACAAGAGTGATGTCCTTTTCTTGACCACCATACATGGTAATGGCAGAACCCGCAGCACTGTACAAGGTACCTCTACAAAGGTCCACAAACCACATTGTGTACTGGAGTACATGGGGGGAGTTGATCTCTCTGATCAAGTCCTCCAGCCATACAGTGCAATGAGAAAAACCAAGGTGTGGTACAAGAAGCTGGCCATGCACATGGCAATGTACAACGCTTTTGTGCCATTATGATGTGCAGGCCAGTCCGGTATGTCATACCTCCAGTTCAAGGAGGTAGTGATC